>NC_090265.1:1749616047-1750835214 GCF_040414725.1 Anabrus simplex
AATTTTTTACATAGAAAAACTAGCGTAATCTTCTTGCTGCTTCAGGTATTCCTAATGTAAATAAGTATGTACAAAGGAACAAAATTAAAACGACGCTTACCTAAAGCCGACAAAAATAATTGACGAAGCTTAGTTTCAGCTGATTTTAAACACGCCAAAATGATGTTAATACAATCATTATGCCAGTCCAATGCCTGGATAAAATGTGATGGAAATCAGCATTTTAAAACATATTATTTACTGTCGACCAAATTATTGTATGTACGCGAGTTTGGAGGTTGTGATCCCCTGTGGGTGGAGGACGCAGACGAAGAATATATCCACGGTATGCCCTGCCTGTCGTAAGAGGTGATTAAATGGGGCCCCGGGGGCTTACAACTCGGGAAAGTGGGTTGACAGGATTGAACCTGCCAAGTTGGGGCCAGAAGGCCAGCAACTCAACTGTGTGAGGCAATGAGTCCGGCATTTCTAATTCTTTCCCATCCCATTTTCTCCGAAAAAATATGTTAGCGTGACGTTAAGACTACCAGAAATAAATAAATAAAATTAATTAACGATGGATTAACTTTTGTTTTTATAAAACTGAAGGACTGGTGCGGAATAGAACAGTGTCTTTTACCTTGGCTCAACTTACGGGCCGGATAAGAAATAGAATATGTTTGTTTATCATCTACAGAATTGTATGTTACCAAAAACATGACATGACTTCTTGTTCTCCTTCAGACACAGCCAGGTGACGATTTCATGTTGACTTTCGCTATACGTTCTGTATATTATAATAATTTGCCTTATTAGTAACTGTCAAATCCATTACAGCACGCAACAGTAAATATTTGCACCAGGAAGTTTCGATATAGAATTGTGTTTGTGTCTGAACGAATCAGTTTCTAAATAATGCCTGCGAGAGAAAAATGATGATCTGCAAGGAGCGAGCAGGAGCTCAGACAGGTTAGCGGGGATACCCCGAGCTAACGAGGCCCACCCCCTGCTGCAGTGACCGCAAATGTCCCTGATTTTGTGATGAGCGCAAATGTCCGGACACCAAAAGAATCTAGGGTCGTATTCAACAACAAGACTTCGAGCGGATACTTCATAAAGTCTAACTCTGCTCTAAGTCTGGTTCATAGACTTTGCATGAAATAGACTTTGCAAAGTCGAGATTTTATGAACTGTATTTGAGGTTGGCTATCTTAATGTCTGTAATACAAAGGGCACTAGGAAAGTTTTGCAATACGAAAAAAAGGTTGGTTGGACGCCCCTGTTATGGTGAGGGATGAAAAGAGGGGTGAAAACCGGTCTAGAAGACGGCAAGGCGCGATCTTTACACCAGTTGTTAGCAAGCAGTGGGATTGAAAGCAAGTTAAGATGTCATTGTGGTCTAAAGGTGAATATCGCGCAATTATCCGCTACAATTTTGCTCGTGGGATTAACTATTGACCAGTGCCTGGAGGAAATGACTCCTGTGCTGGGGAAAGACTGTCCACATCGGACAACAATTTTCCGCTGGTACAAAGAGTTCCAGAGGGGAAATTTTGGGGTTGAAGACGATCCTCGTTCTGGGCGACCGTCTGAATTAGCGAGTGAGATAAACATTGAAGCTGTGAGGAAAATGTTGCAGCAAGAGAGGCGGTTGACATATCGGCAGGTAGAAGAGACCCTCCACATCCCTGCACCAGTTATTCATTCATGTTAGAAAGGTTTATTTCCTTTGGGTGCCCCATTCACTTTCAGAGGAACAAAGGGCACATCGAGTAAAATGGTGCCGAAAAATGCTAAAACAGTTTGAAAATGGGACTTCGCGTAACGCCAATAGCATCGTTACAGGTGACGAAACTTGGCTTTATTATTACGATGTCCCAACAAACTCCCAGAACAAGGTGTGGCTGTTTGAAAATGAGGGTACTCCTGTGACTGTGCGGAAGTCAAGGTCAGTGAAGAAAAGGATGATAGCAGTATTTTTCACTAAATGGGGCATCCTGACTCGGGTTGTGCTAGAAACAAAAAGAACAGTTACTATGAAGTGGTACAGTGAGACTTGTCTGTCTCAGGTCACTCAGGCTCTCAAGTAGCTACGTCCATATTTTTTTGCTATTTTGCTTTACGTCGCACCGACACAGAGAGGTCTTATGGCGACGATGGGACAGGAAAGGCCTAGGAATGGGAAGGAAACGGCCGTGGCCTTAATGAAGGTACAGCCCCAGCATTTGCCTGATGTGAAAACGGGAAACCACGGAAAACCATCTTCAGGGCTGCCGACAGTGGGATTCGAACCCACTATCTCCCGGATGCGAACTCACAGCTGCAGCCCGGTCAGCTCCGTCCAAGGTCACGGCTCAACACTTGGCTCTTGCATCACGACAATGCTCCAGCACATCGTGATCATGTAACAATGGATTTTCTTGCCAGATCAGGGTTGACTGTGCTTGATCACCCTCCATACAGTCCTGATCTTGCCCCATGTGACTTCGCACTCTTCCCAGAAGTGAAGATGAAGCTGAAAGAGCGGCGTTTTGCAACCGACGAGGAGCTTCTGGCAGCATGGGATTAAGAGTGTGAAAATGTAACCGAAGAAAAGTGGTTCGGTGACTAGTTTCGACGTATGGAGAAGTGTATTGAGTGTGGTGGAAATGATTTTGAAAACTCTAAAGCGTTCACTCACATTGCAAAACTTTCCCAGTGCCCTTTGTAATAATAGAAAACAAGAGAAGAGTACTTTTGGTTATTTCTGATCAGCCCAAGCGTATCGTAATTTTTCGTATTTTCTTTTTTCTCAACCATAGAAGAAAACGAAAATATTTTCAGCTTGTGAAAACTTGAAAAACTGAGGTCTTTTCCTGGCAATCAATATAGATACCCTTCTAATTATTCTGCTGACAACCGGCTGGCTTACACTTCGTAAGTCAGCAGAAACTAGTTGAAAAACTGCCTATAACTAATAAATTAGGCCTATAACTAGAACTTGGTTTACCGGGCGAGCAGGCCGTGCGGTTAGGGGAGCGCAGCTGTGAGCTTACATCCATGAGATAGTGGGTTCGACCCTCACTGTCGGCAGCCCTGAAGATGGATTTCCGTGGTTTCTCATTTTCATACCAAATACTGGGGCTGCACCTTAATCAAGGCCACGGCCGCTTTCTTCCCACGCGTAGCCTTTTCCTATCCCATCGTCACCTTCAGACCTATCTGTGTCGGTGTGACGTAAAGCAAGTTGAAAAACTAGCACATCGCACTTACTCATTTAACATAACCTATAGAAGTTAAGTGTAAAAGCATTACAATAAATAATAAATGAATAAGTCTAGTAATTCACATTTAACCGTGGCAATTAAAGCAATTAGCAGTTGTATTGGAGGAATAGTTAGTCCTCTTTGATTCTCCGTCATTACTGCACCTTCGAACATCGCTAAGAAGTCTAACACAGTTTGTTTATCGTATCTGTACCTAATTTTGAATTCGTTATCTCGGTAGAACTCAGTGGGGTTTTGCGCATCTCGTATAACTCCACGAGGAGTATGTGGGGCTTGGATAATCTCCTGGACATATTCAAAATCTTCCACGAACTGTATTATGTTTAGAATGTGCGCCATGGTACTATCCTCTACAGTCGACTTTGTGAAGTCTTGGTCAAAGTACGGGCCATTGGCGACTGTGAAGCAAGATGTCGACGAAAGTCTACTTTCCGCAAAGTCTCGACTACGAATGGGAAAATGGTGACTTTCGTGGGTAGAAACTCGACTTTTGCCTCAAAGTCTTGTTCTTGAATACGACCCTTAGAGGAGCACTGAACTCTTGACGATCAGTATCCAAAATGTATTTTCATTCAAACCTATAGATAATGAACAAGAGATACTAACTTCCAGTGCGGCACTGGTCCCGGTCTCTCACCAAGGCGAACGCGTTTGGAATTCCAGCCAATGCATGCTTGAATTTAGAAGTGAAAAGTCACATACCTGCAGACTGGATTCATTAAAAACTGGAGGTCGCTGATGACGTAAAACTGTAATCTTACTTTTGCGTACCCATCAAGAGAAGTAGATGTTCGAGATGGGTAGAAGCAGAATAATGATAGTAGAAACGGAAGCAAAGATTATGCACAAGAGGTTGGGAGGTTAAAATAAAATCTTAGATACGTACATAATGCGAGTCCTCAACCTCGGGCCGATGAGCCAATCAGTATACATACCTACAAAAGAAAAATAAATCATATTAATTAATTATTTCAAGTTATTTCGCCGTGTTGTACATCAACAATATCAACAAAGACCTTTAATCTTACTCACAAATGAAGCAAAATACAGGCATGCACACTTCCTGACAAAACAATCTAAATAAATAAATAAATAAATAAATAAATAAATAAATAAATAAATAAATAAATAAATAAATGAAAGATCTGTTTCGGAGTACAAGCACGACCAAAGGAAGGAGCTCACTGTCAAAGAGATTTCCTGGCTAGTTATACACCGAGGTTTATCTACAATTTCCCAATAAAAGGGATCATTTCCATGGGTTTTTTTGCTATTTGTTTTATGTCACTCCGACACAGATAGGTCTTACGGCGACGATGGGATAGGAAAGGCTTAGGCATGGGAAGGAAGAGGCCGTGGCCTTAATTGAGGTACAGCCCCAGCATTTGTCTGGTGTGAAAATGGGAAACCACGGAAAACCATCTTCAGGGCTACCGACAATGGGGTTTGAACCCACTATATCCCGGATGCAAGCTCACAGCTGTGCGTTCCTAACCGCACCGCCAACTCGCCGGGTCATTTTCATGTTTTAAAACGAGTTTATATTCCACCGCCAGCCCAGTGTTGCAGGGATAGTGTGACTGCCCTTAGCTGGAGAATCCGGGTTCGATTCCCCGTCAGTCCTGAGGATTTCATCATGCTAACTGGCTGTAAAGCAGTCGCCTGGGCACATCATCACCCTTAAAGGGTTGTACACGCCACGGGATTTTACTGTGCATCGATGCTATCAATTTACATCTCGAATATGCATTGGTTCAACGCGATGAAATTCATAGAACAAATCATGAAACTCTGCTATCGTCGTGTATAAGAGAGGTTTCATATAAGGATGCTAAATAAAATCCTTAAAGCAATCCAATAAACCGTAACACACGAATACTACGGCACTACAAATTGTATTATTACTTTTAACTACTAGCATCACTGCGAGCCACCATTATAAATTCCAGTCGCGAACAATCAGATAATAGGCCTACGCAGGGATGATTCTGACATTCGCCTAAATCTGCATTGGGAAACGACAGCAAAATGTCTTACAGAATAGAAAAGTGTCTTCTTCTCCCGGGCCTTTTTCCTTTCTTTTTTTTGAATCGGCGCTAGAGGTGCACTTGGCCTGTTTTTACAGCCGGATGCACACCCTGACGTCAAACCCATGAAGAGGGATTTTATTTTATATTTTCTAGGCCCGGTTTCATCAACGTGGGTTAAATACACTCTAACCCTGGGTTTGTTAACTTAGGGTTAATATTTTAACTCATTCTTACGAGTCACGCGTTTCACCAAGCTATTTCGGGAGAGGGTTAACTAACACCGTATTAACCCTCGCCGGAAACAGTTGCCGTACGGATCAAGGAGGCCGTGACTAAAAATCAGACATTAATGAACACACTTCTTACACGGTTCTTTTGTTTATTTCTTGCGCGGTATTTCGTTTTCTTCCTCAGTTCCATGATAATACTATTTCGTGATCTTCTTTGATTGCAGTGATCGAAAAATGGAAGAAGTTCCGAACAGAAATAGGGGCGCGAATTTTTTGCTTTAGAAAAAGCGTTACTTTGAATTTTGAGGTTAGAATCACTGTTTACTTCACAATTGACAGAAAAATAACGCTTGTTGTTTCCGACCATTATATGAATCGACTCTGTGGTATAAAACCTTAACGCAATCAACACCCTTAGAGAGGCCTGTTTCGGTCAGTTGTGTATTCTAACCTCTCGCGAATTCCATCGACGACTTTACTGACCACGGTTTTTGACAGTCTATACCTCAACAGAAATTGTTCCTCAGATAGATTTTGAAAGTCGTTCCTTTTTATTATAGGCGCATCTGTTAGGAACACCACAAACAAATCTAAATAAAGCAACTCTGCATCAAACGCATGATTTACGGGGGCCATTTTGCTTATAACCTCGAGTTAACTTAACTCCGGCCTTTAGAGTTAATTTTAACTCTCCTTGATGAAACAGAATGAATAGTCAAATTCAGAGTTAAACATGTATAACTCGGAGTTAAGGTTTAACCCACGTTGATAAAACCGGCCCATAGTAGTTTAACATCGCACTAACACATCGAAGGTTTTCGGCGATGCAAAGATCAGAAAGGCAAGGATTGGGAAGGCAGCGACCGTGGCCTTAATTAAGGTACCCTACATCCCCAGCATTTGCCTGGTGTGAAAATGGGAAACCACGGTAAATCATTTTCCAGGACTGCTGGCGGCTGGATTCGAACCTACCATCTCCCGAATGTAGCTCACAGCTAACCGCACGACTAACTCGCTCGCTGAACGATCCATTCATTATTCCGTGCTCCTGCTGTGGTTGGTAGTCATGTGTTGTGTGCAAATCAAGAGATGTGTATTAAGACGAACACGAACCCCAGTCCACGAGCCACAGGAAATAACCAGACGCCTCTGAAACTCCCGGCCCGGCCGGGAATCGAATCCAGGGCCCTTTGGACCCCAAGGCCGCTACGCTGATCATTAAGCCAAGGAGCCAGGCACGGAATAGAGGAGATTCGTATATTTATCTAAACGAGAATTAGCCTACCGATATCTTCCATATGATCAGATGGTCAACTTACCTTGCTCATGAACAACCCCATAAGCTAGATTTTCCATTTGACCAAAAATATGGCTTCAGACTGAGATAGTTAAATTCCTGAATTTTAGCTCTCATTATTTACGAGTGAATCATACTAGCCCACGAGGACATATAAGGGTTCTAGAACATTTCGTACCACGGACATTTCGTACCACTTGACCGGCTGATTACCTGCGAAGTGTCAGCTAAATATTTAGAACAGGACATTCCGTACCACTTGAAAGAGAATGGAAGTATATTGTAAATTAAAGACGATTTCCTAATTAATGTAATCATTTGTATATCCATTGTCCACTACTGGCGCAGAAGCCTCCGCACCGTGTGACCACTACTGATGTTAACCTTCCGTCGGACGCAACTGACCTGATTGGCGCACGTGTTAATTCTTGTCTCGTATTCGCCGTTCGCGGGGACCTAGCTACTTCCATCTTTCAGTAGTTTCCTGTTTCCGCGTGACCTTCAAGCCCATATCGGCCATTTCATCAGAATCTTTTATTTTACTTTCTTGATAATGAAATAATGCAGTAGTTAATATTCACAATAACAGTAATATTATCCATCTTCGTGCTCGTCAGGCACATTGCACCCGAACACGATGTATATTTCTATTGTGTTGTTTTGTTTCAGGCTTTATACATCAAAAAATCAACTTTCTTATGACATCTGTGTAAACATAAGTATAGCTTAAACGTCAGGTATTAAAATAATGTAGAAGTTTTCTTCGGCAAATGTAAATTATTTGTTTCTGATTTCTAAAATGTGCCTGTCAGTGGCGTGGAGATTGAATCCCAATTTGACATCAGATGGTACGGATTGTCCTGGCGTAAATATTTGGGGAATACGGGAAAACCGTTCGCAGCTAGATAACGACCTAGGTGGTACGAAATGTCCTCAAAAATAAAGTGGTACGGAATGTCCGTGGTACGAAATGTCCAGACACCCATATAAGCAAGTGGAGATGCAATTCTCCCCCAGTACGTCGACACTGCATTGTGCTTATCATATGTACACTGACTGACAGAGCAAATGCAACACCAAGAAGGAGTGGTCAGAACTTTATGCCAATTGCAGGGTAGACTGACGTCACTGAGGTATGCTCATGATGTGAAATGCGCCGCTGTGCTGCGCACGTAGCGAACGATAAATGGGACACGGCGTTGGCGAATGGCCCACTTCGTACCGTGATTTCTCAGCCGACAGTCATTGTAGAACGTGTTGTCGTGTGCCACACGACACGTGTATAGCTAAGAATGCCAGGCCGCCGTCAACGGAGGCATTTCCAGCAGACAGACGACTTTACGAGGGGTATGGTGATCGGGCTGAGAAGGGCAGGTTGGTCGCTTCGTCAAATCGCAGCCGATACCCATAAGGATGTGTCCACGGTGCAGCGGCTGTGGCGAAGATGGTTGGCGCAGGGACATGTGGCACGTGCGAGGGGTCCAGGCGCAGCCCGAGTGACGTCAGCACGCGAGGATCGGCGCATCCGCCGCCAAGCGGTGGTAGCCCCGCACGCCACGTCAACCGCCATTCTTCAGCATGTGCAAGACACCCTGGCTGTTCCAATATCGACCAGAACAATTTCCCGTCGATTGGTTGAAGGAGGCCTGCACTCCCGGCGTCCGCTCAGAAGACTACCATTGACTCCACAGCATAGACGTGCACGCCTGGCATGGTGCCGGGCTAGAGCGACTTGGATGTGGGAATGGCGGAACGTCGTGTTCTCCGATGAGTCACGCTTCTGTTCTGTCAGTGATAGTCACCGCAGACGAGTGTGGCGTCGGCGTGGAGAAAGGTCAAATCCGGCAGTAACTGTGGAGCGCCCTACCGCTAGACAACGCGGCATCATGGTTTGGGGCGCTATTGCGTATGATTCCACGTCACCTCTAGTGCGTATTCAAGGCACGTTAAATGCCCACCGCTACGTACAGCATGTGCTGCGGCCGGTGGCACTCCCGTACCTTCAGGGGCTGCCCAATGCTCTGTTTCAGCAGGATAATGCCCGCCCACACACTGCTCGCATCTCCCAACAAGCTCTACGAGGTGTACAGATGCTTCCGTGGCCAGCGTACTCTCCGGATCTCTCACCAATCGAACACGTGTGGGATCTCATTGGACGCCGTTTGCAAACTCTGCCCCAGCCTCGTACGGACGACCAACTGTGGCAAATGGTTGACAGAGAATGGAGAACCATCCCTCAGGACACCATCCGCACTCTTATTGACTCTGTACCTCGACGTGTTTCTGCGTGCATCGCCGCTCGCGGTGGTCCTACATCCTACTGAGTCGATGCCGTGCGCATTGTGTAACCTGCATATCGGTTTGAAATAAACATCAATTATTCTTCCGTGCCGACTCTGTTTTTCCCCCAACTTTCATCCCTTTCGAACCACTCCTCCTTGGTGTTGCATTTGCTCTGTCAGTCAGTGTATATCTTGCAGTGATGTCGCTACCAGACCGTGCTAGCCGGCCAGTGTCTTGTGAAGGTGCGGTATCCAACTGATGAGCCCATGCCGCACTGGGACGAAACACTGGTAATTTTTGACGATTGAGTTTCCTGAATTTTATCCAGATTTCCATTTCTTTGAAATGTTGAAGTTACATAGACTTACAGGTTTGTCTAGTCAAGACCGGGCGTGTTGGCCGTGCAGTTATGGGCGCGCAGCTGTGAGCTCGCATCCAGGTGATAGTGGCTTTGAAACCCATTGTCGGCAGCCCTGAAGACGGCTTTCCGTGATTTCCCATTTTCACTCCAAGGAAATGCTGGGGATATACCTTAATGAGGGCAACGACGGCTTCCTTCTCACTCCCAGCCCTTTCCTACACCATCGTCGCCATAAGACCTATTTGTGTCGGTGCGACGTAAGGCGAATTCTAAAAAATAAAAAATATCTAGTCTACTGTAGTTTTCCGTTATTAAAATACATCGCAGTACTTCCCTAGGTGGCCACCCATACATCAGATCTAATTAACTGCCAGTTAAAATTGTCCTGCCTCTACAACAATTCGCACCAGCTCTTATTGACCGCGATCCCATCCCTCGAAAGAGTTGAGAAACTTCATCTACCACACGCCGCAGCTCACACGGGAATTCGCGGTGATCGTACAAGGTGATAGGAGTCCTAGGAAAATGTATTATAGATTACTTTTCCTTTATATACAAATTACTGAATATTAACTGTCTCGGCAGATCAGTGGTAGAGTGTCGGACTAATGATCCAAAATTCGCGGGTTCTATCCCGGCTGAGGTAGTTTGTATTTGAAGAAGGGGTGTCAAATATCTTGGCAATTCACGTCATAGTTGTTGGCATGTTAAAGATCTCTCTGATGAACACAGTCAGTATATCCTGACAAAATTAAATTAACTCAGCAACAGAAACCATCCAGTGGCATTGCAAATTTGTTGCTAGACTGTAGCACAAGCGGAAAGTCGGAATTGGTAGGCAGGCCGCCTAGAAGGTGGTACGCCACTTGTCAGCTGAGGTCATATTATTATTATTATTATTATTATTATTATTATTATTATTATTATTATTATTATTATTATTATTATTATTATTCATCATTAGAGCCACTAATGATCGCGAGATCTCAACTTCTTACGGGCCCACCAGGTTTTCATCCTTTCGAAGCGCGCTTTCTTCCATGCATCAGAATGGACATCCTTCAGTCAAGTTGGGACTACTTCATGGTGAACCTGTCTGTGTTCGAGTGGTGCTCGGAGTTGAATGTCTGTTTCTGAGATTCCATACTTAGAAGATCTTTATCGATCTCCGCCAACCAAGGAGGAATCGTTTTGAGACTTCTGAAGTAGGATAACAAACGTTTACAGATTCTTTCAGTTGGCAATCTGAACAACTGAGCGTAAAATGTTACCCTTTTCCGGATTACGCTTGATATCTTTCCAGTGTTGGTGTATATTTTTAAGTCGCTCCGAAGTCTGTAAACACAATCTTTGAGACTGAGACCAAGAACTTTTCCCGTAATCCTCCTTTACTTTGTCAGTTTTTCAAGCAGGCTATGCTTTCGAAGTGTTAAACATTCTGCAGCACATTATTATTATTATTATTATTATTATTATTATTATTATTACAGTACTTGTATTATTATTGTCAGACTCCTTGAGGTCTTCGGTTCGGAAGATTCCGAGTTCGATTCCCGGCCGCTGCAAATATTTAAATCGCGTTTGATTAATTCTTCTGACTCGGGGACTGGGTGTTTGTGCTTGTTCCAACATTCTCCTCTTCATATTTAGACAACACATCATACTACCAAGCACAACAGAAACACGCAGTAGTGATTACATCCCTCCATATAAGTTTGGCGTTAGGAAGGGCATCTGGACGTTAAACAGGGTCACGTAACATGCGCTACACAGTTCGCACTCGCGACCCCACAGATGTGGGAAAAGCGGCAGAGGAAGAAGAAGTACTTGCATTATTATAAAATACCGTAGTGTTTAATTAGAGTGTAGAAGGTTCTGTGCATGAAAAAATACTATATTACACATTTTCCAAGAATGCTTACTTGGCAACTGTGTTCCATAAGGAGCAAATATTTCGTAGTTATTTGGCTCAAATTCCAAGGAAATTTAATAATGTTATTTGTTTTACGTCCCACTAACTACTCTTTTAAGGTTTTCGGAGACGCCGAGGTGCCGGAATTTAGTCCCGCAGGAGTTCTTTCACGTGCCAGTAAATCTACCGACACGAGGCTGAAGTATTTGAGCACCTTCAAATACCACCGGACTGAGCCAGGATCGAACCTGCCAAGTTGGGGTCAGAAGGCAGCGCCTTAACCGTCTGAGCCGCTCAGCCCGGCCCAAGGAAATTTATCATGCGTGCGCAACACGACTGCTATATATATAGTATGGTTGTACAAGTACATAAAAGTTTACAAATAATCAAATGGAAATATCCAAATTTGACAACCATTCCAGAGCACATGGTGTCACTTGGTGTAGAGTCTTCAGACCACCGTCAAATGCACGAAGTGGGCACTCTTGAACAATGTGTTGTATGGTTTGGTCCTCCACTCCACAGTCACAGGCAGCAGATGTACGGAAACCCCATTTCTTTAAGGTGTAACTACTAGCGCTGTTAACGGAGCGGTTGTTTACGGAGCGGAGGCTCCGGGCGTATTCAATCGGTGCCTCCGGAGAACCTCCGATTGAATTACAAGCGCGTAGTTTAAACTTGGTACGGAAGAAATGAACGAACATTTGTACAAGAATTTATACCTTGTCGCCATTAATGTGAGAAACTACGCCCCTCTGTTAATACTTTAGTTATTTGGCGATATTACAGACAGCATTCTTACGTACAAACATAATAATTATGTAACATAACCTCCGATTGAATTACAAGCGCGTAGTTTAAACTTGGTACGGGAGAAATGAACGAGCATTTTCTCAGGAACTTATAACTTGTCGCTACTATTGTGCGAAACTAGGCCCCTCAGTTAATACCTTAATTATTTGGCGATATTACCTATAGCATTCTTACGTACAAACGTAATTATGTATCAGAAACTCCGATTGAATGTCAAGCGCGTAGTGTGAACTTGGTACCGGAGAAATGAACGAGCATTTTAACGGGAATTTATAACTTGTCACTATTATCGTGAGAAACTAGGACCCTCAGTTTATACCTTTATTATATTATTGGACGATATTACAGATAGCATTCGTACGTACAAACATTGAATGACAAACGCGTAGTGTGAACTTCATACGGGAGGAATGAACGACCATTTTCACAGGAATTTATAACTTGTCGCTATTACTTCGCGAAACTACGCTCCTCCTTTAACTTTTTTAAAAATGCTATTTGTTCGGGGCGTCGACCTACTTGCCCCTACTTGCACCATATGTGAGGAAACCTGCGTGTATTATGTAAATGGCGGAAGTGTAAAGTGTTGAATGTGAGGAAAGGAACGTTAAGGATGACACAAATACCCAGTCCCCAAGCCAAGGATATTAATAATTTACAATAAAAAACCCTAGCCCGGCAGGGAATCGAAACCGGGGCTGCCGGGTGATAAGCGGACGCGTTGCCACCTACACTGCGGGGCCGGAGCTTACGAATTATTTGTGCCATGTTTTACAGCACAGCACTTGCAGACTTCAACCGCTTGAACTCCTCCGTTCGCTCCTAAATAATCATCCCATACTTCTGCACGTCTTTCGCGTTTTTTAAATTTTTTTTATTAAACATATGTCCAGATATTAAAAGCGAATTCAAATTTAACTTGAAACTACTGTATTCTAGCGCCAATATAATGGGAATATTTCCATAATAATGACAATAATAATAATTAACGAAGTGTACTGTGTAAGTTCTGCACAGATAGGGCCTGCACAGCGGAACCTATTTAGATATATCGTTTGTTGTATCTACAGGGTTTATACCTACAGGTATATGGGATATGTATTATATGTCGATATAATTACATTTTCTTGATAACAAATGAGAGGACGCATTAATTATTCTGAATGACTATACGTTCTTTGTTAAGGGGTATTGTATGGAATATCGGCGATATAGATCAATTTTCGTGGATGTAGGTAACGATTTGTATAGGGCGCTTACATTCATGGACGTAAGTTTGAAATTACAGCCCACTACGTCCTTACACTCGGAGCTACTGCTGCGAATAGGAGGCGGCCCTCCGGTTAACCTCCGGAGCTCCGTAACTGTTTTGCCTCCGTCGGTAGTACCGGAGATCACCGGAGGAGCACTGTAATCGTATTATCCGATTCAATCAACAGGAGGACTGCCTCCTCTTCAGAGCGCTAGTAACTACACCTTCCTTGACCCGTTCTAATGCGGTTCAGCTTCGACCAGGTTTGACGTGGTAGTTGGAATCCCTCTACTTTCTTTGTAGGATCTTCAACTAGGTGAACATTGTTGGGTGGATGTTTCAACGTTGTTGCCACTTGTAGGTATGTTGAAAGAATTGATACCTTCTAAATCAACCCAAGGTGACTTGCGTGATTTCAAACGTGTTGTTGGTGGATCTTGCAGGGCATCATACAACGGAGAGTTCTTATGAGAGGTGATCTTCTTGAGCAAGCTTACCTTAGCTGCTTTCCTCCTTAGATCTTGTGGAGCAATATTAGCTAGGACTGGTAGCCACTGTGTGGGAGTAGATCTAACAGTACCGGTGATAACCCTCATGGTCCCATTGAGTTGCACATCAATCTTAGTGGTATAAGCACTGCTTTCCCATACAGGGGCACAATATTCACCAGCAGAATACACAAGAGCGAGTGAAGCAGAACGTAGAGTATTAGCGTCTGCACCCCAGCTGCTTCTGGCAATCTTGCGGAGTAGATTCACTCTTGAGCCAAGTTTCCTCGACTGCTAGTCTATGCTGTAAAGGTGCCAATAATCGAACAATACAGAGAAAGCAAGAATGAAATTCCCCTGTGGGTGGGGGCAGTAGAATAACACCCACGGTACCCCCCTGCCTGTCGTAAGAGGCGACTAAAAGGGGCCTCAGAGGCTCTGAACTTCGGAGCGTGGGTTAGCGACCACGGGGCCCTCAGCTGAGTCCTGGCATTGCTTCCACTTACTTGTGCCAGGCTCCTCACTCTCATCTATCCTATCCGACCTCCCTTGGTCAACTCTTGTTCTTTTCCGACCCCGATGCTATTAGGTTTGCGAGGGCTAGGGAGTCCTTCATTTTCACGCCCTTCGTGTCTTCTTTTGGCCGATATCTTCATTTTTCGAAGTGTCGGATCCCTTCCATTTTTCCCCTCTGATTAGTGTTAAAACAATAATCACCACCACCTTTACAGCCGGATGCCCTTCCTGACACCAACCCTATATGGAGGGATGTAATCAATATTGCGTGTTTCTGTGGTGGTTGGTAGTATACTATATTGCCTGAATACAAAGATGACAGTGATGGGAAAAACAGAAATACCCAGTCCCCGAGCCAGAAGAATTAATCGCACGCGATTAAAATCCCCGACCCGGCCGGGATTCGAACCCGGGACCCTCTGACTCAAAGGTCTTAACGCTGACCATTCAGCCAGTGAGTCGAACAGTTCT
Organism: Anabrus simplex; assembly: GCF_040414725.1. NCBI lineage: Eukaryota > Metazoa > Arthropoda > Insecta > Orthoptera > Tettigoniidae > Anabrus > Anabrus simplex. The sequence goes on from NC_090265.1 coordinate 1,749,630,946, forward strand.
TTTACAGATATGTGTGTGAATAATTACTTGGGACTAGGACTGGACATTAAGTGACATGTAACGTTAAGTCCAATGTTGACACGAGGAAACCACTTCCATGATCGACCTACGCGGGCCGAATGCACTGCGCCACCGCACTAATACCGGGATTTACAAGCTACGCTGCAGAACCGGCAATCGGATCTGGGCCATTAAGACAGGAAGCTACGGCGCTAACCCCCTGGCCACAGGGGTAGCAGCGAGGTTAGCAAATTAACACGACGACATCCAAATTACATCAATAAACAATTTCAATTATTATGAAAGGCAACTTTAAAAACGTTCGTGGAAGTACTGTCTGAGAGAGAGAGAAAGATCAATTGAACATGCCACAGAAGCTGAAAAGCCCCTCTATGTAAACGCCTTCATGTAATAAGGTACAGGTTTAAGAACACACAAACATTAAATTTGGTAGTTTTCTTTTTTCTTTGGCTAATTGTTTAACGTTGCACCAACAAGTCGAAGTTGTCGGTGATGCAAGAATGGGAAAGAGCTAGGATTGGGAAGGTAGCGGCTGTGGCCTTCGTTCAGGTACACTCCCAGAATTTGCCTTGCGTGAAAACGGGAAACTACGGAATCATTTTCAGGACTGCCGACGGTGGGATTCGAATCCACTATCTCCCGAATGCAAGCTCTCATATACGCGACCCTAACCACACGGTCAACTCGCTCGGTTAGATTTAAATTAGGATTATGCTTGTACAGATACTAAATCAAGTAAAATTAAAACATACATTATATACTAAGTTTGGAACTAAAGCATTATTAATTTGTTTTTTGGATTACACGAATATAGCAGTGATTAAAACAATTATCTAAGAAATACACAGCTTTTGACTGATAGACACGAGACTGCGTATTCTCAGCACTTTGCGAACTCCTCCAAGAAGAAAGATGTCAAGGACTGTTTTAGTTGAGAACAGTTTTGTAAAACGGTGAAGATAAAAGGCATTAAAGATACGTGATGTCCTGCAAACTAAATATTTATTAAATTTAATGGTATGTATAATGGATAGGAATTTGAATAGCAGTCTTTGCAACCTATTATGTACTGACCCCGTAACTTTATTTATTTTTTTATTTTTTATTTTTTTTGCTAGGGGCTTTACGTCGCACCGACACAGATAGGTCTTATGGCGACGATGGGATAGGAAAGGCCTAGGAGTTAGAAGGAAGCGGCCGTGGCCTTAATTACGGTACATTTGCCTGGTGTGAAAATGGGAAACCAAGGAAAACCATCTTCAGGGCTGCCGATAGTGGGATTCGAACCTACTATCTCCCGGATGCAAGCTCACAGCCGCGCGCCTCTACGCGCACGGCCAACTCGCCCGGTTTTAAATTAATTATAAAGGTAGAATGGAGTCTTCATTTTCAGAAGTTTGTGCGTAGCAGTAGCTACTGAGATCTCGCGACATTCTCGAAGAGGTGGTGGTTGGTGGTGATTATTTAAAGAGGATTTACAACTAGGCAATAATCCTCTATGTAACACTAGTCAGAGACAAAAATGGAAGGGATCCGACGCTTCCAAAATGAAGATATCAGCTAAAGAAAGACAAGGGCCACGAAGAGCGTGAAAATGATAGACTCCATAGACCTCGAATGCTCTAACAGCGACGGGGCCGGAAAAGAACAAGAGTTGAACAAGGAAGGTCGGATGGGGTAGATGAAAGTGAGGAGGCTGGCACAAGTAAGCGGAAGCAATGCGGGGACTCAGCTGTAGGCAACGTGGTCGCCAACCCACGCTTCCAAGTTCGGAGCCTCTGGGGTTCATTTTGGTTTTACGACAGCAGAGGATACCGCGGGTGTTATTCTACCACCCCCACCCACAGGAGATCATTCTCAGAGAGAGAGAGAGAGAGAGAGACGCGGGGAGGGGGTGGGGTCATATGAAGACAATAATCTGAATATACACGGAGCCGATGGAAGTCGATGCAAATAAATAGTTCGTTATCAATATTTGAGTTTCATTTACTGAAAGACATATTCATTTTCACAAAGGAAAAAGTTTAATTTTGTTGGTGATATTTGAAACCATCTTTTCAGTTGCGACCAAGTTAATTTCTAACTGTTAGGTTATTCAGTCAATCGAAAATAATTTATGAATAAAAATTCACGGTTCTAGCCGTTCAGTCCAGCAACTCAATGTTGAAAACTCCTAGGGATATGAGCTACGAATTTTAGCTTAAAGAAATATTAAAAAGTATGAGAATATATTCTTTATTTATTCCTAAAAAATAGTCCGGCGTGCTGGTCTTTGGTAACAAGGGTTCTATTCCCGGCAGGGTAGGAAAATTTAACCATAATTGGTTAATTTCACTGGCACGAGAACTGAGTGTGTGTGTCGACTTCATCATCATTTCATTCTCATCACTACACGGCAGGTCGCCTACGGGCATCAAATCGAAAGACCTGCATCTGGCGAGCCGAACTTGTCCTCGGTCACTCCCGACACTAAAAGCCACACGCCATTTCATTTTTTTCCTAAAAATTACAATCCTTTTCTTAATCAATTTATCCGGTCGATTAGATCACAGCCGACTTAATGCGTCGCTCTAGCTAGCTGAGCTGGAGCGCAGCGAGGGATCCAGTCGGCTGTGATCAGATTAGCAGTTTGCCTTTTTCTACCACTACGAGCGCTAATGTGAGTCAATGCATTGCTTCACTTAAGCACCACTACGAGCGCTGATGTGAGGCATGCAGAGTTTCACTTAAGACCTTACAACTACATTCGGTGCGGACATCTTTAAAAAACTAAAAAATAGCCTCAGGGTATTGAACCAAGGAACACATTACAGAAAGAATTATGTAAATAAGTTAATTTAGCTAGGGACTTAACATCGAAGGTCATCGGCCCCTTTGAAACAAAAAGAAAGCGGGTAAAGGAACAAGCGATTTTAGGCTGTTTTTTCGGAACTGCATTTAGGCCGGAAGTGATTTTCGGATTTTTTAAAAGTTTGATAGTTATCCAAGACTCACAATTTGAAACCCTTTCTGGGCCCTTTGGACCTTCAACTTTCGGCACAATTGAGGAAATTGCTTAATTTTATGGTTCTCGGAGTATGAGGAGCTCTTAATTTGTCTACTACGAAATGTTCTCAGCATTAAAAAATAATTTAAGCATAAATGTTTATATATATTTCTAAATATGTTCGGGTGTGATTTGGTAGATTCTGATGGTGTTCGTTCAAGAACGAAACACGCCATTCTATTTTTAAATCAGTTGTCTCTTTTTCGGGTATACTGTAATACTGTTTTCCTCTTCAGGTAGTTTCTAAATTTATTTATAAAAATCGGTTTCGACAGGCTGAAGAACGTAACAGATAGCCCTATAAATTTATATACCATAGAAAAGTTTATCTGAATTTTAAATTATGTGTTACTTTGCATATGACAATAATTCCTATTTTATTGTACGGCAGTGATAGCTGTTAAGTGCCCATCTCAGATATCCCTCCTAACAGTCATGAGGATGAAGGAAGCTTTTTGGCGAAATCTATTTCCAATAACCTGCCAAGGCTGATCGAGTACTTACACAACAAAGTAACGTTTGTTCCCGCTTTTCCCGAGAGCACCTGGAGTGAAGTGGTCTCCCCATCTTCGTTAAATGTCCTGAATTTTACATGAAGCTCAGCGTTGCACAAATACGGGCTTATCAGCAGCAAGAGTTTTGACCCTCCACGTAAGAAGGCAACCTCTCAAGCGTCCTTTAATGAATTACCAACACCTCCCACCTTGCAAAGTAAGAGTGATCTCTTCGATTTTCGTACTGAGCTCACTCCGTTTAATAAACCGACGCTAAATATTCAGATTCGCTCACATTTTCCAGCTTACCTCTCCCTATGCCGCAATAGAAGCACACGACCTCCAAAATGTAAATGAAGCAAATATTGCAGACTAATGCACGAGAGTACTAAAAAAACAGAAATGTGTAAGGATTTCTTACTAAATGCTTCTTGAATTTCCTCTGAAACAGGCCGCATCCGATCAGATTCGTGAACAGCGCGCAAGTTCTGTAAGGGTACTTTCTGCACCGCACAAATACACCTCTCGGTGAGTTTCCATTAATACAAGCCTACGCAAAGCAAGCACCTATTTCATAAATAGGTCGTAAACAAAGTGAGCCGGGTATATGAACGTTAGACGGTTGGTCGTACTGAAATATAATTTGAAAAAATCAATTCGATATCTCACGCCGCTGTCATGTTACCATTTACTGAAGTTAGCCAATCAGGCCCCTGCTGGCGAGATGTAGTGTTTACACTGCACTATGTCTTCTGGTATGGGCTAGAGCAATTTGTTACTTTCATTGACCTGTCTCAGTCTCATCCTTGGCTTTGACAATATGAAAGTGACAGAGGTATGAGCGATGCTAGTAATAACATTCCTTATGCAGCCAGTTCCTGTTATGAATGGTGTGAAAATATTGCCTCACAGGGTCGGTTAGTGCATGCATTTCAGTGGGCTTGGCAGGCTGATATGCAGTAGCAACTATTGGCTCGGTGAGGAAAGCAACGGGAAACTACCTCACTCCTCATTTCCCTAGTACGCCTCTTCAGTGACGCCTAGGCTATCTGTTGATAGCTTTCAGTGGAACTGTGGAGGATCAAAGCAGCCTTCGGGCTGAATACCCAACATACACAGCCAATCAGATCGCTTCGCGGGCGAATTAAAATGGGCTTTGTGAGGCAGTGTCGTTAACTCTGCTAAAATTAGTACATAAAACATTGTTTACAGATAAATCTTTAAACTACTTCTATATTATAACCAACATCTGCAAGGCACATCCTTTCTTGTCAACACGTGTTATAAAAATTGAGTGGATGATCTGGAAACGGTTTACAAAATGCAGGTCAATCAGTATAGAAAGTACACTCACGCTATCCACCCATCACAAGTCCTTGCAGGTTTCCTCTTCCCCTCCCAACCCATTAGACGTGGCAGCTTTTGTCAATTTGTCAAGAGTTCTCTCTACAATTCGTTTGCTCGGTCGTGACAAGTAAAAGAGCAAAACCAAGTACAAATCCGCAACAAGATATTTCTCTCTTTTTTCCCTACACATGCCACACTTCCGACAAAATTGCGATGAGTGTGCTTTTGTTTAGCGTTCGCTAGCTTCCTCTCCGTCGTATCCCCTTGATGGATAGGCACAATAATACAGCAATAACTAGAAAAGGTCAGTACAGCGCGGAAACGCTGCTTCAGTTCTTCAACCATACAAATACAAAAGTCGGGTAAAAACAAATGTTTCACCCTGCAGAGATAGCATCTAGCTATAATTGCCAATGTTCAGATGGAAACAGAAAAATGGGATACAGAAAAGAGTTCAAATAGCAAAAAAAATACTTATTCACTATTTATGGTTAGCTTGTCATGAACAAAACTTCAAAAGTTATGCAATACACAGAATATAACAACAAGGTATGGCTAAATATTCTGGTCACATTCCTCACACGTAACAGAATAAAATGTGTTATATGGACATGGGAATATGTAAAGTCTCGGAATAAGGAACTACAGTCTACGCTATAAATAATTCTATAAGATGCCCTAATATCAAAGAGTCGGATAAAAACTAATTGTGAAGGCCTGCAATATAGCAAGCTCATAAAACTGATCAACAACAACATTACATTGGCCATTGTTTCTTGTGATGTGCTTTGTGTCTTCTGCTGCCACTAATCTCCGATTACTGCTGCGTACTGAGTATAACAGCCTCCCTAAATATTGGCGGGAAGTAGCCGGGAAGTTACATCTCTCTCTTCTTTAGCATGCCATTCCTCAGGTTCATAAATTTTCTGATACTACAGGTACGTAACACACTGGTTCATCGACGCATTCCAGCTAATCAATCCCTACTCTGAAACACTGATTGGTATGAGCAGTGTGCAAATTTAACAGAATAATGGGAGAGAAGTGTTCGCGGTTGTCTGCGGCCTGTTCATTCTAGCACTGGAACTTTGGACTGTTAGATCGGCACCGCAGTAGGCTACTGTTCGTTAAAAAATATTTTATACGATAACACTGATTTTAATCGCGGGCCGATGACCTTCGATGTTAGGCCCCTTTAAACAACAAGCATCATCGATTTTAATCGCTACATTCCTACTGACGTTTCTGTAATGACCTATGTTTACTTCAATTGGGAAAACCATAAAGGCAGTCTTTCTGAGAATTCCGTAGCGAAGCACGGGTACATCAGCTAATAGTACATTAAACACGGGAAACACACACGAACAGAACGTGCCAGCATACATATCAAATCAAATTCGTTCTTTGAGGTAATCAAAATGCCCTCCGTTAACAATGATACACGCATACGCAATATTCCAGGGATACATCAGCGCATCCGCGATTCAATCAGACGCACAGTGGTTCCAAATGCCGAAAACCTGGCCTATTTCATAACCTCACGCAAAGAGTCGGTTCGACTGTAGCATGTGAGAAGGCTGCATTTAGCTTTACGTTCGACAGCGTTTATTGATTGTACCCGTACGTTATTACGACTGATTTTATCACGGAAGGAACTATTGAACATAAGTATAGGCCTATTTGTAGTTAGTAAACAAAACATCATTAAATGCAACTGTTATTACATTATTTAAACAATGAAAATGGCCTAAACATTGTCGATAATCAAAGTTACATACCGTATAAATTAAATGTCCCACAAGATCCCGCCATAAATATAATAGTCCCAAATTTATACATTTTTAAAAATAAATTACACACACAAAAACAGGTGCCCATTCTTGCCCCTCTTTTAAAGAATTTTTCTTTGGTAACACTGTATTTTACCTTGTTCGAGATATTACACTGTGTTTAGTCTTTGTTTAGATTATCACTATATGCATGAAATATTATTATTATATTTTTAATTTTAAGTAACAAAATTTATTTTTGAATTTTTTTTAATAATTCTTTAAATAAGTAAATACACATTAATTAATAATAATGTTATTTGCTTTACGTCCTACTACAGTAACTACTTTTACGGTTTTCGGAGACGCCGAGGTGCCGGAATTTAGTCCCGCAGGAGTTCCTTTACGTGCCAGTAAATCTACCGACACGAGGCTGACGTATATGAGCACCTTCAAATACCACCAGACTGAGCCAGGATCAAACCTGCCATATTGGGGTCAGAAGGTCAGCACCTCAACCGCCTGAGCCACACAACCCAGCCATTAATTTATAAATTAATTAATTGAACAATTTTGTTTGCTAGTTGCTTTACGTCGCGCCGACACAGATAGGTCTTATGGCGACGATGGGGCAGGAAAGGCCTAGAAATTGGAAGGAAGCAGCCGTGGCCTTAATTAAGGTACAGGCCCATTTGTCTGGTGTAAAAATGGGAAACCACGGAAAACCATTTTCAGGGCTGCTGACAGTGGGGTTCGAACCCACTCACTCCCGAATTGAACAATTTATACTATATGTTACCAATCCAAATAGGTTAAACATTGATGAATGGCTTTTTTCCCCTACAAAGTCGTAACAAAAGAGTGGAAAAAGTCTCTCAGTAGAAGGGGTATATTTCTTCTTATTAAAGAACAGGTTAACGCCGAAAACAATGTTCTGTTACAACTGATCGAGAATCATTTGTCCAATATCAACAAACAACTTTTACTCTGAGCGACAAATCCAAAGCTGAGTTAAAAAAGTTATTGAACAAATTCAGAACGAAATTTCAAGAATGCAACAGAATGCACGACAGATTCTTGACAACGAACGGATTGTGGCATGACGGTGACGTTAATTTTACCGAGGTTTCTAATGAACCATCTACAAGTCCACAAATCACAGGACGCCCATGTACAAATATACAAATCAGAGGACGTCCATCTTTAGAAACAGCGACCTTAGAAACCCTTAGGCCTACCTATATATTTTTATTAATATGACATCATTTTAAAATTATATGACCGCTATATTGGCTCCGCTATTTTGTTTTTCAAAACCTCAAAATTGAGAATCAGCGACCTCATAAACCTGTACTTGCTAATTTTTATTAACAAGAAAGAAAAGAAGTGAACTTTAATAATCAGCGTTGAAGTGTAATGCGAACAAAGAAACGTGTCGAATCAAACTAACGCGGCTGCTAGCGGACGCAAACTATAGAGCATTCCACGTTAAGAAATGAGTATTGCTCTTATGGACCTACAAGGAGCGAACAAACCCCCTCATTAGACACCCAAAATTCCTCGAGATTAAGGAATATTAAAACGAAAGTACTTTATATTGTATTATGAAAGAAAGAAGAAAGGATGAGGCCTTTTTTGCCCGTGCGCTATTAAAATGACTACTGAAGCTTTTCTATTTTATGAATACATTCGCAGGGAGGAAGCACAATGGCGGGAACAGCCATCACTTTGCTGCCTTTCTTCATTTTCCCTCTGTGTCACTCAGGTACGTGTAACGCGTAATCCGTTACTCCGTGAATCCTGGCAGCTTATAATATTGTTGTAGAGAAGTCGTCTATTTTGTGTTGGGTATGTTTCGTAACCTTCACATCAGTGCACACTTGTCTTGAGTTGAGCAAGTGTTATGTGATTAATCAGCCGACGAGTGCCTTTTCTTTCTTTAACATTAATAAAGTGATTTATTTACTTTATGGATAAGGCCGAAGAAGAAACAAAAGTAAACTGTGCTTAACTGCCCGCTTATTTTCTTCCCCCTATTAATTCGAACTTAAAAACTGAGTTTCACGTACTACGTAGCCTATGTACGTATGTATGTACGCCCCTATAAACCCCCTGTCCCCTTGAGTTCATAAACATAACTTTCAGCTTAGTTTCTTACCCCTTTTATCTTGAACTTAAATACTGTGTTTCACATTTGTACGTGCCACCGTTTACCGGTGATGATATTTAGCAGAGTTGTTCGATATAGCAAGCCTGCTGTCATAAGAACAATACTCTTTTCTTAACATGTAATGACCTGTAGGACAGTGTAAGGTACGAACAATCTCGTGCAAGTCGGATAGCAGTGTCGAAATTCACGTTGCAGCCGAACGCCTGGCTAAAGACCTTGGTGTAAATAGACCTACAAAGCTAGTGTCGGGTGGCTGTTTAGATTTCGCAAACGCCACAACATAGTGAACAGAAAAATGTGTGGGGAGTGTCTAAATGCAGATGCAAGTGCTGCAGAGCCACTCAGGAAAAAACTTCATGCTCTCGTAAAAGAAAAAGGGTTTCGCTTAAGGGCCGGTTCTACCATCTGCTGGTAAAGTGGCTGGCAGCTGCCCGGGAGGTAAACTACCTGGAGGTGTAAATCGGCTGGTACTTTGGCTTGCGTCCAACCACCTCCGCGCAAGCGCTAGGTAGCTACCAGGAGCTAGACACCGATATACGAAGTTGGCTAGACTGATTTTCAGCGATTTCTCGCTTTCGAGTGTGGTGCTATCTGTCGTCAGATGCATGAAACTCATTTCGATTGTCTTATTTCCCTGTGCTTGCGTTTGCTTATTATCACAAAAAAGCCTAATAAGGGGAGTTTTAAGAGGTATGGGCAACGATTTATGTCAAGCTTTCGTGATTTTAATCTATGATCTTCAATATCAATACCTAATCGGGATTAAAATCTTGAGATTACATTTTCTTACGCCCGTTATAACCTGTCATGTAAGGCAGTCTTTTGAAAAGTATTCTCGTAGTAGATTGGTCAAGTCGCTCGCTCCATAATAGAAGGTACGCAGGTTTTCACCGTATTTCTAATTTACATTTCAAAAAGGAGGCTATTTTCGATCCCTGCCGTTGTTCTTAACTCTCTTTCACGCGCTTCCATATACGTAGGCCTATGTACACACACATCTTCTTTACGGACTTATTGCCTTTGAGCATTCTATCTGCAGGCTTCTGTAAATTGATTAAGTATCTCCACGATGCTCTATTTGCAAATAGTTCTGTGACCTCGTTTAGTTCAACCTGCTTCCATTTATTGATAAAGTATTTCATTCTAATGTTTAACTTTATGAAGATAAAGTTGGAAGGTACTGTAAATGTAAAGAACTAATCGGGATAAATATCCATTCATAGGAAGAGGAATTCGGGAATGGAATAGTTTCCAATTTCTTGGAAATAATCTACAAGAAGACTATGTAAACAACTAATAGGGAATCTGCTACCTGGGCGACAGTCCTATGTGCTATTAATCATAACATCACTTGCTATAGGTAGCATACATATAAAGCAATTTTCCTAGTAGACATAATATTGTGATAAGAACGTATGAAAAGAGGCATACAGATTAACACAACGCTAATAATGGAAATAAAAAAGATTCGTCATAATAAAGACTCGACCCTGCACACTTCGTATTACGAAGCGAACGTGTTCACCATTACGCTACGAAGACGCTTGGGTTAGGTACGATACATACAGTAATATATATCTCGTGTCCGAAAACTGAAAAAGTAGAAAATTAAAGCCCATTTGAAATGATTTCCAAATAGATTTTGATTTTACATCCTTTTAGAGTTTCTTTACGAAAGCTTGACGTATAAAATGTGTTCCCTGCGCTACCGATGCGAGAGGCTGGTGTGACCGTTGCAACTAAAGGGAAGCATTAATGTTCAAAATCCTGCAATGCATATCGATCACTGTTCCAGTATACTGCTTTTTTTCAGTATACTAAGCTAATTTGAGTTGCATATTACTAGAAATACAGCTAATAATGTTCAGCTCTCAGAACTTGCCCGGCAGGTAAAGTCTTATCGGGCCCTCGAAGTGGCCGAGAAATTACGCGCCGGGTAACGACGATTTATGCTGCCGATAGCGCTACCTGGGAGTGGTCGGACGGAAACATCCTTTTACGCGGAGGGCAAATTACGCGCTACTTTACCAGTAGGTGGTAGAACCGGCCCTAAGTCAGATTTATAACACCGACGAAAGGGGAGTGTATGCCGCGCCCTGCCTGATAATACACAACCAGAGACGTCAACCTTCAAAGGTCTATAGTGGCATACTCTAGTGCGTTAAACAAAAACGTGTGAAAAAAAAACATTCACTCCCTATAACATTATTACTGTCACTTTTTGTCGTAAAAAAGACTAGAAAATATTGCACTGCCCTTCGATGCATCCATACTCTTGATGATTTTGTTTAATTTCCCAAAGTGTGGACAGTAACCGCAATCTACATGTTTAATTGAAAAAATCGCATTTGCATGTTCCACAGACACGTGTTTCAGTGAAATTTTCGATGGGCCTAGACATTAAAACCCTTCTGTGTACTGCTTACGATAATACTGATTCGCTGCAGATAGGCTTTCCCCACGATCACTCGGCTCTACATTGTTCTTACGATTACACAAATTCTTATTATTTTAGTTCATGTTGTTCTTAACTTTACCAAAATAAATGCCTGTGCTACACACCATAAATCTGCAACAAAAGCATCCAACGGAAGTAATAATCAGCGCAGGCAACATACATTACATTACATACATTATCATTATAGACTGTTATGTCTTTCAGCGTTCAGTCTGCAAGCCTCTGAGAATTTACTAAACGTCGCCACAATCCTCGATTTTAAACTAGTGTTAAGGCCACGTTTAGTTCTATACCTCTTATCTTTAAATCGTTAGAAACCGAGTCTAACCATCGTCGTCTTGGTCTCCCTCTACTTCTCTTACTCTCCACAGCAGAGTCCATTATTATCCTAGGTAACCTATCCTCCTCCATTCGCCTCACATGACCCCACCACCGAAGCCGGTTTATGCGTACAGCTTCATCCATCGAGTTCATTCCAAAATTATTCTTTTTCCCCCTCGTTCCGAGTACCCTCCTGCCATTGTTCCCACCTGTTTGTACCAGCAATCATTCTTACTACTTTCATGTCTGTTACTTCTAACTTATGAATAAGATATCCTGAGTCCACCTAGCTTTCGTTCCCGTAAAGCAGAGTTGGTCTGAAAACAGACGATGTAAAGATAGTTTCGTCTGGGAGCTGACTTCCTTCTTACAGAATACTGTTGATCGCAACTGCGACCTCACTGCATTAGCTTTACTACACCTTGATTCAATCTCACTTACTATATTACCATCCTGGGAGAACACACAACCTAAATACTTGAAATTATCGACGTGTTCTAGCTTTGTATCACCAATCTGACATTCAATTCTGTTGAATTTCTTACCTACTGACATCAGTTTAGTCTTCGAGAGGCTAATTTTCATACCATACTCATTGCACCTATTTTCAAGTTCCAAGATATTAGACTGCAGGCTTTCGGCACAATCTGCCATTAAGACCAAGTCGTCAGCATAGGTCAAACTGCTTACTACATTTCCACCTAACTGAATCCCTCCCTGCCATTTTATACCTTTTCAGCAGATGATCCATGTAAACTACGAACAGCAAAGGTGAAAGATTACAGCCTTGTCTAACCCCTGTAAGTACCCTGAAAAAAGAACTCATTCTACCATCAATTCTCACTGAAGCCCAATTGTCAACGTAAATGCCTTTGATTGATTTTAATAATCTACCTTTAATTCCATAGTCCCCCAGTATAGTGAACATCTTTTCCCTCGGTACTTTGTCATATGCTTTCTCTAGATCTACGAAACATAAACACAACTGTCTACTTCTCTCGTAGGATTTTTCAATTACCTGGCGCATACTGAAAATCTGATCCTGACAGCCTCTCTGTGGTCTGAAACCACACTAGTTTTCATCCAACTTCCTTCAACGACTGATCGCACCCGCCCTTCCAAGATGCCTGTGAATACTTTGCCTCGTATACTAATCAATGAAATACCTCGATAGCTGTTGCAATCTTCCTGTTCCCTTGCTTATAGATAGGTGCAATTACTGCTTTTGTCCAATCTGAAGGTACCTTACCAACACTCCACGCTAATTTTACTACTCTATGAGGCCATTTGATCCCTGTCTTCCCACTATACTTCACCATTTCAGGTCTAATTTCATACATTCCTGCTGTCTTATGATAATGGAGTTTATTTACCATCCTTTCCACTTCCTCAAGCGTAATTTCACTCCCTCCACCTCTCCAGTGATTCCCTGGGATCTACTACGAGTTCACCTGAATTACTCAAAACACTGTTCATTTCCTTTTTCCCTCCCTTCCTAAGATTCTTTATTACTGTCCAGAGAGGTTTCCCTGCTGCTTGACCTAGCCTTTCCCGGTTATTACCAAAATTTTCCCATGACTTCTTTTTGGATTCAATAACTATTTGTTTCGCTCTGTTTCTTTCATCTACGTACAAATCCCTGTCTGCCTCGGCCCTTGTTTGGAGCCATTTCTGATAAGCCTTCCTTTTACATTTACAGGCTGCTCCCACTTCATCATTCCACCAAGATGTTCGCCTTTCCCATCTTTACACACTGTTGTTCCTAGGCATTCCCTTGCTGTTTCTACTACAGCATCCCTGTATGCCACCAATTCTCTCTCTATATCCTGAACCTGCTTACTGTCTACTGTTTGAAACTTCTCACTAATCACATCCATGTACTTCTGTCTAATTTCCTCGTCCTGGAGATTTGCTACCCTTATTCGTTTGCAGACAGATTTCACTTTCTCTACCCAAGGCCTAGAGATACTTAGTTCACTACAGATCAAATAGTGGTCTGTATCATCGAAAAATCCGCCAAAAACTCTTATATTCCTAACAGATTTCCTGAATTCAAAGTCGCTTAAGATATAGTCTATTATGGATCTGGTACCTCTAGCCTCCCATGTGTAGCAGTGAATAGCCTTATGATTGAAGAATGTATTCGTAACAGCTAAACCCATACTAGCACAAAAGTCCAGCAAACGCTTCCCATTAACATTAGCTTCCATATCTTCCCCAAATTTACCAATCACCCTTTCGTATCCTTCAGTTCTATTCCCAACTCTCGCATTGAAATCACCCATTAGCACTATTCTATCCTTGCTGTTGACCCTGACCACGATGTCACTCAATGCTTCATAAAATTGCCAACTTCATCTTCATGTCCGACTCGTTGGCTGAACGGTCAGCGTACTAGCCTTCGGTTCAGAGGGTCCCGGGTTCGATTCCCGGCCGGGTCGGGGATTTTAACCTTAATTGGTTGATTCCAATGGCCCGGGGGCTGGGTGTATGTGTTGTCTTCATCTACATAGCAACAAGCAGATGATAGCAAGTACTATGTCCACTAACAGTCCTTTTCAGGACCAACCAGAACACTTGTCGATCAGACTTGGTAACAATCTCCGCATTTGTCACTTAAATATCGAATCCATATCACCACCAAAGAGTCAGTATCTGTCTCGCCTTATTCTGGAGAACAACGTGGATTTGATAGCACTACAGGAAACACATACCAGTGACAGTGAAGATCTCTACAGAAGAGGAAAAATAGGTGGTTACAATCTTGCTGGAGCAATCAATGATGAACGTTATGGGATCGCAACTTACATCAGATCCCAGTTAACTGATTTTAAAGTTGTTTATGAAGACAACTCAACAGATATCTCTGTCCCGGCAGTGGAAATCTCAGGCATTACTGTTGTGAATATCTATAAACCACCAGCAGTCAGTTGGTCCAGCTGTTCATTAAAAGTTTTTGATCACCCTGTTTTGTACGTCGGAGATTTCAATAGTCATAGCCCAGCATGGGGATACGAATTTGAAGATGACAATGGGTCCAACCTAAATAACTGGATTGAAGCAAACTCCCTACAACTCGTCTACAATGCTAAACATCCTGGCACATTTCATTCTGGCAGGTGGCTAAAGGATTATTCTCCTGACCTGTGCATAGTGTCACAGTCAACTCCTGAGAATCATCACATGGTACAACGAAAGGTCATCAGTTCCTTTCCTCAAAGTCAACACAGACCAGTTATTATTTACTATGGCACTGAGATCCCTCTTGTGTCTTCAGTACCACAACCTCGTTAGAATTTTCGACTAGCAAAGTGGGATAAATCTGCAGAAGGACTTGACAACACTGTACAGTGGATACGACCAGTTCCTGAAAATTACAATAGATTTGTCAACGCCATAAAAGCTAATGATAGGAAGTTCATTCCCCGGGGATATCGCAAGACGTATATACCAGGATGGTCAGAAGAATGTAATCAGCTCTACACCGAATATCAGAACTCTCCTAATAAAACAACAGCTGATGAGTTGCTAAGGGCTCTAAATAAATCTAGGAGAGAGAAGTGGCACAGAGCTACAGCAGAGATAGACTTCACACACTCTAGTCGTAAAGCCTGGAACCTCATAAGAAAACTTGGTAGTGACCCTACAATGAAACGCAGAAGTTTGCCAATGAACCTAAACACCATTGCCTCCAGACTGACACAAATCTCTAGAGCGAAGATGGACAAGGTACACGCAAGGAGTGTTAAGAAGCAACTAAGAACGAGAAGATCACAGTTGACATCCCATCCGGAGTATTCCTGTGACTTCAGTACTGAAGAACTGGACAAGGCTCTATCCAAGATAAAGATAAATAAAGCTGCTGGTCTGGATGAAATCTATCCGGAATTTCTGAAGGCCATAGGCCCTGGTACAAAACAATGGCTAGTCAACTTCTTCAATGAAATTCTATGAACTGGTAAATTACCTAAGTTGTTAAAACAAGCCAAAGTAATTGCAGTCTTGAAACCAGGAAAGGAAGGAACTGATGCTTCACATTATCGACCAATTTCACTCCTTAGTGTAATCTACAAGATGCTTGTAAGAATGATACTTAACCGTATCCAGGAAGCAATAGAGTCATCCCAGTTGAGCAAGGGGGTTTCAGAAAGAATCGTAGTTGTTGTGATCAGGTGTTAACACTGACAACAGAGATTGAAGCAGGATTCCAGAAAAGACTGAAGACTGCTGCAGCTTTTGTCGACCTTTCATCAGCCTATGACACGGTCTGGAGAGAGGGACTGTTGCTCAAGTTTGTTCAGGTCATCCCTTGTCAGAAGCTAGCATGCTTACTAAACAACATGTTATCCAACCGTCGACTTGCTGTATTTCTGAATGGTGAAAGAAGCAGGTGGAGATCTCTAAATAATGGTTTACCCCAAGGGTCAGTTTTATCTCCCATTCTATTCAATCTTTACATCCATGACCTGCCAAGAACAACTTCAAAGAAGATACAGTTTGCAGATGATCTAGCTTTAATTACTCAGAGTACGGATTTGGCACACTGTGAGGATGTACTTACAGAGGACCTAGCTACCATGTGCGACTATTTTCTCAAATGGAGACTCCAACCAAATCCTAGTAAAACGGAAGTAACAGCATTCCACTTGCATAACATGGAAGCTAATCGGAAGCTACATGTGCTTTTTAACGGAACAGAAGTCTCCCACAACTTCTTCCCAAAATATCTGTGTGTCACACTGGATCGGTCCTTGTCGTTCAAACAGCATTGCTCGAATCTGTCAAAGAAGCTGAGTACAAGAGTAAATCTACTGCATAAACTAGCGGGCAGCAACTGGGGTGCAGATGCAAACACTCTTCGCACTGCTTCACTTTCTCTAGTATACTCGGCTGGTGAGTACTGCGCTCCTGTGTGGGAAAATAGCGTACATTCGAGCAAGATTGACGTACAGCTCAATGAACCCATGAGAGTTGTTACTGGTACAGTGAGGTCGACTCCTACTCAGTGGCTGCCTGTTTTAGCAAACATTGCTCCTCCAGATCTGAGGAGAAAAGCAGCAAAAGTACAGTTGCTCAAGAAGACCTTTGCACACAGGAACCCACTTTTGTTCAATCCCTTACACGAGATCCACCTGTGATGAGGTTAAAATCCAGGAATCCACTCTGGACTGATCTACACTCCTATGAAAAATTCAGTGTAACAGCAGAATGGAGACAGCGATGGGAACAATGTCCACCCACTAACGCCTTTCTGATTAAAGACCCAACGAAGAAAGTGCCAGGTTTCGATCTTCCTCGACATGAGTGGTCAAAACTCAACCGTTTCAGAACAGGCCACGGCAGGTGCCGTTATATGATGAAAAAGTGGGGATATTGTGTAAGTGCTGCGTGTGAGTGTGGTGCTGAGAAGCAGACATTGCTTCATGTTGTTGAGAGCTGTCCACTGTCAGCATTTAAGGACGGTTTACGGACTCTGCATGAATTGACACCAAGTGCAGTGGACTGGTTGTCGAAGCTGGACATTCTACTTTAATTACCTCTATATTTTAATGTGTATGTTAATTGTATATTTTTACAGATTATGCTTGTAAATGCCATACGATAATAATAATAATAATAATCATTTCATTCTCATCACGACGCGCAGGTCGCCTACAGGAGTCAAATAGAAAGACCTGCACCTGGTGAGCAGAACCCGTCCTGGGATATCCCGGCAATAAAAGCCATACGATATTTCATATTTCATTTCATCTTCATCTGCACCCTCACATGGTGAATACACGGACACAATTCTTGTCCTAATTCCTCCAACTGACAAATCTACCCACATCATTCGCTCATTTACGTGCCTAACAGAAACTATGTTGCGTGCAATGGTATTCCTGATAAAGAGCCCTACCCCAGACTCTACCCTTCCCTTTCTAACACCGGTCAAGTACACTTTATAATCTCCTATCTCTTCCTCGTTATCTCCCTTTGCCCGAATATCACATACTCCTAGCACATCCAGATGCATCCTCTTTGCTGACTCAGCCAGTTCTACCTTCTTTCTTCCATAAGCCCCATTAATATTGATAGCTCCCCATCGAATTCCATTTCGTTCGCCAAGTTGTTTCCAAGGAGTCCCTCGCCTGTCATATGGAAGTGGGACTCCATTACTCCCATAGGTCCGAGGCTTGCTTAAAATGTTCTGAGCTCGGTAAATTCATGAAGCAGGATGCTACCCTACTTGCACATAGTCCACGTGAGGATCTCTCCTCTAACGGGTTATGGACCACCGGTGAATTGTATAGTCCTAGCTGCCTGAGCACAAGGAGGGCCATGACTCAGAATATGTCCGAGATGCACACTCCCATTCCATAGCAACTGGTATCCCGACTCTCAGGACCACTTACTAGGCCACTCAGCCGTTGCCCATGGTTCGCGAAATAGGACGTGACTAGAGTAACACACAACAACTCATTACTAAATCATAAACAAAAACCGAGAACATACGCTGGGAATTTACAAGATGTTACGCCGCCTGTTAAGGTGCAAATGTAGCTTTTTCGTCATTTTTTCACGAACTGATTTCTAACACCGAGTCTCCAACTTATGAAACGTTTTTTTCATATTCGTGGAAAAAATAGAGAATTTAAGAAAGAGCATTTCGATTTCGTAAAATCCGCAATAATATGTGCCGCTTCCGCATTGCCGTAGTATATGTGCGAGAATCATAGGAGCTACGAAAGTCCGTAATACTTGGAACTCTGCACAAGCAATTCAAGAGGACAAACTGGGGCAGATATTCATTTATAGGAAGGGGAGTTAGGGATTGGAATAACTTACCAAGGGAGTCGTTCAATAACTTTCCAATTTCTTTGAAATCATTTAGGAAAAGGCTAGGAAAACAACAGATAGGGAACCTGCCACCTGGGCGACTGCCCTAAATGCAGATCAGTATTCATTGATTGATTGATTGAAGCTTCCATGCCCTTAAGACATGCTCCTAGACGGAAGGTAAGCACATAACGCGTTTCTGCATTCCTGTGTGGTAATGCAGATGGAATCTAAGACTCGTTGTTGGTAAGAGTAAACAGCTGAGGGCAATTAAAATAATAAAGTTTACTTCGCCTGTTCATTACTATTTAATTCTAAAAATGGTTGATTCACAGTAAACAGCACATCCGACTGATTTCATAACTACACTGTGCCGAAAATAAGAAGGCATCAAATGGATAAAATCTAATAGTGAAATGAAAATCATTAGCTTATTGGATAACGCGCCTGATCATCAGGATTGGAAAGAGCTGTGTAGTATGATCACAAGTCTATTCATATCGCCTAATAAAACTTCGCTAATGCAACAATGGACCAAGTCATCATGTATGCTGCAAAGAAGTTGTACAGAAAGATTTCTGTCTAAAGCCTCTATAGATGAAGAGCCTAAGGATGGCGAAGACAAACAAACACGGAACAAAAAAAAACAAAAAAATAAAAAAAAAACACTGCAAAATACAGTCATCCAACTTCTGTTCGACGTTTTAAAATTTCGCCGTTGCAGTGAACGACATAGAGCCTCCGTGGCTCAGACGGCAGCGCGCCAACCTCTCACCACTGGGTTCCATGGTTCAAATCCCGGTCAATCCATGTGAAATTTGTGCTGGGCAAAGCGGAGGCGGAACAGGCTTTCCTCCGGGTACTCCGGTCACCTTCAATTCCAGCAACACTCTCTAATATCATTTCATTTCGTCTGTCATACATTAATCACTGCCCCAGAGGAGTGAGACAGGCTTCGGCAGTCGGCAAAATTCCTAGCCTCGTCGCTAGATGGGGCTTCATTCATTCCATGCCCTGACCCGGTCGAATATGACTGGAAACAGGCTGTGGATTTTCATTTTCAGTGAAAGACATAGCACCCTCAACACTGGCCAATGCATGGAATCACATTTTATATGACAGCAGTGTTGAACTCGAGAGCATTGAAATAACAATACCATCGAGAAGCACTGATTAAGGGTGGTAAGAGATCCATCACAATCGAAGAGATTGATGATTGGCTCGACAATGGTAAATCATTTCAGAAAAGGCTAAGAAAACAACAGATAGGGAATCTGCCACCTAGGGACTGTCCTAAATGCAGATCAGTAGTGACTGACTGAGTGATCGATCGAACCCAGCAACCACACAGAATGAAGAAGATATTGTGGAGATTGAAACTCTGCATCTGAAAATGAGGATATGACATCGAACTGCCAAATATAAAATTAAGTGAGGTTAAAGAACACTTGAATTCTGTCACCGATTTCATTCAACGAAGTGACGACAAACAAACATTTACCTAATACTGCCATATGAGGCATCTGCGTGAACTTGTAGCGAACGAGGTATGTGAGAAAACTGCACAAGTTGACTGACAGTTTTAAAATCAAAATAAAGGACTATAATGGATACGACTGCTCAATTAGTCAGATGATCAGTCCTTGATGATAGGGTAGTTTCTTTAACTTTCTTAAATGTTGCTAGCCCCTGAACGATTGATACACTTTCCATTCTGAATTCCCTATATAGTTCTTGTATTTGTAGCACTCAGAAATTGTTCTTCAAAATTAATTTGGTCTTGTCGGCAAAGTGAGATTAATGCGTTAGCTGTACTCGGCCCTCTGACGTACCCGCTGCTCGCCTCGCTGCCCTATACCCACTGTGATAAAAACAAATGTCGGCGCCACCTCGTACAAGTGTAATCGAATTTTGAATAAGTATTTATGTAAGCCAAAGCTTCCTGTCTAACCTCAGCCTTGCATCAACGAATACTCTTGGCCAAACACACAGTACGTCAGTCCGAAAACAGGAACCATTTTCTTTCCTCTAGTGAGACCTGATCAATAAGATTCTTGTCTAAGGACATCGATTCTTAAATCACCGACGCCAGTTATACATAACTACTGAAGAGAAGCTAAGACGTCCCAGAAATATCTAATTTCTTTCAAAGGCTACGAGTGAAATTCATAAGAACTCCCCAATTAATAGAGCTATAAGAGTGTATAATAACATTCAACCATACTTTGATATTTGTAGTATGACTGAAGCTACATTCACTTCTTCATGAAACACAGTGATTCTCTTCTCAATATAATTGACTAAATATTATGATATTTAAAATAGTTAATTTAAACCTCGTAAATCATATTAATCATTTTATGATATCCCAAGTATGGCTCTATATGTTTAGAGTCCATGAATATGACTAGTTTCTTGCTTTTCTACATCTTTAATCAATTATCTGCCCCCAATGATCAGTGTTTCAGATGCATATAGTGCTTCAGGCTTGATTACAGTGTTGTAATGTCTTAATTCTGCATTACGGGTTATGGATTTTTTGTTATAGGCTACCTGTTCCAAGTGAGTCTGTATGTTCTTTGCAGTTTAGAGACCCTTTCTTTATTTGCTTCACGATTGAGTCCTGAAGGTTGGATGACTTCTCCCAGGTATGCCAATATAGACACTTGAGATATTTTGCCATATTGGGTTTTCATTGGCTGTCCATCTAGGTACCGAAGAGATCCTTCCATGTAGTGAGTTTTCTGATAGCATACCTGGAGTCCCGTTCTGGATGCAATTTCATGGAGTTTTTCGATGGATGCAATCGCTTCCTGTCTGTTAATAGACAACTCTGCTAAGTCATCAGCGAAGGCCAAACATTGTAAATTAATTTTGTTTTTACGTAATCTGCCAAGGGTTATTCCTTTAACTCCTTTTTCTTATTTTCTTACTATTATTATTCAGCTATCCGTGTATTAAAACAGGCTTTGAATAGCAAAAAGTCTATATCGTACACTCTACAGACAAATCACAAACGTTTTATGCAGCAATGTTAGCCACCCCTCTGCAAAGTCAATGAAGAAGAGCTCATAGCAATATAATGCATTATATGAGAACAATATACTGTAGACGTTGATGGGGTCAACAGGGCTATATTTCATACTGCACCTCGTTTGTAGCGACACTGTTTCTGGTTGCGAAGATTACGCCTTTGATCATGGACAACAGAACGCGCCTCTCTCCGAGCACTGCTAAAAGAAGTCGCTATACAAGGCATCACAAAGGCACGCGCTACAGCACACTCGCAAAATGAATGCTTCTATGAAATAAAACATTTACACAGACTTCTCCGATGACACTGACAAAACTCTTTTGTGCACGCTTCCAACACTAGCTTTGGAGGTCGTAGCAGGGAGGGAAGATAGTTGCTTTGGTATATCAGAGTCTGACCCAAGATCCTGAGTTCGCAATGCTGCCCAAGGTAGCAGGTTTTGAACGTACGGGTAAAAATCTTCGTACCCCACGTCAATAAGGTCAGTGGCTAAAGATGTCTGGGACAAACATTTCAAAATCTCCGGAAACCAGTTGCGTAGCGCAGTCAATTAGGTGCTCAGCTCCTGACTGTTTTCCTTCTTCAGACTCCGGCGAAAAACCGATGCGATGCTTATCATGTAACGAAGAAAGTAATATACCTCGTAAAGTGTTACTTATACGATAATGGTCTGTATATTATTTTATCATTTATAGGAAGAGGAGTTAAGGATTGGAATAAGCAAGGGAGATGTTCAACAGATTTCCAATTTCTTTGCAATCATTTAAGAAAAGGCTAGGAAAACAACAGATAGGAAATCTGCCACCTGGGCGACTGCCCGAAATGCAGATCAGTAATGAGTGACTTTTGAAAGTAGAGGGATAAATGAACAAGATATGACCATGGTAGTTCACGCAATACGCATTTGACATCATCATAAGAGGGCCGCCCACCTAAGGTAAGTATTTGCCGGTCGAAAGTCGGTTATGATCTTACAATTTCCTCGTTAACGACCGGCACGCTTTTGGAGGCTAGCTGGTCGGCTGTGTTTACATTCCTGTCTGGGGGTGCAAGGATTTCCCGAACTCGAGACACAGCGTTGCCAACTCCGTTTTAACTACTTACGCTCTGGGAGCGATCACTGAGACTGGACAGAACTGCGTGCAGCTGTATAACACTGGAAACCTGACAAGCGAGCCAGCTTCAGACCGGCACGCTTTTTGAAGTACTCCACGTGGACTGTCACTGACAAAGTAAGCATGCTATTGGTCAAAAGACATCTGCTATGGGTCACAACAGAGGCGACTGTAGACAGACATAAATCTGGTTACTGTCGAGGGGTGGTTCCGCTAAACGTTTGAGTCGCCGGACGTTAACTGAAAGAACTATACCGCGCCGTGTAGCTTGGCGCGTTCATGTCGTGCAAAGACAACTGATAAGCAATTTGATTTGTCAGGACAAGAATAATCGGAAAACATCAGAAAAATTACCTTGTGACTAAGCTTAAGACATATTGAAGTTTTGAGACCGAAAACTGACGATTTCTGGCATACTTGACCAAAATGTCTATACACTACAGATTACTAATAAGTGGGTAAAAGCCTAGATAAAACGTATGCATGTGAAAACTGGACTCGATAAGGGATCGACTAAGCAGACAAGAGAGCTGACTCACCCTCCCTGTTGAAGCTCCCTCCCGCCCCGAACCCGTTCGATCAAACCGAAACCCACTGATATACTAACTCGCCTTGGTAGAAAGGACTCTTCGGGCCCTCCACGAAACTCGAACTCGACCACTAAGTGACCATCACCAGTTCAAGCGTCAGGGCCACCTCGGTGGATCGAGTGATGGAGATGTTGATCTAATTCCCTTCCCCCACCGGAAATACTTTTCATTTTTTACAATCTGCTTTACGTCGCACCGACACAGATAGGTCGTATGGCGATGATGAGATAGGAAAGGACTAAGAGTGGGAAGGAAGCGACCGTGGCCCGAGCATTGCCTGGTGTGAAATTGGGAAACCATGAAAGCCATCTTCAGGGCTGCCGACAGTGGGTTCGAACGCACTATCTCCCAAATGCCAGTTGATAGGCATGTGACACAAACCGCACAGCCACTTTCTCGGTTAGTACAACCAATCACGACTTTGTTCATTCTTGGTTGTTTAATGTTCCACTAGACTTGAACGACTAACCAGGCGAGGAAAGACCGCCTTGATGAATATAAATTGCGTCTGAATATCAAAAAGAATATATAGAGTGTGGAGAGAAAATAAAAGGAACATTATCCATTGATGGCTGAAAACTTAAGTGTCTGATTTTTTACTACTTTGAACTGCATCTCACATCTGAGTGTAGTATCTTAAAAACGAACACCCAAGAGAGGGGTCTGTGATACCTGCATGAAATGGTGGCATGTTACACTGGTTCTCTGGGACAGTAAAATGCCTGTTTACCTCAACTCTCAAACTTAAAACTCCGTAGTGAGGATTGTGCTACTGTATGAGGCAGAATGTTAGGATATTACTAGAAAATAGGAAAGTCATGAGCAGAGCATGGGGATTCTGAAGCGCCGAAAATGCTGTTGCTCGAACTGCGTTCACCATCTCTCCGCCTGGGCACCGCCAAAGAAACTGTGGATGGACGATATTAAAAAGGATATGACCAAAAACGAAGTGACAGCTGACGACGCTCAAGATTATGTGAAGTGGCGAGTCATATCCAATACAGTGGATCCTGTTATCCGGGGCAAATGCTAAGATAGTAGAAACAGTAATCGTTTAACGTCGTACCGAAACATACAGGTATCTCACGTGACGGTGGTATGCGAAAGAGTTAGGTTTGGGAAGGTACTGGCCGTGAAAGGTACATTCTCATGAAAATGGGAAACCACAGAAAACCATCTTCACACATGCCGACGATAAGGTTCTAACATATCTCCCGAATGCCAGCTTACAACTTTATGACCCGTATCCCATAACCAACACGCTAGAAGTTCTCCGTCTGAATTCAAGGCTGAGGTTGTAATCTACAACGTATGGCTCATGGTTTGGGGATGTCACTAATTTTGGCCTTAAACTAAATTTGATTTCTGCTTCTGAAGGAGAACCTTGTTTGTAACCGGGGTGTGTTACACACCAATAGTCTGAAATGTCATCGACCGTTCGTATCAGGAACCTGCGAATATTATCATTGAAATATTTAGCAACCAATGGGAATTGCGTTTTAAGTGCTATACGTAAAGTATTCTAGACGCTGAGACAGAGGTTTCTTTAATAACAGTGACTGACGAGTGGAGGTTATTCCCTGACTACTGCCCTCTTCGATTCTCCCGCCCCCCACCAACACAGATGCATATTCGAACAGAATTTCTAAATACCTAAGTGTATTCATAAGAATATTAGAGGATATGTTTTTCAGGAAAAAGTGGAGTAATACGTAATAGGGACGCAGAACCTAAATATCGCATCTTTCACGAAACACGTTAAAATTATTCAGAATAGCACATTGGAAAAATTAAATATATGAAGATCTAACCCTGTTTATGTCATGTGGCACCCATTAAGACTCTTTTACGCGCGCTCTAGTGTTGGAGCGAATACCTTGGACGGCACACCGAACGAATGATTAATCCTGAAACACCTCGGCATCAAAATACGGCTGTCGACATTTATCAAACAACGAGGCACTTCGATCGCACTGTCAGGAAAACCCGGTGGACGGGAAAAGACGATTATTGGAGGGAAAATCGCTGTGCTCTATTGAAATGGGTAGATCGACTCAAGAGCCTAACTGGAGAGAACCTGCCACAAACAATTCGCAATGCCCAGGACAAAGACTTGTGGAGACAGGTCGTGAAGAGGCTAGCTACACGATGCCACTACACCCTTAAGACACACACATTGTCGATGCACCATGAACAGGATACTTCAAGCAATGTGAAGTTATGCATTCCGCTCGACAGCAAAGAATAAATGGTTGCTTAACTCGGTCATAATACGGCGAATTAAGACATGGCTCAACCACTGAAGAAGAGCCTCCGTGACCCAGGCCGGTGAGTCCTGTACCTCAAATCTCGGTTACTCCATGTGAGATTTGTGTTGGACAAAGCGGAGGCGGGACAGGTTTTTCTCCGGGTACTGCGGGTTTTCCTGTCATATTCCATTCCAGCAACACTCTCTAATACCACTTCATGTCATCAGTCATTCATTAATAATTTTTCATTCCAACAACGCTCTCCACCATCATTTCATCTGTCAGTCATTAATCATTGCCCCAAAGGAGTGCGACAGGCCTCGGCAGACGGCACAATTCCTAACCTCGCCACTAGACGGGACTTTATTCGTTCCATTAATGACCCGGTCGGTCTATGGATTTTTTCTCAATCTCAGATGGCGTATCTTCCACAGTGATGGTCCTGGGGGGATTGTTCACGTTGAGAGGTCACAATGAAAGAACTTCTAAGTCATTGAAGATATCCATATTTTATTTTCATACTCTTAATTGGAATTACCGAGCAAGTGGCTGTGCGGTTTGGGTCATGTAGGTATCAACTTGCATTCGGGGGGTAGTGGGTTCGAACCCGACTGTCGACAGCCCTGAAGATGGTTTTCCATTTTTACATCAGGCAAATGCCGGGGCTGTACCTTAAGGCCATGTCGTTTCCATCCAACTCCTAGCCTTTTCCTATCCCATCATCGCCATAAGGCTCATCTGTGTCTGTGCGATGAAAGGCAAATTGTACTTTTAAAACATAAAAATAAATGGCATTAAGGGGCCTGTGAAACAATGTACTGCGTTTTTCCGTTGAATCATAAACGACGGATGAATCGACATCAACTTCGTGTCTTTAATGCAACTACAGTCATTTGTTACACTAACAAAAATGTTCGCCCTGTTACGACGTCAGGCAAATAGTTGATGCATAGGGCAGTTACTGGGTCGGTGTATAAGTTCGTGCGGTTCTTATATTGTATAGTTTATTTTATTATACTGTCACTGTCACGCATTGTAACTCACAATCACAATCACTCAGTGATGTATTCACCTCTCTCTGACCTTCTGCCTAAGTTCAGATAGCAGTTGAATGCCTCGCCTGTAGAACTGTTTTGGTTTTGACTGGAAGAAATCTGTTAGCCATTGGTGAAGAGAAGCTTGCCCATGAATGTGGTTAGAAAGAGAGCGGAAAAGATAGAAATCTGAGGGGTCAAGGTCAGGGCAATGTGGAGGATGAGGAGAGGTTCCTAATCAAGTTCAGCAATCACACATTTGGTCAATTGCGTAGTATGTGGACGAGCGTTATCATGGAGCAGTAAGATGGTTGTTGTCTTTGTCTTTTGTTGTCAATAGCAACGGTAAGCCGTCTAAGCGAATGTTTACGACCGGACGATTTTCGTGACGTCAACCTCATCAGAAGAGTTAATGAGATGAAATGGATGACATGATATAAGATAGTAAGAATAGAGAGGATGAAACCCGGCGCCGGTACATAGCCTTCTCCTCTCGAATAGCTCAAGACTTTACGTTTCCATCCGACGAACGAATCACCATCAATAGCGCCATAAGCCCTCATTCCATATAAGACCGAAAATGGCTTGCTACGCCATGGACTTAAAATGGCTTCTTGACTTGCATTACGTACTATCTTATGTACATTGCTAGCGACAGTGAATCTATGCATTTAATCCTGGTGACAGCACGTTGGATTGTCATATCCCAGCACACGTTTTCCGCCGATTTTTTCGTTCATAACTCACCAACGAATGTGAAAATGGAAAATCCGGCTTCGAGATGCATTCGGACCCCCTTCCAACTACCTATGTTCAAAATTGCAGGTCTCTGCGTGCCGTAGATTTGGCTGGGCATCGCGCACACATACAGAAAACACAAACAAACACTTCCTTTTATTATTATATATAGATAATAATAATTACATAACCTGCATACAATCCGTCCACGAATTCCCCAGTATCTCCCATTGATGTTCTTTTCTGTATCATATGCTCTGGCTGGTATTTTTGAGAGCATCGTGGCTCTACCAGTACTAGTCCAGCAGCTTCTAGATTGAGAAAGATAGCTTCACCCAAGCAACTAATTACGAGTGAGTTATTTCCTTTCCTGGAAGGTAGGTAGAGACTATTTTAATTATCTCTAGTTAGACATTTATAATAGCTGACGGAAGAATAAACTAGTAATTCATTTTCATTCTGTATGAAATGCGAGAAGAGAAGAAGACCGAGCAAGCTCTCTCCGTTTGATTTGTAGGAGTAGTACGTGTGAGCCACAACCAGGTTCCAGATATTCATATTTGCAGAGGAGCTTGTAAATTTACAACACTGCGCCATACCACCATTCGAATATCGGTACCTGAGGTTCAAATCCCGGCATCGACATTGTGTATTCTGTTTCCGATTATTTTGCAGACTTTTCAGGATTCATTCCAAACTTTTGTTAGGATTATACTTTGCTGCTAGTTAAACGCTCTTCTTCTTCTTCGCGTTTCCCAACGACGGTGCAGCATCCACGTAAAACATGGTTCGAGAACCAGTCGCATTCTAACAAGTTGCAGACTAGCTTAAGAACTTCCAACTGGGCCAGCGGAGAACCTCACACGTTTTACGTATTATATGCGGTTGTCGTTAGCAAGAACTCAATATTTAAAGGTACAGTGGTTCCCTGTTGAAGTTCACCACAACATAAAATAAGACTAATCCACGCCACAGAAGGATGTTTACCCTAATTTTAACATTTTTTATGCACTTTGTTATATGTGACACGTAATTTGGTTCTCACTACATCAACACCTTGTGTCTCAACACATGAAAGAACAATGTAAAGACTTTCAGTGATTGGCTTGCCATTAATAGCTTATAAACCTCATATTTTGTCCCATATTGGCTCAACACAACTAAGGTTAAGTTATAAGGAGATTCCCACCTTCCAATACTTGTCAATTTCTTGTAATAGTTTTATTGTTTACATGACATAATCTAGCTTAATCTCTAGGTGTATACTAAATAGGACATGTTTCGTTCCGATTGTGGAACATCTTCAGCTAAAAGATTTGAAAAAATGGCAAGACAATTAAACCACATGTAATGATTATGGTGATAAAATAAAATGTTCATTCACGTTAGATTAAAATTTCCAACAAGTCAGTGTCCAAGTGACGAAGTAAAATCGGCGTAAGGGGTCTTCTTTGTGCTGGAGACCTGTATGCTCGTTGATCTTGAAGATAAAATTAGTGATATAAAATATTTTCTTAAAATATATTTGTCGGAGAAACTATTGAAAAACAACCGTAGTTGAAGTTGAGTTGAAGTTAGATTGTTAAAATAAGTCTGAAACAAGAAGAAATTAAGGAAGGAGGGACCCCTCAGGTATGTGCATTCCATCTGCGCAACAAAGAAGCAAGAAAGGAATTGAACGTAACCTGAAAAGGGAACACATTAAACCATTGTGATCAACCCAAATATCTAGGGGTAAAGTTGGATCGTGCCCTAACTTATAAACAGCACCGTATAGATACCAAACAGAAGGTATGCAGCAGGAACAATCTCATTCGCAAACTCACACACACAACATGGGGAGCACAGCCTAACATCCTTCGTACATCTGCCCTTGCCCTGTGTTTCTCTGCTGCAGAGTATGCTGCTCCAGTCTGGAGGAGTTCCGCTCACACAAACCAAGTGGATGTTGCCCTCCACGAGACAGGTCGCATTGTTACAGGCTGCTTACGACCAACTGTTAATAAGATCTTTGCATTTATGGAAGTAGCACCTACAGATGTTACGAGACAAGTTGCAGTAGAGATTGAGAAGAAGAAGCAAGAAACAGATCCAAGACATCCAATGTTTGGACTTCACGCCCACCCATCAAGATTAAAATCGAGGAAGAGCTTCCTACAAACAACAACTCAATTCCATCATCAGCCGAATCTCGGCGAAAGGAACTCTGGAGAAGGAAGTCGCCTGTAGGGTATGGGAAGTGAAAGAGAAGCCAGCTGCAGGACATCATCTTCAATATGGACATTGGAAGACGCTAAACAGATTAAGATCTGCAGTGACACGATGTAAAACCAACCTGAAAAGGTGGGGGTACGGCGATCAAGATTTGTGTGTGTGTGGTGAAAAGCAAGATCATGGACACCTTCTCATCTGTAGAAATCTGCCTAAACCACGTAGTATGACGGATTTGTTGGAAGTCAATGAATGTGCCATCTCGACAGTTGAATACTGGAAAAACAAGGTGTAAATAGAGTAGTTGTAAACATATTGTAGTGATTTCGAACACGGATAAATAAATAAATAAATAAACCAGGAAGTATCGAAAGAGAATACCACACGGCTAGCTGCCTCTGTGGATCCGTGGTAGAGTGTCGGCCTCCGGATCCCAAGATAGCGGGTTCAAACCCGGCAGAGGTAGTCGGATTTTTGAAGGGCGGGAAAAAGTCCATTCGACACTCCATGTCGTACGATGTCGGCATGTAAAAGAACTCTGGTGATACATTTGGTATTTACCCGACAAAATTAATTAAATCTCAGCCATAGACGCCCAAGAGAGATCCGGTTTACTCTAGGTCCGCTAGATGGCAGACAGAGTAAACCGGAACGTCGAAATTGACGAGCAGACAGCCAGATGGCGTCAAATCGAAATGTCTGCAAACGGTAGCTGAGGCCATACGATTATTATTATTATTATTACCACACGGCTGGCACATAACAATATGTTAAATTACCATAGTCAACTGAAGAAAGTCAAAAGTTTTCTAAAAGACAAGAAATATTATCAACAAAATAAATTTCATCTTATCCCAGAAGGGATGCCTATGCTCACCAGAGCCATCCATCTCCCCCCCCCCCCCCTGGTGGTTCAAGTTCGAAGGTTTTCGGAAGGGCTAGGAAGGGAAAAGTAGAGGCCGAGGTCTTAATTAAGGTACAGCCCAAGCACTTGCCTGTCTGATGTGAAAATAGGAAAGCACGGAAAACCACCTTTAGGGCTGTCAACGGTGGGATTCGAACCCACCATCTCCCGAATGCAAGCTCACAACTACGCCCCTCAAACCGTCCACCTAGATTTATTCTGATGTCTGGACGGTGTATACTATCCCTGCAATCCTGCCCACTCACGTACCCGTCCAAATACCACACCCACTGCTTCAAGGTGGGTGCAGAACGCGTCTGGAACTCTATTCTAGACGAGCTACGGGACCTGTCGTCAAGTTCATCTACATACATAAAACCGTAACGACCATGTGTCTGTACATTGACTATTTTTGGCGATATGTCCGTACAGTTATCCGTTTCAGTTGTAATAATGACCATCTGCATATTTTTTAGCTTTGGTGTCTGTGTTTGTCTATAACTTGAAAACTACTGGATATATTTCTACCGAACTTCATATTTAGAATCTACCTGTCCTTGTGTAGGTTTTAGGGCCAATATTGTTTATAAATCCCTGAATTGACTGGGGGTTTATACGCATCTGAAACCGTGATTTCGCACTCGCACAAAATATACACAACCAAACTTAATGGCAATCTATCTACCTTAATGGAAATCAATTTCTAAACTTTTTTTTCTCATATGCATCATTTCGATACGAGGATAAGGGAGATATCATGAACGGTCGGTTTTGCAGACTAAGTCCAGCGGACATAGCCCTAAAGGTGTTGTACGTGGAGCAGATTCCTAATCTATCTGAGAATGAAAACCTACAACCTGTTTTCCAGTCAACGACCGGGTCAGGGATGGAATGAATGAAGCCCACACCTAGCAGCGAGGACAGGAATTGTGCCGGCTGCCGAGGCCTGTCGCACTCCTCTGGGGCAATGATTAATGACTGACAGATGAAATGATAGTGGAGAGCGTTGTTGGAATGAAAAATGGCAGGGAAAACCGGAGTACCCAAAGAAAAACCTGTCCCGCCTCCGCTTTGTCCAGCACAAATCTCACATGGAGTGACTGGGACTTGAACCACGGTATCAAGATTGCGGCACAATCTTCCAGGCGAGCCAGAAAATTGAAATTAGGCAACATTATACGTTTTAGCCTGTAACCGACGGAAAACTTCCAAGATCTTTAAATTTTTCACTTTTTATCCTCGGAGAATATCGAAATATGGAGCCAATTTTAATGACGGTGCAGATATTCGTTTCGAGGTATTTCGCGGCTAAACGGTAAGTCCTATCAGAAAACGGATGACACAATCTCCTACGACTTTTTGTCATCTCTCTCTCCCTTATACGTTCATTTTGGCTGTATTTCTCGATTGTTCGTTAATTTTGTGCTTTTTACACGTATATTACACAGTTTGACACACTTATAGGAAAGATAGTCATCGAATTTGGCACGCATATTGACACGACTAATGGCTATATGCGAACCAAATTTCATAATTCTAGCTTCCACCTAAGTATGTGAAAAGTAATGTAAAATGTTAAAAATGTACCCAAATTTCACCCCATTCAGATATCGTAACTCAATCGAACCCATAAATATGGAAGATACGAGGAAATGTTTTAAGACCAAACATGTAGAACGATAAAAGGGGCGTCTGACGGTGCAAACCGTCAGTTGATATGATGTACTGTTTAGGACCAGTAAATGTCGAAATGAAGGTCTGCACTTACAAACGTGCCCATGCTCATCTGTCATCTATGTAAATAAAATCGTAACGACCGTGTGTGTGTGTGTGTGTGTGTGTGTGTGTGTGTGTGTGTGTGTGTGTGTGTGTGTGTGTGTACATTGATTATTTTGGCAAAATTTCCGTAAATTTATCCGTTTCAGGTGTAATAATGACCATCTGCATATTTTTTACCTTTGGTGTGTCTATAACTTAGAAACTACTAGATATATTTCTGCCAAACTTCATATTTAGAACCCACCTATCCTTGGATAGGTTTTAGGGCCAATATTGTTTCTAAATCCCTGAAATGACTGGGGGTTCATACGAAACCGAAACCGTGATTTTGCACTCCCACAAAATATATACAACCAAAATGGAAATCTACCTGCCTTAATGGAAATCAATTTCTAAATTTTTTTCTCATATGCATCATTTCGATACGACGATTAATAAGGGAGATATCATTAACGGACCGTTTTTCGGTACAAGTCCCACCGGACTTAACTCAAGAACGGGTGCGTGTAAAGCTTATTTCTTATAACTTGAAAACTACTGCTGATATTTCAACCAAACTTCATATTTAGCATCAACCTGTCCATAGGTTAGTTTTTAGATCCATACCATGTCAAATTCCCGGAATGAACTGGGGGTTAATAGGAAAACGAAACAGTGTTTTACTCCCCCCACAATGTATACAAGACCAGTCTGATTAATCGACCAACCTTGATGGAAATCCATTTCTAAAACTGTTTTCTCATGTGCATTTTTCGATAGAAGGATTAATAAGGGAGATATAATTAACGGACGGTTTTTCAGTACAAGTCCCACCGGACTTAACTCAAGAGCGGGTGAGTGTAAAGCTTATTTCTTGTAACTGGAAAACTACTGCAGATATTTCAAGCAAACTTCATATTTAGCATCCACCTGTCCAAAGGTTTTTAGGTCCATACCATTTCAAATTTGCGGAATGAGGTGGGGGTTTATAGGGACACGAAATAGTTATTTTACTCTCCCACAATATATACAAGACCAACCTGACTGGAAATCGACAAACCTTGATGGAAATCCATTTCTAAAACTTCTCTCGTGTGAATTTTTTCGATAGGAGGATTAATAAGGGAGTTATCATGAACGGTCGGTTTTGCTGGCTAAGTCCAGCGAACATAGCCTAAACGGTGGTGTACGTAGAGCAGATTCCTTACCTATATAAATAAAACCGTAACGATCGTGTGTCTGTACACT
The DNA here is from genome assembly GCF_040414725.1 of Anabrus simplex. NCBI lineage: Eukaryota > Metazoa > Arthropoda > Insecta > Orthoptera > Tettigoniidae > Anabrus > Anabrus simplex. The sequence goes on from NC_090265.1 coordinate 1,749,664,272, forward strand.
GACTATTTTGGCGAAATTCTCGTACAGTTATCCGTTTCAGGTGTAATAATGACCATCTGCATATTTGTTAGCTTTAGTTTCCTGAAAGTCCTCGTTTTAAACCCCCTCCCCTCCCTCAAAGCAAGATTGAGGTAGAATCTGCCAGAGGAGCTACAAAATTGAAATTTTCCAACATTATATGTCATAGCTTGTAATCAACGGAAAGCTCCCAAGATCTTTACATATTTCATTTTTTACGCCCGAAGAATATCGGAATATTGAGGCAATTTTAATGTCGCTGCAGATCGTTCCGAGATATTTCGCGGCTAAACGGTAAGTCCCATCACAAAACGGATGGCACAATCTCAGTTCAATTTGGAGTAATCTACAACTTTGGTCCTATGACGTTTCGTCGTATCTCTATTCCTTATATGTTACATTTGTCTCTTTTTCTCGATTATACCTACATTTTGCTCTTTGTACACTTATAATTCGTAGTTCGAATCACTTATACGAAAGACAGAATCATCTGCACGAACATTTGTCCACCCAGTATCCATACGTGAGCCAAATTCAATGTCTGTAGCTGTCATATTAGTACCCAAAAGTAATGAACTGTGAGAAAACATTACAGAAATTTCACCCTAATCAATGTTTCTAACTCAATTTTACCCATAAATAGATGAGACAGGAGAAAATATCTTACGACTAGCCATTTATACAGCTAAATGAGGCGTCTTATGGTACAATCCGTTTGTCGATACGATGTATCGTTTAGCAGCAGTTAATCTGTAAATGAAGGTTTGCAATAAAGTAAACATCTATATACTTCGTATGTCGATCTATATATATTCATTGAAGTCGATTTGTAATGATGTAGAAAGGATGTGTTTGCCATTACAATTTGAGTGACTCTCAGCAGCAGGGCGTCTGCTATTGTAATTATTACTCCTCGCATCGACTATGAATGGCAGTAGGAATGGAATCCTTCTCCAGCTCCTTTGTAAATAGCATTGGTAAGGAGGTACTACCATTGTAATTAATAATTTCCTTCTTGATTTGACTGGCAGAAGTCAAGGGAGCAAGCATTTTTTTCAAAACTCCCCTAACCTATTGTGTTCGGGAGTAGGTAAGTGTGCCCGAAATTATAAGCAAATTTACCCATCTAAAATGTGACTGGCATTAGGTATACTGGCCTTCCTATTATAATAGAAACTCACCAACTCGGTGAGACTGTCATTAAGAAAAGGGGCCTGCCATTATAATGATAACAGTACAACTCAATTTTGATTGGCAGTAGGGAAGGTGCCTGCTATTATAATAAAATCTCCTCAACTGTAATCTGTCTGGAAGTAAGAAAGGGCGCATGCCATTGTACCGAAAACTCCCCAAATCTATTATGACCATGCATTAGGTAATGGGGCTTCCCATTATAATGAAAACTTACCTACTCGATTGTGAATGGCAGTAGGCAACTGAGCCTGCCGTTATCAGCACAACTCCGCAACTCGCACTATACATTGGAAACAGCGTATGGCAACCTCCCCCTGCTTTCTCTGGATAACGCTAAGAGACATGAAATTTTAAAAAATCTTATTCACTGCATGTACAGTCATTTACTTCGATATCCGTATACAATGTAGAATACCGTAGCGAAGCACGGTTACATTTGATCATTCATAAACTCGGTATTTAAAAAAGTTTATTTTTCTATTTAGGAAACTACAGTAATGCCTATTATCACAGTTCATGATGAATGACAAACATGGACCACAATTCCTTGAAACAGAGATTGGACGGATTCAGAGGGTTAAAAAGTTTAAATACCTCGGTGAAATCATACAAGAGAACGGACTAGAGATAGCTGCTGTAGAGAACTTATACACTTATACACTAACTTAAAAAAACATCTACAACAAGAAATGCATCTCATGGAATGCCAAAATAAGGTATTACACCACTGTGGTAAAAACAGAATGCCAGCGAATGCCCCTCTCGATGAAATACAAGTTGGAGAAGCTGGAGATCCTAGAAAGAAGAATACTACGGAAAATCTTGGGCCCAATCCAGACTGAAACCGACTGGAAACTTCGAAACAACAATGAAATCTACAAACATGTGGAGAAAATTTCAGAGATCATAAACAAGATGAGGTTATCATTTCTCAGACATTTCTTCAGAATGGACAAAATCAGACTAACCAAACCGTTATTCCACTACATGTGGAACAAGAAGACGACGGCGTGATTTAGGAAGTTCGTAAAGATCTAGAGAAGTCTAACATCCAGGGAGTTCAGATGTTTAGCAGGAAAACATTTCGAACCATGATTCAAAATTTGGCAGGGTTTCAAGTCGAAAGAACTGCAAAGACGGGAAGAGCCTGGACGGATGAACAAGAGAAACAGCCCATATGAAGGAGTACTGGAGGAAGAGGAAACAAGTGAAATTGTAGCGCGATCCTAAGTGATCAATTCACAAATAAATAAATTAATTAATTAAAAGTTACATTATTGCTGTTATTGCTTTACAGATGAAGTCTGTATTATTTCCTAGTAGCTGTAAGTAGCATCAGTCTTATATTATACTTGATCTTGGCTTAGGGTAAAACAAGACTTGATAGCCTAGTGTCAAGTAAAATAAGACAAATAAATATATAATTTTATTCATTTGAAACTACTAATATTGCATGTCACGGATGGAGCATAGTTTAAAGGGAGAGCCAAGTGTAGGTCTCGCCCGGCCGGACGCGCTACAGGACAATCCTGCCGCTTACTGGTCTAATGTAGTATTTATCGCTTTATTCCTCACATGTTATTCAGTAATAATGCAATATTGCAATCCATTAAGCTCAGCTCTAATCACAGAGCCTCCGCAATGGTCATAAAATCATGAACATAACTGCTCACACGCTCACCTAAAACGTACTACCGTCGTACCCAGGCGGTGAACTTCATTTATTGGTACTACTTCGGGTTTATAGACTGGCTCTGTAACAGGTGTATACACACAACACGAGGATACCGTTACATTTGATAACCCGTGTTTGTACATAACTGAGTCATTAGGCATATAACAACAGTGCTGTGCCACGCAAACCAATCGATTAAAAGCTCCACCTCAGCAAATATCGCGCTCATAATATTAAACAATAACATGAAGCGCATGATAAAAAGGATTCAATCAACCAACAAGGACTAGCGCTCTATACAGTAATATGCGCAGCACACGATTCCCACAAAACCAAGTAATTTATCAACTTCAAAGGATTATAAAGCGAAGCTCACTAGGATAATAGATGTTTTAATTATTGTATTTCTGAGGTAATAGCTATCAGAAACAAAGATGAGTAATTAAACAGACATGTTAAAAACGTAACCAAATCCCGTGATAAAATCCAGAAAGTCTCAATCGAAAAATAATTATTCAAATATACCAGTTGAAATACATTCAACAATAGAGACCCTTATAGAATTTTAAGTAATAACTATATAACCAAATGATTTACAAGAAATTTCTCAGCTAAAAGGAGCCGTGGTCGCGAAACAATGCTGCCAAATTGAAAGCCCCTGCCAACCCTCCCCTTTAGTCGCCTCTTACGATAGCCAGGGGATACCACCTCCACCAACCCGTGCTGTTCCACAGCATTCGTTATGCGTTGTCTCAATACTTTACGTCGCACCGACATTGATATGCATTATGGCGACGATGGGACAGGAAGGGGCTAGGAGTGGGAAGGAAGCGGCCATGGCCTTAATTAAGGTGTGCCTGGTGTGAAAATGGGAAACCACGGAAGACGATCTTCAGGACTGCCGACAGTGGGGTTTGAACTCACTATCTCCCGAATACTGGATACTGGCCGCACTTAAGCGAATGTTTATTTTTACGATATAAATTACCTGTTAATTTTGTGTCAAGTGAATTTTTGTACATGTATTTATTGTGACGTTGATATTTTATGAGCTATTTGGTCGTTTTAGAGTTATTAAAAGCAAAGCAAAGCAAAGCAAAGCAAAGTAAAGTCATCTCCGTACAGGCCATGAAGGCCCTTGGAGGGGTGGAAGGTAAAGGCGTCCACTATCCGTAACCTCGGCATTTTATGGGGTAGAGTGGATAGCTCTACGCCCGGCCGCCTTTGCCCCCAAGGAATTAACCTGGTACTCATTTTGGGTTAGGCTGAGTGAACCTCAGGGCCATGTGCCCCTCCGAAAGTGGAAATCTCGTTTCACATTTCTCGTAAATATAAAGAAAACTAATTTAATAGGGACAATCTAATTTGAATTGCGAAAATATGATCTGTGAAATAACAACGCGTCCAGTGTCTCATCATCAAGCCTGCTTCTCAATTTGTTGCACATATATACAGCTGCTAAGCAAGGGCGTTCAGGTTCGATGGAAATTGCAGGAATCGTTAGTAAATACTTATAAGCCTGCTCTCGGTTATAGCTCCGAGTAGAATTTGAAGACCCGTATAGGTCCATTCTGGAAAATTCATTTTCATTTAATGCTTCATGAGACATAATTTTCATGATGTTTTCTATTTCCAGCTGAAGCTTTTCTTTGAGCGTCAAATAACATTTTGCTGTGTTTGTAGGCTCGACTTGCGTATTTTATTCTTCCTCTTCGTCATTCCTTTTACCATTTAATCTCTCAATTAAAGAAACAATCTGTTTTTTTTTTTTAAATCAGGAATTTGCTCGGACTTGAAAATGTAAGCTTTATTTCATCATCGAACGCCAACGCCACATTGGCACTATGAGGATTTTGTAGGTAGCATAATACGCCACTCAACTCATTTCTTCGCCGATTTTTCATGCGCTTTTGTAAATGTATCTTGAATTTAGAAGCCAACTCGGAGTTACTGTCATGTAATTGCTTAAAAAGAAACTTACGGGCAGCATGAGCTGTGCATGAATTCGCATCAGTGCGATAGAGTGCTTCTACAGTTAATATGACTGGAGCCAAGACTTCAATGATTTCGTCGATGAACTCGAAATCGGACTCTTCCAACTGCACTGGATTATTCAAACGCACTGAGAGTTTCACTTCACTCAGTCTATTTTGCAAATTTAAAAAAATGATGTTAATCTCGAAAATTGAATCCCGAAAACTACGGGATTGAAAAGCAGCCGGGATCCCGGTTTTCGGGACCCCGGGATCGAATCCTCTAGTCATATCTCACCACCCCACCTGAGGAGAAAGGAAACTGCTGAGAGAAGCAAAGAAGATCTGGCCATCTCCCTCATTACCAGTTCACCAGGAATTCGTTACCCATCGCCACAACGACTTCGATCTAGGACACCAGCAAGTGTACTGGCTGGCCGACTCTTGAGGGATAATTTTAATCTAAACCAGAGCTGGCGGGATGAATGGTCAAATTCAACATGTGGAACCAATGCTCATGAGCTAAATCCAACTCGGAAAATGAAGGGATTCGACGTCCCAAGAAAACTATGGTGTCGCCTCAACAGACTGAGAACTGGGCATGAACGTTGCAATTTCTTACGTCATAAGTGGGGTTGGATGGATTCTCCAATGTGTGAATGCAGTGAAGAGGAGCAGACCATGGACCATGTCATCCTGCGCTGCCCTCTTTATGCCTACTTCGGAAGCCCCAGTGACCGGGTTCATCTTTCAGAAAGTGCTGTAGAGTGGCTGAAAAACTTGGACCTCGACTTATGAATTTGTTGTTATAATCACCATACAATTAAATAAATAAAAGCAAGTGATATGTGTACCAAGTTTGGTTGAAATTGCACGTTTGCCTGTAGATGCCTGTCATTTTGAATCGTTTAGCTTCGCCGATATCTTTACGTAAAGACGCTACTCCTCAACTCTGAAACTTCCTAAGTACAGAATGTATTGCGGGCTAGGGCAATCCTTCGCCAGCAAAGTGGTCGTTCAGAGATTTAATTGTAGGATTGCTGAAAGTGACTGAAATTAGAGACCTATCAATGCCGACGGAAAATTCCGGATAGAATTCTGGTCCAGTATCACGGCCGGACGGACTGGACAATGCTGGTTTTATTAAACCTTTTTAATATATATAAAATAATTATTACTAACATATTACTAACATATTTCGACATATTTTCTAACCCCGTGTGAGGGATGTATTCATTTGTGCGTGCTTCTATGGTGGATAGAAGTAATATAACTTGTATGTAAATAATAATAATAATAATAATAATAATAATAATAATAATAATAATAATAATAACCAGCGTATTCACCGCCAGAGCACAAAAGACTTTCATACTTACGTTGTTTTTTTTGAGGGGAAGGCGATAAGAATGATCGCCAATAATAAAATCCTCACTATTATCCCAGTCAGCAACAATTTTTCTAACAGTTTACAAACGCAACTCACGATGATGTTTCTCGTTTTCATAGAAACAGTATGAAACTGCTCTAAATAAGCAATTTCCATCACTTAGTATAGGTACAATGCTTCGGATTTTTCATGGCAGTAAATTAGATTGACAATGTTTGTGACACAGACGTGAGAGGGAAAAGATCAGTAGGACGGCCAAAATGTCAAACGGGAGGATGTAGAGGAACAGAAACTCTACTCTGACAGAAAGAGAACCAGGCGAGTTGGCCATGCGGTTAGGGGCACGCAGCTGTGAGCTTGCATCCGGGAGAGAGTGGGTTCGAACCCCACTGTCGGCAGCTCTGAAAATGGTTTACCGTTGTTTCCCATTTTCACACCAGGCGAATGCTGGGACTGTACCTTAATTAAGGCCACGGCCGCTTCCTTCCAATTCTTAGATCTTTTCTATCCCATCATCGCCATAAGACGTATCTGTGTCGATGGGACGTAAAGCAACTTGACAGAAAGAAATGGCAAGTGCTTGTACACCACACCCAGGAAACTACGAGTCCACGACTGACCGCTCAATTGTGTAGACTACAGCGAGGAGACGTCATGCCAGACTGCGCATGCGTGTGCGCGCTTTAGAATTATCGTCAAGCACATGGCCGGCAGTGGAGCAACAGGTGGCCTTGAAATACTGGCGAGCGCTTTGACCAATCAGAATGCTACATTTCTCTTTAATAAAAGTATACGGCAATAAATGTTTATGCTTTTAAAGAGACACTACAAATCTACAAGCTAAGGACTTTCGTCACAATGCTTTACGATGTCAATCGGTTCAGCGGTTATCTCAAACTCGCGGTAACAAAACTCAGCCAACAGTGTATTAAATATATAGATTCGAGAATAATTTTACCTTTCCTCGCGGTCCCTTAATATTCCTATACAATACAATGTTAGAACTTCCTGTTTAATTCGAAATAAACGTACAATATCGGAACTCTTATTTTCAAATATATATATTTAAAGATGATGGGACGCTGCCTGGATGGAAGAGAAAAGTAGTGTAGAATCGTGCTGGTGCTGGAAGCAGAATTGTGATGGTTGCGAAGTTAAGAAAAAGTTCAAGCTCTTGGTCGCCTGAGGGCATGTTCCTTAAATAGTCTTGTCGGTAGTGAACTTCTGAGTTTCGGTAACCGGAAAAATACACTCATCAAGCCCAAACTCCTGAACTCCCTATCGAGTCGACTGACAGCTGTCAGCAGATGAAATGAGACATTCCTCTAGCTCAGTGGTCCACAAAGTGGGGAGCGCGCCCCACCAGGGGGACGCAGAGAGTAATGCAAGGGAGCGCGGCTTTATTCACATTTAAATGTTGTCAATGAATACATGTATATGTTGTATATGTTATTTCGTGTTCTGGCAACATTATTAACATTCATAAGCCATACACTATCCAATGTTAAAAACATTCTAAATGAACTAAGCAATATATTAGATGTGAACTAGTGAAGGACTAATTGGAGACAAAGTTCCTGAAATGAAGTGAACCAATTTTTTCATCCCCCATATTACTGTACATGCATTCATTATAATTTGAGTTAGCTGCAACATTAAATCTTCGGTACCTTTGAGTAATAACAATTCAGAATTATTTTGCATAAAACTGTCAAAATTTGGTGTAATTAAAGGATATTACTTAGTTTTAGTGTGAGTGAAAGTTACACATGTGCTCCTTTCTTTGACGAATCCATAGCTTTGTTTTATGATCATGCATCAATATATACTCGGGTGCCGAGTCCATATGATTTTCCACGTGAACATCCCAAAGCCCTAACACAGGTACTCGAAACCCGACCGTCCAGATGGGAAGCTAGCAGCAAAGTGACTGCGTTACCATGTATCCTATTATTTATTATTATTATTATTATTATTATTATTATTATTATTATTATTATTATTGAGGGCCATGATTAGCTCAGTGGCTTAGCTGCTGGCTCGAATCCCGGTCGATTCTGGGTTGAATTTTACATTTCAAAATTACATGGCATCAGGAAGGGCATACGGCCTTAAACCCCCGGCTAAAATGAGCCCAGGTGCCTCGAGCGGTCCTAAAAGTAACTGGGATAATCTGAAGAAAGAAAAAAGTTTATTATAATTATTAATTACATAGAAAGGCCCCACACAGAAGATCTCGTCAGTCAGCTTTTTGTGCAAAGTACGAACAACAAAGGGGGCATAATCAATGTTATGTTCCAGAAGGAGGACACGACATAAACAATTTGCGGCCCACTGTTCTAATAATGTTAGTGGCTTTACGTCCCACCAATTACTTGTACAGTTTTCGGAGACGCCGAGGTGCCGGAATTTAGTCCCGCAGTTCTTTTACGTGCCAGTAAATCTACCGACATGAGACTGGCGTATATGGGCACCTTCACATACCACCGGACTGAGCCAGGATCGAACCTGCCAAGTTGGGTCAGAAGGCCGGCACCCCAACCATCTGAGCCACTCAGCCCGGCACCACTGCACTAGTTACTGAAATTGTAAGGTGACGCAAGGAAACACTTTGCCTTTGTAGGATCATGCCGAATTCGAGATTCGAGTAAGTACATTGTGTGATAAGTTAATTCGACTTCATGATTCTTTTTCTTCTTCCTTTATTCATGTTTATGTTGGGTATTCAGCCCGAAGGCTGGTTTGATCCTCCACAGCTCCGCCAACACCTGTCATAAACAGCCTAGGCGTCACTGAAGAGGCATACTAGGGAAATGAGGAGTGAAGTAGTTTCCCGAAAAAAGTTCGTTTTTTAGCGACGACCTCGAAGATCTTTTGCTACCATTTGTTTTCCTTCTTCCCCACCTAGTTATACCTGCTCCCTTCAAAAAGCTGCAGGTCCTACTTATTGGGCCTTCTCGGATGTTTCTTCTCTCTTCACCAGGTAGTCCCAGTATGGAGATTCTGATTCTTCCCAGCGCCTCACATTCAAAGAGTATGTGTTCAGCTGATTCTCCCATATCGTTACATTTCCTACATATGTTGTCTCTTATTACTCCAATTCTATGTAGGTGTTTTTTAAGATGGCAGTGTCCAGTCAGCAGTCCTACTACCCATCTTATATTTTCTCTGCTGAGTTCCAGCAGTTCCTTCGTATGCTTCTTGTTTAGGCTCTTTATTATTTCTTTCGCAAGCCTGCATCCTGTTGCATTTTTCCAGTTTTCCATTTTTTTTTGGTATCCATTTACCTATGTAAAGTCGGGCTTGTCTATAAGAGATCCCATATACTGGTTATGGGCCTACAAAAGGTGTTTCTTACCCTTTTCTTGCCAGTTTATCTGCTTTCTCATTAACTTCTATGCGCGCATGCCCAGATACCCATATTATTTTAACAACATTGTACTCTGAGAGCTTCAGGAGAAGTGTGTGACAATACCAAACAATTTTGGATGTAATCCGGACTTCAGTGCCTTAATGGCTGCTTGGCTATCTGCAAATATGAAATTCTTATCTCTGCAGTTCATTTTCAGGTTTTCTTCAAGGAATGTAATAATGTCTATCACTTCAGCTTGGAAAACTGTGGTATGTCTGCCAAGACTCATTTGGATTGATCTGTCAGGTCTTTCCCCTTTGATCCCTCCTCCTGTTCCCATCTCAGTCTTCGAGCCATCTGTCCACCACACAATATCTTCCCTACCAGTTTTCCATCTGTTAATGTCCCAGTCTTCCTTTCTTGTTACCCGGGTCTCAAATGATTTCTCAAAGATATACTTTGGAACCATACGATTAGGTGGCATGTGTAAAACTTCCCCTGTTATTACTGTGTTAATTTTACAGTGTCCAAGATTGGGCCCTTGAGACTTCCAGCATCCATTTTGCTCCAATCTATATGAGCTCATTCTAGCCGGTCCCTCTATAAAGTTACTTAATAGAGGGAGATCTAGTACAGTATTCAAGGCTTCTGTCGGCGTAGTTTTCATAGCCCCAGTTAAGGCTATACATGCCATTCTCTAGTTTGCTACTGACTTTTCCTTGACTTAACTTTCATCCCCAAATGATTGTGCATAGGTCATCAGTGGTCTAATGATCATTATGTATACCCATATCACCATTGCCGGCTTTAAACCCCATGTTGTCCCGGCTGCCCTCTTGCATCCAAACAATAGGTTCGTGGCTCGGGTTATGTTTCTTTCTATGTGAGGATTCCAGGTTAACTTTTTGTCTAATATTACATCTAAGTGTAACACTTGTTCTTCCATATAGATTTCTTGCCTAAAGAGCTACAGTGTTCTCGTCCCCTCTAATTTCTTCCTCCTTGTGAAAGGGACCAGTGTTATCTTGCTCGGGTTGACTGTGAGTTGTTGTTCTTCCCGACGACTTCATGATTAATACTTTTTTTTTTTTTTTTTGGAACTGTCATGTTCGACTTACTTCTACAGCATACTTATTTTAGTTTAGCTACAGTGTTTTATTGTTATTTCTATTTATTTCAATTAGTGTTTAAAATTATATTTAGACAGACTTTTTTTCGCTCAAATCAAACGTAATTCACTGAAAATGGTATTTATCAAACGTACAATTTATTCATTTTACATTCATTACATGTTCATAATACAGACTTCAAGCTTACAATACATATTTTCTGTAAGACCAGAACGTGGTGTTTTGTTGCTATCTTTAGCCGAAACGGTCCAGAACGCGTTCGGTAAACTTTTCGGACTTAAATGGTCCGTCAACACATTTGTGTGTTTTTGAACCCTTACAGTCCGCCAATTCCTTGCTCCTGAAAGGTATGCATCTAGCAACAACCATGAAGAATAAGGAACGAACTCGTGAAGATGACAACACCAGTGTGATGAGCGTAATTTGAAAGCTATTGTAAAAATTGCGGAATTTTAAAACTTTTTAAAATCTGTGTATTAAATGTGTAATATGTTAAGAGATTTTCCCTTTCATACATGGCTAAAAATATATTTTCATCAGTTTATAATAATTGTTCGCGCCATTCTGCAAGTATATTATAAATATCGTAGCTATTTAACGTCACTCTCACATTTCAAAGGATTTTGGCGACTCAGGGATGAGAAAGGGATAGGAATGGGAAGGAAGCGGCAGTGGCCTTAATTAAAGTACAGCCTCCAGCATTTGTCGAATGTGAAAATGAGAAGCCACGAAAAACCATCTTTAGGGCTGTCGAAGATAGGATTCGATCCACCATCTATTAAATGTAAGCTCAGAGCTTCGCGACTCGAGCCGTGTAGCCAACTCACTCGGTGTTCTCCAAGTATTATTCACATGTTCTCAGCCGATAACAGGTATTTTCCTTCCTTAGAAATATTTTGTAGTTTAATAAAGTTGGAGGTTAACGGATTTCGCGAGCTGTAAGCTGAAAAAAAAACAGAGAGAAAAAAATAGGTGCCGGTAGGTGGCAGTTTGCTCCTGGTAAACTGCCCGAATTTAAAAAATCTAAACAATGTCTGGACAATTTTCAATTTCTTTTGCGCCAATTTCCAAGTTATAGAGTCATATTTCAGAATTTTAGGACATAGTATATGCATACTTCCAGAAGTGGTAGGTCATAGACGTCCTGTCTCCTTGACTGAATGGTTAGCGCACCGGCCTTCGATTCAGAGAGTCCTGGGTTCGAATCACGGGAATGGGGGATTTTAACTTTCATCTGTTATTTCCTCTGGTTCGGAGACTGGGTGCTTGTGCCTCTTCAATATCAGATTTCGTCCTAGGTAGGGCCCTATTCTCATAGACGCGCAGGTCTCGAAAGACAAACACGAGACCTCTCCCGAGGCCACACGCCATTCTTCTTCTTCCCCTGCTTGCTCTTCTTTCACGTTTATGACAGAATAGAATCACTTCAGTCAGTCCATTACCCCAGTCTCTGCGAAGGGAATTGTGAATTTCTTTCTTGTCAGCGTGAAGCGAATGTTTGTGTCTTGGATTTTTTGTTTAATGTTATCTTATCTGTGGTGTCTTCTGGTGCGAGGCGAATTTCCTTCAGATCCACTCTTATTTCTTTGATCCATCTGGATCCTGTTGTGGTACTTTTTGAATCGAGATTATAATGTACCAGTTAATTCAGAGGTCTCAAATCCTGCATTCTCATTATGTGTTCAAATAATCCCAGTCTCCTCTTACACACAGTATCTGTAATGGGTTCCAACTCTTTGTACCCGATTTTGTTGGGTACTATCCGCCACTGTCCGTCTTTCCGGATTTTTAAATACAGGTTTTTCCAGTTCTTCCTTCGATTTTCTGGAGTCTGTTGGTTTTTGATTGTTCGTTCAGGCGGAGGAGTGTTTCTGTTGCGTATGTGGCTTCCGGTTTTTTAAATGGGTTGTAGTGTTTTAGTTTTGTGTTATTGGATAGGCTTTTTCTTTGTAGACGTCCCAGTTTAATTTTTGTGCTCTAGCTAGTCTGTTTGTTCTTATTTGGATCGATGTCTTTTCGTTTAGGTTGTTTCTTATTACTCCTCCGAGGTACATGAATTGGGCGTCAATTTTGACTTTATTACAAGTTATTATTATTATTATTATTATTATTGTACCGGGAGGTACACCTCTACACCGTAAGTTTAAATATTGCGCCAATAAGTACTCCTCTACAGGTGAAACTCTGAACTTTAAAAACTGAATCAATTCTTTAGTTTCTCAGAAGATGTCACTACAGTAAATTTTGTGATTACGAAGTTGTCAATACTGTGTGGAGTTCAATTTGTTTTGTTTTCCATTGATCAAGAAGTGTGGACATTCTCTTATAGATGTCTCTACTAAAAACTATTATTATGCCCCCTGGTGCGAAGTTAAGGAACCTTTTAAAGAAATTTTGTATTCATAAGTTTTCTCTTTACTAAATTTCGTTCTTTCATTTGTGGCTTGGCAATATTAATCTTTTCTTTCCACCTGCTTTGAATTGAGCCAATCCAGAATTTCTGTAATTAATTTTTGACCAATCATGTATTTCTTCTTCGACTTTGAGTGTATTTTCAAGACGGACCAATAAAGAAAGAGGTGTGGCTTGATTATTCATGAAAGGTCTCGAATCTTCCACGAGGGTATAAAACTGCTAATTTTCTTGTCTCTGGGCCACTCGAACAACATCTAGCATAGTGTATTGAAGTGTAGCAGGAGGCGGGAAGCGCCTCTTTCATCCGGCAGCAGCTCTTCAACAAGGTAATGGCCACTTAACATCTTTATTTCTTGCTAGCTAAGTTGTTTAATCCGCGGGGAAGGTCCGAAACCTTTATTATGTAACCTATCTTGAAACATGTAATTTGCCGTCGCTTTTGTAAAACTTCACATATCTTTAACTGTAAATCGGGGATAGAGAGTGCTTTACCCTCTCGAGCTCCCCTTCATGTTGGATTTGAGGTGACTACGTTTTCGTAACCGTTTTTCTACTCTTCCTTAATGTGTTAAATTTATTCTGTATACGAGTCACCTCCATAGTTTGGGAACAGCCCCTGATTCACCGGCCTAGTACCTCTTACGTCTTAAGAAGTTTCATGTATGAGTGCAGATTCACGCCTCCATTCAGTTTGCATTTTGGGCCGTTAACTTAACCTATTATTTTCTTACTAAGGCCCAGTAGGTTGGGTACAAGATACCCCTGTTTCATTGTAAGTGGTGCCTTGATGGCAATCTTGTGTAAAAGTCTGGTATTGCCTTTAATAGGCTTGAAAAATTGAGAGCGTGTCAGCTCTTTCTAGTATCTGGGTATGTGCCTCTAGGAGGCCTGACATTGCTAGGTGGGAGCAAGTGCTCCATGTTATTAGGGATTTTCTGCCCTTTGGTAAATATGTGGTTGTGAGCTGAGAGCTCAGGAACTGTAAAAAGTGGGGCTCGAAGCCCAGATCGTTATTTTGTCTCTCCTGGTCTTGTACCGGATTATTTGCTGACTTCTTGTTATTTGTTGAATGTTCAAATTCTATGTGAAAATTATTAAGTTTTGCTTTTTTTGAAAATATAACCTTTAATGCAATTTTAATCAATATCTCAGCTTTGTAGTTAGACCCATTCCAGCCCGCAACTTCTTTCACCTCTGGTGTTCCACGGGTAACTCCGTAACTATTATTATTATTATTATTATTATTATTATTATTATTATTATTATTATTATTATTATTATTATTATTTCGTTACACCCATTCACAGAGCGCGTTGGAACTTATGTTTCGTCTTCGTATTCTTCCAAAATTTCTTCATGAACTCACTGCGTTGCCTCTTCCGTTCTTCTGACTGCTTTGTACCAATCCTGCTATTAGTTTCCACCACATATGTGTGTTTACATACTAAGGTCCTCCAGCCAATTTATTCTCCTGTTTTGGGAATTAATTACATTTGAATAACCTGTTTGTGAGTCTATTATCATTCATCCTCAAATTAGTGTCCAAAAAATTTCAAACGTCTCCTCCGTACAGTACTGATGCCTCTTCAACACTCCCTTCCAATATTGTCACAGCCATGGATGAGACTGGGACTTCGGTGGAAGCCACACTTTGTTCTGGCCTGTGCCAAGAAATGGAGAATAATAATAATAATAATAATAATAATAATAATAATAATAATAATAATAATAATAACAACTTGGAAGTATTACAGCCCCACGTGTAACTATAGAGGTCTGCAGTTCGCCTTTTGATCCGAATTCCATTTTCTTGTATGGGACCGAAATTTTGTTCTAAGAATTTTACGTTCTTGTTTTTCAATGCCGGCAATTTTAGAATGACCTCCTTAAGTTAAGGTTTCTGATGCATTATTATTATTATTATTATTATTATTATTATTATTATTATTATTTATTATTATTATCATTATTATTATTGGTCATAGAAATCTGAGTCCTACTAATAAGGGGTAATTTAACCCACTAGTAGCCGTCCAACAATGGTAGATATATACAAGTATTCGTAAATAAATAATAATAATAATAATAATAATAATAATAATAATAATAATAATAATAATAATAATAATAATAATAATAATAATTGTCTGTTAGGTCATCAGTCCAGAAGCTGGTTGGATCCTCAAATAGCACCACCAAAGGCTATGCAGTATTAGGAAAACCACAAAAAAGCAATAGCAGCACCAAAATGAGGGGTACTAGGCAAGATGAGGAGTGAGGTAGTTTGCCATTGCTTTCCTCACTGGGCCAGACAGTGCTACTGCAGCACGACTGATCCTATGAGCAACTCCTTTCATAATACTCAGACACTATTTGTGCTCCGAAAGTCATTTATTCAGCACCACCCATACCCCAGCAGCTTCCATATTGTCACAGCCATGGATGAGACTGGGACTTCGGTGGAAGCTACACTTTGCTCTGGCCTGTGTCAAGAAATGGATGCATAATAATAATAATAATAATAATAATAATAATAATAATAATAATAATAATAATAATAATAATAATAATAATAATAACAGCTTGGAAGTATTACAGTTCAACGTGATTTACCCTTCTCCGAATTCTTTCTTGTCTCTCTCGCCCCCCAATCTCCCCATCACGCCTATTTTACACAAAGGAGAAATCTAAATAGCATCTCAGTTTCCATTAGTATATTATTCAAGTCGTGCATGTCAGTAAGTGAATGTGGAAAACTCGGTGGAAGCCACCTGGCCCAGCCCTCTTGTCAGTTCCTCCCTCCTCCCCCGCAGATCAATACACACGCCAAGCTCGCTCGGCACATCCCTGGCTCCATACCGGGGCCGTCTTTGCCACCATTCCAACTACCATTATGCAACACTCTACCATGAACACATTTCCAGAACTGAAAATTGTAAATGAATTCCCACAAAAACAAGGGTTCAGGAAAAAACAAAAAAGGCATGGCAACTGAGCGCAAAGGAGACGCATCAAGATTATCTTGGTACAGTTTCTAAGAAACGACGAAGATGCCGAACGACGTAACAAGCAAGAAACCAATGTCTTTAGTGCGATAAAAATTTACTGATATGAAGACTCGTAAAGTGGTTTAGAAAGCTGAAATTCTGTGTCACATACTTCATGAAAAACGATCTTCCTCCTCTCAAGCTACTGTAAGGCAGCACTGCAGGAAAAAGAAGAGGTAGTATAGGGAGGAAAGAGGATAGCGGAATGAATCGGATGTTGGCTGTCGTCTAGTCAAATACAGAGAACTGAAAATTATTAGACTCAAAGGATAAGGCAAAAATGAAATTGCCTTACATTTTGATTTGACATCACTTGTCTTTCTAATGTCCCATGGAACTTCCTATCTTTCAGTCAAATACTTACTAAATTTTGTGAAATATTGTATTATTCGTAATTTTCTAAATATTACGTTGAGATTAAATATTTCTGTTTGGTCTGTTGCTAATGCAACACCATCACCGGGCGAGTTGGCCGTGCGGTTAGGGGCGCGCAGCTGTGAGTTTGCATCCGGAAGATAATGGGTTCGAACCCCACTGTCGGCAGCCCTGAAGATGGTTTTCCGTGGTTTCCCATTTTCACACCACGCAAATGCTGGGGCTGTACCTTAATTAAGGCCATGGCCACCTCCTTTACATTCCTAGGACTTTCCTCCCCCATCGTCACCATAAGACCTTTCTGTGTCGGTGCGACGTAAAGCAAAAATGAAAAAAATCCTACATAAGTTTCCAAGCATTTGGATAGTAAATACTACAAAACACAGAGAACTATACCAGCGCTCAAATACAGCAAAATATTACATAACCATTTCATGTAATTCCATTATATCTATTACACTAAAAAGAGAAATTAAAAATCCTCAACGTTGGAATTTAATATTGATAGAGCAGTCTAATTACTATATCATCACCACTGATGTAATTGAAAGAAGATGTAATTTTTGTTCTTTAATTTACTTTAAACAGACAACAAGTAACACATAAAAGAGCTCCACTGCATCACAGATTCCGATGGGCAGGCAAGTAATACGTAATGCGACAATGGAAATATTCAAAAATGAGTGTTGTAAAGGTAAGGGTGTAGTCTGCCCGAAGGCAGGTCCAAACCTCCGTAGAGGTGTGCCTGAGCCGGAGTTTACGTACGGTAGGGTGGCCAGTTCCTTTCCGCTCCTCCATTCCCTCCAGCGTAACAAACCATCCGAATCTTGACCATGCCCGATGTTGCTTAACATCTCAAGGGATCCGGTGTTTCAACATGGCTACGGCCGTTGGCAATGAGTGTTGAGTCTAATAATTTTCACATCTCTGTACAAGCTTTCATTTTCGTACAATCTAGGTTGTAACGGAACTACTGCCGTACTTAAATGCCAACACGCAAGTTCATCAAATGGACAGGGTATGCGAACATACGTCATTAACTCTAAGGCACCTGATTGATTTATTGAATGATTGATTGATTCATCGATCGGTGATGCATTTTATGGGTCATTTACACTGAGGTCATCACCTCTATCACTGAAGAAGGGGGGAAAATCCGACCTCTCAAAGCATCATAGAACTGGGAAAAGAAAGAAGTCAGTAAACAGCATTCGTTTACAACGAGAGATTAGACAAAACAGTTAACAGGAAACTAACGCCCGTTCACAATGAACATTAAACTTAAGCGTATCACAAGCACACAAGTTTGCGACCTGGTTATTTGATGGCACCGCTTACAAGGATTTATTTAAATATAAACGTTAACAGTATCTTTAGACAGTAACACCAAATACGTTACAAAGATAATAGTGGAAAGCAGGAGTGAAAACTTGCGACTGTAACTTACTCTGGTGGCCCGAAGTGGTCACTAAAATTCGGGCATCAACAGCTGAGAAATAACGCAATGTCAAATGTTAATTACAGACAGCAAAGTATTTCAAAGCCTTTCAACAGATTTCCGAAAAATAAAGGAATGTAAGAGCTGAAACGTTAGATTCGATTTCCATACGTTTACACAATTTCAGTTTTTTATAGAAACTTTACTTGATTTTTGCGACAGCGGAAAATGATGTATTCTCTGATATTACTAAATTTTATTAGAAGCAATCAGTGGGTTATTCGGAGCAGACCAGGATGATATTTTCAAAAGAGATGGACCAAAATATTTGAAAAAACGTTAAGTGGAAGTATATGGCATTTGTATATTATAGTATGTGCCTAATTGCCACGGTACATAGCAAATTTCCAATTGCAAAAAATAAAATTTATGAAGGCCTAAGTGAATTAAATATAAATATGGTTGCATGGCCTATAGTTGTATGTAGCCTGTAACTGTTAGTTTTTATGTCTGATTTTTAATTTGCAGAAAATAACAGACGAACGTTATTTCTGAATGTACACAGTTGTCACTTTTCTTGTCTGATCCTAAATTTGCAGAGAGTAACGTACATAAACGAAAGTGGTTTTGGTCTAGCTGTAAACCTTGGATGTCACTTTTCATGCCTAATCTCGTTAATTATAAAATGTCAGAACGCCAGATCAAACATTTTGTCCTTGAAAACCTATTCCATAATTCTAAGAAAAACAAGTTTTTGCATGAAAGTTACATTTCTATCTCTAATTCGTGCATTATGTGATAGCTGCCAATAGTATCAGAGGAAGGCTGTAAGTAGTTATAACAGCGAGCCGCTGAATAGCGTTCGTGGCGCTGTCTCATCCGAAAGCTACGCATTTCAGAGACTCCTTCCGCTATTATCTTTGTAATCTATTTGGTAACATGAGAGTTTGCGAACTCTATATTTTCACGTTAGTAGAACATTTCAGTCTTAATACAAAAACCAAACCCCATTCACAACAGACCTGATGGGTCTTGGCCTAACAAGCAACCGCTGCTCTGCCCAAAGGCCTACAGATTACGAGGTTATGCGCGGGCAATGGCCGTGACTATAATTTCTATAAAACAATACGAAATCCTTTGACGAGAAGCTGATTATTTTATGTAAAGAATTCTTCATTTTCATGTAATGGACCTGCTGTAGATTAGTTCATTTGTCGTCCCTTTCCATACCAAGTTTATGTTTTCATGTTAATGTTTAAAATTCCGATGTGAATGATGGCTAGCTTACAGTATGCTAATGTTTCTCATTTCGATGTGAATTGGGTTTTAAAGTTATCAAGTTGGAGGAAGCAATCCTAGAGTCAGCGAGGTTTCGTAATCATTGCACACTTCTTACATGCTGTCAGCCCCTGAAAACCACTTAAATTTATTTCGAATAAGGGGGCTTCTGACTAGACTTAGAACAATTTAGCACTGTGCATCTTGATTCATTTCGACTACCGGCTGAGCAATGAATTAATCCAATAATCCAATCTTATTACACAGTTGTATAGAGACGACTCTTCCGATCATTTAAAAAAAATACCTACTGCAATACAAAAATATAAAATCACAAGAGAAAATGATCAAAGGTTAGCTGCCCTTAGCCACCATGAGATACAGTAGAGAATGTTTAAATTTTGCTTACTTATAACCATGGTTCATGTTTGTGGGTTACTGTAGTCACGTCCTAGTTCGTGAACCATGGGCAACGGCTGAGTGGCCTAGTAACTGGTCCTGAGAGTCGGGATACCAGTTGCTATGGAATGGGAGTGGGCATCTCAGACATATTCTGAGTCGTGGCCCTCCTTGTGCTCAGGCCGCTAGGACTATACAATTCACCGGTGGTCCATAACCCGTTAGAGGAGAGATCCTCACTTGGACTATGTGCAAGTAGGGCAGCATCCTGCTTCATGAATTTACCGAGCTCAGAACACTTTAAGCAAGCCTCGGACCTATGGGAGTAATGGAGTCCCACTCCCATTTGACAGGCGAAGGACTCCTTGGAAACAACTTGGCGAACGAAATGGAATTCGATGGGGAGCTATCAATATTAATGGGGCTTATGGAACGAAGAAAGTAGAACTGGCTGAGTCAGCAAAGAGGATGCATCTGTATGTGCTAGGAGTAAGTGATATTCGGGTAAGGGGAGATAACAAGGAAAAGATAGGAGATTATAAAGTGTACTTGACGGGTGTTAGAAAGGGAAGGGCAGAGTCTGGGGTAGGGCTCTTTATCAGGAATACCATTGCACGCAACATAGTTTCTGTTAGGCACATAAATGAGCGAATGATGTGGGTAGATTTGTCAGTTGCAGGAATTAGGACTAGAACTATGTCCGTGTATTCACCATGTGAGGGTGCAGATGAGGATGAAGTGGAGAAGTTTTATGAAGCATTGAGTGACATCGTGGTCAGGGTCAACAGCAAGGATAGAATAGTGCTAATGGGCGATTTCAATGCGACAGTTGGGAATAGAACTGAAGGATACGAAAGGGTGATTGGTAAATGTGGGGAAGATATGGAAGCTAATGGGAATGGGAAGCGCTTGCTGGACTTCTGTGCTAGTATGGGTTTATCTGTTACGAATACATTCTTCAAGCATAAGGCTATTCACCGCTACACATGGGAGGCTAGGGGTACCAGATCCATAATAGACTATATCTTAACAGACTTTGAATTCAGGAAATCTGTTAGGAATGTACGAGTTTTTCGCGGATTTTTCGATGATACAGACCACTATCTGATCTGTAGTGAATTAAGTATCTCTAGGCCTAGGGTAGAGAAAGTGAAATCTGTCTGCAAACGAATAAGGGTAGCAAATCTCCAGGACGAGGAAATTAGACAGAAGTACATGGATATGATTAGTGAGAAGTTTCGAACAGTAGACAGTAAGCAGGTTCAGGATATAGAAAGTGAATGGGTGGCATACAAGGATGCTGTAGTAGAAACAGCAAGGGAATGCCTAGGAACAACTGTGTGTAAAGATGGGAAAAGGCGAACATCTTGGTGGAATGATGAAGTGAGAGCAGCTTGTAAACGTAAAAAGAAGGCTTATCAGAAATGGCTCCAAACAAGGGCTGAGGCAGACAGGGCTTTGTACGTAGATGAAAGAAACAGAGCGAAACAAATAGTTGTTGAATCCAAAAAGCAGTCATGGGAAGATTTTGGTAATAACCTGGAAAGGCTAGGTCAAGCAGCAGGAAAACCTTTCTGGACAGTAATAAAGAATCTTAGGAAGGGAGGGAAAAAGGAAATGAACAGTGTTTTGAGTAATTCAGGTGAACTCATAATAGATCCCAGGGAATCACTGGAGAGGTGGAGGGAATATTTTGAACATCTTCTCAATGTAAAAGGAAATCATCAAGGTGGTGTTGCAAACAGCCAAGCTCATGGGGAGGAGGAAAAGGATGTTGGTGAAATTATGCTTGAGGAAGTGGAAAGGATAGTAAATAAACTCCATTGTCATAAGGCAGCAGGAATAGATGAAATTAGACCTGAAATGGTGAAGTATAGTGGGAAGGCAGGGATGAAATGGCTTCATAGAGTAGTAAAATTAGCGTGGAGTGTTGGTAAAGTACCTTCAGATTGGACAAAAGCAGTAATTGCACCTATCTATAAGCATGGGAACAGGAAGGATTGCAACAACTATCGAGGTATCTCATTGATTAGTATACCAGGCAAAGTATTCAGTGGCATCTTGGAAGGGAGGGTGCGATCAGTCGTTGAGAGGAAGTTGGATGAAAACCAGTGTGGTTTCAGACCACAGAGAGGCTGTCAGGATCAGATTTTCAGTATGCGCCAGGTAACTGAAAAATGCTACGAGAGGAATAGGCTGTTGTGTTTATGTTTCGTAGATCTAAAGAAAGCATATGACAGAGTACCGAGGGAAAAGATGTTCGCCATACTGGGGGACTATGGAATTAAAGGTAGATTATTAAAATGAATCAAAGGCATTGATGTTGACAATTGGGCTTCAGTGAGAATTGATGGTAGAATGAGTTCTTGGTTCAGGGTACTTACAGGGGTTAGACAAGGCTGCAATCTTTCACCTTTGCTGTTCGCAGTTTACATGGATCACCTGCTGAAAAGTATAAAATGGCAGGGAGGGATTCAGTTAGGTAGAAATGTAGTAAGCAGTTTGGCCTATGCTGACGACTTGGTCTTAATGGCAGACTGTGCCGAAAGCCTGCAGTCTAATATCTTGGAACTTGAAAATAGGTGCAATGAGTATGGTATGAAA
This sequence comes from Anabrus simplex, assembly GCF_040414725.1. Taxonomy (NCBI): domain Eukaryota; kingdom Metazoa; phylum Arthropoda; class Insecta; order Orthoptera; family Tettigoniidae; genus Anabrus; species Anabrus simplex. The sequence continues at coordinate 1,749,686,560 of NC_090265.1, forward strand.
ATTAGCCTCTCGAAGACTAAATTGATGTCAGTAGGTAAGAAATTCAACAGAATCGAATGTCAGATTGGTGATACAAAGCTAGAACAGGTCGATAATTTCAAGTATTTAGGTTGTGTGTTCTCCCAGGATGGTAATATAGTAAGTGAGATCGAATCAAGGTGTAGTAAAGCTAATGCAGTGAGGTCGCAGTTGCGATCAGCAGTATTCTGTAAGAAGGAAGTCAGCTCCCAGACGAAACTATCTTTACATCGGTCTGTTTTGAGACCAACTTTGCTTTACGGAAGCGAAAGCTGGGTGGACTCAGGATATCTTATTCATAAGTTAGAAGTAACAGACATGAAAGTAGCAAGAATGATTGCTGGTACAAACAGGTGGGAACAATGGCAGGATGGTACTCGGAATGAGGAGATAAAGGCTAATTTAGAAATGAACTCGATGGATGAAGTTGTACGCATAAACCGGCTTCGGTGGTGGGGTCATGTGAGGCGAATGGAGGAGGATAGGTTACCTAAGAGAATAATGGACTCTGTTATGGAGGGTAAGAGAAGTAGAGGGAGACCAAGACGACGATGGTTAGACTCGGTTTCTAACGATTTAAAGATAAGAGGTATAGAACTAAATGAGGCCACAACACTAGTTGCAAATCGAGGATTGTGGCGACGTTTAGTAAATTCTCAGAGGCTTGCAGACTGAACGCTGAAAGGCATACCAGTCTATAATGATAATGTATGTATGTATGTATGTATGTATGTATGTATGTATGTACTTATAACCGACAAGTCAAAGCCCAGCAGAGGAAGTGTTTTATAATGCTTTAATTTGATTTCAACGACAGGAACGTTTATCTTGTTAACCAACCCCCAACCCCATAGCGCGACTGCCCCGAAGGGCCTTGGCCTACGAAGCGACCGCTGCTCAGCCCAAAAGCCTGCAGATTACGAGGTGCCGTGGGGTCAGCACGACGAATCCTCACGGCCGTTATTCTTGGCTCTCTAGACCGGGGCCGTCATCTCACCGTCAGATAGCTCCTCAACTGTAATCGCGTAGGCTGAGTGGACCTCGAACCAGCCCTCAAATCCACGTAAAAATCCCTGGCCGGGAATCGAACGCGAGGCCTCCAAGTAAGAGGCAGGCACGCTACCCCTACACCACGGGGCCGGTCTTGTTAACCAAGGCGAAGTAAAATATTGTCATAACTAGTAGTAATATAACGAGAAATCCATAATTTATCTCGAGAATCTGGGGCTCAAGCTGTATTTATTTTGATTACAGAGCGAGTAACTAAAAAAGTAATAATAACAATAATAAAAGGGCGTAAATATAAAACAAATCAAATATCCTGGTATTCATAACCTATATACAGAACAAAACATTCACCACGGAAATGTAACGTTTTATTTTTGCATTTAAACTCTTTGGGCCGCAGTCTACAAATACACTATGTGATCAAAAGTATCCGGACACCTGGCTGAACATGACGTACAAGTGCGAGGCGCCCTCCATCGGTAATGCTGGAATTCAATATGGTGTTGGCCCACCCTTAGCCTTGATGAAGCTTCCACTCTCGCAGGCATACGTTCAATAAGGTGCTGGAAGTTTGCTTGGGGAATGGCAGCCCATTCTTCAAGGAGCGCTGCACTGAGAAGAGGTAGCGATGTCGGTCGGTGAGGCCTGGCACGAAGTCGGCGTTCCAAAACATCCCAAAGGTGTTTTATAGTATCCAGGTCGGGACTCTGTGCAGGCCAGTCCATGACAGGGATGTTATTGTCGTGTAACCACTCCGCCACAGGCCGTGCATTATGAACAAGTGCTCGATCGTGTTGAAAGATGCAATCGCCATCCCCGAAGTGCTCTTCAACAGTGGGAAGCAAGAAGGTGCTTAAAACATCAATGTAGGCCTGTGCTGTGATAGTGCCACGCAAAACAACAAGGGGTGCAAGCCCCCTCCATGAAAAGCACGACCAGACCATAACACCACCGCCTCCGAATTTTACTGTTGGCACTACACACGCTGGCAGATGACGTTCACCGGGCATTCGCCATACCTGCACCCTGCCATCGGATCACCACATTGTGTACCGTGATTCGTCACTCCACACAACGTTTTTCCACTGTTCAATCGTCCAATGTTTACGCTCCTTACACCAAGCGAGGCGTCTTTGGCATTGACCTGAGTGATGTGTGGCTTACGGGCAGCCGCTCGACCATGAAATCCAAGTTTTCTCACCTCCCGCCGAACTGTCATAGTACTTGGAGTGGATCCTGATGCAGTTTTGAATTCCTGTGTGATGTTCTGGATTGATGCCTGCCTATTACACTTTACGACGCTCTTCAACTGTCGGCGGTCTCTGTCAGTTAACATACGAGGTCGGCCTGTACGCTTTCGTGCTGTACGTGTCCCTCCACGTTTCTACTTCACTATCACATCAGAAACAGTGGACCTAGGGATATTTAGGAGTGTGGAAATCTCGCGTACACACTTCTGACACAAGTGACACCCAATCACCTGACCACGTTCGAAGTCCCTCAGTTCCGCGGAGCGCCCAATTCGGCTCTCTCACGATATCTAATGACTATTGAGGTCGCTGCTGTGGAGTACCTGGCAGTAGATGGCAGCACAATGCACCTAAGATGAAAAACGTACGGTTTTGGGGGTGTCCGGATACTTTTGATCACATAGTGTATGTCGACTGTCGGCATCAGAATAACAGAGTTACGTTCTGATGATTGTACGTTCTGTTGTCAAATGTTTTGCTGAAGATGTGTCAGTGCTCTATTCCGATGAATTTATATCAAAGTAGGTGCGATAATATTAAAATGATAATACGAAAGCAACAATACTGATGCGATAGACCGTGTTTGGTATTTGAAGTTTCTGCCCCTGATATCCTTATACGGGATTGCAAAATGTTGGCTAAAACTAATTTGCAATTTGCATCGACCTGCCTCAACCTCATCTTTCTCTTACATTAGATATCAATGATCAAGGTTCGAACTATGCTAGCAGTGTCATTCCCTGTGACGAATTATTGATGTGAAAGAAAAGCTAGTACGGTCTGATGGAATATACTTCCGTGTGGGCTAAGCAATTTCTGGCTTGACGACGAGAGCAACGTGAAACTAGTCACTTCTCATTTGCCTGATACGACCCTTCAATGACATGACAACCGAAGATGGAACTAGCCTTCGGGTTGAGGAAATCTACATTAACGTGCGTCCCACTATCGACTTTTAAGGTTATTTGGAGAAGCCAAGGTGACAAGAATTTTGACCGGCAGCGGTTCGTTTACGTGCCAGTAATCTACTGACATGAGACTGGCGAATATGAGCACCAGCAAATACCATCAGACTGAACCGGGTTCGAACCCGCCAACCAAAGCTCAGAAGGCCAGTGCTTCTACCGTCTGAGCCACTCATGCCGGCAAACAGATACATACACACTACCTGCTAAAGCGTATCCGGACCTATCTGAAAATGCATTTAGATTTTACCCGTGTTACGTTCCCTATTGTTGCACATTAATATGGGGTGGGTCCAGACTTCGCCTTTAGGACGGCTTTAACTTTGCTAGCGACACTTTCAATGAGGTGTCTGAATGTCTGTGGAGGAATGATAGCCAATTCCTCCTTACGAGCCGAAACCAGAGAATGTAGTGATGTTGGACGCTGGGGTCTGGAGCGAAGTCGACGTTCTAACTGATCCCAGAGGTGTTCTACTGGGTTCAGTTCCGGACTTTCGGCAGGCCGCTTCATTTCAGGAATGTTATTTTCCACAAACGATTGCCTCACAGATGCACGTTATGACACGGTGCATTGCCGTGCTGATACAATCATCGTCTCCGAACTGGTCCTCTACTGTATGCAGTACACAATGGTTTAAAATGTGTCATATATCCTTCCACAATAAAGGAACCACGCCCTAACCTCGAAAACAGCCCCTCTCCGAACTTCACTGTTGGCACTACAAATGATTGCAGGTAACGTTCACGAAGTATTCGCTAAATCCAAACGCTTTCATCGAATTGCCACAGGATATAGCGTGATTCACCCTTTGCACGATCTCAAGAGTCACTTTGCATCGACTACGGGAATGTTTGGCTTATGGGCAGCAGCTCGACCATTGTGCCCCATTCTTTTTGATGACGATGATGATGTTGATTGTTGTTTAAATGGGCCTAACATCGAGGTCATCGGCCCTTAATGGTACGAAATGAAATGACAACAAAATGTTCAAAAAATCCACTGAACAAAATAAATAAAAAATGTCATGAAAATGAATGGATGGACATGAACCCAAAAAAACAAAAACAAACAAGAAACAAACAAACAAAACACAGTGGATCTGACTCAAAAACGGTCATAAATAATAGTATTACTGACCAAGGAACCACTTATAAAGCACAGTCCTGAGTCGATTATGCTCGATGTCTAAAGGGGTCCAAAAACCAGGTCTAAGGCCCCTCAGCATGGTACATGCCGCGAGTAAAGTAGAACCATGATATTTCTCAAGCTGCGGTAATAATCAAAGGTAGCGTAAACTCACGGTGTTCCAAACATTAAGGTACTACTCACAATTATTGTACGTCGTAAAGGTAACGCAGACCTACGGTGTTTCTCACACAATGGCGCCACTCATAGCCAACGTAAACCGATGAGGTTCCTCACCTAGGTGCACTAATCACGGGCGCCGGCATTCCCGTGGTGTTCCTCACATAGTGGGTACTAATAATAATAATAATAATCGTATGGCCTCAGCTACCGTTTGCAGACATTTCGATTTGACGCCATCTGGCTGTCTGCTCGTCAATTTCGACGTTCCGGTTTACTCTGTCTGCCATCTAGCGGACCTAGAGTAAACCGGATCTCTCTTGGGCGTCTATGGCTGAGATTTTAATTAATTTTGTCGGGTAAATACCAAATGTATCACCAGAGATCTTTTACATGCCGACATCGTACGACATGGAGTGTCGATTGGACTTTTTTCCGCCCTTCAAAAATCCGACTACCTCTGCCGGGTTTGAACCCGCTATCTTGGGATCCGAAGGCCGACACTCTACCACGGATCCACAGAGGCAGAGTGGGTACTAATCACTGGCAACGCAGACCCACGGTGTCGCTCATATAGTGGTACAACTCACAGGCAACGCCCAGACCCGTGGTGTTGCTCACATGGGTACGACTCACGGGTACTGGAAACCCACACTGAACCCCGCTTGAGTGCTACGAATCACAAAACTATTCAGTACCTAACAGAGTGGTACTACTCGCAAGTAAAAGCGACCCATGGTGTTCCCCGCATGATGGTACGAATCAAGAGTAGTTTCATGGTTCTAATTCAATCATCCCTTGGTCGCCCCTTGTAGTCGCCTCTTACGATAGGCAGGGGATACCGCAGGTGTATTCTACATGTGCGTCCCCCACCCGCAGGGGGTTCCATTCTTTTTAAGTCCTGACGGACAGTCATTGTGCTGGCTGGACTGATGGTAGCACTTTGGAACTCATGAGTGATTCCTTCCGCTGATTTCAGGCGATATTTTTACAACTACCCTCCGCAACGTTCGGCGGTTCTTTTCCGTCATCATTAAATGAGGTCTGTCTGGTCTTGGTTCAGCTGAGGTTGTTCCTTCACGTTGCCTCTTCACAATCACAGCATCAATAGTCGACTTGGATAGCTTTAGCACGGTTGAAATGTCCCTGATGGACTTGTTACTCAGGTAATATCCAATGACTAGTCCACGTTCAAAGTCACTAAGCTCTCCTACACGACCGTTCTGATGTTACTGCTTCTTTCCTGACAACACAACACTGCCCGCCTCCTTTTATACTGACGGGTTTGCCTCTCGTGACATCTAGGGTTCAATTCCGCATTACATAGGGGTGCCCGGATACTCTTCATCCGGTAGTGTAGTTACGCTGTTGAATCCCCATTTCTGAAATGGCTGGTGCAGGTGTATTTACTCTATCAATCCAGTACATATCATATATCATACACAGAACTTACTGTAAGATTACGAAACTAATTAATTAATTAATACATTTTATTTTAAAAATTAAATAGCTTGTAACGATTGCAGTAAAACATAAATAAATACATGTGTCCATCTCTTTTTTATTTTTTTATTTTTTACATATTTTAAAAGCTTTACTGTATTCGCATGGGAGTGTACAGAAACTATATCACGCAGAGTGCTTCCAAGGTTGCAAAGGCACTGATGATTTAGATTCCATCAGTGGATGCCAGTCCGGCTCCATGGCTAAATGGTTAACATGCTGGCCTTTGGTCACAGGGGTTCCGAGTTCGATTTCCGGCAGGGTCGGGAATTTTAACCATAATTGGTTAATTTCGCTGGCAAGGGGGCTGGGTGTACATGTGTCGTCTTCAGCATCTTTTCATCCTCATCACGACGCAAAGGTCGCCTACGAGCGTCAAATCAAAAGACCTGCATCTCGGACACTCCCGGCACTGAAAGCCATATGCCATTTCATTTCAGTAGATGTCATATTCGATATTGCGGATCCTGAGTTCACTTACTCTGTTTTGGGTCTTAACATTTCGTAGGTAGTCTTTATAAAGTTTCAGTTTCAAAAATGATCATTTAGTGAAAGAAACCGTAGAAGGAACAATTAGGTCAAAAATATGATATAGTGGTACAAAATTGTATTGGCTTTTCTTATAGTAAATCGGCGCAAGTCGTTTCGAGAGCGCGTGCCGCTCTTGTTACAAGACACGGCTATGTTAGACTCATCAGAATAAGATAACTGCAGCAAGATACAACCATACGACAGTTACTCTACTTACGAATTGTAAAAACAATCTTTTTTATGATAATAATGATGATGATCGTTGTTTACAGGGTCCTAACAGCTAGGTAATCGGCTCCCAATGATACGAGGTGCAACGAAATGAAAGGATAACTAAAACTTCAAAATGTATCCACTAACTAGAACCTAAAACGAATGATAATGGAAAATGACCGTGAATCCAAAACACTCAGTGGATCCGACTCACAATGCCTTCTTTTCTGGAATGATGCATGTTGGCCAAAGGGGTCCAAAATCCAGGTCACCGGCCCCCCATAACAATACTAACCTCTGGTAAGGCAGAACCATGATGTTTCTCCTGTAGTGATACTAATCATAGGTAACGGAATAATCATGGTGTTCCTCGCATGGTGCTCCCCCAGTGCGTGGGGGCGGTAGAATAACACCCACGGTATCCTCTGCCTGTCGTAAGAGGAGACTAAAAGGGGCCACAGGGGCTCCTAACTTGCTAGCGTGGGTTGGCGACCACTGGGCCCTTAGCTGACTCCTGGAATTGCTTTCACTTACTTGTGCCCGGCTTCTCATTTTCATCTATCCTATCCGACCTCCCTTGGTCAAATCGTGGTTTTTTTTCCGACCCCGACGGTAATACGTATGGAGGCCTAGGGAGTCTTTCATTTTCACGCCCTTCGTGGCCCTTGTCTTGCTTTGGCCGATATCTTAATTTTTCGAAGTGTCGGCCCCTTCCATTTTTTCTTTCTGATTAGTGTTATTAGGAGGATGGTTGCCTAGTTGTACTTCTTAAAACAACAATCATAACTACCACCAATCGCATGGTGGTACTAATCACAGCTAATGTACACCCAGGGTAGTCCGGCCCCGCGGTGTAAGGGGCAACGCGTCCGCCTGTCACCCGGCGGCCTCGGGTTCGATTCCCGGCCGGGTCAGGGGCTTTTAATTTAAATGATTGATATCCCTGGCCTGGGGACCGGGTGTTTGTGTCGTCCTTAACGTTCCTGTCCTCACATTAACACTCTACACTTCCGCAATTCCACTTACAGGCAGGTTCCTATCATATGGTGAAAGTAGTGGTCGAGGTCGACGCCACGAACATTTTTTTAATAACACCCAGGGTATGTCACACACAACGGCACAAACAATCTTTTTTTGGCCCATTCTACATAAACATCATGACGCCACCTTTCCTGTGCAGACTGGCAATCGGGTATTGTTTATTCATTTTTTTTTTTCTGGGAAAGTCTGCGGGCTATTTAAGCCCCGGGTCCGCCTGCATTGCAGGCCCTAACGTTAGTCCGCTGGAGCTAACTAACAAAACTGATAGAGACAGTGAAAGGGTGGCAACGCGACTCGCCAAGCCGCTGAGTTTGGAAGGCTTATTGTAGAAGAAGCTTTACGGTCACCATCTTTAGATATGATATAATACATAACTGCCAATTGTGTATCATATCGCCAGCTAGCACACTATTCTCGAACCGCCATATCCATATCTACTGGTTCTATTACGTGTAGTTAATAAAATATGACAACTTATGAATCACACCACTGTCGTCGCAGCAAGCAAGGGACCTCCAGCTTACAGAAGAGTAAAAGGAGAAAGGCAACTGGGGGCCATGGAACTGCAATAATGTCAAGAACAGAAAATAATATGAAATGAGATTGGTGATTGATAGTGTTGTCTAAAGAAATAAAGCACCGGGCGAGTTGGCCGTGCGGTCAGATTCGCACAGCTGTGAGCTTGCATTCGGGAGATACTGGATTAGAACCACACTGTCGGTAGCTCTGAAGATGGTTTTCCGTGGTTTCCCATTTTCATACCATGCAAATGCTGCGTCTGTACCCTAATTAAGGCCACGGCCGCTTCCTTCCCACTCCTAGCTCTTTCCTATACCATCGCCGCCATAACACCTATCTGTGTCGATGCGACGTAAAGAAACTTCTAAAATTGTAAAGGAATGGGATTATCATCCCTCTCGACAATGATCGAAGAAATCGAAAAAATGAGGTTGAAACAAGCGCTAAAAGAAGTGGTGACTGTCTGTCGTCTTTACGAAAAAGAAAAGAAAAAACCGACCATTAGCGCCTAAAATTTATTTCAAAAATGAAAATTTAAAAATTCAATAATACGGGGTTCTTTGCTTATTCTCTAAATAATGTCATATTTGTAGTTTTCAATATTTTGCACGGCCTTTCTGCTCGCCACCTCTGATTAGCTCTTAGTCTGTGTTACATATGTATTACACTGAGATTTCGCTTCTCACGTCAGACTCATAGCTGTTGTTCTCTGCGATTCAGACGTACCATGACCAATGAGTTCTATGCAGGTATTACATCGACTTTCCGCTTCACTGTGGTTTATACTTCTACTGACAGAAGTATCTGGTGAGGATATAACTCAGTCTACACCTGCAAATTCCGTCACTTGGTTTGATTTCCGAATTTAAAACAAATAGCAGACCTGCCATTATTTTCCTTGCATTTACACTCCATAAGTAATATCGTGATTGTGTGTCCCGAAGTTAAATCATTATTTCCTTCTTCGTCTTCTTCACATGACTGGTCCTCAATAACGTCAGCTTGTTTTACACACTTTGTCGGAGCGATACTTTTCAGCTATAAAGTACACCTTCTTGACATCTTTCTGTCTTCGATTGTTTCTAATTTTTTTTCCAAAATATCTCACTTTCCGTTTCTTTCCTTCGTGTATAGTTCTACACACCCTTCCATACTACTGTATCATTATAAACATGATAAATTCACGATATACGAAGCATACGGCGATAACATCAGATCTCAAACGCTTCATTGGTCGAACTGCCTTCATTAAGGGAACTGGCTTGCATTCCGACATAAAGGATGGAGAACACCTAACATCGCAGTATTCTAGTTTTGAAGAGTAGGTTGAGTTGCAGATTACCCAGATTGGTTTCTAACATACTGAAAGCACACCTAACTTTCTCGACGAGACTCTAAATTTCTTTTGTTGGGTTTCAAGTTTCGTTGAGTACGCATCCCATGCAAGAAACGGTTGGAACTACATGGAGTACTGTCGTCTGATTGAGTCCTCTGGCACAAATATATTATTTTTATTTTATTTGAGAACTGACCAGTTAGGATCACGCCACAATTTCATTTTTTCTTTGTCTGAAGTTTCCTCTTCCTCCAGTACTCCTACGATCTATGCTGTTTCTTCTGTTCATCCGTCCACGCTCTTCCCGTTTTTGCAGTTCTTTCGACTTGAAACCCTTCCAAATGTTGAATCATGGTCCGAAATGTTTTCCTATTATCTGAACTTCCTGGATGTTGGACTTCTTTAGATCTTTACGAACTTCCTTAATCCATACCGTCGTTGTCTTCTTGTTGCACAGGTAATCGAATACTTTTTGGTTAGTCTGGTTTTGTCCATTCTGTACAAATGTCCGATAAATAATAACCTCCTTTTTTTCATGGTCTCTGAAATTTTCTCCACATTTTTGTAGACGTCATTGTTGTTCCGAAGATTCCAGCAGGTTTCAGTCTGGGTTGGGCCCAAGATTTCCCGCAGAATTCTTCTTTCTGGGATCTCCAGCTTCTCCAACTTGTAATTCATCGAGAAGCATTCACTGGCATATAGTCGGTCTGTATTTACCACAGTGTTGTAATGCCATATTTTGGCATTCCATAAGATGCATTTCTTGTTGTAGATGCTTTTGATTAGGCTATAATCTCTCTCCATTTTTGAGATACGATCGTCTACAGCAGGTTTCTCTAGTCCGTTCTCTGTATGATTTCACCGAGGTATTTGAACTTTGTAACACTCTTAATCCATCCAATCTCTGTTTCAAGGAATTGTGGTCCATGTTTGTCATTCATCATGAACTTGGTCTTCTCTTTCCAGATCCCAAGTCCCGTCTTGCTAGCGATCTTTTCTAGGAGGTTGATCTGTATGGCCACTTCCTCTAGGTTTTCTCAAAGTATCGCAAAATCATTAGCGAAAGCTAAGCTGGTGACTTTATTATTATTTCGTGTGGTTATTAATAGTCTGGTGCAGCCCTTGTAAAGTAGACCCTCCGACGAGGGTGGATGGCATCTGCGGTGTATAGGAAACTGTGTGTTTTTGTAGTGAAGGATAGTGTTGTGTGTGGAGTATGAAGTGCAGGGATGTTGGGGACAGAACAAACAACCAGTCCCCGAGCCATTAAAGATCAAAATCCCCGACCCGGCGGGAAATCGAACACAGGGCCCTCTGAACCGAAGCCTACTAAGCTGACCATTCAGTCAAAGAACCGGCTATTACAAAGATTTAGTTTCATGACAATGTCTTTCAACATTTGTGTTAGAAGGAAACTTGCTGAATGTGAATCAACAGCTACAAGGCGTGATCAAAACGTTTCCGTTTGAGGGCGTTGCTGCAGCGGACATGCAACGTAACGCGACTCTGATGCGGATATTAAAGCACGGGCATGTAGGCAAAGGGATTAGTGTGGCAGTCGTGTGGTGCCCGAGGTGCGTGCTTTAAATGCGGTACCTTGAACTATGGCGACGTTATTGCCAAATGCGTCCAAACAGGACCAACGTGCTGTTATTCTGTTCTTGGCTGCCGAAGGACATACACTGGTGGACATACATCGGAGAATGAAGACGGTATATAGTGCAGCATGTCTGTCGAAAACCACCAATGTGGAATGGTGCACCAAGTTCCGTGCAAGTCGCGTTTCGACACAAGACGCCGGTCGATCTGGGAGGCCAGCCTCATCCATTACAGACAACAACCACCCTGTAGTCCTTATCTCTCCCCATGCAATTAACACGCCTCCGCTCCCCTCAAAAAAAACCCCGAAGGGTGGACGCTTCCTGTCACACCAGGATGTGCAGCAGGCGGTTACGGACTTCTTCATTCACGCAGCAGGACACGGTGTTTTACCGCACGGGGATCTTCAACCTGGTGCGTCGGTGGGATGAGTGCCTCAATGCTCACGGTGATTTTGCCTGATTGGCATCCCGATTAAGGAATGTACGGCCATCGAACGGAAACTTTTTGATCGTCCCTTATAATTCGATTCTACATACAAGAAAGGATGTGGCGATGCTGGTGATTATTCTAGGCCTACAACTGTACAACCATCCTCCCTTAATACTAATCAGAAGGAAAAAAAGGTAGAGCAAAGTTATCGGTGGAAAAGGGGTAGGACCACGAAGAATGTTTTTCATGAGACCCCCTAGGAGGCTTCCCAAGACTAATACCATCAGAGTCGGAAGATAATAAGAGTTGAGCATTGAAGTTTGGGCAGGAAAAATTAAAGTGTGGAGCCTGAACACAAATGGAAACAGTAGACTGATAAACGACTGCCACTCGTGTGTTGAATCTAGAATCAATTTCTGATGGATCGCATAAAGCATATTACGAGTCAAAAACAGAAAATGAAGTAAAAGTAGTGATGAACAGATCTTCAACTGTAAATCGATGTAAACCCAGTTCCGCTGAAGTCCGTCATGTACGTTAATCCAGTTACAGTTTTTGATATAGTCTTGTTCCGAACATTACTCATTAGTCTCGTATCGGTTTAGACTAATAATATGAGCTGGCATGCGTCGAATTCTGTTTTAAATCAACCTTACGAATGGCATCGTGCACAACTGTGTGAGCTCAACGATTGAGCGGAAGGGAGGGTGCAATTTACAAGCCGTAAGCCCAGCCTGTAATTAACGTTATCTTGCGTTGATTGAGCCCCAAGCAGATGATACACCATGTGGATTGGATGATAGCATATTAAGATCACTGAGACCGTGTAATATCCAATCCCGCTGCTTAATGGTCCTCCTTGATATCGTTAGAGAATGTTAGGGAATTACGAGTATAAGAGAAATTAGGTTATGTTCAAGAAAAATGTACCATCCGAAAAAATCCACCAGCCTCTAGCACCCAGCCAATGATGTGCGAAAGCGACGTTGATATCTTCAACAGGGTTTACAATGCACGAAATTTGTGGTCGCCAGACCACCATTGGCGACCAAGAATTTGAAACAGGCGACGGAAGTTTTATTGTTTATAAAACACTGTCTCTTCACAAATAACCACAACGGACGGCAGTACATATACAGGGTGAAGCGAAATTCGCGCACTCGGGCGTCGCAGCGCGACTCCTCACAGCCAGCAATAAAAAAATGTCTATCACAAAGATCGTCCTGCGAGTATATCCGGGAGAAAAAGGACGTTGAAGAGGTGGCAGTCTGGCAACACTATAACCACATGTAGGGTAACTACCTCTGTCAGCACATAACAGTCGTGCTGTACAGTTGGTGCATAGGATAGAGTTTTGGGTTAGCATGCAGGAGGTCGAGTGGGTCGATGCTGGTTTGAGGCGTATGTTTTTTATTTCGTAAATGTAGTCCAGGTGGTATGGTATCTGGCAACTTAATCGTCAACAGCGATTGCACCGCGTCCTCTAGAAACTATTTGCACTTAAATACTACGATCCTAGAAATGGACGAACACTCGTTTTCATTGGTCAGATTTGAAAGACGCCCTTTCCACGCCGTGGGCGTGAATTTGTTCGCACCTCTTCATCTACTAGATGCGTTACAACGTGTCCAGCTTTACTAAATTTTGTAAATGTACATGTGACCTAAGAAACGTTGTCTTACTGTATTACAGTATGTAATGTCCAATGGAAATTAGCAAACAAAAAAGTGCGTCTCAACCCAGGATCGAACCCTCGAGCTCCTGCAAACCCAAAAATCTATCCACTGCACCAACTGTACAGCACGACTAGTATGTGCTGACAGAGGTAGTTACCCTACATCTGGTTACAGTGTTGCCAGATTGCCACTCTTCAACGTTCTTTTTTCTGCCGGATATACTCGCAAGGACGAACTTTTGTGAGAGACATTTTTTTATTGCTGGCATGTGAGGAGTCGCGCTGCGACGCCCGAGTGCGCGAATTTCGCTTCATCCTATATTGGTTTACATATATTGCTTCCATTTCCGGTACATAGAAATGCTATAATCTTTTGTTAGCGGTACTTTCCGTGAGTTCAGGAAAGTTGACAATTACTACGTTATTTTGCTCAAGTACTGCCATGGAGATAAAGAAAGTAAACTTTGTCGCCAGACATACGTTCGATATTCGAGTTAGATCAGCGTAACAGGAAGATGAATCAAATGCCTAGCCCAGATTCGTGTGTAACAACAGTATATCAAAAGACTTCGACAGATATGTATAAACCTTATTTATTTTACATTAATAATGAAGAGTACAGTGATAACCGGACTCCACTCGACGTGCAAATGTAAGTGTCTCTGAAACAAAGTGAGAGTGACAGAGCTGAAGTCAGTTCGCCTTCCTGTTTTGTGGAGAGAAAAAAGAAAAGAGGAAGTGACAATGTCAAAAGGATTTCTATGAATGGAGTTCAATATATAATGCAACACTTTTTATTCTAAAAGCAGGTTGGTTTCACTGTGGATTCAAATACACCATGTTATTTCCCAATCCTTTTGCTACAATGTCCTATTTTTCAACGTAATCTCCGTTCAATGTTACGGCCTTACGCCACCGTAATGTGGCGTGGAACTACATCAGTAGATGAATAAATTAGATTGGTGTCTTTAAAAGTAGGAAGGATCACAATATGAAGATAAAGTTGGAATTCAAGAGGACTAAGTCGGGCAAATATTCGTTTATGGGAAGGGGAGTTAGGGATCGGAATAACTTACCAAGGGAGATGTTCAATACATTTCCAGTTTCTTTGAAATCATTTAAGAAAAGGCTAGGAAAACAACAGATAGGGAATCTGCCACCTGGGCGACTGCCCTAAATGCAGATCAGTAGTGACCGATTGAGGCCTGTATGCCTGCATTGTACCACTCGACTGGTCGATGCCTGAGCCAACATCGTGGTGCATCGATAACTTCCCCCATCATCCACGTAGTGCTTCCCGCGGAGTACATCCTTCATTGGGCCAAACAGAAGGAAGTCAGAAGGCGCGAGTTCCGGGCTGTAGGGTGGATGAGGAAGAACAGTCCAGATCAGACAGGTTTGCGTTGTGATGATGAAACACAACTCGCCGCTTTTTCGTCTGCTGCCATGTTTCCGTAAACATTCTGCAAGAGCCTATGAATATCTGTGATGCCCTGGTTTTCCGCCAAAAGAAACTCAATAACTGTTCTCTGTTTGGTACGCACCTCCGTTACAGACGCCATTTTGAAGGCTAGTCATCGCTCTGCCAACTATCGGAAATCGGAAATTATTGAAACTCTACTAGACAAAGCGGGAATATTCAGAAATGTCCCAAACAAAATTCCAATATTTCAAAACCGAAATTGGCCGAGAAATAAAATGTGCTGCATTATATATTGAATGCCCCTCATATTTCTACTCAAACTGCTATAATAGATAGATGACACTTCATTCATTCCAATGCTGAGATTAAAAATACATCAAGATCAGTTATTATAGACATCATGCAACAACAACAAAAACAGCTATGCCTCCGAAACAGCCTAGGTAAATCGAACACCAAGCAAGAAAACGCCAGAATACATGGAATGGTCGAGTGCTTCGATTAAATGTAATGCTATTATATAAAATGCTCAATGGAATGTAAAAGCGGTACAGTTCTCATTTTTTTACGAAATGTACAACCGTACGCTTGCGCTCTATCAAATGCAAGTTCACTGCTCGAATGACCTGACCACAGTCAACGCTCTGAGTTTAGTGTGTAAATTTATTTCCATCAGAGCCTCTATAGCACGAATCGAAAAGCTCGAATTCTATGAAGGCGTGTGTCAAGTATAAGTAGCTTATTTTTATGAAAAAAGGTTATGTAACTCCCAGATTCTCCCAGCGAATGTTCAGGCAGGTGGTTTTACAGGGCGAGAAAAATTACCCAGATGGCGCGTCACGAACACGTCCGCTCACGGTCAACTTTGGGACAAAGTACATTCATCAGAACCGGTAACCTTTCCACAACTATAAAAACGAAGAACATCGACTAACTACATAACTGGCTACCAGGAACTCTTGATATGGCAGAGAACCGCTTAACTCAGTTTTACTTCTTCTCTCATCAATAAGCACAATAAACTCCTGTCCTTGTACTGCATTTCTTGGATGTCGTGCAGCTCTTTTCAGGCACACCTCCAATCAGAATGTATTATTCGTCCTTTCCCTCTAGAAAAGGATTCTACGGCAAGATAAAAATAAACTACAGAAGGATGCAGGAAATAAGAAAAAAATACAAGCAGTATGGCTATTTAGTACACAATAAATGAAACTGCTTGAAGTTTTTCAAGTTGCCCCGCGAAACAGCATACCCTTCCATCTATTTCTGGACATACAATAAAACACGAATCATTGCAAATTTATAAGTATCACTTAATTCATTAACAGGCCTTTCTGCAACAGCTTCTGACGTCTCTCTCCCCGCTTAGAGTCAAACAGAACGTCGAAATTGGCACACAAGCAACTTAAATGACAAGTCAAAATACCAGCGCGCGATAGGCAAGGCCATACAATAATTCACCATCATCCTCCTCCTTTCCCCTTATCCAGCTCCTGCCGGGTCGGGGCATTTATGACAGTTATCCTCCTTCCTCTTTCCTTCCACCATTTGATGATGATGGTGCTTCTTGTTTAAAGGAGCCTAATATTTAGGTCATCGGCCCCTAATGGCACGAAATGAGACGAAATGCAATGACAATTAAAAAGTCCAGAATTCAAAACGTGACGATGAAGAATGAATGGATGAATATGTATTTAAGACAATCAGTGGATCCGACCCGCAATGCCTCAACTTCCCAGAAACGATATTACTAATTGTAATGGTTATAGCGTCCGCCATGCCAACTTGCTATGGGCCCGGCTCGTCACCGTATTCGGCCCACACCATTACTTCAACCGCGCCAATCACGAGCAGCACTTAAGTGCTAGGCCAGCCCCACTCGCTTCCCCCAGCGGTCCCGTGGCAGAGGAGTATGGAAATGACTCCACGATTAATCTGGAGTCTTCCATTTCGCGAGGTTCCTGGATCCATCGAGCATCCGGACTATTCTAGAAGGACCAGCGCAGGTATATAAGGGAGGAACGACCTGTCTGGAGTCAGTGAGAGTTAGACGGAGTTAATTAGTGAGTGAGAGGTGTGAGAGTGAGATTGAGCTCGCTGGTGTGAGTTAGCCAAGAGCAGTCAGGATAGCCTGGGCGGAGTGTCAGCCTGATGGAGTATCTGCCTGTTGGAGCCGAGGACTCGTTCCTGTTTCCCTGACGTCGTGTGTGTGTCTCTTGGGGCCGGCTGCTGGAAAAGAACCTTGTGTGATCTGGAGCAGCGCGAAAGAAACACTGGGTGCCGACGTGTGCAGACGGCGAACGGGGTTCGACGGATTGAGTGAACAGCGGATACCCTCCCGATCTGCGAGACTGACGTGTAGGCTGTGGACCGTGACAGCGCTAACGAGTGTGAATCTTGTGGCTGAGTGAATGTAGTGTAAATAATCGATGACTGTGTGTGTGTGTGTCATTGTAGATGGAACATGAGAAACTAAGAGAGAGAGAGAGAGAGCGCGCGAACCGTGTAAGTGTACTTATGTAAGTTGTAAGCTCGGCAACCGTGTGTGCGTGTGTGTGTGTACTTGTAGTGCTTAGTTAATAAATCTTAGAAATAGGTTCTGTTCTCATTTATTCATTTATTTACCCCGCCAACACGTAACAACTGGTGTCAGAAGTGGGATGGACAAGTGTGATAAACTGGTGGATGACACTTACGTTAAAACTGGTGTCAGAATCGAATACCTGGTAGCGTATTTTGTAGTCGACAGAAATTTCTACTAGCGAAATGAATCCCGAACAGCTCCAGATTTTTCTAAGCAAGTTTAGTGAACTTGAAAATAAAATTTTATCTGGTTATGGCGAACTCATTAGTGAACTGAGATCTGAGAGGAGATCAAACCCGGACCAACTGAAAACAGACTCAAGGGAACGGAAGAGCGAGCAGTTAAAGTCAGAAAACGAAGTGCGCTCTCTCGAAACCGAGGTCAACAATGACGACGTGAAGGGCGAGAACGAACTGGACGAGAAGGGTTCCGAAGAGATACCCGCTGTTGTGGAGTCGGGAGTTCGAGGCCCAGCGGTGGAAGTAAGTGCCTTGCGTGCGAAAACGATGGCTGTGGAGATACGAATGAATCCTGTTAGCAGCGACGGCGGCTCCGCCATCGTGAAGTTGGAAACTCCACGGGACGACGAGATTACTTCCAAGAGAACATGCCGGACCGAGTTCGAGACCGGATCGACGTCCAAGAAGAGTGCCAACTATCCTATCGCCGGACTACGTGTACAGAAGATGACAGTACAACGCAGCCCCCAGCCAAGTTCGACCTACGAGGAGGTTGTGGGAGTGTTCGACATGCGCTACGGTGTCCAGCAACCGGAAGCCACCTACCAAGTTCAGCTGCAGGAGGGGACTCAGCACACCAATATAACGCCGCGGGAATTCGGCGGCGATATCGAGCGACTAGCTGACGTGATTGTGGAAGAGTTATCCCGAGGTGACACCAAGCTCGAGGCAGCTGACGCCTGTGATAAACTAAGGGAGGACAATCGGCAAGAAACTGAACTACGAAGAGGCTCTGACGATGGCCCATGAGACAGAGGCAGCGATTGCAACGGCACGGCTGGAGGGACCCCTACTAGGAGACAGAGCAGCAATGGAAGACGAACCGATGACCAACGAACGAGGATGCCACCTGACCAGGACACTTGTTCTGGCACGAAGCTGCGTGCCGGGACGAAAATCAAATTCCGCACCTCGGAAGAAAAGGAAATTCAGCAGGGCTAAATCTGGGTCGAGCAAACCAGTCCCGGGCATCACACGAGAGGACTACGAAGGCGCTCAAGCCCTGAAAGTGGACGCGGGTGTGGAGGAAAGGAAAACCACCGAAGTTCCGGCTGCCACGCGAAGACTTGCTGATCGTCATCAACGGGAACGAGGACACCGTCGACTGGACCCAGCGGATCCCCCATGGGAAGGTGGTGGCCAACCGAACAAACCGTACTGCAGCGTATCGTGGAGCAGCTCAGGACGAGCAGCCTTAACGAGGGGGCAATGTAATGGTTATAGCGTCCGCCATGCCAACTTGCTATGGGCCCGGGCGTCACCGTACTCGGCCCACCCCTTTACTTCAACCGAGCCAATCACAAGCAGCACTTAAGTGCTAGGCCAGCCCCACTTGCTTCTCGCGGTCCCGTAGCAGAGGAGTATGGAAATGACTCCACGATTAATCTGGAGTCTTCCATTTCGCGAGGTTTCTGGATCCATCGAGCATCCGGACTATTCTAGAAGGGCCAGCGCAGGTATATAAGAGAGGAACGACCTGTCTGGAGTCAGTGAGAGTTTTACGGAGTTAATTAGTGAGTGAGTGAGGTGTGAGAGTGAGATTAAGATTGAGGTTCGTTGGTGTGAGTTAGCGAAGAGCGCAGTCAAGATAGCCTGGGCTGAGTGTCAGCCTGATGGAGTATCTGCCTGTTGGAGCCGAGGAATCGTTCCTGTTTTCCTGACGTCGTGTGTGTGTCTCTTGGGGCCGGCTGCTGGAGAAGAACCTTGGGTGTTCTGGAGCAGCGAACACTGGGTGCCGACGTGTGCAGACGGCGAACGGGGTTCGACGGATTGAGTGAACAACGGATACTCTCCCGACCTGCGAGACTGGCGTGTAGGCTGTGGACCGTTGGAACATGAGAAACTAAGAGAGAGAGAGAGAGAGAGAGAGAGAGAGAGAGAGAGAGAGAGAGAGAGAGAGCGAACCGTGTAGGTGTACTTGTGTAAGTTGTAAGCTCGGCAATCACGCGCGCGCGCGCGCGCGTGTGTGTAAATGTGTAATTGTAGTGCTTAGTTAATAAATCTTAGAAACAGGAGGCTACCAGGTTCTGTACTCATTTATTCCTTTATTTACCCCGCCAACACGTAACATTATGTTGCCATTGATGATTTCACGGCCCGTACTTATAGACATGATACTGTATTGGCTTTTGGGCTTATGCCGTGTCAAAGAAATAAGGTCTCCCTCTCGCTCTCTTTCCCTCGACTTCATTTCCATCATCTGTTTCGGTATTTATTATTACTTTGCTTTACGGGAGCGAAAGCTGGGTGGACTCAGGTTATCTTATTCATAAGTCAGAAGTAACAGGCAAGAAAGTAGCGAGAGTGATTGCTGGTACAAACAGGTGGGAACAATGGCAGGAAGGTACTCGGAATGAGAAGATAAAGGCTAAATTATGAATGAACTCGATCGATGAAGCTGTACGCACAAACCGGCTTCGGTGCTGGGGTCAATGTGAGGCGAATGGAGGGTAGGTTACCTAGAAGGATAATGGACTCTCTTATGGAGGGTAAGAGAAGTAGAGGGATGCCAAGACGACGGTGGTTAGACCCAGTTTCAGACGATTTAAAGATAAGAGTTACAGAACCAAACGTGGCCACAGCACTAGTCGCAAGTAGAGGATTGTGGCGACGTTTAGAAAATTCATAGTGGTTTGCAGAGTGAACGCTGAAAGGCATAGGGGTCAATAATGATAATGTATAAAAATATTGGCTTTACGTCTTACTAACTACTTTTATGGTTTTCGGAGATGCCGAGGTGCCGTAATTGAATCCCGCAGGAGTTCTTTGTCGTGCCAGTAAATCTACCAACAAAAGGCTGACGTATCTGAGCACCTTCAAATACCACCGGACTGGGCCAGTATCGACGGTGCCAAGTTGGTGTCAGAAGAACAGCGCCTCAACCGTCTGAGCCACTCAGCCCGGCTCAGTAAGAAGATAGAGAAAAGGAAAGAGCTAATGTACTACTTATGAACATGAAATAAAGGAATCCAATGAGAATAGAGTTCTTTGCAGGAAGTAATTACCTCGGAAGTTTCTGCAAAAATGTCCATGAAATGTAGAGTATAACAAGGTTGACTGTTATTTTAAATAATAGGCTGTAAAAAAGCGTTTGACGGGAAGTATTTAGAATTAATAGTTTTCAAGATTGTCTCTGAAAACAGTATGTAAACCGCTCAAGCAAGACAGACAACTGGAGGAGTCTTAATCGACAACTCGTATTATTCCAAGGTATGGCAAGCAGATCTATCTCAGAGGCAGAACTCCTTTCTACGAGCACACTTGTGAACGAATGTGATTACTTTAATCATCATAAGAAACCCTAGCTTTCTACGGATTATTCTGTCAGTAATCTAAGCAAACACAGATTGATATCAACTGAATTTATACCCCACATTTTCTGGTAGTTACTGGTGTAATACCCTGCTAATTGAACAGTTTTTCGGCAAGCTAAGCACCCTGCAACCTTCCTGCTGTGTATGCAGCACTTTACTAATAATACCTTCTGTGTTGTTAGCTCTTTCCTGATAAACTTATCAAAATCAGGCTATTTTATTAACTCTTTCTGCAGTCATATTTCATGGTCAAGCCTCAGAAAAGAGCAAATCTACGGCAACTAATACAGAGAAAGCTAGGATTGAGTGGTAAACTGAAAGCAAGTTGAAGAGGGAATCTCAATTTAGCGGCCAGTGAACCAGGCAAGCTGCTGCCGGAGATGATCAATCTTTAGAAGACTCCTTACGGCCATTTTACTTTGTTTTTATTTAGTCTCTGGATTTTAGTACCGGGAGTATCCGAGGGCATGTTCGGCTCGCCTGATGCAGTTCTTTCTATTTGACTCCCAAGGGTGACCTCCACGCGTGGGTGCGATATGATTATGATTAGACCTTGGATTATGGGCAAGAACCTAATTTGTTATTGACCGGGAGAGTTGGCCGTGCGCGTAGAGACGCGCGGCTGTGAGCTTGCATCCGGGAGATAGTAGGTTCGAATCCCACTATCGGCAGCCCTGAAGATGGTTTTCCGTGGTTTCCCATTTTCACACCAGGCAAATGCTGGGGCTGTACCTTAATTAAGGCCACGGCCACTTCCTTCCAACTCCTAGGCCTTTCCTATCCCATCGTCGCCATAAGACCTATCTGTGTCGGTGCGACGTAAAGCCCCTAGCAAAAAAAAAATTGTTATTGATGAAATAAATTAAAATGAATTTGTATTTACACATTTACCATGGTCCTACAGTGCTAAAAAATGCCTAAATTGATGTTAGAACCTAGACTTGCCTATTATTCTATAATCCATATATTTTATCCCTTAATCGATTTAAAATGCTTTTATTCCGAGAAAATAAAATATCTGGCGGCTCGTTTTCAGTATCTTTAACAGTATATTTTAGAAATGTTTCCGAACAAAATATTTAAAAACCGGGAAGCTGTAAACCACACTCCCCGAAAGTCATTTAGGACCTCCCGAAGTAAACACGCCCGTACTATGGTCGTCTGACTAGAAGTCACGGACATGCGGGTTAAGGGATGCGGAGGGTAAGGATAGCTGCTGCGCATGCGCCGATCACAAGTCTCAAGGCCTGACAAGAAACATTGGTTCCGTACGCAGTGATTCTTGTGAACGAAGGTGCTGCTGTGAAGTTTCAAATTGGTCGTGCAATTGCGCTTTAATTACACATATTGTTTGTGTGTCAGAAGGCGGGAGACAGTGTGTATTGACCTGATGGAAATAAAACTCTCCATTCATTCTCTCTTCAGTTGCTAGTTAGTGTGTTAGTGTCTGTTAGTGTGTGCATTATGCCGAAAGTGCCAGCTTCCAAGTAGTCTTTAATTAAACAGTGGTTACAGAAGTAACAGATTTTAAAAATAATATTCTGCGCCGCTTTAAGCAATGAGGTGGAAAAAAATTGTTTTATATTTCCCCTAAAGAGTTATTATCAATTTACATACGTACATTATCATTATAGACTGTTATGCCTTTCAGCGTTCAGTCTACAAGCCTCTGAGAATTTACTAAACGTCGCCACAATCCTCTATTTGCAACTAGTGTTGTGGCCTCATTTAGTTCTATACCTCTTATGTTTAAATCGTTAGAAACCGAGTCTAACCATCGTCGTCTTGGTTTATGCGTACAGCTTCATCCATCGAGTTCACTCCTAAATTAGCCTTTATCTCCTCATTCCGGGTACCCTCCTGCCATTGTTCCCACCTGTTTGTACCAGCAATCATTCTCGCTACTTTCATGTCTGTTACTTCTAACTTATGAATAAGATATCCTGAGTCCACCCAGCTTTCGCTCCCGTAAGGCAAAGTTGGTCTGAAAACAGACCGATGTAAAGATAGTTTCGTCTGGAAGCTGACTTCTTTCTTAGAGAATACTGCAGATCGCAACTGCGAGCTCACTGCATTAGCTTTACTACACCTTGATTCAATCTCACTTACTATGTTACCATCCTGGGAGAACACACAACCTAAATACTTGAAATTATCGACCTGTTCTGGCTTTGTATCACCAATCTGACATTCGATTCTGTTGAATTTCTTACCTACTGACATCAATTTAGTCTTCGAGAGGCTAATTTTCATACCATACTCATTGCACCTATTTTCAAGTTCCAAGATATTAGACTGCAGGCTTTCGGCACAGTCTGCCATTAAGACCAAGTCGTCAGCATAGGACAGAATGCTTACTACATTTCCACCTAACTGAATCTCTCCCTGCCATTTTATACCTTTCAGCAGATGATCCATGTAAACTACGAACAGCAAAGGTGAAAGATTACAGCCTTGTCTAACTCCTGTAAGTACCCTGAACCAAGAACTCATTCTACCATCAATTCTCACTGAAGCCCAATTGTCAACATCAATGCCTTTGATTGATTTTAATAATCTACCTTTAATTCCATAGTCCCCCAGTATGGCGAACATATTTTCCCTCGGTACCCTGTCATATGCTTTCTCTAGGTCTACGAAACATAAACACAACGGCCTATTCCTCTTGTAGCATTTTTCAATTACCTGGCGCATACTGAAAATCTGATCCTGACAGCCTCTCTGTGGTCTGAAACCACACTGGTTTTCATCCAACTTCCTCTCAACGACTGATCGCACCCTCCCTTCCAGGATGCCAGTGAATACTTTGCCTGGTATACTAATCAATGATATACCTCGATAGGTGTTGCAATCCTTCCTGTTCCCTTGCTTATAGATAGGTGCAATTGCTGCTTTTGTCCAATCTGAAGGTACCTTACCAACACTCCACGCTAATTTTACTACTCTATGAAGCCATGTCATCCCTGCCTTCAAACTGTACCTCACAATTTCAGGTCTAATTTCATCTATTCCTGCTGCCTTATGACAAGGGAGTTTATTTACTATCCTTTCCACTTCCTCAAGCATAATTTCACCAACATCCTTTTCCTCCTCCCCATGAGCTTGGCTGTTTGCAACACCACCATGATGATTTCCTTTTACATTGAGAAGATTTTCAAAATATTCACTCCACCCCTCCAGTGATTCCCTGGGATCTATTATGAGTTCACCTGAATTACTCAAAACACTGTTCATTTCCTTTTTCCCTCCCTTCCTAAGGTTTCCCTGCTGCTTGACCTAGCCTTTCCAGGTTATTACCAAACTCTTCCCACGACTTCTTTTTGGATTCAACAACTATTTGTTTCGCTCTGTTTCTTTCATCTACGTACCAATCCCTGTCTGCCTTGGCCCTTGTTTGGAGCCATTTCTGATAAGCCTTTCTTTCACGTTTACAGGCTGCTCTCACTTCATCATTCCACCAAGATGTTCGCCTTTTCCCATCTTTACACACAATTGTTCCTAGGCATTCCCTTGCTGTTTCTATTACAGCATCCCTGTATGCCACCCATCCACTTTCTATATCCTGAACCTGCTTACTGTCTACTGTTCGAAATTTCTCACTAATCATATCCATGTACTTCTGTCTAATTTCCTCGTCCTGGAGATTTGCTACCCTTATTCGTTTGCAGACAGATTTCACTTTCTCTACCCTAGGCCTAGAGATACTTAATTCACTACAGATCAGATAGTGGTCTGTATCATCGAAAAATCCGCGAAAAACTCGTACATTCCTAACAGATTTCCTGAATTCAAAGTCTGTTAAAATATAGTCTATTATGGATCTGGTACCACTAGCCTCCCATGTGTAGCGGTGAATAGCCTTATGCTTGAAGAATGCATTCGTAACAGATAAACCCATAGTAGCACAGAAGTCCAGCAAACGCTTCCCATTCCCATTAGCTTCCATATCTTCCCCACATTCACCAATCACCCTTTCGTATCCTTCAGTTCTATTCCCAACTCTCGCACTGAAATCGCCCATTAGCACTATTCTATCCTTGCTGTTGACCCTGACCACGATGTCACTCAATGCTTCATAAAACTTATCAACTTCATCCTCATCTGCACCCTCACATGGTGAATACACGAACACAATTCTTGTCCTAATTCCTCTCACTGACAAATATACCCACTTCATTCGCTCATTTACGTGCCTAACAGAAACTATGTTGCGTGCAATGGTATTCCTGATAAAGAGCCCTACCCCAGACTCTGCCCTTACCTTTCTAACACCCGTCAAGTACACTTTATAATCTCCTATCTCTTCCTACTTATCTCCCCTTACCCGAATATCACTTACTCCTAGCACATCCAGATGCATCCTCTTTGCGGACTCAGCCAGTTCTACCTTCTTTCTTCCATAAGCCCCATTAATATTGATAGCTCCCCATCGAATTCCATTTCGTTCGCCAAGTTGTTTCCAAGGAGTCCCTCGCCTGTCAAATGGGAGTGGGACTCCATTACTCCCATAGGTCCGAGGCTTGCTTTAAGTGTTCTGAGCTCGGTAAATTCATGAAGCAAGATGCTGCCCTACTTGCACATAGTCCAAGTGAGGATCTCTCTTCTAACGGGTTATGGACCACCGGTGAATTGTATAGTCCTAGCCGCCTGAGCACAAGGAGGGCCACAACTCAGAATATGTCTGAGATGCCCACTCCCATTCCATAGCAACTGGTATCCCGACTCTCACGACCACTTACTAGGCCACTCAGCCGTTGCCCATGGTTCACGAACTAGGACGTGACTACAGTAACCCACAAACATGAACCATATTATCAATTTAGTAAAATAAAATTGGTATCTTAATTGACAAATCCTTATCAAAATGAGCACAACTGAAGCTGCCTAAAGTATTTTTTTTTTGCTAGGGGCTTTACGTCGCACCGACACAGATAGGTCTTATGGCGACGATGGGATAGGAAAGGCCTAGGAGTTGGAAGGGAGCGGGCGTGGCCTTAATTAAGGTACAGCCCCAGCATTTGCCTGGTATGAAAATGGGAAACCACGGAAAACCATCTTCAGGGCTGCCGATAGTGGGATTCGAACCTACTATCTCCCGGATGCAAGCTCACAACCGCGCGCCTCTACGCGCACGGCCAACTCGCCCGGTCCTAAAGTATATTGTTACAACCTATTTTCAGAGGGCGGAACCTGGTGTCAGCACATA
This sequence comes from Anabrus simplex, assembly GCF_040414725.1. Taxonomy (NCBI): domain Eukaryota; kingdom Metazoa; phylum Arthropoda; class Insecta; order Orthoptera; family Tettigoniidae; genus Anabrus; species Anabrus simplex. The sequence continues at coordinate 1,749,712,722 of NC_090265.1, forward strand.
GCCTACTCCTGTCGAATAACGCCTAGAGGTCTGCTCATGGTTTAACATCGTCATCCAACAGATGAATCACTATCAGCCACGTCATACGCCCTCGCTCCATTTGAACACTGCAGCAAGGTTTGGAAATGAACCGAGGCTTTTGGCGAACAATCTAGTGAAACTGTATACCACTACCTCTCTTATCCTGCCGGCCAACATTCGGATGGTGATCTTTTTTTCTCCATCAACGGGAATCGAACCGGCTAATCACTGTGTTAGACCATCGAGACTTGACGTCTTAACCAGGACGAATAGTAATACATAGTGTGACGACTTCTGCTGTTTGATATGTTCCTACACTACGCGGCGCTGGGTGTGGTATATAGTGATTACCTGTCTCTGAACATGTGATTTTAAATTAGATCTGATGCGACTTAATTCGGAATTTATCGTTTAAATAATTATTTAAAACCGTGTGTTTATTATTGCGATGTTTCAGGAATATGCATTCTCTTTACAGACCGATGATTGTGTTTATTTGCGATCTGTGCTTCGTGCAAATTAAGATATAGTGCTCCTTGTTTTGAAAGTGAAAATTCGTAGGAAATATTTTACATTTACTAATGATTTAATGACATTACGTCTGAAAATGTTAACATGCTCAACTTAATGAATCTTAACAGCACTTCACCCCATCAGTCAGCTAACTGGACACCTTGGACATTTTCCGGGTATGTTTTGCGGTCGTACAAGCTTGCATTTCTTTCCTTACTTCTTTTATTCGGAAATAAAATCGGCATCGTACGTAATGGAAAATTAATTTTTGTACCAAGTCCTGAGCATGTTCATTACCGGTGTCATTTTCATAAACTAGCCAGCAGTAGTTGAAGCTGATACTGTGGCTTTTATAGGTAGAATTTTCTTTGGCAAGAAAATAGTTTCTAATGAATTTCAGGATATGAACTGCATCAGAAAATGCCCAAACCTTTCTGGAGTAGCTCACAGGATTAGGAATGCTTACTGTTCCGAGGTATCTGTGGAACAGCAGAGGTGAAAGAAGGTGCGGGGGTGAACGGGCCTCAAAATACGAAATTAAAGTTAAGATAAAATTTAACAAGGTTATATTTTCTTAGCAAAATCAAGAAATAACAAGAATGGCATGTACAGAGTAGCAAGGTAACAAATGTACAATTACAGTATTCACAGGATTTGGGCTTCGAGCCCCGGACTCACAATTCTTGAGCAATTAGCCTAACTTTACGATATACACATTTCAACAAAGGGGCAGAAGACCCCTATCATGCCCAGGAGCACTTGCTCCCAATTACAGAGTAAAGCCTCCTCGAGGTGCACAGGAAACAAAATTTTTAGAAAGAGCAATCTGCTCTTAAGTACGAGCCTATCCAAGGCCACACCAAACTCCACTTTCAAGTTGTCCTCCAAGGACATGAAAACAGGGGTAAAATACCCAACCTACTGAGGCCTATTAAGTAAGGAAAGGTTAATTACGTGGCCTCTAAAATACCAACTTGAGAGGAGGCGTTCTTGCACCCCTAACACATTTGTTTAAAACCTACTTGGCACTAGGCCGTTAATGCAAGGGCTAATCCCATACTAAAGAGGTGACTTTTAGAAGGAAACAATTTACATTACGTTAAGGAAGAAACGGTTGAGAAAATAAGTTCACCTCAATGCAATATGAGTGGGAGCTCGAGAGGGTTAAGCACTCTCTATCCCAATATGTAGTTAAAACAGAAAGAATTGACACCGAGTGTCTTTACATTTTTAAAGGAAAGTTACATGGAAAAGGCTTCGGACCTGCCCCGAGAGTTAAACTGCTGAGCTAGCAAGAAAAGAAGTTATTAAAAGGCCATTACCTTGTGGATGAACTGCTGCCCGAAGAAAGAGGCGCTTCCCGCCCCCTGCTACGTACTTTACACACTGAAAGATGTTACTGAAGTGGCGCGGAGACCCGAAAATCAGCAGTTTTTATACTCTCACTCTCGCGGAAAGTTCGAGGCGTTTCAGGAATGAGAACACCCTCCCACAAGAATTTTATTGGCTAGGGTTAAGCAACATATCCCCGTTGAGGAAGATACACTTGATTGGTCATAAATTAATTAAAGAAATTCGGGACTGGCTAAATTCAAAACAAGGGGAAAGAAAGGGTTATACAGCCAACTTAGACAATAACAGAAAGAAATTTAACAAGGAACAAACTTTTGAAATAAAAATTTCTCCAAAAAACAGTTCTTTCACTTCGCACTAGGGTGCACCATTATAGTTCTTCAGTAGTGTCCTCTAGAAGAGAATGTTCACACTTCTTACTACAGGCAAAACAAAAATACATCGAAAACGACCCAGTTCAGAAACTTCAAAATTTCCAAGTAGTGACATCTTCTGAGAAACTTGAAAATTAACACATTAGATAAAGTTCAGACTTCCTCCAGTAGGGAAGTTTCAACTGGCGCAAAGTTTGAATTAGCGACGTGGAGGTGTACCACCCGGTACACTTACATTTAAGTTATTTAGTTTACAACTGATATCAAAATTTTGCCAAGCTTTCTTGTTTGACTCCCATCGCACACAAATCCATACCTATACATACTCTTCCATGTTTCACTAAAATTTGTATGACCGGCAATTATGCTTGCCATTATGTTATCCTTAGCCGACTTCTTTACTAGATTCAATTCCTTAGTAAGTTCCTTCAATTTCTCTTTACTTCCACAGCCATTTCTAACTCTATTTCTTTCCAACCTGCACCTCCTTCTTAGTCTCTTTACTTCTGTGTCATAATATGCTACCTCGGACTACAGGGGTAATACAAAACAAGGCACAAACAGAGTTAAAAGGGGAAGGTAAGAGTAAACTACACAATATAAGAAATCACTACACACTCGGAAAAACAGTAGCTGGCATTACTCGGATCTCCAACAAAACATGTACGTAAAAATCAGTAGGGCCAACTAGTGAACAACAAACCGGGAAGATGAAAAGGCTGGGAACCTACCAAAGGCATGGACATGGCTTAGATAGCGGATTCCGAAATAAATCACCGTGATCCTTAGATTTTAAAAATATTATTTACAAGATAATTTTACAAATACTTTCCAAGTTATGAGCTATAAGTTCCGTGATATACATAGGTTATTTCGTAGCAGTGTAAATTCAAATTTCAAATCAACTATACATCTAGTTACCAACGCAGTAACACAATGCAATTTACAGGTTATCCAAAATCTAGCGTACCTCAAGTGATACAGAACTACCAGAGGCAACCCCCAAGGGAAATAATGTTAAACTACAATTTACATATTTTAGTGAAACAAGAAATGGGAATGCCTCGGAAACGAACAGGTAAGTCCAGCTGAAGAACTAAGGCGTCATAAGTAACTAATTTGGTGAATCTAGGCGAGGTGAGGGCAGACTCCTGTATGAAAAGCAAATCGGAACATTACGGAAATTTTAGCAGGAACGGAATTCAAGAGTGCTTACCGGAGGAGAGTGCCATCCCGGAAACCGGGGGACGTCATCCAGATAGGCTGCTCGCAGACAGATAGACCAGGACCGACAGATTTCAGGATACAGAATTAATTCGAACACTGCCTCGCTCACTATATATAGGAAATTCCGGCCTTTGAGGCAGCCAATCAGCGTGCACGAGTTCCCTATCGCCACCTAGACTCACCAATCACAACCTTACTTTCGATCGCGAACTTTGGCTAACAATCTAGAATACGCATGATCGCGAAAGTCGTATTTTTCCAGAATAGACAGAACACACTTTCTAGAACACATACCAACAAAGTAACACACCCTGTACAAAAGTTATGTAACTTTCTGGATCTTTCCAGGTACTATAGACAGAATTCTACTATTTACAAATGCCTATGTTTCAACATTATACAGTACAGGTTAGGTCAATAAAAATAAAACTTCATATCGTATTTTACAAACAAAGTCTTCAAAAAAATACATTCCACTCGCATTACATAATTCACTTGTAACATAATATAGTGGATCTTTAGCATTCCTTACCACCTTTAAAGGTACAAAACTATTTTCACATTTCTCACAATTGCTTTAAACCCATCCCAGAGTCTGTTTACATTTTTATTTACCGTTTTCCACCGAGGTGCCCTTTTATGGCGCCCTTCGCAATTAATTTCCAAATTAAATTTTACTTAATATTTGAAAACAATACTTTTGCATTTCAATAAATATTCTTACTTTTCTCTTAAAAATACCGCCCTCAAAGTCAGGAAATTTTGTTATATCCGTACCTCCAAATACACAAAGAGCTTTGAGTAAGCCATAAATGTGATCTAGGCCTAATTGACTCGTGTCCGCAATTAGTGAAGAGATAGAAGAAAGGTTCAGAAAGAGAGCTATTCGACATGTAAGTAGTTGCGACAAAGCGAAATCCTCCACAAACCTCTCACTGGCAGGGGGGGTGGGGGCTAGCGCCAGGTATAAGACCCTCTCTACTCACGGAGCCAAATAAAGCCGCATATTTATTCTGCCAAACAGAACCGCTTCCTTATGATTCACTTGATTGCAATGCCATAAACTACCTGCCATGACAGAGTTTCACTAGGACGACAATGGGACACCCAATTTGCCCACAAAGTAACCCCGAGACTACCTGCTGAGGACAGCTAACTGAATGGCCGAAGTATGAATGTGTGCGCACCTGAGGATTAGTCATTATTAAGAGTTTTTACTATGAATTAGTTTTATTATTAACTTAGTAATGTATTTAAATTTGTTTTCAATTCTATTAATTTTTTTGTTTGGTTTTAACTATTTTTGATATCTCAGTATTTTATTTATGATTTTGATTAGTATGTGGTTAAGTGGAAGAGGGGGCCTCGAGCCCTAACTACGCCACTGAAAAAAGGCATTAATAAATAAATAAATTAAATAAAATTAATCCCAACAAAGCTGTGCCGTAAACAATGAACAAACGATTTATGAAAGTCTTGTAATTGGAATGTTCCCAGTTCCTAGCTTTCAGGCGAACATTCAGTATTACTTGTTGTGTTATACCGAGCTCGATAGCTGCAGTCGCTTAAGTGCGGCCAGTATCCAATATTCGGGAGACAGTAGATTCGAACCCCACTGTCGGCAGCCCCGAAGATGGTTTTCCGTGGTTTCACATTTTCACACCAGGAAAATGCTGGGGCTGTACCTTAATTAAGGCCACGGCCGCTTCCTTCCCACTCCTAGCCCTTTCCTGTCCCATCGTCGCCATAAAACCTATCTGTGTCGGCGCGACGTAAAGCAAATATCAAAAAAAAAAAAAAAAAAACAATTACTTGTGAGCTTATGCAGGGCTTATGGAATACGTTTTGAGTGCCTTGTGTTGCGATAAGTTGTGCATTCAACATGTTTCGTGTGCTTTTTTCATTACTATTTAAACTTTAAATTATTCAGTTTATAATCAGTTATATTTCATTAAACATAACTCTTCTTAACATGGCTAAAAGGCAAAGAAATTATAACTTTAACAGTGAATGGGAGGACCAGTATTGCTTTATTGGAAACAAAGGAAAGTCTGTGTGTTTAACGTGTAATGCTAGCGTGTCTGTTCCTAAAAGAAGTAATGTACAGCGACATTTTTTGACTAGTCACAAGAAATTTGACAGTGAATTTCCTGTTAATTCTGAACTAAGAAAACACAAAGTGAAAGACCTAAAATCTAAATTAGCATCGCAACAATGTGCGTTTAAGAAGCCAGTTCAGCAAACGCGTAACGTGACAATAACTTCTTACAAAGTTTGTTACGTCCTAGCTAAAAGGAAAAAAAAAAGCTTTCAGTGATGGGGAAGTAGTGAAAGAAGCTATGCTAAATGCCGCTGAATCTCTGTTCGAATCTCACAAAGATAAATCTGAACTGACATCTTCAATCAAAGGACTTCAGTTGTCTCACCAAGCTGTTGCTAGGCAGGTTGAACAAATTTCTAATAATATGGAATCTCAATTACATCAGGATTTGAAATCGTGTGAACATTTTTCACTCCAGTTTGATGAAAGTGCTGATATGTCTGACACTGCTGAGTTGTGTGTATTTGCTAGAATGGTTTTTAATGATTTTACAGTAAAGGAAGAATTTGCCAAGCTATTGCCACTTCATGGACGTACTAGGGAAGAAGACATATTTAATGCTTTCGTTAATTTCACCAAAGAGAGTAACTTACCACTGCCAAAGCTTGTCGCTATAACAACAGATGGGGCACCGTCTATGACTGGTAGAAATAATGGATTTCTTTCTCTTTGCGCTAAGGATGAATCATTTCCCAAATTTATTTCTTATCATTTTATTATTCACTAAGAAGTTTTATGCGCAAAGGTTTTTAAGTTCGATCATGTCATGAAAATTGTAACACATGTCGTGAATTAAAGATCGGCATCTACTCGTCATCGATTGTTCAGAAATATTTCAAGTATGTCAGATTCGGAGTATGGTGACGTCATCCTTCATGCAGACGTAAGGTGGCTTAGTAGGGGGAAAACACTCGAACGGTTTTGCTGCCTGTTGGATGAGATACGAGACATTATGAAATCATCTCCTGGGAAATATTATCACGAACTTGATTATATATCTTGGCTAATCAAATTAGCGTTCTTGGCAGATATCACCTCAAAATTAAATGAGTTAAATCTCGAATTGCAAGGAAAAGATAATATTTCAGGTATGATAAGTATTGTCAATGCATTTGAAAAGAAACTTAAGGTATGGATTGTCCATTTAAATAGAAATTCCCTTTCACATTTTCCAAATTTGAAATCTATGGCAGATACAGTAAATGGCGGAAAGCGTGATTTTTCTTCTCTTGCTAAACATCTTGAAACTCTTGGGTCCGAATTTGGTGGCAGATTTAGCCAGTTTTCAATGCTTGAACCAGTGATCATGTTTGTCAATAATCCCTTCGCTTCTGTTGACGTTTGTGAGCTTGGAGGAAGGGTGTGCGAAATATTCGAAAATTATAATCCTGAAGAATTAGAAATGGAAATTTTAAGCCTTCAGTCAGACCTTTCTTTGAAATCCTCCTACGCAACATGTGGCAATTTCTGGACTCTGGTGGACAGTAAAACATATCCCATTACCCGCAGTGTTGCTCAGAAGATGCAATCTTGTATTGGTTCAACCTATCTTTGTGAAGTCGCGTTTTCGACTATGAACATAATAAAAAACAAATACCGTTCCTGCCTGACAGACTCACACCTGGATGACGCGTTAAGAGCAGCCTGTTCCAGTTACACACCAGACTTTCCTCAACTTGCAGCGAGCATGCAGTGCCAGATTCCACATTAATTATGTGAGTAAATATATTTTAATATAATTTTTAATTCTAGATTTATTATTATTATTATTATTATTATTATTATTATTATATAGTCGTTGTACCGATAACAGTAGTCGAATTAGTAGAATCGTACCTGGCGCCCGCATACTCTTAGTTATCATGTGAATGTGCTCACGTAGAAACGAACGTTGGACAGCCCTGATGTACACCATGTCTGTTAACATGAGATTCAGAGGGAGTCGTCACTCTATTCATTTCTATTCGTCCTGCCTTAACGATCATGGCCAGCAGTCAGGCACTCTCGCCGTAATGTGAACAGATCAACTCGAAGGTGCACGTCAGGGATGTTATTCATACAAATTCCTGAGCATACGCGAGTGAAGCAGCGGACAATAGCCAGTACTTCAATAACGGAAGTAAAATGCTTCTAATATGGTTCTGAACGAACTCTCAACATTTGGTTTACGATCACCGCAATAAACGGGAGAGAATATCCTACGGAAGAAGCTGCTTTCAAATTAACTAAGAGGAGAACATTTAAGAAAAGTGTGTGCCGGCCAAACGTATATAGTTTGTTATCAATTATATATAAAAAATCACGTACTATATAAAAACTTGAACTAGCAACAACAAATCACCTCACCGAACCAAAAAGGAACATGGTCAGACGAATTTGTATGAACTGTAAGACAAATCATCTAGTCACATTCGAGAAAGCTTTTTGCACATATAAATCTGTCAAGAAACCTCTATAAAGATGCACGCTCATTTCCAGAATATAGTCGCAGTAAATAAGTTCTGCCAACATACTTCAGTGTCTCGGAAACTGGATGACAGCCAGGTGCCGGCAGGTGTGTGAGAGAACTGAGGAGATGAGGAAAACGAAGCGTAGCAACCACGAAAAATGACAACCAAATCCTACAGTCTATCACAGTCCAAATGATCGTTACGCAGCTGGACGTATGTAAAAAATATCTGGTATTAAATCTAGTCACGGATTTTACGTAACAGACTAACAAGGAACGTTCGGGAAGTGCCTCACTGATAATGGTACAAAATCATGTACAATGAAAAGTTCAGCTGTGACCAATGCTCATTGTACCAATTTTAGTTGCTCATAGCGGCAATTATACATGTTTATGAGACTAGATAAATATTGGTATAATAATGAATACGACAGGAAACTCAGCAATAAATAATTATTATTCAACTAATTTTAGCTGTCCTTACACATACTTAACATGTTTGTGGATCTTAAGATGTTGAAATCTGTTAAGCACATATGTAAACAAACGAAGATGAGGGCCTACCTAGGATGATTTCTAATGCTGAATATGTCACACACACACACACACACCCAGCCCTCGAGCCATTGGAATTAACCAATTAAGGTTAAAATCCCCGACCCGGCCGGGAATCGAACCCGGAACCCTCTGGACCAAAGGCCAGCACGCTAACCATTTAGCCAGGAAGCCATGCAGTAGGGAATTGAGCAATTCGAATCTTCCGTTTCCCATATAACATAGTGTTATGTTCTGAACACTCTACCAAATATATATACATACTTTATTTAACTTGGATATGCATCTGCTGTACAGCATGGGGCCGCCTGGTAGCCATGATCGTTAAGGCGTTGAAGTCTAAACGGTCTGACATCATGGTTAGCCGGTTCGAGTCCCGTTGGTGGTATACAATTTCTAATCACTAGATTGCGTGCCAAAAGCTTAGATTGAATTCCAAACCACTCCACAGTGCTCATATAGTGATTCGTCCGTCGGATGGAGACATTAAGCTTTGAGTAGACCCCTTGGTGCTATTCGACAGGAGTAGGCTACGTGCCGGCACTGGGTTACACCCTCTCCCTTCCTACTATCATATACCACCTCATTCATTTCATCTCATTAACTCCTGTGATGAGGTTGACGTCAGGAAGGGCATCCGGTCATAAAATCCCGCCACGACAGATTCATCCCACCGCATACCCGACCCTGTAGAGAAACGGGAAAGGCGTTGGACCTTCGAGCATAGAAGGGTTGGACAAACAACAATTTCTAATCACTAGATTGCGTGCCAAAAGCCTAGATTGAATTCCAAACCTCTCCGCAGTGCTCATATAGTGATTCGTCCGTCGGATGGGGGGACAAAGCTTTGAGTAGATCATTGGTGGCGTATCTATTCATTGGCGAGGAATTTCATTGGCTTTCGTTTAAGGAGCAGGTCGCACATTGTTACTTTGTTCTTTGCTGCTTAAACCATCGAAGTAAAGATTCTCCCATATTATCTTCGTGCTCAGATGATATGGGTTGCTTTATTTTTAAATAATTTTCTTCGGAAAGAGACTGTATTTTCTTTCTTTCCTTCCAAATTGTAGAAATCGTTCAGTTTGATACACCAAATTCCTTCCCGATGCTGACATTTCCTTCCCTATTTTCTAATCACCATATCATGTGCGACTTTCCTATTTTGCAACATCTTCATAGGGATGCTTGCATGACTATTTAACACAGATATTTGAAATCTACAATAATAAGCGTTACACTGTTGTCAGCAATCCCCAAAGGGGCTCTGGTTAAGACGCAGCAGGTCGTTATGCTACTTAGGTTCCAAAATGGGTAAAATATAAATATGTGAATAAATTTAATCTTATACCAGTTGTATAGTATTATTAGAAGTAATTTCACATACCGTACTGTATATGAGTTGACTATGTTTGTAAGATATTATAAGTAGAATTTTGTAAACAATATAAATTTATTAAGGATGATGTGTGTGTTTAATAGAAAAAATTATTAGCGTAAATTGTATAATATTGTATTCTAGGAAAATTTTCTTTGTCTCCTGTTAATTTAAAATTTAGTGCTTGACAATAATGTATTTTAGTGTACCATTTGCCACCGAGGTAGACACCTCATTTGCAAATAAAGAGATTTTGATTTGATTTGAAATACGTAATAAACAAAAATCAATATTACAAGTTATAATCGATATATTTATCAGAAAATGTGATCAAAATACGTCGTTTTATACTATACGTATAAGCGACGTCGTACTAAGATTTTTTTTTTTTAAATACAGTGTTTAAACGGGATCGTTAGATTTCGTCGTTATATCCTTAAAAGCAATGTCGCAATAAACAGTTTCGACTGTACATCCAAAAGTTTGAACAAGGGAAGTTGCATCGGGTGGAGTTATTCTTACCTGTATGCATTTATCCGAAACAGCGAAGAGATTATGTTGATGGATAGAAAATTAATCGAGAACCAGACATTTGGTTCCAATGTTCGGAGAGAGAAATTTATTCCTCCACTACCGGTAATCAATAATACTCGTGTCCACGTTGCCTGATTTGAAGAAGTTATACAGAATATATAATACAACCTGTGACAACAAAGTTCGGTGAATGAAGTCAGAACGGTCGATCCGGCAACATTGGTGACACACAACGCAGCACCTGCGTAGCAGTAGGTTTTGACCACCAGCTCCCAACGTTGTTCAGTTGAGCATCATGTGGCCGTGTAAGACCTGTCTGACACAGTGCGTATATAGTGCGTTGGTTCTGAACTGCGAACAGGAACATGAACGACCAAAAGATCAATTTACAGTTTTGTTTTAAGCTTGGCAAGACACCGAAAGAAACGCATGCGATGCTGGTACGTGTTGCTGTCCTTGAAGTGTGTGTACGAGTGGTTCGCCCATTTTCGGGGAAGCCGGGAAAGTGTTTCTGACAAGCCCCGTAGCAGAAGACCGGCGACCGCCGTCAGTGACGAAAACATTGAGAAGGTAAGGACATTAATCAGGAACGATCGGCAATTTACTGTGCGCATGTTAGCGGATGAACTACAGATTAACCGTGAATCCGTGCGACAAATCGTTACCCAGAAGTTAGGGAAGAGGAAAACGTGTTCTCGTCTTGTGCCACATCACTTGACTGACGATCGGAAGCAGGCATGTTTAGAGGCTTCACAGGATTTTGTCGAAACATCGGATGCGACACGAAATTTCTGGAACTGTATTGCCACTGAGGATGAAACCTGGTGTCTCAGGTACGACCTTGAAACGAAATGGCAAAGCCTGGAATGGCGTTCTCCGGGGTCTCCTCGACGGAAAAAGGTCAGAGCCGAAAAGTCACGCATCAAACTCACTTTGAAAGGAAAGAGATTTGACGATATTCCTGACATCCAACGAAACGTGACGAGGCTTTTGAACACCATTCCAAAGGAAGCCTTCTTGCAAAGTTTCCAGGACTTGTATCGCCGATCTCAGCAGTGCATAGTTATGGGAGGGGACTATTTCGAAGGACAGTAAGGTCACTGTCGTGCATTGTTCATCTATGTTGATAGTGCAGGACTATTCAACGAACTTTATTGTCACAGGTTGTACAAGCACATGAGAGACAGAAACATGTGTTAAAATTTAAAATATGCAATATGTAAAAGTTAGCGGTACACCTACCACCTTGTGATGGCACACCGGTTGCCGAACACTGTCACAGATAACCAAGTCACTGGACTATTAATTACAACTAGCAGTTTCCCGCTGGCTCCGCTCGCAATGTTCAGTGATGGCACACCGGTTGCCGAACACTGTCACAGATAACCAAGTCACTGGACTATTAATTACAACTAGCAGTTTCCCGCTGGCTCCGCCCGCAATGTTCAAAGTACGGTGTTGTTCGTTACTATCCTCACGGATGTATTTCGGATGTGTTTCGAGTTAATGAAATAAAGCACGTGATCTGCTGTGGTAATAGAATGTAATATTATGTCAACAAAACACTTGAAAGTACATCACACAAAGAAATTGAATTAAATGGTCCTTGGAACAACACTACGCGCCGAACTGTTAAAAAGTCCCTCAAAGATCTTCACCATGGAGACAAATGTACTCATAACTTTTCTCAGAATCTACCAATTTAAGTAGTTATCATCGTAAAAGAAAGCGCTTGATCCACTGAGTGTTTTAGACCAAAATGAACTGCGTACCTCAATTAGAACGAAAGTTATGCTTGCTTCAATGAGAAAAAATGTTGAAGAAATGAGACGTCAAATTGAATGTGCACTCATAACTTTCCTCAAAATCAACCAATGTGAATAGTTAAGAGCTGAAATGAAAGATCTTGATCCACTGAGTGTTCTTAGGCCAAAACGAACTCCGTACCTCAATTAGAACCAAGGATATGATTGCTTCAAAAAGACCAAAAATTGAAAAAGTAAAATAATTTGAGGAAGGCGGAAGTTAAGTGATTTATAGTACCTGATGACAAATCTGTGCATGAATACCTTTCAGTTAAAACAAAAATGAAGGAAATCGACCGGATAGAATGGCCGGAATGACTGACTTTAGTTTTCATCGATTTTTTTAATATACAGATTTTCAGAGAATGTTGCAACGATTTATCATCATCATCATCATCATCAATGTCCCATTCCAGTCGCCCGGGTGTGGTTAGATTTCCATTATACTTTATGAAATTATTTACTTCTATCATTGATACAAGACAGTTTTAAGGTAGCTATAATTTCAATTTGGGGAGTGAGAATTTCTTAGGATATCAGTTGCACTGATAAGTCTACAGCAAAGATGCCTGTAATTATTTGAGCTTAGGAAAGCAATCCATGTAGAGGAATTTGAAATAAGATGCTATTCCTACCTCTACCAAAAAACAAATGACGAAAATCTAACTACCAAAAGCTGATGTGGACTAGGATTAACTATTAACACGAAGTGTCTGACAAGCTGAACTACGGCAGACCTATATGTGCCAGTGCGACGTAAAGCAAATAGCAAGAAAGAAGTTTCCTTTAAAAATTATAAGTGATATTTTTTCATTTATACAATTAAACCTGTATTAAGCAACCAGGAACAGTTCCGAAGAAAAAAAAAGGTATTTTAGAGAGGTGGTACTTGAAAGGGGTAGGCATTTAAAAATAATTTTAAAATCAAATTGATCCGAGTTTTCCTAGATTTAAATTTTTAGTCTAGTTTCCTTTCTGATAGGCCACTTTCATGTTCACAGGTCACTTTCACTTGTTCTACGGTTAATACACTTCTTGGCTCGCTCCACATCTTGTCACACTGTGCAAAGTAACATGAACAAACTGTCATGGCATGGATCTTCCTATCTACACTTTAATCCAGCACCAAGTAGCAACACAGTCTGGAAATTTTGTAATTTACCTGGTTGTTTAAACTTCTGATAAATATCACACACACACACACCAACACCCAGTTTCTCCCTAAATGAACACAGACCTCTCTGAATTGGAAAATCCTGTGCTCATAATCTTTCTAGTCACCATATTCACAAGAAGCCAGAATACTCAGATCTTACCTTACACAACATGAGAATGGTACTGCACATTAATCCTAGAAAGAACATGGCGAGGCCCTTATGAGTCACCAGCTCACTATCGCATGCTATTTTATCCCAGACTAGCAGAACTCTGTCGGGCAGATTGAAATAATTTAAACATCTAACCATATAACACTGGACAGTCGAGTACCTTGGAACAAATGCTTTACAGCATGACCACCACGTTGCCTCAGAAGCCAGATACACAGATGTCACTTCAGTATTAGATACTGTCCGTGATTTTTCTTTGGTCTACATACTCTCTCAGCTCGTGCACTAATTCTAACAAGTGACAACGGCTTATATATCAAAACATATGTTTGGAGCATACAGTTCCCTGGTGTGCGGTTAATAAAACTATTTATTTGCAGCCAGTTTGGTCTCTCAAACTTTTTAAACATATTCCTATGTACTTTGCGTTAAGAGTTTTCTAAATCGATTGCCTTGAAAGTGGTGAACAGATTTTACCAGAATCACATTAGCCTAAGCCACATATCCTTGATGATTCTATCGACGTCCAAGAAGATGATAAACATTGTTGAAGAATAATATGATAGAATATAGATTTTCCTTTCATGCTTCAGAACAACTTATTTCCACGTTGGCAGAAGTATTAATGAGATTCTGGGTAGGACGAGGACTGGAAATCCCATCAAAACACAGAGGAATGCGCCTTTCTATTGCATAATAAATGGTTTTTACAATACTCAGTCAGCCCACACCAGTCAGTCTCAGGTCTGGAATAGAAAAAGACTGTCCAAAGAATCTAAAATCGCTATTATTTGCAATGAACAAAAGATAATTGTATGCAAAATCCTTATGCTGGAGTTGTGTCCAAATTTTGCACAGTGAACCTTATAATACTGTAGCACCAGAAACCAAAACTTAGAATTTTTTCTAAAATGTGAACTTATATTTTATTTCATTACCAACTTTCACACTACTGTCTTAATTTGCAAATTTATATTCATGTATTGAAAATAATCCACTACACTGATTTCACAAGGTTTTAAAATAAATCGTAAGTAAGAACGTGAAAAATACGTGTTTCTTTTGTGAGATACACAGTGCCCCGGTGTAGGATTAGCGTCCCTGAAACAGGCCTATAGATGTATGGTTCCAGGATTAATAGGGGCAATCCTTAGGGATTTTTTCACTGTACTTTGAAATTCAGTGGATTACATTTTCAGTAAGTGAGTTTATGTTTCTTTTGCTTTAAACAAATTTAGATGCACTGTATATCTTGTTGCTAAAAAAAAAAAGGCAATCACCACCAGCAGAGTTGAGTGATGCCATGCTATATGCTCCAGATAGGAGTGAGCTAAAGGACTGATTATAATTATTTTAATCTACCAAGAATGATGACCACGCAATATAGCTGTAAACTTGCATTCAGCAACTCCAATGACAAAGAGATCTGAAGGTGATTTGTAGTAATTTTATAATTTTCACACTAGGCAAATCATAGGCTCTACCTCAACTGAAGCCAAACAAGAATATAATTACTGTTATACTACAATGTGTGAGGATGCAAGGGCAAAGGTATACAATTCCCCAGCCAAGACCAATAGAGTGCAGCCACAGTGATGTTCTCTTCTTCCTAATCACTTACCTTACTTCCTCACATTATTACCAACTGTTGACTGAACATTCCAAGGTATGTAAATTATTGGTCAGCAAATGACCTGGATAATGAAAAAATCTGTTGCTCTAACATGTCAGGGGTGCCCAGCACAAAGCATCTTTACGGGAGTTTACTGGCAAACCACTGGCCTAAAGCAAAGGTGTTTTATTGTTCAGTAGCTGGTAATAAAATCTGTTTTGAATTCTGAGAAAACATTTCAACCAATGGCAGTATCTCTTCAGTAGGGATGTATGGGAAATGTCACAAAATGTCTGATATTTTGCAATAAAAGTAAACATATTTCTGGGAGTGGCTGATAGTGAATCCCATATCTTTCCTAGAAGTTATACAAGTTTTGAATTCAGAAAATCTTACATGAACACAGAGATTTCAAGGAATGTACATTAAACACACCAGTATCAAATCTGCAAAACCTTCAATATCATGGCATATGAATGCAGACTGCAAGATTGATAAACTGGATGATATAGATAGCAAATCTTTTAGGATTAGTAAATTACACAGAAGTACTTGAAAATGATTGGTGAAAATTTTCAGTACAATGAAATACAGTTAACAGCTAGCAAGAACATACAACACAGAAAATGGAATATTGACTTACGAAGAAGCATAAGTGAAATAATCAATACAAAACATAAATTATTTGTATACACATTCTAACCTCCCTTTCCCAGGCATCAGGCACTCCCAAAAAACTGTACAAAATTCAACAGAGTTCAAAAGTGGCCAAAACTAAGAGAAAAATCACCAAATATTCCAACAGTTAATACACTCTTCAGTCTAAAGTAAGACTCTTGACTGTGCATCGCTGATATGCAATGCCAAAAGATCATTACAAACCAATGAATTCGCTAACATAACCTCCTACATATTATAGTAACAAAACTTTAATGGTGGTATGATACATTGCACTGAAGTTCCATTTTGACGTGGAAAATAGTACTTTTAATCTTCTATAATCTTTGATTACAATGCTAGTAGGGTAAGACAAATACTAAGAATTACCCTACATTGTCACTTTTGTTGTTGACATTAATGAATATACTGAATATAAACCATTACTGTGAAGAAATTACAAGTGTAGTGTCCTCTGTCTATTGACTCCCAACACCAAAATGGAGACCAAATGGTTAGCCAGGCGAAAGATTGGTGAATTTTCACGGAAGTCCATAGCATCCCACATTAATTATATAAAAATGTAAAAGAACCGTGGTCTACACATTAGGTGTTCTCCTGACAAAATTTTACCTTTCAGCATTGTAGATATACTGTACGTCAGTTTTCTAACTACAAGTGCTAACTGTAACAATGACTACAGTACTGACATGTAACCCAGTTGGAATAGGAGGAAGTGATAATGAATACAAAAAGTTATTGTAGTAGCATCAAATCAATAACTTGTAAGGCTATTCAATGTCTAGTGACACCAAAATGAGAGGATGGAATTCTGGAAATTAGAAGAGTGTATGGTAACAAAATAGCATACAGATAACAGTAATAACAATCATCATCATTGTTCTGTCATAAACGATGCCAGAGTGCCAAAATATGGCCCTTAAGATCTTCTCCACAGCGTTTATCCCACGAAATCGGAGGGTCCACTTTTCTGCACTTTGTTTTCTATTGCTTCCGATCTTCGGTGTCAAATGGAGCGACACCCACCAAGCACACACTCTCCTGTATTCCCTAGAAAACCAGGGGAGTTGGCCGTGTGGTTACGGGCGTACAGCTGTGAGCTTGCATCTGGGAGATAGTGGGTTCGAACCCCACCTTTGACAGCCCTGAAGATGGTTTTCCATTTTCACACCAGGCAAATGCTGGGGCTGTACTTTAATTACGGCCACAGCCAATTCCTTCTCACTCCTAGCCCTTTTCTATTCTATCGTCATCATAAGACCTGTCTCAGTGCAACGTAAAACAAATTCATAAAAACAAAAATCCATAGAAATATCATTTCCTCAGCCGCACCTGTGGTCGACGGATCTCTAGGTTCAAATCTTTGCAGCTGAGATACTGTTCTTGAGCAGTACGAGGGAGAATCAGATATGAACTGGATTTTATTTTTTATTTAAATTCATTTATTGAAAAACACATGGCAATTACAATTTATTTTTCCACACACTTTCTGCTTTGGAAAGCCCAGCATATGAGCAGCTTTTTGATGCTCTCAACGTAAAAAAAATAGGGTCGTGTCACCAGCCAGTTGCACACGAAGTCTTACACACTCTCGTCATCTTCAAATCGTTGTCCGAACAAATGGAAATAGCCCTGCTGTAAGGAGGAGGATGAAGTGTAATCCAGTGCATTTTCTGTAGCTTGGAGACGTTAGAGCTGCAGTATGGGGTTGGTCTTTTGTAGTGATATGCAACCCTCGCCTTGTTCAAAAGCTCGCAGTAGTAAGCAGTATTGATTGTGCGTCGCTGATGCCAAAAAAAAAAAAAATCAATCAGCAAAATGCCTCACCAATCGAGAGGAAAAAAAAAAAAAAAGAACAGTTGCAAGAACCTTGCCAGATGACAGTCGAGTCTTGGCTTTCACTGGTGTTGCCTCCCCTTTCTTCTGCCATTCCTTACTGGCTTGTTTGGATTCGGGAGTGTAGTGGTGGACCCACGTTTCATTGCATGTGACGATCCAACTCAAAAATGCAACACCTTCATCCACAAACCTTGCTGTAAGCCTCTGACAGACCTCCAAACGTCTCTACTTCAGATTTTCAGTCAAAAGGCGAGGGACCCATCTGGAACACACTTAACGGAACTGTAGATCATTTGTGGTGATTGCTTGATAACTCCCATAAATGATTCAGACTACTTCTGCAATTTCTGATACTCTCGCCTGTCGATCGTCGTCAATGATGTCTTTAACTGCACACATGTAATCTGTAATGCTGGTCCGAGGACGGTGATCGTGTTGCCGATTTTCAACACGTTCTCGTCCTTCCCGTAACTTTTTATGCCAGGCAAACACACGCGACCTTGACAATGTTTGATCATCGAACTGTGCAGTCAATCTCTGGCATATTTCCGCCGCTGTAACTTATTCACAAGCAAGAAATTTTATAAATATGCATTGCGGAGTGGAGGGATGCACCTGTTGCTCCAACATCGTGAGCGTTCCCAACAAAACAAAGCGACGAGAAGTATCTAACAGCATGCTCTCCCCACTCCTAACGGTCCAGCCTAAGCATAGCAGAAGCGCGGGACGAGTCCTACCAACCGTTGCTGGTCAGGAACAAAAATCCTGTTTAAATCTGATCGACCTTCGTACATGGCTATACCATCTCAGGCAAGATGCCCTCATTTATCAGTAACTGGAGCTACTTCAAATGCCACTCTAATATGGTTCAGTTTAGCCAGTCCTGTAGTAAACTGGCTTTACGTCGCACCAACACAATGAGAGGAAAGGCCTGGGAGTTGGAAGGAGGCGACCATGGCCTTAATTAAGGTACAGTCCCAGCATTTCCCTGGTGTGAAAATGGGAAACCACGGAAAACCACCTTCAGGGCTGCCGACAGTCAGGTTCGAACCCACTATCTCCCGGATGCAATTAGCTAGTCCCAGTGACAGTCTAAGCATTTTCATTATATATTCATGTCTTTTTTTTTTTTTGGTGATATGCCAGCACTCTGTCCAGTACAGTGCCATTGGATAAACAAGCATTCTATAAATCTTTGATCTGAAGTACGAGATCTTTCAGTTGAAAAAGACTCCCATAACTGACATTACTTCATCCAGACTGAGTTTACTCTGTTCCCTGCATCTGGGAATGTACCAGTATTATAATCTGAAACGATGCTCGATCCCAAATATTTAAACTGATTTCTTTCAGAAAGATCTACTTTGTTTATGTTCATCATCATCTATTAAAGGCAATGCCTTGTTGTTGTAGCCACATCTGACGATCTTCTGCTAGCCTCTTCATGTTTCTATATGAACCACATGCCAGTTCATCGACGGAATTCCTGATGTATGACATCCTCGATCGTCCCCTGGGTCTCTTTCCCAGTAGCTTACCTTCAATGATTTTTTTCCTCTTCTTTATTGTATTGAATAAAAATCAATCCTCTTTTACATTTTTTTAAACAAGGTCATTTGTTTTTTACCCATCCAACTTGTTTTTGTAATTCTTTTCCAAAACCACATTTCTGCAGCCTCAAGTTTTGTTTCTTACTGTTTGCCTAATGTCCAGGTTTCGCATCCATACAGTAGCGCACTCCAAACAAAGGTCTTGAGAAATGATTTTCTGATCTCTAAGCTGATATGGTTGCTTAGAAATAAGTGTTTCTTATTTTGGAAGGCTTGTTTTGCTACCAATATTCTTTTCTTGATTTCTGAAAGCGATTGTTATCAGAGGTAATTACACTACCCAAATAGGAGAATTCTGTGACTTGTCCTATCAGTTTGTTATTTAATTTCAAGTGTTTTCTACCTGTAGGCTTCCTTTTGTCTACTATCATGAATTCTGTTTTCTTTATATTCTTAGTTTAAATTTTTCTAAGAATTTGCTGAATGTTCTTAGCATCTTACTCATATCCTTTTCAGAATTAGCTGATCTTAATGGACAATTTTTTTTTTTTTTTTCTCCCCACACTCCAAGTACTCGTGTCTTCCAGAAGTTGCATTCCAAGCGATTTTTCCAGTGTTTGACTAGCTGTTGCAGTTTGTCAAGATTCACAGGAGATCATGATACCGTCTGCATAAACCAGAGTTCCAAGGATATACTGTTTGCAACTCTGCAGTGATAGTGTCCAAGAAAAGAATGAACAAGAGTGGGGATAAAGCCAATCCCTGACGTATGCTAACTCAATTATTAAATGGTACAGATTCCTGCAGCACTTCAGGCATAGCTCGTGACATTACAATACATGAGCTGGATCCATCGCACATAAAGTTCTTGTACACTCTGCAACTTGAATGCATCCCAAATAAGATCATGTGGTATTCTGTAAAAATGTATGTTGAAGATCAAGGAATGCAAATGCAGTGATTTCTGTTTCTCTTGGTGGCATTCCATTTGGAGATGTACAGCACATATGATGTGGACTGTTCCTCTGCCTTTTACAAAATCACACTTTTTCAGAACGACATTAACAATATCATAAAGACATGCTTCCAACACACATTTGAAAATCTTCATTGTTTAGTAGAGGTGCAGATTGGTCTGTATTTGGAGCAGTCTCTTATGACATCACCTTAACTTTTCTATATTGAAACTGTAACAATAGTAAGCAAGAGAGAAGGGCTTTAAATTCATCAAAGATTTTACTGAACAGATCTACCAGAAACTGAGCTTCCTCAGGCCCAAGGAGCTACCATACTTCAGCCGGAAGATCATCTGGTCTGGTCGCTTTTCTGTTTTCATTCTGTTGATAGCCATAGCAACTTCTTGTGTTCAGATGGCTGGGTCCAAACACAAGTTCCACCACTGGGACTGGTGAATGTGGAAGTTCTTCATTGCAGATGGTCTCAAAATGCCTACAGCTAAGAATCTTGGCTAGGCCTCAACAGTAGTTTCTGATTTTATCCTTTAAGGTCATGATGTGGCCAAAATCCTGTGCACAGCAATGGAAATTCTTTGCTAGCTGATGGAGATCTTGTTAGCACCCTTCGGTGTATATAGGTGACAGCTGATCACATATACTCTTGTAGTGGACCTCTTTTTGCCTTTGCCAATTCTCCCTTTGCCATTGACTTCAACTGTCTTTAATGCTGTCAATCTTCATAGAGTTCTGACCTAAGCCAGGTCTTTTAGGCTAAGTTTTTTGCCTTAATAGCATCTTGCACAGGTTCTGTCCACCACCAAACCTCCTTGTTGATGAAACGACAAAGAACAGGTTTCATTGTGCCCCCCAATGGTTGTCTTGGTGGCTAAATCTTGGTGGCTGTTGTCAAAACCTCTGTAGCACTTTGAACATAGCACAGAGGACTACCATCTAGCTAGCAGGAGTCAGATAAGAGGCAGAATGCAAATGTAAGAAGAAAGCATACCAGAAAAGATTCCTAACAGAAAACCTTGCAGACATGGAATAAGGGTTCATAGAAGCATTAAGGGAGATTGAGCTTCAGTAAAATCTGCCACTACTGTCAAGTGATAATAATAATAATAATAATAATAATAATAATAATAATAATAATAATAATAATAATAATAATAATAATAATACAGAAACACACAGCATACAAAGAAAAACGAGAACTTTGCTCACCACCTATAGATTACATCATCCAAATTCATGCATGGAAAGGGTCACTCTCCCACAAAAATCGGGAGGCCGAGGAGTACTGGATCTTCAAGTCATGCTCCTGAATCAGATAAAGAACTTACGGAGATACTTCCATAAAAAGCAAGAAAACAGCCTTCTCCAAAGCTGTAGTACTTGCTGACAAGTACACTGTTCTGTATCCATACAATGCCTCTGACCCACATACAAATCACCAAGTATCCCTGCAGGAGAAAGAAAGGACATGGCAAGAGAAGACCCTCCACGGAAAATACTACAGCAATCTAAACCAACAGAGCATAGACAAGAATGCATCGTGTATGTGGTTACAAAGTGGGCGCTTATTTGGGGAGACAGAGGGGTTTGCAGTTGCTATACAAGACCAAGTAATAGCTACAAACAATTACAAAAAGTACATCATCAAAGACACCAGCGTACTCTCCGACAAATGCAGACGATGCTCCGTTCATCTCGAGACCATCGACCATATCACTGCAGGCTGCCCAGTACTTGCCCCCGTAGAATACACGAAACGACACAATCATGTCTCGGGAATCATACACCAGGCACTTGCTCAGGAAAACCAATTAATTCAGGAGCGTATCCCTTATTACAAGTACCATCCAACAGCACTCCTGGAGAACGAGTCGATTAAGCTTTATTGGGACATTGCTGTAGTGACAGACAAAACAGTCAACCATATACAGACCAGACATCATACTGGTAAAGAAGAAAACTGGGACAACTTTCATTATCGACATCGCTATCCCCAATGATACCAACATTAACAGGAAGTACCGTGAAAAAATCTCCAAGTACAAAGAACTTGCAGAAGAGATCAAGAGGATCTGGAAGATGAAACTGGTACGGATAGTCCCTGTGATTCTGTCAGTCAACAGCCTCATTCCACACAAACTTCACAAGAGTCTGCAAGAACTGGGTCTTCCACCGAGCACCTACAAAATTATGCAACATTCTGTCCTCCTGTCAACATGCAACATTGTGCGATCGTTCCTCTCGCAAGAATGAAGATCCCGTGATCTACAGTTTTGTATGTACCTGTATATCAATGTTTGTATTATGTGTAAATACTTTAAATACTTTAAATATTTAATATTTAAATACTTTAATTATTGCATTCCGTGCCCCATTACTACCCATATTTCCTGCGGAGAAGTGTATGATGAATAATACACCAAGGTCACAGAATTTTATCCTGCAGGCATTCTTTAATGTTCCAGTAAATCTACCAACATGAGGCTGGCACCTCTCGCCACCTTCAAATACCACTAGACTGAGCCAAGAGTGGACCTGCCAATTTGAGCTCAGGAGGCCAGCTCTTCTACAGTCTGAGCCACTTGGCCTGGCAAGTTAAATGCTGTACCACTCAATGATTGTAGGCTACAGCCTAGTCAATCAACAGATATAGATATCAATTACCTGGCAAATTTAGGTAGCCTAAATGGTTTTTTACTACCTAGCAAATGATCATGGTGAATACTATGACCAGTTATTCTGAACAGATAAAACCCTTTTTACTTTACAAAGGAAAAATTAAATGTATCCTCCTAATTCAATACAAAACATAATTCCATCATTAGATGGAGCAATAAAATTCAAACATGTTTGGACTTGTTTGAGCCATCTTCAGTGAAACAATGGGGGTTAAAGTAATCTGCCTCGCTGCCCTCTCAACCATTTAAAATAAGGCAAATACACCCAGCCATCATTGGAAACAATCTTCGAGAACGGGACCACTAAACTGAGAATTGAGAATGCTGCTATTCTAAACTTTTAAATTCATCGGCATTTTTCCATAACTATCACATACATTTCACCTGGCACGTTGTCTCCTCTCAAACTCTTGTTTCTGAAGCTTTTTCACTCCCCTCTTAGTCATTCGTGGTGATGGTGTTTCTACAGACTGTCAGCCTGAATTTTCAACACAGTGATTTTGTTTTGTTTTTGAAATTGTTATCAAACTAAAATCTTTTAGACTAAGAGGTCCACAACCTCACCTTTATTGTTTCGTTTCCATCTGTATCATTTTTTTTCTTCTTCGTTTTATCACACTTTTGGATTCAATTATGTTTTACATTAACCTTTTCTTCACCGAATTTGTCTCGGCGAGTTATTTATTGCTCCATCTAGTGATGTAAATATTGTATATTGTTTTTATTTCCATCATGTCTCTTATTTCTTATTTTGTTCATTATGTTTTTAGCACATTTTTAGCTTGTATTATGCAGATCAATTTAACCCCCCTTATTTCACTGAAGATGGCTCAAACGAGTTGAAACGAATTTTGTTGCTCCATCTAATGATGGAATTATGTTTTGTATTGAATTAGGAGGATCCATTTAATTTTTCCTTTGTAAAGTGAAAACCGTCAGTACGGAATGATTCTAATATCTTCTAAAAGATAAAACCCTAACGTATGAGCAAGATCTAAATTGTCAATGCTTTTTCTTTTTGAAAATAAATCATTTAAAAATAAAGGAAAATGTTTCAATCAAGAAATTACCAGAATTTCGTCCCAGTGTGGCAATGGGCTCGTCGGTTGGATTGCCACACCTTTCCAGGACGCTCCTAGCTAGTGTACCATTGAGACATCACTGCAAGCCTCATCCATACGAGACTCATGATAGTTCACGAGGCTGAAATATGTACCTCCACTTGTATAAATGTCTGCCTTTGGTTTTTTATTTATACTGAATTATAATATAGGCTACAAGAATACCTTAATTTTTGCAATTAGCAAAACTAAATTAAGGTTTTTCTTCTGGGAACTTAATTTTTAACAGATTACATGCATGCATACATATCCCACATTGTTCCTTCTTAAGCAATGGGTCGACGAACAAGGCTTCTCTACCAGTTCTAGTCTCTAAAACTCTCCCCCTCTTCCATGCTTTCCAAGTATGTCCTCACTGTTCAGTGTCAGTTTTCACCATCATTACTCCAGCCCGTTGGACAAGACTTTCACATCCACAGAACGACTGTCGTTTGTTTTCATCGCTGCCTTCTCATGAAGGATGTTGTCAAGCGGTGGAGCGCTGCCAACCTCTGCACTCAGGAACTAATGAGAGTGGTGCTTCGATAGCTGGTGGTGGTGATTCTTGTTACACTATTGGTGAGGAGTTGTTCTTGCTGTGCAGACATTAGGATAGGACCTGGACAAGACCAGTGATATAGGGACAACAGCAGCGCATTCATGTTACATTTTCTTGCGCTTTTATTGTGCTGGGGTTGGTAACGGATTATGATTAACATTAATGACAGGAACGAGATCATGTGCCACTTTACTTTGACCAATAGGAATGCAAGTAGCTACTTCATAAATAAAAATGGCGTGTAATACCGTAAAGGGGGGTAACTTCGGCCACTGACGAATAGCAACACTCATTTTCTCCTGCCTCCTATACTAAAAAAGATGAACCACTTACAATAACCAAAATGCACATACAATAGAATGCTGTATCAACACACTGTAGTCCAAAAAACAATGGCGGGTTCATTGTTGAGTCAATCTATTTTTTTCCGCAGCCCCGACTATTGTCTTGTCTGGTAACATCAGAAAACAAACTGTCTGATTCTCCATTCCAATGGTTTATGGGGCCAAAATGTAAGTACGTCTCGAAACTGATCAACACAAGCATTTTACTCAAACAGGTTTTTCAGGGAAAATAGTTTTGTGATAAAAGTTGTCCTCTTCCGAGATAACTTCGGCCATGCCAAGAACATACAGGAAAAAATATCAGTTGACATGGACGATACATATTTAAGAACTTTAATGACAGCCCAGATATTTTCTAATTTTGAAGACAGTGTATTACGAGGACAGTCTACAAGATTGCTTCTTTTCCGACCTCCTTTTCTCTCCATACAATTGGACTTTATGATTTTCCTACCTTTTATTTTTTTATCTTTTATGCCATTACAAATATTTATGCAATGCAACATGTAATTTGTAATATCATATAATGCTAGTACGCTTAGGCTAAAAACAGTTTTTTCTTTGGGGAAAATGTGAATTTGATCACTATACATCTATTTCACCACAAATTGTTTTAACCCGCCAATGCACGGGTTGGGTCTGAGAGACCCATGCGCTGGTAATTCCAACATTTTCTGATAGACGGGGATAGCTGCATACTTCTGGCTTCTGCTACCTTCCTGTCTTCACCGGTGAAGTATTCCTGCAGACGAACATGGAAGTGATAGCTTTGGTACGTGAGCAGTGGTAAGTTAAAGTGCTCTGTGGGCCTGTGAGACCCAACCCGTGCAGTCGTGTAAGTTTTTTTATCATACGAATTTTAGTCTTTCCATGTTAACCGTGTACATAAAGAAGATTATAGGGTGATTATATCTTAGCATCTTGTCCAAATCCGTGGTCTAGCTAGCCTGGCTGTCTTTCACGTTAGTTCCTTGGGTTTTAAGTACAGAGGTGAGACTGAAAATGGGTTGACCTGGATTAATGAGTTCGTTTCTTCGTAGGTCTAACAAAAAGGAGTGTTATGTCAGCAATCCACGTGATATGGAACGAGTTGCCACACTATTATCAGATTATGAAATTTACTGTAGTTTTACTCTCGTCGATGCACAGCGATGATAAAACTGAGGAAAGTATAGAAGGAAAGAGGAAGCCTGTAATAGTCACATTCTATAATTCAGCTAAGGGTGGTGTAGGCTGTATAGACGAAATGACGGCTCGAAACATCAGACGTTGGACAATGGTGGTCTTCCATGCGTTGCTGAATATTACAGGCTTTAACGCATATTTAATATTCAGAGCCAACAACCTTAACTCTCCAGACGCAAGGAACAGAATAATTTTTTTGAAGAAACTCTTGTTTCTTCTAAATGAAGAACAAATAACAGAAAGAGCTGTCTCAAGACATCTTTCTAAGAGCATTCGCAATACTGCAAGAAGGATATCTGGTTTGACGGCAGAAGCAGGACGTGAAAATACAGAAAATAAAAGAGGACGTCGTGCATACTGTAGTCAGAAAAGACCCGCAACTCGTGTTGTTTGTGCAGAAAGTTAATGTATCTTGAACTCTCCGTATTTGTGTGCAGTGAATGTAAAGCTGAAATGTGAATGTTCTAGTGAACATTCTGGATCGTGAAGATTAGGTTATGACGATTTCATAAATTTTGACTTGATAAGTTCTGAATTTTGTGATCAAGTTAAATATTGTGTGTAAATTTGCAGTGGTTAGAGAATTGCTCTGTAAAACGTTAATTAAGTGTTAATCATCAACGGTTTTGTGACAGCAATGTGTTTATAATGTTATCGGAACAGGAGGGAATGAATATTGAAAATAAAAATATATTAGCATACTATAAAAAAGAAATATGATGATGGGTCTGTGAGACCCAAACCGTTTACTTGTGTAACTTTTTGCGACCCGTGCACTGGCGGGTTAATTTGTTTGATTGTGATTGTTGATCCTGGGCTTCTGCAGGTTTACCGTGGCTAAAGTAACACTTCATCGAAGAAAAGTTCATTTCTTGAGTTATTTTTATGGTGGCCACTCTTTCAATAATCATAATTCATTAATGAATAACAATTAGAATTAGGCTATATTCATATTTTAAAATGAAGAACAAGCATGGCAGAACTTGTTATATTTTTCAGAAAATTAGAGGGAATATTTCACATTTTAATTTCAAAAATATAGGAGAAAGTGGTTGAAGTTACCCCGTTTTATGGTACTCTTCATTAGGTTATAAAAGTATAAGTAAATGTACTTCTTGGGGCAGGATGGTGGGTTCCTGGACATCACAATGAACACATCTCTCCTCTGAGATGCACTCCAAGTAAGATTTCATTAATTTCCACTTAGTTACAACATTAGAAATATGTTGTCCAACGGGCTGGAGTAATACCTTTACACCATTCCCTTGTACAGTACCCGAGTCTTGATCGCCCTCTTGGTCTTTTGTCAACAAGTTTTAGATCATACATTTTTATTTTTTTTGGTAATCTGTTAGCATCCATGCGTTGCATATTATCTTGTTATAATAATGAGGTTACTGCTCATAGCCTCCAAGGTGTCATTTGTATAACACAATATCTTCAAGTGGTTATGGTTTAATCTGACATGTGATGAATTTGATTTCACTGCGTTATCTTTGCAAACTACAGT
Organism: Anabrus simplex; assembly: GCF_040414725.1. NCBI lineage: Eukaryota > Metazoa > Arthropoda > Insecta > Orthoptera > Tettigoniidae > Anabrus > Anabrus simplex. The sequence goes on from NC_090265.1 coordinate 1,749,740,383, forward strand.
ACACAGATGGACTCAAATATAGAATAAATCTCAAATACATTCTGATTTCACACAAGGTTTACAGAACAGAATTTATGCAAACAGACTGAACTACTACTGGTGTTGTCATATTACAGAAAGCTGGCGACCATCATAAAGTAAGTTTTCGTATTTTGAGTTTCACATTTCAAAGTTTCTATTTCTCTATAATAAATCAACACAAAATTCTATACAATTTCATTAAATTTGTCAACAGAGCACTAGTGGTTAACGTACATTCAACCACCCAAAAATTGCCCGAACAGAAATATTTAATTTTATCTCTCGAAACATGAGAATTTTCGTAAAATATGGATAGCCAGTGGCCAAAGGGACCATACTTGGAATTTAACCACCTGCACAATATGTTCATCTATTTCAAACAAGAGAATTTTGAAAGAAAGGAATCTTCTCTAACAGCCAATTTTTATGCAGTTGAGTGTACTTAAAAGACAACTGTGCTTGTTTTGGTTCATGGAACTGTGGGAATAAGGTGAAGACTTCAACCTCAGTTTCACTCACTCAGTCACTCACTCACTCACTCTCCACACCTCCCTCCCATTGTACTTGACAGCAGCTTTTGCATTATGTCCAACATCTTCATGATAAACCTATTGCAATGTAAGCCGTGGTGTTAAGCACTGGAAATACTGGTACGTAAGTTGTGTGTGAAATTGTATATGATGATGCTGGATTTAAAATGTTAAACTAGTAGTATTTCTCGTAATATTTTCTTTCCATGGTTTCGCTTGTTGTAGTTGTTGTTGTTGGGTAATTATTTTTTAACTTTACTTTATCATCACACTACTGTAAATGACCATTGCCACCAGGATATTTCCCAATTGTGATGTAATTGTTAATAATTATAATAATGTTAGAGGGTCAGTAGTAGAAAACCCACTATGTTCATGATTAACACGGTGTAAAACTGTATAAGTTATACGTAACATTCCCAGATTTTAATAGGTAGATACAGTAGGCTATATATTTAACCTACAGAGATGGGGACACTTCTAAGTATGCTGGACGTATCCTATCTCCACCTGCCAACCTTAAATTATTGTAGGTACAATTTTCGGAAAATAATAATAATAATAATAATAATAATAATAATAATAATAATAATCATCATCATCATCATCATTCCGTGTCCGGTCAGCATTTCCAAAATGTAGTGACTCCGATGGCCTTGTTGTTCGCCTCGATCAGGTCCTGTGTAGTGCAGGGATGTTCTAGTAGGGGACAGATGAGCAGGTGGTTCGGATCTTGTGTTACACCACACTCGCAGGATGCGTCTCCATCAGCTGGAAGTATGGCCCATTTTTGCATGTTGGTCTTGCAAAGAGGTACGCCCACCCTAAGACGATTAAGTGATCTCCAAATAGGGTAGGGCAGGTCATTTCCTGGAGCTAGCTCTTCCTTTGCAGGAGTATCAAGCAGCAGCACGCTCTTCCACCTGGTGATGCGGTTAGACTCAGGTGTTCCTACCAGTGGTTGAGTCCTGGTGATGAAGCTCTTTCTCGACTTCAGTCGACAGACTACAGCCTGGTGATCATGCAGTGGGTAGCGAGAATCATTAGTCTGCTTTGTCCTCTCTGCATCAACAGCAACAGCCCTTCTGATAGCAGGGGGAGCTATTCCAACAATCGGGTAGAGTTTGTCAACTGGGGTTGGCTTCAGACATCCCGACAAGATACGTACCGTCTCGTTGATTGCAATGTCAACCTCCTTGGTGTGAGTGGATGCACTCCACACAGGTGAAGCGTACTCTGCAGCGGACACACACAAAGCAAGAGCAGAGGTTCTCAGGACGTGAGGGCTTGCTCCCCAGGTGGTGGCTGTGAGCTTTCTCAAAAGATTGTTCCGTGAACTAACTTTCAGCCTGGTGTTGTGGCAATGTTTCTTGAAGGACAGTGTTCGGTCAAGAGTAACACCTAGATACACAGGTGTTAGACAATGTTCTAGTCGTTTGCCTTGCCCTATAATGTCCAGTTCCCGCCGAGCTTCTCTATTCCTTAAGTGAAATGCGCACACCTGAGTCTTGTTGGGATTTGGCTTTAGATGATTGCCTTCATAGTAAGAGCCAAGAGTATCTAGTGCAGAAGTCAACTTTTCCTCCACCTCTTCAAATGTCTTTCCTTGGGCAGCCACTGCAGTATCGTCGGCATAGATGAAAAGCCTGGTATAATAATAATAATAATAATAATAATAATAATAATAATAATAATAATAAAGATAATACTTCACTAAGTCCAAGTTAAATACTAGGCCTAGGCCTATTAGTTTGGTTCAAATAATCTGAGGATTTGCTTACATCATAACTGGGCAAAGAGAATTTCAGTTCATCTCAATCCCTAATAGATATTAAAAAAAGTAAACTTGTCGTCGTATACCTCTCGAGGTTGTGCAGCTTGTTTCCAAATGGAGTTGAGCTGCAAGTACCTCTGCAACCACACATCAGCTCTCCTGTCAATCTTAAATGTCTGGCAGTACCATGAATCAAACTCGGACCTCCATGGATGACAGCTAACAGTGCTAACCATTACACTGCAGAGGTGGACCCTGACAAGTGGAATGAAGCTGATGGCATGCCCTCCCTAAACAAGAGCTTTTCCGATGCGATGTAATGTTGGAATCAGATTGTATAATAAGCTTCCAAATACAATTAAAGATATTAGTCCCGTCAGTTCATTTACCACAGCTTTAAAAAATCTCCTGCTGAGTAGCTGCTTCTACAGTACAGAAGAATACATGATGAAGTGCTGGTAATGATGCTACTACTTATTAACTTTTAATCTAGTATATAGCCTTAAAAATATGTTAATGTCACATTGACTATGTTCACATTATTAACACCACACCAATATATTTTTATTTTGTCTTGTAAATATTGGTTATTAATATTATTTAAAAAAATTAAGATGTGCTGTCCTAACATTGAGGTATGTGGTGTTTCTGTTCTTCTTCTTTTTCAAAATGTTCATTGTTGTGCATATATTATTGTTAGTATTAGGAAATCACTTGACAACTCCTATACTGTTGGCATATTTCAAAATATGTAATTGTACAGTCTATGGAAGCTAAATAAATGAATGAATGAATGAATGAATAAACAACCAGTGAATTTAACTGTCCGACAGTATGAACTTTGGGAAATGTACAAAACTAGAATCTGAAAGTTTCATGTTCCTTAAAATCCTTATTTTGCAGTGTTATTTAAGCCTATCTCTTTTCAAGTCTTTTATAGTGCCATAAAAGAAAATCAAATGGGCTCGAATGTCGTGGTTATAAGACCATTTTCAAATAAAAACTACTTTTTAATTTTGTAACGGAAAACTGCCTATTAGAGAAAAGTGAATATCATTCCCAAAGGGGACAATTTCTCCAATCACTTCCAAAATCACCTAGGACCTATAGCTTATACAATTTTTATTAATTATTATTATTTCGTGTCAGAGTGTTGAGAAACTTAAAAAATATAAATAAGGTATTATATACAAATAAAACAGAATACATTTTATGTCACAAACATGTTTCACACAATGTCTGCCCAGAAATGGGCAACAGAAATTCCCTCTTCAGTGGCTTGAATCAAGTCTTGAAGTGTACAACGAACAGGGCAGGACTGACAGTCATACAGGTGTTGGGTAGTTTGTTGCTCCCCACAATCGCAGAAGTCTGACTGATCTTTCAGATAACCCCATTTTTTAAGGTTATCCTTGGATTTACCTACTCCACTCCTCAAACGATTAAGTGCCTTCCAGGTTGTCCATTCCAAATGATGACCAGGGGGTGGAGATTCAGAAGGCACCATCCAATCAGAAAGATGCTCCATTTTTGCTCGCCACATATCACAACGTGCTGTTCTTGCTGGTTTATCCAGAGCTTTGGAGACATTGAGGAAACTTTTCCTGGACTTCAGTCTTCTGGGTGGAGGTTGATGTCCAAATAACGGGTGGTTGCTTGTGAGATCCACCTTCGACCTCTCTTGCCTTGCAAACACTTCTCGCCGAATGTCTGGAGGAGAAATACCAGCCAAGCAATAGAGTTTGTCAGTGGGAGTAGGTTTCAGACACCCAGTTACTATTCTACATGTTTCATTAAGGGCTGTATCCACCCGCTTCGTATGGGCTGACCTAAACCATACAGGACACGCATACTCAGCTGCAGAAAAACTCAGAGCAAGAGCTGAGGTTCTTAACAAAGTTGGATGGGCTCCCCATTTGCTTGAGCCAAGTTTACGGAGGATGTTATTTCGGGCTGAGACTTTCTGTCCAGAATTAACACAGTGTTTCTTGTATGTTAAGGTCCGGTCTAAAGTGACACCCAGGTACCTAGGTGTAAAACAATGCTCCAGTTGCTTACCCTCCCACGTCACGCACAGCTGTCTAGTAGCTTCTCGATTTTGAAGATGAAATGCACACACCTGGGTCTTAGTCGGGTTTTGTAGTAGCCGGTTCTTCTGATAGTACACTGAAAGTTCCTTAAGTGCATTTGAGAGCTGCATTTCAGTGGTTTGAAAGTCGTCGCACTGGACAGCTAAAGCCAGGTCATCGGCATAAATGAAGCTTCTTGTATAGGAAGGCCTTGGCTGGTCATTTGTGTAGATGTTAAAGAGGATTGGCGAGAGGACACTGCCCTGAGGAAGTCCGTTCCGTTGGTCCCTCCACCTACTGCACTTTCCTTGAAACTCAACAAAGAACCGGCGATTCTGCAGGAGAGTTTCAACAATCTTCATGAAACCATAGTCTCTGGTGAAGTTATAGAGCTTGGTGATCAAAGTTCTATGGTGCACTGTGTCGTATGCTGCCGTAAGGTCCACAAATACCACACCTGTGATTTTACGTCTTTCAAACCCATCCTCTTTGTGCTAAGTTAAATTAACCACCTGTGAAGTACAATTCCTTCCAGATCTAAAGCCCGCCTGTTCTGGAATAAGAAGGTGATCTACTTTAGATGTGAGGCGCTCAAGTAGGATCCTCTCACATATCTTATATAGGTGACAAAGTAATGATATTTGCCTGTAGCTCTTAGGATCTAATGGATCCTTACCTGGCTTCAAAATAGCTATCACTCTAGACTTCCTCCATACCTCAGGTATCTGTTTACTCTGCAGGCAATTGTTTAGAAAATCAACAACCCACTTCCTTGCTCTGGAACCAAAATGTTTTATTTGTTCCACTCTCATATCATCCAGACCTGTAGCCTTGCCATTTTTGGATTTGTTTATGGCTTTCTCTAATTCCTCTAGGGTGATATTATTAGTGAGGTCGCTAGACTCCTTATCCATTTGGCGTTCTATTTGAACTCTATTCATATAACCCCCTATTTTTCCATTGAGCAAAAGTTGATGAGCAATGGTATCTGGCACTATAAAAGACTTGAAAAGAGATACGCTTAAATAACACTGTAAAATAAGGATTTTAAGGAACATGAAACTTTCAGATTCTAGTTTTGTACATTTCCCAAAGTTCATACTGTCGGACAGTTAAATTCACTGGTTGTTTACATCGCATCGGAAATGAGATCATGATTCAGCCTCAAATTCAAAGCATACACAATCAGAGAAGAATTTTGGTACGTGGATTATGAAAATATGATATAAGTAACAGCAAACAATCATTATTTTAAATAAAGCTCCTAATAAGACATTTAATAAATCATTAAGTTGGAAAAAGTATATTCTACTGCTCTGAATATTACTTAAGATGATCAAAATTAAAATGCTAAATTTAAAGGAAAATCTTAGGTAACCTTTGTGTCCTTTTGGAAATAAACTGATTATGATGTAGGAGAGAACTCAGCTGGCAGAGAGAAAATAAACAAAGTGTTTTTATACATTGGACCATGTATCTTAACAATACATGCATAGATACTGCTTCAAATACATAGATGTGGCAAAATAAATTCAAATATTTTTCAAGTTCATTACCTGCTTAAGAATATAATAGGCCTATTCTGTATAATACAAAAGAAATGTCATAATACTTTTTGATGAAAATATGGCTCTTGCAAAAACCTACATCTCCTTTTGTCATTCTCAGATTTGTAAGAAGCCAGCAGTTCAATTAAATACTAATTAAAAACAATATACTGCATATAAGGTACTGTAATCAAAATGATCAATAATAGTTCAGCAGAAAGTTATGTATGTGCTCATATGACTAACATAACCAAACCTTAAACATTAGATGAATATTTTACTTATTCATGAGAAGATACTCTGACGATCAAATTAAAATTGACGAAAAATAAAACATAGGTTTTCAATAACTCCTGGCAAGTCAAAAATCCAATGTTCCCTGAGAATATGAGGGAACGTGAGGAATGCAAGTATTATATGCAAGTTTGCTAAGACGTATCAGAAAAAAGAAGTGAACGCTGAATTTTACCCTGTGAGCGGTAAGACTTAAGCATTAGCCAAAGAGGTGCTGAGCTATTCAAGATAAAAATAATAATGAGCAATGTCAAAATAATGAAAATCCAGCCCGGTTTAACCTCAAATTGGATGAACGATATCGCAGTATGTTTTCTAGTCAGTAATACCATTCGAAACCCTGAAAAGCATTATTGTAAAATCAAATAAGTGAACAGTTAAGTAGCATTCAGAATAATGTTATTCCATTGAGAAAATACTAACGAATTTACAAATATCTGCTTAGAAACACAGACATCCTAGAATATTCAGGAATGCATAACTGGAAATAAATTAACTTGCATTTTGAGATCATGCATCTATAATCATATATCAGAGACTAATTTTAATCAATGTTGTATTCCGTCATGTGTCATTCCAGAGATCAATGGTTCCCGGGCGATCTTCTTCTCGCCACCGAATGCTGTGTATCAACTACTTTGTGGAAATTAATAACACAGCAGATACAATACCTGATAAAATGGATGTTCCAAAGATGTTATGAGGTACACCTAACCAGCAATTATTCTGTCCAAGTCCATATCCTCACCAAAACATGAAAACAACCCACTTTTCAGCAAAAAATTGCACCATACAGTGACGTCAGCGTAAGCGCCTGCCTTCGTGATCGACTATTCAATTACATGTCCACCTATCCAAAGGAACCATGATTCGAGAAATATGCATTGTACTCCGTATTAAATCTTAACCTGTATTTTGTGACTTAATATATGGTATCATGTGAATGTATTTTTGTACATTAATCGTAAGTGTTTATTCATTCTCGAAAAATACAGAGGAATACAAAATATCACTGCCTTTTCGATCCGCAGACAACTTTATTATTTAATTGTAAGTGACGAACAAAAGAAGGAATTCAATTTAAAATTGCAGTAATCTAACAATACACTAATTTGAGTCAATGATTCGAAGTGTATTAACTCAAAGTAGCTTCCTCATTCATTCAGAAACCATGCCTAAAAATTAATTCTCTCCTGCGTCAGGAATAGTAATTTGCTAATACAATAGGTAGGCCAACCGTAGTCTTAAAAGTTTCATATTTATTCTGTCAGGTCTACAAAAACTGAGTCACCAGTATTTAACTAAATTTTTATGACTAGCTTCCTCATTTATGCAGAAATCATGTTAAAGAAATATAGATTTTCCTGCTTTAGGAATAGTAGTGTGCTAATACAATAGGCAGGCTACCATTGTCTTAATTTTTCATGTTTATTCTGTCAGGCCTACGAAAACAGCTTCCGGTATTTAAAAGTAAATATATTTTTCCTCTGAATAACGTGACAGTTTTCCTTATCCGATATTTTAAATACTACACAAACTGTAGTGCACCTTACAGTACGCGAACCTTTTCTTGAGCCCTAGTTCCCATTCAGCACTATGGAGTTCAGGGCTCAAGAAAAGGTTCGCATACTATACATACATTACCCACTACACTAGCCTATACTGGTACCAAAAGCACATTTAAAAAAAAATTTTCGAGTGTATATGAATCTTGTCTATTCAGCTCATATGTGAACAGCTGGCTATTAGAAACTGGAACCTGGTAAGGATGTCAACCCTATCACCACTTCCCTCTCCTATCCATTACCTACCATTAGGCCAAATGAGCAATTTAAAAGTACAGTCAGTTAACAGTTTTCCTTTACCCATGTAATGTTTGTGTTTTGAATTCCTGTAAATATAATATAAATATGAATAGGCCTATTTATCTATGACCCATTACAATAGCTGTAAGCTGTGACGGCTGGCGCATAAGGTCACAAGGTCATATGCCCTCCCAATAAACATTAATATTTTAATTTTTACTTCTCAATACATTATACAGAGAAGGATACAGGTTTTGAGCTCATAAGAAAGGTCACTGTTACTTCTAAATTGCAGAATCTGTCTTCAGAATGGAGCATAAAAGTTATATCAGCCGCTGGTCACAACCCCATGTAACCGTAGGGCAGATGTTTAAAGTACATGATCTCCAAACATTGCTGCTCGCTATGCTTCTTGAGGGAGTCTTGGTCACAAGCAAACAGTGACCAAGAAGGGTAGCAGGTAGTTCTCTGAAAAAAAAAGAAAGCTACACAGTTCAGACTTGTATTTTTGAATGTGCTATTGTTGAAAATACGAGGGTTGGAATTTAAATAATTTCAACACTGCTGTGGAGACACTATGCAACGGAATCTAATATTGTCACTGATAGCACACGTTGGTTACATACCTACCTTACCTGAGAGCAAATCGACTCGCCCTTACCACATCACTTGCGTGCGCACAAGCGAGAGAAACAGTCACGTGTGAGCTAGCAGTCTAACGTAATGCTGTCACTATGTTTTCCAAACAGGAACAACGGAGTTGGATCAGGATTGAATATGCCAGAGGTTGTACAGCACGACAGTGTCATCAAGGTCTTCAAGAGGCTTGGGGGGAATCTGCATTGCCTTAAAGAACAGTGGCACGTTGGGTAAAAGCCTCAGCGATGGTCGGCAAACTGTGGCGGACATTCATCGGGCAGGTCGTCCTACGAGTGAAGAAAAAGTGCATGCTCTTGCCGCATTACTGGACAGTGATCGAAACCAGACGATTCATGAGCATTCGCTTCAGAACTGTTGCAGAGATTTGTTGATGATGATGATGATGATGATGATGCTTGTTGTTTAAAGGGACCTAACATCGGGGTCATCGGCCCCTAATGGTACGAAATGAGATGAAATGAAATGACAAATTAAAAGTCCAAAATCCTCCACTGACCAGAATTCAAAGCGTGAGGACGAAGAATGAATGAATGGATGGATGAATATGAATTTAAAACGATCACTGGAACCGACCCACAGTGCCTCACATGCACAGAAGCTGGCACAAAACAATAGTATTACTGAGCAAGGGACTGCTTCTATAGCAAGATGCTGAATTGATTGTGCTTGTAGTCGAAACGGGTCCAAAATACAGGTATCGACCCCTCATAATAATCACTAGGAAAGTAGAACCATGCTATTTGTCATGTTGCGGTACTAATCAAAAGTAGCGTAGACTCGCGGTATTCCACACATCATGGTACTATGCACAGGGAGTGTAATGTGCACATGTAACACAGACCTATGGTGTAATGCACATTGCGGCGCTATTTACAGGCAACGCAAACCTATGGCATTCCTCACTTAAGTGGACTAACCACAGCGACCCGAACTATCCCGTGGTATTCCTCACATAGTGGGAACTAAGCATAGGCAATGCAGAACCATGGTGTCGCTCATATAGGGGTACGAATCACAGGTACTGTAAGATCCTCATCCTGATTCACATACCGTCGCTACTAATCACAAACCTAGTGCGTACCTAACATAGTGGTACTACGCGCAAGTAAATGCGACCCATGGTGTTCCCTGCATGATGGTACTAATTACAAGTAGCCTCATGGTTCTAATTTGATCATCCCTTGGTCACCCCTTTTAGTCGCCTCTTACAACAGGCAGGGGATACTGTGGGTGTATTCTTCGTTTATGTCCTCCACCCACAGGGGGTTGTGTGTTTGATCCGCGAGAGGTATTTTATTTCCCTCAAGTCCGCCGGCAAGCCGGTTAGGACCCCCCTATCCGCCACCTGGGACGTGCCACGTGGGAGTATAACCTTTCCCCCTGCTATGCCAACGTAATAGATTCGTGGATTGCAGAGATTCGACAGGCAGTTGCCACTATTTAAGTTCCAACCTTCGTAATACTACAACCATATACTTGGGAACAAAACATGATGCCCTCAGTTCTTGAAAGTGAGCTGGAAGCCAGCTACAAATCTCACCCTGCACCCTGCTAAGTTAACGAGTTCTAAGTGATCCTTATTTGGTGTGGAGAGATTGCCAAACCACTTTCTTCCCCACTCTCTAGAGTACACTTTTTTCATGCTGAGTGCAGTATAGTGTAGTGTAAGTGGTCCCTTTAGCATTATTAATAGTAATATAATAATACTGTAATAATAAATAAATAACTCAATTTACATCAAAATTTTTAATTTTTTTTTTTACAAGTTCTTTAATGTGCACTGACACAGATAGGTCTTATGGTGACGATCAGAGAGGAAGGGGTTAGGAGTGAAAAGAAAGTGGCCATGGGAAACCACAGAAAACCATCTTCAGGGCTGCCAGCAGTGGGGTTCGAACCCACTTTTCCCCAAATACTGGATACTGGTCGCACTTAAGCAACTACAGCTGTCGAGCTTGGTTTGCTCTGGCTCTTTTTGTGCTAATGAGGTAGATGAATTGGCAACTCCAGCTACAGTTGACGTAGTAAATCCTATAATTTGCTAATAGACAGTGGGCTGCCACCAGAGAGCAGTAGTGTGAGGCAAGGTCATCATGTTTTGTCCCAAAGTATACCAATGACTACTGGGGAAAGAGAAATGTTTTTTTCTTCATTAAATAGAAGAAATACATTGGCAGAAAAAAATCCAAACAACATGAAATAAGGAATGTAGAATACAGAAATGTTGACAATATATTTATTTATTTATTAATTAAAGGTACAAGACTACAGGTTAATATCCATGCGAGAAAAGCCATCACAGATGTGTTATGCTGGTCAATTAATAAGCGATGTAATCGCCTGACTGTTGAATGCAGGCATGCAAACATGCATGCATTGTGTCGTACAGGTGCTGGATGTCAGCTTGTGCAATGGAGTTCCATGCCCATTGCACTTGGTCGGTCAATACAGGGACGGTCAATGCCGGTTATGGATGACACTGGAGTGTCATCCAATTATGTCCCATTCATGCTCAATTGCGGACAGATCGGGGAATCGAGCAGGCCAAGGCAACATGTAAACCCTCTGTAGAGCACTTTGGGTTACAACAACAGCAGCATGGGGGCGTGCATTATCCTGTTGGATGACACCTTCTGGAATGCTGTTTATGAATGGCAGTGCAACAGGTCGAATCACCAGATGGACGTACACATCTGCAGTCAGGGTGCATGGGATAACCACGAGAGTGCTCCTACTGCTATAGGAAATTGCTCCCTGGACCAGAACTCCCAGTTTGTCGATGCCGCAGACATGTGGAGTGCAGATGCTCAACTATAGCGTCCTCCTAACCAACACATAGCGATCACTGGCACCAAGGCAGAACTGGCCTTCATCGGAAAATGCAACGGACCTCCAATCCATCCTCCAATGAGCTCTCGCTTAACACTACTGAAGTCGCAGACAGTGATGGTTTGGGACAAGTGGAATGCACGCCGCAGGCTCGAGCTGTACTTCAAGTAAGCGATTTTGAACAGTTTGTTGCTTCACTATGGTGCCAACTGCCACTCAAACTGCTGCTGCAGATGCAATCCGCTGCGCCACAGCCATGCGCCAAATACGGCAGTTCTCCCTCTCGATGGTGCCACGGAGTTGTCTACAGTCCGATCTTCTTGCGAGCGTACCTTCTCGTTACCACTGCTGCCAGTATGCATGCACAGTGGAGACATTCCTGCCAAGTCATTCTGCAATAGCATGGAAGGAAAATTCACCTTCACATAGCCCTATTATATGGCCTCGTTCGACCACAGTGAGTTGTTGATACTGGCATCTTCGTCGTCGTAAGGGCATTCTTGACCCACTCACAATCTCACAGTTAACTAATGCTCTCACACAGTACAGCCCGTATTTAAAGCAAACCTGATGTGCAATGTCATAGGACCGTTACTAACGGCACACTAATGCGATTTGCGGGATATTTGAATCATCATCTTCCAGATGTATGAACACGCCTACCAATGTTAATCTAACACAACCCCTTCTTGGTGTCTGGATATTTTTCTCCACCAGTGTATATTCCTGATAAGTACAATGAGAACTGAGAGGTAAAAATGTGCAGGCTATGATCAAGAGATTCGCTACAGCTAAAGAAAGAAGTGTGGATCTGACGTAAGAATTAATGAAAATGTAGACCTAGGTGTGTTTTGACAAATTGTATATTTTAATGTTTATTCTTACATGTGGGAACATTTTAGACTTAAATTATCTATGCGTGTATTTATACCCTCCTATACGAAACTTTACAAGCTGCCACAGGCTGTAAATGATACTAAGATTGAGGATACCAATTAATACACAGTTGGGGTATGCTAAGCACCCAACTTAGCTACATTTTGAACTGTAGCTCTCCTAGTATTTTAGAAGGTATGGGCTTCTTAGGATAGCCAAAAAGAAAAAAAATCAACTCTAGACTGTTGAATTGAATAGCTTGTAATTACCATATGTGATGGCGATGGTGGTTATTGTTTTAAGCAGATTTACAACTATTCCTTGAGGTGCCACTTCCATTTAATTAAACTTATGCTTCTCAGAAACAGCCCAATACTAAACAAATCAAATCAAAATAATTTTATTTACAAATGAGGTGTCTAGCTCAGTGCCAAATGGTACACAAAAATACATTATTATCAAGCACTCAATTTTAATTTTTTTTTTTTTTTTTTTTTTTTGCTAGGGGCTTTACGTCGCACCGACACAGATAGGTCTTATGGCGACGATGGGATAGGAAAGGCCTAGGAGTTGGAAGGAAGCGGCCGTGGCCTTAATTAAGGTACAGCCCCAGCATTTGCCTGGTGTGAAAATGGGAAACCACGGAAAACCATCTTCAGGGCTGCCGATAGTGGGATTCGAACCTACTATCTCCCGGATGCAAGCTCACAGCCGCGCGCCTCTATGCGCACGGCCAACTCGCCCGGTCAATTTTAAATTAACAGCAGAAGAAGACAGTTTCCTAAAATACAGTAGCTCCATGGGGTATCATCAATACCAATAGGACCTATGAGAAGAAATTAGATATAAGGAAGTAAGATTGTGTTTATTGTACTGGGAGAAGGGAAAAAATTGGAGAGAAAAAAAAAGCAGATATTGGGATCTACAGGACAGACACCATGATCAACCGTGAATGGACACGCACAGGATACGACTTATGGCATACAGTTACGAGGTTTGCCATACATGGGTTTCACCATAAAGTATGCCAGACCTTGAATTACCATGATCCAGGCCCGGATTGCGTGTGCAGACTCTGTGACCAACACTGCGAGAAATATCATGCCTTACAGGGCAAGCGTAGGCAACAAACGATCACCTAGCTTGTCAATGAATAATGGACATAACAATTATCAAAAGTGCAAACAAACTTGGTGACAATAAGTGAAAAGATATTGTATTTACTTCTTATATGGCCATTGGCTGCAATAAAATTCTTATTAAGGTGTTTGTAACTAATATCAAGAGAAGAGTGTAGAAAAGAACAGTTCATTTTTTTTTAGAGAGGTCACTGTATGAGTGATGTTGGTAGATTTTAGTAAATGATGAAACTGAGGCTAGGATTCTCTATGTATCCATTATACATAAAAGCAGATTATGATGAAGGCCTGTTCTATGTCGCATCATAGACTAATATTGGTAGCAGTCACATAAAATGACAAGGAATAACCCCTTGAGTGTGGTTTACAGTTTGAGTCGTTTTATATACACAACTCTCATAAAATTGTAGGTGTATTTAAAATTGTGACATCATTATCAATATCCTAAACCATCTCCAGTTTCCCGGGTGTGGTATATGAGCCTCCTCCATCTCATCCTGTCCTTGTACCATTCCTTCTCCACCAACTTGTCCCAATCATGACCTCTCAGCAGTACATCGTTCTTAACTAGATATATCCATTTCCTTTGTGGCCTTCCCATGGGTCGTCTTCCTTGTACTTTTCTGTCAAATTCCTTCCTTGCAATTCTGTTAACTGGCATCCTCTTCATGTGACCAAACCACTTCAGTCTTGATATCTGAATCTTACTGAGGAGAGAATTATCTATTCCTACTTCTTCCTAATCTTGTCTTTCCTGGTTTTCTGGATCATAGTGCGTAGGAATTTCATTTCAGCTGCCTGGAGTTTGGAATTATCTCTATTGGTCAGTGTTGTGGTTTCGAGACTGTATATAAGAATTGGTATATAATAGGACTTGTACAATGTCAAATGTCATTTTTGTTTTCATAGGTATTTGCTCATCCCACAGCAGGTGTTTTACCTGGTGGTAAAATTGTGTTGCCTTATTGATTCGAATGTTCACCTCATGTTTTGCTGGGTTGTCATTTGATAGAACACTACCCAAGTATTTGAAAACTGGAATGCTGTCCAGTTGGGCTTCATTTAACATGACTATTGGTTTTGCTCCTTCCCCATACACGTTCATTGCCACCGTCTTGGTCTTACTGATGTTTAAACCATATTTCTTAAACTCCTCATTCCAGCTTTTCATTCTCTCTCCCAATTCCTCTTTTGAGTCACTCCAGATCGCAACATCATCTGCAAATGTGAAGGCTTTGATATCTCCATGTTCTTTTCTTTTAACAGATTTCATTACTACATCCATCACAATAATAAATAGAAGTAGTGACAATGAGCTGCCCTACTGCACTCCTCTCTTTGTTTCAAACCAGTCCAACAAAACATGTCTTACTTGAATACAACTTATATTCCCACTATACAACATTTTCACTTTGTCTATGAGGCTGTCTCATACTTGAAGTTCTTTCATGCATTGCCAAATTCTTTCCCTTGTTACACTGTCGTAGGCTTTCTCAATGTCCAAAAATATTAAAAATAAAGGCTTGTTCTTCTCCCAGTATTTTTCCATTAGCATCCTAATTGCAAATATAAGGTCTGTAGTTGACCTTCCTGGTCAGAAACCATACTGCTCTTCTTCCAAAATTGGTTCAACAATTTCTCTCTGATTCTGGTCTCTATTATTTTTTCCAATATTTTCAAGACATGAGACAGTAGTGTACATTTTCGTCGGTTTCCTTTCTTGAACAGAGGTACAATGCTGCCCATCTTCCAGTCCTGAGGAACAGTATTTTCCTCCCATATCTTGTTGAGCAGTCTGTAGAGCCATTGGATTCCTGGAATTCCTGCCGCTTTCAGCATATCTGCACTTAGTTCATCTATGCCCACCGCCTTTCCTTTCTTCATGCTCTTGAGTGCATTTTCAACCTCAAGCCATGTAACTGGTGGTACAGTTGTGGTTCCTCGACTTGGCTCTCCTCTATCCGTTGTTACGTTTTCAGTATCTCCATTCAACAACTTTTCAAAATAGATCTTGATTTTCTGTTTAATTTCTCCCTCTTCTTGTGCCAGAGTTCCATCATCATGTTCTATTGCTTTTATGGTCTCTTGATCCCTTTGCTTGTTTTTCACTGCTCTGTATAGCAATTTCATATTTTCTCTTCTGTCCTCTTCCAGTTTGTCTGCAAATTCATTCCATTTCTTCTCTTTTTCTTCCCTTACAATGTTCTTTACAGCAAGTTTCTTGTTCCTGAATACTCCTTGGAGTCTTTGTATTTCTTGTCCATTGCGTTCTTGTCCCTATTTTGTTTTCCCTTGTCCAGTGCTTTCTTTATTTGGTTTCTTTCTTTCACTGCTGTTTTCACTCTATCATTCCACCATGGTGTCTCCTTTTTTCTTTTGATGGAACTTGTAACTCCACATAGGTTTTTGGCTTCTCCCACAAAGGTGTTTTTGAAAGCTTTCCACTCTTCATTAACGTTGTTTACTTCACCCTTCGGCAGATTTGTTGAATCTTTAGTTTGTATTCTTCCTTTATTTGGACTTCTTGCAACTTCCAAGTTTTAACCCTTGGTTTTTTCATAATAATTTTCTGCATTTCATTAGTCTTATGTTTGAAGTCCACTACCAGCAATCTGTGGTCACTGTCCATGCTTTCACTAGGGATGACTTTTACATCTGTGATGTATCTACCACCATCTTTATTCATGATTACGTAGTCAATCAATGTTCTATACTGGCCATCTCAACTGTACCTTGTTACTCTGTGTCTGTCTTTTTTTTTAAAGAATGTATTTTGTATTATAAGATCATTTCTTCTGCACAGATCTAATAGTTGTTCTCCTTCCGGGTTCCTTTGTCCAAATCCATGTGGACCAATGATGTTCTCGTACCCCAGTCTGTCTACCCCAACTTGCATGTTTAGATCTCCAATAATAATAACGTTTTCCTCATTAACTGTATCTTCCAGGTCTTGCCAAAATTTCTCTTTGTCTTCCTCAGTGCAGCCTGTCTGTGGGGCATACACTTGTATGACGGTGTACTTAGTGTTCTCCAGTTTCATGAACATTTAAATTATTCTATCACTTTTGCAGATAACTACAGCTGTAGCATCAGTCCCTTCGTTAATTAAGAATCCACTACCTTCTCCTGTCCACTCCAGTACAATTTGTATCCTCCACAAAGTGTATTACTTCCAGTCCCTTTCCATTTGGTCTCACTTAATCCCAATATTGATATTTTTCTTCTATCCATCATGTCTAGGAGTTGTTCTACCTTTCTGGTTAATGATAGAATGTTCATAGTTCCAATTCGGTATTTGAATCTCTTATTTATATTGGGTTTCCTTTCAGAACATTGTATATTATCAGCCTTACAGTCATCATACTTTACAATTGTCTGAGAGGACATGTCAGTCCAGTCTATAATCTTCTTTCCGAGGCTCTTTTTCTTATTGAAAGCGATTGTACTCAATACTCTCCTGCTGACTTGCTAGGCCTAATGCATAAGAGGATTTTCTTTCAGGGTTTACTCGCTTAGCCTTTCAGGATGCCTTCCTCGTCCTATAAGGCAGTAGGTTCCATCTGTACACCCCCAGAAGGATGGGTTGCCTCTTCCCCCATCTCCACCGTACCGAAGTCCACCTTCTCCGCCGTAGATGCCGTTGAGGTCTTCACCCTTAACCCGGGCCAAGGGCCCTCCATATTTATGACCCCTGGAGAGACATAAGGTATTTTATCTTAAAAAGCATCTACCGCCACTAGTTAGTATTTTCCACTCCTCTTTATCACCACATACCACACAGTATGCGTATGCTAGAGATCAATTCTGTTAACTCATGATACTACCAAGTATTCCATTAGAAGATATCAAGAGTTGTCTACACAGAGACAGAAAAGATTTCTATTCCTGCTGCTTTTCACACACTCTGGTGGGGTGCACATGTGCAAACTTTGTTGCATATGTGGAATTACCCCTGTTTTGCAGCTGGGTGTGCAATCTTGATATCAACTCTATGTGAAGAGATATTTCGTTGTGCCTAGAAGAACTGCTATGGGTAGAGTTGAGCCTTGGGTCATGTGAAACGAGAACGTGGTAGTTTTTCACATTGGTACCAACAATGTAAGGGGCAAGCAAATATAAGTACCAACATAGTTGGGAATGTGTGGGATATGGTTAATGCAGCACTACTGAAGTTTAAGGATTACACAGTATAAATTTCATTCTATATTGATGGTTTTGTGCTGTGTATGGATTGTCTGCCAAGACACACTACGACTGGCAAGGAATATTACTCCAAGACTGAAACCATACGACCCAAGTCCGACTTTTCAACTTATAATGGCACCACATGAAAAGCTCCCTCTGTGTTAATAGCCTACTTTTACTACACAACAATGTTTATTATCCATTAAACCACTAATGGAACACATTTTATGATTAGCAGCATAGAACCAAGACTGAACTGCTAGTCACGACTTTTTTTCTCTCTTAACCTGAGTGTGAACAAACGTAAGATTCTGTACTTGTTCATTGATGAGATGTATATAATCCACTTTTTGAGCAGTCATGTCACTCCTTGCTCTATTCCACTATTGACCTGGTTCAGTTGGGCACGTGGTTGTGTGGTAAGTTCCTCATCTATTGTTACATAGTTCGCTCACACAATTTTCATCTGGGTCATGAAACACTTTTCGGGAGCAAATCCTGTGGTGGAAACCATGAACTGCAAACCTGGTCACTACTTGCCTCATTTCACAGAGAGGTTGCTTTTTATTCTGTAGATCTTGGAACAGCTTGTTGTAACTTTCCATAGTCTGTAGTAGTAGAGTCATCCGTAGATCCTCTATAAGAAATGTTTCTCTTGCAAGCTCGTATACCAGCCTGTATTTGGTTGTCTTTGATACACCGAGGGCTCTTTTGAGAAATCTAGATTTTGTCTTTTCTATCTCTTCCAATTGCATGTAGTTAAGAAATTCCCATATTAGCTCAAGTTCACATGTCAGAATGGGTAGTATTTTCGTTTGAAAAGTGCCAAGTGGTATGAGATTTATATGTCCAATGTCATTTATAGCTTTTATTGCAGAAGCTAAAGCTTCTTCCTGCAACCTGTAGGGTAATGCCTAGGTATTTGAAATTGTCGTTGCAGGTGACTTGGTTGGAAACTGCTGGCCTTTCATCGTATTGAAAAATTATCATTACCGCCTTGTTCTCTTTGATTGTAACTTTGTTTTTCTGGGCCCAGTCACTTAATAAGTCTACTGCCTTTTGCAAGTCATTTATCTGCTCTGAAACTATTGCCATATCATCTGCATATATGTATAATTTAGCCTTTGTTGTTTCTCAGATTCTGTCATCAACAACAACAATGTATGTGAGGGTGGGGCTCAGAGGATCACCTTGAAGTATTTCATTCGTTTGCATTATCCAGCTTGAATTCCCAACTCTGTCGTAGACTTGTATGTAGTTTTCTGCTAATATATTCGATATGAGGGTCATTGTTCTTGTTCTGCCTATTAGCGTTTCTAACTTGTTTATAAGTATAGTTCTGTTGACTAAATCAAAAGCCTTCAAGTAATCAACAAAGACTACATAAAGTTTCCCATTAGGTTTCTCCAACATCATTGTTATATGTCGTAGTAGATTCTCTGCTGCCATGAGTGTTTACCTCTGCTTACAGAAGTCACATAACTCTTCTGGCAGCATTGGGTCTATAATTACCTTTATCCTGGTTGTCAGTATCCTTGTTAATAGCTTCAGGGCAACCGACTCCAGTGCAACTCCCAGGTACAAGTTTGGATCATCAGTACTCCACTTTCCCTTATATAGTAGCTTAATTGTTGATTTATTCCATTCACCTGGTATTCGATTGAGTTCTAAACATCTGTTCAATAGTGCCATCCATACTGGTAACAGTTCATCTGTAGTTTGCATTAGATGTTCAGTCCTGATTCCATCCGGGCTGGGAGATCTATTATTCCTCATTTTCTGCATAGCATTTAAATCTCTCTTTCTGTGATGGATCCTGTCATATCCAGGTCTTGTGGGAGTCTGATTGTAGGTCGTGATTCTTTTGCACAAGTTACTTTCTTGACATGTTCTTCCCAGATTTCCATTGAAATGTTGGGTTGGAAGCTTTGAATTATTGGCCATAGGGCCCTGTATGAGTCTGACTCAGCTTCTATAATGACCTTTCTTTGTGCCTCTTCTATGTATTCCATTTTCTTCTTTTTGAGCATGTCTTTATAGCTTTTCCTCTGCTGCTAGTATTCTTCCAGCATTTTGTTGTCTTTCTTTTCTCTCATGTTGTGAAGTTTTTTCATGGTCTCCTTCCTCTGAATATAGCATGATTCATCAAACCATGGTATTGCTTTTCTCCCTTGTACATATGGGGTTGCTGCACTATTGGATCCATGTTGCAGCGTCGTCAATATCTCCTGAGGGAGGAGTTGGAAAGTTTGAGGGAAATAATTAGGATTCTCACAGAAGACAGGAAGGAAGATTGGACTCCCTCAAACAATGTACAGGTTACAGTAGGTGTACAAGAGGGAGGGGAAGGAAAGGGAGGAGTTGTAGAAGACAGGTGGTCTAATGTTCTAAGGGGAAGGAGATTGCAGACCAAGGGCTCTATTCAGGATCAGAATTCAGGACAGGTGTCTGTGCGAAATCGGTACGAGTCACTCCAGGTAGAACAACAGAGGGAAGATGAGGGACAGGGAACTGTTGCTGAGATGCATGGAAGTAGGAGGAAGGGAAAAGGTAGGAAAGGGAAATGTAGAGTAGAGGATAGGAAAAGACAGGTAGAACAGGGTCATGGGAAGGAGAAAAGGGAGGAGGAAGTAGCTTCTGCAGCTATCAGCAAAGATAGGGCTGACCAGGAGGGGAGGCGATCAAATGAGGTGGGTAGGGTTGAGGCTCTGGTCATGGGGGATTCCATCGTTAGACACGTGGGGAAAGTGTGTGGAGGAAAGGGAACCAGGGTAGAATGTTATCCAGGAATTAGATTGAGGCAGATGTTGAGGAAAGTAGAAGAGAGGGAGGAGGGGAAGGAGAAGGTGGTAGTGTTTCACGTTGGTACCAACAACATAAGGCAAGCTGATATAAGTACCAACATAGTTGGAGATGTATGGGATCTGGTAAATGCAGCACGGGTGAAGTTTAAGAAAGCGGAGATTGTTATTAGTGGAATACTGTGTAGGAGGGATACTGACTGGAGGGTGATTGGGGATTTAAATGAGACTATGGAGTGGGTATGTGGGAAACTGGGAGTGAAATTTCTAGATCTTAATGGGTGGGTAGGAGATAGGGATCTGCGCTCAGATGGCCTTCATTTAAACCGCATAAGTATAAGTTAGGAAATTTGTTTGGAAGGGTAATAGGGAGGTACATTCAGGGAAACGGGATGGCCTAGGGAGCAGTGATAAGGGAACAGGGAACTGGAAATCAAGTAGGGATGACATAAAATTGTTAGTGTTGAACTGTAGAAGTATTGTAAAGAAAGGAATAGAATTAAGTAATTTAATAGATATATATTTACCAGATATTGTAATAGGAGTTGAATCATGGCTGAGAAATGATATAATGGATGCAGAAATTTTCTCACGGCACTGGAGTGTGTATCGTAGAGATAGGATAGGAAAGGTGGGAGGGGGAGTTTTCATTCTGGTGAAAGAAGAATTTGTAAGCTACGAAAAAGTTAAAGATGAGACACATGAAATTCTAGGTGTAAGGCTCATTTCTAAAGATAATAGGCAACTTGATATATTTGGAGTGTACAGATCGGGAAAGGGTAGCACTGATGCGGATTCGGAATTATTTGATAGGATAGTCAGCTATGTGGGAAACGACATGGAAAGAAATGTGATTGTAGCGGGAGATCTGAATTTGCCAGATGTCAATTGGGAAGGAAATGCGAACAACAGGAAGCATGACAAACAAATGGCAAGTAAGTTAATATGGGAAGGACAGCTGATTCAGAAAGTGATGGAACCAACCAGAGGGAAAAATATCCTGGATGTCGTGCTGATAAAACCAGATGAGCTCTATAGGGAAACTGAAGTAATAGATGGTATTAGTGATCATGAAGCTGTTTTTGTGGTAGTTAAAAATAAATGCGATAGAAAGGAAGGTCTTAAAAGTGGGACTGTTAGGCAGTACCATATGGCTGATAAAGCAGGTATATGGCAGTTTCTAAAAAGTAACTATGATCGGTGGAAAACGGTAAATAAAAATGTAAACAGACTCTGGGATGCGTTTAATGAAATTGTTGAGGAATGCGAAAACAGGTTTGTACCTTTAAGGGTGGTAAGGAATGGTAAAGACCCACCTTATTATAATAGAGAAATAAAGAGACTAAGAAGGAGGTGCAGACTGGAAAGAAATAGAGTTAGAAATGGCTGTGGAAGTAAGGAGAAATTGAAGGAACTTACTAGAAAATTGAATCTAGCAAAGAAGGCAGCTAAGGATAACATGATGGCAAGCATAATTGGCAGTCATACAAATTTTAGTGAAAAATGGAAGGGTATGTATAGGTATTTTAAGGCAGAAACAGGTTCCAAGAAGGACATTCCAGGAATAATTAATGAACAAGGGGAGTGTGTATGTGAGGATCTTCAAAAGGCAGAAGTATTCAGTCAGCAGTATGTAAAGATTGTTGGTTAAAAGGATAATGTCGAGATAGAGGAAGAGACTAAGGCCAAAGAAGTAATAAAATTTACATATGATAACAATGACATTTACAATAAGATACAAAAGTTGAAAACTAGAAAAGCGGCTGGAATTGATCAGATTTCTGGGGATATACTAAAGACAATGGGTTGGAATATAGTACCATATCTGAAGTACTTATTTGATTATTGTTTGGTCGAAGGAACTATACCAGATGAATGGAGAGTTGCTATAGTAGCCCCTGTGTATAAAGGAAAGGGTGATAGACATAAAGCTGAAAATTACAGGCCAGTAAGTTTGACATGCATTGTATGTAAGCTTTGGGAAGGCATTCTTTCTAATTATATTAGACATGTTTGTGAAATTAATAACTGGTTCGATAGAAGGCAATTCGGTTTTAGGAAAGGTTATTCCACTGAAGCTCAACTTGTAGGATTCCAGCAAGATATAGCAGATATCTTGGATTCTGGAGGTCAAATGGACTGTATCGTGATTGACATGTCTAAAGCATTTGATAGGGTGGATCATGGGAGACTACTGGCAAAAATGAGTGCAATTGGACTAGACAAAAGAGTGACTGAATGGATTGCTATATTTCTAGAAAATAGATCTCAGAGAGTTAGAGTAGGTGAAGCTTTGTCTGACCCTGTAATAGTTGAGAGGGGAGTTCCTGAGGGCAGTGTTATCGGACCTTTATGTTTTCTTATATATATAAATGATATGAGTAAAGGAGTGGAATCGGAGGTAAGGCTTTTTGCGGATGATGTTATTCTCTATAGAGTGATAAATAAGTTACAAAATTGTGAGCAACTGCAACGTGACCTCGAAAATGTTGTGAGATGGACAGCAGGCAATGGTATGTTGATAAACGGGGCTAAAAGTCAGGTTGTGAGTTTCACAAATAGGAAAAGTCCTCTCAGTTTTAATTACTGCATTGATGGGGTGAAAGTTCCTTTTGGGGATCATTGTAAGTATCTAGGTGTTAATATAAGGAAAGATCTTCACTGGGGTAATCACATAAATGGGATTGTAAATAAAGGGTACTGATCTCTGCACATGGTTATGAGGGTGTTTAGGAGTTGTAGTAAGGATGTAAAGGAGAGTGCATATAAGTCTCTGGTAAGACCCCAACTAGAGTATGGTTCCAGTGTATGGGACCCTCACCAGGATTACCTGATTCAAGAACTGTAAAAAATCCAAAGAAAAGCAGCTCGATTTGTTCTGGGTGACTTCCGACAAAAGAGTAGCGTTACAAAAATGTTGCAATGTTTGGGTTGGGAAGAATTGAGAGAAAGAAGAAGAGCTGCTCGACTAAGTGGTATATAAATACAAAGTATGTTACAAGTGTTTATTTATATATCCACCTATTCAATACAAAGAGATCTTTTTAGAAATTAAATATTATTTTAAAATGTTAAGGGACATGTTTCGCCCATATTAAGGGCATCATCAGCCTCAAATTCAAACCTGTATGGTGAAAAATCAGGATCCTGATTGCTCTTACAAGCCATAAAAAGAGGATATCATTATAGGTGTCAGTCTAAACATACAAAATATTAGAATGTCCTCGGCTAAAATTGCAGTATCAAGCTGCATGTCATAAGTTCACATGAATATACTTTCCGGAGCGTTGAAAAACTTGTTGGGGTAGGACAGTAAACAGCTCAGTCTTTATAATGAAACAGAAATGTGCCTCCTTGAAGATGATAAGAAAAAGCAAAGCTGATACACTGTTACAGATGTCAATATCGTATGTTGTGATAAGACAACAGATCTCTTAAATGGCTGTTCAGCTGCCTATAGTCTATTTAACTGGCTGAAGGAGTGAAAGTCGAATGTGTTATGATAAGATAACAGTCTTCCTTACATAATTGTGGGAGCAAGGAAAAAGCATTCGGTTGTCTATCGATGTATTTATCTTATTTGAAGGACGAAAGTCGAAGGTTTATCGACGTTGATAGAACTCTTTGGTGTGAAGTCTGTAACAAGAGGAGAGTGAATGCTTAGGAAGGTATTTTTGAAGAGAATGTGTGTTTAAAGAAAGGTAAAACATGGAAAATGTATAAAAACACTTACCCTTTCGTCTGTGAAGATGTAAATCAGTTATGGAAAGGTTAGTTGAAGAAAAATAACGTTATGTGTAGGTTCATTTATTTCTTTGACTGTTAATGCAGTTGCTATGGTAGCGTTGAATGACTGACATTTGTACTTCTGGTATTGTATCGATGTGAGATTGGCGGAGGAGGGTGTGGTTGAGGGGAGGGGGTAGGCGGAGCGTTAAATTTATGTGTTGTTGGTTGCGAGAGATTTACATGGTCGGACAGGGAGGGAGTCGTGTTGGGTTGCGGGAGAATTGTGGGGGCGGGCATGAAGGGAGTCAAGTTAGTTAAAGTAGTGGAGGTTCTAGAAGATGTTAACTTAAGATTTTTAAGAATGTAGTTATGTTTTGAATTTAGAGTTTGCAATAATTTGGGTAAACTTTCGTATAATGGATTCTTGACTTCAATTAAATCATTGAGGTTTAGATTTTTGTTGTAGTGTTGGTCCAAAAATATATAGATGGTTTCAAGTTCATTCATCAACTTTCCTTTGTCTACTCTTTTAATAATTGTGAGGTCTCTTTCTATTGTTGTGAAGTGATGTCCTGTTTCTTTCATATGGGAGCTCATAGCTGAAAATTTATTGTGCTTAATGGCATTATAGTGTTCTCCAGTTTTGCAACATAAAGCCATGCACTCTTTTCTGCAGGTTTTAGTCTGCAGGTTTAACCCATTAATAGAACATATTTTATGAATAGCGGCATAGAGCCAAGACTGAACTACTAGTCACAATTTTTCTCTCTTAACCTGTGTGTCTGCAAACAGAAGATTCTTTTATACTTGAACAACGATGAGATGTTTCAAATGGATTTCATGTCACAATTTTGTTGTAAATTTGATTTGCTGTGGACATGTTTATAACACCTTTGTTGTTATGCTAATTTTACTACTTAACTTTCTTTCTTTGCTAGGCTGAGTATGTCCCCAAGAGGGACGAAACATGTACCTATAACTTGGCGTTAAGAATAAAATCTTTTGTGAGTAAATTAAAGGTGGAACTTTTAATATGCATGTCTTTAAACTGAAAATTAATGGGTTGACTTTCCAGCTGGAGAAATGACACTTTGCTCAGCACCGCATAGAATATGTTGGCTATGTTTTGACAATGGAGAGTTTAGAAAGACAACTCGGGAAGAAACAGGCTATTGAAGAAGCAAAGCATCCTCGAACCAAGCAACAAGTATGCCAATTCCTTGGCTTGTGTGGTTGGTACAGTTCCTTACTTTGAGGAGAAGGTAGCTCCACTCACAGACGTACTGATAATGACATAATGACATAATGACTGACCATGGTGTGGGTGATAGGAAAATTCAGAGAGTACTTAGAGGGATACTATCCTCATTTTTCCGTATTGAAAGTCAGTTAAAGTAGAACAATAAAACTTTGATTTCCACCTATTCAATACTTTAAAAGCAATTATAAAATTAGGATCTCATCCTTATTTTATTGCTAAATCATTAAAAACATAGGACATGTTTCGTTCAATTATTGAACATCTTCAGCTATACACATTTTTAACAAGGTTAAAATCGGTAACATTATTCTAATAATTTGCAACTTATTGTTTAACTGCTAACAGACTTAATCATAATAACTATTAAAATTCTTTTGAATATAAAACATTATCTATTACGTCGTCTTATTAAAATAATATCACTATTTGTAGTGTTCGAAAGTTTAAAAACTTTGTTCTAAATTTGAAATACAATGTCACAAGTTAGTCAGATATAAATACATTTATAATCTGTTGAAGTTGTTGAATATCCTAAAATTATTTGTTGGATACACATTAAAATCTTTTTGCTACCATTGGCGTGAACTTTACCACACTTTGTACCTTATGAATGTAAAATCTTAGTGCACTCTCAAAACAGTTGAGTTTGGGTATGACTAACATTCTTTTCATCCTGTAAATTAACCAATTGAAGCACACTGTTGATTATTATTTATAAATTTGTTGTACTTTAAATCTTTAACGTCCAATTGTTCAAATTTACGACTTGCTTGTAGACTTTAGCAGTGTGGAGCAATTCTTCAAAACTTTAGCATGAACTCTGTCAAATGGTGACAGTTTAGTTATGATGATATGCAAGTGGTAACTTACTCGAAATTTACGGAAGTAAGTTTGTTGACATCTCTGTAACATTACAAGTAATAAATCTCATTGTAGACAGTATTGGACATCAGATATGAACATTAAAACAAGTATAATAGTTAACACCACCTTTCCAATACTTATCTTTCCTTATATTTAGGAAATAAACATTACAACAGGCGTTGTAAGATGGGACATGTTTCGCTTAACAGTCGTAAGCATCATCAGCCGAAAATAAATCTTAGCCTAAAGTTAGGTCAGGGCCCTGAACCTAGTGTCCTTAACATATGTGGCACCCTAAGAATCAACATTTATATTTAGAAAATGAAAATAGGCTTAAAACTGTCCGACTCGTTGGCTGAATGGTCAGCGTCCTGGCCTTCGGTTCAGAGGGTCCCGGGTTCGATTCCCGGCCGGGTCGGGGATTTTAATCGCTTCTGATTAATTCTTCTGGCTCGGGGACTGGGTGTATATGTCCGTCCCAACACTCTCCTCATCATCTTCAGACAACATACTACACTACCGACCACCACAGAAACACGCAATAGTGCTTACATCCCTCCATAGAGGGTTGGCGTCAGGAAGGGCATCCGGCCGTAAAACAGGGCCAAATCCACATGTGCGACACAGTTCGCACCCGCGACCCCACAGGTGTGGGAAAAGCGGCAGGAAAAGAAGAAAGAAGAAGAAGAAAATAGGCTTAAAACTAGTGTGAAAAAACATAGAATGTTACAACATGGCTAAGAGAAAAAACACAATCGAGTTGAGACAGAGGATAAGAACAGAAAGTACAATACAGAGCTGGTAGTGAAATAATTAAAATCATTAGGATATCATTGTTACCAGTCAGTCAATCAGAATGTTCAAACATAAAAACAAGAGTGAAAATATATAAGAGTGTTCATCATGGCTGAGTTAGAAAAAACACGTAATCGTGTTGCCAGAGGTTAAAAACATAAGGTACAACACAGAGCTGGCAGTGTAATAATCAAACTCATGGCTGCCAGTCAGTTAATAAGAATGTTCATATATAACAAAACATGATGGTTATATTCTTTTAAGTGAAGAAATAATTAAATCCCACTCTTGTATAGATACGTGAGAACGGGCGAGAGAAATCATATGTTGTAGCAGACATGGAGTAGTAACATTTCAAACAGGATTGATCACGCCTGAAGCCGCTTCATTTTTGCTGGGAGTTCAAGACCAAAACGGAAAAAAATAAGATGCCAAGTGTGTGAACTGAAATCTGAAAATGGAAAAAGGAAAAAGATGTACTGGGGCCTTGAAAATAGGGTGTTCAAAATGGGAGACTAAGATCGCTTACCTCTTATGTTGGATGAGCGTTGAGCGGAGACATTAGCCGTTCAAGGGGGTCTGTTAAATTTATGCCCGTTGCTGCGTGTGTTGTATCTGTGTGCTTGCCTAGGCAAAGAGTAAGTTGGGACGGGAGGGGTAGGCGCAACAATGAGAGTGCTGGAAGCTGGCGGCGGAGTTGTATTATGGGGAGGGGGTAAGGTGGAATCTGTTATGACGACTGGAGGGGTATTTAAAGGTTTATAATTGAAGATTTTTGTGAAATTGTTATGATTTATATTAAGATTAATGAGTAAATTGGGGACTTGTTCAATTAATGGGCTGTTGTTCTCAGGTACATCATTCAAATTATTATTATTATTATTATTATTATTAAAATGTTGATCCAAGAAAATGTATGTATTTTCCAGTTCAGTCATTAAGCTGCTTTTATTTACATATTTTATAATGTGGAGGTCCTGATCAATTGTAGAATAATTGTGGCCGGAATCCCTCATGTGGTTGCTCATGGCAGAGTACTTTTTATGCTTTAAGGCATTATAATGTTCCAAGTATCTAGTTCTAAAACTGCGGCCAGTTTGTCCGATATAAGAAAATTCACACTGGGGGCATTTGAGTCTGTAAATACCAGAGTTTGAAAATTTGTCTTGAGAAGTATTTACGAAGTTGGAATTAAAGAATATATTCCGATTAGTGTTGCGAGTTCGGTAGGCAATTCTGATGTTATGCTTCTTAAATGGGTTAGTAATGCTTAATGCTGTGTATGGCGGGGTTAGTGAAGGTGAAGGTGGCAGTGTTTATTCTTTTGGGCTTATCTGGAATTAAATTTGTAGTATTTTTGATTTTATTTTACCAATAATCTTATCGATCAGGTTAGTTTTATAGCCGTTAAGTTTTGCAAGTTCTTTTATATATTCAAACTCTTTTTTTCGGTTAGAAGGGGATAGTGGAATATTTAATGCTCAATGAACTAAACTGTAGAAATTTGCTTGTTTATGAGATTGAGGGTGTAACGACTCATTCTTTATTGTCAAAGGAGCAGCGGAAGGCTTTGTGTAAATTTGGAAAATAAAATTATCACTGGCTCTGGTCAAGATTAAGTCCAGGAAGTTTAAAGACCTGTTGACTTCATCTTCCTTAGAGAACCTGATATTGTGGTCAAGGTCATTAAGGGTCTTTAAAATGTTATCACTATTATTGCAATGTGTGTCAATGATGGCAAATGTTTTGGTCTTGAACTCCCAGCAAATATGAAGCGGCTTCAGGCGTGATCAATCCTGTTTGAAGTGTTACTACTCCATGTCTGCTACAACAAATGATTTCTCTCGCCCGTTCTCACGTATCTATACAAGAGTGGGATTTAATTATTTCTTCACTTAAAAGAATATAACCATCATGTTTTGTTATATATGAACATTCTTATTAACTGACTGGCAGCCATGAGTTTGATTATTACACTGCCAGCTCTGTGTTGTACCTTATGTTTTTAAACTCTGGCAACACGATTACGTGTTTTTTCTAACTCAGCCATGATGAACACTCTTATATATTTTCACTCTTGTTTTTATGTTTGAACATTCTGATTGACTGACTGGTAACAATGATATCCTAATGATTTTAATTATTTCACTACCAGCTCTGTATTGTACTTTCTGTTCTTATCCTCTGTC
This sequence comes from Anabrus simplex, assembly GCF_040414725.1. NCBI lineage: Eukaryota > Metazoa > Arthropoda > Insecta > Orthoptera > Tettigoniidae > Anabrus > Anabrus simplex. The sequence goes on from NC_090265.1 coordinate 1,749,769,751, forward strand.
TCAACTCGATTGTGTTTTTTCTCTTAGCCATGTTGTAACATTCTATGTTTTTTTCACACTAGTTTTAAGCCTATTTTCATTTTCTAAATATAAATGTTGATTCTTAGGGTGTCATATATGATAAGAACACTAGGTTCAGGGCCCTGACCTAACTTTAGGCTAAGATTTATTTTCGGCTGATGATGCTTACGACTGTTAAGCGAAACATGTCCCATCTTACAACGTCTGTTGTAATGTTTATTTCCTAAATATAAGGAAAGATAAGTATTGGAAAGGTGGTGTTAACTATTATTCTTGTTGTAATGTTCATCTCTGTAACAGGAAAATAATTTTGTTAAAATATGTTAGATGGTATTAAAAGTTGAAGAAGCTAATGTTGAAGGATCAGCACTTACCCTTTTTACTTCTGCCTGTATTTACATTTGTGCACTCAACTGTTTGACGACTACTTGTGCTCCTCGTGTTGTATGTGTGTCTCCGTATCTGCGGGGCATTGGGAGGGGAGGCAAACGAGGGCGGCGCTCTAGCAAATGACGTGGTTCTTGGAGGGGAATGTTCAGAATTTGTGTGGAGGGTTGTTTGTATATTCGTATATTGGCTATTGTTGTTATTCAGGATAAAATTGTTTGTCAATTTTGTACTATTGAGTTTGCATGTTTGTATTAACTTTGGAATTTGTTCTATTAATGGGTTTTTGATTTCTATTTCGTCGTTCAGGTTTTTATCTTTATTGAAGTATTTGTCTAGGTAAATATGTATGTTTTCTAGCTCATTCATTAATTTCCCTTTATCGACCCTTCTGATTATTTTTAAATCCCTTTCTATTGTGGTAAAATGGTGTCCTTTTTCTTGCATATGATTACTCATTGCGGAGAATTTGTTATGTTTAGCTGTGTTTACATGTTCCAAATATCTAGTTATAAAACTTCTGCCAGTTTGGCCAACATAAGAAAAACCACAATCTGAGCAAATTAGCTAATAGATTCCTGAACTTTGGTATTTGTTGTTGCGTGAATTTACACTATTGTGGTTGAAAAATATATTTCTATTTGTATTTTGTGTTCTAAATGCAATATTAATTTGCCGTTTTTTGATCGGATTCGTGATTTGGTATACTGCTGGGTTGGTGAAAGTAAATGTTTTTCAGTTTTGATGGGAATAAGGTTAGTGGCTAATTTCGATTTCACTCTATTAATGATTTTGTTGACGACATCTATTTTATTACCGTTGACTGAAGCTAAGTCTTTTATAAATTGAATTTCTTTCTTTAAACTATTATCAGAAAGTGGCATTTTTAAGGCTCTATATATCAGACTAAAAAAAGCGGCTTGTTTCTGTGATTATGGGTGTAGGGAATCTTTTTTAATAGCTATTAGGACGTAAGATGGCTTTCTATAAATCTGAAAGTTAAATTAATTTTCTGTTCGTGTTACTGTAATATCTAAAAAGTTTAACAAATGATTATTTTCTTCCTCCTTAGTGAATTTTACTCTTTGGTCTAGATTATTTAAAAAGTTTAATATATTATCACTGTCAATAAGTTTGCTATCTATTATAACAAAGGTATCATCTACGTATCTCAACCATAAACATATTCCTTTTATGTTTGATTTTATTTTGCTGTGCTCTAGATGATCCATGTAAATATTTGCTAAAATTCCTGATGTGGGGTCACCCATCCCCAAACACATTTGTTTGTAAATTTTATCATTGAATGTGAAATAATTGTTGTTTAAAACAAAATTTAATAGATTTATAAACTCTTCTATTTCGTACGTACTTAACTTGCCCTGTTTAGTTAGATTAGATTCACTGATCTCTATACCTGGATGGCTGGTAACTTGGGTAGCAGTAAGCCGAATAGAAGATGACTGGCGTCGTAAGATGGCAGCGAGCGCATGGTGCAATAGACCACGAGGAGCGCGCTTGCTTTGTTTATGCTTAGTTCAGTGACGCCAGGCCTCTTGATTGTAGTTTCACGAGTGTTCTGTGCTGTGTTATTGCAAAGTAAATAGTAGTGTATTTTACGAATTTAGGTTCGTTGCCCTGTAGTATGCTTGTGAATTACAAGATTAAATTTAAATATGTATGTGTTTATCTGAAATGTGAATGAAGAAACATTCTACGGGGTATTAACATACCGCAGTATTCAGCTTATGGATGTACAAACAGAACCGATCAGCAGAAGGAGAAATCATTTCATCGGGGAGTTTTAATAATAATGTTATTTGCTTTACGTCCCACTAACTACTTTTTTAAGGTCTTCGGAGACGCCGAGGTGCCGGAATTTAGTCCCGCGGGAGTTCTTTTTACGTGCCAGTAAATCTACCGACACGGGGCTGTCGTATTTGAGCACCTTCAAATACCACCGGACTGAGCCAGGATCGAACCTGCCAAGTTGGGGTTAGAAGGCCAGCGCCTTAACCGTCTGAGCCACTCAGCCCGGCTCGGGGAGTTTTATACTGTACATAAGAATCTTTCTAGGGTAGTGTTTTGAGTTTTAGGTTTATTGTATCTTATTTCGCATATTCCGGGAGTAAAATGGCAATTAATTTTTGTAGGTTTCCTTTCTCGAGACCCGAACATCTAAGATCATCGATTAGGAGTATCAGGCGGGAGAATTGGGAGCCTTCTAAAACAGCTGTTCTCTGCTCGGATCACTTAGAGGAAGACTGTTTTGATAGAAATTGACAAACTGTACACCTTAGAAGTGATGTACAGCCAACTGTTTTCAATTTTGCTGAACATTAACTGCAAGTAAAGATTTACTTATATTTTTTAAAATTTCTCATAATTAAACTGACGGTTTCGATGAAATAATTGACGTGACCTTATAACAATATTAGAAAATGAAGTCTGGAGGAATTCTAGACCTTATTTACATCAGGAATAATTATGGGTTTCAGACACTGGAGTGGTGGGAGAAGGGAAAGTGTGGTGGGTGTTTGGGGCTATTCCATTACACTATTCGTGGTATTTGGGACTCTTTTAACTGGTGTTACATATTTCTGATGATGACTATCAATATCGCTTTGCTAGCTGAATTTAATTAAAGAGGTCTGTAATAGTACATTAAGCTGGAGGTAATGTGATATATTGACTAGTTTTGAATATTTGCTGGTTTTATAAATGTGTACATTTGCTTCAATGATATTTTAATTTGATAATATGCGCGTTATTTCTTGGAAACAGGAAACAGAAATTCATTATCAAGCCCCGATTACGATATGTCGAATCTAGGCCTGTATAGTGAGCTACGTTTATAGGTACATCATTTTAAGAATGCATAATTTCGTGGCATACATGTATACAATTTACAGCAATGTTTCCAGAAACTGGTTTTCACTCGTATTGTGTTACCGATCGCTAATTGCATGTATTCAGCACCTAAGTTAATATTTGCCGGCCGTTATTTATACACTCATTTTTATTGTTATTCGGAGATTTACTGACCTCGGAATGACGTGTCAGTGATCCCAATGTCCTTATTCTTTGAGCGAACATGTCTCTATATTTTTAATTATTCCAATGCGCCATTAATTGCGACTTAAAATTGACTATATTATCATTGCTTCCCCGTAAGGAGAGCTCGAGGTTGGGTACGCCAACATGGCGACCGCGCGTTCAACTTGGCGTACTTTCTCCTGCAGCGGAGACCTGCCATCAGCGATCCATGTATAGAGATCAGTGATTAGATTTGATGATTTCAACGGTTTCTTTAATAGGTATGCTTGGATACATATTGGTTATATCATAGGAACATATCCTGTGATGCGGGTGTAAGCTAAAACTATTTAATTTTTCGCAAAATTCAATTGAATTGTTTATCATTGAATCGCTGTTAAATTTGTAATGTTTCTTAAAAAATTGGTGTAAAAAAATTGAGATTTTATAAGTAGGACTCCCTCTACTATTGATTATATATCTAACAGGCATATTTGCTTTGTGGATTTTAGGTAAAGCTTTAGCTGTTGGTTATTTGGGATTCATATTAATCATTTTTGATACTCTTGTTCGTGTATTAAAAAAGTAGAATTATTAAGTACGTTCTTTAGCTTCTTCTGTATTTTATTTATAGGGTCTTTGTTAGTTATTACATAATTATTTTCCGAAAAAAACTCTTCTGTTTTGCTAATGTAATCGTGTCACCATTTGGCAGAATTCATGCTAAAGTTTTAAAGAATTGCTCCACATTGCTAAAGTCTACAAGCAAGTCATAAATTTGAACAATTGGACGTTAAAGATTTAAAGTACAAAAAATTTATAAATAATAATCAACAGTGTGCTTCAATTGGTTAATTTACAGGATGAAAAGAATGTTAGTCACACCCAAACTCAACTGTTTTGAGAGTGCACTAAGATTTTATATTCATAAGGTACAAAGTGTGGTAAAGTTCACGCCAATGGTAGCAAAAAGATTTTAATGTGTATCCAACAAATAATTTTAGGATAATCAACAACTTCAACAGATTATAAATGTATTTATATCTGACTAACTTGTGACATTGTATTTCAAATTTAGAACAAAGTTTTTAAACTTTCGAACACTACAAATAGTGATATTATTTTAATAAGACGACGTAATAGATAATGTTTTATATTCAAAAGAATTTTAATAGTTATTATGATTAAGTCTGTTAGCAGTTAAACAATAAGTTGCAAATTATTAGAATAATGTTACCGATTTTAACCTTGTTAAAAATGTGTATAGCTGAAGATGTTCAATAATTGAACGAAACATGTCCTATGTTTTTAATAATTTAGCAATAAAAAAGGATGAGATCCTAATTTTATAATTGCTTTTCAAGTATTGAATAGGTGGAAATCAAAGTTTTATTGTTCTACTTTTACTTAGAGGGAAGAAAGTCAATTATACACTGAATATGCAGCACTGAAGCGGTTAAACTCTGCTTCCAGCTCCAAGTCTAAACTGATGCAATGGGCCTTGTTGATTGCAGAATTTGATTTTGATGTATGTCATGTTCCTGGATGAAAAATTGTAAATTCCATGGAGGGAATTAGATATTTTTCACCAATAGAACATGTCCAAATGTCAAAAACATATCAGATGTAGGGCTTTTCAGGCATTTGCTCTATTAACCAGCGTTTTGTCTTACGTCTGACACTAGACTCATCAGAGTGGGATGTGTCAGACCCTACCCACTGACGCTGGGGTGTATGCAGGTGAACTTATCAGAAACCCTTATAAGAGGCACAGTCTGATAACTGCATACGGGAGATAAATCTCCACAATGGAATTATTGCCCGCCTAGCAATTCCGAATGAAAAATTCTAAATTCGCATGGAGGGAATTAGATATTTTTCACCAATAGAGCATGTCCAAATGTCAAAAACATATCAGATGTAAGGCTTTTCAGGCTGGTGGCTTCAAGTAACCTATGCAGTGGCCTCCACGGTAAGCACTAGCCTTGCGTCTTGGGAGGTGTGCTAAGTCCCAACTGACGAGCCCAACTTAGCACACGAGGGCGAAACGCAGGCAACCAAGAATGAGTTAGCTGGAAAATTTATAATGTCCAATAACGGACCATTATATTGGTATTTTAGGGTTAGGCAAACAGTCATTGATTATACCTCTATTACAAGAGTTCAAAAATGTATTAATAATTCTATTACCATATATAATTTTAAGAAATATGTCTACTTGTACATGATGTTGTAGAATTTGGCAACAACCTAGGTTCTAGACTTAATAGTCCAGCAATCAGGTACAGTACTAAAAGAAGGGAGGTACTTGGAAAGTATTCTGAAGTTGATGATATTTTGGTATGTTGTTAGTGGGTACCCTGTGTAGTAGAATCTGAGTTTTTGACCTCGAGGACCCTGTGCTAATTGAAGGGGAGCCGAAAAACCTCAAAATGTTTGGAGTTTTTTCATGTTTCCACTTATAACTTCTACACCATGCGCTTTAAGTGTAAGACACCTATGGTAGGCCACTTTGGTTTAAATATTTCCGTCTTAGAGTAAATGCTCAATTATCTCCACTGTGTTTATCGTAATATACGCTCAACCACCTCAGCCAAGCAAGCCAACACTCTTCTTCTGATTTCGTGGCCTGTTCATATGCCACTGTATGGCGATTCCCCTTATATCCATAGTGTTAGTAAAAAATATATTATTATTATTATTATTATTATTATTATTATTATTATTATTATTATTATTATTATTATTATTATTATTTACTAACGTGAGGCAGCTGCTGAGCAGACCTTCCACCCCCACTCCCCAAACCACGTTAAGTCGGATGAGAGTGTAGAATTTAAATTTTTTTGGAATGGGATGAGGGGGTGTGAGTATGGTATCTTGAGGGGAAAGGGTGTTGCGTATGTGAGACGTGCAGGCTCCTTGATGTTTTTGTGTAAAGGGTACTTAACACAATTTACATAGAAATGTTGAAAAATGAAATTTATAAGGTGAAAACTTGCATTTTTCTGCTATTTTTGATAATTTGAGAAATTTGTTGAATATTTGAACCACAGTATCCCTAACTATTGGGTCAAAAGATAATTTTGATCAGCGAAATGTGAAGGGAATTTAATGCTTTTCAATTTTGTAAATAGGTGTTTTCTGCTGAAAATGTTTGGTTTAGAAGTTATAAGCAAGAACATGAAAAAAGTCCGAAAATTCTGAGGTTTTTTGGCTCCCATTAAGTTAGCACAGGTTTCTTGAGGTCAAAAACTCAGATTCTGCTACACAGAGCATCTAATAACAACATATCAAAATATCATTAACTTCAGAATACTTTCCAGGTAGAAAGGACCTGATAAAGATAGTGAATTACAACTTACTTTTTGTTTTCGATGTACTTGCGTAGCTGCTCCGTAGTCCTCTTTTATTCCTTTTGGTGAACTGCAATATTTTTTTAGTCCATGTTAAACCCATCACAATAAAAAACACTACACAGCCTCAACCACACTGATTAAAAATCCACTAATCATAGTACCATGGTATAATAACACACGACAAAAAATATGGTTCTAAGACATTTCGAACCACCGGACATTTTGTACCACTAGACGGGCTGATTACCTGCGAAGTGGCAATTAATGACTTTAAAATATTTAGGAGAGGATATTCCGTACCACATGAAAGAGAAAGGGATTTTGCGAAGTAAAAACTATTTCCTAATGAATGCATTCATTTGTATATCCATTGTCCACTACTGGCGCAGAAGCCTCCGCAAGGTATGACCACTGCTGACGTTAACCTTCCGTCGGACGCAATTGACCTGATTGGTATTACATACTACCCACTTCATTCATTTGTTAACTTGACTTGATTGGCGCGCGTGTTAATTCTAATCTCGTATTCGTCATTTGCTGGGAACCTAGCTACTTCCACCTTCCAGTAGTTTCCTGTTTCCGTGTGACCTTCAAGCACATATCGGCCAGTTCATCAGAATCTTCTATTTTACTTGATAGTGAAATAATGCAATAGTTTATAAATATTCGCAATAATAGTAAAATTATCCATCTTTGTGCTCATCAGGCACATTGCGCCCGAACACAATGTATATTTGCATTGTGTGGTTTTGTTTCAGGCTTTATAAGTAGAAGTCCGATATAGCGAGTACGATATATAACGAGAACTCCGTTATAGCGACGACTTTTCTGTCCCTTCAAAATTCCTATATTAAACTGTGTATCGTCCTTCGGTTACAGCGAGCACCCTGTCACTGTTGTATCAGTTATTACGAGCGATTAAGCGCGCGCGATTTTTTCCGTTACCGATATTTATGCACCCCAGCGATGATACTGCATGCGATCGATTACCTTCGGCATCGTTTCCTCGCTATGTGCACCAGCGATTTCTCTCGTCGACATTCGAAGGCGATGTCGGAGTCGATTAGTAATATCCGTCGACAGCTGTTCCGTAAAGAAAATTCGAAATGAAAGAACGTATTTTCGTAATAAATCCGTAAATAACATGTCCGATAACGGTTATTAACTCGTTAAAAATTAAGGCTGACTAAATGACCGCTTAATTTTGAGGCGACATACGCAAATTAAGTAAGAATGGGATACACGTCGAGATATGGCAGAGTGCTTAATTGATTTCAGAGGTTAGTTTATATTTTGTCGCGCCTGGTTAAATTACGGAAAGGCTATTATGAACATTTATAGCGAGAAAGGTATAATTTCTCTACTGGCGCTTGAAGTATGTTTTCATCATACGTATGGTACGGTTAAGTTAGGATACGTAACGCTGTTTGAATAAGAAAACTGAAACGTTTGCAACAGAATGCGATCGATCATCTACGGTACGGTATAGTTTTCTCACTTTGAGCATTTGCGAGCTCTCTCGTTGACATTCAGAGACGATGTTGGAGTTGATTAGTAATATCCAACGACTGCTGTTCTCTAAAGAAAATTCGAAATGAAAGAGGATAACACGTTTTCGTAATAAAAGCGCAAATAACGTGGCCGATAGCAGTTGTTAACTCGTTAAAATTAAAGACTGAAGTAAACGATATCTTGATTTTAATGATATATGCGGAAATTAAGTAAGAATGTGATACACCTCAAGATATGGCAGAGTACATCATTGATTTCAGAGGATATTTAATATCTTCTCGCGTCTAGTTACGGCTGTTTACATGCGTTTCAATTATGCTTTCATGATAGGCTTCATATACGGGTAGGTTAAGTGACGCTGTTTGAAGAAGAAAGCTGAGGTGTTTGCCACAGAAATCTCTGGAGTGATGCCGTATTTTTCCGAATCCAAAACTTTTTTTTTCTCAGAATCTCATGCGAAAACTCAAGGGTTGTTGCATTCGCGGCCTAACATGGATCCCACTGGCAACTACCGCGGTAACCACGCTGCTTCTTTTCACACGTGCACAGAACTCGTTGACAATAAACAACCGCCTCGTTACCACACATCGCTAGCCGCGACAACCGTTGTACAGTGCCCGTGTGCTTCTCAAATCTGCAGAATGGTATCAAGACATGCTACCCTTCGAATTCTTAGAAAAGCCATGGCTACTCAGTGGCAGAGTCATAATGCGTCTATTGTACTTTACGCTTAATAAAATCAAATACAGTAGAGACAATACACGACACTGAGCGAGATATCGAGGGACAGCTATTGGAACTCACTCTAGCGGATAGACCTGAACAGTACTGATTCTCTCATAAGAGCACGTGTATTTTTGTGTGAAGTTTTTGGTGTTATTTATGCGTTTTCAGTGAGTTGACATAATTAAATAGTAGCGTGTGTCATTGCTTGATATCTCCTCTCAACATGAGGGGAAAGGTATGAGCTGTGTTTGGCTGCAGTAATTACGAAGTAGAGAAAAATGCGCGGTCGTTCTTCAGGTTCCCTCGTGACAAGAACATGTAATATTGTGTTTGCATATATATTCTTCCAGTGACAGAGATTTTTATAGTACTTCATAATCTTCTGACCTGCTCGACCCAAATTTTTTTTTTGCTAGCTGCTTTACGTCGCACCGACACAGATAGGTCTTTTGGCGACGATGGGACAAGGAAAGGCTAGGAGTGGGAAGGAAGCGGCCGTGGCCTTAATTAAGGTACAGCCCCAGCATTTGCCTGGTGTGAAAATCGGAAACCACGGTAAACCATTTTCAGGACTGCCGACAGTGGGGTTCGAACCTACTATCTCCCGAATACTGGATACCGGCCGCACTTAAGCGACTGCAGCTATCGAGCTCGGTCGACCCAAATTTTAACTGGCATAAAATGTAATACGCATATTTTATTGTATAGTGCAGCAGTTAACCTTCAATTCCGATGTGTTGTTGTAGGTGTGATCTGTGGGTTTTTAAATGTCACAGAAGTGATTTGGATAAGGTGTACAAGAAAGAAGGGACGTTACGCTTATATAAGAATTATAAGATCTGTTCAGATCATTTCCAGGCCAGCGACTTCAAAAATCCTCGACTATACAGCCAAGGGTATATTACATTTTTACTCTAATTGTACGTAAATATTCCTCAAAGCATCACTATCGACAACATTTTCATACTTTTCTTTCTTTAATCACTCTTTTCAGATTAAAGAAGGAATTTTATAGATTTTCTTTCTGTTAGTAGGCTTCATGTTAAGAGGAAAATTGTCCAGCTTTTAAATGTTAATTCATTGCATCATGTGTGCAAGGAATGTGCCGATATTTTTATTGACAAGTGTCTTAATGTGATCATACAATGTTTTTTAAAAGAAAAAAAGACAAATCCAACCATAAAAGTTCAGGCAGGAATGCTAAAGCTAAAAAAGTAATGCATAAATGAAAGATCAAGCCATTTCACAGCAGCCCATTTCATATCTTGTTTATGTGTCTAATTTCAGTCTTTGAATAACTACTTAACCTTTTAAATAATTATTCATTCATTTATCCAGAATTGCTTTAGCAACTTCGAAGTTAATATCTCAATACCACTTTCTTTCTAGACGTAATTTATTTATCCATTTCCGTATATACATTTCCATTGATATTTGAATTTAGCGCGATTTGTTCAGGTCAAGTCACTAGGAGCGCCACCGTCGAATTGTCTCCCATTTAACAAGGCTAAATCCGTAAGTGTCGGGTATTGTCTCTACTGTATTTGGTAAAATTAAGGTTTATAGACAGCAGGAATATTTTCGTGATGGATAGTCGTATTGTAAAGATACGTGGAAAAGGTATTGCCGGCAAATTTTCAACGGGTTCTAGTCGATATTATGATGCTAATTTTAAGTTAATGTTTATTAAACACTCGAAAATGTAGAATAATTGTGCAGCCGCAAGAAAATACGACATAGGCCTAACTAAAGCCAATATTTGGCGTTAGCGAGAAGACAAAGAGCTAAAACAATGTATACTATAAAAAAAAAAAAAAACAATCCATTCAGTGGTCCGCAACAAGGACGCTTTTAAAGAAGTCGAAGATGAAATTGTGAGGTATGTGCACGAAAAACGCAAGGGCGGAATGCCCATAACGTGGCGCAATAAACTCGTTCGTTGACTTTCAACGTTCGCGATTAGGCCTATACATCGCTAGCCGCTGAATTTGGCCGAACCCGACAAGCGAAACGTGCGTGTAGCGGTAGCCGGTTATATCTGACGCTGCGTAAAAGTAACAGTTTTATAGACAGCAAGAATAATTTCCTGATGGATCGTTGTATTATAGAGGCGCATGGAATAGATATTGCCGGAAAATTTTCAACGAGTTCTCTTCGGTATTATGATGCCAATGTTAAGTTAATGGTCCTTAAACCCGCGGAAATAAAGAATAATTGTGCAGCCGCAAAAAAGAAATACGGCATGACGAAAGTCAATGTTCGGCGTCTAAAAATAGTCGAAAATGCGTTAGGCCTATTGTACAACAAGGCATTCATATGATTTTACAAACTTCGTTTTGAGCCTGATTTAAATTTTTAGAAGGAAAAAGTGGGGTTCATCTTGGAGTCTGAGAAATACGGTATTATATTTTTTTCAGATGAAATTAAACATACACTTTCACGTATTATCGGATTACGAAAAATAACAAACAAGTAAGCCGTAGTGTGGATATCATCTGCGGAAACAAATTTTGAACAAACTGATTGCCGTTTCATACCGATTTCAAAGTGCATGAAAGGTTTTCCGACTTTTATACAAAAATCGGATATAACGACAATCCGCTATACCGAGTAAATTTTTCGCGGTTATGATTTCTCGCTATAACGGACTTCTACTGTACTTATAAAAATAGACTTTCTTATGATATCTATGTAAACATAAGTGGTAATATAGTTTAAAGGGCAATTATTAAAATAATATATAAGTTTTCTTCAAAAATATACATTTTTTTGTTTCCGATTTCTAGAGTGTGCCTGTCAGGCAAGGAAATGAAATCCCAATTTGGTATCAAGTGGTGTGATTACGTAATATTTTGGAGATTACGGGAAAACCGTTCGCAGGTAGATAACGACCTAGGTGGTACGAAATGTCCTCAAAAATCAATGGTACGGAATGTCCGGACACCAAAAATAAATAACATGCTATTGAAAGGTCATACCACAATCAGCGAGTAACAATAGTGTCAGCGTGTCCCCTGCCACTTGTTATGAAGCAAGGGTGAGGAAGCGACTGACAGCAGCTGAAGATCTCACCACACCCCAGCATGGGTAAGAGCTCATCTGTCATCATCCCTCTTCAAGGACAAGACTTTGCGTCGCTGCGGCATCTGACGGAAACTGGCTGAACTTCTAGCACTAGAATTCGGCCGACACTCGTAAGTCAATAAGCAGAGCTTTATTAAAATCACAATTAAATATATAAAGAATCCCTAATTTTAAAATATGCTGAAACAGCCAATTAAAGAAAAATATAAACTTTCTTACCTTATAGATTGTTTCTAATTTGAACACCATCTTGACTTAAAAGTAGTTTAGGAAAACTGCAATTCAGAGCTCAATTTTATATGGAGTTTCGTTATTTTTAACTACTATTTTTAAAACTATACTTGCATTTCTTTTTGAAATGCTTTTACACTAATCAAAAGTGTTTCACAGACTACAGTACGCTATAAAAACAAAATAATTTTACCTTGTTCCATTTTCTTATAAAAACCCTTACAAACTCTTACGAGGTGGTAGTGTTTCACGTTGGTACTAAAAACGTAAGGCAAGCAGGTATAAGTACCAACATAGCTGGGGATGTGTGGGATCTGTTAAATGCAGCACGGATGAAGTTTAAGGAAGCAGAGATTGTTATCAGTGGAATACTGTGTAGGAGGGATACTGACTGAAAGGTGATTGGGGATTTAAATGAGACTATGGAGTGGATATGTGGGAAACTGGGAGTGAAATTTCTAGATCCTAATGGGTGGGTAGGAGACAGGGATCTGCGCTCAGATGGCCTTCACTTAAACCGCAGTGGTACGTATAAGTTAGGAAACTTGTTTAGAAGGGTTATAGGCAGGTACATTCAGGGAAATGGGGTGGCCTAGGGAGTGGTGTTAAGCAAACACGGGAACTGGAAATCAAGTAGGGATGACATAAAAATGTTAGTGCTCAACTGTAGAAACATTGTAAACAAAGGAATCGAATTAAATTAATAGATATATACTTACCAGATATTGTAACAGGAGTTGAATCATGGCTGAGAAATGATATAAAAGATGCAGAAATATTCTCACGGAACTGTAGTGTGTATCGTAGAGATAGGATAGGAATGGTAGGAGGGGGAGTATTCATTCTGTTGAAAGAAGAATTTGTAAGCTACGAAAAAGTTAAGGATGAAAAACATGAAATTCTGGGTGCAAGGCTCATCTCTAAAGATAATAGGCAACTTGAGGTCTTTGGAGTGTACAGACCGGGAGGGGGTAGTGCTGACGCTGATGCAGAATTATTTGATAAGATAATCAGCTATGTTGGAAATGATATGGAAAGGAATGTGATAGTAGCAGGTGATCTCAATTTACCAGATGTGAATTGGGAAGGTAATGCGAACAATAGGAAGCATGAACAACAAATGGCAAATAAGTTAATATGGGAGGGGCAGCTGATTCAGAAAGTGATGGAACCAACTAGACGGAAGAATGTTTTGGATGTGGTTCTGATGAAACCAGATGAGCTCTATAGAGAAACCGAAGTAATAGATGGTATTAGTGATCACAAAGCCATTTTTTTCATAGTTAAAAATAAATGTGATAGAATGGAAGGTATTAAAATTAGGACTATTAGGCGGTACCATATGGCTGATAAAACACGCATGAGGGAGTTTTTAAAAAGTAACTATGATCGCTGGAAAATGGTAAATAAAAAGGTAAATGGACTCTGGGATGGGTTTAACTCTTTCGCTGCACTATTTTTTAACAGAACAAATATGGAGAAAAGTAATTTTTTTCATATTTTCCAAATGAATTGAGACTATTTATTTTAAAGGATAGTGACATTCAACACCATAGCACCATTTTTAACTCAATTTCCGCAAACTAGCAGTGACATTTGACCTTGGAACACACATTGCTGTGATACATCTCCGACCATGGAACGGGACACATTGCAGGCTGTCGTGGGCAATTCTTACAAAAAAAATATAGTTTGTTTTTCTTGCACAGTCCATTTCATTTCTTTGAACATTTTGCTGGTAATATAGACCAAACAACACAATTAGGTTTGTGACTCTTGTCCTGCTGGTCCCCAAGAAACTGTCTCTCGGTCAGGCGCGCTTGAGATATGTAATCAGAAGATCTTCCTCGTTTCGCCGGTGGACTGTGCTGATACTCTTGTAAAAGTCCCATTATGACAGAATTTCTGAAGTCAGGAGCAATAATTGCCCTTTTTTGAAGCTAATTGTTCATTATTCTTCCATTAATTAGTGCAGTTTCTATGTCATTACTAATATCCCACTAGTCCGATACAGAATGAAGATCTTCCTCGTTGGCCCTTTCTTCTGAACAATCACTATGCACATCATCACTTGTTTCATTATCCAAATTTACTGGACAGTCATCATCATCATCATCATCATCATCATCATCATCGGTTTGCCCTTCCAGCGAGCCGGTTAGGGTGTTTGAAAATGAGCATCTTCCAAAGTTGCCTATTCAAAAATGTTTCGTTGTCCAAGACAGATTCCCAATTCCATCCTCTTCTCTCCATGTCTTCCCTCAGTTGGTCCTTCTTCTTCTTCTTCTTCTTCTTCTTCTTCTTCTTCTTCTTCTTCTTCTTCTTCTTCTTCTTCCTCCTCCACCGGTTATCCCTTTTCCAAATAAGCACATGGTAACTTTGTGCTATTCATTCGTTTAACATGCCCAAACCATTCAAGTCTAGATGACCTAAGTCTTTCCTTACTGAAGAGCCTGAATCAGAAATGGCCACTAAAAGTTTGAAGATTTCTTCACTGTCGTTAGTAATGTTGTTCCGTGCACACATAGCTGCTCGGTGAAGCCTGCTATTGGCCAGACAGCTGACAGGAATGTTGGCGTGCGGGCGGATAAAAGATAACTAATGAACATAGGTCCAGTATTGGCGACAACGTTTTCAAACCATGCTTACTACATAGTCAATACATGACTATAGATGTATTATCAAATGCGCATTTATTAAAGAATAATGCGGAGACTATAGCAGGAAAGTACCAAGTTGACAAAAGTCGATTACCGCAGCGAAAGAGTTAAAGCAATTGTTGAGGAATTTGAAAATAGTTTTGTACCTTTAAAGGTGGTAAGGAATGGTAAAGATCCACTATATTATAACAGAGAAGTAAAGAGACTAAGAAGGAAGTGCAGGTTGGAACAAAATAGAAATGGTTATGGAAGTAAGGAGAAACTGAAGGAACTTACTAAGAAATTGAATATAGCAAAGAAGTCAGATAAGGATAACATGATGGCAAGCATAATTGGTGGTCATACAAATTTTTGTGTAAAATGGAAGGGTATGTATAGGTACTTCAAGGCAGAAACAGGTTCAAAGAAGGACATTCCAGGAATCGTTAATGAACAAGGGGAGTGTGTATGCGATGATCTTCAAAAGTCAGAAGTATTCAGTCAGCAGTATGTAAAGATTGTTGGTTACAAGTATAATGTCCAGATAGGGGAAATGAGTAATACTAAAGAAGTATTAAAATTTACCTATGATGACAATGACATTTACAATAAGATACAAAAGTTGAAAACTAGAAAAGCAGCTGGAATTGATAAGATTTCTGGGGATATACTAAAGGCAATGGGTTGGGATATAGTTCCATATCTAAAATACTTCTTTGGTTATTGTTTGGTTGAAGGAGCTATACCAAATGAATGGAGAGTTGCTATAGTAGCCACTGTGTATAAAGGAAAGGGTGATAGACAAAGCTGAAAATTACAAGCCAGTCAGTTTGACATGCATTGCATGTAAGCTTTGGGAAAGCATTCTTTCTGATTATATTAGACATGTTTGTAAAATTAATAACTGGTTTGAGAGAAGGCAGTTTGGGTTTAGGAAAGGTTATTCCACTGAAGCTCAGCTTGTACGATTTCAGCAAGATATAGCAGATATCCTGGATTCAGGAGGCCAAATGGACTGTATTGCGATTGACCTTTCTAAGATATTTGATAAGGTAGATCATGGAAGACTACTGGCAGAAATGAGTGCTATTGGACAAGAAAAAAAGAGCGACTGAATAGGTGGCTATATTTCTAGAAAATAGAACTCTGAGAATTAGAGTAGGCGAAGCTTTATCTGACCCTGTAATAATTAAGAGGGGAATTCCTCAAGGCAGTATTATTGGACCTTTACATTTTCTGATATATATCAATGATATGTGTAAAGAAGTGGAATCAGAGATAAGGCTGTTTGCAGATGATTTTATTCTGTACAGAGTAATAAATAAGTTACAAGATTGTAAGCGGCTGCAGGGTGACCTCGATAGTGTTGTGAGATGGACGGTGGGCAATGGTATGATGATAAACGGGGTTAAAAGTCTGGTTGTGAGTTTCACAAATAGGAAAAGTCCTCTCAGTTTTAATTACTGTGTTAATAGGGTGAAAGTTCCTTTTGGGGATCATTGTAAGTACTTAGGTGTTAAAATAAGAAAAGACCTTCATTGGGGTAATCACATAAATATGATTGTTAATAAAGGGTACAGATCTCTGCACATGTTTATGAGGGTATTTAGGGGTTGTAGTAAGGATGTAAAGGAGAGGGCATATAAGTCTCTGGTAAGACCCCAATTAGAGTATGGTTCCAGTGTATGGGACCCTCACCAGGATTGTTTGATTCAAGAACTGGAAAAAAATCCAAAGAAAAGCAGCTCGATTTGCTCTGGGTGATTTCCAACAAAAGAGTAGCGTTACAAAAATGTCGCAAAGTTTGGGTTAGAAAGACTTGGGAGAAAGGAGACTAGCTGCTCGATTAAGTGGTATGTTCAGAGCTGTCAGTAGAGAGATGGCGTGGGAGGGCATCGGTAGACGAATACGTTTGAGTGGTGTCTTTAAAAGTAGGAAATATCACAATATGAAGATAAAGTTGGAATTCAAGAGAACAAACTGGGGTAAATATTCATTTATAGGAAGGGGAGTTAGGGATTGGAATAACTTACGAAGGGAAATGTTCAATAATTTTCCAATTTCTTTGCGATCATTTAAGAAAAGGCTAGGAATACAACAGATAGGGAATCTGCCATGCGGGCGATTGCTCTAAATGCAGATCAGTAGCGATTGATTGAACTACTGAGCTGGTGGCCGGCCGTTCCAGCTCCGGCCGCCTCTTAATTTCTTTGCTCAGTATATGTTCAAAACTTTTTTGATGCTGTGCCCCAAAAGTGAAGTTCTTTGTTATGCTATACTTTAACCTCCCCTACTCTTGAGTAATGTCCAAGTAAGTTTTTGACAGAGGCATTCTAGGTCACATGTAGCTGCTGAAGGTGTGTGTGAACAGCTTTTGTTCCTTTGATGACTCCATTCCTTGTCTTCCCAATAACCAGATATATCAAAAATGTTAAATCCAGGAGAAGTGGTGAATTTATTTTTCTTGAGAGTAAATTACCTGCATACTTGGTGAATCCTGGTTGGATTGAAGCAGCATCTAAGGGTGAAAAGTTTTAAGGTCTTTGTTGAATGAAAGGGAAGTAATTATTGGTATGTTAAGTAATATACAATGAGTGCTGCAAATTATTTAAACATTTATTGCCATATTTTTACATTTGAACTGCCTAGTGGACAGAAATTTGCAATTCACGTCACTGAAAGCCAGTAAGACTGTCCATGTCACTCTAGAACTAACAAAAGCTGCTTGGAATTTTAACAAGCACAGTCATGATTTACTAAAATAGAGGAGTACAGTCCTCTTGTCCACACATAGAAAAAGGTTTCAGTGAAGTCAGTGCTTACAAATTACATTCTTGTAAACCATTGTCACATAGAAAACATTCACAATAACATTAATTCGTAACTTATTGCTGGTAACATACTTAGCTTACAAATAAGTGGCCTTTTTAACCACATGTCTAGAAGTTTCTGTTTTAATATTCTTGCATCGTAATTTTATGATCTGTTTGAAAAAGTCAAGTACTAAATAAGCAAGCAAATGGTAAACAAAAAAATACAGTGATCTAAGGCATATTTTTATTTTCATTATAAATAAATATCAAAAAAGGAATATTATTGTAAGTTTTTTTAGTGCTCAATAATTAATCTTCCACACTTAAATGTAATTTTACACATTCTCAGATTCCATTGACATTACCAGCTTGTATCAATTTCAATTGAAAATATTTTGATATTGAATTAACAACAAAAATGTGATCATATTTTTATTGTAATGTGCAACAATTTGAGTTAACTTTTATATGGGCAGTATAAGATTTTCTTTTTCTGGATTATTCTGATCCCATACTTCTTGCCAGGGGCCTGAATACAGAAAATTACTAGAGGTAGCCAAGAGGATCATTTTGCTGCCCATTTCCTGGTAGTGCCAACATGACTTCCAGCTATTAAGTTATAACAACAGTTCAGTTGACTCCGCACTGTAGTCGCGAGCAGTGTTAAGTGGCCATAGCTACATTCAAGGGGAAATATGCCCTTGCAGTTACCGTACATTCAACTAATTTCATGGTAAGAAGTAAGTTAAAAGTTTTTCAGTCTGACACACACACACACACACACACACACACACACACACACACACACACATAAATATTGCACTGTAACATACCTGTAAAAATATATTTTTATTCCTTGTTTGGTAGTGATTTTTACAGGTATAATATAGTTTAATAATGAAGGGAGTGAAGAATGAATCTAACGAGGACTTCAATGCATTAATCTTCACAAACGATGTAGTGATTTGGGGAGGAACAGGAGTAGTTCAACAGAAATCGAACACTTTGAATCAGCATTTTAAGCAGTTTGGCCTAAAAATCAGCAACACAAAAACAGTAGTGATGCCAGTCAGCGGGCAAGCCCTACAGGTTAACATTCAATTGGATGGTGAGAAACTGGAAAATGTTAACCATTTTCAATATCTTGGTACTATTGTAACTAGTGACACAAAGTCCTGTGCTGAAATTGCTAACAGAGTCCAAAAAGGAGCACAATTTTATCAAGTTAGGTCTCTTCAATGGGATAACCAAATACCTGCAAGTATAAAGAGAACCCTTTATCAAGTATATTTCATGCCAATTACTACCAGTGGCGGTTCGTGCTTGAAGGGCTATTGGGTGCCGCTCCGCCGCCTTTTCAAGAAACATTTAACGTTATTTCACTCTAACTGATTACATAAAGAGAGTCTAACTTACTGTATGTGGTGTGCTATTCAGTTACACAATGTTATCATTCTTGTTTCGGCTGTGCACATTTTGCTTTTCTACTTTCAAAAAATGGCAAAGGCTTTCAGACCATGGCTGCTGTCCAGCAAGCAGGATGTTTTCTCTACAATCTTGTGGCACTCGGGCTGTGGCAGGAGAGCACTCATTAGGTCCCTAGGCTTTGCAAGTGTGCGGGGTGTAGGAGGAGCCTGGAAGGATAATACGGGCTTGTCAGGGGAAGGAAGAGTGTGGGCGGTTTAAGCGCTGAACGGCGGAGCCCTCAGCAACATCGCCAACCACTTTACAACATACCTATGTAAGCTCCCCCAGCACCATGTCTTGCATGATTTGTTGTCAGAGATTAATTCCAAAACATTTTAAAAACAATGAATTCCATTATACTGACTATTTAAACAATTCAGTTCTATAAAGAAGCTAAAATAAAGATTCAGAATGTAACCATAATATGACTGTACTATTAGTAGAGTGGTCAAGTGGTTAAATACGGTTTTGTGCTTTGAAATTTGAGCTAAGACAAATTTGGGAGTGCACTGTTTATTTGTTTTCATGAATGTCATTATGACCACATGTGATCGCGATCAGTGAAACAGTGCAGTGCTATAGTAGTCTGGATTGTGTGTGCATAAATGCCATCGAACTGCAGTTCATTCATTCGTATATAATGTTGTAGTGCAAGTAGATTTCTATTCAGCCAGTGTCATTGGATTATTATTATTATTATTATTATTATTATTATTATTATTATTATTATTATTATTAATCTATAAGTATCATGGTGCTGGTCAGTGAAAACTGGACTGTTGTGTGTGTGTGTGTGTGGGGGGGGGGTGAGGGGAAATGGCGGTGCAGCCCTGCCATAGTAAAATGTCACAAACTGCCACCGATTACTACATGTGCCCTTGAAACATGCTGTTTCTACAATCAACAGCAGATATAGTAGCAGACTTCAAGCTGCAAAAGCAAAAATGTAAGAACATCAAGACTCAAATGGTTTGACCATGTAAAAAGAATGGATCAAATGAGAGCAGCAAGAAAATGGCTAAAAAAGGAACTGGAAGGCAAAAGACTTGGAGGCAGACCAAGGAAATGGTGGATCAATCAAGTAAAGCAGGACATGGAATGGCATTAAGTTGAGGAGGAAGAAATGGAGAGCACTCTTGTACCACACCCGGGCAACTGTTAAAGGGTGATGTTATAGTGTAATATCTATACTGAACTTGTGTGTTCACCATAATGTGACTGTACTATCTGTAGAGTCGTCAAATGTTAAAAACGTTTTCGTGCTTTGAAATTTGAGCAAGGAAAGAGAAATTTGGGGGTGCACTGTTTGTTTTCAGGAATGTCGTTCTCACCATGTGTGATTGTGATCAGTGAAACAGTGCTGTGCAGACTGAAAAGCTTGCAAGTTACATTTAAATGAGTCTATACTGGAAAATATGGCTTCCTTCTAAACACACTAGTCAGTTGGTGAACCAAACCAACCTGCAGAATGATGATCAATTAGGAAGTAGGAAACAATTAGGATTAGAGTGCAAACTGATATTAAGCTACATGAAGCTGTAAGTAAAGCTGCAGTCCGGGTCTGAACTATCACCTACTGTAACTAAAATTGAATTGAATAATAATGCTTAGGATTCACAATTTGCATCCCTTAATAGATTTTTCCTTTTAATAATATAGTTTGAATTATAAATCTGCAATTCAGAGAACTAGAGAACTTTTTGTGGTAGAATTTACTTTGCTCTAAATTTTCCCGATCAACATGTTTGACTGTATGTCGTGAATTTTGTAACTAAGAAATGTTAGTAAATTATGCATTACTAAACCTCTGTAAATTATCAAGTAAAATATTGCTAACGTCTAGTCTGGTGGCTAGGTTCGGAGAGTAAAACTGACCACCAAATTAAACAGTGTCCAAAGACTTGCGTGTCTAGGAATAACAGGGGCACTGGATACTACACCATTATGTGCAATGGAGGCCATCCTAGGTCTTCCCCCCTTACATTTATATGTTAAGGAAATAGCAGAAATGAGTGCTTACCACCTCTGGTCACTCGGAAGGTGATCCTTCAAGAATCCGAATAGAGGTCGTGCTTCTATTCTTACAAGGCTTCACCAGACCTGCCCTACGACAATGATGATCGGGGACCTGATGAAACCTAGTTTTAATCTGAATTATAAGTTCACAGTGGTGATATCCAAAAGGGAGGAGTGGGCCGCGGATGCTGGGGCCTGTCTTAGGTCTGGGGGCTGTACATGGTACACAGATGGCTCGCGGACGGAGACGGGCACAGGCGCTGGGGTCTGGGGGCCTAAGACAAGGCTCTCCCTTCCCATGGGTAAATATGCTACCGTCTTCCAGGCCGAAGTATATGCAATACTGGCCTGTGCTGTATATATATGGAACATGCCTCGACATAGAAGATGCATCACCATTTGCAGTGATAGCCAGGGAGCGTTAAAAGCACTATGTGCAGTTAGAACATCAAAAATGGTATGGGAGTGCCAAAGGATGTTAGATCAACTGTGTGAACTTAGCTCAGTTATCCTATTAGGGGTCCCTGGACTCACAGGAATCCGTGGAAATGAAGAAGCTGACAAACTGGCGAAACAAGGCTCAAAAGGTCCTTTCATAGGACCAGAGCCCTTCCTAGGAGTGTCACTCCGAAGTGTGAAATTGGTAATATCCAAGTGGACGAACCAGTCTCGCGTAGATATTTGGAAGAGGTTAACCATAGCAAGGCAGGCACGTGAACTTATCAAAGGGCTTAGCCAAAGTTATAAAAAGGTCCTGATAAATTTGAATGAGACCAGAACGCGAATGGTAGTTGGACTGTTGACAGGCCACAATACCTTACAGAGACACCTACACATCATTAATATCAGTCAGGATCCGATGTGTAAAAGATGCGGTAGGGAGGAAGAGACCTCTGCACATGTGTTGTGTCAGTGCGAGGCTCTTGCAAGCGCTAGACATCGATATCTTGGCTCACATTTTGTCAGCCTGGAAGACATCACGAATGCCAACATCCGGACACTGGTATCCTTTATAGGAGCACTAGGGGTGGACTAGGCAAACCTGTTTAAGGGACACAAAGGGTCTTCACATACCTACGTGTGGAGTCCTGCGAAGGCAGGGCTCACCCACTCCTTATCTATCTACGTATTGCTAATGTCTTGAAACTACTCCAGGAAAAATAACACTGATCAGAATAAGTAGGAAATTTATCAAATACATGGGGGTGGGGGGAGGGGATATTTTTTAAATTAGTTACAATCTGAGGTGTGTTATGACTAGAATAACTAGACCAAAATTAATAAACTAAGTTTTTTGATATTACTTGAACCTAGGTACAAGTTATCCTATTCTTGAAGTACATTTAAATAGCTGACAAAACTGCACTCACATTATTATGAACACAGTCTATAATACATAAATGCAAAATATCCAGTGATGTGCACTGACAGGAATAGTACAAAGAAAAAGTAACTGGTCTGAATTACAGTTGCCCAAAGAATACTTTTCTCAATTTAAATTTCTCAGTAAATAATAAAATTACAATTAAAATTACTTCACAGACTGCCAATCTTAACAAAATCCCAGACTTTTTCTCACATATGCCTGCAAATTTTCAAGGAAAAGATATTACTTCATTTTGTGAGGAATTTATGTTTAGTATAGAATCATCAAGAAGTTACCACTAAGCAGAACTAAACATGATACTTTAGAAATTCCAAACTGATTCTTTCCCATAAGTTTTATTTTAGTTGATGACTTTCTGCATTTGAAATAATAATTCGTTTTTAAAATCTCATCACTAAAGCCTTTATCTCTTGAGGGAAAGTACATTCTTGCATTGTTGAAAAGGCATTACAGGGGCACTTGAAAGAATATCTGTAATTTTAAGAATATCACCAGCTGTGATGGATAATGTAAGGCAAGTTTGATGTCTTTGGAAATACGGAATTATCAAGCTCTGGTGAAATATGCTGTAGTAGAACTGAAAGTACCAGGTGAGTTGGCCATGTGGTTAGGAGCGCGTGGCTGTGAGCTTCCATCCGGGAGATAGTGGGTTTGAATCTCACTGTCGGCAGCCCTGAAGATGGTTTTTCGTGGTTTCCCATTTTCACACCAGGCAAATGCTGGGGCTGTACCTTAATTAAGGCCATGGCTGCTTCCTTCCAACTCCTAGGCCTTTCCTATCCCATCATCGCCATAAGACCTATCTGTGTCCATGCGACGTAAAACAACTAGCAAAAAAAAAAAAAAAAGTATTTTCTTCATTATCACTTAATTTCTTCTTGTTTCTACTCCCATGTTATCTATATCGATAACCAGAATGTAACAATTGCAGTTTTATTTAAAGAAATACATTTTGATTAAAATTTATATTTTGTAAAAATTACTGAAAGAATATTTGTTTCAAGTTATTTGATTACTTCTTAATTACTTCTCAACTCTGGAAATATCATGTTGGTCCAAAATTTTTGGTTTAATATTTTTCAATTGAAAAAGAGAAATTAACAACTGAATAACTGAGATGGTCTCTATAAGTTACTCGACGGAACAAAAATACGGAATAAGAAGGTCAGGATAATTATAGAAGTACCCTTCCATTGCCAAAAATATCTCGGAAAGAACACCAGTAGCATAGACACGCAAGGAAGCACAGCCCACTTTGGCAGCAATAGCATTTAACTTTGAGATAAACAAGGAAAGACCCAGAGGAAAGCCGAAACATAGATGAATGGACAAAATCAACATGAATATGAAAGCAAAAACTACTAACCCCGACTGATGTTCATAGGAGAAAAAATTGGTGACAGCATTCTGGAAGAAGAAATCTGTGTTAGGATGCAGATATGAAAGGGAAACAAATAAGAGTGAATGAATAATACAGCCATATGCAACCTTGTAAGGTAGATCCTTCAATGAGGGTTGACGGCTCCTGCTGTATGTGGGAAATTGTTATTGTATATGTTCCGTGCAGTCAGTGGAGAGAGAGAGAGCGTGGAATGACATTAGTAGACAAAAACGTTTGAGTGGCATCTTTAAAAGTAGGTACCCAGGTCCGGTCTGACAGACCTACATATGCTTTTGGATAACATGAAAAGCCTTATCTCTGATTCTAATTCTTTACTCCTGTCATTTATATGTATAAGGTCCTGTGAGTTCCTTCTTCCCTGTTTGAAGTCGATACTCATTTTCTTCAAGAGTTTCTATACTAAGAATTTTCAAGGCAAAATTTAGAAAATCTAGAAAATTTAATTTAAATTTAATTCTTCTCAACACTGACCAAATAGTTATAAAGCATAGGAGAGGCACCAGCTTCCTGTGCTCAAGGTTGTAGGACTGACTTTGGGTACAGTGTTCATCATCATGATCATCATCATCATCATCATCATCATCATCATCATCATCATCGGCAGTGGTCAAAGATATTCCTCTTTCCTCCAGTCATGATAGAGTAGATGGCAGTTCTTCAGAATATTTTTTGATGAATACTAATTGAATGGATGAAATCCATTACAGTATAAGTAGCATTTTGGTCATTCAGAGAAAAAGGCATTTAAACATCTTCAACACTCATATAAAGCATGCAATTTGTAGTTATACCACCCATCACTAGAGTGCAGAATATTACTGGTATCACTTGTATCTCTTTGTTGGTGAAAGGATACATCCTCCCGGAGTTGCATCCTGCACTTACTCATTTTTTTTAAAATGTCACTTATACCGTTATGGTCTTCATCCATTCAATTGACTGTAATTTAGCTGCACTGCATGCCTGGATAGCTGTTGGAATGCTTTTGGCTTTCTGTTCATCTAAGGCTCCTAACGCCTGCAGGAAAATATAATTTGGTTTCATAAGTGCGAATTACTATTCCAACATTTCAATTATTCATTCATTCATTCATTTCTATAGTTTTACCTCTCCCTTATAGATACATTTACATGACCCATGCAGCTCAGTGCTAAAAATATAAATCTTTACATTCTTATCATCTAAATGATCACAGTAGTAGAGAGTTGTGTTTATCCATGACCCCCATTTAGTTAGTATTGTTTCCAGAGGCAAAGAAACACCTGGCAGCAGATCCTAAAAGTTTGATCCTAGATGATGCCTTTCTGAAGACCTTCTTTACATAACTGCATTTACTTCCGGGAATTGATATCGTACTACTTCTGCTATCCTAAGAATTCCATGTGCCAGACATGTAATATGTTTTTACTTAGTTGTTTAGACTTGTCACCATCAGTTAACACACTTTTCTGATGAGTCACTTGTTATTTGGAAACTCTTTCCACAAGGCATCTGAATATTGCATCATGGTTTCAAATAAAAAAATATGATTTAAACATTCCTTAAATTAATGCAGTACATTGTGGCATCATACACAACCATTAACACGGCTCAAGGTATATAGGGTCATCTTCCCCATCCTTCACTTGAGTAATTATTGTCTGGCGCATCCACTTCAAAATTAGTTTCAATTTGCAAAGAGTAGAACACAATAATAGACAGGTAATAAACAACTTCCTGAGACTGTTGTGATGCCAGAAGAAAAATAGAATAAACTCAGAATTCGTCAGTAGACCATTATTTTCCTATTTCTATAATGCCTTTACTAAATCCAGAAATTTGTTTTCAGTTCCTGAATATAATTGCTTAAGCTCGTATGGCTGGCATTCAATTCTATGTATTAGTTTTCTGGGCTTGTAGATCATGGTCCAAAAGGAATGTCAGCAGTGGTATTGCTGACCTTCAGAGATATCAGAGAGAGAGAATCGGTCGAGTTGGCCTTGCGGTTAGGAGCGCGCAACTGTGAGCTTGCATCTGGGAGATAGTGGGTTCGAGCCCCACTGTTGGCAGTCCTTAAGATGGTTTTCCATGGTTTCTCATTGTCACACTAGGCAAATGCTGGGGCTGCACCTAATTAAGGCCACGGCCGATTTCTTCCCACTCCTAGTCCTTTCCCATCCCATCGTCGCCGTAAGACCTGTGTTGGTGCGACGTAAAGCAATTGTAAAAAAAACAAAAGAAAGAAAGAGACCAGACCCTTGAGAATGCTAAATGCAGTCTTCAGTGAAATTTCAGGAGACCACTTCCTGAACTTTTGCATCTTGAAAGTATCATATTTTATTCTCCCCTCTCCCCTTTATAACCATGTAGTTTACCCCATCTAGTCCCTTCTGTAAGTATCTTCACCATCACCTTTCAAGTCATCAAAACCAATATAATGGCTAGATATAACACATATTCTTATACCAAGAAATTGACTGCCGAACTACAAAATAGACTGTCGAGCATACACAATAAAGTGACTTAAAGGTATATAAGAAAGATTTACTTTTCAAGTAATGCAAAAATGGATCGAGTAGGTTTACATATCGCAATAACCCTGCACATTCCCGCAGTGGCACAAAACCATACTCTTCAGTGTTGTGCAGTCAGTTATTCAATACTTTTATTGAATGTACAATTTCAAAAACGACATTAAAAATTAACTTATAGAATGTCATTTCACACAGCTTCATTGAAGCAAACAAGTATAAGATGTGGATAAGAAATATTTCTGTTTATGCCTTCATAGAAAGACTAAAAGATTTGCCTGTGACCAGCACAAGGCATTACATATTTTCATGACTTAAGCAAAAATGTCTGATAAACATTTTTTTAAACAAATTTAATGTAATTCCTGCATCAACAAGCAACTTATTTCTCTCTTGTGCCAAATGAAAGAATTTCTTCATTTGCATAAACAACAGCATTTTTCATCAGGCCTCAGTTTCAACTATTTTAAAAATGTTAACAGTTTTATCTTCAGTTTATAATGATTGTTAGGCCAAATGTTTTAAAATATAATGAAAATTAAATAAGTGCTACCTTTTCTACTTAGTATGTCAGATGTTGAAGCATTCAAAGTAGTCTTCGTATGGAATGTATTCTAAACTGACAACAGCTTAATTAAATTATCAGTTAGTTATGCCAGAACTTTGTTAAAATTGCAAGAATATGTAGGCTAAACAATTCAATGGATTGTCTATAAAGATACAAAACAATATACTGTATTCTGTGCACAAGTTTCTCTGTATTTTTTTTTTTTTTCCTTCAAAAAATATTCCAACCTATTTTAAATATGGATGAAGTATTTCCCATTTTGTCTTTCAATACTGCAGAATTTTAAGGATTTGTTATCATAAATTGTTTTACATTTTGAAATCAAGGGAATTATTGTAGTTTGTTGTAGCTTGTTTATAGATTTGACTCTTAAAGTAGAATATTGAAGTATAAGGGTATACATAAATTTAAAACATAAAAACTCAATTCAAAAAAGCTCTGTATTACTGTAATTTTGAATTCAAATACTTGGCTATGTACCCTCTAATTAACAACTCTTAAAAAAGGAGTACCCAAGGTTTCCAGTTTTTTAAACTGAATGAAAACTGATCCCCACTTTTTTTTTGGAAAGAATTTTCTATTCAAAAATAAATAAATAAATTAAAAAGTTGGATGGTTCTAAGTGTGAATGAATGATTCATAGTAAGTCATGTGGAAACGTTTATTTTCTTATACTGGTCAATATGTACAAGATCTGCAAATTTGAAACTTGTCAGGTGTAATATCTTTGTTAATATGGGAGTAAAAGTTAAAAGTATAAGCATGAAAATTTAATGAGGAACATGGATTATAATTTATAACTTTAGGAAATTTTCTTAGAAAGGAAGAAATGCAAGAGCAGAAATTTAGATTCAAGGCAGCTAGCATAGCTAATTGCCAATTACTGAAGTTCATAATCTATTTTCAAGTTTGCTTTTATGGAAAGATTTGAGGAATAAGACAGTGCACCGCAAAATACAGGTAATTGTTGTTACGCTTATGCATCAAGAATAATATTGTTAATGGAGTAGTCTATTCCAGCTAGGCAAGGATTTGAAGTATAGGCAAGTATCGGCATTTGTTTTGTCAAAAATACTGGATTTTTGAGAATTCTTCATCAGCTAGGACCACTTTTGGATGAAGTAAAATGTAACTTTCTGCTAATGATTGGCCTTTCTTTTGAAGTTTAATAATTTAGCAAAAGTATTTAAATCCTCCAGTTTGCTAGCCTATGGTTGCACTCAGGAAGAGCACTTATATTTCACCTATAAACAGTAGATCTTTCTGTAACTATGTAGCACTTAAACTGGATTGGCTTTTGTAAAAGTGAATGAATGCTTGTTTACTGTTCAGTTCATCTCATGAGAAACAAGCACGTCTCTTCTTATGTAGGATAAATCTAGGTAGACAGTCGAATTGCTTTGAAAAAGCTGAACTGGCTGTAGGTGGAACAAAACTCTCCTTGAAGATGTGGCCAAGGTTCAACAGCCAGGAAGACAATTTTCCATTATATTTTATCCATGTATGGCTATACCAGCACAGGAAGAAAATGCTTATGAACCATAATCTGATGAGTACAACTGGAAAAGGGGCTCCCTTTAAAAGTTTAACTAACAGGAGGAAGCCATATCTATGAAGTCATCAATATCATTCAAACTTGGAGTTTTTTGCCCATGTCAAAACTCTTGATGCATACCCATATATTTTCAAACTTCCTAAATGATTGGCAACCCTGTAACCATGCTTTATACTAGAAAGAGCAAGTGGGAGCAAGTGATAAATATCTGTAAGAATATTTCAATTGTTAATTTCAAATTTGTGTATCAGTAAAACCACTCAGTATTTCTGAAGATGCAGAGCGACAGAATTTGAAGCAACTGGTGTGCAGACAGTTTTGATCGAGACTGTACAAGGATGACATTACACTTCTTTAAAATTCAAAGACTTTCAGATATTTAGTGGTTTTGTGAAGGCAGGAACAACAGGCTACAATTTATAATTTTTGATAATGGATAGATTTACATGTATTAATTAGAATCAATAGAAAACAGCTCAAATTTTCTATGGGGTCACAAAGGCCAACCAACTTCAACAAGCAGAGTTTTTACATCCTCAACAGTAATCTAGGACCAAGACTGAACAAGAAAACTCGATTTTAGGTACCGTATTTGCTGTAGATATTTCTTGAACATGCTATAAGTCAGATCTGCTGTCTATGTATTGCTGTCGTAGCCCCTTACATGTTTTGACAAGTATGGTGATAATTTCAAATACTTCATCGAAATAATAGTTCTATTATTCCATAGATACTTGTCAAACATAACATTTTGAAAGCTAAACAATGTCAGAAGTGATGTATTTTCACAGAAGCAGTATCTTTGATGCACTTTTCTTCACTTATCAATAAATTTCCATTTTCCTGATTGATATTCTTTACTTTCCTTAGAAATGTAATCTCTCAAAATATATATTGTATATGTCATTTTCCTGCAAAATCTGCTATCACCAGTTGGTAGATGAATTTAAGTATCAGCAATGTAATAATTTGTAGACAAAGGCAGAGTGTTAAGAAAGATCATTCCTTCCTAGTAATTTTAACTTTACCGTCTGACAAACTGGACTTCTGATCTTTTATAACTATTCACTATGGATTCTAAGGCATCAGTACATGTAAATAATTAGTACATATAAATACACACTATCTTTGGTAGTTCAATTACGATGCAAGAATAAAATTACCAAACATCTAAAATTAGTCTACTATGTTTAGTTCAACTTATTTTCATAGGATTATTTTGCTTAAAATGTTATACATCATTAAATAGTCTGACATTTTCATAATAATTCTCATAAAAGTCATATACAAGCACCATCGATATGCACAAATTAAGGCACTATAGTACACAAATTAATTGAGCAATCGATAAACAACAAAAAACATTAATACAAAAAATCAAGGAATATTCTTTTAAAATTTCACAGCCTTTGCATTCAAGAAACGTTCTGTCTTGAACGATAGTATATTTCTGGCTAGTCTTTAATGCTTTGCATTGTACCTTGGCAATATATACAGTAGAAAGCATCCTACACACTATGTTTTATGGAAGGTCATTTTGAAGAAAAGGATTGCAATGTTGTTATTCTAATATTTGTACTAATGATATGTCTCATTGCCAAGTAGTACAATATTGCTAGTACCATTGAAAAATTTCTTTATGACCAATATAAATATACAAATTTTTTATGTCACAGTTTTTTCCTTACAATAATTCTTGACTAGCTTGAGGTACATCAGTATTGTTCGTCCATGACGAACATTCTCCAACAGAGTTTAGAATACTGATTGATAGCATTTTGAAAGTTTGGCCATAAAGTAATTTGAAGAAGATATTGAATTTGCAGTATCATCTTTCTATTTCACATGTAACCAGATTACAATTTTTAAAAGCATGATTTTTGCATTGGTCCCACAAATTGCATACTGTAGGTATTTTCCAAGTAACACCAGTATAAATTCTCATTAGCTATCCATAGCCTGTGCAGTTTTTCTGAAATATTTATATTAAAAATAAACTATTGCAGTTACACTATCAATTGTTTTCAATATTGTATATGTTCTGTTAGAGAAGTTTTGCTTATTCATATGAACTGGCTGCGTAAGATTTAATTATTTTCTTTTACATAACAAATTTACTTTTCCTTCTCGAAATCAAAAATAATTTGAGTATTGTTCCAAGCACAATATTTACTTAATTTCAATTTTTCAACAGATATTTTAAATTTAAAGGTCATTTCTTTTCCAACAAGCATACTGAGCAAAATTATCACACTTAGAACACAGTGCCATATTTGAATATAAATGGACATTTGCTCTGTTAAGACACTAATAGTTTATTTGGTTCCCCAGATCCTAATAATGAGTAAAATGGTTTGAAACATTCAATAAAAACTTTGTTAACAACCTCATCAATAAAATAATTACACATTACTATTAGCATGCACAAATATGAAAATAGAAAAAAAATATAGCAAACATGTATAGATATAAATCAATGTAAATAATATCTAATGGATATAAAGGTCAACATTTTTTATGTAATCCAGAGATCAATTGCATGCCTGTTCCCAAAATTAGAAATTTCATTAAATGTCCAAGTATTCCTTCTATATTTGTTGTATTTTCGTTTTGCACAAGTAAAGAGTGGAATTATTAAAACTACCAATTTCAAGTATTTAAGTTCAGTAAAATTGAGATGGACAATTGAAAAACAACTCACCATGATGGTAAGTTATATGCATTTGGGGTTACTTGGAATTTGAAATCAATACACCGTTTATATCCTGAAGGAAATTTGAACACTGCCTTATTTATGAATTATTTAACAGGAGATAATCCAGACATTAAACATTCTGATAAGAATTTCCTTCTAATTTAAATAAGGATTATCAGAATTAATTGTCAGGATTACTCCTATGTTCCACTGAATAACAAAATCTCAATGGAACAAACCTTTTGTAATAATTTTTGAATACATTTATATTAACCATATCTTTCTTTTCCTAATTTTAAATATTGCAACAGCAGTAATGTTACCCGTACTCTAAATGAAGGTAATATCCGTCTGCACTGGCCTCCTTTCAAAACTGAAGGCGTCTTTTTCGCAAGTCTGAAATAGAGAAAATGTCTGTTTTAGAAGAGCATATGTGCAATATCAAAAACGTGATCATTTCAAGTCTGCGAGGGTTATTTTACAATTCAGAGTTTTTACTAAACCTACTGTGGAATGAAACCAGAATTTTCAAATAATTGTCAGTCACAAGCACAAAGGAAGAATTTATTCCTCGCACGTTGCTTTACGTCTCGCTGACACAGATGGGTCTTATGGCAGTGATGGGGTAGGAAAGGGCCAGCAGTTGGAAGGAAGCAGCATTGGCCTTAAGGTACAGCCCCAGAATTTACCTGGTGTGAAAATGGGCTGCAAATTTTAATGAAAATCACGATAGAATTGATTTGGCAATATTATGCTATCAAAGTAGATAAGTTTCATGTTCCGTATTGATGATAGACAACTGTGGTATGGGGTTAGGTCCACCTAATCAATACCAATTTGTTTACTAAATGTACTATACCAATTTGATTTTTTGGTTAACTTATAAGGCTGATGACCCCAACTCAGGTCAAAACTAACTAACTAACCCCCCCCCCCCCCCGATCTCTCTCTCTCTCTCTCTCTCTCTCTCTCTCTCTCTCTCTCTCTCTCTCTCTCTCTCTCTCTCGTGTGTGTGTGTTTGTTGAGACTGTTCAGACTAGTTGTCCTCTAGTGTTTTCTTTCTTTCTATTTCTCCCTCTATTCACTCTGACCGTTCTATGCGTTTTTCCCGTTACATTTTCCTTTTGATCTGCTCATGCTGGGCATTTCGTCCCATGGGCGCATGCTACTGTAAGCGAGCGGGCGATGAGCATATACTGTTTGGCTGCAGTGACGCTGTTACATCACAAGCCGTGAAGGTTGCATGAATTTCTGCCAGTCGCTCTCTATCACTGCGGCGATACCCCGAGTTTAAAATGGAGGCAGAAAATAATGAAAGAAAGAAAGAGAGCTGAAATCAAAGTCATTTTCAATTTATGTTTTAAGAAGTGTTATTTATGTTCATTGTAGTTTACGTATTTTGACTGGATACAAGCTCAAATATTTTCGTACTACAGGTAATGAAATGCAGTTTTCATCATTATATTTAAAGAGGTGCTTTAGAAACATATCTACTATAATATGGAGTTAACATGGATAAGCTGTGGTTTATGATTGCTTGGGTATAAATTATCTGACAAACTTAAAAATCCAATAATACTTACCGGGAATAACATCAGTGAGGATATTTATTTTAAGGCATACTGTGTATTTGGTAGATGCACTTACATTGTCCTCATACTTTAATCTTGGATAGTAAATATCCATGTCTTCACTCATGATTAAACTCCCTTGCCATTCAGTTGCCTGATAAGTTTTAAATACTATTTTCAGAAATTCAGTTAACGGGGGAAGTCACATAAATAAATCAATCAATACTGATCTGCATTTAGGGCAGACGCCCAGGTGGCAGATTCCCTATCTGTTGTTTTCTTAGCCTTTTCCTAAACGATTTCAAAAAAATTGGAAATTTATTGAACGTCGCCCTTGGTAAGTTATTCCAATCCCTAACTCCCCTTCCTATAAATGAATATTTGCCCCAGTTTGTCCTCTTGAATTCCAACTTTATCTTCATATTGTGATCTTTCCTACTTTAATAAACGCCACTCAAACTTATTCGTCTACTAATGTCATTCCACACCATCTCTCCGCTGACAGCTCGGAACACACCACTTACTACATGTAACCAATCTCATTAGACCCGTATTGAACTATGCTATGATATACTAACAATTTGTCGGTTGTTTTGATCCACCTTTTCAATACAAATTACAGTTTGTGTTGCTAAGTTGTAATGTTACAACACTAATTTACCGGGACATGTTTCGCTTTTATTCACAAGCATCATCAGCCTATACAATTGCCTCAAGGTTTGTCATATTTGGATTGTTGTTACAAATTTCATTACATTGAATGTAAATCTAATTTCAGTGATAACAATATTTAAAACATAAGAATAATATACACATTAAAAATTATGACAATATGATTTGCAATGTTAAAATGGAGTAAATCTTAATTCTAAAACACATTGACGTCCAAAACACAGTTTTTACAATTTGAAAATTTGGCAAAAAATTGTTTGCAATGTTAAAATAAAATTGATTCAACTATAATTTGGCATTAAAATTTGAGTCATAAATATAAATATTGGATGTTAATGTATAGGATCCATAGTTTCTGAAGTGTGTTGGTTTCTAGAATACAGTAACATTTCAGTATTGAGAATTTTAGTTAAGAATTGTTCTCTCTAAATAATGTTATTAAAAAAGATTGTAATTTTGCATCATGCGTGATTAGAGTCATGATGATAATCTAGAATTGAAGTCTTGGGTTCGTTGGAAAATGGCTTCTAGATTTGATGAGGCTTGCTGCTGCAGTTTGGCAATTTGATCAGAGGAAGTATTGATATATTTAATTCTTGTTTGTAGCGACCAGACTCTCCATTGGAAGTTGATTGTTTTGATGTAAGTTATGGTTAAAAGGGGCTTTAATCCAAATTTTGAGTATCTGATTATGTTTCTTTCAATTTATAGAATGGAAGAAGCATCTGGAACAAATGAAGATGAACTTAAGTAATATTGTGTGTGTGTTGTGCTTGTAATGCGAGTGTTTATGTTGCATTATTACTTACCCCTTTGTCTGCTGCTACAGAATCTTGTGGACCTTATTGCGTTACTGTGACTTGTCTGTTGTGGTTCTACTCCTTGTGTTGTACGTATGAAAGAGCTGTTGTGAAGGATGGTTAGGGGGTTGAGGGGAAGAGATGTTGGGCAGGGCGTTTGCTATTGACGTGCTATGTGGTAGGGAATTTTTATCTGTTGTCGATGTGGGGGTAGAGGACGATCCTGCAGGCGGGGCGTTAAGCTTTGGTGTGTTATGTGGAGGGGGACTTTTTTGCATTGCCGAAATGGTTTCAGTTGTGAGTGTATTTAGATGGAATATTTTAAAGAATTTGCTTTTATGTAATTTGAGATTTCGTAATAATGTTGGCAACTGCTCTATTAACAGACTTTATTTCTACCACGTCATTCAAGTTCTTTCCTTTATTAAAATATTGATCCAAATAAATATATATGTTTTCGAACTCTGTCATTAGCTTCCCCTTTTCGATTCTTTTTATTATTGTAAGGTCTTTGTCTATTGAGGTGTAATGATGGCCGGTTTCTTTCATATGATTACTCATTGCGGAGTATTTATTGTGTTTTAAGGCGTTAAAGTGTTCCATGTATATG
Source organism: Anabrus simplex (assembly GCF_040414725.1). Taxonomy (NCBI): domain Eukaryota; kingdom Metazoa; phylum Arthropoda; class Insecta; order Orthoptera; family Tettigoniidae; genus Anabrus; species Anabrus simplex. The sequence goes on from NC_090265.1 coordinate 1,749,804,812, forward strand.
GTTAGGAAACTGCATCCAGTTTGGCCAACATATGAAGATTTACACCAGTGGCGTATTCTGGAATCTCCATTGAGGCATGCAACTAGTAACCATGCAGTTAACACAATGTATTAAGTAAATTTCAATTCTACTCACCCTAATTACATGTAGGTGAACTCGAGCCAAACAGTTTTACTGTAAGTTTCTGGATTGAACGTGCGTACACAATTCTTGTTTTCTCTTTTTAAATTTACGAGGGTCCGCCTCTGTGGTGTAGTAGTTAATGTAATTAGCTGCCACCCCCGGAGGCCCGGGTTCGCTTCCCGGCTCTGCCACGAAATTTGAAAAGTGGTACGAGGGCTGGAACGGGGTCCACTCAGCCTCGGGAGGTCAAGTGAGTAGAGATGGGTTCGATTCCCACCTCAGCCATCCTCGAAGTGGTTTTCCGTGGTTTCCCACTTCTCCTCCAGGCAAATGCCGGGATGGTACCTAACTTCAGGCCACGACCGCTTCCTTCCCTCTTCCTTGTCTATCCCTTCCTATCTTCCCATCCCCCGCAAGGCCCCTGTTCAGCATAGCAGGTGAGGCAGCCTGGGCGAGGTACTGATCATCCTCCCCAGTTGTATCCCCCGACCCAGAGTCTGAAGCTCCAGGACACTGCCCTTGAGGCGGTAGAGGAAGGATCCCTCGCTGAGTCCGAGGGAAAAGCCAACCCTGGAGGGTAAGCAGATTAATAATAATAATAATAATAATAATAATAATAATAATAATAATAATAATAATAATAATAATAATAATAATAAGAAGAAGAAGAAGAAGAAGAAGAAGAAATTTACGAGGGAACGTAGAGGTCTCGCGGCTTTAACTATTTGCATCTTTTCATTAAACGAACGGCCAGTAAATGGCTTTTCAAACTGATTTACAATTAAATCCGTTTTAGACTCATCCATCGTTAATACCACATTGCGCAAAATATAATAAAACTCCGAAAACGACGAATAGCACAGAGGAACAGCACACACAGAATGAACTCACTAATCAGCAAACCACACAATGAATTAACTCACTAGTTAAGCCACAACTCAAGCACTGGAGATAAGTCACCCCAGCGGCATTGGTCAGTTTCTTCACGTTGGGTTCTCGCTAGGGGGTAATCTGTGTGTCCCGTTCGCTGTAAACATGTCGACTTTCTCCAAGTTGCTAACAGATGGCAGAGGGTAGCACGGGTATGGGGTGACAAATTCTGACCAAGTTTCAATTGCAGCGACATCGTTCGGAGGGTTTCAGAACTACGTCTGCCACTGAATGCAATTTTAAGATTGAATGCCATACGTCGTTAACTCCTACATTTGCTGTCTCTTTCTTCCGAGAGTGGAGTAGACGGCGAGACTACACCAGCACCACACGTAGTCAAGCAACGGAACTAATACAGTTGCGGACCTTTTGAACTTCTGAGAGATGAAATCATTAATATTTGACCTGAAACAACCTAAAATCGTAAATCAGACAGTTTTTTGTGTTATCATAACGCATGCAATGAATGCCTTGCATTCAAGGAGAATACGCCCCTGATTTACACTGTGCGCATGTTAGTCTGTATATTCTGGAGCCTTGAAATTTGTTATTGTAGGCATTTACTGTCTTATGGTTAAAAAATAAGTTTTTGTTAGTGTTATATGTTTTAAAGGCTATTTGCATATCCTGTTTTCTGAGTGGGTTTGCTATTTGGTGAATCTTTGAACTGGTGTAAGTGAAGGTTGCGTATTTGGATTTTTTAGTCTTTTCCGGTGCGAGGTTTGTGGCTATTTTGAGCTTTACTGTGTTGATGATTCGATTTACTCTGTCTGCTTTATATCCATTGGCTAGTGCTAGTTCTTTTATAAAATTGATTTCTTTTGTAAAATTCGCGGGTGATAAGGGTATTTTGTAGGTTCTGTAGACCATACTGAAAAAGGTTGCTTGTTTGTGGGATTTGGGGTGGAGTGAGTCATTTCTTATTGTTATTGGCATGTGTGTTGGTTTTCTGTATATCTGATAATCAAATTTGGATTTTAAGCGTGTTACAGTAACATCTAGATAATTCAATGAGTTGTTATTTTTGACTTCTTTGGTAAATTTTACGTATCTATCGAATCAATTGAATTTTTAAACAACGAATTTTTAAACGACATCGATAGATACATAAAATTTACCAAAGAAGACAAAAATAACTCTTTAAATTATCTAGATGTTACTGTAACACGCTTAAAATCCAAATTTGATTATCAGATATACAGAAAACCAACACACATGCCAATAACAATAAGAAATGACTCACTCCACCCCAAATCCCACAAACAAGCAACCTTTTTCAGTATGGTCTACAGAACCTACAAAATACCCTTATCACCCGCAAATTTTACAAAAGAAATCAATTTTATAAAAGAAGTAGCACTAGCCAATGGATATAAAGCAGACAGAGTAAATCGAATCATCAACACAGTAAAGCTCAAAATAGCCACAAACCTCGCACCGGAAAAGACTAAAAAATCCAAATATGCAACCTTCACTTACACCAGTTCAAAGATTCACCAAATAGCAAACCCACTCAAAAAACGGGATATGCAAATAGCCTTTAAAACATATAACACTAACAAAAACTTATTTTTTAACCATAAGACAGTAAATGCCTACAATAACAAATTTCAAGGCTCCGGAATATACAGACTAACATGCGCACAGTGTAAATTATCATATGTTGGCCAAACTGGACGCAGTTTCCTAACCAGATACATGGAACACTAACGGCTTAAAACACAATAAATACTCCATAATGAGTAATCATATGAAAGAAACCGGCCATCATTACACCTCAATAGACAAAGACCTTACAATAATAAAAAGAATCGAAAAGGGGAAGCTAATGACAGAGTTCGAAAACATATATATTTATTTGGATCAATACTTTAATAAAGGAAAGAACTTGAATGACGCGGTAGAAATAAGAAGTCCGTTAATAGAGCAGTTGCCAACATTATTACGAAATCTCAAATTACATAAAAGCAAATTCTTTAAAATATTCCATCTAAATACACTCACAACTGAAACCATTTCGGCAATGCAAAAAAGTCCCCCTCCACATAACACACCAAAGCTTAACGCCCCGCCTGCAGGATCGTCCTCTACCCCCACATCGACAAAACAGATAAAAATTCCCTACCACATAGCACGTCAATAGCAAATGCCCTGCCCAACATCTCTTCCCCTCAACCCCCTAACCATCCTTCACAACAGCTCTTTCATACGTACAACACAAGGAGTAGAACAACAACAGACAATATTCACAGTAACGCAATAAGGTCCACAAGATTCTGTAGCAGCAGACAAAGGGGTAAGTGATAATGCAACATCAACACTCACATTACAAGGACAACACACACACAATATTACGTAAGTTCATTTTCATTTGTTCCAGATGCTTCTTCCATTCTATAAATCGAAAGAAACAATCAGATACTCAAAATTTGGATTAAAGCCCCTTTTAACCATAACTTACATCAAAACAATCAACTTCCAACGGAGAGTCTGGTCGCTACAAACAAGAATTAAATATATCAATACTTCCTCTGATCAAATTGCCAAACTGCAGCAGCAAGCCTCATCAAATCTAGAAGCCATTTTCCAACGAACCCAAGACTTCAATTCTAGATTATCATCATGACTCTAATCACGCATGATGCAAAATTACAATCTTTTTTAATAACATTATTTAGAGAGCACAATTCTTAACTAAAATTCTCAATACTGAAATGTTACTGTATTCTAGAAACCAACACACTTCAGAAACTATGGATCCTATACATTAACATCCAATATTTATATTTATGACTCAAATTTTAATGCCAAATTATAGTTGAATCAATTTTATTTTAACATTGCAAACAATTTTTTGCCAAATTTTCAAATTGTAAAAACTGTGTTTTGGACGTCAATGTGTTTTAGAATTAAGATTTACTCCATTTTAACACTGCAAATCATATTGTCATAATTTTTAATGTGTATATTATTCTTATGTTTTAAATATTGTTATCACTGAAATTAGATTTACATTCAATGTAATGAAATTTGTAACAACAATCCAAATATGACAAACCTTGAGGCAATTGTATACGCTGATGATGCTTGTGAATAAAAGCGAAACATGTCCCGGTAAATTAGTGTTGTAACATTACAACTTAGCAACACAAACTGTAATTTGTATTGAAAAGGTGGATCAAAACAACCAACAAATTGTTAGTATAACATACCACTTAGTCGAGCAGCTCTTCTTCTTTCTCTCAATTCTTCCCAACCCAAACTTTTCAACATTTTTGTAACTTTACTCTTGTCGGAAATCACCCAGAACAAATCGAGCTGCTTTTCTTTGGATTTTTTCCAATTCTTGAATCAGGTAATCCTGGTGAGGGTCCCTTACACTGGAACCATACTCTAGTTGGGGTCTTACCAGAGACTTATATGCCCTCTCCTTTACATCCTTACTACAACCCCTATACACCCTCATAACCATGTGCAGAGATCTGTACCCTTTATTTACAATACCATTTCTGTGATTACCACAATGAAAGTCTTTCCTTATATTAACATCTAGATACTTACAATGATCCCCAACAAGAACATTCACCCCATCAATGCAGTAATTAAAACTGAGAGGACTCTTTGTATTTGTGTAACTCACAACCTGACTTAACCCCGTTTATCAACATACCATTGCCTGCTGTCCATCTCACAACATTATCGAGGTCATGTTGTAGTTGCTCAGAATCTTGTAAATTATTTATTACTCTATAGAGAATAACATCATCCGCAAAAAGCCTTACCTCCGATTCCACTCCTTTACTCATATCATTTATATATATAAGAAAACATAAAGGTCCAATAATACTGCCTTGAGGAATTCCCCTCTTAATTATTACAGGGTCAGATAAAGCTTCACCTACTCTAATTCTCTGAGATCTATTTTCTAGAAATATAGCAACCCATTCAGTTACTCTTTTGTCTAGTCCAATTGCACTCATTTTTGCCAGTAGTCTCCCATGATCCACCCTTTCAAATGCTTTAGACAGGTCAATCGCGATACAGTCCATTTGACCTCCAGAATCCAAGATATCTGCTATATCTTGCTGAAATCCTAGAAGTTGAGCTTCAGTGGAATAACCTTTCCTAAAACCGAACTGCCTTCTATCGAACCAATTTTTAATTTCACAAACATGTCTAATATAATCAGAAAGAATGCCTTCCCAAAGCTTACATACAACGCATGTCAAACTTACTGGCCTGTAAAACTCAACATTGTGCAAAATCTATCAGTGAACTTGTTCAATTATGTCCATATATTAAGTTTTGCTGAATGAATAACAGAAATTTTACTTTTCTAACTGGAAATACTGTCATTCCCATTCAATGAATTTTAAATCATAGTTTGAACACTTAAACCTTGGATGTTTATACATTGTAACAAATACTATAACATGTCCATTTTCTTCAAATGTATAAATATAATGTATACTATTCAATAGTATTAAATAGGTGGAAACTTCAGCTTTTGTTTTACATTAGGTATATTGCTCTTCAATACGGAATAATGTGAAATTTATTACCTATGTATAAATATAAGAAAGTCCAACTCATTGGCCGAATGATCAGCGTACTGGCCTTCAGTTCAGAGGGTCCCGGGTTAAATTCCTGGCCAGTTCGAGGATTTTAACCTTCATTGGTTAATTCCAATGGCCCGGGAACTGGGTGTTTGTGCTGTCCCTAATGTCCCTGCAACTCGCACACCACACACAACACTATCCTCCACCACAGTACACGCCGTTACCTACACATGGCAGATGCCGCCCACCCTGATCGGAGGGTCTGCCTTACAAGGGCTGCACTCGGCTAGAAATAGCCACATGAAATTATTAATATAAGAAAATAAAACAGACTTTATATCGAGTGGAGTATAAATCAAACTGGAATATCTTTAAAAGGTCAGTTTTCTTGAGATAACAGAGTCTTAAAAAATTACTATCTCAACGTGCGCCCAGCTGAGCACCTCTGTCCTACAAGACAGACTTGCTCTTCCTTCATTAATACCAGTTCTTTACATCCATTTATTCTCAGCCCCAATAAGCACAGCTTCATCAAGGGAGTGCACTTACAGCACTCGTTTAGGGGCATCTTGACAGACTTTCAGTCTTTATGTGGGAACGTAAGATAGGAAGTCAAACAACAAAAGGGAAGACAGAAGAATATGAAGATGAATACAGGTGGTAAAAGATTACATTTTTTTGCTGGTGGCTTTACGTTGCACTGACACAGATAGGTCTTATGGCGACGATTGGATAGGAAAGGCCTAGGAGTTTGAAGGAAGCATCTGTGGCCTTAAGGTACAGCCCCAGCATTTGTCTGGTGTGAAAATGGGAAACCACAGAATACCATCTTCAGGGCTGCCAACAGTGGGATTTGAACCCACTATCTCCCGGACGCAAGCTCACAGCTGCGCACCCCCAACTGCACGACCAACTTGCCCGGTAAAAGATTACAAACACAGGACAAATATACAGGGTTGTCTGAAACAATGTGAACTGGTTATACAAGCATTACAGGATTGGCCATACGGATTGATAATATGAAAGAAAAAAAATCCGATATCTCACGCTGTTGTCATTTTATCAGCTGCCGAAGTTGACCAAACAGCCTTCACTGTCAAATTTAAATGGGCTTTGCGAGGCCATGTTGCTAAATCCGCAGGTGGCCTAAGATTAGCTTGAGAGCACCAATCTAAGAAGGGATCTGAACAGGAACCTCCGAGCTGACACTATTGCGCCATGCCAAGTGCACTTCCGTGACTCCGGCTGAAAATCATGGTGCTTTCATTTGTTCAATGCAGATTTCTCAGTATTGGTAGGCGTTAGGCGGTCGGTCATTCACAGAAATGACCATTAAGCACCCATGTGGCATGCATACAGTGGACCGACTCATTACAATGCAAGCCTTTTTTGTACTGTTTTGTTCCTTTCCATCCTTTCCACTGGGTAACAAAATATGATATTCATTTATTCATCCTGTTAGACCCCTGTGAGCTAAACTCATTATGGGGCAATACAAAAATAAATATAAGTTGCACTGGCACTTTAATAATAAGAAATTTTTGTATTAGATTATTATTGTAAATTTTCCAGTATGTTCATATGATTAACAAGATTAGAGATTTTGAATTTATTTAAAAATGGTTGGCAGACTTATATTATCTAAGTTCAGCTCAAAGGCTGTTAAAGTTCTTTAACAGGAATTTTTTCAAACTAGACGTACTTTAAGTAACAGTGGTGGTAGGCGATTGGTGTAGACGATTTCTGTATTTAGTGTTTGTTATATTGGTGAATATTATTGTTATAAAGAAGGTACAAATTATGGATTGGTTTATAAGTAACATTTTAAAAAATCCCGAAAGCCTGCAGACTATGAGGTGCCATGTGGTCAGCATGATGAATTTCCTTTGCCATTATTCTTGGCTTTCTAGACTCACCATCAGATAGCTCCTCAATTGTAAACACTTAGACTGAGTGGACCTTGAAGCAGTCCTCAGATCCTGGTAAAAATCCCTGACCTGGCCAGGCATTTAACCCAGAGCCTTTAGATAAGAGGCACATATTACCACTACGCTGCAGGGTCGGCATTACAAGCAACATTTTACATACACATGCACACGCATGCATGCTTGTATTTTAGTTAACACATCATTAGGCATAATATTTGAGTGCTTGTATAGAACAGAATTTGCTGTATATGAATTTAATGAACAGAATACATAGGCTATGGCCCTACTTTGATGAATTTGAAGTAGTTTGATATAGATCTTTTCCTGTGCCGAGATGAAAATATTGTAGCCTACATAAGATTAAAAAGATTTAGTAAGTTTATCTGGAGTGGTATATATTAATGCCTGGATTTATTCCAAGCTTTTGAATTTAGTATTAAGTCAATTCATTACCTGTAATAGCTGCCAACATCTTATGGCGAGCTCCTACAGCTGAAACACCCATCTCACGCAGGTCAGTTTCAGTGAGAGATTCAAAGACTTGCAAATCCACTTCGTGATCACGAAATAGTCCTGCGAAAAGATACAGTTTACATTAAAAATAATATTAAAAATGGTATTTAGCAAGATGAAAATGGTACCCCTCATTGGAGATAACTGACCATTGAACAATGGAAAAGGTACTCTGAAAATCTATATGCAGATGAGATTACCAGCAATAACTACATCCCTAATAGGTCTGACTCAGAACCATAGACTACATTACTGAGGAGAGAAGCTGAAGAAGTAAAGAGACACCTGAAAAATCATCAAATATCAGGAAGTGATGGCATCTCATGGAAAATAATTAAGAAAATGGGAGAAGAGGGAATACTTTTCTTGATCTGGGACAGTTGTGTATGGCTCGCTTCCATATGCATATCACCCCACAAGAAGGGATAAACAAAGAATTATGGGAATTACCAAATCATCTCACTTATATCACATGCAAGTATTGCATAAACAAATGTCTGAAGCCTTTCATTAAATATCAGCTCCCATCGGAACAGGCTGGCTGCCAAGGGAACAGATTCTAAATATTCGTCAGATTGAGTAGGCACAAAAATTAAACATTCCCTTATTTCTGTGCTTTGCTGATTATCGGTAGGCCTTTGATTGCATTTTGTGGATAAAATTGTGGTTTCTAGAGGAAATGGGAATTCCATCTCATGGCTTCCACAGTAACAATTTCGTCAAAATAATAGTGGACATGAATTATGAACTTTCCAAGTTAAAGGTGTAAGACAAGGATACATCTTATCTCAGCTGTTTAACATCCACAATGAATATATGGTGAGGTATGCCCTAGACCAGTGATATTCAAAGTGTGGTACGCATACCACTAGGGGTAGAGAATATTTAAGATGAATTTAAATATTATAAACAAGTGATCCGCCTATTCAATATAATTTATAATTTATTATATTTGTACATGTTTCGTCCCCTAAGGGGCATCTGCTATAATAAATTAATATTAATATATCAGAATACCAAAATAGACATCAATAAAATTGGCACTAGGGGTATGCGGGGTCGTCTCAAGGGGTACACAAATTTATTGTATCTTTTAACGATTTTCGGTGAGCCGATCAGAAGAGTTGAGCCTGCACATTTTCAATAAAATCTTGTTCGAATTTAGTGTTTTTGTCTTACCATTACGAAGAGTCCCCTTTCTGAACTTTTCATTCTAAAATGTTTGCGTTTATACCTGCCATTGACTAGGTAAATAAAATTGCTTACTTATGCTGCATTGCTGTTTTGCATTTTTTGTTTCAAAATCCTTTGCTTGAATTTTTCTTCAGTAGCAGTGTATATAGTACAAAGTAATTGTTACATTATTAATAATACTCCTATCGGTGCCAGGTAATGAAAACCATGAAAACCTCATAAATCCACTCACGAGCAAACCACATTTCTCCATCTGCCTTGTAAAGAATTTCTGCGTTGCCTGAAAAGGGAACAAAAGACTAATGGTCAAATAATTGGGCTGTCATTAAGCACTGAGAAGGGCAGGAACAGTTCTTCGGCCATTGATCATGCTCAGTTTTGGGCTTCTTCTGTAAAGTTTATTGTACCGGTCTTCAAAATTCGACATGAGCATTTCACCACAAAAGAGGAAAATAATGGCCTTTAAGGGGAAGAACCATATCCCCAGTAAAATCTGTTTAGATAATAAAATTTTGGAAAGAGTCAATGAATTCAATTATCTGGGATACAATTTATGTTACCAAGGGGAAATTGATATCTCTGCAAAAATAACCAAATTGTCCAAAAACACACTCTCTTACGTCTTTATAACACTTTAGCTGGACCAACCCTTTGTTACGGCAGTGAAGCATGGACAATAAGAACTCAAGACATTTCCAGAATTACAGCACATGAAATGACGTTCATGCACAGAACAGCAGGCTATACAAAATGGGATCGTATAAGAAATGAAGATGTATTTAAGGGACTGAATGTGAAACTAGTAATCAATTACATCTATAATTAGCAAGAAAACTGGAAACGTCATGTTCAAAGGATGGAATCTGGAAGAGTACCAAAGGAGATTCTACGCTATCAACCAAGAGGACAGATCTATAGGATGTCCAATGAAGCGATGGAAAGAAAATGCAAGACCGTAACCGGCCACACGGCCCAATACTTGGAAGGATGATGATGATGATGACGACATAACCTCTCCTATCCACCTCACCTTCCCAGGATGAACAAACCTGTTCCCGCAGACGAGGCTCTGTCGACCGAGTCACAGCGGTATAACCATTACATCAATTACGGAGGAAATGCTGTAATTTCAGCTAGTCCATTAGCTGAGCGGTGGCAGGCCCACCAATGGTACTTTCAGTTGGTCCATTAGCCGAGAGGTGGCAGCCCCACCAATCATCTTGCTTCCTTCAGGCTAGCAACCAGTCAGAAGGACATTTGATTGCTTTCAAGTCTTGCAAAAAGAAAAATGCAAGACCGTAACGGGACGCATGGCCCAATACTTGGAAGGAAGATGATGATTATTGTACTGGAGATACATCATCTCCATCCATTTGAACTGCGCGCCTTCTAGAAGGCCATCTGTGTTATGAATCTGAAACTGTATCTGAAGAAGTTTGGACCTTCAATCCGTAGATGTCTACTATTGGCCTATGTGCCCCATCTGGTGAGAGGACTGGCAATTTTCAAGGCAAATTTCTTTTCTAGATGTTTGTAAACCTGAAGTGTTTGTAGATTGTTTTCCTTATGTGTGAAATTTAGCAGCACTGACTCTGTGGTGTAGGGGTTGCATGCCTACCTCTTACCCGGAGGCCCCGGGTTCAATTCCCGGGCAGGTCAGGGATTTTTACCTAGACCTGAGGGCTGGTTTGAGGTCCACTCAGCTTACGTGATTACAATTGAGGAGCTATCTGACAGTGAGATGATGGCCCCGGTCAGGATTTATCGTGCTGACCACACGACACCTTGTAATCTGCTGGCCTTCGGGGCTTTGGGCCTAGCAGCAGTCGCTATGTAGGCCAAGATCCTTCAGGGCTGTTGCACCATGGGGTTTGATTTTTTTAAGTTTACCGGTACTTCTACAGCTTCCTTCTTCCTTAAGTTCTTAACCAATCAAATTTTTATGTATATTTTTCTAGCCAGTTAAAATTGGGGTTGTGTACAGGCATTCTGCCTAGGTCAAGAGAGTTTGGGAACCTTCCTCCTGAGTTGCTATATAAGATGTGCACCTTAGGGCAGTTTTGTCATCTTCATCACTCCGGCCTAAGTGTGTGCATCAGCGTAGTAGGGGGCAGGGTCAGCCTTGCCCATCGTTGGAAGGCCCAGCAGCTCAAGGTAATGGCAGACATCTTTTAAATATGTAATAGCTCCAGACAGGTAACTTGAGGGGAAGGTTTAAAATTTCTTTCTTAATGTAAAATTCTCAAGTTTAGTATCACCATTTAAATGTAAATTTTCAGGTATGTCTAAGGACTCTATTCAAATCCCTGCTGAGAAATATGTAACTTGTAGGGAATAAAGAGTGTTGAAATGAAATGGTGTATGACTTTTAGTGCTGGGAGTGTCCGAGGACATGTTTGGCTCGCCAGGTGCAGGTCTTTCGATTTGACTCCCGGAACAATGAAATTTTTATCTTTAATTGACTCCCGTAGGCGACCTGCATGTCGTGATGATGATGATGATGATGATGATGAAATGATGAAGACAACACATACACCCAGCCCCCGTGCCAGCAAACTTCACCAATGATGGTTAAAATTCCTGACCCTGCCGGGAATCAAACCCAGGACCCCTGTGACCAAACACCAGCACCCTAACCATTTAGCCATGGAGCCGGACATAAAGAGTGTTCACCCTCTATTAATTCCCATTCAACTTGGTATAGGGCTGATTTTCTAAAAACTAAATTCTTCAAAACCATTTTGGAACTTAATATTTCACATCAAATCACCCCTCTGTAGTACAGGATTAGCCTCTGTAACTTCAGGCCATGAGCCCATGTGGAATTTTAAGTGTATTTTAAAAGGTGTGTGTTTCGCCTCCTAGCAGTTTGTTTACGGCCAATCTCAAATCTTTTCTTGTATACACTAAGGCCATTTAGAAGTAACTGACCAGTGTGTAATAGACGGTCAAGCTGAAATGACAGTTAACACTGTTTTGCAGTTTATCTAATGTAAAATTTAACAGAAAACTTGTACCTCTGAGAGGCTGGACTCTAGTAAAATTTTTTGGAATAGTAAGTGAGTGGAGAAAAGGTGCTCTTTGAAGTAGTGTATCTTTAGAGCTACAAAGCTCATTTCTTGTAGCTTATTGTGTTAATTTTCTCTATTGTACCTGATTTTTGGACTTGTGGTCCACTCTGGTTATCCAAGCTGATGAGTTCTAACTTATTTGTTGTTGTTGATTCAGATCCAATATCAAAGTTTGAAGTGGGGGGGGGGGAAGGAAAGAAATGAAATTTCAGAATTTAGTGTTTTAAATTGTGCTTTGATCTTTTCTCTGTCTACCCATGCACCCTGGCACCTTCTTACACTTCTGTAGACCACGATATTCCCATAACAATAATTATTGGGGAACATGATAGTGTAGCGGCTTAGCTACTTGCCTGTCATCCCGGTTACCATGATTTGATTCCTGGTGTTGCTGGGGTGGTACTTTCAGTTGAAAATCCTGTGGTGTCAAGAAGGGCATCTCTGGTCACAACTTTTACATGCCTCAGTGCATGCAGAGACCCTAAGAAAGCGGGATAAGCTGTGGAAGATTATAATCCCTAACCATTCGTCTGCAGGATGACACGTGGAGAGATGAATGCACTCCTCCCACCCTTCTGATATTATTTTTGCTTTTCCTTTCCTAGTATGTGTCCTAACCTTAGAAAACCTAATTTCATTTAGTGTTACGGAGCTGCCATTGTCTGAGGAACAAATGATTAGTAGTAACATGACAGTATGGATTGTAGTAGATAACCCCAACACTGCCTTCAATGTAATTCTTTCTGCATAACATGTTCCTTGACAATGGTTACATAATATACTGCCACAATATTCTAAGGAAAGAAGGAAAATCAGTCTCGCGAAAGACCTATGCACAGCAGCTGAGTGATCCGATTACACCTCACATTCGGTACTGGCTTGCACAGCCAGCTTTGTTGCGGCCGTTGAGAACAATGTGTAGTAAATTACTCAAAGTAAATGAAGAAATACTCCAACCTGAACAAGAGCAGCCCCCCCAAAAAGGAAATCAGTCTTTTATCCTTCAAAGTTGCAGGTTCGCTCCTTTAGCACTGCTTGCACTCAGTCAGTATGTGGTGATCACCGATCTAATACCTGAATAGAGTGTTTAAGTGATATGTAGGTAGTTACTAGAAAATACAGTTCTAAAAGTGAATCATCATTCTCAATTGTTAATAATACACGCTCAAAGTAAGATACAAATGCACTTTTGATAAAGTTAACCATAATAGGTATTTGATTTGATTCTCTACCAACTTCTCTAAAGCTATTACAAACTATTTAAAACAGTATGTGTTTGGTCCACCTTGTCAATACACTTTTTTTTTTTTTTCAATTATAAAATGTAGCAGTGTATATAGTTGATAGTTTTAAGTACTTAGGTGTTAGTATTAGAAAAGTTTTAAACTGGTCATAGCAAGTGGAAAATGTAGTTAAGAAATCCTGGAGATGGTTACATTTTATTAAGCAGAATCTCAAAAAAGCTAATTCTGGTGCCAAAAGTAAAGCATATAAATGTTTAGCAAGACTGATTCTCAAATATGGATCAGAGTGTTGGTATCCGGACAGGGTAGGTTTAATAAATTCCCTAGAAAAATTTCAAAGAAGAGCAAAATGGGAATAGGAGGAATACCACCAATTAGGAAAAACTTGAATCTAGAAGAACTAGAGCTCGCCTGTGCGGTTTTTAAGAGCTACATAGGAAGGGCTGTCTGGATTAGCATTACGAATAGGTTGCTACCTCCCTTGTACTTGTCTAGAAATGATCACAAACATAAAATTAGGGCCAGAAACCAGCATGCAGATGTGGACAAGTTTTCCTGCATAAACAGGGACATAGGGGATTGGAATAAATTACCTGCAGCAGTCTTCGATAGATTCCCTTCTGGTATCAAAACATTTAAGTGTTAGTGTAAAGTTATAAATGACAGATACCAAATTTTTTATTTTCTGCTGGATTTAGAATGTTAAACTAGTTTTATTTCTTGTAATATTTTCTTTCCATGGAATTTCTTGTTCTCTTCTTGCAGTTTTAGTTCTTGTTGGGTGATTATGTTTTAACTTTATTATCAGACTACTCTGAGTGATATTTGCCCCTGGGATATTTCCCAATTGTAATATATTTATTATTATTATTATTATTATTATTATTATTATTATTATTATTATCATCATCGTTATTAATCATCTCTGGTAGGTATAATTTCATTATACTCTTATTTCAGGTGTACGAAGGTAAAACTATTTGATTTTGGGGGTACGCCAACCAAAAAATTTGAATACCACTGGCCTGGACAACTGGGAAGGATGATTCTCGATTGGTGGGAAGAGAATCGATAACCTACATTTTGCGGACAACACCACACTTTTAGCCAGCAGCGTACAGGAACTTGCCAAAATAATGGATATTGCATGTTTTGAGTCTCATTATGATAGCTGTATTGGAGTACAGAATGTAAAAGTTGTAAACAAATTTATTAAAAAACCACCGTTTCAATACTTTATAATCTTTAAGTTTAAGATACAAATATTACATATACTGTGTGTTAAAATGGGACACGTTTCGCTTAGGCTTTGTAAGCATCTTCAGCCATACTTAATCTAAAGCTAAGTCAGGGCCCTGAACTGGGTTCCTCATTAAAGTATAATACATGCTTTAATACAAGATAAAACAGTCGTAAAAATTTAGTCTGTGGAGAAAGCGATGCTTAAATGCAACTAAAATTCAATAATGAACTTGTAGTATTATATGTACATGGAATGAATACTAGTGTGTCTAAAAAAGTAGAAGTTGGTTATTTGTAAAACGAGACAGTCATAATGATCTGACATACATTTGGATTGTACAAATTATTTGATATTAATGAAACATGGATTAATTAAAATATCGAAAAATAAATCTTCTAACGTTGTTAAGAATCAGGTACATAGAATTACAGTAGAGTTGTTAACTCCAAGTGGTTGCGTGATAAGGTCAAAAGGCGCTTGCAGCATCAGTATTGAAGTGTTTTCTCTCCTTCTAGAATAAAAATCTTTGTAATAGATTGTAGTCGTCAGCTGTTTGGTGTAGATTCAACAAATAGGGTGTTCAATAAAGCCTTAGATGTGGATCATCTCAAACAACCAACTAGGCTAGTCACCTCTCTGTCAACACTAGGGTTTTCAACATGCGCCACATTGCGAATTCTCCCACATCTAAGGCTTTATTGAACACCCTATTTGTTGAATCTACGCTAGACAGCTCACGACTACAATCTATTACAAAGATTATTCTAGAAGGAGGCAGAACACTTCTATACTGATGCTTCAAGCGCCTTTTGACCTTATCACACAACCACTTGGAGTTAACAACTCTACTGTAATTCTACGTACCTGATTCTCAACAACCTTTGAAGATTTATTTTTCAATATTTTAATTAATCCACGCTTCATTAATATCAAATAATTTGTACAGTCCAAATGTATGTCAGATCATTATGACTATGTCTCATTCTACAAATAACCAACTTGTACTTTTTTAGACACACTAGTATTCATTCCATGTACATATAATACCATGACAAGTTCATTATTGAATTTTAGTTTCATTTAAGCATCGCTTTCTCCATAGACTAGATTTTTATGACTGTTTTATCTTGTATTAAAGCATGTATTATACTTTAATGAGGAACCCAGTTCAGGGCCCTGACTTAGCTTTAGATTAAGTATGGCTGAAGATGCTTACAAAGCCTAAGTGAAAGATGTCCCATTTTAACATGTATGTAATATTTCGTCGTTGCCAGGACAAAACCTCCTATGTGAAATATTTTAGCTTTTGGCCAGTAAGGTTCTGTCATCTAAGGTGCAATATTGTGTGCATATTGTCAAGGCATTCTCGCTCTTCATAATGTATGTGCTGCGAGTCAGTATAGCTCCAAAAATATTATCACAGGAGGTTTTTGTCCTGGCAATGACGATTTGTATCTTAAACCTAAAGATTGTAAAGTATTGGAATGGTGGTTTTCTAATAAATTTGTTTGAAACTTTTACATAATGGATATTGTCTAACATAAAAGTTGCAGTCTTTATATGGAGATTAATTCGACAAGATAAAATTAATGATCAGCAACGAAGGTGCAGCAATTCAGCTACCACAGCACCTAGGCAACTTTCAAATAGTTTGTCGGTTTACTTACCTGGGTTCAATAATATAAGATACAGGTAACTGTAAAAAGGAAATCAAGCATCACATCTTGCTGGGATGTATAGCTATGGCAAAATTAAAGAAGCTCTGCAAGATAGAACAATTAAAATGAATATGAAGTCAAGACGTAGTCCACTTTGTCTTCCTGATCTTCATGTATGGATGAGAGTCTTGGACTATACAAGCTAAAGGTAGAAACCAAATCAATCAATTTGAAATGTGGTGGTGGGGGAGGATGTTGCGAATACCATGGACACCTAGACAAACAAATTATTCTGTCATCCAGGAAGTTTGAGTTCAAGAGTGTCTATGCCAAGTTGTGCACGAAAGAACTCTGCAATTCTTTGGCCACATTATGGGGAGAAAGGATGACATCTTTTAAAAACTACTGGTAATTGCCCAAGGAAAAGTTTATGGCAAATGGTGATGAGGACAAGTCACAAAAATATGGGTTGATTATATCAAAGAGATAACCAACTTGCCATGGACAACTACTATCCACAAGATGCAAGATCACACAGAATGGCACCAACTTACAGGAAAAGCAAAGTTCTTGGGCCATGATACTGAGTCATGAGCAACGACTAGAGAGATTCAGCAATTTAATTTCATTCAGAACTTTTACAACTAGCATATCAAGAGACTATAAAGATAAGAATTTTTTTTACATTGTTTCGATCAGGGCCACCCAAATTATGGCCCAGGAGCCATGTCCGGACTATCTAGTTTTTTATGTAGCCCACCATAACTTAAGTTACTTTACATTAATAATATTATGTATTGGCTTTATGCCCCACTTACTACTTTTACTGTTTTTGGAATTCAGCCCGGAAGCAGACTTATCTGAACACCTTAAAATACCACCGGGCTGAGCCAGAATCGAACCTGCCAAGTTGGGCTCAGAAGGCCCGTGCCTCTCAGCCTGGCTTCTAGTGGTTCTGATAAACAATTTAAATTTCCACTGAAATAAGTTAACTGCACTGTACACATTATATGTTATCCTTGCCTTGTGATACTAAATTCAAATCATTCAAATGTTTTGTCATGTCACCTAAAAATACTAGTGAGGTGAACAGTTTAGGTCTGCTAACAGTTCACAGTGGCTTCCTCCTCTAGAAATTTGCAGATTTCCTCTTGCAGAGCAAAACAATCTAGCCGATGTCTGACCAAAATTTGGCCACCCTACTTCTGTATGGCAAATTGTATCACCATACATCAGCAACTTATTAAGTTCAAAACAAGAGTTCCACACTTCTCAGTAAGAGAAATTTTGCATATGCCATTACTCTCTAGCACCAAACTTTGCAAAACTTTTTGTAACACATTCATTTAAAATATCAGCTATAACGTCTTTTACAATTTCAATATTTCATCGAGAGGGGGGTAGCAGCCTTTCGGTAGTTGCAAGGGCGGCAGTCTAGACGATTGACTGATACGGCCTTGTAATAATACTCAACATGGCTTAGCTGTGTTGATACTGCTACACGGCTGAAAGCAACGGGAAACTACAGCCGTAACTACCTCCCAAGTACATGCAGCTCTCTCTGTATGAATGACGTATTGATGATTGCTTCCTCCCAGGTAAAATTCCAGAGGTAAACTAGTCTCCCATTCGGATTTCCGGGTGGGATACCGACATTCTGCGAGTCGGAGCGTGGTATGTTAGAAGTTTGAATTGTTGTGGTAGGTTAGAGAATCTGGAAAGAGAGATGGATAGATTAAAGTTAGATGTAGTTGTTATAAGTGAAGTACGTTGGCAGGAAGAACAGGATTTTTGGTCAGGCGACTACCGAATTATCAACACAAAATCAAAAACCAAACCAAACCAAACCCCATGGCACTACAGCCCTTGAAGGACCTTGGCCTACCAAGCGACCGCTGCTCAGCCCGAAGGCCTGCAGATTACGAGGTATCATGTCGTCAGCACGACTAATCCTCTTGGCCGTTATTCTTGGCTTTCTAGACCGGGGCCGCTATCTCACCGTCAGATAGCTCCTCATTCTAATCACGTAGGCTGAGTGGACCTCGAACCAGCCCTCAGGTCCAGGTAAAAATCCCTGACATGGCGAGGAATCAAACCCGGGTCCTCCGGGTAAGAGGCAGGCATGTTACCCCTACACCCCTACACCGGTTTCAACACAATATCAAACAGGGGAAATGCAGGAGTTGGTTTAATAATGAATAAGAAAATAGGGCAGCGGGTAAGCTACTACGAACAGCATAGTGAAAGAATTATTGTCGTCAAGATAGACACCAAACCAATGCCCACCACAGTAGTGCAGGTCTATATGTCTACTAGTTCAGCAGATGAGGAAATTGAAAGAATATATGAAGAGATAGATTTAATAAAATATGTAAAGGGTGACGAGAATCTAATTGTGATGGGAGACTGGAATGCAGTGGTAGGCCAAGGAAGAGAAAGTAATACAGTAGGAGAATTTGGATTGGGACAAACAAACGAAAGAGGAAGTCAGCTGGTTGAATTCTGCACTAATCATAATTTAGTCCTTGCCAATACTTGGTTCAAACACCACAAATGATGGCTGTGTATGTGGACGAGACCTGGAGAAACTGGAAGGTATCAAATAGACTTCAATATGATTAGGCAGAGATTCAGAAACCAGGTGTTGGATTGCAGAACTTTCCCAGGAACAGACATGGACTCTGACCACAACTTGTTGGTCATGAAATGCCATCTGAAGTTGAAGAAATTGAAGAAAGGAAAGAATGCAAAAAAAAAAAAAAAAAAGGGATCTAGACAAGTTGAAAGAAAAGAGTGTGAGGGGTTGTTTGAGGAACATGTTGCACAAGGGCTAAATGAAAAGGCTGAAGGAAACAATAGAGGAAGAGTGGATAGTCATGAAAAATGAAGTCAGTAGGGCTGCTGAAAAAATGTCAGGAAGGTCAACTAAGAAGATCAACTAAGAATCAGTGGATAACTCGGAAGATACTAGACTTGATTGATGAACGATGAAAATACAAGAATGCTAGAAATGAAGAGGGCAGAAAAGAATACAGGCGATTAAAGAATGGAGTGGACAGTAAATGCAAGGTAGCTAAGGAAGAATGGCTGAAGGAGAAGTGCAAAGATGTCTAAGGTTGCATTGTCCTGGGAAATGTAGATGCTCCATACAGGAAAATCAAGGAAACCTTTTGAGAAAGGAAATCTAGGTGTATGAATATTAAGAGCTCAGATGCAAAGCCACTTCTAGAAAAAGAAGACAAAGCAGAAAGATGGCAGGAGCATATCCAACAGTTGTATCAAGGTAAAGATGTAGATAATTTGGTTCTGGAACATGAAGAGGCTGTTGATGCTGATGAAACGGGACACCCAGGAACAAGGCACCTGGAATTGATGACATTCCCTCTGAATTACTGACTGCCTTGGGAGAAACCAGCATGGCAAGGTTATTCCATTTAGTGTGTAAGATGTACGAGACAGGAGAAGTCCCATCTGATTTTCAGCAGAATGTTGTTATACCTATTCCCAAAAAAGCCGGTGCTGACAGGTGTGAAAATTACCGCACCATTAGTTTAGTATCTCGTGCCTGCAAAGTTTTAACATGTATCATTTACGGAAGAATGGAAAAACAAGTTGAAGCTGAGTTGGGAGAAGTCAATTTGGCTTCAGAAGAAATGTAGGAACACGTGAAGCAATCCTGACTTTACGTCTGATCTTAGAGGATCGAATCAAGAAGGACAAGCCCACATACATGGCATTCGTAGATCTAGAAGAGGCATTTGATAATGTTGATTGGACCAAGCTATTTAAGATTCTGAAGATGATAGGGATCAGATACCAAGAACGAAGAATTATCTACAATCTGTATAAAAATCAGTCTGCAGTGATAAGAATCGAGGGCTTTGAAAAAGAAGCAGCAATCCAGAAAGAAGTTAGGCAAGGTTGCAGTTTGTCCCCCCCTCCTTTTCAATGTTTACATAGAACAGGCAGTAAAGGAAATCAAAGAGGAATTTGGAAAGTGAATCACAGTCCAAGGAGAGGAAATCAAAACCTTGAGATTTGCTGATGATATTTTATCTGAGACTGCAGAAGATCGAGAAGTTGCTGAATGGTATGGACGAAGTCTTGGGTAAGGAGTACAAGAAGAAAATAAATAAGTCCAAAACAAAAGTAATGGAGTGCAGTCGAACTAAGGCAGGTGATGTAGAAAATATTAGATTAGGATTTGAAGTCTTAAAGGAAGTAGATGAATATTGTTACTTGGGTAGTAAAATAACTAACGATGGCAGAAGTAAGGAGGACATAAAATGCAGACTAGCACAAGCAAGGAAGAGCTTTCTTAAGAAAAGAAATTTGCTCACTTCAAACATTGATATCGCAATTAGAAAGATGTTTTTGAAGACTTGTGGAGCATAGCATTGTGTGGAAGTGAAACATGGACGATAACTAGCTCAGAAAGAAAGAGAATAGAAGCTTTTGAAATGTGGTGTTACAGAAGAATGCTGAAGGTGAGATGGATAGATCAAATCATGAATGAAGAGATACTGAATCGAATTTGTGAGGGGAGATCGATTTTGCTAAATTTGACAAGAAGAAGAGATAGAATGATAGCACACATCTTAAGACACCCAGGACTTGTTCCATTGGTTTTTGAAGGAAGTGTAGATGGTAAGAACGGTAGGGGTAGACCAAGGTATGAATATGACAAGCAGATTAGAACAGATGTAGGATGCAATAGTTACGTAGAAATGAAAAGGTTAGCACAGGATAGGGTGGCATGGAGAGCTGCATCAAACCAGTCTATGGACTGATGACTCAAACAACAACAAATAATTTTGTTAAATTGTACATGTGGCCCACAATAAATCACTCAATTACTGGCCTTGCTTTTGTTCATTATCCTCAGCTGTAGTCTTACAAGAGAGTGATAAGCTTGTTGGGTGACAACTGAGTCTGAAATTATTGTTCCTATTTATTTTAACTACATCTCATATCATTCCTGTCCAACTGTCACTGGTTGACTATCAGTGACAAGTTTGCAAGACCATGCATTACATTTTCCCCACTTCCCCTTTCTTTGCTTGGTATTCTCATCATCTTAGTTCTCTGGAGTTTTTTCCTCCTCCTTGCTTGTTCATGATAATTTCCTATGCTATCTTGAAATCCTGTCAAAATCAGAAAAAATATTTCCACAGTATGTTCACTTTATCAGAGTTTTATTTATCAGAAATTGTCTGAAGAATTCATATCTTAGATTTTCTTGAAAAGTTGAAGTAAAAATTGAGTCAACATCATGCCCATCACATTTTCTGCTGCTACTGCCTGAAGGTTTTCCTCCTCTCTCAATCAGTCACCGCTCAGGTGGCAATTTCCCTCAACAGTTTCTGACCTACCAAAATTACTTTAGTCTTGGAAAGTCTTGTTATAATTAACATATTAATGATAATACTATATTTGCTGTAATAGTGTGCTATTTCCCACATACATTACGTTCTTTCTGTTCCTTGCAAGGCCCCCCCCCCCCAGATCTCAGGGAAAGGCAAAAATCTAATGTAGTCAGGTGTTTTTCTTTCAAGAAAATGATTTAAAAGTCGGTATTACGTAGAAGCGGTAGTCCCCCCCCCACCACCACCAACAGGCAGGGGATACCGTGGGTGTTATTCTACCTCCATTCATCTTCCAAAATTTTAAAAATACTATATACCCCCAGGTCTAGGCCCCCCCCCCCCCCTCTACAAACTGTCATATGGGCGCCCATGGTTCCTTGTGCTCTCTGTATATATTTTTCCAATTTGTGGAATCATTACATGTTGCCCATAGGGTTACAACCCTTTTGCAGAAAACAATGCTTGTTACAAAGACTACTATTGGCTGGAAATCTGATATGAGAGTTGGTACATGGAATATACGAACTAGCCTATGTATAAATCTGGATCTTTTAGAACGTTGTCAGCAGTTAGAAAAATACAAAATTGTAGTTGCAGCAATACAGGAAACAAGATTACTGGTAACAGATATACACGATATGGAAAAGTACACTTTTCTCAATAGTGGTAAAGAAAACAGATCACATGAGTTTCGGGCTGCCTTTTGTGTGTTGAATAACTTCCTCTCTTTAGTCATCTCCTTTGAACCTGTCAACAAAAGACTGTGCTATTTAAGATTAAGATCCAAATGGTTTAATTAGTTCTTAAACTGTCATGCACCAACAAATGAAAAAGATGGTATTAAGGATACCTTTTATAAAGATTTATCAGAATTATGGAACAGAGTACCACACCATGATGTTAAGAGAATATTGGGTGACTTCAATGCAAAAATAGGAAAAGAGAATTTCTTCTAACCCACTATCGGTGCAGAAAGCCTGCATAATTAAAGTAATGAAAATGCAGTGCAGCTGATAAATTTTGCTGCATCAGCTAACATGATCATCAATAGTACTATTTTTCCTCACAAACAGATACATAAAGAAACTTGGTATTGAAAAATTTAAAAATAACAGAGGAAAGGGTAAAACATAATATTGAAATTCAAAATAGATTTGAACTGTTAGGCCCCCATTAGCCGTGGGCGACTAGTGGCGCAACTAGTTGCTCCGGCGAGTCACGGACAATTGGATCAAATGGAGCCTATTAGCCGCGGGCGACTAGTGGTGCAACTGAGCAACTAGTTGCCGGCCGTCATCCGAGCCGGCAACTGCTCTGGTGACTTAGTTGCTCAACTGCATGATGGGGCATTGCAGTAAATGTAGCGTATTAGCCGTGGGTGACTAGTGGCGCAACTAGTCATCCGATGTACCTCCCTGCGCATACGGAAACATCACTCAAGTTCGTGTTCTCACACCAGCTTGACGTAATGCGGACGATGGAACGCAATTGAATCAGCGATCCATCTGACCATTAACTTTCTTCATTACCTTGTTTGGTCTCGTGCTGTGGTAGAGTGAATATTTTACTTATTGTGATAGTTTATTTATTGAACATGGAGCAAATGAAGGAGATGGCAAAATTATTTGAAAGTCAAATAAATACTGAAGACCATTTTTGAGGTAGAATGAAAACCGATCACTTGGAATTCCAGAACTGAAGCTTACACTGACAAAATACGAATAGAAACACTGAATTCTTGGAACAGCATTTTAAAGAACATTATTCCAGAATTCGAAAAAAAAACCGTAAGCGAGAAGAATACTAGAAGAATGCTAGTGGCTTTACGTCGCACCGACACAGATAGGTCTTATAGCGATGATGGGATAAGAAAGGGCCAGGAGTTGGAAGGGGGCGCCCGTGGCCTTAATTAAGGTACAGCCCAAGAATTTGCCTGGTATGAAAATGGTAAACCACGGAAAACCCTCTTCAGGGCTGCCGACAGTGGGATTCGAACCCACTATCTCCCGGATGCAGCTCACAGCTGCGCGCTCCTAACCGCACGGCCAACTCGTCCAGTATGTGAGTATTATAAAATGTTTACTACTCTTATATGGAAATATGTAATATCCATAAAAATTCTATAATTGTTTACATTTACAAGTACCATTGATCCATTATATGGCTATATTCGTGAATTGCAGCTCAGCTGGGAAACACTTGTTTAGTCTTGTGTCGTTTCCCGTTATTTCTTCTTTTATGCGGCCAAGCAATTCGTAAATTGACCACTGTGACATGAGCAGGTAATTAAAAAATTTACTGTCATCCTCACTTAGATTATCAAACAATGTATAATATAAGCCTCTAGTCATCTGAGAAACAAATATAGGAAGTTTTCACACTTTCCTAACCCTTCGGTTTTTCCTTTTTAATAGAAGAGCAAGAAGAAGAAGTTCTTCATAGGACGCCATTCTCTCAACTGACTATTCCCCGGTATGAACCGAGCAATTGTTCACAAGTTGCGCCACTGATCGCCCGGTACTTAAATCCCACGGCTAATAGCGGCCTTAGATAATAGTACACTTGCAGAGATTAATGGGGAGGTAGAGGTAAATTGCAATACAGCATGAAATAATATTAAACAATGTATTCTATCAGCAGCAGAGGGTAAAAAGAGAAACTAAAAAGAAATGGTTTGATACAACATGTCAGGAAGCAGTGAATGATTTAATGGTTTTACATAGAGAATGGTTGCAGTCTAATAGGGATCCTGTTATAGAGCAGGCCTACAAAGAGAAACAGAAAAATTGCAGTAAATTGATTAAGAAAAAAGAAACAATATCATAGGCAACAAGTTGAAGCAATACAAGATGATCATCAAAACAATAACATCCGTAAAATGTATGGTACAATTAATACTATAAAGAAAGGCTTCAAACCAAGAACCAAGTTCATGAAGGATCATAAGGGGAACTTGAAACTGAACAGAATAACCTGCTCTTTCATTGCAAGGAATATTTTGACAATTTACTGAACTGCCCTGATCCAGAATCACCAATTATGAAACCAAAGTGTCCTAAGTATGATTCGATTCCAGAGCCTACTTGTGAGGAGAGTAAACATCTAAAAAATGATAAAACTTTGGGTAATAACATCCCAGCTGAACTGATCAAATCTGGAGAATATATATTGCAACTTATTCTAAGGATTTGGTAGACAGAAGTTATGCCTGCAGGGTGGAAATAATCTCTCATAGTGCCACTACATATAAAAGGCGAGAAAGAAAATATTCAGAACTACCGTGGGATATCTCTTGTTAATACATCTTATAAAGTTTTACCTTTTATTATACTAAATCACCTGAAACCATATGCAGAGAACATCATTGGTGATTACCAAAATGGATTTCGCAGCAATAGATCCACGACTGATAACATATTTGCAATCAAAATAAGTGAGAAAGTGTGAGAATATAATCAAATTATTCACTATTTGTTCATCGATTTTCTGAAAGCATATGACTCAATTCATAGAGACAGTCTGTGGAATGTCATGATATAATTTGGCTTCCCTTTTTAAACTCATTAACCTGTGTAGACTGTATGGATGATAATACAAGTAGAATTCTCCTGAATGGGAAAAGATCTGACCCTTTCCAAAACAGAACTGGTTTAAGACAAGGTAATTCTTATCCCATTTTCAATATTGCTCTTGAAAAGGTTATTAGAACACTGAAATTAGTTCCGGCAGGAATAAATCTTGGATAGTATCATAAAGTGCTTGTGTACGCAGACGATATTGTACTCCTAGGGAGAAATGAGATTGAAATACGGAAAATGTTCATTGAACTTTGAGACAGTGTTAAAATTAGGCCTCTCAGTACATGATGATAAAGGGGAATATTGACGTGAATGAGAACCAGTCACCTCTGATTATTGGTAAACATACTTTTGAACAAGTTGAGCTTTTCAAGTTCGTAGGAGTTACGATTAACAGAATCAAAGAGAAGTGGAAATCAAAGTTAGAATACAGAATGCTAACAAGGTACTCTACAGTTTCCATAGGGTTCAAAACTTTTTAATGAGAAATACGAATCTGAAAAAATACAATTCTGCCATCAGATCAGTTCAAACTTATGGTTCAGAATCATGGAGTTTAACAAAAAAGATCATCAGTTGCAGGTTTTTGAAAATAATGTTTACAGGAAAAATTTTGGAGCGTACTTTGACTATATCTCAAACCTGGAATAAGAAATCAAATAAAGAAATACACTCGCTATCACAGAAAGTACCAATAATCAACATCAATTCCAGAAGACTTCAATGGGCTGCTCATCATCTAAGGATGGAAAATGATAGTTCTTCTTTAAAGATTCATAAGACCATCCTAACAGTAAAAAGACCAGTGGGAAGATCACATAGCTCCTGGAAAAACAAAACCGTCAAGCCAAGTAGACGTCTGAATGTAAACAACTGGCAAGAACTCTCCCAAAACAGAGTTCAGTAGAGGCAATTTGTGAGATCGGCACGGGATGTTCATGTCGCATAGAAGCCTGCTGAGTAAGTGAGCGAGCATTACATGTTTTACTATTAATTAATTAATTAATTTATTTGTATGGTGATTATAACTACAGATTTATAAGTCCAGGTCCAAGTGTTTCAGCCACTCTACAGCACTTTCTGAAAGATTAAACAGGTGGCTGGGGCTTCCGGAGTAGGCATGAAGAGGGCAGCGCAGGATGACATGGTCCATGGTCTGCTCTTCATCATTGCATTCACACATTGGAGAATCCATCCATGACCATTGCTCATGTCCACAGGATTGTACCTATTGATTGCCCTGCACGTATCCCCCGGGTGGTGCTAAGTGAGCAACAGCGACCTAAGGTGATTGAATTGAACAAAATAATGTTTTACTATGAAGACTACCTACTGTATCTATCATTGACAGGTTGATTTTTATACAGTTGCAGCATTACTGTGATCTAGCAGAGATGAGTGGCAGCAGTGGAGATGAAGGATATTTCATATGAGAAGTAAATCAGTCAGAGTTATTGATGGAATGCATGCATAAACACAAACTTATCTTCTCCTGGAGAATCATTCGAGTTGCTAAGAAAATGCATATGCTTTTTAGTTTGTTTGTAGAACCTGAATATTAAGGACACATCCTGAGCTTTATTTTGTTAAAAGACTAAACTTTTGCTAATGGCAAATAATGCTGATAGCAGATAAATCAAGAGTTCAACTAAGTACCTAGATATTCATGACCACCATTTTGAAAAGGTTAAATATTGATAAATCAGAATAGGCTTGTATTTTGACTGAACATCTGATATATCAAAACCAAATTTCAGCTCAACTGGTCTTTTAGTTAAGGTGTGATTGAGCAAGAAACAGACTCCATATATAAACAGGTGCAAATACACATATGATATTATTTACTTACCTACGTATCTTTCAAGACCAAGTGAAGTAAGCAAGTCTACTATGTCTGTTGGTCTTTGACAGGTACTCGACTGAGGAGATGTAGTTGATGTAGGAGCCAAATAACTGCCTGAATTGATAGGGGAGCTGCTCAACTGATTTCTCTTACTGCTGGAGGGAGATGAATATTCATAGCTAATCCGAGCTGGTGAACTTCGCCATAAATTTAATTCTTGAGTATCCTGCAAGGAATTTTTAACATACTCTTACTTCAGTGTGATTTTTGCAAAACCATTCCACTAATTGCTATGCTGATAATTTTCAGTCTATTGTTGAGAGAATTTTAGAGGCTGAAACTTCTAACATATTTAGACTACTATTACTTCAACTACTACTACCGACCAGCAATAACGTCTGCATTGAAAATACTCCATTTGCTGCATACACTACACCGGTATATGTCAGTGTGTTTACAGTAAGGGAGAATTTACAATATGATCAACAGAGCTGACATTACTAGGATGATGTTGGGGGTATTTGCTCCTGTTAATCAAAAGCATTTTGCTTGGCAATGTACTAAAGTGATCATATTGCTCATCGTTGTTGCCATAGCACATTTCCTATGATAATGGCTAGTAAGGCAATCTGTCAATGTGAATTATAATACTTTGTGCACATTTCACAAGTGAGATTAGTGTTCTACTAAACTGTTTGTGCAATATGCATATTCTGGTGAGAAAGAAGTTATTTTCATTTACAGTTTACATAAGTGCATTATTGTTGTTCAAAATGTCTTGTTAACAGAACAAGAAGAAAAGCCACATACTCAGTGGAGGTATTGCTCTTCAAGGCCAAGCTCATGAATTGGTGTCCACTGTTACAAGTTACTTGAAAAGGAAGAGGTGATGTTTGGCAGAATAGGCAGCTAACATACTCAAGAACATTGTCTTAAGCATTTGTGAAAAGTATATGAATGACTTTTTTTTAGCAATATTAATTACATCAGGAAAAGTAGAGGACTTGTAAGAAGTGAGCAACAAATGTTTATACATTTCAGAAAGAACCATTTTGTCATGATGTATATGGCTATTACAAAGTGAGGGAATATCCAGCAATAAAGAAGCTCATGGTTCCTGTTAAGACTGTGGAACTCTTCTGTGGTTCCTCTTTATTGCTGAGACATACTGAAAAATTTGTTTTGATTCAAAAGACCAAACCAAAGAGAAACTTCCTGATGCTCCCAGATGCAGTTTTTAAGAGACGTCAGACACACTGATCTTGACAAAGTTAGCTGACTAAAATAAACATTCATCAATGTAGGAGAAATATCTGAGTTCTGAGGCACTGACACAAAAGTAAATTAGGAAAAGGAGGGAGGTTTATTTGTGTGCCATAACAGCAGTTATTAAAGGTTTGATCCAAAATGCGTATTGTTTTTGAAATTTGCTCATTCAGGACAAATATTTCAGATTCCCTATGGGAATCAACATCTATATCATCTGATGGCCAAGCAGGCATCAATGTTTCGTGATGAGACAAAGTCTCTTAGTGCATTGGCACTGCCGGTGGCTCCAGTTAGCCTACGCAGTGGCCTCCACGGTATGCACTAGCCAGCGTATTGGTAGGTGTGCTAGGTACCAACTGATGAGCCCACCCTAGCACACGAGGGCGAAACGCTGGCAACCAGGAATGAGCTAGCTGGAAAATTTATAATGTCCAATAACGGACCATTTATATTGGTATTACAAACAGGCAACTATCGTGAAGCAATGCTCCACATTCATTTCTGGGAGTGGTTTGATGATTCACTAATTCCTAATTTAAAGGAGGCTTCCCTCATAATTATGGACAATGTCCCATGTAACATCTCATTATGCACGATAAACCTCTGACAATGGCTTCATGAAGATTTGGAATGGTTGACTGGCTTCAAAATCGTGATGTTTAGGTCCCATCACATTACAGGATGACAACTAAAATTGTGATAAGCAGAAATTCTGGAACTCTAATATTCACAAACCCCCTTTCTCTGTTTATGTAATTGATTAAATTACATTTGCCTACCTACAGATTTACACCCAATAGAGTTGATATGGGCACGTGTGAAAATATTATGTTGGCAGTCATAACAAGGTGTACATTTACTGAAGTTCAGGGTCTGATTACTGAAGGGATAAGGAAAAATTGGTAGAGAAATCTGGCAAAAAGTAGTGTCACACTCTAGTTTTAAAAGATGACTGATGGAAAGTAGGACTTTTACAAAAAGCCATTTATGAGTATGATTGTATTTTACTCCATAGTGACAGCTCAAGTTCTTCTGAATCTTGTGATATGGAGACTGAAGTTGCTGTGATACATAAGATAGTGAGTGTTGAGCCACTGAACACTGGCTCAGAGTGAGAAAGCACAGTAACAGCAAAACTCAGCCGATTTGTGTGAACAGAAATGTCAAGCACAAGGAAATTTCTCCCTCACTGCGTAATAAACAATGTACGGCGGATGATCTCTTAACTGGCCTGCTTGGGACAGACTAGGTCCTATAAGGAAATGACCAGTTATGATGATGATAATAATAATAATAATAATAATAATAATAATAATAATAATAATAATAATAATAATAATAATAATAATAATAGGGACCCTCTTCGGAGGCAGCCCTACCCAGGGAGTGGCGCCCCTGCCTATGTGAGTCCCAGAGCACATTGACCCGGTGTGTAACATCTGGTATGGGTCCCAGCTCAGGGTTACGAGTGAGGACCTCAACGGCATCTACGGCGGAGAAGGTGGACTTCGGTACGGCGGAGATGGCGGAAGGGGCATACCCGTAGCGTCTGTACTCCAGAGGAGTGGCTACGAAAGGCGTCTGTCTCCATGTTAGGGGTGGCCTAATTTTGAACCTGGCAGTAGGTATAAAATGCCTTTGGGTGTGGCGAGCCCATCGTAACAATAGCCTACATGGACAAAGCAGATATGGTGCCTCGGAAAAGGTTAGGGCGTCCCCTGCTAAAAGCGACGCGCAGCTCTTCAGGTGCTGGGGGAACTGTGAAAAATGGGCAACCAGCACCAAACTACATCAAAATTGCAACAGTTAATGTACTGACACTGACGGGAAAGACAGAAGAACTGATTGACTTCATGATAGAAAAAGATATAGCCATACTTGGACTGTGCGAGACCAAGAAGAGGGGTACAGGGGAGATCCCTCTGAGAGAAGGATACAGGCTGTATTACAGCGGAGGATCTGAAGCAAAAAATGGAGTGGCCATCATACTTAGAAGAGAAATCCAAGAATATCTGGAATATACAAAGTATGTCAGCGATAGGATGATGATGATGAGACTCCAGTTTGAAAATGGCGTGAAAGATCTATTTCAGTTGTATGCACCACAAACTGGTTGCATAGATGAACATCTAGAGGACTTCTTAGAGGAAGTGGAGAGACAGATAGAAGATAAGGAAGTACTATTGATGGGAGATCTAAATGCACAAGTTGGAATGGAAAGACAAGGAAAGGAAGATGTTGTAGGGCCCTTTGGATATGGAAATGTAAATCCAGAAGGCGAGTTGTTGGTGGATTTTTGCATGAGGAATCAAATGATTGTTGGAAACACCTGGTTTAGGAAGAAGAACAGTCAGAAAATTACAAGGTATGGCTGGGGAGACAGATGAACAAAGACCATGATTGATTATATAATCATAGAGAAAGAACACCGGAAGAACCTTGTAGATATAACAGCCATGCCTGAAGAAGCCTTTGGTGGAGATCATAGAGTTGTGATAGGAAAATTGAAAGTTGGAAAGATTGAAAAACCCCAATTAAGAAGAGAAAAGAAAGTATGGAAGTTGAAGGAGAAAAGCATACAAGAAGAATTTCAAAGGGAAATAATACCCTTGGTACCCAGGACAGAGGTGGGGAATGTTGAAGAGGAATGGAAAATATTTAAGGAAGCACTGGTTGGATGTGCAGAAAAGGTGTGTGGTAGAACATCAGGAAATGTGAAAGACAAAGAAACACACTGGTGGAATGATAGGGTAAAGATTAAAGTGAAGGAAAAGAAAATGGCATGGAAAGCATGGAAAATATCTAAGACTGAAGAAAGTAGAAGAAAATATGTGGAGGCAAAGAATTTGGCCAAGAAAGTAGCGGAGGAAGAAAAGAGGAAAAGCTGGGCCTTATTCACACAGAAATTGAGATGATACGCAGGGCAGCAAGAAATTACTGTATGGTATCTTAAGAAACAAAAAGAGAAATGAAGTAAACACCAGATTTGTGAAGGATGAAGGTGGCATAATTTTAACAAAGTCAGAAGAAATAAGAAATAGATGGAGAGAGTATTTTCAGAAGCTGCTGAACATAAGAACGGATGACAGTCATTCAATGGACGACCAAGAAAGGCAATTAGTTGATGAAGAAATGGATAAAGATATTACAATGAATGAAATTGAAATGGCAGTAAGAAAGATGAAGAATGGAAAAACTGCTGGAATAGATGAAATTTCAGTGGAGATGATAAAGGCAGCTGGAGCTGTAGGCCTGCAGTGGACAAATCAGGTTCTCAGGAATGTCTGGGAGAATAAGGAGGTCCCTGAGGATTGGCAAAAAGGAATAATCATCCCAATTTTCAAGAAAGGTGATAAGAAAGTTTTGAAGAACTACAGGGGAATTACTCTAATATCCCATGTTGCTAAGATAATGGAAAGGATACTGGAAAGTAGAATAAGGTTGAGGGTTGAGAAGCAGATACAGGAAAATCAGTTTGGTTTCAGAAGTGGAAGGTCAACAATAGAGCCCATTTTCATTATGAGACAACTAATGGAAAAGCATTGGGAGTACGGGAATGATATGGTGAGGACATTCATTGATATTGAAAAGGCATATGACAGTGTCCCTAGGACGAAAGTTTGGGACAGTCTGGTGCAAAAAGGAATTGGACAGGGATTAATAAAAATGATCATGGCATTGTATAAGGAATGTTGTAGTTGCGTGCAAACACAAGTTGGCAGGACAAGTTGGTTCAAAATAACTAGTGGGCTGAGACAGGGAAGTGTTCTATCACCAATCCTGTTTACAATAGTAATGGATGACATCATGAGAACAGCAAAAGCAGCATATGGAGGAAGAGAAATGAACATGTTATTTGCGGATGATATTGTGATTTGGGGAGAAGATGAAAGGAAGGTTCAAGAACAATTGAATGTGGTGAATGGGAAGACTGAAGAATGTGGATTGAAAATAAGTGTAGGAAAGATTAAAACTCTTGTTATGACTAGAGGGGAGAAAGAAGGGAAAGGTCGGATTAGACTTGCAGACAAGCCCCTGGAAGTAGTGGAAACGTTTAAATACCTGGGGAGTGAATTAATGGAGAATGCTCGACTGGATGCTGAGATTAGTAAAAGGATTCAAGCTGGAAGTTGTTTCTATCATAGTGTAAGAAATATGTTATGGGACAAAGATATGCCAATGGAAGCAAAGGATACTATGTACAAGATGTATTACTTACCCATAACATCTTACGGAGCAGAAACTTGGACAATGACAAAGAAGGATGAGAGTCGAATACGGGCAGCCGAAATGAAATTCTTGAGGAGTATGATACAGAAGAGTAGACGAGACAAAATAAGGAATGAGAAAATCCGGGAAGAAATTGGAGTGGAAAAAATGAATGATAGAATAGAGAAGAGCCGACTAAGATGGTTTGGGCACATAAAGCGAATGTGCGATGAAAGAATGCCAAAAAAGGTGATGGAAATGCAAATCCAAGGAAGGAGAGGCCGTGGACGACCACAATTGAGATGGAAGGACACCATCCAACGCAGCATTATAGAAAGAAACCTGGACTGGGACACAGTGTTGGAGGAGGAGTGGTGGAAAGACCGAAGAAAGTGGAGAGGAACCATATTTGCCCCTACCCAGCTACAGCTGGATAAAGGGAAATGATGATGAATAATAATAATAATAATAATAATACTAATCATAATAATCATAATAATCATAATATGGCCTCAGCTACCATGTGCATACATTTCAATCTGATGCCATCTGGCTGTCTGCTCGTCAATTTTGACATTCCGTTTTGCTCTAGGCCCACCAGATGGCAGACCGAGTAAACTGAAACTCTTAGGTGTCTATGGCTCACATTTAATGAATTTTGTTGGGTAAACACCAAATGTGTCAGAGATCTTTTACATGCCAACATCGTACGACATGGAGTGCCGCATGGACTTTTTTCCGCCCTTCAAAAATCCGACTACCTCTGCCGTGTTTGAACCTGCAATCTTAGGATCTGGAAGCAGATACTTTACCACTGGTCCAAAGAGGCAGTTAAACTGGCAGCATTAAAATGAAGAGTCTGTCAATGAATTTATAGTACAGTAAAGCCTTGGAATGCGTTGTGTGTTAGGTACATGCTTGCAATTAAAAGCACTCATATCAAAGCAAATTTTCCCATAAGAAATAATTGAACTTCAGATTAATTCAAGAAACTAAAAAATATGTATAGATATGAAGTGATTAATAGACTCCTTGGCTGAATGGTCAGTATTGAGGCTTTCGGTTCAGAGGGTCCCGGGTTCGATTTCCGGCCAGGTTGGGGATTTTAATTCTCATTAATTCTTCTGGCTTGGGACTGATTATTTGTGCTTGTCCCAACACTCTCCTCTTCATATTCAGACAACACTCCACACTACCCATCACCACAGAAACACGCAATAGTGAGTACATTCCTCCATAAAGGTTTGGCATCGGAAAGGGCATCCGGCTGTAAAACAAGGCCAAATCCATACACGCAAAATAGTTCACACCTATGACCCCACAGTGTGAAGAAGATAACGTGATTAATACAAAATATAAAGTAAAAAGGCATATAGCAAAACAAACTAACCTGCACTTCAGTATTTATAATAATGATAATGTTATTGGCTTTACATCCCACTGACTTTCTGTTATGGTTTTTGAAGATGCCAAAGTGCCAGACTTTAGTCCCACAGTGCCAGAATTTAGTCCCACAGGAGTTCATTACATGCCAGTAAATCTACAGAAACGAGGCCTACTTATTCGAGCACCTTCAAATACCACAAGACTGAGCCAGGAACAAACCTGCATAGTTGGGGGTCTTTCTTACATTTTATAATCTCATTTGAAGTGGGAGACTTATGAGATTTTCTCCATAACCTCCCCTAGTGTTCCTCGCAATGTACATCCATCAGTTCATCAGTGGTCAGCATATTCTTCCACCAGCTCTTGAATGCTGCCTTGCTCTCCTACAGTACCATGATCTTCCCCAGAACACCAGTTAATGGCAACCTGTGGCTCTTGTTTATCAGCATGCCCATCAAAACAGTGTCCAAGAATGCCATCAGACTGCAGTTGT
Organism: Anabrus simplex; assembly: GCF_040414725.1. Classification (NCBI taxonomy): domain Eukaryota; kingdom Metazoa; phylum Arthropoda; class Insecta; order Orthoptera; family Tettigoniidae; genus Anabrus; species Anabrus simplex. The sequence goes on from NC_090265.1 coordinate 1,749,839,419, forward strand.
CTCCAAGCAGAAGAGAACGTTCCTTTGAGAAGCTTTTTCTATGATCTTCAAGTAGTTCACTACATGGAAATTATCTTTCCAAAGCTCTCAGAGAGTAAGGTTTGTTTCTTCAGTCACTTCAAAGCATTGCTGAAAGAGTTCTTTGGTGTAAATATTCTTAAAGTTTGAAAAGACCTGCTGCTCACCAGGCTGGAATAAGACAGTGATGTTGGGAGAAACTTATTTGTATGAACCCAAATTCCTCTAAATTATTTTCAAGGCCTGGAGAATCAGCAGGAGTCTTATCCATAATCAGCAAGGTTGAATGGAAGATTCTGTTCTAAAATGTATTTCTTCACTGCAGGACTGAAGACCTCATTGATCTACTCAATGAACAACGTACGAGCGACCCAATCCTTCTCTTTGGACCTCCACATAGCTATTAACTCACTCATGTGCATCTAGATTTTCTTGAAGGCTCATAGAATTTCAGAAAGTTACACGAGCAAGGGTTTGACTTAAATTCCCCACATGCATTAGCACACAACACTAGAGGGAGATCATCTTTCATGGGCTTGTGGCCTTTCATTGCATTTTCTGTGCCTCACAATGCTACGGATGCCGCTTCTTTTAAAGTCATCAAACCATTCCCTGCTTGTCTTGAAGTCTTGTTTTCTGTTGACATACAGGGTAGCTAACTTATGAGGTCAGCAGACAAGATCTTTACCTTTTCTCAGATTTTCTCAGTTATAGTATAGTATTAGCTGCTAGTTGCTCCTCATTTATTCATGTGAGAAACAACTTTTCTACATCTTATAGAAAATGTGACTTGTTTTGATACCCTTTGTGCATCTATCAAAGAATCAGTCACCATTGATCTGCATTTAAGGCAGTCACCTAGGTGGCAGATTCCCTACCCGTTGTTTTCCTAGCCTTTTCTTGAATGATTTCAAAGAAATTGGAATTTTATTGAACATCTCCTTTTGTAAGTTATTCCAATCCCCAACTCCCCTTTCTATAAAATGACCCTTTAGTTTTCTTTCTTTTTTGATATTGTGCAACGAGTTGTTGGACTTTTTACACGTCTTCATGGTCTTCTTGGACTTTGAGAAGGCATTTGATGAAGTTCCTAATGAATAGATTTGGCATGCACTCCAATCACATGAGTTCCCAAGGTGTACATCTGTTGGATGCAACTCCTGTATTGCAAATGTAGCAGCACGGTGCAATATCCAGCAAGGATCTCTCCTCTTTTCTTCCATTCAGGTCAGCATTGCCCTTGCTCTTCATACTGTGTATGGATATGATAATAGTCAATATCCAAAATCCCCACATCTGAGTGGACACTCCTACATGCTGCTGATGTCCTGTTAACCACAGAAGAATGTCACACGTCTTGAACAAGTGCAGAAGTGGGGCACCAAGTTAGCAAAAAATGAACTACAGCTAAACATCATGAAAACCAAATACGTGAAGTATAGATTACAGACAGCTGGAACCAAACCACGTGGTAAGCAGGATCTCAAGAAAAATGAGCAGTATAGATACCTTGGCTTGCTGCCAACAAGTGGCAACTGATATGTAAACTGGTGGGCTCTGTGATAAAGCAGGATAGGCATGAAGGTGATTATTTGGTGTATAATTCGTGTAACACCTCTATGTTCAGATGGTGACAAGCACTACAAATCACAAAGACTTGTATATTTTGCTGGGTACTCTGATGTGACTGTATTAAAAACAGTAATGTCCAAGCAATTAGAGTTGAGCTTATAACCAAAAATAACACAGGAGGCTCGTTTGTGTTCATGTCATGCATAGTGATAAGCAATCCGTTGCCAACACCGCCCTGCGACTCAACCCAGATGGACATCGGCACCGAGGGTGAGCTAAGAAGCAGTGGATTGATGGAAGACTTGCAACACACCAGTGTCTCTCCGATGACCTTGATCAACAGACGTGGCAGCTGGTATGCAAAATGACTGATCCTGCAGCAAAGTGGGCCAAGAAGTAGAAATTTATTTAGATTGTATAAAATCCTATATCGGCCAAACAAATACCTTGTTCATAGTTAGACTTTCTTCCTAATATCCTCTGTCATGATCTCCTCCTCCTCTTTACAGCCTTCCTTCTCAACTTATTTTCTTCAGAGTGCCCCTTGCTGCAGTTACATTACTAAATAACAGTCACTACTAGCCACAAAAAAAATAATGCTTTATGCACGCACATGGTTACTAAGTTTTAGTATACAGCAGAGTACATACACTGACTGAGCAAATGTCATGGGATAGCCGAGCACTGATGCGCAGGTGTGTTGTCTGCGCACCACATGCCCCCTGTGCCAGCGGCAGTTGTATAGGAGACCTTGTGAGCAGTGGCTGTGCATGTGACAGGTGTAACGTGGAACGTCATCGTGAGGTGACACCGTTCGAACAGGGTATGGTGGTTGGTGCCCGACGGATGGGAAGTGCGATTTCGGAAGTGGTACGGGAATTCGGCTTCACACGATCAGCTGTGTCCAGGGTGTATCCTGAATGGTTGAACGCCGGTGTCACCGTCCACAACAGACGAACGACCGGCCGGCCGTCCAGCCACCCTCGATGACCGTGAGCGGCGACATCTGAAACTGATTGTCAATAGTGACAGACGGGCAACCGTGCAACAAATCATGGCTCAGTTCAACACAGGCTGTGCTAGACACGTTTTCCTGTGGACAATCCGTAGGAACATAGGTTCTATGGGGTATGGGAGCCGGCGCCGCACACGGGTGCCACTGTTAACCCAACGTCATCGGGCACAATGACGCGCATTTGTCGCTGGTCACCAGGGATGGAAACCGGAACAATGGCGTAATGTGATATGGTCGGACCAATCACGATTTCAACTGCACCATGCCGATGGGAGGCACCGTGTATGGTGCAGACCACATGAAGCGATGGATCCCGCCTGCCTCGAAGGTGTGGTCCAGGGCACTGGTGTCTCTGTTATGGTCTGGGGTGCATTTTACTGGTATGGAATGGGCCCCCTAGTTGTTCTGGAAGAGACTTTGAATGGTACGCGGTATTTTGAGCTGCTCGGAGACCACCTCCACGCATTTTTGACCTTCCAGCGCCTAGACGGTTCTGCGGTGTTTCAAGATGATAATGCACCGCTACATCACTCCGACATCGCCCGGGAATGGTTCCAGGAACATGCAGCGGAGGTCCAACGACTGCCATGGCCACCCAGAAGCCCCGATATGAACCCTATCGAGCATATCTGGGATGTCGTGGAACGCAGGCTCCATGCCATGGATCCTGCACCTACGAACAGACCAGCATTGGCGGCCGCTCTGCAAACGATTTGGTGTCGGCTGCGTCCAGAGGACTACCAGGGACTTGTCGACTTGCTTCCACGGCGTTCGCAGGGCCAGGAGGAGGCCCCACACGCTATTAGGTGACTATCCCATGACATTTGCTAAGTCAGTGTATATGCTTATATGGATGTTGACTATACAATACAGTATAACAAATATGATGTCTCCAATCACATGCAGAAAAAAAATTGAGCGTTTCATAAATTGTGTAAAACCTATTAATAAAATATAAATTTGACTGCAGTAGATATTTAAATGCAATCTATATCACAATAGACTTACTGAAAGATTACATCAAGATTAAGGTTAAATATTTTTCAGCTGTTTGAAATACAATGTAAATATATGTTTCTATCTCTTGTTTTTACATTAAAAAAAACTCTACTGTATTCACATTTGATTTTAAAGAAAATGGACTATGCAGCATACTTTCTGGGATGCAAAGGCATTGATTATTTCAGGGTCATCCATGGAGGATACATTTGATGCTGAGGAGGCTCAGTTCACAGAGGGTGTTTGGTCATAAAATTTCGTAAGTAGTTCTTTATAAGTTTCAGTTTGAAAAATGATTGTTATGCAGAAAAATGGCAACAGGTATCAAATTTGACATTTTGCTACCAATTTTCACCATTTCTTTAATTACAACTTGGCACACACACACACACACACACACACACACACACACACACACACACACACACACACACACACACACACACACACAGAGAGAGAGAGAGAGAGAGAGAGAGAGAGAGAGAGAGAGAGAGAGAGAGAGAGTGTGTGTGTGTGTGTGTGCCGCTCATTTTGTGATAGACAGCTGTCTTTGATACAACAAAATACCAATTTGCAGTCAGATGCTACAATCTGAAAATTACTCTACATACACACTATAAAAACAAACCATTTTGGCTCATTCTACAAAGACATCACTCACCTTTCCCATGCAGTGGCATTCAGATAATGTTATTTATCATTTTATTTACTTTTTTCTTGGGAAGTCTGCAGCCCCTTAAGCCCTGGACCCACTTGCATTCCAGGCCTTGCAGGGCCTAACGTTGTGCCACTGACTGAGGCAACCTAACTGACCTCCAGCAAGGGATAAGATTACCCACAGCCCCACAGAGGTAGAAGGGAAGGGGAAATGATTGACTTGGCCATGGTTACTTTGCACTCAGTAGACAAATCCATACTACTATTAGTGCAAAACCTTGCTCATTTATCAAGTTAGAATTCATTAAAAATTTTGTTAGTCTTGCAAAACACTCGCTGACCAAGTTGCCCGCAATACAAGCTTTTACTGCAGGTACTGTAATACACTATACTATAAATTAACCTATTAATCATACTTTGAACAATATTTCTAAACATATTAAGCTTATTAAACAAATTTTATTACAGTGCTCTACAGTATTACATATTAAAGTATTAAAGTGATCCAATGTGGTCTCAAAAGAAGGAGAAGAAGAATGCAATCTTTCTCTTCATTGTCTATTACATGTCCAAAACATCCAGTCCATGGTCCAACAACTGTATTTTTCACTTAACAGCATATCACTTATTCACAAAAGTAAACTTTTAAAAAAGAGAAAATATTCTATCATTAAACTATTAAAAACTAGAATAAGTTACCAATAAAATGAACTTAGCGCATGAACATTTATTTTAGTAAACTTATGTTTCTTTGATTTCTGTTGTCCAATGATCTTTTTGGATGTCAAATCATGCCATTTCTTCATGAACAATGCCTATACCAGACTTTTCTCTTTGCTGTTAGACATATTTCATGCTCTCAACCATGGAAAACCAAAAGCTATATTCACCAGAGTTTCTGATTAATCTTAGGGCATTCACTGTTTTTCTTGCTACTAAGCCCCCATTTCATAAAACAAAATAGTTAATATTTTAAGTAATGATGGGAATATTTCAAAAAGTTCCAAGAGGGGAAAGATTAAGAATAGAAACATACTATATATCATGACTCAAGATCTAATGTCCACAAATATTTAGTTCTTTCACAGACAAAATGTTGTAAGAAACATGGAATATACCTGAAACATATTGTCCTTCACCTCGGGAACAGGACTCGATTGGCTGAATCCATAACCAGACCACGCCGTCGTCGGAACTCTAATCTCTGAGGGATTGGGCTGCTTCTGCATTGCTGTGAACATAATGCAAATTTATTGAAATAATTGATAATCTTTGAAAATGGAGTTTCATATTGAATGCTATAATGAAGTTTATAACTAAAAATGGAAGAAAAGATAACATGACAATTTAGTATGACTTATAAACCTGTGGAATGGTAGCAGGACAAAGAGTAGAAAGCACTAATTCCGTGCCCCTCTTTATTCCAATGCTAATCAGATTTAACAAGATTATGCACACAATTTTTACATGGTGCAAGCAGCAATATAAATAACTGGAATTAAAGTTTTAGAAGCAAGTTTTACAAATTCCTCTGAAAGATATTCTAAGTAAAATATACCCTTGACTTTAGAGTTTTTGAAAACTTGTTATAAGAAACAGATAGGACATTAACAAGGAACAGCATACTCCATTTAGTGGATATCGTGGTATTATTACATTTTTTTTGTTGTGGCACTACACTGCACAGTGACCCTTGGATTCCTGAGTAAGCTTCTGCTGTATCTATTGCACTCCACTATTGTCTTCCACTTACAACAACCCATCTTTTATAGTTACCTGGTTTTGGGTCACCTTCTTCCTTGTTGCTCTTCAGGGTTTCCAAATACTTTCTGTGCATTTTTGAGTACCAGAGAAACGTTTTTTTACAAGTTTCTTTACGTCGCACTGACATGGATAGGTCTTATGGTGACAATAGGACAGGAAAGGGCTAGAAGTGGGAAGGAAGTGATCTTTATCTTGATTGATGTACAACGCCAGCATTTGCCTCTTGTGAAAATGAGAAAACAGTCTTCAAAGCTGTCAACAGTGGGGCTCGAACCTACTATCTCCAAATGCAAGCTCACAGCTGTGCGCCCCTAACCCAAGAAACTATTTGGAAACCCTAAGGTTTCTCAACCATGCAAGGAGACCACGTCCTGGATCTCTTCTCCTGAAGTAGTTCTCTTTCATTATTAGTAGAAGGATGCATGCTTCAAAAATACTACAACTGGATGCAGATGGATAAAAGAAATTAGGGAGGATTTGAAATAAATTGGCCTTACACCTGATGACACTATGGATAAGAAAAAAGTAAACAATGCTAAAAAATATGACTTTCCACTTTACACTCACAAATAAGAAAATCACAACTAGAATATTCTCTACACAAGAAAGGGCAAGAATATCAACATGTATGAAGTACTGGGAGGACCGCAAAGCTCGGACAGTTCCTACTAAGAAATCGACAAACCAAGGGGTTGATTGAAGTGATCCCATGTGGTCTCAAAAGAAGAAAAAGAAGGATGCAATATTTCTCTTTGTTGTCTATTACATGTCCAAAACATTCCAATTTCTGCATAATATGAAAGACTGAAGTCTGAGACAGCATGGGGGGAGTTGAATAAGGTTCATTGCATCTCTATTGATTAATCAGAGGACTGACATGATAGCCATCAACCAAAAGGACAGGAACATTTTAGATTCCACGTTTCGCTTTGAAAGAAACTCTAAGTCCTGGATGTGGATCTAGAAAAACAAGCAATTTGTGTACAATTCTTGCCTTACCCATCAGCAAAGTACAAAATACGTATGAATCGATGTATTGTCTGAGGTCTGACATTCAAAGCCAGAGGCACCCTCCCTAATCAGACAACCTTACTACAACATTTGAAAGTTCTATTCTGTGAAACAGAAACAAATGGTAATACAGATTATAAAGGACTCTCTACAGATCATTCATTTTCATCCATACCTGAGAACATGATTAACACTCCTCCCCAAAAAGAGAAGACAATAACATCATTAACAATTATAAGTTTTCACTTTTTGATGTTTGTAAATTCTATTGAAATTGTAATCTGGTTGTGTTGTGGATCGAAATGGTCACCCTCATTGGAGGACAGATGATTTTTTTGTTTGTTTGTAGATTAGTTGCAAGAAAATGTCAGCAGTAGTTCAAAATTTGTCTTTGGACTGAATCTATGCAGCCAGACATTTCTGCTTACTTTATGAAAGGAACCCATATAAAGTTTATTATCAATATCATTTCCTCATTCTGAATTAGATATTCTGGCTAGCTTTTGCTACGAATTATGAACGCAGACAGATGTCCGACTCCTTTGCTTATCTATTTATATAATAGAATACGTCCTGACCGATTCGTCATCGCCGAGCCAAAACTATTGGACATAAAGAAACAAAATTTTGGGGTACATTTATATTACACTGTAGGTGCTCACTAAGAAATAATTCTTGGATATTCTGTCACTAAGGGGTTGTTAAGCAAATGGGGGTGGGGGGCTGAATTGTTTGAGTATATCTATATCTAAAAAACTCAACCGTTATCACCTAAATAACGACATGGGGTCGCATTCAATAATTATATAACTTCAGTGCATTACCAACCATCGCAAAATTTGTTCTCCTAAGATAACTGGCTGTTATTGACAACCCATTGAATCAATTTACATGAAAACAGCTTGAGATTGGATAAAATGAACCAGTTAAGAGAAAAATCTCCATCCTACCTGGGTTAAATTATTAAGATAGATTTCTGGGGACAGAATCATTAGTACGAAGTTATGCCCCACTGAATGAATACTGAATTTTCACAACCGCATTGTAATCTAAATAAACTTTCAACCTATTAGGTCGTGTTATGAGCACGGATCACACAGGTGTCCGGTTGGCCATTTTTGTTCTGTACTTAACACCTCTTGAACATGTACTAAATGTACCACGTAACATGACCTAATAGGTTGAAAGTAGATTTCAATTATGCCCCACTTGTTCACCTATGTTAGGTTAAGGAAATTTTAATGAGAAACCTGCATATTAAGAAAATATCAGGGCAGAAATTGGAAAAAATTATGAAAAAGCTGAACTGTTACAAATGAATGCAAATGTCGTGAACAATGTCAGGTATATGCAAAATGCAGACAGACAGCAATCTGAACAGCTCCTATAATGCAGGTTGTTATGTATTAAGAAATAGAAGTACAATAGAACCTCATTAATCCAGTCTCCATCAGTCCAGACAGCCATACAACAACATCAAAAATACATAAATGCAATTACAGTATAAAGCTGAGTTCAGGAGGAGGAGATCGTTGAAAATGTGATTGCTGCAGAAAGCTCTGAAATGGATGAGTATGACAGAGATAGCAGGTGATATTAACTCGAAGCTAAAACTTAGTGAAATTAAAGACCATCTAAACATTGTCATTAAATACGTGAAGATAACTATGAAAACATATCTGCATATTACGAATATTTCAGGTATCTGCACAAGTTAATTATTAAAGAAATTAATGTCAAAAGAAGACAACAAAAGATTAGCAGTTTCCTCAAACCAGTAAGCATGTCAAGTGTGGTCATTGAAGGTGTGACTTGGTTGCCATGTTCTAGCTCTGTACTGTAAGTTATTCTGTATTTTGTTGGGCCTAATACAGTATTATACCTTCTATACTAAATAACCTTTGTATTTGTTGAATTTAAAATATTCTACTGTACACATTCCTTTTACTAGATGAACTGTTTAAACGTGTACCTGCGCTCATTTCATGAGTTACAGTAGAAGTCCGCTATAGCGAGTAGGGCATATAGCGAGAATTGTGTTGTAACAACAGATTTTTTTATGTCCCTTGATAATTCCTATATTAAACTGTGCATTATCCTTTGGTTTCAGTGAAAACCCTATCACTGTTGCATCCGTTATTACGAGCAATTAAGCGTGCGTTATTTCCATTATCGATATTTATGGACTCCAGCAATTACAATGAATGCAAACGATCATCTTCGGTGTAGTTTTCGCACTATGTACACTAGCAAGCTCTTTTGCTGACATTTGAAATCGAAGGGAATCTCAGAGTCGATTAGTAATACTGTCCCTGACTGTTCAGTAAACACAATTAAAAAATGAAAGAGAACATGTTCCCGTAATAAATGCATAAATGACCTGGCCGACAGTAGTTAGAAATAAAGGCTGAAGTAAACAATCAATTAATTTAATATTGTGTACTGAAATTAAGTAAGAATGTGATATCTCAAAATACGGCGGGCTTGGCTGAGTGGCTCAGACGGTTGAGGCGCTGGCCTTCTGACCTCAACCTGGCAGGTTCGATCCTGGCTTGGTCCGGTGATACTTGAAGGGGCTCAAAAATGTCAGCCTCGTATCTGTAAATTTACAGGCACATAAAAGAACTCCTGTGGGAATAAATTCTGGCACATCAATGTCTCTGAAAACCGCAAAATCAGTTATTGGGTCGTAAAGTCGATAACATTATTTTTTAAAATATGGCGCAGGAAGGATGACCAATTTCAGAGGTTAGTTTATTCAGTAAAACCTCATTTTGATGTTCAGCAGAGGACAAGGAAAGAGAATGAGTTGAACAAGAAAACATACTATTTAATACATGAATCAGAACTATCCAACAGAGAAAAGCTTTATTTTCTTCTGACGCGAGTATATTTCACGTTGTGTATGTACGAGTCCAGTGAAAGAGATGGGCTGTCTCGTTTCTAAAGATGAGTATTAAGAGGCATAAAAAAGATAAGAGAACAAATTCAAAAAGCGTTTTCATGGGGACATATTGAATATCAACAGTGTATAAGGTGTGTAAAACACCAGACAAACAATTGCACTGGGATCCATGAGAGTATGAGTGCATTATTTGCAGATCACACACTTTCTAAAATAAAAGTCAGCTGAAGTCTTATATTTTGGACCATTAGGTTCTTAAACATTGTTTTCTGGTCATACTCTTTAACCATGAATTATTTGGAGGTTAAACTTCGCCGTGTGCGAGAGGATTACTTGGAGAGTCATCTCGAATGCGACAACACTTCGATCGATTTTAGTCGAAACTCGAAGGTACGAGCATCAACGTAAGCGCCACTGTTGAAAGATGTGGATGCTTGTCCTCTTCCTGGATTTTAATTTTGTCTTCATTAGTAAGCAAATATCACAACATTTTCAGTATCTGTAACTAGGCTACACAATAATACCGCCACGCTAGTTAACACGATTGTATTTCTCATCCGTACGTAGGCTCTCACGTGTCAAATATTCGCTACCTTTCAGTCTATGACTCAACACTGTATAAATTTCTAAACTTCTGAGAGGAATGCAAAATACAAGCACAAACAGGCTTTCTAGGTTATTCAGCAATATCAATGAAAATCTGAGATCAAAACTGAACTTTCCTGAGGCTAACAGTTTCCTTCCCGAAGGTGGAATTTACCCTGTAAAGTTCAGGAATTCAAGGCCATTTCTCATTTTTGCGCAATTTTCTCAGAGCAGCCTCCTGTGGCGAGTGATCTAATCTGTGTTGGAAATCTCTTCCTTACACAAGGGATGACGAAAATTTTCAGGGCCAAGAAAAAATGTGATCGTACTACACTGTAATCATAAAAATCTGCGACACGATAAGCAAGGTATTTTTATATAGATTTGATACGCCATGAATCGGGACTTCAAATTTACGGCGTACTAAGCAAGAAATTGTTATAATGAAGAAATCCCTAATGAAGCTTCACTGTATTTTCTCACGTCTGGTTTAATTTAGGAAAGGCTATTTCCTTGTAAATTTATAGCGAGAAGGTTATCACTACTGGCTCATGAAACATATTTTTATGATGCATATAGATTTAATTAAGTTAAATGATGCTGTGAATAAGAAATGAAACTTTTTCCACAGAAGCCACTGGAGTTATACTACTTCAGTTTTTTAGAATTAAATTGAACATAGGCATTCATGTTGTCTCGGAATTAGAAAAATAACTGACAAGTAAGCCATAGTGAAGTCTGCGAAAACGCAAGTTTTGAAAAAACTGATTGCTGTTTCATACCGATTTTAATGCAAGTGGGGGTCCGCCCGACTTTTTCAAAAATTGGATATAATGACAATCTGTTATAAGCAAGCAAATTTTTCACTGTTGTAAATTCTCACTATAACCAACTTCTACTGTATTTTGTTTAATCCGGACTTATAATAATTTGGAGAACCTAGAGTCCCAATTGGACTGTGTTATGCATCACTTGACCAAGCGCCAATTCTCAATTTTCCAGATATCTACACCACCTGGTAGCCGAGGCTTCAAACTACATGAAAAAAAATATTCGTACACTCGAACATCGTTTATATCGAAAATAAATCGATTAGGACCATGCGCCAATCTAAATATCGCCTGAAGATATTTCTGCATCAACTGACCAAAGGCACTCTCATGCAGTTAAATTTTGCATTACCTGACTAAACGACATTTGGCGGTCGCTTGGTCATGTTATGCGTATTGCTCTTTCTCGCCTTTTTATTCCTGTGACAACAGTGAAGTTTCTCCGTGATTGTCTACCGTCTTCATATCAACAAAATTATTTAGTGAGTGCCTATTAACACTATTCACTTCTGTTTTGGCATGGATCACTTTAGGTCTTCCTCAAGAGCTCAACGAATCGTCGAGTTAGCAAGGAAGGAAATCTACTTGCAAACATTATTGCAGGTTAGTTGTTCAACCTGTATCACAGTACCACTAGCATACATGACAAATGCATTTTACTTATGGATTGTTTTTCAAATAGTTTCACCATTCTATATTCTCTTCTCATTACGCAGGAATGATGAGTTGGATTTAAATCCACAGACACCAGCTATTGCGACACCCATTCACGAATCCACAAAAGATGTAATTTTTTCCAGCAGTCTAACAGAGCTGAGTCCAATAAAATGCTGTCATGCTACCCAAAGTACTGTTCTGAGGTGTAATACAGCCACGCCTAGCAATCTTCAGAATGATTATTCAGATTTAGAACTGAGTTGCTCTAGTGATTCAAACTTTGTTGAGGGCAGAATGGATGCAACAACATTGTTGAACGTAAGTACGATTTAGTTAATGGAAAAGAAACACCATCATATCCTATAGCATTGCCAGACATATACTGTAGATCAGAGTCGGGGAAGGTTTTTCTAGGAAGAAATACATTCTTACTCCACAATATAATATTTCTGTTTTACAGGAAAATTCACAGTCTGACGATCAGCAGCAGTCCGTTCCTGTATTACTGGACGAACATCACTTCTCTCATTCCCACACGGACGTTTGTTCCGATGATAGCAATGCTACTAATGAACATGTTGTTTTAGGCTCCAGCATCTCTAATTATGCAGCTAGCCAGACCCATTGTTCAACTCCTCAGCCGATGAATGAAGCATCTCAATTATTGGAAGCTCAAAACAATGATTCTCTGGGAGAAGGGAGACCAAGAAAAGGTCGGAAAAGAAAATATCCGTTTCAGAATCGAAGAATTAGGAAGATGAAATGTGTTCAAAATGAAACCTATATCACACAGCTGGGAAATCTTAAAGAACCCAACGGATTTAGAGAATACATTTGTTCATGTAAATGTCTGAACAAGATAGGAATTGATGCATTGAAAGAAGAGTTTAAAACTTCTATTGTACTACATCACACGATGCACAAACAGCTCTTATTTGTGCCACGGTAACAACAAAAGATGTCAAACGGAAGAGAGTGAAGGACTCCAACAAAAGAATAGCCACAAGAACTTACACCATCCGCGGTGTCAAAGTATGCAAAAGTTTCTTCTTGCAAACATTTAGGATCTCCAGTGGAAAGGTTCATCTGGCAATTAAGAAGATACAGTCACCAAGGGGCATTGTGGATCGCCGTGGATTGGCTGGTGGAAGGAATAAACTCCCTGAAAATAAACTGAAAGAAGTCATAGACCACATAAAGAAGTTTCCATGTTACAAATCTCACTATAGGATAAGCAAGACACAAGCAGAATTTCATGCCCCTGAAATAACAGTCAATGTAATGTATGATATGTACAAGGACGAGGTTTCAAATCCTGTATCAAAAGCAAGAAGATATTCCTCACACAGTTCAACATCAAAAGGAAACCACTGAAAAAGGACACATGTAATGTTTGTGACACATCGGAAGTTCAGATCTAAAACACAGCTGGATGCGAAGCCGAGAATTTAAAAACAAAAATAGAAACTCATCTTGAACAAGCCAAAATTGCGCAGGATATGAGATCATCGGACATGTCGAAGGCAAAACAAGATGGCACCTTGGAAGTTCTTTGCTTTAACGTAGAGAAAACCTTGCCATTGCCTAGAATTCCTACAAATACAGTCTGTGGAGGACAGAACCGAAACATAAAAATGGTTTTGATGTTAAAAGCTATCTTAGAACAGCATCCCACAGTGAAAAAAATCACTCAACGTTTGCTTGTTCCAGGACACAGCTTTCTCCCCAATGACAGTGATTTCGGGGACATAGAGTGTGCACTGAAACATCAGCAAAGATTGTATACAGCAGAGGACTACATTAATGTGATGAAATTGTGTAGGAAGAGGAACCCCTTAGTTGTTCACAGAATGAAGTCTGAGGATTTTAAAAGTACAGATTTACTTGAGAAATAAATCGTGAATCGGAAGACAAATAATTTGAGAGAGAAGATAAACTGGCTGAAATTAAAAGAGATAGAGCTACATAAAGACAAACTATTTAGCATCTTCTTCAAGCAGGAATATAAAGGACAGCCAGTTGAAATAAACATTCAGAAGAAGAAAGCTGTTGGTCGTCCTTCACAAAATGGCGTGACCCACTATTTTAGCAATGTTTTAACACCTCTGTGGCCGAATAGAAAACCCATTTCAGAAGTGAAGCTCAGTGACATACGCTCTTTGATGTCACTTATTCCAAAAGTTGCCACTGATTTTTATCGTAAACTCTGCAGTCATCCGGGTATTGAAGACGATATTGATGGATTCGATCGCCAGCAACTTTATTTCGTTGTTGAAGATGAAATTTAGATGAAGCTGATGATACTTCCCATTCCTGTATCAGATTGAACATTCTGAAGTTTATTTCAATTTCTGTTATTAGTGATATCAAGTAGATAGGCCGGCATAAGTGAAACCCATCTGTAAAATATCAGTATGTAATTGTATGGATAATATGTTTCTTTGTATGTATGGTAATGGTACTGTAGAATAATAAACAGAAATTTTGTTCAACATTACTCAAAACAGTTTATACGTCTGTTTACCTAGATTATTACCCTTTCGTAGGAACAATCCCCAATGTAAAATATAAGTAAAAGCATAACATTAATATGCATCACATGACCAACCGACAAAATTGTCACTTGGTCAGTTGATGCAAAATAGAAAGAATGAATTACTTCAGAAAGTTAAAATTGACTAAGCGACATTTTATGGATAATCAGACACTTAATGACTTGCTACGCAGTTGGTAATTAGTCTGTAAATAGAACTGACCTTAGTCCTTCTTATGGTGAAAGAAATCTGCCAATTCATTGAAAACTCGAATTTATATGCTAACAAATGCGTTCACGTCAATATCTCGAAATGACAATTTGGCGCTTGGTCAAGTCATGCATAACACCGTCCAATTAGTCCAGATTAATGAGGTTCTACTGTACTGAGAATATACTAATACTGATAAAAATAATTAACTCTTCCACTTACAGGTACTGTTGAAATGTCCAACCGACACATTAGTTACAGTCTGAAACGAAACTAATATAAAGAGCACATGTAGGCTTTAAATGCCATATCTACTTGAATTAGAAGTCCCTTCTAGAACATTCTGTGTCAGTGGATCTTGTTTGGTTAACCTTATCATCAACGACAGACAAAGACATATGGATTGCTTGTAAAATTTATTACTTAGAATGTGAGTAAAGAAAAATCTCTTACTGAAACATTGTTAGAGACCTTGAGATATTTACTTACCCCTGTAAGCCTGTAATATTTTTTGTTCACGATCTTCTTGGGAGAAGGCACGCTGTGCTGCAATTTCCAATGTTTTCTTCTCGCAGCCTGGTGCTCGACGATCAGGGAAGTCTGGAAATCCAAGATCTGTAATGGAAAATAAAATAGTAATAATTCATTACTTTAAGTGGAAGAGTTAAAATACCCTTCAGTGATGTATTTTGCCATTACTTTTCTTTTGGGAATGTAGACATACTTGCCACTTATGATATTTTGGTTTGTTTTTATTTATCACTAAAAATAATGTCTTGCACGATAATCTTTAAATTAATTTCCACACTTTCATTCCATCAACAATCATCATCATGCATTTACTGGCTAATAAACATCAAGAAAAATACAATATAACCAAGTAGCACTTCCCCTTTCCTCTCCAATGAACTGGGTTATTGTCCACTGCCCTCCCTTCACCCCCTATATAGCAAACTATGCTTGGAACAAGGGAACTGGCCTCAGTTCAAACAAAGTTGCTGGAGGTAATGGACCGTTAGCAGCTTCCATTCATGGCCAGTGGATGATATAATTCCCA
This sequence comes from Anabrus simplex, assembly GCF_040414725.1. NCBI lineage: Eukaryota > Metazoa > Arthropoda > Insecta > Orthoptera > Tettigoniidae > Anabrus > Anabrus simplex. The sequence goes on from NC_090265.1 coordinate 1,749,855,233, forward strand.
TTTTGTCAGCGATTGTGCTATTGAGCAACTGTTCCCACATTTGATTTGCGCTGTTACCTGGTGTGGACTCGGAGAAAATCAAGAAAAAATTCTTCTCTGTACATTTTGAGTTTCTACATTGCTGGGCTTGTTTACTTACCTATGTGTAGGTCTACTGTATTGGAAGCGAGGAGTCCATGTTTTTGGGATGCAAAGTGAATTTTTGCTCCAGAAAAATCTACCGTATATAAGCAATTCGAAATTATTTAAGTTATTATAAATAATTTTGTAGTGCTTCTGTTATAGACAGAGCACATTATAAGATGCACTATGTGTAAATAAATATGGTTTATGAAGTGGTAAAACACAGGAATTCACGTTCTTAACTTTAACCATAATTATTAATCTCCGGAATTTCTTATTATGTTACAGTCGTATTACTAGCGGTGTTCTCAATATTAGACAAGCTAGAACATATAATTTGAGTTACACACATATAGGCCATCTTACAGTTTGTTTATGAACTTTGTTTTCTCTTGTAGCCTGTATCGGTGGAACATCCTTCAATCAAAGAAATATTGGAGGTTTTGTACACCCCTTATTCTACCTGAAATTATGGTTTGAGCTGTATTCAGAGTAAATTAGTTTTATTCTATGCAGTATACAATGAATTCATACATTCACATTCTATGTCCTGATTTGTGTGCAAGTGTTTAGTTATTGGGAAGTATAATTCCCAAGCTTGTTTTGCTTAGACATTAGACAACTAAATATTTGTCTGGAAGGTATGAGTGATTTTACAGCCTTTACGTTCATTACAGCTTTCATTCAGCTGGATGTACAAATTTAGCACTTTTTCTTAACTGCAATATTCTCAAAAATGTTAATAACCACCCAGTGTGGCACAAATTCTTTATTCAGTTAACCTCAAATATCAGGTTACTTGGAATTTCTCACTCTTTCTTGTAACATTGGCCTACTCGCTCATACTTTCTTTGCTTAAACACATATGAACTACTCATATACTGCAATCCTATTTTCCTCCCACTTACTTAAAATGTCACTTTTATTCTCTTTTTCCTGCAGTTTAATTCTTCAGGGGGATTTCTCACTAACAGTCCTTTCACACTACATTTTTTCTATTCTTGCTCGTCCCTCCTACTCATGCTTACTGAACAATTGAAATGATATAGTATTTCTGACTCAATCAGCACATGAATGTGTCTTCCTTGTAAAGTTTAACTGAATTACCTGACCTCGACTGAATCAGCGACAGTCTGAAGTACGAGTAGAATGATGCAAGACATGGTGGCAAATCCCTTGGTAACTTGTGAGTAAGCAGTCACTGGTAGCATTCCCAAGCTACTCAATTTCTCAGAATGTGCACTAATTAGAACACAAGATGACCATAATGAAAGGTTTGGAAAGAACCCTGTACAGAACCATTAACTTCACAGCTACTTCAGCATTTTTATGCATGTTTCATATCATTTCCTTGGACTCAAAATAGTACAAATATTCAAAAGGGATTCCCTTATGTCTGCGGAATTATATTAAGGGAAAGAATGGTGGCCTTGACAGTGCCCTGGATGTGTAAAGTGTCTGCTTAAGACAAGTGGACGAGACTAATGGAGATGTCCGCTGTCCAGAATTCAAAGTGTCCGCTTAAATAAGGCTTATTTAACACGTGTCTTATGTAAAATAAAATCTGTTTCAAGACTTCTATTAAATGGCGACCAGCATGCCACAGTAATTTGCGCATATGCCCCCACATTAGACTGATGACATCAAAGAAACATTCTATTCAGATCTGGACGACATCCTATCAAACATCAATCGCCTAGACAAAAATCATATTCCTTGGCAATTTTAATGCCAGAGTGAGAAAGGACCACAAAGTATGGAATGGTGTCATTGGCAAGGAGGGAGTTGGCAGTGAAAACTCAAGTGGTATTAGGCTCTTCTCAAAATTTGCTGAACATGGATTGATAATCACCATCTTTCGCCAAAGGGATCGCTTCAAAACAACATGGCAGCATCCTAGATTGAAACACTGGCACCTCATTGACTATGTAATAGTCTGCAAGCAAGATCTATGCGATGTTCTCATCACCAAAGCAATAACAAGAGCTGATGCTTTTGTCACTGTCCAACCAGAGGAGGAAACAACAGAAGAGCTGCAGACATACTTTGGACACCGAGAAGTTTGGCAATACAGAAATTACTTCAAAATACAGAGAGCTCCTTCATCAGACTTTGCCGAAGGAATATCAACCCGATGTAATGCAATACTGGGAGAGTCTGAAGACCATTATTCAAGATGCTTGCAAAGAAAAAGTAGGATATAAGACCAGAAAACATCAGGACTGGTTTGATAAAAATGATGAAGGAATTGAAGCATTGATCTCAGAGAAGAGAAAAGCCTTGCAAGCATGGCGAAGGGACATGAACTCCCACTCTCAGACACAAGCCGTAAGTATTGCCAAAGCAAATGTCCAAAGAAAAACCTGTGAGCTCAAGAATGCATGGTGGACAGCAAAGGCAAAAGAGTTGCAATATCCAGCAGATAAAGATCCACGACAGTTCTTCCAAACGGCAAAAGCAGTTTATGGTCCCACCACCTTTGGGAAGAATCCCCTTTGATCCAGCGATAGTACTCTTTTAAAAGATCAATACTCCATCACGAATAGGTGGAAAGAGCATTTTGAAGACCTCTTGCACCAGGAATTTATTATTGATGAACAGGTGTATGATATATTAAAACAAGCTCCCATCAATGAAGAACTTTGCTCCCCGCCAACACTACATGAATTGATGAACTGATTGTGATGGTTCAGTCAGCTTCTGCTTTGAACGCTAGCATTCTGCCACATCCTGGGGGCCATCTGGTGGTGAATGAACATACCATTTCCAGTTCTATTATAACATTCAAAATTCAAAGTGTCATTGTTTAAGAAGCCTTTCTCGTGGACAGTAGAGATTTCTTCTGAGGACGCAGAGCACAGTTCTCTGCAAAATGTTAAGAATTTCACCTTATTTTCTTGACACGGAGTAAGCACAAAAGCCTATACACTATCATGTCTAACACTAGATGAAGTTAAGCATACTGTCAATCAAGCAAAGCGTCACAAAGCCTCTGGTCCTGATGGTATACCAGTGGAAGTTCTGAAAGAAGGGTGGAACTCCTAAGACACATACATGAACTGACTGTCAAAATTTGGAGCACTGAAGAAATGCCTCCTGATTTCAGAGACAGTCTGGTAGTTCCCATATTCAAGAAAGGATATCGAACAAACTGCTATAACTATTGGGGAATATCCTTACTGTTGTGCCTGGGAGAGCTTATTGCTCGAAACTTGGCAAATTGTATTGTACCCTTGGTGGAGAAAATAGTTCCAGAGAATCAGTGTGGCTTCAGGCCTTCTGTAGGAACCATAGATATGATATTCACAGCTCGTCAACTTCAGGAAAAATGTAGAGAAAAAAATAGACATCTTTATATTGCCTTTATTAATCTTACTAAGGTATTTGACTCTGAACAGAGAAGCTTTGTGGAAAATTTTAGCTCTATATGGTTTTCCACAGAAATTTATTTCCATCTTGAAATTGCTCTACACTGATATGATGGCAGCTGTCATTGGCAACAGCTCTATTGGAGTGTGTTGGAATGTTGTGTTTTCTCATAAAAATAAAAATAAGATGCAATGTATATATATCTTGTAGTAGTTTTAAGAAAACCAACATTAAGGTTATGTGTTGGCAACTCTGATAAATTGTGTCAAGTAGTTTATCTTGGTTTGCTATGTTCTTTGAATGTTTGAAGTGCTTGGTGTGTGTGAATGTCAGTTGTAATCAACAGCTCGTAATAAAAGGATGTGCGTGAGGAAGCTGGTGTTTCTGTGGTATAATTTACTTACCTAAACCGGTGTAATAAGCAGAAATTGAAGATATTTTCAATAGAGAGCCATTCCATATCAATACTGGTTTTAGGCAAGACTGTGTGATAGCCCCCACTTTATTTTCCTTGTATGTTGCCATTGTCATGGAACTTGTCAGATGATCTCCCTCCAGGAATACATATAACTTACAGGATGGATGGTAACTTTTTAATTTGAGCCATTTAAAGGCAGGAACTCTGACATTCTCTGCAGCATTAGTTGAGTTACAGTATGCTGATGATAATGCTGTCATAGCTCAGACACTAGAAAAGCTTGTGATAATCCCGATTGCTTTTCCTGACGTGTACAACAAGATCAGAAACTGAATACCAGCAAAGCACAGATCCTATACTAACCAGCCCCTAGGGAAGGTCAAAGAGATATCAATATCACAATTGATGGAGTGAACCTTCAAGTTTTAAACACCTTCCTATACCTTGGCAGCACCTCTGATCAAGTGCAAATATAGATTCAGAAATCCAACACAGAATTAACTGTGCAGGAGCATTCTTTGCTAAGTTAAGATAGTTTTTGACAATCGTGATGTGAATATCACAACGAAGATTCTTGTGTAAAATTCTGTTGTAGTTCCAACCTTACTCTACGGATCTGAATCCTGGACATGCTACAGTCGACACCTTAAGAAGCTGGAACAATATCAAGCGTTGCTTGAGGAGAATAATGCAAATAACTTTGCAAGACAGGCGCACAAATATCAGCGTTCTTAAAGAGGCACACACCACCAGTATAGAATTGATGGTTTTAAGGTGCCAGCTGCGATGGACAGGGCACGTACTTCACATGCCCAATAATCACATTCCCAAACAAGTGTTTTACTCTGAGCTATCAGTAGGTAAATGCTGTGTAGGCGGTCAGAGGAAGCAATTTAAAGATGTAATGAAGGCTAACGTGAAGAGATGTAACGATGTTGATAACTGGGAGAACTTAGCCATTGACCGTTCATCCTGGAGATCACTAGTACATCATGGCACACTATCTTTCGAAGAAAACCGCTGATGTACAGCGATTGACAAGAGGCAACGTAGGAAAGAAACAAGTGCCGAGGAGAAATAGAAACAACATGACTGCTCCACGTGGGACTACCTCTCATCACTGTGGCAAATTGCGTAACTCCCGGATTGGACTGTATAGTCACCTCCGAACGCATAGATGAAGAGGCATCCTGTCTGGAAGACAAACCTACTCAATTACAAGTGATTGCCATCATCATCATCATCATCATCATCATTTGTAAAATTACGAAAAAATAGTTTCTCATTCCTTGACCTCCCATTGTATGTTCAGTCTTCAGCCCGGGTTGGATCCTCAACAGCTCTGCCATCAGCTGTCATAGATGGCCTAGGCATCACTGAAGAGGCGTACTAGGGAAATGAGGAGTGAGGTAGTTTCCCGTTGCTTTCCTCACCAAGCCAGAAGTTGCTATTACATATCAGTCTGCCAAGCCCACTGAAATGCATGCACCAACCGACCCTATGAGCAACATTTTCACACCATTCATAGCAGGGACTGGCTGCACAAGGAATGGCATTACTAGCAGCGCTCATACCTCAGTCACTTTCATATTGTCTAAGCCAAGGATAAGACAGTGACTGATCAATGAAAGTAACAAAATTGCTCTAGCCCATACCAGAAGACATAGTGCACTGTAAACACTAGGTCCTGCCAGCAAAGGCATGACCTCCCATTACCACAAAAAAAGCATGGTTTCAAAAAATGTGTTTCTTAAATAATTTGGCTAGGAAAGGGTTAAGATAAGCATACAAAACTTTCTCAAATTTACAAAGATAACTGTGTCTTGCTTGCTCACAATGTCACAAATTCACAATCACTGACAAGTTTATGCAATGTAAACAATATTAGATGATTTAATAGAATCTGAAGATGTTACTGTAGAACAAAATATGTCATCCTTTGTTTGTTAGTGTCTCCCTCCAGGTATGCTATACTGTTGTGTGTGTTATAATTAGTATTTCAACAGATTAAAAACTTTAAAGTTGCCTTACCACTGTACCCAGCATACAAGCAAGTATTATTAACGTTCTGTCATTGAGAAAGTACATCATTATAGACTTATGCCTTTCAGTGTTCAGTCTGCAAGCCTCGGTGAATTTAAAAAATGCCTCTACTCTCCTCCATTTGCAACTATACTGTTGATACAAAAAATTTGATAAATCAAAATTACATTTGAAGTGCAATATATTGACATATTCTTTTAAACACACTTTATTATAACCTTCAGCAACTATAAAACATTTGAAGAACAAAAATCAAGTAAAAAATTGAATAAACTGAAGACTTGCACATTGATTAATGGGCACTGTATTTCATCTTACAAATGGCCCTCTTACAAGCCATTAGGGACTTAACCTTGGCATCTAAAAATCTGAAAACTGTGGAATCAGCAGAAGTACATGGTTAAATGTAATAGAGAATAGTTATAATAGATGAATAGTCTAATTTTTAGCTTCCTTGAAATTCCACATTTCAGTTATACTTGGTCATCACCGAACTTACAACCTCCTCCAACTGATAGAATATGAAGAAACAGTAAATATACTATTAAAATCTTAAGGAGGTTGATGTCTTTGCACAAGTTTTCTTTAAAGTACATACTATGAATGTTAATGTACTTACGCAGACTTTTTTCCACTACTGGAGTTCCAGTCTGCACAGGAGAGCCATGTAGAGATTCAACTGGGCTTGTAGAGAGTGAGCTAACTGTACTACTCACTGCAGAATAATCTGAAAGTTATAGCAAAATATTTATTTTTTCTGATATAATAACAGTAACAATTATTTACTTTCACCTTGCATAAAAAGATGTCGCATATTATTTTACTAGTTGTTTTATATCATGCCATTACAGATAGGTCTTATGGCGATGATGGGATAGGAAAGGGATAGGAGTGGGAACGAGGCAGCCACGGTCTAAATGTACAGTCCCAGCATTTGCTGTGTGCGAGAATGGGAAACCACAGAAAACCATCTTCAGGGCTGCCGACAGTGGGGTTCGAAACCATTATCTTCCAAATATAAGCTCACAGCTGTGTACCCCTCAAAATGTATGTTCCTTTTCATATATTTAAAGGTATGCGATAATGATTTTGTGAAAATGAAGGTCACACGTGTGCGTCGAGAGAAGACGATGTGTGCAGATCAGCAGCATGCGCCGGTGAATTGTTGAGACCTACTATAAGGAAGCTCCTTAGAAGAAGCTGGAAGCTGATTAACAATCTAGCAGATTACAAGTAACAAGTAACTAATCTCATTTTGTTCCGTATTGAAGATACAATAAGTAAACTCAAGATTAAAATTATCGTGTCCACCTTTTCAATACAAATATATATATATATCCTACTTACACGCTTCAACCTTAAAACATAACCATGCTTCTTTCTAAAGGAATATTCAAACTGTTTCAGAACCTAACATGAACGACTTTAACCAAGGTTCCGGTATTGTTAAAATTTCTTACGACTCAGGCAACCATATCTGCTGATGAAACCCCAACTCACGCAGTGATAAATTCTAGTCAATACATTTTGAGAAACCCCTATTCACGCTTGACCAATCCAATCCACAATTGGAATTCTAGTCATTATAAAATAAGTTAATTCAAATTTCATTTTTCATAATATGAATAGAATTCAGAATAAGGTCAACGAGATTTGGATAAGAAATGTAATTAAAGCAATATACAAATGAAAGCCCTCTTAAATTTACAATTATATAAATTTCATTTATTTTTGGCCCAAATGTTGTCTTTGTTTGAATGGATTTCATTTCCAACTACGTGTGGACTATAAATTGAATATTAACGATTTTATCCAAGTTTCTGGTGTTGTAAGAATTCTTATGACTCAGGCGACTATAACAGCTGAAGAAACCCCAACTAATGCAGTGATAAATTCTAGTCAATACTATTGAGAAGCCCCAATTTAAGTTGTGATCAATCCAATCTTCAATTGGAGGTCTGGTCATTGTAAAAAATGTAATTCATTGTTCATACATTCTGGCAAAGTTAATGCACTTATTGTACATACTGTACATATTGTAAAATGTGTAAATAGCATAAGACAATTGTATTTAGTATTAAGTTAGTTTACTATAAGTTCCAATGTTTATATTTTTAATTCTTGATCTTAGGATTAATATAGGCTGAAGATGCCCATAACTAGGGCGAAACATGTCCCTAACTGGTGTGTTTCATTCATGTAGAATTTAACCACTAAAAATATATATTTGTATTGAAAAGGTGGACACAGTTTTAATCTTGAAAGAGTTTACTTTATCTAGCAGATGCCAAGAATTATCTGGGAGACAAAACCATGAGAATCTTCTGTGGTCCTACATGAATAATGCAGTTGGCAAACATTTGTCAAGGTTAAGCGAGTCTAATGAGTGAATGCAAGCAACTACGAGACTATCACAAGTCAGACAGCTATATGGAGTTCAACAGGACTTACGAGTCGTGACGTGAACCATTCTGGACTGACACTGCACTTTGGAGGCTGTATTGGAAAGCAGGAGTTCAATATGCCATGTGGCTGCTAGTTTGATTATGATCATTGAGTAGAAACCGTGTTTAGTGGAAAACTCTACTGCAATTTAACTTTCAAACAACTGCAAATTGTAATTCAGTAAATTTAGTGATAGTAAAATGAGCATCTCCTAGTAGCAATTTTTAGTTTTAAGATCCCTGATAATCTGCCACTGTATATTTTGTAATTCACACCTTCTCAGACAGGTTTTGTTGTTAAAGTGCATATTTTATTCTTAAATGTTGCACTTGTCCCCTTTCAGTCATCAGAAATTACTGGTAATTTATAAAATATAATATCTCCAATCAATTAAGTATAAAAGAAACTAGCATGTGTCTAATGGGGGAATACTTATGTCTGTTGCGAAATAATATTACGCAGTTAAAATTAGGAGCTAAACTATAACATTGCTATGAAGTGTTGTACAGTCAAAGTTTATATTTTTGCAAGTGATTTCATTCATTTGTATTCAATTAATATATTTGCTGAAAACTTTTAAAAAGTTTGTGCAACATTATATACTGTAAATTTGAAGGTGTAATCCTAGGGGAGCAAAATAGTTTGGTGCATGTTAAACTACAACTGCCAGCTTACACAATCCATAACATATGTAGTTATTTCTGTGCAGAGTATGGAAATTGTTATAGAAACACACACAGAAAAGGAGGATGTAAAATGCTAGAGGAAAGGTAGGATTATTCATTTTAAGGAACTATTTAAATTACAGTGCAGAATTCACATGCCAGTGTGTTTTTTGCAGGCTGCAAATCAGGATACGGTGGAATAGCTAATAACAGCTGCTTTTTCAGGACATATGACAAGAATCCTGAAAAGTGGGCTTAGACTACCCATTCCACAGAACTTCCAGATTAAATCGAAGTTTGTGATACTTCAGTGAAGAGCTGATTATGAAAACAGATTATTTTATTTTACAGTGGAAGCTGGAAAGATGGAAATAGTCCAGGTGTGTTGGAAACTGAATTGGTAGCAGTTTCTCATAATGCCTAACTCGACATAATATTTGTAGGTTCTGACGAAGTTTCACCAATAACCAATGGTAAGACAAAAATTTCCAACAGCAAAAAAGGCTGAAGGTAAAATCAAGACAAAAGATTTAGTAAAATGTAAAAGGTGAAGAAAATTACAGTATGTACATGCTGAACCCTGTTCTTTTCACAAAGAGAATTCAACTGATTTAGATACCATGAAACAACATTCTTTTAAAAAATTGAACTAATTTCCAGTTGAGATTTTTTAAACCGATTAATCTTTATCATATCTTTAATTTTATTAGTGCTTCTTATGGGATTTTCAATATTAGACTTTTCATTGTAGGATAAGACTTTGTGGCTGGCATAACATAGCATTGTACTTCACCGTATCCGTTTCCTTCAATAAGAAGGGTTCTGCATGCCAAGCAAAATATAGGCACTTCTTATTGGCTTTTGCATAACTTTGAATTCATCAATTGATACTTTTTGAATAACACATTCAATACAGTTAAAGAAGTGGAATGTTATACTCAATGAACTGCACTCTTTTTTCACAATGTGATAAGATTTTAATATTTTTCTTCAAGAGAGAACATAGGATAGGTTTTAGACAGTAACATGGAAGAGAATTATTGTAGATTTTAATGTGCGTTTCTTTTATATTAGATATTTTATAAGGTCTTATTATGATGATGATGATGCTGCTTGTTGTTTAAATGACCAAACATCTAGGTCATCGGCACCCAATAGTACGAAATGAGATAAAATATAATGAGAATTTAAAAGTCCAAAGTTATATACTGACCAGAATTCAAAATGTGATGAAGAATGAATGGATGAATATGAATGTAAGACAATCGGTGGATCCGACCTGCAAAGCCCCACATTCCCAGAAACTAGCATAAAAAAATAGTATTAGTGACCAAAGGAGTGCTTCTAAAGCACAATCCTGAATCGATGATGCTTGTTTATTTATTTATTTATTTATTATGGCTTCTTTCATGTGGCGAAGTTAGGGCACACGACCCTCTCTGACACTTAACCATAATACAACAAATAATATTAAGGTTGCCTATTACTAATTATACTACTTATACTATTTCCTAAATTAAGCTTAAGTTACACACCCACACAATATGCAGCTTATTAGCTCGTTACTTCAGTCCTCTTTTCTATCTCACACAGACACTTGCACACACACTTACAATGAACACACTTGTCAACTACCCTTACGTTTACATTATATAAAACTAACAGAAACAATTTTTAATTTTACAATTACCAATCACACGCACACAATACACACTTCAATCGGTAACTCTCAACAGGAAGTCTCGGCAAGATATTTTAAATTTGGGGAAAGAGTCAATGCCCCTGACACCTACTGGCAGGGAATTCCAAAGCCTGGAACCGGTTACAATAAAAGATTTATTATACACAGAAGTGTGGTGGTGTTGTCTAAAGGGGTCCAAAATCCTGGTCATCAGCCCCTCAATGGTACTTATTGCTAGTGAAGTAGAACCATGGTATTTGTCATGTTGCAGTACTAATCAAAAGTAGCATAGACTTGCAGTATTCCACACATTGTGGTACTACTCCTAGGCAATGTAATACATATAACGCAGACCTATGGTGTTGCTCACATTGCGGCGCCACTTACAGGCAATGCAAACCTTATGACGTTCCTCACGTAAGTGTACTAATCACAGAGACTCTTACTATCCCATGGTGTTCCCCACATGGCTGGTACTAATCATAGGCAACGCAGACCTGCGGTGTCACTCATAGTGGTACTAATCACAGGCAACACCCAGACCCATGGTGTTTCTCACATAATGGTACTAATTACAGGTAACATAAGCCCGTGGTGTTCCACATGTAGTGGTACTAATCACCTGTACTATAAAACCCATCCTGATTCACATTCTCTTGCTACTAATCACAAACCAATTTTATACTTAACATAGTGGTATTACTCTTAAGTAAAGGCGACCCATGGTGTTTCCCAAGCGATGGTACTAATTACAAGTAGTCTCATGGTTCTAATTCAATCATCCCTTGGTCGCCCCTTTTAGTTGCCTCTTATGACAGATAGGGGATACCATGGGTGCATTCTTCGTCTGCATCCCCCACCCACAGAGGGTAGGGTGTTTGGTCCGCAAGAGCTATTTTATATCGCTCAAGTCTGCCGGCAAGTACCTCCCTATCTGCCACCTGGGACGTGCCACGTGGGAGTATCACCTCTCCCCCTGCTACGCCAGCATAGTACGTTCATGGGATAAGGTCTTATGTATTGTAATTTTAAGCATCTTCTTGGAGATTTTGACCGTCTTTTTTGTTTTTTGTTTTTGTAAATTATCTCTGAAGAAGATAAATAATTTTCTCTACAGATGTACAATGACTGAATGAATTAATTTAGTTATCACCTTATACTAACTGTGTAAATCAATTGTATTGACTGGTAGACCCTTATAAGCCCTTTTTTACTGGTTGTTAAACATTAGTAAATATGGATGTAACAGGAACCAAAAATGGTCAAGTTCATTAATACTAATTAATCCCAAGATTACTATTCTGGAAAAGAAACTTAATTTGACTCACTGCCAATGCACAAGTAATAAGTCTAAGTAAAAAGGAAAAATGGTTATAGAAGCTATGATTAAAGGTTAAAGTTTCCCATTGGAAGTGATCAAGTGATTATTTCATTTTTGACAGGTTGCTACTCAAAATAAAATCTTCTGAAGGAGTCAGACAATATTTGAAGCATGACTGGTTAGCTTTTCCCTCTGAAAGTCATTTGAGGAACATTTCTGAAGAGCTTAAAATGTTCATATGGGTTAGAATCCACATGCATTAACCATTAGGCAGTACCATATGGCTGATAAAACAGGCATGAGGGAGTTTTAAAAAAGTAAGTATGATCGCTGGAAAATGGTAAATAAAAATGTAAACAGACTCTGGGATGGATTTAAAGCAATTGTTGAGGAATATGAAAATAGGTTTGTACATTTAAAGGTGGTAAGGAATGGTAAAGATCCACTATATTATAACAGTGAAGTAAAGAGACTAAGGAGGCGCAGGTTGGAACGAAATAGAGTTAGAAATGGTTATGGAAGTAAGGAGAAATTGAAGGAACTTAGTAGGAAATTGAATCTAGTAAAGAAGTCAGCTAAGGATAACATGATGGCGAGCATAATTGCTGGTCATACAGATTTTAGTGAAAAAAATGGAAGGGTATGTATAGGTACTTTAAGGCAGAAACAGGTTCAAAGAAGGACATTCCAGGAATCATTAATGAACAAGGGAGTGTGTATGCGACGATCTTCAAAAGGCAGAAGTATTCAGTCAGCAGTATGTAAAGATTGTTGGTTACAAGGATAATGTAGAGATATGGGATGTGAGTAATATTAAAGAAGTATTAAAATTTACCTATGATAACAATGACATTTACAGTAAGATACAAAAGTTGATAACTAGAAAAGCAGCTGGAATTGATAAGATTTCTGGGGATATACTAAAGACAATCGGTTGGGATATAGTACCATATCTGAAATACTTATTTGATTGTTTACATCAATATCAGGAGCTATACCATACGAATGGAGAGTTGCTATAGTAGCCCCTGTGTATAAAGGAGAGGGTGATAGACATAAAGCTGAAAATTACAGGCCAGTCAGTTTGACATGCATTGTATGTAAGCTTTGGGAAAGCATTCTTTTGATTATATAAGACATGTATGCAAAATTAATAACTGGTTTTACAAAAGGCAGTTTGGGTTTAGGAAAGGTTATTCGACTGAAGCTCAGCTTGTAGGATTTCAGCAAGATAGCAGATATCCTGGATTCAGGAAGCCAAATGGACTGTATTGCGATTGACCTATCTACGGCATTTGATAGGGTAGATCATGGGAGACTACTGGCAAAAATGAGTGCTGTTGGATTAGAAAAACGAGTGACTGAATGGGTGGCTATATTTCTAGAAAACAGAACTCAGAGAATTAGAGTAGGAGAAGCTGTATCTGACACTGTAATAATTAAGAGGGGAATTCCTCAAGGCAGTATTATTGGACCTTTATATTTTCTTATACATATCAATGATGTGTGTAAAGAAGTGGAATCGGAGATAAGGCTTTTAGCAGATGATGTTATTTTGTACAGAGTAATAAGTTACAAGATTGTGAGGAGCTGCAGGGTGACCTCGATAGTGTTGCGAGATGGACGGTGGGCAATGGTATGATGATAAACGGGGTTAAAAGCCAGGTTGTGAGTTTCACAAATAGAGAAAGTCCTCTCAGTTTTAATTACTGTGTTGATGGGGTGAAAGTTACTTTTGGGGATCATTGTAAGTACCTAGGTGTTAATATAAGAAAAGAACTTCATTGGGGTAATCACAAATATGATTGTCAATAAAGGGTACAGATCTCTGCACATGGTTATGAGGGTATTTAGAGGTGGTTGTAAGGATGTAAAGGAGAGGGCATATAAATCTCTGGTAAGACCCGAACTAGAGTATGGTTCCAGTGTATGGGACCCTCACCAGGATTACTTGATTCAAGAACTGGAAAAAATCCAAAGAAAAGCAGCTCGATTTGTTCTGAGTGATTTCCGACAAAAGATTAGCATTACAAAAATGTTGCAAAGTTTGGGCTGGGAAGACTTAGGAGAAAGGAGACGAGCTGCTCGATTAAGTGGTATGTTCCGAGCTGTCAGTGGAGAGATGGCGTGGGAGGACATCAGTAGATGAATAAGTTTGAGTGGTGTCTTTAAAAGTAGGAAAGATCACAATATTAAGATAAAGTTGGAATTCAAGAGGACAAACTGGGGCAAATATTCATTTATAGGAAATGGAGTTAGCGATTGGAATAACTTACCAAGGGGAATGTTCAATAATTTTCCAATTATTTTCCAATTTCTTTGCGAGCATGTAAGAAATGGCTAGGAAACTGCCCTAAATGTAGATCAGTAGTGATTGAAGTTGAAGTTCTTTCAAAGTATTACAGATATTTATGAGATTAAAAAATATGCCATTATGTTTTTTGATGAAGTTTTTTGACCTAAGTGCTCCAACTCTACCCTTTTAAGCAAATAATTCAGCAAACCGTGAAGGTCCTTAGGAATAAGCTAAGAACATACAGTACAGTTGAAACCGTTTATTGCGACATTGCTTTTAAAGATGTATTGGACATAACGGTGAAATCTAATGGCCCCATCTGAATCCTATATAAACACAGTACAGTGAAACCTCGGAATGCGAGCAACTTTGTCTACGAGTGTTTTGCAAGACGAGTAAACATTTTAAATAAATTGTAACTTAATAAGTGAGTGAGGATCCGCAATATGAGCGTCACGTGTGCCTACGATTTCCCCTCCCCCGTTCGCTTGTTGAATAGATGAACAAGATCTTTGGTTCTGTATTGAAGAAATACATTTCAGAAAATAATCTGCCGCTCAAAGTCTTGCTGGTTATGGACAATGCTCCTGCTCATCCTCCAGGCCTTCAGGATGACACTGGAGGAATTCAAGTTTGTTAAGGTTAAGTTCCTTCCTTCCAATACTACTCCACTACTCCAGCCTATGGATCAGCAAGTCATTTCAAACTTCAAGAAGCTATACAGCAAAGCACTATTTCAGCGATGCTTCGAAGTGACCGAAGGAACAAACCTTACCCTCCGAGAGTTTGGAAGAAATAATTTCCCCATTGTGAATTGCCTGAAGATCATTAATAAAGCCTGGGATGGAGTCATGAAGAGAACTCACTTCCACTTGGGGAAAGTGGTGGCCTGACTGTGTTCTTGGACGTGACTGAGAGTATTGTTGGCGACAATAAGCCTCCAGTTGTCGATGAAATTGTGTCCTTATGGAAGACTATGGGGCTGGAGGTGAATGACGTGCACATTCAAGAGCTTGTGGAAGAACATAGCCAAGAACTGACCACCAACAAACAAATGGACCTGCATCGCGAAAAATAGGAGGAGGTTATGGAGATCTTGTCTGGAGAAGAGGAGGAGGAAAAGTCAATGGAATCTCTCTTTTTAACTGAGATTCGGGAGAAGTGCAAAATGTGGGAAACAGTGCAAAATTTTGTAGAAAAACACCATCCGAATAAGGCTGTAGCAGTGCGAGCAATGAATCAGTTCAATGACAATGCAATGTCACATTTTTGTGAAATCTTCAAAAGAGACGAAAGCAACAGTCATTGGACAGGTTCCTAGTTAAAGTTGCACGAAAAGGAAACTATTCCAGTGAGCCAGCACATAGCAGTGATACCGTTATTGAAATTCGTGCTACAGAGTAACTCTTCTCATATCATCTCTAGTCTCCCTCACACCAACAATGATTCTATTGTAAGGAAAAGTGCACTTTAATTTGTTTTACGTTATATTTTGTTTTAGAAATGGTATGCAAATATTTTTGAGTTGTGGACGAATCATCCGTGTTTCAATTGTTTCTTATGAGAAAACTTGCTTTGATATACGAGCGCTTTGGATTACAAGCATGTAGCTGGAACGAATTATGCTCGCAATCCAAGGTTCCACTGTATTTAAAAAATAATTTAGTACGACATTACATATTAAGACATCATAAAAAAGTATGTATTCTGATCACATTTTCAGAGAAATGTATTGACTATAACGTCCAATGTTTATTTTTGTATACTTTAAATCAGTCTGTCCATTAAATAGTCAAGAAACATCGCTGTGAAGGTGATGCAAAAGAAAATGTTTAATATTGAAGGAAAGTCACACAACATAGTGTTTAAAAATTAGGGAAACAAATGTCAGCATCGCGAACGTATTGTATCACACTGAATGATTTCTACAATCTGTACGGCCAAAGAGAATATGCAGCCTCTTTTTGAAGAAAATTATTTAAAATGAAACGTGTCAGAATATCTGAGCACAAAGATATTGAAGAGTATTTACTTAGATAGTTTAAGCAGCAGAGGACAAATAATAAATCAATCACTATTTATCTGCAGCATGCTGGTATTATTCACTTCATATCTTGGGTATATTTAGAAGGAATTTTTCTGTTATTTGGTTTGTTGTGGTAGCACTGCAGTCAGCTGGTGCTTCATCTTGTGGATTACAAAATTCAGCCTCTTTAGCATGAAGTACACCAGTGTCGAAAAGTTAAGCATAATCACTAAACGAGGTCATACCGCCCGATAGGAATGTCAGATGGATTGCTGAACGAATGGAAGCTGACACACCGTATGTCACAACTTGTCCAAGAAAACAGTGTCGGAAATGTTCCGATAGCTTTGACAACAATCAACAAAACTTGGCTATGTCTTCCACAACAAAATATGCTGTTAATAGGGTGTATGGTTACCCCTAACAGCCACACATGCTTCGCAGCGATGTGGCATGCTCTCTATCACATGGTCCAAGAGCACTTATGGCAGTCTATCCCATTCCTCTGAAAGGGTATTACGCAGGTCTTTGAGGGTCCTTGGTGGAGTCTGACAGGATGCAATTTGCCTCCCCAGTGCATCCCAGGCATGTTCTGTAGGCTTCAGATCCACAGACCCCGCTGGCCAGTCCAGGTAATGAATGCCTTCCCCAGCCAGAAATTCATCCACCAGAGCAGTGTGGTGCGGTCGCGCATTATCGTCCATTAAGAGGAAGTCTGGACCAACTGCACCTCAAGAGAGTCGAACATGTGGTCTCAGTACCTCATCCCTGTATCACCGAGCATTAACAGTGTTCCTCGGACCACCCATGAAGATTTGCAGGCCCGTATGGCCATTCAACATTATGTTGCCCCACACCATGACGCCACCACCACCACCACCACACTAGTCTCATTCCACGATGTTCCTGTGGTTGTATCAGCTACCCGGTTCTCTCCAGATTAATATGCAATGGGAATTGTTCTGCAAACTGAAGCGGGATTTATCTAAAGAGCACATGCCTCCATTCATTCATAGTCCAATTTCGATGTTGACGGCTCCATAGTCTGTGCTGGAGTGAGCGGGACACGCACCGCTGGACGTCTGGCAAACAGCCCTGCTGTTCTGAGCCTCCGGTACACAGTTTGCTGGGAAATGGCAACCCCTGAGACTGCTGCAAGCTCCGCCGACAGTTGTCTTGCAGGTGCATTCCGATTTCATCGGGCAGTTAAGGCCAGATATTGGCCCTGCTGTGGGGTGATAATCCTTGGTCGACCTGGTACTGGCCTATAACTAACATCTCCTGTGTCTCGAAATCTTCTCAAAAGCCTGGAAATGACACTTTGTGGCACATTCAAGGATGCGGCGACTTCGGTCTGTGTCTGGCCTGCTTTCAGGCGGCTAAGTATTCTACCCTGAAAAACAGGGTCCAAATGGCATTGTGTCATGCTGTCACGTTCACCATAAGGTTGCACTCTGCACACTATAACAGGGCAAACGCGACTGAGGGAATGTGGGGCGGAGGCACTGGCTGTGTTTACCTTGTGGTTAAGCCACTTGTCAAAGCAGGGAACACTCCTTTCCTATACAGAGCGAACACATAAGGTTGGTAGGTGCATATGTCGTGCGATTTGCGGTCTATTTCCTGTTGCCCTGCTTACTCTTTACTTATGCTTAACTTTTGGATACTAGTGCATTTTATTTTAAATATGAAAAGAATTACTGTGTTTTTGGAAGTTAGTTGCTTCTGCTATTTACAAAATTATTTTCTTCTGTGTTTTATATACAGACATTGTATTTTCAGATTTTAGTGTGAAGTTGTGTCATGAATCAAAAGTGAGGTTATGGGTAAGGCAAGAGATTTATCTCTTTGGAAAATAGCAGGGGCAATTTCTCCGAGCAAGCGCAATATTTTTCTAAAGCAGGCGAGTTAAAAAAATTACAATATGTACCGTATCTGTAATAGATCTGCATTATACAAATCGCATGTTGGCGAGTCCAGTGAGGCTTGCTCGTGTTTTAGGAGCTTCAGCGGAGCTGTCGACACAGCGAGAAATGTATGCACGCGCAGGTTTCTTCTCTCCAAGGCCGATTGCAAGCTGTCACGTTTGTAATGTGTAGTTGGAAGCTCTGGTCTTGAGAGCTACAGATCTAGTGTGTTGTGTCAGTGAGTAGTGTACTGCAAGTTCCTGATAATCTATTCTGAATGATTTGACGTGCTGCAATGGGTTCCGAACCGTGCATTATTGACAGCTTGTTATCAAATCCATTTTCTCGGAGGACTATCCAAGAGAAAACAGACATTATTAAGAATGGCAGGCCCTGTCCGGCGCTGTCAGATTTAAAGACACAGCAAAGGGAGAAAGATAGAGAATATGTACGTTCGTTCTCTGTATTTCAAAATATGCACTGGTTGACAGGGTCCAAGAAACTAAATAGACTGTTTTGCTGGCCGTGTTGACTATTTTCTGCTGATACTGGTGTATGGTGTAAAAGTGGCTTTGACAATTTGAACACCTTGACACTGTCCATTACAAGACATGAGAAATCTGCAAACCATATTAAGTGTTTCTTGCAGTTAAATAGCTTTGGGCATACAACGATCGACCACCAGCTGGATGAACAGAAACGCATCAGCAGCCAACTTCATAATGAAAAGGTAACGAAAAATCGTGACATACTTAAACGACTGATCGATGCAGTGTGTTTTTTAGCAGAACAGGAACTACCATTTCGTGGACATGATGAGTCTACAACTTCCATAAACAGAGGGAATTACATCGAACTTCTACAATTTACAAGTGGCAGCTCATCTGAAAGACTCCACCATTTTTAGAGGGACGTCGTCTGCAATCCAAAATATTTTAATAGCAGAAATAAGTTCAGTAATTTTGAGAATAATAAAGGAGGAGCTTAAACGAGCAACTTTTGTGGCAATGTTGGACGAAACGTCCGATATTAGTAAGTCACAACTCTCTACTTTACTCCGTTTTGTAGATGAAAGTGGTGAAATTCAAGAGAGGTTTCTTGGTTTTGCTGACGTTAGTAAAGATCGCACTGCTGGAGCCTTCTTAAATCATGTTCGTGCTATTTTAAAAGAGTTCAGTTGTGAGGAAAAGATTGTAGCTCAAACATATGACTGTGCTGCTGTCTTAGCCGCTCATGTGAATGGGCTTAATAAACTACTTCAAGACCAGTATCCATATGCGACATTTGTGCATTGTTATAGCCACCTATTGAATTTAACACTACAGCAGTCTGCTTCAAAAATCAAAGAATGTACAATTTTCTTCCAAACAATGTCAGGACTTGCTGCTTTTTGTTTCAAAGTCTACAAAGAGAACAGCTGCTCTTCGAGAGTTTGTTCAGAAGAAGTTGCCAAGAGTAGCACCAAAGAGATGGAATTTTGCTTCACGTCTTATTATTACTGTGAAGGAATATTATGATACGCTGGTGAAATTCTTTCAACATGTCCAAGATACTTCAGACGACTGGGATGAAGACACTACATTGAAAGCACAAGGATTTTTGTTCTTCTTACTTAAGTTCAATACTAGATTTCTGCTGGCAGTGTTCTCCAAGATTTTTTTCATTCTCCGATGCAGTGTTCAATATTTTACAAACAAAAAGTCTGGATATTCAGTACTGTGGCAAGAAGGTTGAGGAACTCTTTAAATATCCAGTCTATGAGAGATGAAGATTTTGATAGTTTGTATGGACATGCTGATACTGAAATTGATGTTTATGGAGGACAGCCGTGCCCTAAAAATTGAAGAATTAGTGATGAGCCAGAAACATCAAAATACAAACGTCTATTCAATGACATTATTGACAATGTACTTGTCCAAATAGGAGAGCGTATTAAATGCATAAAAAAAATCTGTTCTTCTCGCTGTTGGATTGTGATTTGTTCGGGAAGCACAGAAATAGGTTTCCAGACAGTGATGTTACTGCCCTAGAAAAGACCTATGGTTCATTTTTCGACATTGTTCGCTTAAAAACCGAATTATGTGTGATGTATTCATCTTCTGATTTTAAAGAGAAAAGTGTTTCAGGCTTAATGCAGTTTATGCATACTAATAAATTGTACATGGGTATGCCAGAAATTTTCAAGCTCATCAAACTTGTAGCAACAATTCCTGCCACTACATCCTCTGCAGAACATCCTTTTTCAACACTGAGACGCATTAATACATATTGCAGATCGACTCAAGGTCGGGAGAGACTCATCATTAGCTATGTTGTCGATTGAAAAAGGATTGCTTGCAAAAATTAGATTACAGTCCTCTTTCTATGATGAAGTTATTGATGGTTTTGTAAAGAGAAGCCGCAGAGTAGCGTTTGTTTTCAAGTACGATGATCTAATAAATAGTTGCAATTTTTCTGTGTACATAGTTTGACGTTTACTTGTTTAAATTATATAATCACTGGCTTGTCATGATTTGTTAGTAATTATAAAATGTGTCTGATTGTTATTCTTTTGGCCATTCTTGAAGGTGTGACGTAACCAGTTTGAATGCATGTTCATGTAACCAATGATTAAAATGTTCATGTGATTTAGCGATTATTGGGTTTATAAATTTTATTCATTCAGAACTATGTACAGAAAGACATTAATAAATAAATAAATAAATAAATGTCCCACCCTACCAACTTTCACGAATGGAAGAGCAAGCCTGACTTTCATGACCAGCATTCGCCCCTGGAAAATAGCAGTTCCACTTGTTCTTTTACAAGGAAAGACTTACTCACAGAGGGCCATAGCAAAAAACTGAGTACATCCCAAAAATCTGTTAGCAGAATAAAAAAAGTGTGGTAAAGAACAAGAATACCAACGGAATCGTAATGGGAAATGTGGACATAAACAAAAACTTAGTGACAGAGGGAAGGATTCTGAACTTGTCAGCCTCCTAAAAAAAAAAACCAAGATCATTCTTTCAATGGCTGTGAAGTGCCTTAAGTGGGCTAGAGGCCTCAAACACTGGACCCCATTAGATTGGTAAAAGGTAAATCCTTTTATTTACTTATTTCTACAATAAATAAACATGAAAAGTTCATTTAGAAGGATTAATTACTTGAGGAGGCCCACTAGAGCAAAATGTCATTGAGAATTTTTGGAAGTTCATTTTATTGTTGTGTATGGAACTGTTTCCCCCTCTCTCTGAGTGTCAGTTATAAGCTGAGTGTTATAAAGGGGTCTGTTTTCCTTCCAGGTGATCTTTACAGATGAATCCATCTTCTCTATTTGCGATGAATACTCTCAATACCTCAGGAGGATACTGAACAAGGAATTCAACATTGTGTTCAACAAAGTGTTAAACACCCAGCCAGTGTGATGATTTGGGGAATGATGTCAGTGTGGGGCCCTGGATATACTTATATTGTAGAGGGAACTATGACAGTATCAGTACCTAAGGGTACTGAAAGAAGAACTGCCACAGGCGAATTGCTTGTTTCCAAATGGGGAATTTGTCATGATGCAGGATAGAGCTTCCTGTCACACGGCGAAGTCTGTGTTGAATTATTTGGCTGAGGAGGAGGTCAGTGTTCTTCCCTGGCTAGGGAACTTACCAGATCTTAACCCTATTTAAAATCTCTGGGTTATAATTAAGATGAAGCCGAAGAAGAGTAACATCACTACGAAGCAAGCCTTAATGGAACGACTAACCGAGATATGGCATCGTGACCCAGAAATAAGAACAATGTAAATTTGGTAAATAGTATGCCTCGAAGACTCCAGTCTGTTATCAAGTACTGATCATTGTGTAGGATTAATTAATTATGTAATTTTATGTAAATAAGGACTAGTGAGTAGCAAAATTAACATTGAGTCTAATAATGTGGCCACCATCTGTAAATCTGTTAAGTGTGCAGCCTAAAACATCCAGATTTTTAATAACAAAACAGAAAATCCAGTTTGAACGTCTATTGGCTATAACGGCCATTGATTGGTGTCCCTTCAGAGCCCTTATAACCAATTTTGAATGTCTTTTCATTAAATCCAGCAGATAACAAAAGTAAAACATGGGCAATTTTGGGATTTTGTGCATGTTTTGAAGTGCATAAGAAATTACTTCTATGATAAGATTGAACATCAATGTGGAGGTGAAAATGTCAATTTCAGATGCTCGAGCTTCTACCCACACTAGACACTTCAGGTCCAGGATTATACGGGAAGCTGTGGAAATATTTAGAAATCCTAACATCTTGGAACATGACATGATCTGATGATAGAGTGTGCTCAGCTATTGCTGATTTGTCTGGCTGGTCGAGACAAATATTACGTTCATGTTCCTTGATTCGCGTACCAATGGACTGGCATGTTTGGCCAATGTATACCTTACTGCAAGTAAAGGTAATTTCGTATACCCCAGGACGTAAAAGTGGGGACAATTTGTCCTTGGTTTTACCCAGACTGCGAGCAATTTTAGTGGCGGTGCCAAACACGGTTTTTATATTGTGTTTGTGGAGGACCTTGGAAATTCAATCTGTGGTGTTGTGAATGCAAGGTAAGCAGGCAGTTCCCTTCACTTCCTTCTGTGAGCTTCGCTTGGTCGTTTCTCTGGGATGCAGGGCTCTATGAATCTGCAAATCGCTGTAACCATTACCCTTGAATGTGACTTTGAGCATGTCCATCTCCATCTGGATATTTGATGGCTCACAGATTCGTCTCGCCCTCTAGGCTGACCGTTACGTTATGAGGCGGACGTTTAGGTATGAAGTATGTCTGCTTTCCTGGGGTATATATCCTTGCTCCAGAGCAAGCTTCTAATACTTTGATGATATATATGTGCCGGCCTTTCCTGTTCGTACATCATCTTGTTCTTTCTACTGTCTTCGTTATACTTACTATGCATTTGAAATTTCAGTTTCTTCAGCACTGGTTCCCCCAAGCAGTAAATTGAACTGTTGGTCAATCCATCATCCTTGTTGTCACCAGAAACTCTTATTTGCATTGAGCTTCATCCCATACTGCTCCATTGCTTCTCCCCATGCATTTGGTTGCTCCTGTACTACTTCCTGTTTACTTCACCATCATCACTAATCTTTGAAAACTAATTCATAATATTTGGCAAGAAATTCAGAGGGTAACACAGAAGTGTAATTTTAGGGCAAGGATATGGAAGTATTCAAATGAAAGACTAAATTTAATTAATATCCGTAAATATTTAACTTCATTCAATTTTTCTTTTTTTCTTTCCATGTTCATATCTCTTACATCTAGTGTTTGTTGTGTGACTAATTATACATGAACAAAACTTGGGGCACACAGCATAAAAAGCTAGAAACAGGTGATCAAGAGTAGTGCATTGACATGGAAGGGACACGCATCCGATACTTACTATTGCCCTCAGCTGCGCTAGGCCACGTCGAGTTCAGTGAAGAAAGGCTGCCGTATCCACTACTACCATTAACTGAAGGTGCCATTGGTGGTAGTAGATGATGTAACAGCTTCTGTTGCTGTTGGTGGTGTGCTTGAGAGTTGAGTAATGGCATGAAGCCATACTGAAGCCAGGGTCCACCATTTAAAGTAGGAGTTAACAAGGGTGGAGATGGGGTTGGCGGTTGTCTTGAGGGAGGTGGAATGAGCAGTGTTGGAAACGGAGGATGACTGACTCCAGCTTGGCAACCTACAAAGAGACATTCTGCTTACATAGTTGCTCTATGAAGAAACATTTTAAGCCAATAAACTTCACACACACACACACACACACACACACACACACACACACACACACACACACACACACACACACACACACACACACACACACACACACACACACACACACACACACACACACACACACACACACACACACACACACACACATATATTGAGTTGTGACAAAAATACCATAACATTTACAAATCATGTAAGAATAGCCAAGTTATGGTTAAAGAAATGATGACAGCTCTATATTGAACAATTTTATGAACTTAAGAGATTTACATAAATCATTCTGTTGGTTTAATTGTTGCTGGTGTAATTCACTAATTGTTTTGCTCAGGGCTGAGCATTGTGACCTCATACATGTGCCAATTTGTTCTGGACTTAACCTGCTACTTCCATCAGTGGGGGAGATTTGGGAGGGGGTGCATTGGGGAGGCAGTCACTTCACTTTGTGGGGTGAGGGGGTGGGGAACTATTTTTGTTCCATTTTAGCAGACTAATACCAGGAATTTTACGTAGGTCGAGTTATAAGTCATGGCAATTAATTTCTCGCGAATAGGGGACAACATGGAAAATCTAAGATATGCATTTGGAAACGTACGGTATGTACTTGCGTATGATGCTACTAGATGGTGTATGTAAACAGCAGTGTGGGTCTAAGCATGCCCCCAAGTTCAGTGTGTGAGTGAGAGCATCACAAAATGGAAGTCAACAATGGTGGGGATGGGAGGTTCTTCCACACCCGCCTTATTTGCCTGACTTACAAGTGATGAAAATCATTTTTCGTCCGTATTGAAAGTTTCATAAACTGTATATAGGATAATATCTTTTTTATTTCCACCTATTCAATACATTACAAGAAGTTGACATTTATTTTAAAACGTTATTCAGATGAGACATGTTTCGCCTCTCACTTTGAGGCATCTTGAGGCATTTTGATAATGACTGAAGATGCCTCAAAGTGAGAGGCGAAACATGTCTCATCTGAATAATGTTTTAAAATAAATGTCAACTTCTTGTAATGTATTGAATAGGTGGAAATAAACAAAAGATATTATCCTATATACAGTTTATTTGCCTGATCCGAGCCCATGTGACTATGATCTAATCCCCAAAGTCAAGAAGCCATTATGTGGACAATGGTTTGCTAACAAAGAGGACATCGTAACAGCATTTCGGAGAGAGATGGCACACGTTAACTATACAAATGCAGCGAATGGTATTCAGCGCCTGCCCCACCACTGGCAACGCACAGTGGAAGCCTTGTGTGATTATTTCGAAGGTCTGTAACCAGTGGAGATTGTCTTTTGTACGTAGTCTTGTGTATTTGCTGTCTATACCATAATAAAACAATGTTTACCAATGGCCTGTGTTTTGTCACTTTCCTACGATCATTTCGTGAAGTCAGAATTTGTCTTCAGGCACTATGCATAAGTACATGCCCTATATTTCCAAATGCATATCTTAGTTTGCAAGAAAAAAAATAGTTGCCATGACTTATGACTTGACCCTCGTAAAAAATATACAAACCCTGTTTTATCACCCAATTATTTCCTTTAATTCATTCAATAATTATTTAAAAATTACCTAGCGGAAGCATGCATAAAATGCCGCAGCAAACAAAATCGTACAGCACTACAGCAAGTAGTGAAGACTCTTGCAGCAGGGTGTGAAGGATTGCAGGGGTATATTTTTGCCGCTTACATTTGTCAGTCTGGCAGTTTCACCCAGTTAATGTGTATTCAAATACAAAATGACTATTGTATAATCACATTGTCCTTCCTCTTTAATTTTAATACATGTGGAATTTTTCCTTTAGTAAAAATTTTATTGTATAGTATTGAATCAAAATCTTAAAAAGCTTAATACCACAGTTAAGTTTGTAAACTGTCAACCTTTTCTTGTTTGTTGAAAATTGCTCAGAGAGCATAAAAAACTTACCATTTTGTAGATTGCTTTTTTTCCTTTCTATTTTGCTGTCTAACCTCCACTCCTATATCCCTCAGACCCCTGCTACATTTTGTTTATAAATTTTTGTGCCCCCCACCCACTTCTAGTTCCCAATTGCCACTACCAACTTCCATTGTTCTATATTTTCTGCCTCAAATACAGACTTCCTTAAAGGCATCTGGGTAACCACCTCCATCTGATCAACTCATCTGCTTGGTGCTCTTCCTCTTGGCCTTTTACCGTCAACTATTCCCTGTACTGAAGCCTTCATTATTTGTCCTGTCATCTTGCGATGTGGCCGAAAAAACTGAAATATCTTCTTGTGGCATAGTAAGGAAAGAGGTTTTCTCATGCCTAGCTCATTTCTGATTGACACTAATTCTTCTCTGTGTCCATGATATTCTTAGTATTCTTCCCCAGCACCATATTTCAGAGGAGTCAATACCGGTATGCTTATGTTCTCTAGCTTTGACAGTCCACACGAAGTGAATTTTCATGTTTCTAGATATTCCTCTGTCAAGCTTCAACTTCTCCATTGCACAACATCCAAGAGCTATTCTGTAATTTCCTGTTCATAGCCACCCCTTATCACTCAGAACTGTAATTGATAAAATAAATAATAGAATGAAAATTTGATAAGACATTATGTAAAAAGAGGAACACTTGTTAACTTCAGAACGTATTCCAGAAGTTTATAATTTAATATTGTATACAGAAAATAGAATTCAGGTTTTCAGAGATTAGAGTAAATTCTTTTTTAGAGAATAAAGATGGTTATTTAGAAGTTACTGAATTCTTGGGAAAGGAGCACTAGATGAAAATAAATAAGTCCAAAACAAAAGTAATAGAATGTGGTCTAACAAATTCAGATGTTGCAGGAAATATTAGATTAGGAAGTGAAGTCTTGAAGTAAGTAGATAAACATTGTTACTTGGGTAGGAAAATAACAATGGCAGAAGCAAGGGCAGGAAATGCTGACTAGCGCAAGCAAAGAAGGTCTCTCTTAAGAAATGTGCTCACTTTGAACATAGATTTATAGAAATTAGATGTTTAAGACTTTCTTCTGCAGCGTGGCATTGTATGGAAGTTAAACATGGATGATAACTAGCTCAGAAAGAGAAAATCTTCTGAAGTGTGTTACAGAAGAATGCTGAAGGTGAAATGGATAGATCATATCACGAATGAAGAGATACTGAATCAAACTGGTGAGGAGATCGAGATCGATTTGGCTAAATTTGGCGAGAAGAGATAGAATGATAGGGTACATTTTAAGACACCCTGGACTTCAGTTGGTTGAGCGAAGTTTAGGTGGTTAGAATGGTAGAGGTAGACTATCAGACCAAGGTATGAATAAGACAAGAACTGAGTAGCTCTAGGATGCAGTTAGATGGAAATGAAAAGATTAGCACAGGATAGGGCGGCATGGATAGCTGCATCAAACTAGTCTATGGACTGATGACTCAAACTCACAAATTGTGCAGTTACATACTGTCCTGATAAAGACTTATTTGTTTGAAATTTTTGACATGCCAGCAAACACAAATACGAAGAAAAAAGACTACACACGTAAGATACAGCAGATTAAATTGTTCTTGTGTGACGAACGTTGATGATCATGTTGGGCAATCATCTGCAACCAAAGAAGTTTGTGGTTTCCTTTCTTCCCAACTAAGACAAGATGCACTGGACTGTACCTCATTACATAGGCAGGGTACTGGGGCTTCTAAACTTCAAAACTTTATGCTTTTCCCAACATCTGGAACATTACTTCATTCTGAATTTTCTTGGTCCAGCTGACCCAGAGCATTGATATATTAGATAATTACCAAAACATAATACACACATTTGGTAATATGAAAAAGACAGACGTAAGAGCCCTTTACAAGGTGATTCTGCAGACTGATGAGGGCTCTGGTGGAGGTGGACGAAGTTCTAAAGCTGGATGGAGAGGCATAATAGGGTGCCCAAGATGAAGTTACTGGTATATTTACCTAGGTGAAGGCCTGCCCTAGAATTTAAGGAGTGTGCCAGTATGAAATCAACGCTGAAGAAGGGCAGAGGGAAGCAGTTTATTTACATTATTGAACTGTTGAAGAAGTGTTGCAGGAACAGCATAATTGCAAGGGAATGAGGGTGCAGTCATTTTTACATGTACTTGCATGGTAGTTTTTAGGTGAAGACAAGAATATAATAGTCAATTCTGTATGAAATGAATAATTTTTGTGCAAAAGTAGTCAGATTCTGTTAAAGCATTTTGTTCTTCATCTGATGAGTAGGCTTACAGGTTTAGCTTTTGCACTGCTCGCAATGAAGAGAACCATGGGCAGGCATTTAATACAACTTTTAAGGACATGGTTGAATGTACTTTTTTTTTTCATGAAATTCCTAGAATGAATCAATGTTGAACATATTTAATCTCTAATTTGGACTGAGACCTAGGGCCATGGTGACCCCAATGTGCAGTGGACAACCGCTGCAGTCAGCCTCCTGAGAATTTATGGGCAAACCATGAACCTTGGCTGACCAAAATGCAGTAGACTGAGTGGGTTGGTTTTATGATATGGGCTGTGTGGCTCTAAGTCTGTATTTGGGAAATGCTGGGTCCAAATTCTATCATTGGAGACAGGCAGTGTTTCATATTGGGCCAGGGTCTGAGGCCTGTGCTGTACTGAATTTCTCGTGGCCTGATATCTATAGTTATAACTAGCTGATGAACCCGTGCTTCGCTACGGAATTCTACATTGTATACAGAATTCTAGGTTAGGTGGTGTACATGTTGTGAGCAAGGTTGTATTAAATCGTATAGCTCTTAACGTTACCCTAGAAACGCGACGGGGAACTCGCCAAACATCTTTTCTCATATGAAGACTGAGTTTGGAAATTTTCACTGTAATGGTAGACCTGCTTGCATACCATCAGTCACAATCTGGTTGGGGAGCTTTATTATAATGGTAGACAATCACTCTCCACCTGCCTTTTTACATTCTGAAAAAGACTGTCTTAGTGGTTTTCCCAACTGAAATAAACATAGGTCATTACAATGACGTCAGTAGGAATGGCGCGATTTAAAGCAATACTTTCATATGTAATACTCGATTAAATGAAAAACTACACATTTTCTCACTTTTAACGAACAGGACTAAGTTGTCGATCTAACAGTGCAAAGTTCCAGAGCTGGAATGACCAAGCCGCAGACTGCCGTGAGCCATGAACTCTCTTCGTCCCTTTTCGGTGGGGAGGGGTCGAATAGTGGAGACTCTCAGGGGCAAAAACTATGCCCTTTTACTACTCTGTTTCGTAGGAGTACCCGATGAGTCGGAAAGTATCAATTCACTATACTGGCGGCGGAAAAATCTATCTGACTTCGAGGAAAATTTTCCTTCAAGCCAGAGGAGAAACCCCCTCTTCGCTGCTAATTTGTAATTAAATGAATGTAGAATTTAATAAAAATGAAGAGGAAGAAACTTTTAAGAAACGGCCCTTTTCAGGATTGAATTTTGAGTTATTTTGTTATTCTAGGCCAGGGCTACTACAACTCTACTAAATGTGCCTCTGCCTTAAGTATGCCCACTGCTCATTCAAAACAGCGCGTCAGAGTAGGGATCAGATAGCTGGAATACTATGATGAACCAGTGTGTTACGTACCAGCTGTATCAGAAAATGTACGAACCAGAGGAATGGCATGCTAAAGAAGAAAGTTTTCTAACTCCCGGCTTTTTCCCGCCAATATTCAGGCAGGCTATTGTACTCTGTACGCAGCAGTAATCCCATCTATCGGAGTTGAGAGGCAGTATGAGAGACAAAGGATATCAACAAACAATGTTATTGTTGATCAATGTTATGCGCTTTTGATATTGTAGGCCTTCACATTTAGTTTCCTTCCGACTCTGAAATACCACTCTTATCATAATCGGTATGTTAAAACTGAATAAAACATAAATTGCCAGAAAAAGTTATCTATAAATTTTGTTATGTAGTACTTTTCGAGAGGACCAATAACAATATTTAAAAATTACATTTTAGGCCCCTTCCTTTAAACTACAATTTTATCCAGGGTGAATAAAATTCTTTATAGATTAGACTGTAGTTTCTTATTCTCCGACTCTGTACACCGATTTTCATTAAATTCTGTTAATCCATTTTCCCGTGGCTTGGCGTTGATATGGACTTGGCAACAAAAATACAAATTCATGAATATCTGTGTTATCGTAGCCGGTACGGTAAAAATGTATGAGACATAAATGGTCGGAAATTGAATTCTATATAAATTTTGTTATGTAGTATTCATCGACAAATGAAAAACTGCACACTTTCTCACTTTCAACGAACAGTTCTACGGTGCCAATCTAACAGTCCAAAGTTCCAGAGCTGGAACAACCAGGTCGCAGAACACTCCTCCGTCATTATTCCATTAAATATGCACACTACTCATTCCAATCAGTGCCTCAGAGTAGGGATTGAATAGCTCGAATGCTATGATGCTAGGATGCTATTTTTTTTTTGCTATTTGCTTTACGTCGCACCAACACATATGCCTTATGGGAACGATGGGTTAGGAAAGGCCTAGGAAGTGGAAGGAAGCGGCCGTGGCCTTAATTAGGGTACAGCCCCGGCATTTGCCTGGTGTGAAAATGGGAAACCACGGAAAACCATTTTCAGGGCTGCTGACAGTGGGGCTCGAACCCACTATCTCCTGATTACTGGATACTGGTGAATGCTATGATGAACCAGTGTGCTATGTACCTGCAGTATCAGAAAATGTATGAACCAAAGGAATGGCATGCTAAAGAAGAAAGTTTCCCAACTCCCCGGCTATTTCCTGCCAATATTCAGTCAGGCTGTTATACTCGCTACGCAGTAGTAATCCCATCTATCGGAGTTGAGCGGCACCATAAGAAACGAAGAACATCACAACAAACAATGGTCAATGTAAAGTAATTGTTGATCAGTGTTTAGCGCTTTGGATATTGTAGGCCTTCTGAAATACCACTCTTATCATAGTCGGTACAGTAAAACTGAATGAAACATAAATGATCGGGAATTGTATTGTCCGTAACTTTTGTAATGTAGTACTTTTCGATAACACCAACAACATAGGTACCGGTATTTAAAATTAAATTTTAGGAGCCTTACCCTGAACTACCATTTCATCTCGGGGAAAATAAAATTATTTACAGCCTAGACTGTAGTTTCTTATCCCAAACTCTATATAGCGGTTTTCATTAAATTCTGTTAACCCATTTTCTCGTGGCTCGTCGTTGATATGGACTTAGCAACAAAAATACAAATTCATTAATATCTGTGTTATCAGAGCCAGTACGGTAAAAATGTATGAGACATAAATGACTGGAAATAGAATTCTATATAACTTTAGTTATGTAGTATTTATCAATAGGACCGCTAATAATATAAATATTGGATAATTAAATTTAAGGCCTTCCCCTAAACTACCATTTCACTCAGCGTGAATAAAATAATTTATAGCCTAGATTGTAGCGGCTCATCCCCCGACTTTACATACCGATTTTCATTAAATTCTCTTCAGCCGTTTTCTCGTGATGCGTGTACATACAAACAGACAGACAGAAATTACGGAAAAGTAAAAAGTACATTTTCTTGTTACCGATACAGAAATACCATTCTTTTCAAATTCTGAGCAATGTACAGACAAAACTCTTATTTTATATATCTATATATATATATAAAATAGCTTGTCCTGACTGACTGACTGATTCATCATCGCCGAGCCAAAACTACTGGACATAATGAAATGAAACTTTGGGGATACATTCATATTAAGATGTAGGTGCTCGCTAAGAGAGGATTTTTGGATATTCCGTTGCTAAGGGGGTGAAAAGGGGGGGTGAAGTTTTAAAATGAGTGCACCTATATCTCAAAACTTTAAAAGTTTACAAATGTAAAAATTGGTATTTAGAATCTTCTTTGAAAATAAGGAAACACGTATTTTTTTGTTTTCAGAAAATCCCAATAGGAGGGGTGAAAAAGGGTGAAAATGGGGGAAAATGTGTTGAATGCCTTTAATCAGGATACCGGTACTTATATCTCAGAAACTGAAGATATTACAGACCTGAAAATTGGTACTTTTGATCTCTTTTAAAAATAAAGAAACACGTATTTTTTTGTTTTTGGAAAATCTAATTAATGGGAGGGTGAAAAGGGGGTGAATTTTTAAAATTAGTGAATCTATATCTCCAAACTTTTAAAGTTTGCAGATGTAAAAATTGGTATTTAGAATCTTCATTAAAAATAAAGAAACACGTATTTTTTTGTTTTCGGAAAATCGCAATAGGAGGTGTGAAAAGGGGTGAAAAAGGGGTTGAATGCCTTTAATGAGGCTACTTATATCTCAGAAACTGAAGATATTATAGACCTGAAAATTGGTGTTCGGGATCTCCTTTAAAAATAAAGAAACACGTATTTTTTGTTTCTGGAAAACCCAATTAAGGGGGGTAAAAATGGGGTAATATTTTAAAATTAGTGTATCTATATCTCAAAACTTTTAAAGGTTATAGGTGTAAAAATAGGTATTTAGAATCTCCATTAAAGATAAAGAAACACGTATATTTTCTTTTCGGAAAATCCTAATAGGAAGGGTGGAAAAGGTTGAAAAAGGGGTCGAATGCATTTCATGAGTCTACTTATATTTCAGAACCTGAAGATATTACAGACCTGAAAATTGGTGTATGGGATCTCCTTTAAAAATAAATAAACACGTATTTTTTGTTTGTGGGAAATACAATTAATGGGGGGGGGGTGAAAAGGGGGTGATTTTTTAAAATGAGTGTATCTATATCTCAAAACTTTTTAAGTTTATAGATGTAAAAATTGGTATTTAGAATCTCCTTTAAAAATAAAGAAACACGTATTCTTTTGTTTTCGGAAAATCCCAATAGGAAGGGTGTAAAAGGGTGAATAATGGGTTGAATGCCTTTCATGAGGATACTTATATTTCAGAACCTGAAGATATTACAGACCTGAAAATTGGTATTTTGGATCTACTTTAAAAGTAAAGAAACAGGTATTTTTTCGTTTTTGGAAAATCCAAATATTGGGGGGTGAAAACGGGGGTGAATTTTTTAAAATGAGTGTGTCTACATCTTAAAACTTTAAAATTTAAGATGTAAAAATTGGTGGTTAGAATCTCCTCTAAAAATAAAGGAACACGTATTTTTTTGTTTCCAGTAAGTCCTAATAGGAGGGGTGTAAAAGGGTGAAAAATGGGTTGAATGCCTTTAATGAGGATACATATATCTCAGAAACGAAAGATATTACAGAACTGAAAATTTGTATATGGGATCTCCTTTAAAAATAAAGAAACACGTATTTTTTAGTTTTTGGAAATTCCAATTAATGGCGGTTAAACAGGAGTGACAAATTGGGGTGAATTTTTTGAAAGACTATATCTACAGAATATCTTGGAATCGTAAAATGTTACAGACGTAAAAAGTGGGTGCTTGGAATCTCCTGTAAATGTAAAGAAACATAGGTGATTTGTTTTTGGAAACTCCACTTAAGGGGAACTCAAAAGGGGTGAAAATTTGAAATGAGAATTTTTACAGTATATATAAAAAACTTTACATGTTACAGAAGTGAAAAATGGTATTTTTTTCTCTCTATTAAACATAAAGAAACGTGTATGTTTAGTTTTCGGAAATATCACCTGGGTGGAAGGGGGGGGGTAAAAGTGACTGAAAATGGTGTTGAATTCTTTTAATTAGGCTACTGATATATCAAAAATGAAGATTTTACAGACGTGAAACTTGATATTTTCAATCTGCTTTAAAAGTAAAAATACACGTATTCTCTAAAAATCCAATGAAGCGTGGGGGGGGGGGGGGGGTGAAAGAATTGAAAAATTAATTGGCTTAATTGTATGAGAATACATACATCTAATAAAAACTAAAGTTATTACAGATGTGAAAATTCGTATTTGGATCTCCTTTAAAAACAAAGTAAAACGCGTTTTGGGCGGGAAACGATCTTGGAGGGCGGGAGTGTAAAGGAGTTGAATTCCTTTCATGAGGACACATAAATCAAAAACTGAAGAAGTTAGAGTCGTGATAATTGGTATTTAGAAGATCCTTTACTATTAAAGAAACAAGTATTTTTTTTCGGGAAAGTTCACTTGGGGGGGGGGGGAGTAGTGTGAAATGAAGTGAAAAAAGTAAATTACTTTTATGGGGATACTTATATCTCAAAACTGAAGGTAATAGACGTGAACATTGGTGTTTGGAATCTCCCTTAAACATAAAGAAACAAGACTTCTTTTAATTTTTATTTGGGGGGGGGGGGGGGTGGCGGTAAATAAACTTAACGGCGGTGGGGTGTAGAAGGAGGTGAGACCAATTGATTTTACTGTTATTAATGTACTTATAAGGCTCCTCCGTTGCTCAGGCGGCACCGCTCCGGCCTCTCAAAGCTGGGTTCCGTGGTTCAAATCCCGGTCACTCCATGTGACATTCGTGCTGGACAAAACGGAGGCGGGATAGGTTTTTCTCCGGATACTCCGGTTTTCCCTGTCATCAGCCATTCCAGGAACACACAATAATAATAATAATAATAATAATAATAATAATAATAACAATGTTCCGGACCGTCGTCAAATGTGCGGACCGCGCTGGCAACGGCTCCTGGACGGGTAATCACTAAGAATGCAGTCCGGCCGCGGGTTCACTGTCGCCAAATCACCCAATATGACACCACGCCGGATCTCCTGAAGGAATTTATACATATTAAAATGATTATAGGAAAAGATGGCAAAGATTTACGGACCCAACTGACCGGGAGGAATACCTGAGACTAGACCGGGAAGTACGAAATCGATTGCTGGAAAGGAAGATTGAAAAATGGGAGGAAACGTGCCGTAATCTAATAGAAAACGAGTCAGATCGGGAATTTTGGTGGATTCTCGCAGAAAACGAGTCAGATCGCGAATTTCGGCGGATTATATATCTAAAACAATAAGCATTCAATTATAAATTTCAGTATAATACCGTAGCGAAGCACGGGTATCTTGCTAGTATATATATATAGATTGACCACTTCTTCATGCTACTATTGTGGCATAGTGGTAACTATTTTGATTGGTATTCATGAGGACTAGGAAGGAAGTTACCATGACCTTAAGTACAGCCTTAGTATTTACTTGGTGTGAAAATGGGAAACTATGGAAAATAGCCTTTAGGTTTGCTGACAGTATGATTCAAACCCACTCTCTCCTAAATGCAAACTCTCAGCTACACAAATCAAGCAGCACAGCCAGCTCACTTGCATTAGACAGGACTAATATTCCCAGAGATATTTTGAAGGTAGTTGTGGTACTGAAGGTACTGAAATATGCCAGCCTCATGTTGGTACAGTAGATTTACCTGCTTCCACTTTCAAGCTAATTGCATTGTAGGTGTATAGCAACATTATTATTAACATTGTTGGGCATTATTGGATTACACAGTAATTAGTTGAATGTCTCTGGGTAAGGTCAGGTAAGGTCACATACGCTTTTAGTATTTTATCGTGTTATTGTAATCATTTCCCGTTTCCAGCTTCCTGGGTCAGGTTGTGAATCAAGGACCTCCATTGCTGCCTGTCTCTCCACCACTCTTCTCCTCTAAGTACATCTTCTGGTTTTCCTCCCCTCTTTTCTATGCACTCGCACACTGAATCTGTCCATCTCTTTCGGGGTCTTCTTCATGGTCTCCCTCCCGTCAACTTCTCTGAAACTTTTTTTGGCACTCTCTTCTCCCACTCTCATCGTGTGCCCATACCACTTCAGCTTTTTTATTTCTATCCTGTCTTGATGTTTCAAGTTTCCTGTCCTTTTCCTTACCTCTTCATTTCTAATTCTATTCTTTCTGGTCTTGCTCTCGATACCTCTTAGGAATTTCATCTCCACTGCCTGTAATCTACTCTCCTCTCATGTTTGGTTAGTCCATGATCCAGCTGCGCATGTTAGTATGGGTTCATAGTAGGTTGAATATAATACTTTCGTATATTTCTTTGGACATCTTGGTTCCACAAAATACCCCCTTACACTCTAGTAGAAGTTGTTTGCTTGTTGTATTCTTTTCCCAATTTCCTCAGTTATCTTTCCATCTTCTGTGACCACACTTCCCAAGTATTTGAAAGTTTTAACCACTTCCAGAAGTTTGCCATTCAGTTTCATCTTTCCTCTTCCTTCCTTCCTTCCTTTCCCTTGTCATCACTATTGTTTTACTTTTCTCTGTGCTTACTTCCATCCCAAATTTTTCTATCTCTTGATTCCATACATCTACTTATTTTTGCACTTCGATTTCATCCTCACCGCATACCACTATATCATCTGCAAACATGGCTTTTGTTGCCTGTCTTCCCAATCTGTGTTTAATGGTCTTATGAATTGCATGCATGACTATCATGAATTGTATGGGGATAATACACTTCCCTGTTCGAGACCAGTTTCAAGTTTAAACTATTTTGTTTTTCCTATACTAGTCTTCACACTACTTAACACCATATTTGTACACAGCATTTATCATTTGCACTTCCACTCTGTTAACTTGTTTTTTTCTTAATGTGCCCCAACTGTCTGGGCACACTGTCAAGCTTTCTCAATATTAATAAATGTCATCACTATATCTTTTCCAAACTCCCATCTTTTCTCCATCATACGTCTTAATGTAAAGATCAGGTCAAATGTTGATCTGTCTTTCCTGAAACCATACCGTTCTTCCATTTCTCCTTTTAGCTTCCTCCTCAGTCTTCCTTCCAATACTCTCTCAAATATCTTAGTTACAAGGACAATAAGGGTGATTCCTCTATAGTTATTACATTCCTTTCTTTCACCTTTTTAAAATATCAGGTGAAACTGTGACTTGCCCCTTTTAGAGAATAATTGAACGAGAAATGCAACTATGCAAGCTAAGGGCACCAGTCTTTAAGTTGATGACTTAAAAACAAAAATTTATAATAAAGCTTGGACGGACTCTCATCACAGGGATGGGGTGATAGTGTACTAATCATTAAGCAGGAGAATATGAATCAAAAGGCTAATTAAGGCAGACTGATTAAAGTGAACTAGGAAAATACTATTTATTATATTGAATATACAGTAAATGACTATGGTTTGACGAGAACTGAATTTAAAATAGGAAATGAATTTAACAAAAATTTGAATGACTCTACTTCGCGAAAACTTGCAATATTTTTAACTCGCTTGCTCACCATGTAGTCTTGTTCTGCTTGTCCTGAGAACACCTCCGTCCTTGTAGCTGGAAAACTGCCGGTCGTCTTTGAGGTCTTTCCATCTGCCGCCAAGTACCATTCCTGCCTTGCCAAGTGCATCGATCACTAATTGGAAGATGGCTTCGACACTAACACTCCCTATTATGCTCTATCCCATATATTGGAGATGAGCCCTAAATCATAGTATCATAGTTAGAAAAACCTCCTTGTGTTGTGTGGAGAGGATACTCAATTAACAATCCTTCCAACTTTACTGAAAATGTGCACCGAAGTTTCATTTCTATCTAGTTTAATGCTACCTATTGTCTTAGACTGGTACCAACCGGTCTAGTAGTCAAGCTGTACATACTTCCTGATGAGAGTGGCTATACACCCATCATTCAGAAATCCCTAAGTACCACATCGTGGTGACGAAGTAATGAATGTAGAAGTGAAACTATCACACTAGTCCACTATGGTACATCAACCATAAAACAAGTTATCAGACCTAAAGTGAAATACAAGATAGAAGAATGATGCCAAGAGCTCCAACACACCCTTAAGTAAGCTTTACTGGCCCTAATTAATGGTCAAAACATGTGGTCCAATCAGGTGACACGTCTCTCCCTACTCCAGATATTAAAGTTGATGGGTCCCAACGATGATATCAACTGTTCTTCTATTAGCCCTTTCATTCAGTATCCATGGCAACATGATGCTCCTTTGAAAATATAGGCAGTAACCAGTTTGAATTACTCAGCTCCGAACACAGTAGCTGCGGTTACATCACCTGGACACGTGCCAGCTTTTCCAAGAATTGAGTTCTAAACTTGTTGATTCTTCTTCCTCGATGATGTGGCAAGATAGAGGAAAATCTACTGCAAGTTAAATTTAAACGAATGTCGCAAGAATCTAAATTAATATTAGGATATTCAGCCCTCATTTACAAGTCGTAGTTACAAAGTAATGAAATGATAGTGAGCAAATGATCAAACATGAATTATAATAAAATTACATACGAAGATAAATATCATGACGTAAAAATATATCATACTTGAATTAATTAAACATAATAAAATTACCACAATTACACTGACGTCTGAAACGTTACAAAACTACAAATTGATAATGAATGCCACTTGGCAGAAAGATAAATTGTGACATTAGCTGACCATTCCTCTATGATACAAAGGGAAATGTCTTCACAACAAGGTGTTCGTAGAGCTACAGTAATATAAAGTTTTGAAACAATACTGAGATAAAGAGTCCTCGTTCGTAACTGAAGGAAGGAATGAAAGAAAGAAACTGATCGAAAATGCAAGACTACACCAGAAGAAGACTTTTCGCATTAAGATAAGTAAAAAACTTCAGGTTCTCAGCTGTTGACCTAAACCAAGATTTAAGTCAGAGTGGATGTAACAACAGTTTGTCACACACTGTTGGAGGGAGG
Organism: Anabrus simplex; assembly: GCF_040414725.1. Classification (NCBI taxonomy): domain Eukaryota; kingdom Metazoa; phylum Arthropoda; class Insecta; order Orthoptera; family Tettigoniidae; genus Anabrus; species Anabrus simplex. The sequence continues at coordinate 1,749,893,893 of NC_090265.1, forward strand.
AAGAAAAGCATGCAGACCAGCAAAGTAGCAGCTTCTGACTGACATTATGCGCAAAACATGATTGATATGAGCTGAATTACATCAAGATTGGACTGTGGAAGATAGGCAGAAAGGTGTATTTTCAGATGAAAGCCATTCAGAAATTTTTGTGATCAGTGTATCAATAAGCTCTTATACCATGCCACACATCTAAAAAAGTCAACAAATACTTTGAAGACAAAAGCATTGAAATGCTCCCTTGGCCTGGCAACCCACCTGACAAACCCATCGGAAATTTATGGGCCAATTGTAGGAAGAGAACGGTAAAACAGGATAGATCAAAGAAAGTGAGCATGAAATGTACATTTATCAAGGAGTGGTTTCATAATGAAGAGATCAAAAATATTGGTGGAATCCGTGCCAATATGTACATTATTTAATAATTTTATTCACTTGACATCTCTGCAAATAACCTTACTCCTTGTGGGTGGGGTTAACTTCTAATAGGTAACCAGAGGAACCTGACCCCTACAGAGCACGTCCCCAGGTGGCAGATAGGGGGCCCCTACAGTATGTAGGGCTGGTTGAAATAACCAATACAACCCGCGGACCAACAGGTAGCCCAATTCCTGGGGTTTTTAAAATACTGGGACACCCTCTCTCCAGGGGTCATAAATATGGAGGGCCCTTGCCCTGGGTTAAGGGTGAAGATCTCAACGGCATCTACGGCGGAGAAGATGGACTTCGGTACGGTGGAGATGATGGAAGAGACAACCCATCCTTCTGGGGTGTACAGATGGAACCTACTGCCTTGTAGGACGAGGAAGGCATCCTCAAAGGCTAAGAGAGTAAACCCTGAAAGAAAATCCTCTTATGCATTAGGCCTAGCAAGTCAGCAGGAGAGTATTGAGTACAGTTGCTTTCAATAAGAAAAAGAGCCTCGGAAAGAATATTATAGACCGGACTGACACGTCCTCTCAGACAATTGTAAAGTATGATGACCGTAAGGCTGATGATATACAATGTTCTGAAAGGAAACCCCAAATAAAAAAGAGACCCAAATACTGAATTGGAACTATGAACATTCTATCATTAACTGGAAAGTTAGAAGAACTCCTAGATATGACGGATAGAAGAAAAATATCAATATTGGGATTAAGTGAGACCAAATGGAAAGGAATTGGAAGTAAGACACTTCGTGGAGGTTATAAATTATACTGGAGTGGACAGGAGAAGGTAGCGAAAAATGGTGTTGGATTCTTAATTAATGAAAGGACTGATGCTACAGCTGAAGTTATCTGCAAAAGTGATAGAATCATTAAAATGTTCATGAAACTGGAGAACACTAAGTACACCATCATACAAGTGTATGCCCCACAGACAGGCTGCAGTGAGGAAGACAAAGAGAAATTTCGGCAAGACCTGGAAGATACAGTTAATGAGGAAAATGTTATTGTTATTATTGGAGATCTAAATGCGCAAGTTGGGGTAGACAGACTTGGGTACGAGAACATCATTGGTCCACATGGATTTGGATAACGGAACCCAGAAGGAGAACAAGTATTAGATCTGTGCAGAAGAAATGATCTTTTAATAAAAAAAAGAGAGAGAGAGAGACAGTCACAGAATAACAAGGTACAGTTGGGATGGCCAGTAAAGAACATTGATTGACAACGTAATCACAAATAAAAATGGTGGCAGGTACATCACAGATGTAAAGGTCATCCCTAGTGAAAGCATGGACAGTGACCACAGATTGTTTGTAGTAGACTTCAAACATAAGGCACAAGAAACGCAGAAACTTATTACGAAAAAACCAAGGGTTAGAACTTGGAAGTTGCAAGAAGTCCAAATAAAGGAAGAATACAAACTAAGGATTCAACAGAGTTTGCCGAAGTGTGAAGTAACCAGCATTAATGAAGAATGGAAGACCTTCAAAGACACCTTTGTGGGAGAAGCCAAAAACCTATGTGGAGTTACAAGTTCTATCAAAAGAAAAAAAAGGCGACACCATGGTGGAATGATAGAGTGAAAACAGCGGTGAAAGAAAGAAACCAAATAAAGAAGGCACTGGACAAGGAAAAACAAAAACAGGGACAAGAACGAAAAGAACAAGAAATACAAAGACTTCAAGGAGTATACAGGAACAAGAAACTTGCTGTAAAGAACATTGTAAGGGAAGAAAAAGAGAAGAAATGGAATGAGTTTGCAGACAAACTGGAAGAGGACAGTAGAGGAAATATGAAATTGCTATACAGAGTAGTGAAAAACAAGCGAAGGGATCAAGAGACCATAAAAGCAATAGAACGTGATGATGGAACTCTGGCAGAAGAGGGAGAAATTAAACAAGAACTCAAGATCTATTTCGAAAAGCTACTGAATGGAGATACAGAAAACATAACGTATAGAGGAGAGCCAAGTCGAGGAACCACAACTGAACCACCAATTACATGGCTTGAGGTTGAAAATGCGCTCAAGAGCATGAAGAAAGGAAAGGCAGTGGGCATAGATGAACTAAGTGCAGATATGCTGAAAGCAGCAGGAATTCCAGGAATCCAATGGCTCTACAGACTGTTCAACAAGATATGGGAGGAAAATACTATTCCTGAGGACTGGAAGATGGGCATCATTGTACCTCTGTTCAAGAAAGGAAGCCGACGAAAATGTACTAATTACCGTGGTATCACACTACTGTCTCGTGTCCTGAAAATATTGGAAAAAATAGAGACCAGAATCAGAGATATTGTTGAACCAATTTTGGAAGAAGAGCAGTATGGTTTCAGACCAGGAAGGTCAACTACAGACCTTATATTTGCAATTAGGATGCTAATGGAAAAATACTGGGAGAAGAACAAGCCTTTATTTCTAATATGTTTGGACATTGAGAAAGCATACGATAGTGTACCAAGGGAAAGAATTTGGTAATGCATGAAAGAACTTCAAGTGCGAGACAGCCTCATAGACAAAGTGAAAATTTTGTATAGTGGGAACAGAAGCTGTGTTCAAGTAGGATGTGGTTTGTCGGACTGGTTTGAAACAAAGAGGAGTGCAGCAGGGCAGCTCATTGTCACCACTTCTATTTATTATTGTAATGGATGTAGTAATGAAATCAATTAAAAGGAAAGAACATGGAGATATCAAAGCCTTCACATTTGCCGATGATGTTGCAATCTGGAGTGACTCAAAAGAGGAATTGGGAGAGAGAATACAAAGCTGGAATGAGGTGTTTAAGAAATATGGTTTAAACATCAGCAAGACCAAGACAGTGGTGATTAAAGTGTATGGGGAAGGAGCAGAACCAATAGTCATGTTAAATGAAGCTCAACTGGACAGCGTGCTTGTTTTCAAATACTTGGGTAGCGTTATATCAAATGACAACCTAGCAAAACATGAGGTGAACTATCGAATCAATAAGGCAACAATTTTACCACCAGGTAAGACACCTGCTGTGGGATGAGCAAATACCCATGAAAACAAAAATGACATTGGACAAGTCCTATTATACACCAATTCTTACGTACAGTCTCGAAACCACAACACTGACCAGTAGAGATAATTCCAAACTTCAGGCAGCTGAAATGAAATTCCTATGCACTATGATCCAGAAAACCAGAAAAGGCAAGATTAGGAATGAGAAAATTAGAGAAGTAGGAATAGACGATTCTTTCCTCAATAAGATTCAGATATCAAGACTGAAGTGGTTTGGTCACATGAAGAGGATGCCAATAAACAGAACTGCAAGGAAGGAATTTGACAGAAAGGTAGAAGGAAGACGACCCGTGGGAAGGCGAGGAAGGAAATGGATAGATTTAGTTAAGAGCGATGTACTGCTGAGAGGTCATGATTGGGACAAGTTGGTGGAGGAAGAATGGTACAAGGACAGGATGAGATGGAGGAGGCTCATATACCACACCCGGGAAACTGGAGATGGTTTAGGATGATGATGATGATGATGATTCACTTTACATCCCATTTTCTACTTTTTACTGTTTTCAGAAACACTGAGGAGTTTGAATTTTGGAGAATGAGCTGACTTTTAAACTGAGCAAACCAAAACACTGGATTTCCTGCCCAAAAGAGTGATAGTTTAATGGAAATGTGTTTTATGGCCAGTTGCTCTTTGGACAGCATGAGATTATGGGTACTAACTCTTGAAATACAATGGTAGTGAAGACTGAATGATCTAACTAAATATGTGAAAGAAATAAGTTTCTTATACTCTCTATTCTACTTGGGATTCAAACCACGTTGGGGATACCAAACATAGCCTCAATCACATAAGAAATAAAATAAGTAGCTAGTCCTTATAACACATGATTTTTAGTAATGTTATTGGCTTTACAGCCCAGTAACTATTTTCAGTTTTCCGAGATGCCAAGGTGCCGGAATTTAGTCCAGCAGGAGTACAAGTAAATCTACCAGCACGAGGCTGATGTACTTTAGCACCTTCATATACCACCGGACTGAGCTAGAATTGAACCTGCCAGATTGGGGTCAAAAGGCCAGCGCCGTAACAGTCTGAGCCACTCAGCCCGGCAACGGACACCAAAAATAGAATATAAAGACACTGAAGAGCATAGCTCTGGAAAAGTGATCTTTGTGAGGTATTGCTAGACAGCACTAATGAATTCTTGAGGCATGCACCTCAATGCTTATAAAACACGTTCTGTAAAGAGAAAAATGAATATATGTCCAATGTCCATATATTTCATTTTTAAAATTGATTTAAAATCAATATGAAATACAAATTATTCTGAGAAGCTTAGTTTCTAGATTACCTCCGCTCTTCTCAAAGCATATGACTTAATTATGTTCCTTATTGTAAATGCAGAATTGCGAACAAAGATAGGAATTCTCAAGAAGACTGATGGCTTTGAAGTTATGCCCCTTAAAATATCTCTTACTATCTCATATGTTGATAAGATAACATGCTTGTTCACTTGTTTAAGTTGTGAGCCGCACCCCCTCCCTTACCGACAACCTACCTCACCATTAAACACACATCAGAAGATTCGAGGCGTGGACCGTGACTAGGAAAGGCCAAACACAGCCCTGAATTGGAAACGGTCCTCATTTCAAAAAAAGGAGAACAGGAATGAGACTAAAGCTACTAGCAATAAAATCCCAACTAAATTTAAATGAGGGTTTATTGATATAATCAAATCAAAAAGAAACAAGAAATGAAGCCAGCAATTAGAAGTCATAACACTAACGCATGAGCACAGCTTTTTCAAACACAAAGCTTAAATTACTCATAAGACGGGCTGACCGTCTCAATTGCAATCTCGCTATATAATGTGGTAATGTGAATACAATCTACGCGGATCAACTCTGTCATTCTTTCCGCAAGATTAATAGAATTCATTATATATGCGTCTATTTAACTTCCACATCGTCACAACAATTACCACACAGATCATAGCTCTCACGTGGCATGGAGAAGAAAAAGGGGTCCAGAGAAGGCAAAAATAAGATGCGAGAGATCACAACATAGCGCAGAGAGACTCAAAGAGAACCACAGGCATGCGCATAGCCTGAATAAGAAAAGAACATCGTGGCCTCGTGGGCAAGCAAAAGGCCGCGATAGAAACCAAGGCAAAACAAATATCACCGTGCTGGCAACAAACATGAGGCTCAGAAAAAAAGATTAAAATATAAAATGAGCTGACCAATACGTCATCCTTTCTCTCCTTTCACTCACCAGCACACACCCAAACATTCAGACATTGCTGGTATCGGCAAACAATCTGAGCAGTTGCTCCAGTTAATAAGTTGAACACAATCTCATATAGTATGACTCTCATGGTCACACACAAAAGGTCTCACGTGTCAGATAGCGTGCATGGCACAGGCAATTAGCAGTAGGATAATAGAGACCCAGTGGTCACACATAAACCCATCTGCTCGCGCACTCCGTATGACACAAATGGATCTCTGCATCGACTCGCAGGGAACACATTCATTGATGGCGAAAAACTTCACAATGTACTGCACGTATATAAAGTCAGAGACCCAACTAACATCATAACTCAATCACAATAAAGACAACTAGCACACAGCTTATTCATGCAGCAGAGCAGAAGGATGCATATCAATCAGTTATGGACGATAGTGAAGAATCTCATAACAGCACCGCAGAAATAATATTAATACAAGGATTACCATACCTGTAATATCAATAATCAAAGTAACAAAAAGGATGGTAGCACGGGTCAAGTTTAAATCTATTGAAAACCCATTTATGGCATAAAAACGCCACTCCAATCTGCGTGGGGTCCATGCTTATATTCCACACACCTAACAATCCAAAGAAACGCTCCAAAAGGAAAACTACTCTCTCGCCGAAAGAATGATCTTCCGTGCTCATGACCGAGGGAGCTGCCCCCTGGTACAATCATGGAAACACTTAAATCAATTGAGGTGAGGCCGATACAAGCTCTTTGCAATATGGGAAACATCATTTTTATGAACATGCCATATTAGCATGGCTCAGTTGCAAAATTTGCAATGTTCTAGTTCTTATATAACATTATGTTGTTGAATTGTAAAATGTTTGTCCTCTACAATAGGACATATTTTTGAACCCTTTTTAATGCCATTTTTTTTTAGTTTTGTCTCCGGAAGAGTAACTAGTTTTCTTGCATCACCTTCCATACAGCAGTCAAAAATCTAATTAATCTGTAACCGAGGTTCTTCAGTCTGTGAAACTAATTCAGGATAAAATATTAAAATATTAAGTCTAAACTGAAGAAAAATGGCTTCCACTACCAAAAAGTATCTAATTTACATAGAAAATGTTAGATAACACTACTTACCATTTGTCAATCCACTGAACACAGGAGGTGAATTAGGTATATTGTAGCTTTCTGGAACTGCAGCAGTCACTTGAGGTTCACTCAGTCCCAGAAGTAATCTCCTGGCTTCGTAAATGTTGCCTATAATGAACATCACAAACAATTTTTGAAGCAATACAAATAAAATATGTAGCTCTTGGTATGTCTTTGATATTTTTTAAAAACTCAGTGTCTCAATAAAAACATGCAGATAATATGGTGCAAGTTCCCCGCTGGTACACTTTTCTCAGAAACAATTGAACCTAAAGAAATAATGTTTGTTGTGGTTATCCCAACAGTTTGTAACTATATGGGAGGTGAATTACCATATATTTTTATAATTCAAATTAATTCTGTTAAATATTAAATGCAAGAACATGCAATACCATGCCCCCCACCCCACCCCCTACTGTACAAATAAACAAAAGAATATTGTTGTAACCAAGGTTGAGATTTACAAAACACAACTTCATTATTCGCTTCAAATGCAAAATACACTATTTACACAAATAAAACTGAAATTTAACTTGAAGCAAAATGAATTAGGAATCTTGAGAAAGAGTCTATCTTTTGTACACTATATACAAGTTTGCAGTATTTACATCCACTACTATCTCGAAAGATAGTCCTTGTGATATGAAAGTCGATAGTCGAAAACTATCAGAAGTACTGACATAAATGTTTTGGAAAGTCCTTCCTTGCTGAGTTCATAAAAGCAAGTTCAATGTTGGAAGAATTCTTACTTGGCGAAACCAAGGGAGCTTGCATTAATTAGGGAAATATAACGGTATGTAATAGTACGACTGGATATGGGCAGCGGAATGGGAAAGAGGAGCGGTGACCAGAGGTGAGACCTCGTACTGCCAGAAATTCAGTCCACCTGGCCGAAGCACATTTTCAAGAGGAGTAGCCTCCGTGCTCGACGTAGGGTGTATTCTGGAGCTGGACACCGGGGCAAGTGGGCATCAGGACAGGCTGGGAGTTCCTCTTTATAGTACACACACGACGGTCCAGGCACGCGCACTGAGGGCTGCGCGTCGAGGCTAGAAGAATGACACCTGGCGCGCGTGTAGCTGGCTGGCGGAGCGAGAAGGGAGCGCCGGACATACAACAAATATCATATGCTCCTAGTCTTACCATCAATATTGATATCTTCACCGACCTGTGTTTCTTCCTGTGCGTTCCTTTCAATATTGATTCAACTTAACTCCTATACAATTATACAGTGCAATATATCTTTCCAACTTGCAGCATTTACAATTTACATGTAAGTAATATACAGAGCTACAGTGAGTTTCTCTTGTCGGTTGGCCGGCAGGTGCACCCAGCCTATCTTCCTCCCGTTGACTCGTCACTTCCTGTTACACAGCGCACCAACAGCACGGGAATGCCCGCACTTCGCAGTTCAGGTCTGTGTTTAGAACGTGTATTAAGTGTGATCTGTCGCTCCAACAGTTCCCGAGTTGTGAAGTGTTACTTTGGGGTATTATCCTCATAATGCCTTTCCATGTATACATGATAGAGGAAAGAGTATTTCTGTACAATAATTATGTGAAAACAGCCTTGCAAGGAAGTCGTTAGGTGATTTGTAACAATTTCCAGGTGTATACTGTCCACATAGAGAGACTGTGCAGAAACTTAAATTGAGAGGGACCGATTCTTTACTAGATAAGAAGTGAAGTGTTAAAGAAATATTTATTTAATGAGGAAAAAGTAATTCAAGTTGTAGAAAAATTACAATATACACCTACAAAATCCCTAAGACAACTTTGACAAGAAGAGCTCAGCATGGCGGACTACGAAAATGTTAAAATTGAAACCATCTGGAGAGAAATAGCCTCAGTTATGGAAGACTAACTTTTGTGTGTGAATCAGAATTCCCTAAGATGATGCCAGAAATGTGTGGATGCAGGAGAACATTTCCAACATCTCCTGTCATAAGGTAAGAGCATATTTTCTTAATTCTGATATTCTTAATTTTAATTGTTATCTCATGTCATGCTCGGGTAAAGTGAGCGAAGTGCTGCGGAGCGGGAGTGATGACTCAACAGGAGGCAGATAAGCTGAGCACCCCTGCTGGCCAACCGATGATAGAAACTTACTGTACCAGTAGATGAATTATATAGATAATACCACTCACTTGCATTTCGTTCCACACCTTTGATGATGACCGACAGTGACTTCTGCTTTGGTTTGTGACGAATGCTTATTGACACATCCATTGTCTGCATGATTTGCTCCATCTTCTCCAAGTCAAACTTTGTATCCTCTGACAGTTCAAAGAGGATCACCAGTGGCAATGAACCCTAAATAATAACATTGACAGTGCAGCTGTAAGTGTTAAAGCATAATTCATTATACAGTACCAATTATTTCAACACATTCACTAAGAAGTTAACATTAACCAGCAAGTAAGAAATGAGTTGTTGACAGACATTCAGACACTGAAACAAATAATCCTGTTTAATTAACATTTTTATTATTTATAGGCTGTCTAAAGGGTCACTGAAATACCAGGTTTTTGCTCTATAAAGTGGTACTTAAATGTGCTGTATATGAACATGAACATGCTGAAATCTTAAGCATATTCATTTGGCAGGACATATCACAAATAATTATAAAATTAGACAGAATATATTACATTATTAACAACTTAAAAGTCAAATTGTAAATATCACAATTGGAACTGCTTCCATAAAGTTACTGAAATTGCCTTTGTATGACAATATGCCAGATAGTCTGCATGGGAGCACCGCAACTGCACTCTGATGAGGGAACTTTTCCTCACTTGTGTGGAGAAAATCACGTCTACCACAGTTTGTCCTAATCCTCTTTAAGGTTGATCAAGTTTTCCAGGGCAGATGGAAACCACTTGATTTTATTGTGTTTCTCTTGGCAATGTCTTGTACCTTTTGCAACAATTCTTTCTTCCAGGTTTGCAGGAGGTTGAAATTATTACTCACCCGATGTGAGACTGTCCTGCTGGGTGGGTTCTGCGAACATAACCTTCTGGCTTCAGCAGCAATGATGTTCTGGTGTATTGGTATGTGGTCATTGGCATTTAACTTCTTATACACCCCAACTAAGGCATGTTTACATTTGAGTTCTGCTAGCGTAATGTGACTCAGTGCCGAGAGCCACTGAGTTTCTAAATTCCTTCATTTAAAATAAAATAATTTATTCAAGTTCTTTTCCACTCATTTGTTCAGAGAGAATGATTACCTAGTTGTACTTCCTCTTAAAACAAAAATCACCAGCAGGTAGGCATTTATTTGACTATGCTAGCCACAATTCTCATTGCCTGATTCAATTGAGTATCAACAAGTTTCATATAGCTGCTGTTCAGCCACACTGGAGAGCAATTCTCAGCTGCTGAGAAGAGCAGACTGAGGGTGGTTATGTTAGAGCATAAGCCAAGGAGCCCATGTAGAGCCACACAGTTTCTGAAGAATGTTATTTCTAGATTTCAGTATTTCTGCAATTTTCTTCAGGTGTTTCTTGAAAGACAGAGTTCTGCCTAAAATGATCACCAAATATAGGTGGGTTCATTGTTGTGGTTCAAACCATTGTTACCCAAGTACACTTCTGATTCATACGTGTAGCTAGCTTATTGCATAGGTGGAAACATGCCACTGTAGTTTTATTTGGGTTTGGCTTCAGCCTCTAATTATGGAAATACCCATCAAGAGTGCCTAGGTCATTAGTTAACGTCTGTTCTGTATTTTACATCTGTGTTGAGTAGCAATTGCCCAGTCATACCAAAACTTTCTTGAGATGTGCAGGCATATCAGATATAGAGCCTTGAGGTGAACCACTATCACATTTTTTCTGGCAACTGATGGAATTTCCCAAAATGATGTGAAATGTTCAGTTCATTAACATGTTATCCATGAGTCTAACAATTCTTGTGTAGGGTATGATACGGAGCAGTTTGTAGATGATTCCATGCTCCCAGATAGTGTCGTATGCAGAAGTTAGATTAATGAATGCAATTGATGTCTTAAGACGCTTTCTGGAAGCCAGCTTGTGTGTGTGTGTGTGTGTGTGTGTGTGTGTGTGTGGTCAGTGATAGTACTTTATCTGTACAACTGCGATTTGGTCTAAATCTGGCTTATTCCAGGGGCATGTGCTCATGGATTTTAGAACTTGTTCTATTGTACAGAGTCTTTCCAGTGACTTATACATTGTACTCATTACTGCATTAGATCTGTAACTTTGAGGTCTATAACTTGATTTGCCTGATTTCAATATGGCAAGAACTTTTGTTCTTAAGCACAAATAATGAGGAATGCCTATCCAAATGTGTTAAACTGATCTCACTAAAATAAAGTACAAGTCACTACTATCCAATTTAACAAACAGAGTTGCATAAAAATGGATTTTGAAACTGTTAATAAAAACCCAAACCCATGGTGCAACAGCCCCAAAGGGCTATGGCCTACCAAGTGACTACTGCTCAGCCCAAAGGCCTGCACATGAGGTATCTTGTGGTCAGCATGACTGATCCTCTCTGCCATTGTTCTTGGCTTTGTAGACTGGCCACACTATCTCACTGTCAGATAGCTCCTCAAGTGTAATCACATGGACTGAGTGGACTTCGAACCAGCCCTCAGATCCAGGTAAAAATCACTGACCTGGCCGGGAATCAAACCCAGGTCCTCCAGGTAAGAGGCATGCATGCCACCCCTTCACTGCAGGGCCGGCATAATTGATGATGATAATGATAATAATAATAATAATGATAATAATAATTCACATTTGAAGATAAAACACAAGTCCACCCAGATTCAACCCCACCCACGAAAGAGGTAATCAGACAGATTATGCAATCTTTGAAGAACAATGAAGTGCCAGGTGAAGATTCAATTATAGCTGAATTGTGAAGGTTTGCTAGTGACAATGCAGTGGAGAAATTAATGGACCATATACATGAAATCTGGAATACCATACTGAAAGACTTCCCAAGTGACTGGACATCTGCCCTAATCCACCCACTTCATAAGAAAGGCGGCAAGTCTGGTGTTAATAACTATCACGCCATCTCCCTCCTATTCATAACCTACAAAATTCTCTTGAAAGCTCTTAAAATCAGGGCAGAAGAACAGCGAGATCCAGAGCTGGGTGATTACCAAGGAGGTTTCAAGAGAAGACTCGTGTGTGGAGCAGATTATGAATCTGAAATCTGTCCTTTCATATCTTAAACTAAGGAGCAAGCCTTTCATAGTAATGTTCATCGACTTTAAGAAGGCCTATGATTGAATTGACAGAACTGTAACACATTGGAGACTGCTACCCTCCAGAAATCACAGGATTTTTAATGGTTTTTGAAATTTTTTCAATGCTAGGGTAAGCCATGAATATAATAACTTTTGGAATATTTAGAAATATCATACTTTCTTGTACATAAAAATGAGTTTTAACTTTCATAATTGTGCAGAAATTTTTAAATATAAATTTATGAAGGTAATATGTTTTACAAACTAAAAAAGCATCTGATGCAGCTATGGATGCCAGTTCAGTTAATATTTCTAAATCTGTAATATTGTGGACACATTCTGAAATACACTAATACAGATTCTAACCTAATTGGTCAATTGGCATTGGTATCTTTGTTTACAACCAATAATTTGCTTTCCCACTGTTCGTTGTTTGATGACAGGGTTTCATCAAGTTGCTGCAGGTTGTCATCTGTACACGGGAAGCAACTACATTTTTAGGAAGCTGTATAAAACAATATTACAGAACCACTTCAGGAACTGGTATAAAACTATGTTACACTTCACACCAATTTGAAATTAGTTCATTATCTATTTACTTGCCTGAAGCGCCAGAATTATCATGTTTACTTAGTGTGTAATTGTTATCCTCATTTTCAGACCTCGTGCCTTCCATAAGAACATCCATTATGGATTCATTGTCGAAATTTCATACACTTGAATTAGATATGCTAAATATTCACAAGAATTACACAAACAAGCCTGCCTCTCGAACACGCACTCTTCCTGTCCGCATGTACCGTACGTACTTCACAGCCCATTTCACGGCTGAGAATCAATGATGACGCAGCCCCAGGTTATGTAGGAATGTGGCTGTTTTATCAATGCCTTGAAAGAAGAGCTCCCTGACTTATGTTCATAACTAGTACATTTTATGCTTATAGAAGCATTCAGCAGTATCGTAGTGAAGTCACCGCTCACTGAAATGACAGCTATTTTTTAGCTACAGTGAAAACTTGTCTGCAGATTCTCAGAGCTCCGCCAGCAGTAATGAAATAGCGTGCCCACAGTTTCTATGAGCGGTGCCTCCAATGTGTTAATTCAGCTCTTAAAGGAATTTGGCTTAGACGGTAAAACAAAGTGATCATCTAACAGACTCTCACCAACACCATCTCAAAAGTGAAGTTCAGAGGAGAGACTTCAGATGCTTTTGAAATACGGACAGGAGTTAGGCAGGGAGATGGTCTCTCACCTCTGTTGTTCAACTGTGTTCTTGAGAAAGTGATCTGTGAATGGTGCCGAGAAATGAGTTATGAAGGAGTCTAAAGTGAAGTCAGACTAGGCCACAAGAACGAGAACGTTTCAATCGACTGTCTAGCATTTGCAGACGGTCTTGCAGTTTTCGCTGATTTCTTGGATGTGGCTATGAAGCAGATCAACCGGCTTCAAACACAAGCTGCAAAGATAGCCTCCAGATCTAATGAGAAAACTAAATTCATTACAAACATCAAACTGGTGCCAAGTGATCTAGAAGGGACTCGCGGAAAAGTCAAGCGGGTTGAAAAATGCAAGTATCTTGGTGAATGGATAGAACCTAACATTTCTGAAAAAGAAGTCATTGCATCAAGCATGAATAAAATTGAAATGGCTCACCATCTGACTAAAAATGTCTATAACAAAAGATCTATATCTCTGAATGCAAAAATAAAACACTATCGCACTGTCATCCAGCCAGAGGCTCTATATGCAGCGGAATGTCTCGCCATGAACAAAAAAGGCATGATGGAGAAAGTGGAGGCTAAGGAAAGGAAGATTTTGAGAAAAATCTTAGGTCCAGTTAGAGACAATGGTGAGTTTATGAGACGTCACAACCAGGAGTTGTACTCACATGTGGAGAAAGTAACCAACGTGATGTGGAAAAGGAGGATTATTTTTCATGGATACATGACCCGAATGAAGCCAACACTTAACCAACCGCATTTTCACTTTCCTCCAAGAGAAAAAGGCAAAGGGCTCATGGTTCAGTGAGGTACAGAAAGATCCATTCATTCATTCATTCATTCTTCTTCCATAGACTGTACAATTACATATTTTTAAATATGCCAACAGTATAGGAGTTGCCGAGTGATTTCCTAATACTAATAATAATATATGCACAATAATGAACATTTTGAAAAAGAAGAAAAAGAAAAAACAGAATCACGAAATACCTTAATGCTAGGAGTACAAGGAGATTGGGTTCTCATTTGAAGATATCCAGGAGCATGACCCACTCAAGGAAAAACTACAAGAACAGTGTTTCCAACCAAAGCCAAAAACTGGAAAGGCATGGACGAAAGAGCAGAAGGAGCAACACTGTCTTCGAACAACAGTAATCCCGAGTGAGCAGAATGTGCAAATATGAATGAGCCAGCCTAGAAGAGAGAGAGAGAGCGAGCGAGAGAGAGAGAAAAGAGAGGTGTGTGTGTGTGTGTGTGTGTGTGTGTGTGTGTGTGTGTGTGTAGAATTTCTTGAATGCTGAACAGATTCTGTGAATATTATGCAAATCCAGTAATGCTATATAACATTCTGTAAACTATCGTAATTTTATAATATTGTCATTTTAAGTGGGGATGGAGGCACTTTTGTGAATGTGGGGCTATGCCCTTTCTCCATTCACCATCCCTGAATTGTATCTTCAATTTGTGGAAAAATATAACATCAATATATCAATATAGAAATAATCATCAATGATCTGCATTTAGGGCAGTTACTCAGGTGGCAGATTCCCTATCAACTGTTTACTTCACCTAGCTTTTTCTTAAATATTTTCAACAAAACTTTGAAATTTATTGAACATTTATTGAAAAGTTTCTGGAGATGCTGAGGTGGCTTAATTTTGTCCTGTACAGTTGTTTTACGTGCCAGTAAATCTACCGCCGTAAGGCTTTGTGCCTGACCACACTGAAATAACGCTTCTACTGTCTGAGGTAATCAGCTCGACACACAGCTAGAGGTGATAGAGATGTTGATTCTCATGGTATTACACAGCTAGAGGCCGTCAAGCTGGGTTCTCAGTCAAGTGCCCATCTCTACGGTACTTTCAAATTTTATATCTATTATTATTATTATTATTATTATTATTATTATAATGTCTTTTGTATCGTTCATGTCTTGCTCTTTCTCTTCTATTGTTATCCCTTAACACGTCCTTTTAATGTGATGCATTACGAATTTTAACATTTATTTACCGTTATTTTTTCATTTTCTCACCTTCTCTATCAGGTTGGTGTACTACATGGCGTCTTAAACCTCATCCCTCCAAGTGTTCCACCATTTCGTTCACACTTCGTAAATCCCCCGTTCTACAACAATATCACCTACTGAACCAACCGATTGCTCTTGTTGACAATCAAAAAGACTTAGGAGTGCATTTTGACAGTAAATTGTTGTTTGTCTCGCACATAAACAGGGTTACCTCACGTGCTATGTCACTCCTTGGTTTACTGTACAGGTTTTCTGACATCACAGATGTGAATGCCCTCCGAGCATTCTACGTTTCCTGTATCTTACCTATTGTTGAATACGCCTCTCCAGTCTGGTCCATTTCTGCTTCTTCAAACCTCTGCCACCTTGACCGTGTACAATCTTTTTTCTGTGCTATCGTCAGAGCCAGGGTCCCTGCATGTCGCAATCTAAGCACTATCCAAGTGCTTGGGAAACTGAACCTCAAGACTCTTTCTGCTCGGAGGAAAGTAGCCGACCTAAAGCTGCTATACAAAGCAGTTAATGGTCTGTTTAGGTCTCCAGATTTAGCTTCCTTATTTCCCCTCCACGTCCCATCCCGTAATACCAGAATGAAGACCCTATTCCATACTCCTTACTCCCGGCTTTCTCTCACCCAAAGGTCCCTTTCGGTACGTATTCCAGCAATGTTTAATACATTATCTATCAACAACAACCTAGATCTCTTCGTAACGTTTCCTTCCTTCTGTCATGATATTTATCATATAACTTAATTTTCCTTCTTGTTCTTTCCCGTTCTGCTCCTGTATTTACTGTAAATGTATTTTTCTTTGTTAATAACGTTGTTTATGTAAATATGTATTATATATGATTGTACAGTTTTTATTGTGTATATTCGTGTCCTTTGTAAGTATTTATATATCTTTCATTTTAGATTCATATCTGTTGTACATAGCTCAGATCGTTGTAATTCGGCGTTATGCTGTTGCTGATCCTGAATAAATAAATAAATAAATAAACTTCTCCAGATCCTGTCTGCAGCAGATTACTAGAAAGTAAGTGTTTGATTTGCCTTCAGATATCCTATATTTGTCATGTCATTGTGAAGAAATACTTTTATCTGCATAAAAAAATCATTTAAGAATATCTTATGTTAAAAATTTCAGATCACTGCATGCCATAGATTTGGCTGGGCATCGCACATACACACAGACAAACACTTCAGGATATTATGGATTGAATGTCGCTCCTCGAATCGGGGACCGAAAATGACTTCCTACGCCATGGACTTAAAATGGCTCTTTGACATGTGTTCTCTACCTATCTTAGCTGCCTCTGTGGATCAGTGGTAGAGTGTCGGCCTCCGGATCCCGAGATAGCAGGTTCAAACCCGGCAGAGGTAGTCAGATTTTTGAAGGGTGGAAAAAAGTCCATTCAACACTCCATGTCATACAATGTCGGCATGTAAAAGATCTCTGGTGACACATTTGGTGTTTACCCGACAAAATTCATTAAATCTCAGCCATAGACGCCCAAGAGAGTTTCGGTTTACTCGGTCTGCCATCTAGTGGGCCTAGAGTAAAACTGAACGTCGAAATTGATGAGCAGACAGCCAGATAGCGTCAAATTGAAATGTCTGCACACGGTAGCTGAGGCCATACCATTATTATTATTATTATTATTATTATTATTATTATTATTATTATTATTATTATTATTATTATTATTATTCTACCTATCTTGTGCACGTTGCCTAGCGACAGTGAATCTATGCATTTAATCCTGCTGACAGCACACTGGATTGTCCTATCTCAACACAAATTTCCCGACAGTTTTTCGCTCATAACTCACCAACGAAAGTGAAAATTAAAAATCTGGCTTTGTGGTGCATTCGGACCCCCTTCCATCTACCTATGTTCAAAATGTCAGATCTCTGCATGCTATAGATTTTGCTGGGCATCGCACACATGCAAAAGAGACACAGACAAACACTTCCTTTTATTATTGTAGATTTGTAGTAATCTAAAAAAATTATATCTCAGGGTTTGGGATACTTTTTCAATATCTTTAATGAACACGAATTTCAGTTGTGGTCATATAAATGTCTACTTGGTACTTCAGGGAGGTAAAAACTACCCTATACAAGGAAATTATGCACATACAATACAGAAAACTGTTTCAGCAAGACATCTGAGAAAGTGTATTAAAAAGAAAAAAAAGAACGTAATTAGATAGTAGACATGTACACGCTCCAAGATACCATGATGACCTCTCTCAATCTGACAAGGCAATACAATATCCTTTGTCAATTTGCTTTTGATTTCTGTTTGTAGAACTCTGGTTCTGTGCTGACTTTACAACCATCCAACACCCTGTCATTTTATTTCAAACCATATCCTTAACTAAATTGTGTGAACTCTTAGATTTCAGATAGAGAATTTTTTGTATTACGTTTGGAGGGCCTAGAACTGCTCGTAACACCTCAGTCTTCTTTCTGAGTAGTAAAATGGAACACCAACAGCTTTTGTTAAAGTTTAAAAATTAAAATGTTATTTCATTTAAAAACTACCTCAGTATCCTCACCAATGATCCTAATGGCTTCATTTTCATCACTATTTGTAGCTATCAAATTGTCCACGATATTTGTGTTTTAAAGGAGTCTTCTATACCTTTCAACAAGAAATCTTGTAAAAATCCTGTTCATTCCATTCATTCCTTCACGTAAGTAACGCCATACATTTCTTGTAATATTCTCTTGGTCTTGTGTGTTTTTATATTGCTGAATTATTTGGGAATTTCATTGCTCAAATCTGTATCTTGTAATGGGTGGAGGTATGGATTTTCTATACACAATGGCAATAAAATGTTTTATTCATAGTTCTTACAATAGGGAATAATAATTTTCATCTATAACAATGTGGTAAGTCCCTTTAAAACTTCACAGAAATTGATCTTTTATACATGTATTTCAGCGTACCATTTGCCACCAAGGTAGACACCTCATTTGCAAATAAAGAGATTTTGATTTTTGATTTGATGTTGATATTAATATGGTGAGTAACATGGTGGTCAATAAACAACATATTTGATATGGGAAACTGGAATTGGCAATTTCATGCATATTTTCAAATTATTGTAGATCTGACAGTGAACATGTACTTGTCAACTAATTTTCTTCAGCAATCTTTAAGGTTCTCAAAACGAAGACTTCTGCATGTTTGAAGATTTGAACATCTTATATCACCTGTATCAATTTTCTCATTTCTTCCTTCCATAAACTTAGCTCCAGCAGCAGCTTTGAAATACAGTGAACTTTTGGTTGTTCATGCATGGGTTACCTGGTTTGCAGGATTTTTGTCCAACCTAAAGAATTTTTTTTAAATTACAGCAGTCATTCTTTTGTTGCTTTCGAACTAGACTTTCTGTAAGTCAAGTTTTTTAACTCAGTTTTTATGACTGCAATAAATCCTGTGCTGCATGACTATCGTACTCATTGTTACTAGTCTAGAGTCTTTACGGAAAGAAACATTTCAGTTGTTAATGAGTCTTCACGTGAAATTTCATGGTTAAAAGCCTGTATTGATAGTACTAAATATATGAGAGAAATTTCATCTTTTTAGTACTTCAAAATAGTGAAACATATTTCATCCCTTCTTTTGAGATATCTTCAGCCACTTAATGGATGAATATCAGTCCAAACGCAAAAGACATACAGGTTAAAATCACATAACACAGTTCAATCTTCAGTCCAGTCACAAATATTTTGTAATGTTGGTAAGAGTATTTTCCATTAAAATCTTCAGAAGGCAATGTTGATAGTCCTTGTGGGCCAATGTTAATACAATTTTACAATTTACAATAGTTAACAAAAGTGTGTCCTAAAATAATTATAATGTTAAACAAGAGAATTTTTGTTAATGAGTCTGTATGATCTTCAGTTTAATTTCATCATGGCAGAAAAAAATTTGTTAAAAAGCAGTTCAACAATGAAACAAAAATCAGAAGTTCTAGGAAAATAAAAATTTAAGAAGAGTCACCTACTACATTTGTGGTAGATAATGATGTGTGCCTCCAGAGAGGCCTGGTGCAGGTCTTTTGATTTGACACCCGTAGGCAACCTGCGTGTTATGAGGATGAAATGATGATGACTACATATACACCCAGTCCCCATATCAGGGGAATGAACCAATTACAGTTGAAATTGCCCGACCATGTTGGAATCAAACCCAGGACCCCTGACACTAAAGGCCAGCACGCTAACCATTTAGCAATAGAGCCAGACATTGATGGTAGATTATAAGATGTGAGCATAAACAGTCCACAATTTTAAGAAAAGAAAAGAAAAGAAAAAAGAAAAGCTGGAGGATTCTGTGGAGAACAGAGATAGTGGTAGGCATTAAGAGCATAAAAGTTTTGAAGAAGAATATATATTGTGGCAGGTTATCAGGGTCCTTTAAACTAAAATTACTACAGAGCAAGCTAGTGTGTTTTAATCTGCACTATATTTATTGAGCTTCTATTTACAGTTTACATTTGAGTTTCATACTCTACAGTTTTCCACTTGACATACACGCACTCATCAAATTACTGTTCTTCACATGGCTTCTCACAGTGCAGTATCCTTCCAGAACAGTTTATACGGAATCTGCTGCCTGGTGACTGCTCTAAATGTACATCAGTAGTGAACGAGTGATTCACAACTGGCAAGTCTAACTACACACACCTGTCTGAAGAACTCTGTCCCAATGAAATGACTAGTTGTAGACTCACAATGGTCTTGTAATTGTGACTGACGTGCTCAAGACAGAGTCACTCCAGACCGACTGTCATGCGCCAGTAGGGATCTTTATATAGGCCTGCAGAAGATTCTTGTACATAATTCTAGGTGCCTGATCAAGTTTTAATCAGCTTCCAGTTTATTCTAGAAGATTCTTTATCATCAGGTCCAATGTTTTCCCCAGTATTATTGTTTTGTACATTGCTGGCTCTCTTTGCATTGTGGCTGCTGCAATGCAATTACAATGTCTCGCTGGTATTATTGCTGGCCAACTGCCTTCGTTGTCACAATACGAAGAGTTAGAAGTTCCACTTCTACAGTGGTTTAGCCAAAATGAGGGGCAAAAGAAGTTACCATCATTGATACAATGTAAACAGAGAAAATCAGGTTATTCCATGAATTTTCATTGAACTGGATTTCAATGAGACTAGGCCCTTAACTTTTGCTATGATGTGTTATACAGCCGAAGTAAACAAGAGAAGGTTACCCACAAATTCTGCATATTCAGCATTTATGTTACAGTTTAATCTCTCTCTTCTGCAGACAGCATCAGTTCCATGGAAAATGTCCATTATGAGAGGTGTCTGTTGAAACAAGGTTGTAAAAATTAATCCAGTGTTTCGACGGCAAAGAACATCCACCTTAAATATAACCATATATCTTTATTTTGATTATTCTAAATCATTTCTAACTAAATATTTACCCGTTAGATATTAGAAGTTATTTTACACCCTTATAACCATTACAGCTTCAGGAAATATTCATTCAGCTGTGTGTATAAATTTAGCACAGTTTTTCTTTACTGCAATATTCTCAGAAAGGGAATACATTCTATTACAAGACATTCTATTATATCGTTCCATTGTTGTATCCCCGTATTCGTGATCCAGCGCGAGAAATTCATTTGCTCAACAATCTCAGCTTTCAGATTATGTGCGATTTACGCGGTTTTTCGTGTAACATTGACCCACTCGCTCACAGTTTCTTTGCTATACCGCAATGTTTACTTCTGCAAAAAAATGACTCCCACTTTCTTTTCACTCCGATTCCTATTTCCCTCCCAATCACTTAACATTTAATTTTAATTCTCCAAATTGTGTTTGACTTTTCCCGACAGTTGAATTTTTCAGGGCGTACGGTATTTCTGCTCAACAGTGGCGTTCAAGTCTCTTCCTTTTCAAGTTTAACTGAACTACCTGACCTGAAACTTATCAGTGACAATCTCGGTTATGAACAGAATAATAGTAGATTTGGTAAACCAGGAAAGCGTCAAACTATTAATGTACGCTGATGATATGGTCTTAACATCAACGTCAGAGAAGGAACTCCACGAATCATTGGTATCTTATGAGTAAACAGTCACTGATAGCATTCCTGAGCAACTAGAATTATCAGAATGTACACTAATTAGAACATAAGACTACTATAATGAAAAGTTTGGAAAGACTCAAAATAGTACAAAGAAATTAAAATGATTTCACATATGTCTGCAAAATGATTTTAAAAGAAAGAATGACAAAGTTGGGTGTCACAATTGTCCCAACTGTCCACTTAAGACAAGTGGACTAATGTTGATGTCCGCTCTCCAGAATTTGAAGTGTCCGCTTAAAAGGGGTTACTTAACATGTGTCTAATGTAAAAGAAAATCAGTTCCGTGGAAAGTTGTCCGTATAGGGAGGTGTCTGCTGAATATGTGTCCATTAGTGCAGGTTTGAGTGTACTATAAAAAGTATTACTCATTCATCATTCATCATTGCGACAGCAGACATAGTAGATTTGGTAAACCAGGAAAGCATCAAACTATTAATGTACGCTGATGATATGGTCTTAACATCAACGTCAGAGAAGGAACTCCAGGAATCATTCAACCAAATAGTAGGCTGGATAAAGAAAAATGAGCTCAAACTGAATGTAGAAAAAACAGTGTCCATGACGTTTAGAAGAGGGGGACCTCATGGAATCTTCTATTATGAAGACCAAGAACTTAAGTCCGTAAAGCATTTTAAATACTTGGGTGTAATTTTTCAAACCCAAGGTAATGTTTTCACCCTCCATCTCAGACCGTCTAAATGCATCTATGAAAGCAATATCTGACATCAAGCACCTGAGAAACTTGTCTTTAGAACAGCCATAAAACTCTTTCATCTAAAAATCAGCCCTATAGCAACATATGGCTTGGAAAACATTTGGGAACATTTGAGTATGAAACAGTTAGATAAAATCGAGAAGTTGAAGGCAATCTACTTGAAACGGGCTCTGTGCCTCTCCAAATATTCTCCTTCCCGGCTCGTGTATGAGCTATCCAGAGAGGGATTTTATGTGGAAGAGCTAAGGTTACAGTTGTTACTTCCAGCAACAACACCCTATTTACATCTGCTTCGAGACCTACGATCGAAGAAGGCCGACATCTGGGAAGATTTCTACTCTACCGATGCCATGCTAAATCGCGAGTGGGTCCAAGGTGGATATGAACTGCGACACCTGCTGACAAGGTTCTCCGTTCATGGGTTCCATTATAAACTGTGTAATATAAAGCGTTATCATGAACCAGGTTTGAACTGTGTATGTTTAAGATGTGGAGCACACTGTACTAGGTACCATGTTTTAAATTGTAAACAGCGATCAGAATCACTGGTGAAATTTTGCAACGAAGACTAATGTTTTATACAGTAATTCTTTGCACATTGTGCGCGTTAAATAAATTATTAAAAAGTATTACTTTGGGTTGAAATTACAGCAGAACCTCTTAACCAGAGCAGGGTGAAGGGGTGAAGGTAGCTTTTGGTTAAAAATTTGCAATAATTAAAAATGCCATTTGTATACGTTAAAAAATGTTTGTTGACCTTTTATATGAAGATAACTGAAGACAATATGTATACAATGTTAATAAAGTATTTTAATAAACCCAAACTATTGTACATATTTAGAAAAAAATAGCCGATAATCTGTAGCGCATATACTTTAACTATAGCTCATTCCATGTTAAGAAAACGGTATTGCTCTTATGACAACAAGGTTGCCACAGTGAATGGCTCTGCTGTACAGTATCACGGGAAAACCGTGGCATACATATATTTATTGGCAAAACTCTGTACTTAATTTCAAGATAAAAGGAGGAAGAAACTAAGCTGAATTTTTTTTTTAAATCTAGGGTACAGGGGTTGTAGGGTGGGGGTACGGCTTATTTAGGTTTTTACAGCAACATGGATAAACCCCTGCGCATACAAAACCTTAGTATTGAAGTTCAAGGCAAACTGGGAGGAAACAGACAACAGATAAATTTTATAGGCTCGGAGAGGGGGTGCAGTTAATTCCATTTAATAAGTTTGCCCAGGCAATGACGGGTACTACTGTGCCAACCATATTGCCCTATGAAAAGAATGGTAACAAATGCGCTTGTGGAAAAAGTGGTAAAAATTTGGCAAAAATAAAATGCGCTTAAGAAACAAAAGCTAAATCACAAAACCAAGCACAGATAAACATCATAGTCAATTTCTGCAGTACAAATCGTGCCGTGATGTATCGCTGCACACCACAGCATCAAAATCTTCAATAACAACTGCTGTACAGTACGATAATTTTAGAAAAAAAAAAACACACACACACACACACACACACACACAGGACTTCTCTACAACAGTGATAAGCTGCCGGCAATTCGCAGAGTAACGAATGATGCATTATATGTACCAGAGCAACTCTAAAGAAAAATTAAGGAAGGCAACAAAGCTATGGCTGTTCCCACCATTGTGCTTCCTCCCTGCGAATGTATTTGTGAAATATAGAATGTTTAGTTATTTTAATAACTCACGAGCAAAAGCATGCCTCATCCATTTTCTTTCTTTCATAATACAATATGAAGTACATTATAATATTCCTTAATCACGAGGAATAATGAGTGTCTAAGAGGGAGTGTGTTTAGTTCTTGTAGGTCTGTAAGAGCAATACTATTTTCTTAACATGGAATGAGCTATAGGTATGAAGTATGTGCTAATTCTTTTGAAAAGTCTGTTTTCTTTTGGCGGTTTTTATTTTCCCATTGTTTTCTAGCCGCTATGTCACGCCACGATTTCATTAGCAGAATATCAGAAGGCTTTGATTCGTCACAACACAAATCAAGTTGACAGTAGAAGAAGGCAGTCAAGGTCAGAGTCCATACATTCCGTTACTCATCCACTTTGTCATAATAAAGTATATTTCTTTAATTCGTTTTCACAGAAAATATCTTATCCCCTGGTCATTTCAGTTAAACTGTGTCAGTTAAGTGTTTCAGATAACAGAGGTTCTACTGTAGTATTAAAACGTCTTTGCCAAAATAACAGATAGCATACACCCAAACTTTTCCAGAAAAATAATTACAAGTAAAAATACTGTTGAAGTTGAAAAAGAACAAAATAGACCCAAGGGTGCTCACATGAGAAAAATAAGGAGACTGGCACAAGCAGGAGAAATAGCAGGTTTGGCTAAGGGTCCCATGGCTGTCACGCCATGCTCTCAAAACGAGTCCTTAGAGCAAGGGTGACTAAATCTGCGTTGAACCCCTAGCCTTATTTTTTATATATTTTTCTAACCAGCCATCATGGCTACACTAGTCAAGCATGGCACAGATAGCAAGAAGTGTAAGAGTTCCGAGTGGACATATCCGGTCAATTTACTTCTCAAAACTGAACGGTATCTTTTTTTTTTCTTTTTAATTCTGAAAGGAAATGATCTTGCCTTGCAGATAAGGTGACCATGGAGGTCCAGGATAACAGTTCAACAGTATTTTACAAGCTATTATGAAACTGATTATTTAGCATATGCACAGAATATTTTTGAATACCTCTGATAATATCATAGCACTATTAATCAGTTTTTCCCAGATGTTATAATTCAGCCTCTGTCCACTTGAATGAATTCCTATGAGCACTGAAGAGAATTGCCTTTGCTGGCAGGACCTAGTGTTCACAACCTTCTGGTATCGGCTAGAGCAATTTTGTTACTTTCATTGATCTGTCTTTGTCTTATCCTTGGCTTTGACAATATGAAAGTGACTGAGGTATGAGTGATGCTAGTAATGTCAATTCCTTATGCAGCCAGTCCCTGCTATGAATGGTGTGAAAATGTTGCTCATAGGGTCGGTTGATGCATTTCAGTGGGCTTGGCAGACTGATATGTAAGCAACTACCTCACTCCTCATTTTCCTAGTATGCCTCTTCAGTGATGACTAGGCCATCTATGACAGGTGATGGTACAGCTGTTGAGAATCCCACCAGCGGGAGTGCTGACGGACTGAACACACATACATACATACTGAATAGAAGACCATGTACCTCTCATTTGAGTGAGGAATATATGGATGAAGAGCCTGCTTCTTATCACACACTTCTTGTGCCTGTTGAACATTATTTTCAAAGCAAATTGTTGAGTTAAAAATAACTTTCTTTGCTGGCCTACTAAGCATTACAATATCTGCATGTCTGGTACTTCTATTTCTAAATTGTAGTAAGGAAGCAATTACAAAGTAACATTTGTGAAAAATGAATAAATATTTTTGGGCTAGTAATGCTTAACTGCAGAAAATTGGTAGGTAAAATGGGTCCACCTATTCAATTTTTATCGTATGATAACTAGAGACCTTAACTGATAACTACAATTTTATGTTTCACTACTTAAATACCACAATTAGAGTACAACTAAAAGTACTTGTTTAAATGCACTAGTTCTCCTCATATATCATTTGCAATATTATGATAATACCTTTCAATTCTGCATATTTACCATGGCAGACAAAATAGTGTTGCAGTTATGTCGCTTCGAAATATATTTTCCAAGAATATGCATATGCATGGCATAAACTCCTTATATTCATAACAGAAAAAAACATTTCTATTTTGATGTGTAACCTCCTCTTCTTAGAGGATGAAGGCTGACAGTACCATAGTAATGTAGTTCATAGTAGTACACTATTTGTTAATGTTGTACCTGTTTATTCATCTGATCCAAGCAGCAAAGACAGCTATGCTCATCAGAGCATGATGATTACAGGGATGTAATCACGAATATTGCTATGGATGCGCTTGCCTTAGAGGGTTAGTGACCAAGAATTTGTATGAGGTCATGTAGTTTTCTTTAAATCTACAGTGGTTCTAAACTTTGAAATTGTCAGAGATACCATGTTATGTTTAGGGGACTGCAAAGCAATATACTTACAAGTAACTGCTGTCTGGCTAAATACACGTTATGTATTGAACCAGTAATCGTAATATTGCCCTTGTGGAGTGAAGGAATATTTGGATCACTGTCGTCTGCTACCATGATTTGCGTTGATGTGTTTCTCATAATTGCCTTCAAGTTTCGACAGTTGTGCCCTAGAATTATGGAGCGATGTTGGGGAGACACCTCCAAACTCATTTGGATTCGTACTTGACTCTGGAATAGAAGGTTTTAGACTTGAGTTAAAATTTTCAGAGATTCAAAATATATTCAGTATTAGCAATGTTTGTATACAAACAATACACACAGGTAGAGTGTTCATGGAATGTTAATATATGGGTTTACAAAATATAAAAATTCAAACTAAGGTCCATTTCAGACATACATAAGCATCTCAAAAAATTAAGAACATTAGGACAATGCATAAGCAAGAAATTATAAAAAGTTCTAGAAGCAAGATGGCATGGTCCTCATCAAAAGTTAGATTCCATTTATTCTGAAAACAATCCTATGGCCAGTTTAATCTTCAGTACTCAGACCTTTATGTAATGTATTCAAAGCTCATAATGTTGCCCCTCCATTTTTTCCACTCTGAAACCTAAAGCCTCCTTTTCCTCTTGTGTTGCAAAATTTCATTTATTTTGTGGGCCAAAAAATTGCACAAGTGAAATTCCACCCTGAACAAAAGTGTATGTTAATAAGATTAGAAGTCTCCACTGAACTGAGAGTGAGCTAGGATTGTTCTGCTTGTAAGAGCAACCGAATAGTACACAACCAAAGATGAATATGGTGTCCGAGTGTTGCTCGGGCTCCCTGATTTGCTGCTATACACAGTGCCTGAGCAATGCTCAGGATTGGTTTTCTTAACTAATAATTCTCATAATCTAATAATGCTGGAAATATGAGGCGTGAACAAAAAGTTTCAGTTTGAGGGCATTGCTGCAGGAGATATGCAATGTAGCACAACTCCGATGTGGGTATAAAAGCACGGACATGTAGGCATAGGGATTAGTGTGGCAGCTGTGTTGTGTCAAGGTGCATGCATTAAATGTGGCCATGTGAACTATTTCGATGTTATCACCAAACGCGTCCAAACAGGACCAATGCTGTTATTCTGTTCTTGGCTGCCGAACGACAAAGACCGGTGGACATCCATCAGAGAATGAAGACTGTATGGGGCAGTATGTCTGTCAAAAACTACCGGTGCACTAAGTTCCGTGCGGGTCGCGTTTCGACACAAGACGCCAGTTGATCTGGAAGGCCAGCCTCATCCATTCTTAAACTTTTTAATCGCCCCTTATACATCTGTCTCATTTGTAGTAGACATGAATGACAGTGTTTCAGTTCCTTATACTGTTAGATTGGACCACCATTCCTGCCGAATAGAATACGAACATTTTGTAGAGTAGCGAACACGTGTTCCATGCACTCCCCCACCCTCGTCACACACACTCTTTTCTACAATAGAGTCACTGTGTCTTTATTCTCTGAGTGATAGTGCAACAGAAACCCCTTTAAAATGGAATTCATGATCCAAACTGGATGACAGGGATTATGATTATGCTCTCTACTTCTCCCTAATTCTCTATAATGCAAGTAAAGATACATAACCAATTATGATAATATTCCTCTATGTTTACTCAAATGTTTTGAACTTTTCACACAATGCCAAAATTTTCTTTATTGTACTGTAGAAAAAGGCTTAACTTCAGCAATCACATTTTTCTTTGTAATAATGTAAGTTTTAGATGTGAATATGAAAAAAAAAAAAAAAATCATGCATGATTTGAAATCAATGGAAAAAATAAGCTCAAAAAAGTGAAATATATTGTCTCCTCCCCTCCTTTCATATTTTAGTGCCTAAAATAAAAACCAAATAAGTTCAGTGCTGAGATATAATTCTAGTTTAGGATGCAGAAAGAATAATTAATTTAGCTCAAAAAGTGTTGAAGTGTTAAAGCCTCAAAATATAGCTAAAATGCTCAGTATACAGCAGTTAACATATTACAAATTTGGGGTATCCATAAAATTCCTCTAGGGTTTTGAAGATAAATATTTTAATGAAATAAAAAATTGAAGGATAATGTGTTACACGTGGTTTGAAAGGTCAAGTTTTTTAAAAAATTTAAAAATACAATTTAGTGCATGCCCCATTTTTGACATGGCATACATCCAAGATCGACCTCATGCCACGTCCTGGCTAGCATGTCTGGGGTGATGGTTGCCACAGAAGGGTTAACCATAGCTAGCTAGCAAGCAGCATTAGTCAACTCAAATTAGATCATAACAATAGCATCCATGCATCAACATTTTTATGCACGCCGTGAGTGCTGGGGAATGTAACCTTTAAGTGACCGAGCAGTGGCCTGTCCCTATCAGAGCAGTGCAATGGCGGTGCCACAACAGAAGGCTCACTGTGTTATATAGTTCATGGAAAATGGACCAGTTGTAACTGTACAGAGGAACATTTGATTAAAGTATTGTGGAGATGCACCTACGGACAAAAATATTTGTTTTGAAACAAAATTCACCAGGTAGGCTGCGTGCCCAAAGTCATTGTGGAAAGAATCTGCACTTCATGTCTATGAAACACTAAAGAATGATTGTCACGATTCAGTCTTCAGCTGGAGATACAGAAATAAGGTGATGCACATAAGGTTTTGTCTAACTGCATACAAGCCATGCTGGCCAGAACATGGCAAAAGGTCTTACCATTTGGATGTATGCCATACCACAAATAGGGCACATATTGAACAGCACTAAATTCAGACTCCTTGGCTGAATGGTCAGCGTTGAGGTCTTTGGTTCAGAGGGTCCCGGGTTCAATTCCTGGCTGGGTCAGGGATTTTAATCGCGTCTGATCAATTCTTCTGGCTCGGGCACTGCATGTTTGTGTTTGTCCGAATACTACTTCATATTCAGACAACACACTACGCTACGAACCACCACATAAACACGCAATAGTGATTACATCCCTTCATATAGGGTTGGCGTCAGGATGGGCATCCAGCCATAAAACAGGGCCAAATCCACTAGTGCGACAAAGTTTGCACGCACGATCCCACTGATGTGGGAAATGTGGTAGAAGATTGAACTGCACTAAATGGTAAAGAAAACTTTACAATATTACCTTTCCAACTTTTTTTTTTTTTTTTTCCATGGAATTGCTTGTTGTACTCTGTTTGTTGATGTTGTTGTATAATTATGTTAACTTTATTATTACACTACTGTAAGTGACCATTGCCACCGGGGTATTTCCCATTTGCGATGTATTTGATAATAATAATAATAATAATAATAATAATAATAATAATAATAATAATAATAATAATAATAATAATAATAATAACGTATAACACATTATCCCTTGTATAAAACATTATCCTTCAATTTTGATTTCATTAAAGTATTTATCTTCAAAATCCCAGAGTTCTTTTATGGATACTCTGTACAGGCCTATCAGTGTTCAATGTGTTGAGACATGCGAGTGAACAATAACTTAACTCTGGGGGAACCTGTCCTTAATGACCAACAGAGGAGAGCTATCTAGATGAGGCAGTTCTTGTATATATTTCTGAAGGAACAAGACATGGTTTCTGAATGAGTTTGCAAGCATAGAGCTTACATCTATATCTCAGAGTACTGAAGATCAAATGACAATGCCAATTTGCACTTTTACTGAATGAAATTTAATCACAATAATACCAACTCAAAGAAACAGATAAGGAAGGTCTTAATGCATTTGTTTTTGCTGATGTTGCCATTTAGGGAGGAACAGAGAGATGTTCAGAAGAGTATCTTTGGAACACTAAGTTTAAAGAATGTAAGTTAACTGTGAGCAAGGACAAAACAGTGGTAATGAAAGTTAACAGGATGAACACCTTGTAACCTCACCCTCGAGGGATAGAAAATTGAATATGTGAATACCTTTAAATGTCTGGGGAGTACAATATCAAACAACGGAAGTGCCAAGAATGAAGTGTTTAACAAAGTGCCAAAAGGATCCGACTTCTTCCATCAAGTACGGAACATAGTATGGGACAAGGGAGTTCTTCAGAGGGCTAAACAGACCCTGTTTAAGACTCATCTCCTGCCCATAATGACGTATAGTCTGGAGAGTTACGTCGTGCATAAAAGAGAACCAAGTCAACTGCAAGCTGTTGAAATGAAGTTTCTTAGATCAGCTGTACAGAAAACAAGGACAGAGTTAGGAATGATCAGATACGAAGAGACCTGCAGGTCAACCTGACCATGAAAGAAAGGTTGAGTGTTGCAAGGCAGAAGTTGCTAGGACACGTTAAGCGGATGCAGGTGACTAACACCAAGGAACTATTTTAAAAAGATCGTTCCAGAACGAAGATTAATTGGACACTAGAAAATGGAGTTAGATCAGATAAGACCTAGAGAAGCGAGGAGGAGCATGGGATGCCGTAGAGAGAACAGAAGCATACCAGGACCATAATAAATGGAGGCATATCGTTCTTAAACATCCTACCTGGCTCGCTGGAAGGAATTCTTGATGATGATGATGATGATGATTACCATGAACCTGATCTTATGGAAATGTATATAAAAGTACAAGTTCCATAACAAAATCAACTTTATACTAAATTTAAGTTGGAAATGCTAGAACAGATGGTTTTCATTATGAAATTGAATCGGACAGGTATTCTAAGTCGTTTGATGTCTAGTTGGTTATTCTTGTAATTAACACATCTTCTGCATGTAATATATGTAGTAAATACAGCCTATTAAGTTTAAAAGCCCATTTTAAGTTAATTGCTTACCGCCAGGACATCACACATATGGCTGATCAACAGCATTGTGGCTTCCTTGACTTTTGTAACATCTTTCTCACTACCCTTTATCACCACCTGGGTGCCATGGAGTTTTGCTTGTGTTCGGAACTTCACCTGTACATTATACCTCTCCTGAATCTCCTGCAGGTAGAGGGAATTAGAATCGGGAGGTTGTTGCATTGAGCCCACTATTGGGAGGTCGAAGCTGAATACTAGTGGAGTTAGAGCCTGAAAATGAGAAAAAAATTATATGGGGAACAATTGTGTCATTTATCACAAAGACGTATGTTGTTACAAATGAAAGGAAAGATTTAAACCAAGACATAGGTTACAATGAATGGACCAAATTAAGAACAGGCAAAAGGAGTGTGCTAGGCTGGAACATTGAGATGAATAAGGAGTAGAGAAAAGAGAGACATGCAGAGAAACATTTCTTCGTCTTATTGTGTCTAGATAAGGGAAACAAAAATCCTTCAATTCATTTAACACTAATTCTATGAGGATACTATTTCTACGTATAGGCTTGAGAAGCTGCAAACTATTAGCTCTAGAGATTTCTTATCTTTGTTGCACATCGCAACCCAAATTACCATCTTAAAAAAAAAAAAAAAGGAAAGAATGAAACTCCACTATGATTGTCAATGGTAAATAGTTACATTGATGTTTTAAAACAGCTGTACTTATGTAATTAACTCCTAGTACCTTTACCAGCCATTGTGATTAATTTCTTCTAAGATCATGCTGAATAACAGTGTATGCTGCCACCACAATAGTCTGCAAAGACATCCACCTCTGTCAAAACTGTCCAGAAAACCATCAATTTTGTTCAATAAAGTTTGTGGCTTGCAGTAAGTTTCCACAAGCAATGCACGCAGCACATGCATTGCATCGCATCTTTTCTAACCCAATGACAAGCTGCATGTTACAAATAGCAACTTTGTTTCCACTCGCTTACATGTTACCCATTGCTGCATGTAATAGAATTTGGCCTGAAGGGTTTTAGGGCAACTTTGGTGGTACTAACATCTCTGCTCAGGAAAACCTTGTTATTGGTACCCACACGAATGGTGGAATTTATATTTAGACTGATCAAACCACCACTTATTTTTTGAAATTTATATATTTGGCTTGTCCCTTTCAGTGTTATTCCTTTGGGATTCAGACCATTATCTTCAGATATCTTAACTACCTTCATGTGTCTTTCGGTTTCAGAGTTCTTGATTGCATACCAAAAAACAAACACATTACAGTTGTCACTTGTTTAAAAGCAGACACCCCAAACGCTGCATATTTACCCAAGGCTCTTCCATAAATTCTCCTCATTAAGATTTTGCTAGTATGAGATACAAGGCTGATTGTGCAGTAGCGTCTGCACTTTCTTGGATACTGTACTGGAATAATTAAGTTGTTCTTAAATTCAGCAATTACTTGGCCTGTATCATATGTTGCATAATACATCCACGGTATCGCCTACCTTTCGTAAGAGGTGATTACTGACCCGACAATATTAGGTTTACGAGGCCTGGAGTGTCTCATTTTCACACCCTTCTTTTATTGATGCCTTCATTTTTGGAAAGATTGGATCCCTCCCTTTTTCTTCTCTGATTAGTTTTATTAGAGGATGGTTGCCAGTTTTACTTCCTCTTAAAACAATAGTCACCACCACCTGTTTGTTCCATTTCCATTATTTATAATTGAGCACAATATTACTTTTGTTCTTCCAGGATACCAGCCTGTGTTAACATATTAAAAAATAAACTATTCTTTGATAGCCCTTGTCAAGATGAAGTGACAAACTGGTGGGCACCTGTAACTTTATTGTTGCGAGAAGTGGTTATGATGAGGGATGGCAAGCAGCTAATCCCCACAATGTGTGAGAAATTAGTCATACAGACCTCTTTCTGACTCAAACTACTACCCCAAACATAAATGGGCAATGAGTGAGCCAATAGGTTGTGCTGGTTAGGTCTGTACCAGAGCAAAGTGGAGTATCTGTTACCAGCTTAACGAGCTAACGGATAAAGCAAAACTGACTCAAATCTCCTCCAGAATCTGAGAAGAAACAGAATTATCCACTTGAGAAAAAAGCATTCCTTCTACACATCCTATCAATTATGGATGGGAATGAGAGATTTAAAGTGTCACAATATCAGGACTGATTTCAAAACAACAAAGAAAATATTCCAGCAGTTGTGGTCAGCTAAGGTCCCTCTCCAGCACAGATGAGTACCTTGTTAAGTTTGTATCATGACCACCAAATGCAGTATAAAATTTAGGCTGAAAAAGCATCATTGTCCTCTCATACAACTAGAAAACTTTGCAGGGTGGAGTATATTCTCTTATCAGTCATCAAATGAAATTAAAGAAAACCACAGCTTTGGTTACCAATCTTCAGCATTATGCTTGTATCTACCAAGAAGCTGTGGAGACAATGAAACATGACAACTAATCCAACAGGAAAAAGAGAGGATCTACTGATAAGCAGAGATTCGTAACCATTGCTTGCTACCAGATGACAGAAAAATGACCATACTGAGTCTCGCTATGAGAGTTGTGGAAACATCAATCAGAGAGGTAAATTAGATGCTGGTGCCACCACCTAGTCCTCTCATTACTATAAAAGTTCTAGTACCTACCAGTCCATGTCATTTTGTCTTGACAAGGGCTACCAGAGCATTGTTATAGACATATTTAAAGTGACAGCACAGCCTAATGACCTGGAAACACATCAAAGCTTGTCAATTGACACTGGCCGTGAAAGCATGCACTAGTATAATACTGACCAGTACCTACTCGCATATCTCTTTCACAGCTACGGTAGCGGTGGTTGGGAATTAGAAGTGTGTGTGTGGGGGGGGGGGGGGGGGGAGTGGGTGCAAAGGAAAAAAAAAATTAAAAAAATAAAAAAAATGTACAGGCAACAAAAAGTTCTCCGGGTTTATGAGGTATAGTGAGGGGGACAAGCAAAGCATGATCATACAATTAATCATCATTTAGTATTTAACCTACACACTAAGAAACTATCATAACCTGCACTAAAGAGACACTGCTAGACTAATGAATTTGCTCAGCAAGTTGGTGAATTTTACCTCAGTGTCCATGACCTTGGAAGAATAATGTACCCCTGCTACCCTTCCTTACAGCACATGCATAATCTTCACAACTTGCTGTGGTGCTATACAGATCGGTTAGCTGCGACAAATGACATTTCGTGCGTATTTCCACTAATAAGTTTGTTAATTATTCAAGAAGTCCACCTCTGTGGTGTAGTGGTTAGTGTGGTTAGCTGCCACCCCCTGTTGCCCGGGTTAGATTCCCGGCTCTGCCACAAAATTCAAAAAGTAGTACAAGCACTGGAATAGGGTTCACTCACCCATCCTCGAAGTGGTTTTCCACTTCTCCTCCAAGCAAACGCCGGGATGGTACCTACCTTAAGACCACGGCCGCTTCCTTCCCTTTTCCTTATCTATCCCTTCCCATCTTCCCATCCCTCTGCAAGGCCCCTGTTCAGCATAGCAGGTGAGGCCGAGTGGGAGAGGTACTGGTCCTCCTTCCCAGCTGTACCCTGACCCAAAGTCTCACGCTGCAGGACAATGCCATTGGGGCAGTAGAGCTGGAATCCCTCGCTGAGTCCGAGGGGAAAACCAACCCTGCAGGGTAAACGGCTTAACAAAGAAAGAATAATTAAAGAAAATAAAGGAAAGAATTAGCCTTTGGGAGTGGCAACCCCATTGTAATAATAGCCTACATATGGTATGGTACTAGGAAACCAAAGTACGAGGGCAAGAGAGCAAGAGGAAGACCTAGAACAAGGTGGATTGAAGTGGCATAAGAAGACTAAATTTATACTGGGACAAAGTCACGGAAGAGGAATGGTGAAAGGAAAAAGGAAGATGGAGAGGTGCCAAAAATACCTCGACCCGACAGGAGCTGCATAAGGGAAATGATAATAGGAAAGAATTACCTGATAAGACAACATGACTTGTCCAATTTGCATTAAAAAAAAAATAAAAAATCCTAGTTTCAGCCAGCTAAAATGGTATAAAAATGTAATGTTTTCTCCACAAAGTGTGTGGGGGGGGGGGGGGGACTGCCACTACTGGATAGCTATAGGGTAGTTTTTGAAAATGCAAACATATTCTACAATATTCTAGTCAACAGGCTTTGGAAGCATCTTTCTGAAAACTTGAAATGGAATTGTAACTATACATGTAAGCAAAAACTTTGATATCATCAAGAAAGGTAAACATGTAATTACAACATACAAAAGTGATCTGTATTTTTAACCAGTACATACCCTTATGCTCTCCCTTGCCTTCTCCAAGCCTGGCAATGAACCAGATATAGATACCTGGTTACTCTTCTCTGTAACGCTATTGCGGTTAGAGTCAGGGAAGTGGATGTGTGAGCCTGTGTCTTCCATTACTTTTCTTATCGAGACCCCTCCTTTGCCAATAATGTGGGAGTGATGAACATAACTCACGTCCATCTTCAGTGTCACACGGTTGCTCTGCAACAATTGTCACCAAAGATAAATTAAGAATTTTACACATTTGTTTCTTATTCACTTAAGATACAGCACTACAACAGAACATAAACAGATTCTTATCCTTAATTTCTGTACCTTTATACCTTTTGAGGTCCTAAGATTAAAAATCATGGCAACTTTGTTCAAAATTTTCATAAATTAATTTCCTTTCCAATTGATTACATTTATTCACATTGTAATGTATAATGAAGAAACTGATATTCAAAAGAGCAGATCTTTAGGTTCACCCCTGCAAGATTGGGACATTCGAGTTTCACGCCTTTACCATCTTGTCCGCGCCACAGTCATAATGTAATGAAGGTCTTCTTTTGGATTTATACACATCTCCACATAAGTGATTGGTCCAGATCTGATTTCATTTGGAGCAAATGTCTCAAAGGTTGAACAAAACAAAATACCTTCTCATAATTTACAACACTTCAGAACACACTGGCTGGATAAAGAATCTCCTTTCATGAATTTACCTGTCATTCAGGTTGAAGTTAATAGCCACTGTACAAAGCAGGTGTGTCCAGAGAAGTCCAACCTAGCTTTTTCTTAAATATTTTCAACGGACTTGGATATTTATCTAACATTTCCTTTCATAATTTATTCGTACTATAAATTAATATTTGACCAATCTGTTCTCTTGAATTCCAACTTCATCTTCATTTTATGATCTACTGTACAGTACACTACACTACAATAACTTAGACTACGTTCAGATGTATCCTAATTACAATACCGGTACCAAATGTCGCTACTAAGCACAAACAGAAATGAAATTTGCACGAACTACTGTACTCAAAGATTACGGTACCAAAAAAGCTAAATGCTTAGATAGATTATTATTCGTACTACGCTCTAATAGATACACACAAATATAGCAGGGATGATATGGCGCTATCTAAATATACTGTATCTACACTACAATTTTCAGCTGAAGTGTGGTTATATGAACTTTTACCGCTGGTGGATTAGTATTATTTTCCTTACTAAGCGGGATGGAGAATAAAAGTGTCCTTAAATGCTGAGAATAAGAGGTTGTCTACAATAATTTCTGTCAAAACCACGTCGGGGGCTTTAAGTGCAATATTATTGTGATATAGGAATTTGATTATTAACTTTTACTCGATGAATAAACGAAGGTGGAAAGTACAAAGTATACAGGGAACTAAGACTACAAATTGTCGGAATAATGGATCAGCTGATTTTGTATTTATTTACACAACTACCATGTGCATGTAGCAACAATCGTCAACAATCCAGAAAACTTAAGTACCGTAATTATCAAGTGAAATTACCATGTATTCTCTTTAACTTCTCTTTAAATCAATTATTATAGGCGTATAGTGTTATTTAATGTAATACATTATTACCTTCGTGGTAGTTTGAACGGATATCTATACGAAATATCAGAAAAGTTGCGGCGGAAACCCACATTCTTTCAAAAATAACTACTGTACTTCTATTGATGATAGAAACTCTGCACTATGTTGGTCTAAGTTTGGAATAATCCTCTGCAATACAAATACTGTGTTGTATGTTGTAGAGTTATCAATATCAATCACTCTTCATCTACTGACTAAGAAATGGTTACAGGCCCCTCACAAGCCATGCCCCCGTCTGGTTGGTCGTTATTGCCGCCACTGCAGATAGCTACGCGACACAAACTGCACAGCCACTTGCTCAGTAGAGAGTCATTAAATAGTTATTCATACCTAATCTTAAAAAATAAAGTACAGTATGTTGGCCTCTTACTACTAGTTCCTTCTTTCCAACCTGCACCCTTACATCTTTGGCTGGTGAGTGTTACAGAAACATGAAAGTTTTCAAATCAAAATACACAGTTAAAAAAATTAGGGTAATATGTTTTTTAACGTCTGGTATGTGAACGTTAATTTGGTAGATGGGGTTCCAATGGTTGTGCAGCATACCTTGAGGCCGTTGCTAATCAGGGTACCTTACGTCAAATCAAAGTTATACTCCATCTGTAGGCGTAGCCATGCATTAAACTGTCAGGTGACCCCTCAAAACAAAGTGAATAGCGGTGCGTCCGTGTGTCGTGAGGTACACAGACTACTGCGGTCATTTGAGCATGTACATCAACCAGCACATCCGATGAGACATCTTAACGAGGTTCAAGTTGCAAGGGCCATCCCTTTGATCCAGGAAGGATGGACTTTTCGTCGTGTTGCTGTGGATCTCATTGCCTCTCCGTCAGTTATTTAACGCTTGTGGAATCACTACAATGAGATAGGCCAGTTCACAAGGAGGGTTGGGACAAAGTCGTGGATGCATGACAGCCCCACAGGATGACCCATATTTGACCATCTCTGCGTTTCGGCTTTGTTCAGCAACTGCCAGAGAACTGCAACAAGACCACAGCTGGGTCACTGGAGTCATGGTGTCTGACCAAATATCAAGGAACAGATTAAGAGAAGCGTCCTTATGACTCAGACATCCTGTTCGAGTGCTCAGTTTAATGCAGCAACATCGCGCAGCTCACCTTCTGTTTGCCCGTACCCACGTCAACTGGCAACTTCGCTAATGAAGACCTGTGGTGTTCACAGATGAGTCCAGATTTCCCCTGACACAGAGTGATGGACGTCAACGTGTATGGAGACCCCGTGGTGAGCAGTACATGCCAAATGTTGTCCAGGAAGGTGACAGATTCGGACAAGGTTCTGTGATGTGGGGTGGCATCAGTATTGATGGCCGTACGGTTGTCGTCTGTGGTAATCTTACCGCTGCGGGGTACATCGAGCAGATAGTGCTACAGCATGCGTTGGTTGCTGCATACGGTGTTGGCTCTGAATTCGTACTCATTCACGACAATGCCAGGGCTCATGTACTGTGGATTACCAGAGCTATCTTGTGAGAACTGGACATTCAAGGGACGGAATGGCCAGCAGTGAGTCCCGACCTTAATCCCATCGAGCATGTGTGGGAAAGGCATGACAGAATTGTTTGTGGGCATCCTGTTCCACCACACACTCTCTAAGACCTTGAGCGGGCTCTCATTGAAGAATGGGATCTGATACCGCAATGTAACCTTGGTCGACTTACACGGAGCATGCCACGTAGGTGCCAAGCTGTGATAAATACTTATGAAGGACATACACCATACTGAACCTCTCCAATTGTGATAAAAATTCACCCTGGAGGACTTGTCACTGTTTTTGCCTCTGTTTCGACATTTCCATTTGTGTTCTGGAAATGAACGCAAATCCATCGATGTTCTTTTGTATACTTCAACGGTAAAGAATAAAGGTTTAGTTGGTAATATACCTGGGTGTGTGGTATTGTTTTGTGGAGCATGGCATACGTTCAAAAACATGTTCCCCTAATTTTTTTGAACTGTGTGGTTTCGAGCTGTCAGTGGAGAGTTGGCATCGAATGACATAAGTAGGAGAATAAGCTTGAGAGGAGCTTTTAAAAGTAGGGAAGATCATAACAAAGATAAAGTTGGAATTCAAGAGGACAAATTGGGGCAAATATTCATTTATAGGACAAGGAGCAAGGGATTGGAATAAATTATGAAGGGAAATGTTCGATAAATTTTCAAGTTCTCAAAGAACGTTTAAGAAAAAGCTGGGTAAACAACAGACAGGGAATCTGACACCTGGGGGACAACCCTAAATGCAGGTCAGTGATGATAACTGATTTATTGATATCCCATTATCTGCCGAATGCAAGCTCACAGCTGTGCGACCTTACACGCAAGGGGAACTCGGTTGGTGATTAATTCTTCTAGCTTTAGGACTGGTTGTTTGTGTTTGACTTACCACAGAATGAATCACCACAGAAACACACTATAGTAAATAGATCCTTCTACATAGAGTTTGCATCAGGAAAGGCATCCGGTCATAAAAATGGACTAAATATATATAAAATGCCGACCTCAAGTAGTAGGCAAAATAACAGGAAGAAGAATAATACGGTACTTAAAAGTTAAGTCTTATAAAATATTAAATATGAGGAACCAGGCATTCATTTTTCCCTTTTTTATTTAGTGACTATACCTTCTCTTTAAACAATCGCAAACGAACCAGTTACCTTGGGACTAGGACAATGTTTTACCTTGCAAGTCGCTCAGTTTGGAAATAATGAAGGCATTGACAAATGAGAGGGAAGGGAAGGGAAGGGAAGGGAAGGAAGATGTATGTTTCCCTACACCATGGATTCTGAAGAGAACAAGAAATGAACAAGAGAGATCGGATAGGAAAGAAGGAAGTGAGGAGACTTGGGTAAGTAGAGGAATGCCGGGCTGATCCCAGACCCCTAGTCACTATCTTTCGCTGGGCTGGGTAGCTCTGGTGGTAGAGCGCTGTCCTTCTGATCTCAGGTTGGCAGGTTCGATCCCCGGCTCACTCAGGTGGTATTTGAGAGTGATCAAAATACGCCAGCCTCGTGTCTGCAGATTTACTGGCACGTAAAAGAACTCCTGCAGGACAAAATTCCAGCACCTCGGCGTCTCCGGAAATCTTCAAAAGTAGCAAGTGAAATTTAAAAACATTCACCATCCTTCGAGCCCAAGTTGCGAGTCTCTGAAGTCATCCCTTTAACTCACGTCCCACAATATGCGGAGGATACTGTGGATATATATCCAAGATTCTTACACAAATAGAGAATTCATTAGACGTATTTCATCAAGATAACGCACGCCTGGTATAGCCTCCGTGACTCAGGTGGCAGCCTCTCATCGCTGGGTTCCGTGATTCAAATCTCAGTCACTCCATGTGTGATTTGTGCTGGACAAAGTGGAGGCGGGACAGGTACTCTAGTAGTCCTCCCACCCCCACTCATCTATTATTCCAACAATATTCTCCAGTATCATTTCATTTCATCTGTCAGCCATTTATCGTTGCCCCAGAGGAGTGCGACAGTCTTCGGCAGTCGGCACAGTTCCCATTCTCGCCGCTAGATGGAGGCTTCATTCAATATATTCCCGACCTGGTCGAATGACGTAACAGGCTGTGGATTTTCAAGGCATGCCTGGTGGCCATGATGCTTAAGGCGTCAAATCCATACCGTCTGACACCATGGTTAGCTGGTTTGAGTCCCTTTGGAGAAAAGGTGGTGGTATAGGCTACAGTTTATAATCACTAAGATTGCGTGCCAAAAGCCTGGGTTTTATAGCAAGCCTCTCCGGAGTGTTCATATGGGTATCCGTCCGTCAGACGACCCCTTGGGTGTTATTCGACAAAAGTGGGCTATGTGCAGACATCTGGTTTCTCCCTCTTCATCTCACAACCAGATGGGCAGGCCTCTCATGGGCGTCAACTATACAAAGACCTTCACCAGGCCTCTCCAAAGGCCAGACGACAACAGATGAGGTAAGGAAATCCCATATTGCGGGGGAGAGAGGAATGGTGGAATACATCCGCGGTATCCCTTGCCTGTCGTCCTCCTCAATCCTCGACAGGACATAGCGGCGTTCATGTTTTTACTGTCCCGAGTTTCTGGCGGTCTGTCGCTATAAACGTTGCCTAGTGAAGAAATTTCCCCCACCAGAGGCTGCAGCTCGTCCACCCATCTGATTGGATGTATTGCTTAATTCTTAACAAATGGATGTATTTCTGGCGACCTCTTTGCCATTAATCACCACAAGCTTTTCCAGAGTGCCTGTTCTGGCTGAGTGTCTGAAGTGCTGGGGTGGGGTGGGGGTAAGCCTGGCCGATCCGCTCGAGAAGCCTGTCGTAAGCGGTGACTAAAAGGGGTGTTAACCAGGGGCTCTCATCTTGAGAGCGCATGGGTAGCCGACCACGATGCCCCCTAGCTGAGGATAGCATAGTTTCTACTTAATTGTTCATCTTTCCTATCAGACTTCTCTTGATCAACTCTTTGTTCACTTTCGACCTGCACATTGTTAGGTTCGAGAGGTCTACGGAGTATCATTTTCACACCCTTCGAAGCCCTTTTCTTTTACCGATATCCTCATTTTTTGAAAGACCGGAACACCTTCGTAAGCGGTGATTCCTCTCTGAAATGGGCGTATGGCTTTTAGTGCCGGGAGTGTCCTATGACATGTTCGGCTCGCCAGGTGCAGGGCTTTTGATTCGACCCCCGAAGGCGACCTGCGCGTCGTGATGAAGATGAAATGAAGCCGACATATACACCCAGTCCCCGTGACAGCGAAATGGTTAAAATTCCCGACCCTGCCGGGAATCGAACCCGGGACCCCTGTGAGCAAAGGCCAGCACGCTAACCCTTTTGCTGTGGAGCCGGGCCCTCTGATTAGTGTTAAGAGAGGATAATTGCCCTGTTGTACTCCTCTTAAAACAATCACCACCACCATGATCAACATAAGGAAGTTCGTACATGCGCACTTGAAATGTTTAAATCACGTAATATTTGATCTGAGAATTATGCTACGACAGTAAACTGAGGATATTAGACCTGATGACAGTGATTTGGGGTGAGAGTGAACATGCAGTACAAATGGTTAATAAGAGAAGACTGAACCATAAAAGCAAGTAAAGACAAGAGTAGAACAATGGTGGTGACAAGGAAACAAAGGGGTGGAACAGGCATAACGAAGTTTCACAATGAACCTCTGGAAGTAATTGACACCTTCAAGTACTTGGGATGTGAAGCGTCACAATATATAACACAAGGGCTCACTAACAGGTTGCCAATTGCAGGAGGATTTTACCAGATCATAAGGGATATAGTATTATAGGAAAATGTTCAATACGATGCAAATAGGTGTTATACGAGACCTATTCTGCCCCTTTCTGACGTACAGACCAGAAACAAGGATTGCAATATCCGGAGAGGAAAGCAGGATCCAGAGAGTGGAAATAAGTTCCACTGAAGCACGCTCGGTAATGCTAAGAAAGATCGTGTGAGGAACACAGAAATACGGGAAAGACTGAGGATACAGAAGTTACAAAACAGAAATGGGACCAGTAGACTGATGTGGTTTGGCCACGTTGGCAAGATGGAAATAACGAGAATCCCTAGAGCGATGATTGGATAGAAGGTGGCCGAAGTAGAGAAAGCACTGGAGAACAGAGGTGTGAACTGACCCAGAGTGTTCAGAAAAGAATTGTGGAAGAACAAGCAGGGGTCTATTATCCCACCTACCTGCCAGAGAGTGTGAGACAGAGGATTCGGAAGAAGAGCAAAGAAGTTAGGATGCACATAATGCCAGTACTGATAATTATAGGTTTAACAATCTTTTACATGATCGAAGAAACGAGGTATCTAATTTTACGACATTAATACAGTGGAACATTAATTCCAATTACATAGGCTATATGGTTTGTGTTTTGAGACCACTGCCACCACAGAAGAAGACGATATTTAGCCCCAGCAAAAAGGTTTTGTTTTGTTTTTGCTATTGGTTTAACGTCGCACTAACACAAAGGTTTTCGGCGATGGAAGGATGCGATAGGGCTATGATTGGGAAGGTAGCGGCCGTGGCGTTAAGGTACAGCCCAACATTTGCCTGGTGTGAAAATGAGAAACAGAGGAAAACCGTCTTCAGGGCTGCCGACGTGACGGTGGGATTCGAACCCACCATCTCCCGAATACAAATTCACAACTAAGCGACCCTAATCGCATGGCCACCTCTATCGGTAAAAAAGAGAAGAAAAAACAACAGTTCAGCAAATTTGGATCTCTTGTGTTACTCGAGACATATGCAGTAGCGGCGATTGGGAATTACAAGTGGAGGGAGGTGGGGAGGGGTGCACAAAAATGTATAGACAACAAAAAGTACCCGGGTCTGAGGGATATAGCGCGCGGGGGTTAGACATCTAAACTGAAACAATTAGGTATAACATGGCAAGTTTTTTTATGCTTTCTGAGCGAATTTCGATAGAGACGTCAAGGTTGACAGTCTACCAATTTAAGTGCGGTAATAATAGTAC
Organism: Anabrus simplex; assembly: GCF_040414725.1. Taxonomy (NCBI): domain Eukaryota; kingdom Metazoa; phylum Arthropoda; class Insecta; order Orthoptera; family Tettigoniidae; genus Anabrus; species Anabrus simplex. Next base: position 1,749,937,325 of record NC_090265.1, read on the forward strand.
TATACAATACAGCTCTCACCAAAGGAACAATAATTACGCATGTATTACAATTAAATGGTAGTACGGCGTGATAATACAATTAAAGTCATTTCGTATTTTACTACACAATAACAAAGTAGACACTAGAAACTAGATAGAACTGAACAGATACATTGGCTGAGTAAAAAAATGGAATGGCGTATGGCTTTTAGTGCCGGGAGTGTCTTAGGACATGTTCGGCTCGCCAGGGGCAGGTCTTTTGATTTGACACCCGTAGGCGACCTGCGCGTCGTGATTGCCCGAGTGAGGCTGCCAGACTAACGAATGCGCGCGGCATTGGCGAAATTATACCCTTGCTATCCTTAGTCGCATAACTACTACGACTACTAAAACGTTTTCATTTCTCCCCTGAAGGGGGAGGTGGCTTCTTAGACGGTAACTCCCCGTCTCTCAAGCCAGATTTGTTACGGTGAAGGAGATGCTCGCAGAAAGTGAGGGTTGGCGACCGTGGCCTATATTAGGAACACTCTCGGCATTCGCTTTAGTATTAAAGAAGTATTAAAATTTACCTATGATAACAATGACATTTACAGTAAGATACAAAAGTTGAAAACTAGAAAAGCAGCTGAAATTGATAAGAGTTCTGGGGATATACTAAAGGCAGTGGGTTGGGATATAGTATCATATCTGAAATACTTATTTGATTGATTGGTTGAAGGGGCTATACCAAATGAAAGGAGAGTTGCTATAGTAGCCCCTGTGTATAAAGGAAAGGGTGATAGGCATAAAGCTGAAAATTACAGGCCAGTCAATTTGACATGCATTGTATGTAAGCTTTGGGAAGGCATTCTTTCTGATTATATTAGACATGTTTGCGAAATTAGTAACTGGTTTGATAGAAGGCAGTTTGGGTTTAGGAAAGGTTATTCGACTGAAGCTCAGCTTGTAGGATTTCAGCAAGATATAGCAGATATCCTAGATTCAGGAGGCCAAATGGACAGTATTGCGATTAACCTATCTAAGGCATTTGATAGGGCAGATCATGGAAGACTACTGGCAAAAATGAGTGCAATTGGACTTGACAAAAGAGTGACTAAATGGGTGGCTATATTTCTAGAAAACGAACTCAAAGAATTAGAGTAGGCGAAGCTTTATCTGACCCTGTAATAATTAAGAGGGGAATTCCTCAAGGCAGTATTATTGGACCTTTATATTTTCATATATATGTATCAACTAGCAAGATACCCGTGCTTCGCTACGGGATTATACTGAAATTTATAATCGAATGCTTATTGTTTTAGATATATAATCCGCCAAAATTCGCGATCTGACTCGTTTTCTAATAGATTACGGCAAGTTTCGTCCCATTTTTCTATCTTTCTTTCCAGCAATCGATTTCGTACTTCCCGGGCTAGGTCCTGGTATTCCACCCGGTCAGTTGGGTCCCTAAATCTGTGCCATCTTTTCCTATAAGCAGTTTTAATATGGATCAAATCCTTCAGGAGACCCAGCGTGGTGTCGTCTTGGGTGCCTTAGCGGTACTAAACTCGCGGCCGGATTGCATTCTTAGTCATTACCTGTACAGGCGTTGCCTACGAGATAAGTAAAGGCCTCTGCATGCGCGGTCTTTTCAAGTACTAAATTGGCAGAGTAGCAGTAGTTCAAATAGAGCCGCCAGATGTCAGGCTAGCCCTCCATTCCTCACCACGGTTCGAATTGGCATTTTCGAGAATAACTTACACATAGAAGCACATTATAAAGAAAACACATTGCGTTTTGACTAGAAAAGTGATACGACGTTTAGTAACGAAAAATAAATGTATCACACAGTAATTCAAGAAGAGCTCATACGAGTCAGATCGTACAGTTGCGACTGGAAAGTAGGGCCATACTAGCAAGGTGACCTGAGAGGTGTCTGTTTTTTTTCTTCATGTCTGTATCTACCTTTCTATTCTCACCTTCTTAAATTTAATTCTTCTTACTGTCTAGCCTACCTCAGTGCCTCGGGTAGTTAACCCTGTGGGTGGGGCGGTAGAATATCGGCCATGGTAGCCCCTGCCTGTAATAAGAGGCGACTAAAAGTGGCCCCAGGGGCTCTAAACTTGAGAGCGTGGGTTGGCGACCACGAGGATTTTAGCTGAGTCCTGGCATTGCTTCCACTCACTTATGCCACCTCGTCACTTTCGTCCACCGGTATCCTACGCGTATTCGACCTCCCTTGATCAACTCTTGTTCTTTTTGTCCTCGACTGTATTAGAGTATTCGAGACCTAGGGCGTCTTTCATTTTCACGACCTTCGTGGCCCTTGTCTTTCTTAGACCGACACCTTTATTTTTCGAAGTGACGGATCCGTTCCATTTTTCACTCTGATTAGTGTTATATAGAGGATGGTTGCCCAGTTGTACTTCCTCTTAAAACAATCACCACCACCATCACCACTCTCTTCGCTCCACTTGTACGTCGTTTGAAACATTTGTATTTGCCTGCGAGAATGCATTTCCATAGCTTCTTTTCTTGGGCAGCTTACGCGTTTTATTATGAAATACGATGATACCCTGAAAGAAGTGTTGGAATTGAATTTGGAAGAAAGCGTGTGGTTTTAGCAGAAACGCTAAAGCACGTGCTTTCAAAATGGCCACTACATACTATACTTTTCGAGGAAGGTTGCCACATGCTATTTTTCTCGTCACACCGACGTGATATAATTTTGACCCATTTTTCTCGTCATTCTGTATTTGCTGGGAACTTGTGGAAAGAAATTCCGCTACCTTTGTGAAATTTACTTTTGCAGAATGGTTCATAGCAAAAAACAATTGTTGAGGACGCGCAATAGACATCCTGTGAATAGAATGTTCACAATAAATATTCTTTTCTTTCTTCTTTTTCTACCGCTTTTTCCCACAGTTGTGGGGACGCGGGTGCCAATTGTATCGCACATGCGGATCCGACCTTGTTTTACGGCCGGATTCCGTTCTTATCGCCAACCTTGTATGGAGGTATGTGATTACTATTACGTGTTTCTGTGATGGTTTTGAGTGTAGTATGTTGTATGAAGAGGAAAGTGTTGGGACAAACATAAACACCCAGACGCCGAACCAGAAGAATTTAACATGAAATGCGCGATTAAAATCCCCGACTCACACGGGAATCGAACTCGGGACCCTCTGAACCGAATGCCTCAACTCTGACAATTCAGCCAAGGAATCGGACGTTTACAATAAATACTCCCTCGGCGGTAAGTACAGAACCTCGTATATATTTATAACTATTACTTTATCTTAAACTTACATTTATATAGAAAGTATATACTCCCTACAAGCTGAATACACAAATCAACACCTTACATAATTATTTTTAAGGTCTACCTGATCTAAAAACTCACTAACTTAACATTTTGCTGCACAATTTCTATATACGTCAGTGTTAAACAGTGGAGGACTAACACGAAGTCTAGCGGCGACTCTGGAACTAGAATGTATTTCACGCTGTGTAAGCTGCCATGCGGAGGCCTTTTACTGATCACGTAGGCAACGGTACAGGGCCCGTTTCCAGCGCGGTCCGCACATTTGACAACGGTCCAGAATATTATTATTATTATTATTATTATTATTATTATTATTATTATTATTATTATTATTATTATTATTATATGTCTGGACCCCACAGCAAGATGCAAGACCACTACTTGGCGGTAAATTACATCTGCTGCCATTGTCATTGTTGACAATGTGACCCGCACCATTGTCGCGCGTAGGCAAGTGTGCGGGATTTCTGGCGATACCAATGATTTGTTAGATTTTGTATGTTAGGTGTTACATTTAAGTTAAAGTGGCAGTTAGTTACAGCCAAAGGGACCTCTGGTCCTACTTGTAATTAACTTTAAATAAATATATTTCTATTTCCTATTGGGATTTACAGAAAACAAAAAATACGTGTTCCTTTATTTTTAAAGGAGATTCTAAATACCAATTTTTACATCTGTAAACTTTAAAAGTTTTGAGATATACACTCATTTTAAAATTTCAGCCCCCTTTTCACCCCCTTAACGAAGGAATATCCAAAAATCCTCTCTTAGCGAGCACCTACATCTTAATATGAATATATCGCCAAAATTTCATTTCTTTATGTCCAGTAGTTTTGGCTCGGCGATGATGAATCAGTCAGTCAGTCAGTCAGGACAGGTTATTTTATATATATAGATGACTAGCAAGATACCCGTGCTTCGCTACGGTATTATACTGAAATTTATAATTGAATGCTCATTGTTTTAGATATATAATCCGCCGAAATTCGCGATCTGACTCGTTTTCTAATAGATTACGGCAAGTTTCTTCCCATTTTTCAATCTTTCTTTCCAGCAATCGATTTCATACTTCCCGGGCTAGGTCCAGATATTCTACCCGGTCATTTGGGTCCCTGAATCTTTGCCGTATTTTCCTATAAGCATTTTAATATGGATCAAATCCTTCAGGAGATCCGGCGTGGTGTCGTCTTGGGTGCCTTGGCGGTACTGAACCCGCGGCCGGACTACATTCTTAGTCATTACCCGTCCAGGACCGGTTTCCAGCGTGGTCCGCACATTTGACAACGGTCCAGAATATTATTATTATTATTATTATTATTATTATTATTATTATTATTATTATTATTATTATTATTATTATTATAGACTAGCTGATGTACCCGTGCTTCGCTACGGGATTCTCAGAAAGACTGACTTGGTGGTTTTCCTAACTGAATTCAACATAGGTCATTACAAAAACGTCAGTAGGAACGTAGCGATTGAAAGGAATGTTATCATATAAAATACTCGATCAAATGAAAAAAAAAATACCGCACACTTTCTCACTTTCAACGAACAGTACTACGGTGCCGACCTAAGAGTCCAAAGTTACAGAGCTGGAATAACCAGGTCGCAGACTGCCGTGAACATTCCTTTGTCATTATTCCGTTAAATATGCACACGACTCATTCCAATCAGTGGCTCAGAGTAGGGATTGTATAGCTCGAATACTATGATGAACCACTGTGTTACGTACCAGATATATCAGAAAATGTATGAACCAGAGGAATGGCAAGCTAAAGAAGAAAGTTATCTTACACCCCAGCTACTTCCCACCAATATACAGGCAGGCTGTTACAGTTGGTACGACCAGGCGAGTTGGCCGTGTGGTTACGGGCGCGCAGCTGTGAGCTTGCATCCGGGAGATAGTGGATTCGAACCCCACTGCCGGCAACCCTGAAGACGGTATTCGGGAGATAGTGGCTTCGAGCCCCACTGTCGGCAGCCCTGACGATGGTTTTCCGTGGTTTCCCATTTTCACACCGGGCAAATGCCGGGACTGTAACTTAATTAAAGCCACGGCCGCTTCCTTCCACTTCCTAGACCTTTCCTATCCCATCGTCGCCTTAAGACATATGTGTCGGTGCGACGTTAAGCAAAAAAAGAAAGAGATGGTATTCCGTGGTTTCCCATTTTCACACCAGTCGCACCAGGCTGTACCTTAAAGCCAAGGCCGCTTCCTTCACACCACTATTCTTTTCCTATCCCATCGTCGCCATAAGAACTACCTGTGTCGGTGCGACGTCAAGCAAATTTAAAAAAAAAACCTCGGTACGCTGCAGTAATCCTATCTATCGGGGATGAGAGGAAACAGAAGACAAAAAGCACATCACAACAAACAATGGTCAATGTAATGTTATTGTTGATAAAGTTTATGAGCTTTCTATATTGCAGGCTTTCACATTAGTTTTCTTTCGACTCTGTGATATTAGGGTGTCTTACAAAATTATTTATATCGTAGAGTGTAGTTCCTTATTCTCAGACTTTACATACCGATTTTTCACTAAATTCTGTTTACCCATTTTCTCGTGACTCGGCGCTGATTTGGACTTAGTAACAAAAATCCAAATTCATGAATATCTCCGATTATATGCGGTACGGTAACAATGTATAAGACATAAGTGATCGGAAATTTAATAACTTCTTACGTAACTACTACTAACTTACGACATAACTAAAGTTATGTTAGTTATGTAGTATCGATACGACCACTAATAACATAAATAACTTATTTGAGAATTACATTTCAGGCCTTCCCCTAAACTACCATTTCACTCAGCGTGATTAAAATAATTTATAGCCTAAATTGTAGCGGTTCATCACCCGACTTTACATTCCGATTTTCATTAAATTCTCTTCAGCCGCTTTCTCGTGATGCGTATACATACATACATACATACATACAGACAGACATTACGGAAAAGTAAAAAATGCATTTTCTTGTTACTGTGGACATGACCGATACAGAAATACCATTCATTTCAAATTCTGAGCAATGTATAGACAAAACTCATTTTATATATATAGATGTTCTGGACCCCACAGCAAGATGCAAGACCGCTACTTCGCGGTAAATCACATCCGCTGCCAGTGTCATTGTTACAATGGGACCAGCACCAATGTCGCGCGTAGGCAAGTGTGCGGGATTTATGGCGATACCAATGACATACTTCCGTGGATTATTGACCGTATTATAGAGGTGAACAATTTGACGGTCCATCTCATTCCTATCGCTTATTTCAAATGTGTTTAAATTTTTATTTATATGCCAGGAGAATCTACTGTAATCTAAGAACGTTCTCCGAAGGAAAAGATGGCTGTTGAAAACGAACCCAGGAAATATTAAAAATGATCGGCTTATGATCAGAATAAGTACATCGAAAATACATAGCCTGTTTCCAGTCATTCGACAGGGTCAGGAATGGAATGAATAAAGCCCCATCTAGCGGCGACAATAGGATTTGTGCCGGCTACCGAAGCACTCGTCTGGGATGATCGATGAATGACAAATGAAATGAAATATTGGACAGTGTTGCTGGAATGAATGATGACAGGGAAAACCGGAGTATCCGGAGAAAAACCTGTCCCGCCTCTGTTTTGTTCAGCACGAATATCACATGGAGTGACCGGGATTTGAACCACGGAACCCAGCTGTGAGAGGCCGGCGCGCTGCCGCCTGAGCAACGGAGGCTCCTTATAAGTACATTATGGAGAGTAAAATCAATTGGTCTCACCTCCTTTTACACCCCACCGCCGTTAAGTTTATTTACACCCCCCCCCCACCAAAAAAATTAAAAGAAGGCGTGTTTCTTTATGTTTAAAGGAGAATCCAAACACCAATGTTCATGTCTTACCTTCAGTTTTGAGATAAAAGTATCCATATAAAAAATAATTCACTTTTTTCACTTCCTTTCACAATTCTCTCCCCCCCACCCTTCCGTAAGTTAATTTTCCGGCAAAAAATACTCGTTTCTTTAATAGTAAAGGATCTTCTAAATAGCAGTTATCACGACACTAACTTCTTCAGTTTTTGATTTATGTGTCCTCATGAAAGGAATTCAACTCCTCTTTACTCCCGCCCCCCAAGATTGTTTCCCCCAAAAAACGCGATTTTCTTTGTTTTTTGAAGGAGATTCAAATACCAAATTTCACGTCCGTAACAACTTTAGTTTTTATTAGATGTATGTATTCTCATACAATTAAGTCAATTTTTAAATTTTTCAACCCTCCCTCCCCCCCTTCATTAGATTTTCCGAGAATACATGTTTCTTTACTTTTAGAGCAGATTCCAAAAGTCAAATTTTACGTCTGTAATATCTTCATTTTTGAGATATCAGTAGCCTAATTAAAAGAAGTCAACGCCATTTTCAGTCACTTTAACCCCCCCCCCCCTCCTTCCACCCAAGTGGTATTTCCGAAAACTAAAAATACACGTTTCTTTATTTTTAAGAGATAAAAAATACTATTTCACTTCTGTAACATGTTAAGTTTTTTGATATATACTGTAGAAATTCTCATTTTAAAATTTCGCCCCTTTTTAGATCCCCTTAAGTGGAGTTTCCAAAAACAAATCACCAATCTTTCTTTACATTTATAGGAGATTCCAAATACCCACTTTTTACGTCTGTAACATTTTACGTTTCTCAGATATTCTGTAGATATAGCCTTTCAAAAAATTCACCCCAATTTGTCACTCTTGTTTAACCGCCATTAATTGGATTTTCCAAAAACAAAAAGATATGCGTTTCTTTATTTTTAAAGGAGATCCCATATACACATTTTCAGTTCTGTAATATCTTCAGTTTCTGAGATATATTTATCCTCATGAAAGGCATTCAACCCATTATTCACCCTTTTACACCTCTCCTATTGGGATTTACAGAAAATAAAAAATACGTGTTCCTGTACTTTAAAGGAGATTCTAAATACCAACGTTTTACATCTGTAACTTTTAAAGTTTTAAGATGTAGACACACTCATTTTTTAAATTAACCCCCTTTTTACCCCCCCCCATTATTTGGATTTTCCAAAAACGAAAAAATACCTGTTTCTTTATTTTTAAAGTAGATCCCAAATACCAATTTTCAGGTCTGTAATATCTTCAGGTTCTGAAATATAAGTAGCCTCATTAAAGGCATTCAACCGCTTTTTCACCCTTTTCCACCCCTCCCATTGGGATTTTCCGAAAACAAAAAAATACGCGTTTCCTTATTTTTAAAGACGATTCTAAATACCAATCTTTACATTTGTAAACTTTAAAAGTTTTGAGATATAGATACACTCATTTTAAAATTTCACCCCCCTTTTCACCCCCTTAGCGACGGAATATCACAAAATCCTCTCTTAGCGAGCACCTACATCTTAATATGAATATATCCCCAAAATTTCATTTCTTTATGTCCAGTAGTTTTGGCTCGGCGATGATGAGTCAGTCAGTCAGTCAGTCAGTCAGGATATGTGTAAAGAAGTGGAATCAGAGATAAGGCTGTTTGCAGATGTTATTCTGTACAGAGTAATAAATAAGTTACAAGATTGTGAGCGGCTGCAGGGGGATCTCGATAGTGTTGTGAGATGGACGGTGGGCAATGGTATGATGATAAATGGGGTTAAAAGTCAGGTTGTGAGTTTCACAAATAGGAAAAGTCCTCTCAGTTTTAATTACTGCGTTGATGGGGTGAAAGTTCCTTTTGGGGATCATTGTAAGTACCTAGGTGTTAATATAAGAAAAGATCTTCATTGGGGTAATCACATAAAGATGATTGTAAATAAAGGGTACAGATCTCTGCACATGGTTATGAGGGTATTTAGGGGTTGTAGTAAGGATGTAAAGGAGAGGGCATAGAAGTCTGTGGTAAGACCCCAACTAGAGTATGGTTCCAGTGTATGGGAGCCTCACCAGGATTACTTGATTCAAGAACTGGAAAAATCCAAAGAAAAGCAGCTCGATTTGTTCTGGGCGATTTCCGACAAAAGAGTAGCGTTACAAAAATGTTGCAAAGTTTGGGCTGGAAAGATGTGGGAGAAAGGAGACGAGCTGCTCGACTAAGTGGGATGTTCCGAGCTGTCACTGGAGAGATGGCGTGGAAGGACATCAGTAGACGAATAAGTTTAGGTGGTCTTTAAAAGTAGGAAAGATCACAATATTAAGATAAAGTTGGAATTCAAGAGGACAAACTGGGGCAAATATTCATTTATAGGAAGGGGAGTTAGGGATTGGAATAACTTACCAAGGGAAATGTTCAATAATTTTCCAATTTCTTTGTGATCATTTAAGAAAAGGCTAGGAAAACAACAGATAGGGGATCTGCTACCTGGGCGACTGCCCTAAATGCAGATTAGTAGTGATTGATTGATTAGTGCAGGAGAAGGGAAATCTACGGAAAACCATTCTCAGGACAGCCGCGAGGTCCAGCCCTGTCCCGTCTCCCGAATGCAGAGGCGTAGAGCCGTGGCCACCCCTCCTCTGCTCGGTTGGCCGGTCGGAGTGCAGAGCTGTTGGACCATGGACTAACCGTGGTCACTTAATGGGCCGAGACCCACTCTGCATCTACCGACGTCGTCACAGTACATGCTACACATTGCTCCACGGGTATCCACAACTTTCTGTGGCGACGTACAGTTCGGTTAGTCGCGACGAACAACATTTTGTTGCATTTCCGTTAAATACTTTCCCTAATAATTAAAGAAATTAAAGGAAATAATTAACTGAAAAGCCAACAGGGATGTACAAATGGCTTTTTTTAATTTTTAAAAATCATTCCTATTAGTATGCGGCTAAAACGGAATAAAAATGTATTTTCTCCACAAGTGGAGCCACTGAATAGAAATACGGCGTGATTATACGATTAGAAATCATTTACCGTAGTATTTGACTACACACTAACAAAGTAATAGACTACCCAGTAGAATATACAGACACAGTGAGATTGCCAGACTGACGAATGCACGCGGCAAACAGGTGAATCATACCTCAGTATCTATGACCTTTGGAAAAAATATATCCCTGTTACCCTTCCTCACAGAAAATGCTACACGCTGTTGCGCGCGTCTCCACTACTTGCCGTGACGCTATACAAACCGGTTAGCCGCGACGAATGACAATTCTTTTAAATATTTGTCTTAATAATTAAAGGAATTTAAGGAAAGAATTGGGTGATAAGGCAAGAGGGTTTGTAAAAATTGCTATTTTTTGTCAATGAAAATCCACAGCCTGTTTCCAGTCATTTGACCGGGTCAGGAATGGAATGGAATGAATGAATGAATGAAGCCCCATCTAGCGGCGAGGATAGGAATCGTGCCGGCTGCCGAAGCCTGTCGCACTCTGGGGCAATGATTAATGAATGACAGATAAAGTGAATTGATATTGGGTAGTGTTGCTGGAATGAAATATGACAGAAAAACCGAAGTACCCGGAGAAAAAGCTGCCCCGCCTTCGCTTTGTCCAGCACAAGTCTCAAATCAAACCGGGATTTGAACCGCGGAACCCAGCGGTGAGAGGCCGGCGCGTGCTACCTGAGCCAGCTCTGCCTCTGCTTTTTTTTAAAGTCAGTGATCCCTATAATTCCTAGTTTCAGGCGACTAAAATGGAATAAAATGTAAGGTCCCCGCCCCTCACCCTCCTCCACCTTATCGACCTCGGACGCGCCGGTACGATCTAGGCCTATACTGTAACATACTCTGAAAAACTGTGAGAAGTCCTCGCTGTATTCTGAACCCATACATGTTTGTATTATTGGGTCTGAAATAATAATAATAATAATAATAATAATAATAATAATAATAATAATATAGAAAGTATAATTATGAACACGAAACTTAATATGATGGAATGTTCCCTTATTCGTTATGTACCAATTAAAAAAATCCAGCAAGTGTAGAGATGTTATACTGAAGAGACTTACCCATGTGTCGAGTACAGCCATTATTTTCTTCTTCGCCTGGCCTACGTCGTTATATCGTCCTATGATATGTACATGGGGATCTGTAAAAAGCACAATTATAAATTAGAGTAGAGTAGTTAACGTAATTTTATATAACTAAGTTCAGAAATAGGTCTACTTTTACAAATTGTAACAGTTATATTACAACTCACAAACAGAAGCACTTCCCATAGCATTCCTGGAAGAAAAGTATCCTACATCTTTATGTGTAACAAAAAAACAAAACAAAAAAAAAACAGTATTCTTTGTTACTGGAATATAAGTTACTCTAATCTGGCGAAGAAAAAAATCTACTAGTAAGTACATATTTGTGAATGTGCATGTGTGCCACTCTTCATCGTACCCAGTCGATATGATGTTGGCATTTCCGTATTTTGACTTTTCACACGTGGTTTACATCGCAATCCAAAACCTACTGGAATAGTGCAAAAATTAGGGAGGAAAATATGAAAGGTACCGATTATGGAAATAATTTCTGAAGGAGTATAATAATAATAATAATAATAATAATAATAATTTCCGTTACGTCCCATTGACTACTACGTTTTTTCAGAGACGCTGAGGTGCCGGAATTTAGTCCCGCAGTTCTTTTACGTGCCAGAACATATATCGACAAGAGGCTGACATTTTATCACCTTCAAATACCACGAGACTGAGTCAGGATCGAACCTGCCAAGTTGGGTTAAAAGGCCAGCAAGTAATCCGTCTGAGCCACTCAGCCCGGCGGAAGGCGTATCAATGAAGTTCAATATTTGTAATAGAAATTCCATTCGTTCGGCTCCTTGCCTGAATGCTCAGCGCAGCGGCGTTCTATTCAGAGGGAGCTGGGCTCGATGCTAGGCCAGGTAGGTTAATTGCTGTAGCTCGGGTGCTGCGTAATATGTTCGTCTTATTACAAGTCATTTATATATACAAATCATCGCACTACAAACCACCACAGAAACACGCAATAGTGAATAGATCCCTCCAGATAAGGTTGGTGCCAGGAAAGGCATCCAGCCGTAAAACTGGGCTAAATTCGAACCCAGGTAATTGGAAAAAGGGTATAATTATTTCTTGTACAGATGATCACTAGGCATTTAAAAGAAACTACGTCAATTCATAAATTATAGTGAATGCAATTTAAGCGTGCAATTTTTTTTAAAGAGTACAACGTGTAAATTTTTAGTTATAAGAAGTTGAGTTGCGCCAATTTAAGGAAACTAAAGGCGCACCGCCCCTCTTAAACACCATATGCTTTTAATATTTATTTTCTGCCAAATTCATTTAAACTCATAGAAAAATATATTTTTATATTCCACTAACAACTTTTGACGGTTTTCTGAGACATACAGGATCCGAGCTTTTGTCCCGCAGGAGGTTTTACATGCCAGTAAATCTACCGACAAAAGACTGAGTTACTTGAGCAGCTTCAAATGCTACTGGACTGAGCCAGGAGCGAACGTACCAAGTCAGGATCAGAAGGCCAGCGCCTCAACCGTCTGAGCCACTCAGCCCGGCAAACTCGTAGGGAAAATAGTAATTTTACAAATACACATGCTCATTTTTAGCTGCTTCGAAATTTCCGGAACAAAACACTCAAAAGTATTTAGCACGATTATTCTACACATTTCAGATCGAAACCACATGTACAACAGAACATAAATTGGAGATGTTAACAACTACGAACGTGTGGATGTCCTTGGGAACTCACCGTGATGTAAGGAGAAACACTGCATGGTATCCAATAAGCCGAACCCACTCTGTTCACGGTCTTCAGTAACTTCAAACTGCAGATTGCCGACAACAGCTAAGCCATTTTCCATCTTTATTTTATAAATTGTATTTTATTCTTTATTTTACAACTTTCTCCCCGGTACAGATTCAGTTTCAAGAGCACGGCTGACAGTGACTGGTATGTCGAATTCTTGAAGTGAAATTTAACACTATTATCTAGAGCACTTTCTCAAATTAAGATAACGCACTTAATAGTACTCTCTATCCACCCGTCACATTCAAAGTGACCGTTGGCAAGATGATAGATGAGATAAATCTGGTAAAATATTGTTGCTTCAAGTATTCTTGGTTATCTTCCTTCAGATCTGCTCCAGGAAAGTGGGCATCATTCTTGTGGAGCCACACTCATTGTCCTCTTTAGCGCTAGGAATGGAAAGGTACAGCCCCAGTATTTGAAGTGAATGAGAAGACCATCTTTAGTGCTGCCAACAGCGGAATTCGAACCCCCCCCCCCCCCAATCTCCCGACTGCAAGCTCACAGCTATGTGAATCAAACCGCGTAGCGAACTCACTCTGCAATCTTATTTACAGTAAGCAAGTATGCTACTGAACCGATCGCTTAAAATATCAGGTTAGAATTTAACGTTACGATGTCCAAGGAAATTCAGTAATTTCCAGTTCCTCGGTAGAAAGAGTACTGGAGAATACATGGGATCCGAGCAAGTTGGCTACACGGCAGGGATCGTATTGCTATAAGCTTGTATTCGGGAGACAAAGGTTCGAATCCCATCATCGGCACAACGGGGCTTTCAAGTTGGGAGCGTGGCTTCGTGATCACGGGGCCTCTATCCAAGTTTGGCAATTCTTCAACTTTACACCAGTCTCCTCGCTTTCATCTTATGAGACCTCCCTTGATTAACCTTTGTTTTCGTCGGTATTGATCCCGAAGGTGCCTTACCCTTCGTAGCCTCTTTCTTTATCACCTTCAAATACCACGAGACTGAGTCAGGATCGAACCTGCCAAGTTGGGGTTAAAAGGCCAGCACCTAATCCGTCTGAGCCACTCAGCCCGGCGGAAATCAGAAAAGAATCAAAGAATCAGACCTCTTCGTTATTTTTTCTGATTAGTCTTAAGAGACAAAGCCTCCGTGGCTCAGGCGGCAGCACACTAGCGTCTCACTGTTGGGTTCCGTGGTTCAAATCCCGGTCACTCCATGTGGGGTTTATGCTGTACAAAGCGGAGGAGGGACAGGTTTTTTCTGGGTACTCCAGTTTTCCCTGTCATCTTTCATTCCAGCAATGCACACCAATAATTCATTTATACTATCATTAATCATTACCCCCAGAGGAATGCGGTAGGCTTCGTCAGCCGGCACAATTCCTATCCCCGCCGCTAGATGGGAGCTTCATTCATTTCATTCCTGAATGATTGGAAATAGCTGAGGATGTTGAGACTATGGTTGACCAGCTGCGCTTTCTTTTAAAACAAGCACCAGCACCATCACCATCATCCCTAATAATATCCCCTTGTTGGTGAGGCATAGAGTTGATTGTGTCTTCTGGAATAGGCTAGAACAAATTTGTTACTTTCATTGATCTGACCGACTCATCCTCGGCTTTGACAGTATGAAAGTAACCGAGGTACGAGCTGTGCTGGTAATGCCATTCTTTATGCAGCCAGTCCCTGTTATGAATTGTTTCCAAATGTCACCCATAGGATTGGCTGGTGTGCGCATTTTAGTGGACTCTGCAGAATGATGCGCAATACAAACTTCTGGCTCAGCGAGGAAAGCAACTGAAAACTAACCGACTTCTCCTTTCCCTCAGTGATGCCTAGGCCATCTATTACAGCTGATGGCACAGCTGCTGAGGATACAATCAACCTCCAGGTCGAGCACCTACTCAACATACGTCCATACCCCTAATAAATAACATTTTTTATAAAATCATTTTGCTAGTAGACCGCTTGGAACCTGAGACATTTCTTCCACGAACTACGTCTTACGTTGGCTGATCGCCTGCCTCTGTTCCTCTGATAACTCTCCGAGGTTGACATCGAATTTGCAAAAACAAAACATCCGCAGAAGCTATCTGCCACCGGAAAAATTCCACCCTAGTTTTGCAATTTTGCTTTTCGTCACATCGACACAGATAGGCCTTATGACGACGATGGAATAGGAAAGACCTAGGAGTGGGAAGGTACAGCCCCATAATTTGCCTGGTACGAAAATGGGAAACCACGGAAAACCGTCTTCAGGGCTGTCAACAGTGGAGTTCGAACCCATCAGCTCCCGGATGCAAGCTCACAGCTGTGCGCCCATAACCGCACGGCCAACTCGCCTGGTCCCATCGTATCTCTTGCAGCCAACGGGTTGTGTGTTTTAATTTGAAGATGTAATCAAAAACCTTCTTTGCCTGTCGTCTGTCATTCTGTGAAGGTGACCATAACATTGAAGTCTTCGTCTTTTAATTCTATTTTCTCTACATTACGTTAGAGGTCTTCATTTTTCTCTTCGTCCAAATATGTATCCTTTTGGGGTCCCTAATAATAACACATCATTATGGACCGTTATGCCTTTCAGCGTTCAGTCTGCAAGCCTCTGAATTCATTAAACGTAGCCACAATCCTCTATTTGCAACTATTGCTTAGGCCTTTAGTTATGAATAAGACGTCCTGAGTCCACCCAGCATTTGCTCCCGTAAAGCAAAGTTGGTCTGAAAAACCGATGTAAGATAGTTTCGTCCGGGAGCTGACTCCCTTCTCACAGAACACAACTGATCTCAACAGCGAGCGCACTGCATTAGCTTTACTACACCTTGATTCATTCTCACTATATTAACATCCCGGGGGAACACACAACCTAAATACTTAAAATTATCTACCTCTTCCAGCTTTGTATCACCAATCTGACATTCAGGTCTGTTGAATTTCTTACCTACCGACCTCAATTTAGTCTTCGAGAGGCTAATTTTCAAACCATACCCATTGTGCCTATTTTCAAGTTCCAAGATATTAGACTGCAGGCTTTCGGCACAATCTGCCATTAAGACCAAGTCGGTCATCATAGGCCAGGCTGCTTGCTCCATTTCCACCTAAGTGAATCCCTACCTGCCACTTTATACCTTTCAGCAGATGATCCATGTGAACTACGAACTGCAAAGGTGAAAGATTACAGTCTTGTATAACCCTTGTAAGTACCCTGTGTAATGGTTCAAATCCCGTTACAAGCATTCATCTGTATTATTATTATTATTATTATTATTATTATTATTATTATTATTATTATTGTGAATATTATTGTTTGATTCAATTTCATAATCTGATTTCGGTATGTATTAATTATAGCTTGCTTCATTGTAGTTAATTTATTGTATATGTGTGTGTGTGTGTGTGTGTGTGTGTGTGTGTGTGTGTGTGTGTGTGTGTGTTAGCATTAAAACGATGTAGAGTGAGAGTTGCTGCCTAATATCAGACATGGATATGTTTTGTGAAACCTACATATGGTGTAATACTGTTAGGCTACAGTAACTGTCGAGTCGTCGCTCTGTCATTGTATGCATTTAGCGATGAGATATTTAGCCTGAGGCTACTTCAACACAATATGTAACATTTGTAGCTGGGTGGGAGTGACATAGCAATTTTGAGAGATAACGTGGATATGACAAGTTATGTCTATGTAAAGGGGCTGTATCCTATAGCGGCAGTCAGTTGGATAGTTCAGTTGGTTGGAAGGAGTTGAATGGAGAGACTTGCTATAAAGTCAATTGGAAGGAGACTGATGGCGAACAGTGATACGGATACGCAATCGTCAATGACCAAATGGATTATATGTTCGGAGTGTGTTTCTTGTATCTGTTCGGTCGAGTTCTTGTGTCAGTTCGGCGACAGCCGAATATTGCATCGTCGTAATGCAGACTAACAGTTATCAGTGAATTACTTGTAAAGTTGATTGTGAAGTGTGAATTGAAACTAAAAGGATACATCACCGAACTAGGTTTGAGATTCCTACAGCTTATACCAACTCAAAGGAATACGTCGTAATAGCACTCGAAGTGTTGAAGGTACTGTTACGTGAACCAGTGAGGGATAAATTTCTTGTACATTTTTTAAATGTCCGGTCAAGAGGATTTCGAATTTTATGACTAGAGTTTCCTTCAGATATGCCACAGTTTTACATTATCATTGATATTATCGCAGCAGATCTCACACCCGTAAAATTCAATATTTAAAGAATATATTTTGTTTAGTATCATATGCAATTAATGGTTTCATTTCAATAGTATATCAGATAACCTGAAATTTTAATGGGGAAACCGGACGCCAATCTCTTTTCCCCAGAACCTATATGTTATGCTGTCACAATAAGCTTATTACCTCACACCCTAGAGATATTCAAGACTCATTCTATTATCGTTACATTGATTTCTAGCTGGCGCCCATTAACAATTGTATGTGTAAGTAATCGGGTAAATACTAAATGTGATTACATATTCCGACGATTGAGTATTTTACTTCATGAATATGTTAATATTGTTTCATTTTAATTCAGTTTTGTATTTTAAAATCAGTGATAACCACACCCGAACCAAGAACTCTTTCTACCATCAATATTCAATGACGCCCGATTGTCAACATAAATGCCTTCGATTGATTTTAATAATGTACCCCAGTATGGCGAACAACTTTTCCCCTCGGTACCTTGTCATACGCTTTCTCTAGATCTACGAAACAAACGCAACTGTCTATTCCTTTCGTTGCATTTTTCAATTACCTGGCGCACACTGAATATCTGACCCAGACAGCCCCTCTGTGGTCTGAAACCACACTGGATTTCATCCAACTTCCTCTTAACCACTGATCGCACCCTCTCTTCCAAGCTGCCAGTGAATACTTTGCCTGGTATACCAATCAACGAGATACCTCGATAGTTATTTCAATCCTTCCTGCTCCCTTGCTTCTAGCTAGGTGCAATTACTGCTTTTGTCCAATCTGAAGGTACCTTACCAACACTCCATGCTAATCTTACTACTCTATGAAGCCATTTCATCCCTGCCTTCCCACTATACTTCACCAATTCAGGTCTAATTTCATCTATTCCTGCTGCTTTATGGTAATGGAGTTTAACTACCATCCTTTCCACTTCCTCAAGCATAATTTTACAGACATTTTCTTCCTCCCCATGAGCTTAATCGTTCACGACACCACCAGGAAGATTTTCTTTTATGTTGAGAAGATTTTCAAAATATTCCCTGCACCTGTCCAGTGATTCCATGAGATCTATGAGTTCACATGCATTACCCAAAACAATGCTCGTTTCCTTTTTCCCTCCCTTCCTAAGATTATTACTATCCAGAAAGGTTTCCCTGCTGCTCGACCTAGCCTTTTCAGGTTAATACCAAAATCTTCTCACGACTTCTTTTTGGATTCAAAAACTATTTGTTTCGCTCTGTTTCTTCCGTCTACGTACTTTTCCATGTCCGCATCGGTCCTTGTTTGCAGCAATTTCTGATAAGCCTTTTTACGTTTACGGGCTGCTCTCACTTCATTCCATAAAGATGTTCACTTTCCCCATCTTTACACACAGTTTTTCCTAGGCATCCCCCTTGCTGTTTCTAATACAACATCCCTGTATGCCACTCATTGTCTTTCTATATCCTAAACCTGCTTACTCTCTACTGTTCGAAACTTGTCACAAATCATATCCATGTACTTAGTCTAATTTCCTCGTCCTGGAGATTTTCTACCCTTATTCGTTTGCAGACAGATTTCACTTTCTCTACCCTAGGCCTAGAGATACTTAGTTCACTGCAGATGAGACAGTGGTCTGTATCATAGAAAAATCACCGAAAAAACTTAACATTCCTGACTTTCTGAATTCAAAGTCCGTTAAGATATAGTCTATTAAGGATCTCGTACCTCTAGCCTCCCATGTGTAGCGGTGAATAGTCGTATGCTTGAAGAATGCATTCGTAACTCCTAAACCCATACTAGCAAAGAAGTCCAGCAAACTCTTCCCATTCCTATCAGCTTCCATATCTTCTCCACATTTACCAATCACCCTTTCGTATCCTTTAGTTCTATTTCCAATTCTAACATTGATATCGCCTATTAGCACTGCCCTATCCTTGCTGTTGACCATGACTACGATACCATTTAATGCTTCATAAAACTTGTCAACTTCATCCTCATCTGCACCCTCACATGGTAAATACACTGAGCCAATTCTCGTCCTAATTCCACCAACTGCGAAGTCTACCCACATCATTCGCTTATTTACGTGCCTAACTAAAACTATGTTGCGTGCAATAGTATTTCTGATACACAGTCCTACCACATTCTCTGCCCTTCCCTTTTTAACACCCGTCAAGTACACTTTATAATCTCCTATCTCTTCCTCATTATCTCCCCTTACTCGAATATCACTTACTCCTAATACATCCAGATTCATCCTCTTTGCTGACTCAGCCAGTTCTACCTTCTTTCTCCCATAAGCCCCATTAATATTGATAGCTCCCCATCGAATTCCATTTCGTTCGCCAAGTTGTTTTCAAGGAGTCCCTCGCATGTCAAATGGGGGTGGGACTCCATTACTCCCATAGGTCCGAGGCTTGCTTAAAGTGTTCTGAACCGGGCGAGTTGGCCGTGCGCGTAGAGGCGCGCGGCTGTGAGCTTGCATCCGGGAGATAGTAGGTTCGAATTCCACTATCGGCAGGCCTGAAGATGGTTTTCCGTGGTTTCGCATTTTCACACCAGGCAAATGCTGGGGCTGTACCTTAATTCTAACGGGTGTTAGAAAGGGCAGAGTCTGGGGTAGGGCTCTTTATCAGGAATACCATTGCACGTAACAGTTTCTGTTAGGCACGTAAATGAGCGAATGATGTGGATAGATTTGTCAGTGGGAGGAATTAGGACAAGAATTGTGTCCGTGTATTCACCATGTGAGGGTGCAGATGAGGATGAAGTTGACAAGTTTTATGAAGCATTGAGTGACATCGTGTTCAGGGTCAACAGCAAGGATAGAATAGTGCTAATGGGCGATTTCAATGCGAGTGTTGGGAATAGAACTGAAAGATACGAAAGGGTGATTGGTAAATGTGGGGAAGATATGGAAGCTAATGGGAATGGGAAGCGTTTGCTGGACTTCTGTGCTAGTATGGGTGTAGCTGTTACGAATACATTCTTCAAGCATAAGGCTATTCACCGCTACACATGGAAGGCTAGGGGTACCAGATCCATAATAGACTATATCTTAACCGACTTTGAATTCAGGAAATCTGTTAGGAATGTACGAGTTTTTCGCGGATTTTTCGATGATACAGACCACTATCTGATCTGTAGTGAACTAAGTATCTCTAGGCCTAGGGTAGAGAAAGTGAAATCTGTCTGCAAACGAATAAGGGTAGAAAATCTCCAGGACGAGGAAATTAGAAGTACATGGATATGATTAGTGAGAAGTTTCGAACAGTAGACAGTAAGCAGGTTCAGGATATAGAAAGTGAATGGGTGGCATACAGGGATGCTGTAGTAGAAACAGCAAGGGAATGCCTAGGAACAACTGTGTGTAAAGATGGGAAAAGGCGAACATCTTGGTGGAATGATGAAGTGAGAGCAGCCTGTAAACGTAAAAAGAAGGCTTATCAGAAATGGCTCCAAACAAGGGCCGAGGCAGACAGGGATTTGTACGTAGATGAAAGAAACAGAGCGAAACAAATAGTTCTCGAATCCAAAAAGAAGTCATGGGAAGATTTTGGTAATAACCTGGAAAGGCAGGGAAACCTTTCTGGACAGTAATAAAGAATCTTAGGAAGGGAGGGAAAAAGGAAATGAACAGTGTTTTGAGTAATTCAGGTGAACTCATAATAAATCCCAGGGAATCACTGGAGAGGTGGAGGGAATATTTTGAACATCTTCTCAATGTAAAAGGAAATCATCATGGTAGTGTTGCAAACAGCCAAGCTCATGGGGAGGAGGAAAATGATGTTGGTGAAATTATGCTTGAGGAAGTGGAAAGGATAGTAAATAAACTCCATTGTCATAAGGCAGCAGGAATAGATGAAATTAGACCTGAAATGGTCAAGTGTAGTGGGAAGGCTGGGACGAAATGGCTTCATAGAGTAGTAAAATTAGCGTGGGGTGTTGGTAAGGTACCTTCAGATTGGGCAAAAGAAGTAATTGCACCTATCTATAAGCAAGGGAAGAGGAAGGATTGCACCAACTATCGAGATCTCATTGATTAGTATACCAGGCAAAGTATTCACTGGCATCTTGGAAGGGAGGGTGCGATCAGTCGTTGAGAGGAAGTTGGATGAAAACCAGTGTGGTTTCAAACCACAGAGAGGCTGTCAGGATCAGATTTTCAGTATGCGCCAGGTAAATGAAAAATGCTACGAGAGGAATAAGCAGTTGTGTTTATGTTTCGTAGATCTAGAGAAAGCATATGACAGGGTACCGAGGGAAAAGATGTTCGCCATACTGGGGGACTATGGAATTAAAGGTAGATTATTAAAATCAAAGGCATTTATGTTGACAATTGGGCTTCAGTGAGAATTGATGGTAGAATGAGTTCTTGGTTCAGTGTACTTACAGGAGTTAGACAAGGCTGTAATCTTTCACCTTTGCTGTTCGTAGTTTACATGGATCATCTGCTGAAAGGTATAAAATGGCAGGGAGAGATTCAGTTAGGTAGAAATGTAGTAAGCAGTTTGGCCTATGCTGACGACTTGGTCTTAATGGCAGACTGTGCCGAAAGCCTGCAGTCTAATATCTTGGAACTTGAAAAGAGGTGCAATGAGTATGGTATGAAAATTAGCCTCTCGAAGACTAAATTAATGTCAATAGGTAAGAAATTCAACAGAATTGAATGTCAGATTGGTGATACAAAGCTAGAACAGGTCGATAATTTCAAGTATTTAGGTTGTGTGTTCTCCCAGGATGGTAATATAGTAAGTGAGATTGAACCAAGGTGTAGTAAAGCTAATGCAGTGAAGTCGCTGTTGCGATCAGCAGTATTCTGTAAGAAGCAAGTCAGCTCCCAGACGAAACTATCTTTACATCGGTCTGTTTTCAGACCAACTTTGCTTTACGGGAGCGAAAGCTGGGTGTACTCAGGATATCTTATTCATAAGTTAGAAGTAACATACATGAAAGTAGCAAGAATGATTGTTGGTACAAACAGGTGGGAACAATAGCAGGAGTGTACTCGGAATGAGGAGATAAAGACGAATTTGGGAATGAACTCTATGGATGAAGCTGTACGCATAAACCGGCTTCGGTCGTGGGGTCATGTGAGGCGAATGGAGGAGGATAGGTTACCTAGGGGAATAATGGACTTTGTTATGGAGGGTAAGAGAAATAGAGGGAGACCAAGACGACGATGGTTAGACTCGGTTTCTAACGATTTAAAGATAAGAGGTATAGAACTAAATGAGGCCACAACACTAGTTGCAAATCGAGGATTGTGGCGACGTTTAGTAAATTCTCAGAGGCTTGCAGACTGAACGCTGAAAGGCATAACAGTCTATAATAATAACGTATGTATGTAATGTTGTGGAAATACGATTATCACGATAGACGATCACAGAAAAGGCCATTTGTTACTAAAAAATCGGCAAGCCAGAATAAAATTTTTCTGAGTATGAAAACAAGGATTGTACGTTCTATAACAAATTATTTGGTCAGATGAGACCAAAATATCTCTATACGGTTCGGATGGAACAGTTATGTATGGATTAAAGTACATACAGCCAATAAACCTGCAAATACGCTACCCACCGTAAAACATGCAGGTGGATCAATTATGTTTGGGGGGTGCATATCGCCTTGTGGAGTGGAAAATATCAAATCAAATCTCAAATCTCTTTACTTGCAAATGAGGTGTCTACCTCGGTGGCAAATGGTACACTAAAATACATTATTGTCAAGCACTAAATTTTAAATTAACAAGAGAACATTTTTCTCGAATACAATAATATACAATTTACGCTAACAATTTTTTCTATTAAACGAACAGATCCTTAATAAATTTATATTGTTTACAAAATTCTACTTTTAATATCTCCTATACTTACAAACATAGTCAACTCATATACAGTATGTGGAATTACTTCAAATAATACTATGCAACTAGTATAAGATTAAAATTTACATTGCATTTATTTACTTTCTTTTTACCCATTTTGGAAATCATCAATGGCATCACGGACAGACGGAGTTATTTAAACATTTTAAAGAACAATGTCAAAGAGAGTGCAGTAAAAATGGGGTTAGGGTCTCGCTACATCTTTCAGCAAGACAATGACCCCAAACACACAGCTGATATTTGCAAACAGTGGCTGATATGGAACGTACCAACGCAACTGAACTCCTGCCTACTTCCCTGAATGAAACCCCATAGAACATTTGAGGGTCGATCTAAAAAGGGTTCATGCAAAGAAATCTCAATGACTTGAGCGGTTAAGAAGTATAGTCAACGAAGAATGGGGTAAAATCGACCCAAAAGACGTGAAAAACTGATTCACTCCTTGCAGCGAAGGTGAAAAAGAAGTCCTCAAGGGCAGAGGATACTTATCGGGGTATTAAATGCAAGGTAACACGTGTTTCTGAGTGAATTTTTCATTTTCTTCTGTAAGTGTACAAACAAGATTGTTGCAAGAGTAAACGCCTGGTTTTGGTACATTGCTTGTATTTGTGTTAAACTATAAGATCACAGATCTGTTTTTTTTTAAATATCATTTACACTGTTTATCAGTGTATCTATTAGGATATGGGCAATAAAATACAACACAATGATCGCATACCAATGTTTTACCGTTATTTCGTTGCAGTAAGTTGGTGTGCAAACAAGATTGTTAGGCACTGTATGTCGTTTGTCCAACCCTTGTCCCATATCTGTACGGGGTCGAGTATGATGCGAGATGAATCTGTCGTGACGGGTTTTTATGACCGGATGCCCTTCCTAACGTCAACCTCTCAGAGGAGTTAGCGAGTTGAAATGAATGACGTGATCTAATATGATAATAGGGAGAGGGTGAAACCCAGTGCCGGCACCTAGCCTACTCCTGTTTAACATTACCAAGGGGTCTGCTCAAGTCTTAATGTCCTATCCGACGGACGAATCACCATCAACAGCCTCATATGCCCTCACTCCATATGAGCACTGCGGAGAGGTTTGAAGTTTAATCCAGGCTTTTGGCACTCAATTTAGTGATTAGAAATTGTATAATTCCCCCCCCCCCCACACACACACACGTACCATACCAGCCAACATTCTGATCGTGATATATATATTTTTTGTCCAACGGCACTCGAACCGGCGAACCAGGGTGTCAGACCATTTAGACTTAAACGCCTTAACGATCATGGCCACCAGGCAATGATAACTTCAAAAGCGTTACAGTACCAGGATTAAAACCAGAGAAATAGCGGATCCTGATGTATCAAACATGACGTATACTCAATTTAGAACTTCGTAGCAGCAGTCTAGTGTAGGTCCTAAAACAGTTCTAAATTTTTGGGGAGAGAGAGAGAACTCCACGTCAAAGACAGTCCTCACTGAAGTTTCTAAACACATTCCAATTGGTCCACTTTTTATGTGCAGCTTTCCCGAACTCTCAAACAGATGGTTCCCTCAATTCTTCTACGGTAGTTTACATACATGATCTGAAAAAAGAGAAAAACGTACTAGAAAAAAATGGATTAGCGTCATACACTTTCTGAACTTTTAAAGATCGATGTTTTGGTTCCTATCTTACGATCAAGAGCTGTTTATCGTTATTGTTAGCCTAAGTATTATTCTTACTAGAATACCTGACGGTAGAATATCCATAGTATAAGCTGCCTGTCTTATCCACCTCGCTAGGAGGGTGATTAAGGGAAACGGGGTGGGCTAGGGAGCGGTGGTGAGAGTATCGGGACCTGGAAGTAAAGTACGGACGACATAAAAATGTTAAAATGCAGGAGTATTGTAAAGAAAGTACTGGAATTTATTAATTTAATAGATATACACTGAGTGGCCAGATGTCACGGGAAGGGGTGTCCCGTTAGAAAGTGTGCCGTGTATGACCCCTGAGCTTTGCGGCTAGCTGCGGCTAGCTGAGCAGTCTTTTCACAGACACCAGTGTCGTGAGTTAATCGACTTTGAACGTGGGATGATCATCGGTGCAATGGTCACAGCATTGTGGTGATTACACGCGAATTCGGGTTTTCGAGGTCAACAATGTCGAGGGTGGGTCTTCAAAATCGCGGAGAGAATGTTATCACCCGCGTAAAACGCCGCACGGGAAGTCCACAGGTGTTTAAGGAACTGACATCACGTCACCTCCGCAGAACCATACTGGGCGCTGGACGGGCTACTGTGAGATCACCACCTAGTTGAATGTTGGGCGTCAGGAACCAATTTCTACCAGGACTGTAAGGAGGTTAACTGCACTGCATAGACTTCACCAGCTAACGACTATCTCATGTTCATTTGGCGACACCTCGACACAGAGCTCAACGACATGCATGGGCCCGCGAACATCGGCAATGGACCATGGGGCAGTGGTGGCGTGTGGTATGGCCCCAGTTCCAGTTGTATCGAGTTGATGGGAGCGTGAGAGTGGCGTATGCCACATGAAGCCATGAATCCTGCGTGTTAACAAGGTTGTATCCAGGTGGGAGGTGGCTCAGTTTCGGTCTGGGCGGCATTTTCATGGTCGCAATTAGGCCCCATTATTCGGCTGCAGGGAGTGCTGACTGGTGCACGTTATGTGGACATTCTTTCAGACCATATGCATCCTTTTCTGGTCCTGGAGTACCCTGATGGAGATACCAGGTTTCAACAGGACAATGCACCATGTCACCACTCTCTGGTGGCACGCAGTGGTTGGAGGAGCACTTCAGTGAAGTTACGACCATGGATAAGCCCTCCAGTTTCCCATATCTTAATCCAATATAGCATTTATGGGATGCTGTCGATGCTGGTGCACGCTCTATAACCCCCGCACCAACTACACAAGACCAATAATTGTGGGTAGCAGTGCAAGATGCGTAGGTGCAGATCCCTCCGGAACGATTCCAACACCTAGTAGAGTCGATGCCTCGCTGTATTACTGCCATTTCCAGGGCTCGCAGAGAAGCAACTCGTTAACGTCACATTCAGTGTCTTCCCATGATTTTTGGCAGGTCAGTGTTGTATATTTATAATTTAATAGATATAGGCTCTACATTTACCCGATCTCGTAACAGGAGTTAAATAGTGGATGAGGAATGATATGGATGCGGAAATAGTCTCAATAATAATAATAATAATAATAATAATAATAATAATAATAATAATAATCGTATCACTTACAAAAATCTAAGCGCCTCACCCTACGTGGCAACATTTGTTGACTTTCAGAAGGCTTACGATTCAGTACATAGAGAGTCACTCTTCCAGGCACTCGCTGAACGGACTAGATAAGAAAACCTTGAATCTAGTGAAAGCAAGTCTTACCAACACTACTGCCAGAATCAAATTCAGAGGGGAACTGTCCCAGAGATTTGAGATCGAAACAGGTGTTAGACAAGGGGATGGCCTATCTCCAATCCTCTTTAATTGCCTACTTGAAAAAGTCATTCGTGAGTGGACGAAAATGCTACAGGATGACTCTGGATTGAGAATTGGCTACAAGAAAGACAAGTTAACAGTCAACTGTTTAGCCTTCGCAGACGACCTTACACTCCTGGCATCCAGTGTGGAGGAAGCTATCCATCAACTATCCTCTCTCGACCACATAGCAGCTAAAGTACGGCTGAAGATCGCCATCAACAAAACACAGTTTATCACCAACATCAAAGATGCACACAAATCAATCCCACTGGAGGACAAAACAGTACAAAGGACTAACTCCTTCAAATACCTAGGAGAATGGATAACCCCAACATGAATGAAGATCAGGCCATGAACAGCAGATGCATCAAATTGGAAAATGCCTACCACCTATGTAAGAGTATGTACAAATCCAAATCCCTCTCCCTTAACCTCAAAATCAGGCATTACACTACTGTAGTGAGACCGTCAGTACTATACGCCTCAGAATGCCTAAACATGGTAAGAAAAGGGCAACTTAGAAAACTGGAGCTGAAGGAAAGGAAGATCCTGAGAAAAATCATGGGCCCCATTAAAGAAGAAGGCAAGTACAGAATCAGGCACAACGAACTGTACCAACAATTGGAGAGCGTTACAACATCTATGAGGAAGAGGAGATTGAACTTCCATGGTCATGTCATGAGAATGGACAATCAGAGGCTCACCTCCAGAATCTTCCACACCATCTCTAGATGGAAAGCGACCAATGCCAAGTGGGCAAGACTCGTCAGAAAAGACCTTCAAGAATTGGACATTGCTCCCAGTGAAATTTATGACAGGAATAGGTACAGAACGTTGATCAGAACATCAAACTCTCTCCAGTCACTAACAGAAAAAACAGTACGTCCGGGAGGAGGTGTGAAATGGACTCAGGAGCGAAAAGACATTCACAGTGCAAGAATGAAGGAGTACTGGTCAAAGAAGAAAGCTGCTAGAGATAAGAACCACGTGGCCCATAGCAGGCCCAAACGGAACTAAAAGAAAATAATAATCGTATGGCCTCAGCTACCGTGTGCAGTCATTTCAATTTGACGCCATCTGGCTGCCTGTTCGTCAATTTCGACGTTCCGTTTTACTCTAGGCCCCCACTAGGTGGCAGACCGAGTAAACCGAAACTCTTGGGCGTCTATGGCTGAGATTTAATGAATTTTGTTGGGTAAACACCAAATGTGTCACCAGAGATCTTTTACATGCCAACATCGTACGACATGGAGTGTCGATGGACTTTTTTTTCGCCCTTCAAAAATCCGACTACCTCTGCCGGGTTTGAACCCGCTATCTTGGGATCCGGAGGCCGACACTCTACCGCTGATCCACAGAGGCAGCTATTGTCTCACTGAACTAGTGTTTATCATCGAGACAGGATAGGAACGGAAGGAGGGCGAGTATTCATACTGGTGAAAGAAGAATTTGTGAGAAACGAAATAGTTAACGATTAGATACACGAAATTTTAGGTGTAAGGCTCATCTCTAAAGGTAATATGCAACTTTATGTTTTGGGGTGTACGGACCTGGAAAGGGCAGGCGCTGAAATTACTTGACAAGATAATCAGGTGTGTCGGACACGACACAGAAAGGAATGTGATTGTACGGGTGATCTGAATTTATCAAATGTCTGTTTGGAAGGTAATACGAGTAACAGGAAGCATGACCAACAAATGGTAAATAAGTTAATCTGGGAAGAACAGCTGAATCAGGAAGTGATGGAACCGATTAGAGGAATGAATATTATGGACGTGGTGCTGGACAACCTAAATGAGCTCTATGGAGAAACTGAAGTGATGGATAAAATAACTGCTCACGAAGCCGTTTTCGTCGTAGTTAAAAATAAATGCGACAGAAAGGAAGGTTGCTAAAGTAGGACTACTAGACAATGTACACCGTATGGTAAATAAGAGAGTTGGGAGTTTAAAAATGTCATTATGATCGGTGGAAAATGGTAAATACAAATGTGAAGTGTATGGCATGGTTGTAAGGCATTTGTTGAGGAATATGAAAACAGGTGTGTACCTTTAAAGGTGATAAGAATGGTAAAATCACGCTATATTATAACAGAAGTAGAGAGTCTAAGGAGGAAATGAGAAGGTTGGAAAGAAAGAGTTAGGAATGGTGGTGGAAGTAAGGAGAAAAGTGAAGGGACATTCTAAGAAAATTTAATCTAGCGAAGAATTCATCTAAGGAAAACATGATGGTAAGCATAAGTGGCACTCATAAGAATTTTAGTGAAAAATGGAAGGATATATATATACTCGCTTTTGCTCGTTGGGGGCTGCGCCCCCAAACCCCCCATTCCCCTACATTACAAGTGGTCACATGAAAAATGTCAGTGACGAACCGGTACTTCGTTACAAAAAACGGATTGCGCCACCAGACGGCCCATATATTCGCTTACATGTTTGGTCCTCTAATATTTTCTCGTACCGTACATTCACGATTTAGATATAGAAAAGATAGCGTTAAACGTTTCGACGTGGTGAAAATTACGTACGATTCTCACAAGATAAGATATTATTTTCCTAATGTAACGGGGAGCTATAGCCTTGAAAGTTGGTAGGTTTATCGTGGTTGAAACGCTCTATATTTCCGTTATTTGATGTTTTGTCGTATCTGCATCGTTTTCACCGTAGATTGGTTTAGAACCTTGGATTAGGAGTACAGTTTTTCCGTTTTACTTTGAACTTTTTGGAATTTTTCTTTGCGTTACAGCCCAATAACTATCAGATTGCCGAATTTCAAGTTCCTACCTCATCTGAAAGCTTCTAACCCGATATTTGAGTCCGATATTTTATTTCGGTGTGGGTGCTAAATATGAAAATTTGAAGTTTTTGGAATTTTTCCTTGTGTTACAGCCAAATAGCTATCAGATTGCCGAATTTCAAGTACCAAGCTCATCTGGAAGCTTCTAACCCGAAATTTGAGTCCGATAATTTGATTCGGAGGGTGGGAGTTAAATATGATAAAAGTGCGATTTTAGAATTTTTCGTGGGGTATTAGCCTAAAAGCTATCAGAGTGCCGAATCTCAAGTTCCTAGCCCATTGGGTGAGGGGGGCTAAATGTGGGAATTTTTCCTGGGGTTACAGCTATCAGATTGTCGAATTTCAAGTTCGTACCTCATCTGGAAGCTTTTAACCCGAAATTTGGGTCGCCATTTTGCTTTTTGGCACTAAATATGAAAAATTGAACTTTTTGGAATTTTTCCTTGCGTTTCAGCCTAATAGCTATCAGATTGCCGAATTTCAAGTTCCTAGCTCATTTGGAAGGGCCCAACCCGAAATTTGAGTCCGATACCTTGATTCGGTGTGAAGGGGTCTAAATATTAAAAAAAAATCGACTTTTGGAATTTTTCATGGATTTACAGCCTAATAGGTATCATATTATCGAATTTCAAGTTCCTAGCTCACCTGCAAGGGTCTAACCCGAAATTTTAGTCCGATAATTTTATTGGATGGAGGGGGGGCTAAATATGAAAAGTTTCAGCTTTCTGGATTTTTTCCTAAGATTGCAGCCTAATAGCTATCAGACTGCCGAATTTCAAGTTCCTAGCTCATTTGGAAGGGCCCAACCCGAAATTTGAGTCCGATAACTTGATTCGGTGTGAAGGGGACTAAATATTTAAAAACTTCGACTTTTGGAAATTTTCATGGGTTT
Source organism: Anabrus simplex (assembly GCF_040414725.1). Taxonomy (NCBI): domain Eukaryota; kingdom Metazoa; phylum Arthropoda; class Insecta; order Orthoptera; family Tettigoniidae; genus Anabrus; species Anabrus simplex. The sequence continues at coordinate 1,749,967,562 of NC_090265.1, forward strand.
ACAGCCTAATAGCTATCATATTGTCGAATTTCAGGTTCCTAGCTCACCTGCACGGGTATAACGCGAAATTTTAGAACGATAATTTTATTGGGTGAGGGGGGGCTAAATATGAAAAGTTTCAGCATTCTGGATTTTTTCCTAGGATTGCAGCCTAATATATATCAGATTACCGAATTTCAAGTTCCTAGCTCATCTGGAGACTTCTAAGACGAAAATTCAGTGCGCCACTGTGAATGGGGGGCTAAATAAGAAAAATTTGAGCGCTTTGGAATTTGTCCTGGGGTTACAGCCTAATAGCTATAATATTGCCAAATTTTAACTTCGTAGCTTATATGGAATGTTCTAACCCGAAATTAAAGTCCGATATTTTGATTGGATCGTGGGGGGCAAATATGAAAAATTAGAAGGTTTTGGAATTTCTCCATGGCATACACCCCAATATCAATCAGACTGCCGAATTTTAACTTTCTAATTCATATGGAAGGGTGTAACACGAAATTTGTGGCCGATATTTTGATTGGGAGTTTGGGGGGGCTAAATATGAAAAATTTGAACATTTGGAATTTTTCCTTCGGTTGTAGCTCCATAGCTATCAGATTACTGAACTTCACGTTCCCAGTTCATCTGGAAGGGTCTAACACGAAATTTGAGTCCGATAATTTGATTGGGCGAAAGGGGGGCAAAAAATTAAAAAATTCAACTTTTTGGAATTTTTCCGTGGGTTGCAGCCTAATATCCATCAGACTGCCGAATTTCAAGTTCCTAGGTGACTTGGAAGTGGGCAAACATTAATGTCAGTCAGTCACTGAGTCAGTCAATTAGCCTTGTGGCTTTATATATATAAGATAGAGCCAGGCAATGTGCACGCTAAATAGTGCAGGCTTTCGTTTGGAAATTTATTGCGAGCAAACGGTGCGTCGTATCGAGGTACGGATTGCGGCGTTACACGACCCTTTTAGTGGTCTACATTAGTGTCTTAGGCGCTTTCTCCCATCCCGCATATTTATGCCATAGAAAGAGGTGAACGTTTCGATCCATGTCAAATTTCGCCCACTTTTCACAAATTGAAAAATAATTTTGCCAACTTGGCAGACAGCTACAGTCTTGAAACTTTGCAGGCAGATTGACGATGAAACGACCTATAATTTTGGTTATTTGAGGTTTTGCCGTATCTCAACGGGTTTCGCCATAAATTGCTTAAGAATCATAAATTAGGCCGAAATTTCAATAGTGTTTCCACATGTACCCTCCGTTTTCCCATACTTGCAAGGCAGCTAGAATAACGAAAGTCGGTCTACACATGGCCAATGACGTTGCCGAGGAGCGTCCTGAATTTCGTTCATCTATCCATCTTATGAGTGTGTGAATCAGTAACATCATTTATGGAAATTTAACAAAAATGACCAAAACCTGGAAAATGAAGCTCAATCTAAGGTAGAAGGAGTCGAGATACGACAAAAAGTCATAGGACCAAAGTTGTAGATCTCTTCATTTTATGGGACGAAAGTGCAGTCCGCTTATTGATAACAATTACCGTTTAGCCACAAGAGAGCTCGAAACGAAAGCCTGCACCGTCATTTAATTTGGCTTAATATTTCGAATTTTTTAGTGGATGAAATATTAAATATTTTAACTTTTTGCAATTTCTACGTCGGTTACAGGCTAGGAACTACAACTTTGCCAAATATTATTTTTCTAGGGCACTGCATCACGGTATCCGCCATTTTGTTTGGGGGGAGGGGGGCAAAAATTTAAAATTTAAATTTTTTGGAATTTTTCCGTAGGTTACACGCTAATAGCTATCACCTTGCCAAATTTCAAGTTTCTAGCTCATGTCGAAGTGGGTAAACATTTATGTCAGTGAGTGAGCCTTGCGGCTTTATATATATAAGATAGGTACATTAAGACAGGAACAGGTTCCAGGAAGGACATTCCAGGAATCATTAAGGACAAGGTGCGGTTAGGAGCGCGCAGCTGTGAGCTCGCATCCGGGAGATAGTGGGCACTGTCGGCAGCCCTGAAGATGGTTTTCCGTGGTTTCTCATTTTCACACCAGGCAAATGCTGGGGCTGTACCTCTATTAAGGCCACAGCCGCTTCCTTCTCATTCCTAGGCCTTTCCTGTCCCATCGTCACCATAAGACCTATCTGTGTCGGTGTGACGTAAAGCAACTAGCAAGAAAAAAAAGACAAGGGAAGTGTATGCGATGATTTGCAGAGAAAGATGTATTCGTCAACAGTATGTAAAGATTGTTGGTTACAAAAATAACGTCCAGATAGAGAAGGTGACCAGTACTAAGTTTTAACATTTACCTACGATAAGAGACATTTACTGTAGGATACATAAGTTGAAAACTAGAAAAGCAGCTGGAATTGATAAGATTTCTGGAGATACACTGAAGGTAATAGGTCGAGTTATAGTACCATATCTGAAGTACTTATTTGATTCGTTTGCATGAAAGAGCTATACCAAATGAGTGGAGAGTTCCTATAGCAGCCCCTGTGTACAAAGGAAATGGCGATAGGCGTAGCACAGTTAATTACAGGCAAGTCAGCTTTACATGTGTTGCTTGTAAGCTTTCTAAAAGCATTATTTCTGATTATATTAGACATGTTTGCGAAATTACCAACTGGTTTGATAGAAGGCAGTTCGAGTTTATGATAAGTTATTCCACTAAAGCTCAGTTTATAGGGTTACAGAAACACATACCAGACATTTTAGGTTCAGGTGGTCAAATTGATTGCGCCGCTATTGATCTAAGGCTTTTGACAGGGTAGATCATGGGAGTCTACTGATGAAATGAGGGGTAATTAGATTATACAGAAGTTTAATGAATGGTGGCTATATTTCTAGAAGATATAAGTCTGAGAATTAGAGTAGGTGATCCTGTGATCATTAAGAGGGGAATTCCTAAAGGCAGTATTAGTGGACTTCAATGTTTTCTTATGGTATAGAACTGGCCATTCGCGGATTACATACTGTATAAAGTAATAAGTCACAGGAATGTGGGCGACTACAAGAAGACCTGGCCAATGTTGTGAGATGGACAGCAGTGTTTTTATGATAAACTTCAGTACGGCTAACAGCTTTCCAACCAGATCATCAAAGAAGGTCAAATACCATCAGATTGGCGACGGAACATTACGGTATCGTACCAATCTTCAGGAAGAAGGGAAGTCCTGCCGATTGTTCTAATTATCGCCCGATCAGACTTCTGAGCAACGCGATGAAGGTCTTCGAGCGTATTCTCGATAAAAGGATTCGAGAGATAGCTGGACTTGCAACGAACCAAGCTGGATTCGTGAAAATTTGTGGCACAACAGATGCAATCCACGCTGCACGGCTGTTAGTTGAGTAACAACGTGAAAAGAGCAACCTGCTTCATCTCGCTTTCCTTTGATCGGGTGCCACATGACCTAATCTGGTTAGCGCTACGAGAACACAGCATTCCAGAGCACCCTGTTAAGTGGGTACAGTTAAGTAGAACAATGGAGTTATTTTTAAGCTGTCGCAGGAGCGTCCGAGGATTTCCGGATCACTGTAGGAGTCCATCAACGTTCTGCTGTATCACCACAGCTGTTCATTCTTGTGATGGGCACCGTTACATCAGACCTCCACAAGCCAATATCATGGATACTTCTCTATGCTGATGTCATGTTGGCTGCTGAAAGAAAGCTTTATTTCCAGCGCCAAACAAGAGTGGAACAGCCAACTAGCGCAATCCACGTTGACGGTGATCTACCACGAGTAGAGAAATTTAAATATCTTGGCTCCACAATCTGACGATCGCTGACTTACGAGGTCAGTACAAAGATACACGCAGCCTGGCTGAAGTGGCGAATGACAACGGGCGTCACCTGCGACCGTCGGATGAAGGACCATCTAAAATGGAAGATCTACCGGATTTATCCGTCCTGTCAATCTCTACGGCACCGAGTGTTGGCCTGCTACGAAGGAGGTAGAACGTCGACTAAGCGTCATGGAGACGAAGATGCTTATGTGGACAGCTGGCATCACTAGACTGGATCATATTTCAAACGATGATATTAGGAGACGTTTTGGTGTTGCACCGATCCACAAGAAAATGCAGGAAAACTGTCTGTGATGGTTTGAGCATGTGTTGCGTGCAGAACACAATACATTGGCAAAGTCAGCGTATACATTGGAAGTCGCTGGAAAGAGGCCCAAGGGACGACCAAGACCGCGATGGACCGATACGGTGCACAACGACCTGAAAACTAAGACTACATCCAGACATGGTCCGAGATCGAATTAAATGGAGACAACGAATCCACGCAGCGGACCCTGCCACCAGGTGGGACAAACGCTGAAGAAAAAGAGGTGAAAAGTAAGGCCGACAGTTTAACCAAGAGGAAAAGTACTCTTGTTTCAATCAGTGCGTTGATGGGGCGATCACCAAGTACCTAGATGTTAATACAATAGTATATCTTCATTGGGGTGTCCGGCTCCATGGATAAATGGTTAGAATGCTGGCCTTTGGTCACAGGCGCCCCGGGTTCGATTCCCTGGCACGGGGTCTGGGTGTATGTGTCGTCTTCATCATTTCATCCTCATCACGACGCGCAGGTCGCCTACGGGACTCAAATAAAAAAACCTGTACTTGGCGAGCCGAACATGTCTTCGGACACTCCCGGCACTAAAAGCCATACGCCATTTCATTTCATTGGGGTAATCACATACACGGGACTGTAAATGAAGGCTACAGACATCTTCATATGGTTATGATTGTACGTAGGGTAGGTAAAGGAGAACGCATATACGTCTCTAGCAAGACTTCAATTATTATTATTATTATTATTATTATTATTATTATTATTATTATTATTATTATTATTATTATTATTATTATTATTTTGGACCCTCACCAGGGACAAAATACAGGGACAAGCAACTATTTGTTCTGGGCGATTTTCAAAAAAATAGCAATGTTATGAAAATGTTGCTGTCAGTGAAGAGATTGCGTGGAATGACATTGGTAGACGAATAAGTTTGAATGGTGTTTTTAAAAGTAGTAAAGCTCACAATATGAAGATAAAGTTAGTATTCAAGAGGACAAATAGGGGCAAATATTGGTTTATATGAAGGGGAATTAGGGATTGGAATAACTTATCAAGGGAGATGTTCGATTAATTTCCAACTTCTTCTAAATGATTAAAGAAAAGTCTAAGCAACTGAGAGGGACTGCCGTAAGAGAAGATTAAGGCCGGGCTGAGTGGCTCAGACGTTTGAGGCGCTGGCCTTCTGACCCCAACTTGGCAGGTTCGATCCTGGCTCAGTTCTGTAGTATTGAAGGTGCTCAAATACGTCAGCCTCGTGTCGGTAGATTTATTGGCACGTAAAAGAACTCCTGAAGGACTAAATTCCGGCACCTCGACGTCTCCGAAAACCGTAAAAGAGTAGTTAGTGGGACGTAAAAGCAAATAGCATTATTATTAGAGCAGATCACAAGTGACCGAGTGATGATTGATATTGGTATTGCTTTCAGTAATTTGTTACCAGGCTTCTCTGTCACCTTTTCTATCAGATCTCTTTATCGACACTTTCTCTTCCGACCCCGACGGTATTATGTTTGCGAGGCCTAGGAGTGTGATTTTTACGCCTTTCATAGCCACTCTTTTCCTTCTCAGATTCCTTCATTCTGTTCTTTTTCACTTCTAATTGTAATAAAGGGATGGTTATTTAACTTGACTTCTTAAAAAAATTAAAAAGGTTAATAATAATTACTTTTGGAGAAAAAGGACTACTACAGCACGGATTAAGGAAATGAAGGAGGATATGGAAAGGTTAAGCATCTTGGAAGACCAGCTGTTAGAAAGGAATATGTTTAGGAACACACTCTAGAATTTGGAAGGTGTTCAAGCTGCAGGAAGAACTTAGAAGACCGGAAGAGCCTGGACAGATGAACAACGGAAGCAGGCCAGTGAACACATGAAGGAGTATTGGGCACAGAAAACTCCGCACGAAGAGAAAGAAATGAAGTTGTAGCGTGATCCTTGGTGGTCCATTCGCTTGTAAAAAAAAATATAATAGAACATGAAATGAATTATGGTGAATGAAATAGGTTAAGAAGGTGAAAGGAATCCGCTGTGGACTATGGTAGGAACTGTCCTGGCAATTGCCTGGAAGTGAAAATGGGGAAACCTCAGAAAACCTTTCTCAAGATCGCCGACGCGACGATGGAGTTTGAACTCTTTCTTCATCCGCATAGAGAGCTTTCATCTATAACCGCAGGGTATTATTCATTCATTCATATATATCGTTTTTGCCATTATGGACAGGGTTTGAACTAATTATCTCGTGATGACAATTTTCACTTCTTTCCCTTCTTTCTCCTCTTCTCTTTGCAAAATCTCATTTGGTTGTGCTCCAGTTTCCTTTGTTCTGTCCACAATGTTCCTGTCTTCTCATTTACTATAAATTTTGTATTCCTAATATTGTTTCTGAATTCTTTTCTGGCTCCTATCATTTCCCTACCTGCCTTAAATCTTCCTCTATTTCATGATACCAATTTGTTTTCTTGCTTGAAGTGTTTACTACATCAAAGATTCTTTGCAAGTCTGTTGTTGTCCATTCTCTGTATGTGCCCATAGAAAGTTAGTCTGAGCTTCCTGATCATGTCTGAGTCTCTAAGTGTGCTGGTACAGCTCTTCGGTAGGTCGTTTCATCCATATGCCATCTCTTTGTATTGGTCCAAATAGTTTTCTGAGAATTGTGAGTTCTATTTTTTCTGTCTCTATGATGATAATTATTATTATTATTATTATTATTATTATTATTATTATTATTATTATTATTATTATTATTATTATTGTACCGGGAGGTACACCTCAACCCCATGCATTTAAATGAAGCGCCTTCAAGAACGCTATCTATCACATAAAAATTGAAACTAGTGCAAGAAGTTGGGACCTTGATTAACAAATGTCACTACTAAAGTGTGTTATTTTAAGGTTTCCTAAACTGACTGGATTTCTTTTGTTTTTTGGGGTGTATTAAAGTTTGCAACAAATATTTCAAGAAGTGTGGACTTTTCTCCATAGATGTCTATTTAAGAACTGATGTCAGGCACTCTGGTCCCAAGTGGAACAATTAGAAATTTAAAGAAATTTTGTGTTTATATGTTTTCTGAACTGAATTGACTTTTCTTATATTTGACACCTCAACGTTTGCAATACTTCTTACTCATTCCGCCAGCTTTGGAATCTGGCCAATAAGAAATTTTGTGTATTTATTCTTCAGCCAATCATGGGCTTCTTGTAACTTTTCGACTGTCCAGTAAAAATGACAGGGTGTGTCTGGTTTCAGTCCAGAGCCTTCTCGAACCTTCCTCTCAGGTATGAAAGCTGACGCCTTTTCGAGCTAACTTGTCTTACTGATCGTCGTATTATTGAGTGTGTGTGCTAAGAGAAGAGGCGAGGGCCCCATTCTTTGGCAGGCAGAACATCAGCTAAGGTAATGGCCACCATTTTTCTATCCCTGTAGTTATCTCCGCAAGCTGATTCGAGGGGAAGGTTCCAATCTTAAACTATATAACAGTCCACTTCCTAAAATGTAAACTTCTCTTTCTTCTCATGTAAAAGTTCAAGTAATTCAAAGGTACTTGAACTGAAAACCGGGGATAGAGAGTGCGTTACCCTCTCGAGCTCCCCTTCAATTAATCTTGAGGTGACTACGATTTTGTAACGCTTGTACATTGTAACTTATCCATCTAGTCACCTCAGTAGTTTAGGATTAGCCTCTGCATCGTCGGTCCACAAGCCCAAGTAGGGTTTTAATCTTTTATTTCAAGGAGCGCAAGTGTCCGCCTCCATACATTTTGAATGTTGGGCCCTGTTTCCACAAAGGCCCGGTAGAATGGGTACTCCATACTGTGCCCTACATTACCCTGGTGACTCAAGCAAATGCTGAGAACCAACCAGGTGTATTATAGTGGATAACTTACTCACCAAACGATGAGTAACCTTGGCACATAGCTTACCTGAAACGTAAATCCTCTTTCTGCAGCACAGCATAACTCAGTCGGAAAAAGGGGAACGTGGGCAAAAATGAGTCAGCGAACCATAAAAAATGAAGATGAATTGTGCGATCAGGTTATAAACTAACCCAAGCTAAAATAATAAAATGTGAGTTGCAAATTTCGTATAACAAATATTTATTACAAAATTAGAGTAAGATGACTAAGGTATAAATGAATAACAAATTAAATTTATACAAGGAATTCTTCCATTTATAATGACAAATTTTGGATCTTCTTTCGTCGCCTGCGAAAATGACGTGAAAAGCTCGCATCCCCAAACTTAGATGCATCGGCAATCAGGTTACCATCCTAGGCGTTTGGCTCAGACAAAGGCTAACCTCCAACAAAATGAAACCAATAATGAATCAAGAGATAGCTAACTCGCTTATATAAATAATATAAAAAATCATCCCTACTGATATTATGCTACAGGACTTTGAGTAACCACACACGTACTTCCAACTAAACATGCAACACAAATGCGTAATGTAAAAGATTCGAACTCACGACTTCGCAGAACACGTTGCAACCACTCTAATCATTATACATTTGAAACACTATTATAATGCACAGACAGATAATGGATCTCAAAATACATGCACGAAAGGTACACGCAGCCGTGTATACATTTTACTTTTAAAAAGCCTGCGAGAGTCAGGTCAAAGATCCCTTCATTAGACAGGGACTTTATTGTACAAGGCAGACATGTAGAGTTTCCCTAAGCGAGTGACGTCAGTAACCTTCCCCTTTTTGCGACCCTATGAGCCTGCCCGACTCGAGTGCCATGCTGAATCGCGATGATTTACGAGCGGCTGAGAAGTAGTAAACTAACAGGCGAACTACCAGTCATTTCAACATCAGCTCCATTCAAGATCACCAATTACCAGGCCCTCTTATTAATATAACTCACGTGTAAGTACAGCACGTATTCTTATTCATACAGTGCAAAACACAGCACTCTAAATTTATTCATAATTCAACCTCACCGCGAGCATTTATTCCATTACATTGTCGTGCATTTTCCTGCACATATAACTATCATTTCACTTCATATGCCTGCATTCATTGCGCAACTTAAGGCTATTATCTATCATTTCTGGGCTTTTCAAACACACGTTTCTCGTTTCTTAGTTATTTATGCGTGTATTCATGGCGAATTCGAATTCGTGCGAGACCCCAGATGAATTAAGGAAATATAGAAGATCTAGTATTACGACTATCAACAAATCACTTATATTTAAATATGCCTCATGCATTCTAGCTAGGCCCTAAGACTTTTGGTCTGCCTATAAGAAAAACTTTAGACTGTGCAAGTCTCCTGTTTGATGAAATTACAACTACCCTTTTATCAGTGACTGAAGACATACAAGTTATGACACAAATGAAAGCAAATTATGAAATATAATGTGCAAATTAAACTATCTTAACCGAGTGCGTCTTGAGCATAAATCTATGTGCAAGTGCCCGAGGACAAATTTACTATTTACATGTTAACCTAAAAACGTTAATTTACATCTTTAAATAGTTGACGCTATCCTATCTCTGCTCCATGCTGAGAAATTAGACTTTGCCTGACCTGCATCTGCGATCACACCTGAGCAGTTCTCCTCGCGGACATGCGATTTAGTAAGCCATGCTAATGTTGTGGATGGAAGGCAGCAGTTCGGGGTTCGTGACTGGTGACACGAGCATCTGCGTGGTTCAGCTCGATGCTCGTACTGGTGAGTTAATCGCCGCCGCCTCGTTGTTTACGTTGCCTCGACTGGATGTGATGTAGGCTGTCAGCGGGTCCTTGTTCACTGCCTCGCTGCGGTGAAGGATGTCCCGTACGAAGTTATAAGGTTGCCTTAAGTAGGCTGTAAGGGTTTGGGAGCGCAGTCTCCTTGATAGAATTGGTAAAGCATACACATATAGGCCCTTTCTTGTAAAGTAAACTGGGTGCCTTTGGAAAGCCGGATCGTGTAATATTCTGGATAAAAAGTGCTCGTTTGATTATTAATATCCTGTAAAAGAAAGTTGAAGATCTTTCGCCTTGAATGTGTTAGAAATGAGCCTCAGTGCCCTTGTTAAATTGTCAATTTAAAGAGCGACAAGCTCAGGTCCCTTATGTTTTTGATTTACCTACTTTGTACCTGGTCTAACTAACTAGTTCTGTAACTGGAATCCTGTTTTCGCAAAGCTAATTGTTACATTTTTTATTCTGAAAAGAAATCAAAAGAAATATAATCTTTATTTTTCAAAATTTTAAATGAGTCTTCCGACTGTCAAAGATAGACCCATTCAAGCCCGCACCTTCTTTCACCTCTGCGTTCCACAGAACACATCGGATCAATTATTATTATTATTATTATTATTATTATTATTATTATTATTATTATTATTATTATTCACCGTAGATTAAAAGGCAGCCTATATGAATATATATATTGGAGGTAAACTGTAATTCAAGAAGATTGCGTCGTTCTGAATGGCAGTAAGCATTTATCCAGTACACTTTCCTTGGTCGCGCTAAACGTTTCACTTAAGGAGGAAATACACAAATTCATGAAGACACCGCTGGGTACCTCCGTGTTTAAAACAGGCAAGACAATTTTGCTCCTCTCGACTGCATTTTGTTCTCAGGGAAATTTTCAGTTGAGTTTTCTTTTCTTCATTTAACCATTATAAATGTTACATACTGGTCTCGAACGACAAAAACAACCAAAACAAGCAATGTTTGTTGCCGAGAAGAGAGAGTTCAAGTTCACGTCAGTGAGTCCTCTTCACGGTCTTTCGAAACAGCAACGCGTTCTTTTTCTTGCGACTGTCGAAGGGAGAATTATGCGTGGTAAATTAGGTTTCTTTCATGGAAAATAAGTTTTAATGTTGAGCTCGAAACTACATTATACGGGCTCGACACTACCTGAAATCAGCAAAGAAAACTGAGGAGGAATGCAATACGATGTGCGGATTGTGGTGCAACACGAGCCAAGCAGCCAGATGTATTCAAGTCTAGGAGTAGAAATGTTTGAAGAAAGGTACATCAATGGAAAGAGGAATTAATGATGCACTTCTAGGCATTCAATATATTTAAAACTTTGTACCATAGAACTTGATATCCTCAAGGTCATTGGAAAGCTCTCCGACGAAGCAGAGCTGGAGGTGTTCGAAATAGGGACTCGGAAGCAAGAGGGCAAGTACGAAAGCGTAATCAGTGGAAAATCTGTATTTCTCTCCAGGGTATAAGGTAGACTGCATTGATATTATGTGCTTAAGGATGAACACCAGTATTGACTCAAAACGAATACAAATTTTAAATCTATACAAATATGTAATTGTGTGCGTTTTCGTCTTTTTATATGAAAAACGCTTATTAATTTTATTGCATAACAGAGTCCAATCATTGGTAATATGTATTTACCGTTTAACTCTTTTCTTTTGTACAGTCGCTCAAACAACAATGAGCGCATGATATTGTAATTTTCTCGCAGGTACTCTTTTATAGATATGTTTGTTGTAGGTATCGACAGATTTGACGTGAATTATATTTGGATGATTATAGAGCAAGTGGCTGCGCGGTTTCAGTCACGCAGCTTGCTTTCGGGAGGTAATTGGTTCGAATACCACTGAAGATTGTTTTCCGCGGTTTCCGCACTCAAGGCAACTGCTGGGCTGTACCTTAACGACACGGTCGGTTCCTTCCCACTCCTAGTCCTTTCCTATCCCATAGTCGCCATTAAACCTATCTGTGCCCGTGCGATATAATAATAATAATAATAATTGTACCGGGCGGTACACCTCCACTCCGCTAATTTAAAATGTGCGCCTGTTGAAACTCCTCTGCTGGAGGAAGTCTGAACTTTATTGACGGTATTAATTTTCTATCTTCTCAGAAGATGTCACTACCTGTAAATTTTGGAGTTTTAGAACTGTGTCATTTTTTATGTGTTTTTGTTTCGCTTGAAGTAAGAAGTGTGAACTTTCTCTTCTAGAGGACACTACTGAAGATCTACAATAGTGCAACCTAGTGCGGAGTCAAAGAACTATTTTTTTGGAGAAAATTTAATTTCAAGAGTTTGTTCTTTGTTAAATTTCTTTCTGTCATTGTTTAAGTTGGCAATATTTTCCCCTTTCTTCCCCTTGTTATGAATGTATCCAATCCCGAAATTCTTCTATTAATTTCTGACCAATCTGGTGTATCTTCCCCCAACTTGTATCGGTTGCGGGGTCCTAGCCAATAAAATAATTGTGGGCGGGTGTTTTCTTTCCCCTAACGCCTAGAACCTTCCACGAGAGGATATAAACTGCTGATTTTTGGGTCTCCGGGCCACTTCTGTTCCATCTTTCAGTGTGTTAAGTACATAGCAGGGGGCGGGAAGCGCCTCTTTCTTCGGCAGCGGTCAACAACAAGGTAATGGCCGATTAATAACTTCTTTCTTTGCTAGCTCAGCAGTTTAACTTTCGGGGCGGGTTCTAAGCGTTCAACCATGTAACCTTTTCCTAAAATGTAAACAAACTGGTATCTATTCTATTTTCACATGACATATCGGGATAGAGAGTGCTTAACCCTCTCGAGCTCCCACTCACATCGTCTTGAGGTGAACTTATTTTTCTCAACCAATTCTTCCGTAATGTAATGTAAATTGCTATTAAGTCACCTCTGCAGTATGGGATTAGCCCTTGTATTAACGGCCTAGTGCCAAGTAGGTCTTAAGCAAAGTGTATTAGGAGTGCAAGTTCGCCTCCTCTCAAATTGTATTTTAGAAGTCATGTATTAACCTTCTTGTCATTTAACAGACCTCAGTAGGTTGGGTATTTTACCCCTGGGTATATGTCCTTTGAGGACAGCTTAAAGGTGGAGTTCGGAGTGGCCTATGATAGGCTTGTATTTTAGGGGGAAGTTGCCCTTTCTTGAAAATTGTGTTTCTGCCTCAAGGAGGCTTTTGGGTGTAATTGGAAGCAAATGTTTCTGGCATGTTTGGGGGTTTTCGGCCCCTTTGTTGTATGGTGTTCATTGTAAGGCTGGGCTCATTGCTCAAGAATTATGTTTCTGACTTTTGAAGCCCCAAATGGGGTACCTATGTAAATGTATTTTTCAATCGTGTTTCGGCTACTAAGTACCTGTTCTATTTGTTGTTACCTAATTTTGAAAAGAAAATATAACCTTGTTAAATTTTAAAATTAATTTCACTTTAGTAGCTTGAGACCTATTCACCACCCAGCACCTTCTTTCATGCATAACTACCACAAAACACGGTAACAATAATAATAATAATAATAATAATAATAATAATAATAATAATAATAATAATAATAATAATACTATTTTTAAGGTTTTCGGAGATGCCGGAATTTTGTCCCGTAGGATTCTTTTACGTGCCAGTAAATCTACGGACCAGAGCACTTTCAAAATAATACCACCTGACTGAGCCAGGATCGAACCTGCCAAATTGGGCTCAGAAGGCCAGCGTAAAGTAAATTGTAAAATAAAAATAAAATATTTAATGCGAGGAACGAACTTGCACTCACTTTTTATATAGCGAAGAGCTGACACCGCTAACTTTCTGATTTCATTACAATATCAATATTGTATTGACTTCTTATAATTCGGTCTTCAGGTAGGGGAGCGGTAGGCATAGTAGTAGTAGTAGTAGTAGTAGTAGTAGTAGTAGTAGTAGTAGTAGTAGTACGGGAGCAGATGAAAAAAGTTGTAACGAAATTCGATTGAAGTTTGAAGCCTTCGTACGATAGGCAGTTACCGATAGGTGGCAGCGCGTGTTTATCTGAGTACCTACAATTTTCTCCAGCACAGTCGAAGACGCGTTCTCAGATTTAGATGCAATAAACATTAGTTTGCTAAATAAACTTGTTTTCTCGGAATAATGAAAATCCAGGAATTCAACCGTGCCAGAGATGGAATAAATGAAGCCCCTATCTCGTGGCGACGATGGGAATTGTGACGGCTGCCGAAGCCTGTCCACTCCGGGGCAATCAATCAGTCAGTCAGTCAGTCAGTCAGTACTGATCTGCATTTAGGGCAGTCGCCCAGGTGGCAGATTCCATATCTGTTTTCTAGCCTTTTCTTAAATGACTGCAAATAAATTGCAAATTTATTGAACATCTTCCTTAGTAAGTTTTTCCAATCCCTAACTCCTCTTCCTATAAACGAGTATTTGCCCCATTTTTTCTTCTTGAATTCCAACTTTATCTTCATACTAGCTGTATTACCTGGCGTTGCCCGTTTTTTAAAAATGTTTACCTTAAAGATTTATATTACCAGTTATGTGTGAAGTGAATTTTTATAGAATTCCTTTTTGAAATATTGATATTTTATTATCTGTGATGTAGTTTGAGAGTTATTTAAATGTGTTTTATTTAAAGTTATAGTTTATTTAAGTTCTGAGTAAAACTTTATCCTTATGGAAGTTCGAATTGACTGGGAAGTATTTGACCGTCGCACTATACATACGATGTACACGATTTCAACTGCCACTGGGACTGCCACCAATGATCCTTGCGACCCCAAAAGCAGTGGATTCAACACTAATATCGGTTGTGTTAGACTTTACTTTTAAGTCCATCTCAGACCCCCGTCTCAATAGAGGCTGAACGTGGACTTTTTAACGGTATCCAGAGCGTAACATTAATTCATCTCAGCAACACAAACAATGGATTCGACATTAATGTAGGTTCTTCTACCACTTTTCCCCACATCTGTGGTTTTGAGGGAACGAACTGCGTCATACTTTTGGATTTGGCCCTGTTTTACGACCAGATGCCCTTCCTGATACCAATCCTATATGGAGTAATATAATCACTATTGCGTATTTCTGTCGTGGTTGGTAGTGTAGTATGTTGCCTGATTATGAAGAAGTGCTGGGACAAACACAAATTCCCAGTCCTTGAGCCACAATAATGAATCAAAAGCGATTAAAATCCCCTACCCGGCCGGGGATCAAACCCAGGACCCACTGAACCAAAGGCCGCTAGGCTAACCATTTAGCCAAGGAGTCGGACGACATTAATATAAGTTATTTTCCATTATTTATACAGGTAATCCCCTCCCATTCCCCAACCGTAGCGGGGCTGGGGATGTTCCATCTGCACAGGTTTTTCTTTTTTTCCTGATGGTCATATGTATACCAAGTTTCGTTGCGAGCTATTCTGGAGCATATTCACGTACATCTATGATCTCTGTCATTTTTACATTAATTTTCACCCCTTCTCAACCTCCATTCTGATTGCGGCTGAAGTATAACTTAACCAGCACCCGGAGTGTCACAGATCAGCTCAGCAACCTCGTAAACAATGGATTCAACTTTGACACCAGTCGTTTTTGTTTTTACTCTTTATCTCCTCCCCTAGGAGTGCTAGGGGTGTTTTCCTCCAACAGTATTTATTTCAGACAGTAAGTCATATGTGCACCAACACTGTATGAGGGCTATGCTGGAAGAATCATACATACATGCGTAATTTCCATAAGTTCGGATATTTTCCTTCTCTACCCCCCCCCCTTCTCATCCTTATACCAATGCTGGCCGAACATGGACTTCAAAGACATCCGGAGTGTCATAATAAATTCATTTCAGGGACCTCGAAAATTATGGACTCCACATTCATATTGAACCCATAATTCTACGGAGAGAAAAATACTTTTTTTCTCAATATTTATTTGTATCAAGAAACTACTTTTATGTTTGAGGGCAGCCATGTTGCGCTCCTAAGAGCCCCGGTGTCGCGTGGGAAGGATCTCATTCACGGCAAGCTCGTGAAATACCGGGACACCTCGGCGGAACTCGAGTGCCCGACAATTCTTTAAATTCATGGAATTCTATACAACGAGGGATTTTGGCAATACAGTAAATAAAGAAATAAATAAGTTAAATTATTCGTACACCCTACGTGAACACACAGCCCCCAGGGAAAAACAAATGCAGTTAAGCCTAAGTACATGTTAGCGTCAGATCAGTGAACCAGCTACACGTGCCAAGGTCAGGGGATGAAGAAAACGCGCGAAACGCACGGGCAGAAATAATTTATTTCCCCTGTTGTGAGTGTGGTAAAATTATAAGATTAACATCTAAAATAAGTGCAAGCCTGTCCGGAAGTCTGGGACAAGTCTCATCAAAATCGGTCTATTGGACGCAAAGTTGGCAGATTACACAATCAAGCTTAATAGTGGGGATAGCGTCCCTTCTGAGATTATAAAAGAAACCCCCCACCGTATATTTTTCAGAGTCGATCTGGAACTTGAAGCCGCGGGAGCTAGTGCCCGTCGTCATTGGAAATTCGCGCCAGATTAATCGACAAATAATTAAATACATGTCCGTGGCTAAGGTCCACATACTCGGTTAAGAAGAGAACGTGATTGGAAAAGTTCTGAAAGTTTACCGACGAACTAGGGAAGTGTAGGCGTTGGTTAAAATATACACAGCAGATTTTATTTATATCATCTCATGTACGTTTGAAAGTGAAGAGGGTTGGGGAAGCTATTCAGAGTAGTTCTGCTCCCTTTATCTGTTGAACACCTGTTTTATTGGAGTAACGGAGAGAGACAACTCTCGGAACGATCCAGACAGTCGTAGAGGACTGCAAAACGAGGGAAGTTCGTGGTGCCAATTACAGAGAAAAGTGCGCGATTTATGTGGTAATTTTAATATCGTGTGTGAGAAGGGTAGTGTTTGTAAGAGTGAGATGTTGGAAATGATAATGTTCTTTGTGAAAATGTACGACTAAGGAGCGAGGTCAGCTGGTGACGATGTAACCAGAATGCTGGGAATGTCACCATTGTGCAGGTCTGTCTATTTTTATATTATGTTTTAGTTAGTTCTACTGTTCTGTCCCAACAAATTTTTCAAGATGATTGTCGGGTTGATATCCGTAATTATCAGGCGAAAGGTGGTGTAATTTTTGGTCAGCGCGTGAAACTTTCAGTGTGTAAATTTCATGTCAAGAAACGGCAAAATGCGACGCTTAAAATTTGGTGTTAATGTTCGATGAGATATTGTCCAAAGCGTGGAATTTTGGGAAGTTATAAGTTATAAATTAGTCGTGGCGAATATCTAAATTTCAAATATTAGTTGAATTCAGAAATGTTTGTCGATAATAATAATAATAATAATAATAATAATAATAATAATAATAATAATAATAATAATAATGTCTACCGCGGGATAAAGAAATTTTTCTATGTTAAAAGTGCATTTAACCAGTATATTTTTACAAGGTTCGCAGGCATATTTAGATAATTTCAGTGAAATTTAATAGAGTTATTATTAATGGGAAGGAAAATTTCGAGACATCGTGTATATCAATGATACGAAAAGTCGCGGTGTGCTCTTGGATTCTCGGGGTCCGGAAGTCGTAATAACAGAAAGTAAGAGATGTGTTTTATAGTGGTTGTTGTTTTCACCAGGGGATTGAATTATGAAAAGGGGTCTTGGAAATATAAGAAAAAGGGATTGAGAGCGACGAATTTATATGTATGTGGAGATGAGAGAGATGGATGAAATGAAGCCTGGATTTTAAGTGATACCGCTGGAATAAAGCGAGGAGAATGAGTTTGAGACAGGCTATATTTTTGAAGAGGAAGTATTTAGGAAACAGGCTGTGTTGAGGCAGGCTGTATTGTTTTCCGCTACCAATCCGAATTTGAGACGACTACTGTGTGAAGCACCGTAGATCCCAAGTGAAAACGACTCTAGTAAAAGGTTAAAATCTTGGTAGTAAACGTCCAGCGATGTGTTACTTAAAGCACGTATGAATATTAAGATAATGCGATCTCAAGGATAAAAGAGCACTTTGGACCCATGGTTGGGGTGTATTGAATTTGTTCATTGGATATGTCATTGATATAAATAGTTGGAATTGACGATAGGCGATTTGAGAATTTCGAATGCGGTAGTGATGATTATTATTTTGAAGGCATCCACTATGGTAAACGTGCGTTGGGAATTGTCATTGCTTCCCTAAAACTTCAGTGCACAGGCTGAGATTGTGTTTGAGGTGGAGAATCGTTCGTCACGTATATTTATTTTCGAGTTCACGTATTGTAACGAGGTAGAGACTTACTGTATTTTTGACTTGCATTCGTTTGATAGTAAGAGACGTGGTTCCGTCGTGTGGTATTTGTCTGACCAGGTTTAGTATTGAAAGTCGGAGTTGTTTGAAATTGCTAGTTCACCTGATATGTTAAGGGAGGCGTAGTACGACCCACTTTGACGCCCGACGATAGGATTAGGACGTCACATGTTATCCTTGGAGTCACTGATGATGAGACGTCCTAGTTCACGCCCGACGATAGAATTTGGAAGGTATCATGTACATAGTGATTAGTGTTAGGATGTACAGATTTCAAGTGAGCCCGACGATAGGTCTGGGATGGCAGCTGTACACACTCAAGTCTCAGTTTAGACGTTTCTTTTTTTTTTTTTTTTTTGTTGAAGTGGCCTGGACGAAGGTAGCATCTACAGTATGATATGATTTATGAAGAGGGTCAATGCGTAGCTCTCCTTGAGATAACGAGACAGCTATCGGCGGCTGAGGGTTGCCCAAATGTTGGATATCAACCTGATCTAGATTAATTATATTTTACTGTAATTCTCCGCGCGTGTTGAGCTTTAATGACTTCGATATGTTGATTTATTTTACGGACTTAATTGTTTTATCGTTTTGACGTCCGTCTCGTTTGATAGTGTGCATATTGACACTCAGTGTATTAGTGTGAGACTTGAGTTGCGAATGCGGTTTCGATTCGTCAGCTAGTAACAATATTTTATTTTCAATCTTGTCGTACTTTCATTTTATTCATAGTTGAAAGTAATTAAGTAATCACTTTTTAAGTAGTGTGTTGGGACAGACAATAAATAGATCTGTACTAGTAGCATTGTTTTTCAAGGGAAAGAATTCCTTAAAGTTGTAGTAACTTTTAACGTGGACTGGTAATTTTATTTAGCATAACAAAACCATTTCTAACCTGAAAATCGGTTCGATAATACTTTTCAAGTGACTTTCCACTTTTTAATTAACGTCAGTGTTTGGCATTTCTTCTAAATGCATGATGAATAAGCGTTTTCTGCATTTCGCAGTTGTGTTCCTTTAGAACGACATAACGTAAGATCCTCACGGATCATGTTGTTGTTGGTTCCTTCCGAACAGCTGTTTTTGGTGATGCACATTTAGCATCGGGATTACCTTATCACTTAAGGGTGTCATGAATGACAAATACATGGTGGGATTTTATTTCAATTGTGAATGATGCTGTTAACTCGTAGTGAACACCATGCTTTCCCATAATATTTCGCAACCTATCCAAAGCAACTGATAGTCAGTTTGGTTCGATTAAGGGTCCATTCGGCGGGTGTTCCGTATCCGTAAAGGGTATTCGACTGGTGGATAACCTTAATTGAGAGAAAATCAGGCGTTCTACTTGTTGAAAGTCAGATTTTCCACGGATCGTGTGGATTAACTCTCAGTTCTCGTTTGGAATAATAGGTGCCCGGTTTTCAGGTCTTCCCTTTTCCAGTTTTTCAGTTTCGCTGTCCACTAATATAGTAACTTCTCCGAAGCAACTCTTCGATATTGTAAGAAGCCAATCAACACTATGTAATGCGACTGTGTTTGAAACATTCAAAAATCAATAATTTATAATTTTTTCTTCAAGAATGCATATTAAATTCATAATGTTATCGTGCTATTTCAATTTAATAAAAGTTAGTAAGCACATTTTGCTCCTCATTTCAAGTAGTTAGGCTCTCTTCTGAACCCCATCGTTTGGTTAAGATCGTGACCGAATTTATTCCCGCAACGAACCATTGATTTAAGAGTTCTAGATCGTTCTACTGTAGCAGCCGTGGCCGACCAACGATGGAATGGTAAGTTCAAGGGTTCAATATATCTCGTTTATTTTAATATTTCACCCTTCTTTCCGTATTTTTTATAATTCAACTCCGCCGCTAGCGGTGCTAGCTTAATCGTACCCCTCTAGTAATTTTTCCAGATAATTCATATATGTGCTATGTTTGGTTGAGAGGTATGCTAGAACATATACACATACGTCCGTAAACTGTCACTTTCGACATTTTCTTTTCTTAATTCGCCCCCCCCCCCTCTGCCGATTGGGACTGAACACTGTTTTAAAAGGCATCCAGAGTGTCACAATTCATCTCAGCGACCCCGAAAACTATGCATTTGACTCAGATATCGGTCGTTTTCGATTATTTTTACATTTCACCCCTACCCTAGCGGGCTAGGAGTCTCTTACCCGCACAGTATTATTTTTCCAGATAGTAAGTCATACTTTTGTCAATATTGATAGAGAGCTATGCTGGACGTACACACATACGTTCATTATCTCCAACATTTGGGTCATTTTATTTTTTTCACTCTCCCCGTATAGGGGCCTGAACTTTTATCTCTCACTCCCTCCTCACCCCCCACCGAAAAGTCCGGAGTGGTACTGTTATTTCCAGCGACCCCAAGAGCTATGGATTCCACACTATTTTCGACTATTTTTATTTTTAGAATTTGGAAATATTTTTTACCTTTACTCACCTACGATGCCAAAGGAGGTTGAAATTGGACTTTAAACCATCCGGAGTGTCACTATCATCTCAGCGAGCCAGAAAACTATGCATTCGACACTATTTGAGATTACTCTTTTTTCTTACCCCTCACTCCCAACCAATAAGAGTGCCAGCGGTGTCTTACCCCCACGTGGTTAGTCTTCTGATAGTAAGTCATGTGTGTGGCAAGATTGCTGTAAATCGGTCCAGTAGTCCTCAAAACTATGGATTCGACACTAATATCGGTCGTTTTTAGCTCTATTTATATTTCACAGCCTCCCTTGGAGATTCCCGGGGTGTCTTGCCCCAACATTTTTCACAGATAGCTAGAAATATTTGTACGAAATTTAGTTGACAGCTATGTTGGAAAATACATACATCCATAATCTCCAACATTTGGGTCATTTTATTTTTTCACTCTTTCTCTCCCCCTATGCCAAATATGCCTGAACTTCTATATCTCACTCCCCATTCACCACCGAAAGGCGGGCTGAACATTGACTTAAAAAAAATCGACCCCGAAAACTATGGATTCGACACTATTTTCGATTATTTTTATACCTAAACCTCCTGACCCCCAACCCCTATGGGGCCTTGAGATGGCTTATAATAAGAGCGAGAGAGAGCTACCAATAAGTGTTCAAAATTTGATTGAAATTACTCCAGTGGTTTAGGTAGAGATGCATCATTTACACACACACACACACACACACACACACACACACACACACACACACACACACACACACTTTTATATATGGTAAGATTGTGATCTTTCCTACTAAAGCCACCACTCAAACTTGATCATTAGAAATTCTTTACGTTTCGCAGAGAACTGTGTTCTGTGTCATCAGAAGAAAATCTTGACTGTCCACGAGAAAGGCTTCTTAAACAATGAGCTTTGAATTTAGACGTTATAATAGAAGTGGAAATGGTACGTTCCTTCGTTACCAGATGACTTCCCGGGAGTGGTGCAGCGCTAGTGTTCAAAGCGGAAGCTGACGGAATCATCAGAATCAGTCTAAGAGGGTCACATAACATGTGTACGTAACATTGACAGGTGTATGACTGACACAAACCTGGAATGAAACATCTGGCGATGCGGAACGTACGAATTTGAAAAAAAAAAGAGACGAAATAACAATAGTGAAGGGACAGAGAAGGCAACTACTTACGTAAATCCTTAATGGCTGGCAACAGGTATTACTTTATTCTTATTGATAGCCAGTGTCCCTGTTGAAATTGTTAGGATTTCTAAATATTTCCACAGCTTCCCGTATAATCCTGGACCTGAAGTGTCTAGTGTGGGTAGAAGCTCGAGCATCTTGGAATATGGCATCATGACCCGACAATAGAGCGTGCTCAGCTATTGTTGATTTGTCTGGCTGGTTGAGATGAATATTACGTTCATGTTCCTTGATACGGGTACCAATGGACCGGCATGTTTGGCCGATGTATACCTTACCGCAAGTACAGGGAATTTCATATACCCCAGGATGTAAAAGTGGGGACAATTTATCCTTGGTTTTATCCAGACTGTGAGCAATTTTTGTGGCGGTGCCAAACACGGTTTTTATATTGTGTTTGTGGAGGACTCTAGCAATTCGATTTGTAGTGTTGTGAATGTAAGGCAAGTAAGCATTTCCCTTCATTCTATTTTCTGTGAGCTTTGCTTGGTCGTTTCTCGTGGATGCAGGATGTATGAATCTGCAAATCGCTGTAACCATTACGCTTAAACGTTAATTTGAGAGTGTCCATCTCCATATGGATATTTGATGGCTCACAAATTCGTCTCGCCCTCTTGGCGAGTATCATGAGAATGCCTTGTTTTTGTGCTGGATGGTGGGTAGGCTTACGATGGACAGTATGTCCTAAGAAGCCCTCCAGTTTCTTTCTTACTAGAACAGTCAAGAAAGGAAGGCATCAGTCCGACTATCTCCATAGTGAATTTAATTGAAGGATGTTGCTTATGCAGGTGGTTTAGAAATAGATGAAGTTTCTCAGGACTCTGTCCAGACCACGAATGCGTCATCAACATATCTCCAACCATATCATAGGTTTGACGGGCGCCTTAGCAATAGCCGCCTCCTCAAAATGCTCCATAAAGAAAGTAGCCACTACGGGCACACTTCTCTGCGAAACGTAAAGAATTTCACCTTAATATCTTGACACTGTATATGCCCAAAAGCCTAGATCATGTTTATAAGTACAGGCCGTGAAAGCATCAATGGCAACATTAGCCCGTCTTTTTACTCCGCGTCTTGTGACATACTTATCTTTGGTCTGTGAATTTAGAGCAGTTACGCTCTCTTTACTGTGACTTGACTCAGTTCATCTTTCTCTAAACATATCGTTTTAGGTTCTGTTTGTCTCTGTAACTGTATTTTATACCTGCCACTTTTGCCTTTGTTTAATGTTTATTTCTCGTGGAGGTTTATTACGTTGGATGGTCGGCTCACTTGAAATTTGATTTAACACACGAAATTCATACAACCTTTGATCAAAAATTCTCATGCATTCATGGACGTCATGTTCTTCCGACGGATTTCTGGTGGCATATTTCTGTGGGCGTATAGCCTGTTGGAATAAGTCCAAAGCTCTAACCTCCAAGGCTTCAAACTTGAGAGTAGAACTTTGTTCAGTCGTATGCCAATAGATGAAAATATTAAGTGAAAACAAATTACCTCACCTCGTTGAATGAGAGGCATTTTATGGAGAAGGAACGAAGCATACGAAATTCCATTTCAGCCAAAACGTGCCTCTACCATAGAAACACCTACAACGAAGCATCCAACATCAACATTTGTTAAGATTGCATTCCTCAAACTAGCATGTCCAAACCATACAGAGTCTGGTATGAAGTGAGATGAATTTTCGTAGCGAGTTTTTACAACTGGATGCCCTCATGGCTTCAAACTCATCAGAGGAGTTAGTGAAATAAAACGGATAACGTGATATGTGAGAGTAGGAAGGGAGAAGGTGTACCCCTGCAGATACAAAGTCTAATTCTGTCTAATAGCACTAAAGGGTCTGCTCTGCTCAAGGCTTTACGTCCTTATCTAACGGACGAATCACCACCAACATCATGCTTTACTCCATATGAGTACTGCGGAAAGGTTTGGAATTTAATCCAGGCTTTTGGCAAGCATTATAGTGATTAAAAATTGGAGACTACCACCTCTCCTATCCTGCCAGCTAACATTCTAATGGTAAAAAAATCTGGACCAACAGGACTCGAACCGGCTAACTACAATGTTGGACCTTTTACACTTCACGATTTAACGATCACCAGACGCGCTGTGCGTGTTACAGGAAATAATGTGTTTTCATACCCGAAAAAAAGAAAGAAAAAAGCAATCATTTCACTGGAAGAGAGTATTTTTTACTAAACAGTTCAAGTATGATTGTGTTGATTTCATTGTTCTTGTAACCCATATTTTATACCAGTCTAAGTCTGTCAAATGTCCTCGTTTTTTCAGTTTCAGTACCGTATGTTTAGACCAAACTCGCGGCGTTTGGTAAAGCCAATATTACTAGTACTGTATGTCTGTGGAAGGCAACGGAAGCCTGAAGCAGTTCGACATCATGCAGATAGATATACAGTAGCCGTGCACCTACGTTATCAGGGCGACGAGACAATAAACTCGCTGATAGAAACTCATTTTTCTTTAAAAAATGAAAAGAAGTCGTGGTTGTGATAGGTTAAATTGGACAACAATCTATAACTGATACAAATTTTAGCTGTTGAAACCTTCCCGTTTTCTCAATACCGCTGTGAATGACAAACATAATTAGTGATTAATATATATAAATTAGAGTGACAAATTTTCCTTGATCCAAAGTTTCAACCTTCTCCCCCCCCCCCAAACCAAACGCCATGGCGCAACAGCTCCGAAAGGCCATGGCCTACCAAGCGACCGCTGCTCAGCCCGAAGGCCTGCAGATAACGACGGATCCTCTCGGCCGTTATTCTTGGCTTTCTAGACTGGGGCCACTATCTCACTGTCAGATAGCTCCTCAATTGTAATCACGTAGGCTGAGTAGACCTCGAACCAGCCCTCAGATGCAGGTAAAAATTCCTGACCTGGCAGGGAATCTAACCTGAGGCCTCTGAGTAAGAGGCAGGCACACTACCCCTACACCGCAGGGCCGGCAAAGATTCACAATGTCATTAAAATTGGATGTTGGCTGGTTTCATCTCTTCTACAACCAAGCAGATCAGTCTATTTTAGATCAAAGCTTTCATTTACACCTTAGTTGAACACCAGACTTTGTTGCTATTGGTAACATGTACATCTATTTAGGAAATCCCAGGACAACTCATGAAGAGCCTTGGCTTTCCAAGACAACTGCTGCCTAGCCAGATGGCTTGCACGTCACATCGTCAGTCGTATTATTTTTCATGACTAGATCCGCTGTCTCTACCACCCATTTTATCAGTCTTTTTCTCATGGGGCTAACCTCATTACAATCCTCAGTTCAGAATTAAAATCCTCGGACTTGCCGGTTATCTAAATCGAGGCCTCCGAGTAACAGACATGCACTCTACCTCTAAACCACGGAGCTGGATACAGGTAATTATACATTTAAAAAAAGGAACTATCGTAAGGGCACACATTTCTCTTTCTACCCTTGCCGTCTTTCTTGACTGTGTCGGATACGTAGGTTCTCGTATCTCCATATGTTTCAGTTTCTGCGATAGAGACTGTATCGTTTAATTTCGAAGCCGCTTCTGAAATTAAATTTTAAATTCAATTCCAGCACTTGCAAAATTACTATGTTTCAACTTCCTTCCCCGGTATTCATCATTCCTTGAGCTTATGTGAGGGATCACTCTTATGGAAGAGGACACAACATATAGAACGCTGCTACCTGCTTAAGGTCACTCTGAACACAATCAAAGGGCAATGCTAATGTTGCTGTCTTCCGCATTCCGAATCACGGATCTGATGACCAACTCCGACCTTGCCAACATTCTTTGCAAAAGACATCTTGTAAGTCTTACCATTAAGTAGAATTACTAGATGATTAACTAACTTACCCTTCTTGGATTTCGCTCCAATCTTAAGGCGGCGGGGCCAGTCGATATGCGTGTTCGTTTCTTCCATGATCTGCAAAAATAAGATAAATCTCAAGTCATCCTTAATATTAGGAACTGTGGTAACTATCAGTGGCGAAAAATAGTACTGAAGTTAATAAAAGAAACTACTATACAATTAGACTACTTCGGTTTGTTATTAGGGATTATTTTTAGAAGGGTAGCTTCTGACTAACTTTTGCTTTAATGACAAAATATTCCGCAGAGTTATTGCTACAGGTAAACTGGAAACACGTAC
Organism: Anabrus simplex; assembly: GCF_040414725.1. NCBI lineage: Eukaryota > Metazoa > Arthropoda > Insecta > Orthoptera > Tettigoniidae > Anabrus > Anabrus simplex. The sequence continues at coordinate 1,749,993,478 of NC_090265.1, forward strand.
CCAGATTAGTTGTATGAAATGAACATATTAAGTGGTATCGTTTATGGGAATGTAGATTATAAGGATCAATTGCTGGAGGGCATTCGCCGGAAACTCAAGCGTACGTCAATAGTTAAGCGAAAGAGCAAACACTCGGCACGGGACAGGAGAAATGAAGATTGATTGTGACTACGAAGCTCTCCTCGTATCATGCACAAAAAACATTGGCGTATAGTTCTCGCAAAATAACTTTTTTTTGCTATTTGCTTTACGTCGCACCGACACAGATAGGTCTTATGGCGACGATGGGACAGGAAAGGCCTAGGAATGGGAAGGAAGCGGCCGTGGTCTTAACCCTTTCAGACCGAGTACGCACAATTGTGCGGGTTCGTATTTTAGTTATCCCTGACCGTATTTGATGTTTTTTCGGCGCTACACCGGACTGCAGTGATTGTGCAGGACACGTGGCGTCTATTTCAATTGATTTTAGTATGCGCTTGACCGCCAGGGCGAAGGAAGAAGAGTTTAAAAAGCACAGTTGATCGGCGAGATGGCAGGAAGCAGTAGTGCCGAAAGTAAGTATTTATTTACTGCATTTATATTAATCTAGAAGCTTTACTGAATACCGGAATATATTCAATGAAGTGTGTAAATTGGTTAGTGAACGTAAATTTTGAAGCTACACCATCGTACGTGATACAACGAGGTTTTGAATTTTGATACGCACAATTGTGTGGGTCCTGTTTTTCGGATGTTAGTTTTTATTTTGTAAAATAAACTATTAATGTGTATTGAGGAGCATTTTAGTCAGTTCTTGACGTACAAACAACAATTCACACCTCCAGTTTTCTTTCAGGTCTGAAAGGGTTAAGGTACAACCCCAGCATTTGCCTGGTGTGCAAATGGGAAACCACGGAAAACCATCTTCAGGGCTGGCGACAGTGGGGTTCGAACCCACTATCTCTCGGATGAGAGCTCACAGCTGCACGCTCTTAACCCCACGGCTAACTCGCCCGGTCGCAAAAGAACAGACCTTTAAGAACTATTCGGTTTTGATGCATATTGCGCTCGATGTTACTATACATTTATTTTGCTATATTTACAAATTCAAAGAAATACGGAGTTGGAGCGTGCAAGCTAGAATTTCTTGGATGGAAATGGCAAAATTTCCGCTAAAAGTACATTTTCTGTTTCTACATACAACAACCGTTTAACGTTCTTTTTCGCACGGTGTTGGAATGTTATGTGAATTTTCCTGTTCATTGAGTTTCTAAAAGTAGTATTTAAAACTTATCAGTCGTCTATTGATAACATATAGCCTCTAAATAGCAAGCTAGATTCATCACTAGTGAAGAGATATTTACTATGTACAGTAAGAAAAACACTGTAAAGCCAATAACTAGTAGATTTACATATTAGGTCTTCAAATAAATAATCTAAGTAATGGATTTATCAGATCATTTTAACTCAATATCCCGCAGCTTATCCACATTGCTCATATTAGGAATTGTTTTAAAGGATACCTCGTCTTAAAATATAATAGTGAAAATCGTAATTCACTCCGTGGAATACAAAAATATTTGAGGTACTATTACCGGTCAGTTCTTCATAGTATCTGGTTAAAATAGCCTACGTAAACAGAACAGATTATTATTATTATTATTATTGTACCGGGCGGTACACCTCCACACCGCTAATTTAAAATGTGCGCCTGTTGAAACTCCTCTGCTGGAGGAAGTCTGAACTTTATATACGCTATTAATTCGCTACCTTCTCAGAAGATGTCACCACGTGGAAAATTGAGTTTTTGAACTGTGTCATTTTTGATGTGTTTTTGTTTCGCCTGAAGTAAGAAGTGTGAACTTTCTCTCCTAGAGGACACTACGGAAGATCAACAATAGTGCACCCTAGCGCGGAGTCAAAGAACTATTTTGTTGGAGAAATTTTTATTTCAAATGTTTGTCTTTGCTAAATTTTTTTCAGTTATTGTTTAAGTTGGCTGTATACCCCTCTTTTTCCCCTTGTTTTAGATTTATCCAATCCCGAATTTCTTTTAGTAATTTCCGACCAATCCGATGTATTTCCCCCCAACTTGGATATGTTTCTGTAACCTAGCCAATAAAAAGTTTGTGGGAGGTTGTTTTCATTCCCCTAACGCCTAGAACCTTCCGCGAGAGGATATAAACTGCTGATTTTAGGGTCTCCGGGCCACTTCTGTTCCATCTTTCAGTGTATTAAGTACATAGCAGGAGGCGGGAAGCGCCTCTTTCTCCGGCAGCGGTCAACAATAAGGTAATGGCCGATTAATAAATTCTTTCTTTGCTAGCTCAGCAGTTTAACTCTCGGGGCGGGTGCGAAGCGTTCCTCCATGTAACCTTTTCCTAAAATGTAACGATCTTTTCTTCTATTCTATTTTAAGCTGCATATTGGGATAGGGAGTGCTAACCCTCTCGAGCTCCCACTCACATTGTCTTGAGGTGAACTTATTTTCTTAACATATTCTTCGATAATGTAAATCAAATTGCTCTTTTCTAAAGTCACCTCGGTAGTATGGGATTAGCCCTTGTATTAACGGCCTAGCGCCAAGTATGTCTTAATCTTGTGTATTAGGAGTGCAAGTTCGCCTCCTCTCAAATTGTTATTTTAGAGGTCATTTAATTAACATTCTTTTCGTTTAATAGACCTCAGTAGATTGGGTATTTTACCCCTGTTTATGTCCGTTGAGGACAGCTTGAAGGTGAAGTTTGGTGTGGCCTGGGAGAGGCTTAAATTTGAGAGCGAGTGGCTCTTTTGAAAATTGTATGTTGTATGCCTCGAGGAGGCTTTTCAGTGTAATTTGGAGCAAGGGCTCCTAGGTATGAATGGGGTTTTCTGCCCCTCTGTTAAAACTTGTGTTTGGGGTAAAACTGAGCTGATTGCCCAAGCATTGTGAACTCGGGGCGCGAAGCCCAAATTCTGTAAATATTGTAACTACCTTATTTGACTTCCTATTGTGTACCTGCCATGCTTGTTACTTATTTATTTTGAAAAGAAAATATAACCGTATTAAATTTTAAATTTACCTTACAGGCACTATAATTTCGTAGCTTGAGATCCATTCACACCCGCACCTTCTTTTACCTCTACCTACCGCTAAAACTCGGTAACAATTATTATTATTATTATTATTATTATTATTATTATTATTATTATTATTATTTAAAGAGGCCTAACAGCTAATGGTAGAGGTGAACGAAATGAAAATTGAAACTTCAAAATGGATCCACTGACTAGAATCTAAAATGAATGATTAAAAATGGTCGTGAAACAAAAATCAGTGGACCCAATTCACAATTACTGGGACGATACCTTATTTTATTTATTTTTTAATTTTTTATATATTGTGCTTCAGACAGGTACAAACCTAATTATGTGAAACGCATATAATATTACATTAGATGAAAACAAATATTAAATTAAAATTATAATATCTCTTATGAAAGTCCTTGTAAAATAAAGTCATAAATGAAATAAAAATTACACTTCAGTAACATAATATTACAAATATTCAGTTACATATGCACATATTATAACAAGTTATTTAAAATATTACAATTAACATGATTTACTAACTGCTTTAAAGCTGCATTAGTACTGCAATTATACATGATGGTAGTGATGTCATCGAAGATAATGATGATGAGGTAGATGGTATAACTAGAAACTAGAAAGATAACTAAAGTTATAAGCTTAAGAATAGGAGTGAGCAAAGAGGGTTTTAACTTAGAACAGAAAACAATTAAGTTATTTGTTTACATTGTTTTACTATGGATATGTATGTAGTTTCAAATATGTCTAGTCTGTACTCATTGCTATATTCATTAAATATTTTCAATGAGTTTAACACTGGTGAATTACTATGTTGTTGGGTTCTTGATCTAGAGCAGTAGAAAGTAACATGTTTCGGGCGTGTAGATGGATTAGGGACAGACAAGTTGAACAGAGAGAGAGAGAGAGAGAGAGAGAGAGAGAGAGAGAGAGAGAGAGAGAGAGAGAGAGCTAGAGCTACCAATAAGATTGTTAAATAATTTGTAGACAAATAGAACTGAAATTACTCGTGTTTTTGCTAATAACTTATAGCCAAGTTGTTTCATTAAGTCATCATACGAATCAAATTTAGGGTAATTATTAGTTATTTTGTACGGAAAGTATCTAAGAAATTTGTTTTGCACCATTTCAACTTTGTTTTCATACAGTTTAAAGGTGGGATTCCAATCTAAAGGGTCCAAAATCCAGGTCACCGGGCCCCTCATAATGGTACTAATCACTGGTAAAGCTGAACCATGGTGTTTCTCCTATAGTGGAATTGATCACAGGTAACGTAGACTCGTGGTACGTGGTGTTATTAATGGGTGTACGTAACAAATGACGTAACATGTGTCCCTCTTCGACTGATTCTGATGGTTCGGTCAGCTTCCGCTTCGAACGCTAGTGCTGTGCCGCGTTCGGGAAGCCATCTGGTGACGAATGAACGTATCATTTCCACTTCTATTATAACTTCTAAATTTCAAAAGCTCATTGTTTAAGAAGCCTATCTCGTGGACAGTCGAGATTTTCTTCTGATGACGGAGTGCACAGTTCTCTGCGAAACGTTAAGAATTTCACCCTATTTTCTCGACACGACATAAGCTCAGAAGCTTATATCTTGTCTAAAACAACAATATCATCGGCAAATCTCAGGGTTTTGATTTCCCCTCCTTGGACGGTAATTCCCTTTCCAAATTCCTCTTTGATTTCTTTTACTGCCTGTTCTATGTAAATATTGAAAAGAAGCGGGGACAAACTGCAGCCTTGCCTCACTCCTTTCTTGATTGTTGATTTTTGTTCAGAGCCCTCGATTATTATCACTGCAGACTGATTTTTACACAGATTGTAGATAATTCTTCGTTCTCGGTATCTGATCCCAATCACCTTCAGAATCTCAAATAGCTTGGTCCAGTCACGACTATCGAATGCCTTTTCTAGATCTGAGGAACTAATAAAGATTAAATGCATGATGGTGAATGAAATTGGGCAGAGAGGTGGAATACATAGGAACTGTCCCGGCATTTGCCTGGAAGTAAAAATTGAAAACCACAGAAAACCATTCTCAGGACTGCCGACGGTGGGGTTCGAGCCCGCTTCTCTCCTGAATGCAGAGCTTGGGTCCAAAGCAGTAGTGCGTTAATACGCGCAACCACTTCACTCTGGTGCTTCTCTTTCTCCTGGAAACCTCCAAATTCCTTAATCTTCTTTCTGAAAAATGTTTTATCTAATATTGCGTTTCTTGTCACATCCAGCTCAGTCATATCCTGTTTTTATCATCATCATTATCATGTTGCATTCGGAAGATTATGTTCAAACATCCAGCAGTAAGAATGCGAATATTACAGGAAATTGCTTTCGGAGGAGGATTTCTTTCCGAATCTGAAGGCTGTGCGAGGTGTGATACTCGCTATATCATTTTCTCTTCTAGCAGACGTGAAGATTGTGGAAAGCTTTAATAAACAAAACACTGGTCATTAGGTAGCCTGTTAAGTCATTTCTTAACTTGCCTTGTAGAACAATCGTGCGGTACCACATTCTCTATGCGGTCCGTCCTTAATGTTATATTAGAGTTGGGCAGCAATAATAACCTAATTTGAATGGGGTATGCGAAGTAGCTCCGTAGGGAGAAGCTTTTACATGACTGGCCATCCGCATTGTCCCCCTGTGGTTGGGGGCGGTAGAATAACCACGGCATCCCCTGCCTGTCGTAAGAGGCGACTAAAAGGGGCCTCAGGGGCTCTGAACTTTGGAGCGTGGGTTGGCGACCACGGGGCCCTCAGTTGAGTCCTGGCATTGCTTCCACGTACTTATGCCAGGCTCCTCACTTTCATCTATCCTATCCGACCGCTCTTGGTCAACTCTTGTTCTTTTCCGACCCCGACGCTATTAGGTTTGCGAGGGCTAGGGAGTCTTTCATTTTCACGCCCTTCGTGGCCCTTGTCTTTCTTTGACCGATATCTTAATTTTTCGAAGTGTCGGATCCCTTCCATTTTCCCCTCTGATTAGAGGATGGTTACCTAGTTGTACTTCCTCTTAAAACAATCACCATCACCACCACCACCATCTGCATGGGCGTTTGCAAGACTACCTTTTATTCATTCATTCATTCATTCATTCATTCTGCGCGACCACCACGCACCAAATCATTTGACTACCTACTGGTGTCAACTTTTCCAGTTTCCCCCACCGAAAGCCTTGCAGGCGGCCATGGCCCGAGGATGACAATGCCACTTTAGTGGCATTGGTCTAGCGCCTGAAATGCCTTGATACAATCGCGAAAGGGTAATCAGTGCCGAAACGGGGTATGGTAGTGCCTGATATAAATTAGAGGAAGGTTTCCTGTAAATTCTCCTTTACGGAGGGGCTGGAAGTAGCTGGAAGAGGACTAGCCTTTCCACCTCAGGTACTCTTGTACTGGGCTATGTTCCTGCGTTAGTACTCGCTTGTCGGTCATTCGTCTAACAGGTAGGTCACCACGGGCTGTGAGGCAGGATTGGAGCCTCACAACACAACATAAAGCGAGAACATACGACCACACAAGGGGCTCAAATGAGCCAGCCTCATGTCGGTACACTTACCGGCCTTCTGTTTGAATTTAATTTAAAAATTGGAATTGGGAAAACATATGTACTTCTGACAAAATTTCTAAAAATATGTATTTACATAAAAATACGTTACCTAGAAATCAAGCATGCTTGTGACATCACGTACGTATTCAGCGTGCTTTTACGTGTAACTTATCTCTAACATTTTTTTAGATTTTTTAAAAATTTAGATTAGGGCCGTGCAACGAGACTTCGTCTCCACTTCTACCCAGCTCGTTTGGCCAGAGAATGAGCCTGCTTCTTGAACGGACATATACATACTCATAAACGAAAGAGTCTGGGCAGACTCCAACAAAACTCATTGCTGGTTAGTCAACCTAAACTGTAACAGGCTAGGAATACCAGACCACTCAGTAATTCAGTCATTCGATGGGTGATCGAACTAGTGATGGGATATTCGATTCATTTTACTGAATGGATTAATTTGATTCCGATCACGTTACTGAATCGATACAGTGATCCGATTCAAGGCACATTAGAACCACTGTTCCTATAGCATATGCGTAGTTTGTACTGATAAGACAGCAGCAACAACATTCAATGCTTGCTGCTGCCATTTGTTCATTCTATGAACTGCTTTCCTACGCGTCATCTAGCTTTCAGATCTAAGTTTCTCCTGCACCTACTTCTTCGCATCAAGTTTTGATGTTACAAAGCCTTTCCCCCACAGTGACAACTCCATTAAATAAGTAGGTATATAGAATTAGATGGAAAAAATATCTGTCGCACAATCAATGATTTGCTGTCATACAAGTGGGAGATTTCCTATCAGTTGTTTGCCTAGTAATTTCTTAAATGGTTTCAAATAGCGTTGAATTCATTGTATTCACGGTAAGTACATAATACAAAACAAATAAGTTACAAAATGAAATGCAGGAAAAAACAGGTTCTTATGCAGTAGGCAGGTTCTTATGCAGTAGGCCTACTAGACATGCTTATAATAATAATAATAATAATAATAATAATAATAATTATAATAATAATTATAATAATGTCGGTACACTTACCGGCCTTCTGTTTGAATTTAATTATTATTATTATTATTATTATTATTATTATTATTATTATTATTATTATTATTATTATGTTTGTCCAATCACTGCCGCGTATCTCTACGGGGTCGGGTATGAGGTTAGATGAATCTGTCCTGGCGGATTTCATGACCGGATGCCCTTCCTGATGTCAACGTCAGAGGAGTTAATGAGATGAAATGAATGACGTGATGTAGTAGGAAGGGAGAGGGTGAAACCCGGTGCCGGCTCATAGCCTACTCCTGTCGAATAGCACCAAGGGGTCTCCTCCAGGATTAAAGTCTCCATCCGACAGACGAATCATAAATAGCATCATATGCTCTCACTCCATATGAGCACTGCGGGGAGGTTTGGAATTTATCCAGGCCTTTGGCACGCAATCTAGCGATTAGAAATTGTATACCACCACCTCCTCTACCCTGCCGGCTAACGTACTGATGAGATTTTTCTGACCAATGGGACTCGAACCAGCTAACCACGTTGTCAGATCATAGACTATACAGTGCTGCAGTAAGTTGGCCATGTCTCCTTTCACATTCATACTAAACTAGAAAGTTTAGAAGACAATTTGCACCAGCCAGTTTAGAATCACTGTACAATTATGACTATCCTCTTTGAACAGTTTTGTGAAAAATGCATTTTATCAGTTAAGTGAATGGATCTTCACCAACTGACAACTGCTTTATCTCCATCTATAAGCACGAGAGAGAACTCTTGCCATCGAGGTTTGTGGAGTGATATCGACCAAATTTTGATCGTGGGGTGAAAATGGGAAACCCACGAAAACCATATTCAGAGCTGCTGACAGTGGGGGGGGGGGGGTCGAACCGTCTACCTCCCGAATGCAAGACGACACCTGCGCCCCCCTAACCGCACGGCCAACTCACTCGGTTTATATACTAGTCACATAACATTCACGTTATTTAAGCTTTCCTACACACTTAAATAATACATTGTGTATGACATGAATTTATGTCAAGTATTATCGCCGCTGACAGTCTTAATTGAATTCGGTCCATTCAGTCCGGTGATTAATTTTATATCCTGTATGTATGCTCCTTTTGTTTGTAAGACTAGTGCTTTATCCGTTACTTTGATTTACATCGGATAACTCGAGCGTCAAGCATTCTTCCTGGAAAACTTATTTCTAGGACGTTTAAGTACAGACATCGTTGCCGATGGTCGGACGATTGTGAACACACATCCGCCTGCCTGTAGCAGGCAGGGATGGGCTGCGAACGGAGGCGCGAAGAGTCGACTGTTTTCGGAACTGCTTGGAACTATAGTTCCACGTTCATCCGTGGATAACTTGTGATACAATGAATACAAGATGATTATTAGCCAGCAAACATTAAACATTGTCTTTGATTATTATCACCGTTATTCTTAATGTTGTAGGTCTATTTTGGCGAAAATGATGATGGTGAAGATAATAGTGGTAATAATCCGGCAGTATAATTTTAAATGAATGCCAATATTAACTTCAATGACGTAAAACAGAAAAAGGCGGTGCTTAGAGTACGATTGTACAACAAACATTTTACCTATTATTGTGCATCATATAAGCCGCCTCCGCAGTCTGTGGAGGCACCGGGATAGATTCCGGCCAGGCCAGGGATTTTTACCTGTATCATTTTTCGTGATGGTGAAATATGCGCGAATTATATACGGGCGTCATTGGTATAGTTCATTCGTAAAACGTATTTTGTGGGACGAATATTATTCAGTGTTCATTGCCGCACTGTATAGCCATGAACCTGTGGTGGGAGACAAGATTGGCGTTGTTTATTACGGCTTCGTTCACTGTGTTTATTTTTAATGGTTTCATCTATGTTCGAAATATGTTAGTGGCTTTAATCATATTAGATTTGTTTTCTTCTTTCATGTGTGATTCATAATGATTTACCATCGATATTTGTTTATCAGTTTCCTCATCACGACAAATAAAGGCGTGATATGAAATGCCCGTGGTCTACTTTCTGACTTGACACGTTTTATTATATTTCAACTTCACCATTACGCTCGTCTTCTATAACGATACCGTACTTCATTCTACAAAATTCTTAAAAATCTCAGTGGGAAAATGAGCAGAAACATGTACAATATTTCAGGTTATTTTCCGGCCCCGCAACGAGAGTTAAGTTAGCTTGGAGTCGCGAGTCTTCATGCGAACCGAGTCCGGTGTTCGGAGTCGATGGCGTCGACACTCCATTCCAGGCTTCAGTCGCGCCCATCCCTAGTAGCAGGGGACGGAGTTACTACTCTCCCTTGTTCAGTGGTGGTCAAGTTATTCCGTAACTAGCATGGCTCCAATGCTTTCGCAAGTCAGCAGGGGTCGAAGCCGTATGTAACATGTATTTATGCCATTTAGTTACAATGAAAATCTTTCAGCTTCCACAATTTTGGTAGGATCCCAAATACCTTAACAGAGCTGATAGGAAAACTCTGGGTATTTGAACTCAAGAGTTAACATTTGCAGGAAATAAAAGGACGAGCAACAAGAAACATACAAAGTCTTATTTGAATAGTAAGGTCTGCTTCGCATTTGTATAGCATTTTAGTAGCATTTTATCGCGTTTTTAAAACATGTTAAAAGTGGCTTAAACATGAAAAATGAAAGTACGACATTAGAAGCCTTCATAAGCATTTCTTAAAATATCACTATTGCTAAACATCACCGTATCTTTATGATATATGAAAGATTGCGAATCCGCAGCACTTTGAGAATTAAGATCGCAATATATAGACCGACAGAGATACTGATGGACTGTTTTCTCGAACCTAGGGCCAAGTATTTGAACCGTAATGTATACCTGGAAATACCACGTCCACACAAACCACGTTCATGGATGACCAAGGAAGGGAGCTGTCAAAGTTAATGTGGTAAAAAAATCACTACTTTCAAACTTCTGACGAATTTCAGAAGTCGCTAGTTTGTGGTAAAAATAGAACAGATTCATACATCTGCTACTTTCTATTAAAATGATGAGATTTCAACAGGAATTGCCCATATTTTGTCGAAGTGCTTGGAAATTCCGTGTTACGTTACGGTGTCAGTGTCAGTGTCCAGCAGTAAGAACGCCTGCCTTATGCAACCCACTAGACGAAGGCATTAAGCGGGTTGGACTACCTTCCCGGTGAAGTCTTCTCTTGCTGTTCTGCTCGCAGTAAGCAAAGCAAAGATAAATGCTTCGGTTTATATCTGATGCCTTGATTTTAAAATTAACGCCTATTTTGCTGGTATTATCATTCTATTTTTTCGAACAAACGTTTCGTAAAGCACGAAGCTTGTAGGTGGTGGTGGTGGTGGAGGTGATTATTGTTTAAAGAGGAAGTACAACTGGACAACCATCCTCTATATAACACTAATCGAAGAAAACATTGAAGGGTTTCGACACTTCAAAAATTGAAGGTATCGGCCAAAGGAAAACAAGGGCCACGAAGGGCGTGAAAAAGAAGGACCCCCCAGGCCTCCATACCTAATACCATCGGGGTCGGAAAAGATTAAGAGTTGACCAAGAGAGGTCGATCAGGATAGATGAAAGTGAGGAGCCAGACAAGTGGAAGCAATGCCAGGACTCAGCTAAGGCCCCCGTGATCGCCATCCCACGCTCTTAAGTTCAGAGCCCCTGGGGCCCCTTTTACTCACCTCTTACGACCGCCCCCACCCACAGGGGGACACCACGTTTGTAGCATATTAAGAAAATCGATCACTTTTGCAGATATTGTATTTATGATTAACATATTTCATTTATAATACACAGAAGAGGGGTGTAATCACTTACACCAAGAATATGTCAACTTGGAAATGTGTTTATGGACACGAAACCGACATTTTTGACGTAAGTATGGTTCCACCATGGACTGTATACAATACGTGGCCTGCCGTTTAAATGTCGAGGCTCCATAGAACAGTGAAAATGTCTACATAACGTATAAACAAATTTAACTGACAAAGTTAAGAAGATTTTGACAATGGACAAGGATCTCAGATGTTTTTCATCACTTATTTGTTGATAACATGACTGATCAACATTCTCAATTACATTGTTCACAGTAACTGTAAAACGACAAGCATATTCACGTTATTTATTAGCGACACAAACATTAAAATCGCATCACAATACAAGCTGCTATTTACTAATGAAAGCTAAGGTGTAATAAATGTTAAAATATTAAAACGGGACAATTCCACTTGGGATATTATTGAGCAATATGATTGCAAAGTTCATGCTGAAATATTGTATTTTAAATTTGCTTGTACCGGGCGAGTTGGCCGTGTGGTTAGGTGCGCGCAGCTGTGAGTCTGCATCCGGGAGTTAATGGGTTCGAACCCCACTGTCTGCAACACTGAAGATAGTTTTTCGTGGTTTCCCATTTTCATACCAGGCGAATGCTGGGACTGTTCCTTAATTAAGGCCACGGCCACTTCCTTCCCACCACGCGGATTTTACTACCCCATAAGACAATTAGACGTATCTGTGTCGGCGTGACGTAAAACGAATTGTGAAGAAAAATTGCTTGTATGAAGATTATGTTTAAAGGGGCCTAAAATCTACATCATCGGCCCCTAATGTTACGAAATGAGACAAATGTAATGACAATTTAAAAGTCCAAAAGCATCCATTTACCAGAATTCAAAACGTGATGACGGAGAAGGAATTGGTGAATATGAATTTGAAACAATCAGCGGATCCGACCCGCAATTCCCCACATAGCCAGAAATATTGTAAAATAATTGTATTAGTGACCAAAGGACAGCTTCTAAAGCACAATCCTGAATAGATTATGCTTGTTGTCTCAAGTGGTCCAATATCCAGGTCATCGGCCCCTCATAATGGTACTTAACGCTAGTAAAGTAGAACCATGGTATTTGTCACGTTGCGGTACTAATCAGAAGTAGCGTAGACTCCAGGTATTCCACACATTGTGGTATTACTCACACGTAATGAAATACGTGCATGTAATGCATAGGCCTACCTATGGTGTGTCACATTGCGGCGCCACTTACAAGCAACACAAACTTGTGGTGCTCCTCACATAGGTGTACTAATTACAGGCAATGTAAGCCCGTGGTGTTCCGCATATAGTGGTACTAATCGCGAGTACCTAATGTAGTGGTACTACTCGCAAGCAAAGGCGACTCATTGTGTTCCCCGCGTGATGGTACTAATTACAAGTAGTCTCATGGTTCTAATTCGATCATGTCCGCTCCGTAGCGTAACGGTTAGTGTTATTAGCTGCCGTCCTTGGGGGCCCGGGTTCGATTCCAGGTACTGCGAGAAATTTAAGAATGGCAGGAGGGCTGGTATGTGGTTGAAATGGTACATGCAGCTCACCTCCAATGGGGGTGTGCCTGAAAAGAGCTGCACCACCTCGGGATGAGGACACGAGTTTACTTATCCGACTCGTTGGCTGAATGGTCAGCGTACTGGCCTTCGGTTCAGAGGGTCTCGGGTTCGATTCCCGGCCAGGTCGAGTATTTTAACCTTCATTGGTTAATTGCAATGGCCCGGGGGGGAGGGGCTGGGTGTTTGTGCTGTCCCCAACATCCCTGCAATTAACACACCACGCATAACACTATCCTCCACTACATCGGAGGGTCTGCTTACAAGGGCTGCGCTCGGCTAGAAATAGCCACACGAAATTATTATTCGATCATCCCTTGGTCGCCCCTTTTAGTCGTCTCTTACCGTCAGGCAGGGGATTCCGTTGGTATATTCTTCGTCTGCATCCCACACCCACAGGGGGTTGTGTGTCTGGTCCGCGAGAACCGCTTTATTTCGCTCAAGTCCGCCCCTATCCGCCACCTGGGACGCGCCACGTGGGAGTATCACCTCTCCACCTGCTACGCCAGAGTAGTACGTTCTTGACTTGTTTAAGGAGGCCTAATATCTAGATCATCGGTCGATATTTTATATCTCACTGCGTTAAATTATACTGAGAAGTTGAGTTACACAAAGAAACAAAAATAGGATGTCACTGAAAATGACAGCGTATGGATGAATATTACTGTACTGTCTCACTGCGTAATTTACTGGCACGTTGTTATGAATTTCAGATTTAACCTTTAGAATATATATATTATATTTTATACTTTGTTTCTGTGGTGTACAGAAAGTGACCGTAACATTTTTTAATTTCATGCAAGAAATTGTAATATTTGAGATTTCGTCCATTACGTATGATTAATGTTTACGACGTGGACAGAATTCAATTAAAAGACTACGAGAAAGTAAAATTTTGTATTTGACACAATGTAGCAGAATAGGAGAAAGAGGAACTTACCAAAACACTCAAACAGCTGAGAATTGATTTAACAGTTACCCATAGAATTTCGAAGTGAAAAGGCATAATTAAAAAAAAAGTAAATTGTTAACGTATAACTCAGATTTTTTAGTATGACAGCAATAATTTCCTCTTTTATTGTCTGCAAATTATGTATCTCCCGTAAGTACCGGACTTACTAATTTTATGAAACATGGAATTTGGAAGTGGACAATAACATTATTGCTGCACGTAAAATTGTTGATGTTTACATCAGAATTATTCAGGATTACGTCTACAAAAATGTGTTTCAATATTTCGACTATGACTTCAGTTTTGCGCTGAAATTCAATTGCATTATCTTAACATTTTCTTAAGTGGCCTTCAAACAAGCTGGGTTGCTATACTTTTGCCGTTAAATTAAGTTCTTCATGCCAATAAGATTCTCGCATTTGATAATGTAATTTGCTTTACGTCCAACTAACTACTTTTACGGTTTTTGGAGATGCCGAGGTGCCGGAATTTAGTCCCGCAGGAGTTCTTTTTACGTGCCAGTAAATCTACTGACACGAGGCTGGCGTATTTGAGCACATTTAAATACCACCGGACTGAGCCAGGATCGAACCTGCCAAGTCTGAGCCACTCAGCCCGGTATTCTCGCATTTAAACACACTTAAGTACCAACCAAAATAGGATTTATCTTCCATAGTTTAGATATCAATTAATTAAATACATTTCACATACGATAGGAAATGTTAATAGTACAGTTTAGACATTGCCTGCCCGGTAGTTGATTTAACAGCGGTTTCATGGCAGTAGCTGTTTACGACTGGGGAGACCCTTGCCAGTATTACTCGATTCGAGAACTGGAAGGATCCAAAGGAACCAGCACAATTTGTTCTGGGTGATTTCCGACGAAAAAAGTAAAGCCACGAAAATGTTTCAAATTTCGGGCTGGGAAGACTTTGGAATATGGAGACGAGCAGCTCGACTATGCGGAATATTTCGAGCTGTCAGTGGAGGGATGGCTTGGAATGACAGACGAATAAGCTTGCGTAGAATTTTCAAAACCAAGAAATAATAAGATAAGTGTGGAATTCAAGAGGACAAATTAAAAAAAAACTTTTAGAGGAAAAGGAGAGAGGAATAAGAGATTGGAATAATTTACCAAGGGGGATGTCCGATAAATGTACAACTTCTTTGGAACCACTTCAGAAAAAATTAGGTAGACAACTTATCGGGGACACTTGGGCAACAGCCCTAAATCCAGATCAGTGATTGATTGTAGAAGTGTTACTGTTCTACACTGAGTTGGGGCTTAGAAATCTGGCGAACTACTAATTTTAACGTAGATTTACGTTCCTGGACCTCGGGTACATGGAAATAAAAATAATTTAAGATTCTTTAGTGTCTGGGTAGGACGCGTATATCACCGAGAGTATCTAAACTTACGATTATGTTTAACGTCTCAATTGACAAATAAAAGATGAGGCTACATGTTGCAAAAAGAAAATCTGAAAGTTTTCATGAAATAGCGCTTCAAAATGTGGGACGTCACATGAATCCTCTTGTAAGATGGCAGTGTGTTGACTTGGATGTTAGCTGTCGTTGTGAATACATCGCGGTCAAGTTTAATAATGGAAAACAAATATTTGATTTGGATTTGGCAAAAAGATGCAAAAGGAAGAGTTGAAAGGAGAAAAGTAAATTATTATGAAAGAAAAGAAATGGAACGCCAAGAGCGTAATAGGCGTTACTATGAGAGATTGAAACGGAAGATCTTATTTCTCATAACACAGACCCATTTCTTTTAAAATGCTGTTTATTCGTGGCATCGACCTCTAA
Source organism: Anabrus simplex (assembly GCF_040414725.1). Classification (NCBI taxonomy): domain Eukaryota; kingdom Metazoa; phylum Arthropoda; class Insecta; order Orthoptera; family Tettigoniidae; genus Anabrus; species Anabrus simplex. Next base: position 1,750,009,271 of record NC_090265.1, read on the forward strand.
AGATAGTTTGCCACTACTTGCACCATATGTTATGAACCTGCGTGTACTTGTAATTGCGGAAGTGTAAAGTGTTGAACGTGAGAAAAGGAACGTTAAGCACGACACGAACACCCAGTCCCCAGGCCAGGGACATTAATCATTTACAATTAAAACCCATTGACCCGGCCGGGAATCGAACCCGGGATCGGCGGGTGACAGGCCCCCTACACTACGGGACCGGACAATCAATAACCAATACTGCACCGAATTATTACCCCCATTCCGCGTGTACCATGTTATATTGAATAGCATTTGTTATCCACATAATTTGTCTTATTTCTGATAATATCTACGAAACCGTCAAAACTCTGGGGCCGTTTCAATAGTGCAGCCTACAGACACTAACAATGTGTAGAAATGCATTTATCATACAAAATGTATGTTCATTTCTGATGTATAATATTTACAACAGTCCAACTCTGTGGTGTAGTGGTTAGTGTGATTAGCTGCCACCCCCGGAGGCCCGGTTTCGATTTCCGGTTCTGCCACGAAATTTGAAAAAGTTGTACGAGGGCTGGAACGGGGCCCACTCAGCCTCGGGAGCTCAGTTGAGTAGAGGTGGGTTCGATTCCCACCTCAGCCATCCTGGAAGTAGTTTTCCGTGGTTTCCCACTTCTCCGCGCTAATGCCGGGATGGTACCTAACAAGGTCACGGCCGCTTCCTTCCGTCTTCCTTGTCTACCCTTTCCAATATCCCCATCCCCCCACAAGGCCCCTGTTCAGCATAGCAGGTGAGGCCGCCTGGGCGAGGTACTGGTCATCCTCCCCATTTGTATCCCCCGACCCAGAGTCTGAAGTTCCAGGACACTGCCCTTGAGGCGGTAGAGGTGGGATCCCTCGCCGAGTCCGAGGGAAGAACCAACCCTGGAGGGTAAGCAAATTAAGAAGAATATTTACAACAAATCAAAGAGTTTACTTAATAAAACTAAAAAGAATCTTGCAATTAAAGCAGATTAAGATTTAACTACCTCTATCCAACAAAGACTTCAGTGGCTTAGGCGGTTAGCTGTTGACTCCTACTCCAAATATAGCAGGTTCATTCGAGAGTCAGCTCAGTGGTATATGCGTATTGTGAATTTCGGCACGTTACAGAACTCGTGCAAGACAAAAATATCGAAACCGGAGAGGCAAGCGACTCTCCAGAAGTAGTCTTAAGTTTTTTCGACTTCCAGATAGGATATCTAACCGATGTCCTTTCAGGAGAACAGAGTACGGGTTTATCGCCTGCACAACGCAGCTTCATGATCATTTTATGTAAATATCATCAATTTTGGTTAATTGAATGTAAGTGAACCCTGTACTATAAATACACCTTTAAAGGTAACTTAGGTATGTAGTGTACTTACCGACTGGAAGAATGTTTCCGGGGACTCGAGTGATTCATCTTCTCCTGGAAAAGGAAAGAAAAGTTAGAACCACATCCAAATATCCCAACATGTACATATCAAATTTGGCAAATAATAATAAATGTTCATTATAGACTTATGACTCGGCGTTCAGTCTGCAAGCTACTGTGAATTTACCAACCGACGCCACAATACTATTTATAACGAGTTCTGTGGCCTTGTTTAGTTCAATATCTCATACCTTTAAATCGTTAGAAACCGAGTCTAACCATCGTCGTCTTTATCTCCTACTTCTCTTACCCTAAATTACAGAGTGCATTATTCTCGTAGGTAACCTATTATCAATTCACCCCACATGACGCACCAGCGAAGCCGGTTTATGCGAATAGCTTGAAGTTCATTGCTAATTTATCCCATATCTCCACGTTCCAAGTTCCCTCCTACCATTCTTCCTGCCTGTTCATACTGATAACCATTCTCGCCACTTCAGGTCTTACTTCTAACTTATGAATAAGATAACTTGAGTCCACCCAGCTTTCACTCCCGTAAAGCAGAGTTTGTCTTAAAACAGACCGATGTAAAGATAGTGTCGTCCGGGAGCTGACTTCATTCTTACACAATACTATTGATCGCAACTGCGAGCTCACAGCATTACCTTTTCTGCATCTTGATTCAATTTCACTATACTACCATCCTAAATTCTTGAAATTAACTACCTGTTCCAGCGTCGTATCTCCAATTCATTGATTTCTCTTGAATTTCTTACCTACCGACATTAGTTTAATCGTAGGAAGGCTAATTCTCATACCTCACTCATTGGACTCATTTTCAAGTTCCAAGATGATATACTGCAGGATTTTGGCACAATCTGCCATTAAAGCAGAGTCGTCAGCATAGATCAAACTGCCTACATTTTGACATAACTGAGTCCCACCCTGCCACTTAGTACCTTTCAGCAGATGATGCATGTAAACTATGAAGAACAAAGATAAAATATTTCAGCCTTGTCTAGGCTCTAAGTACCCTGAACCAAGAACTCATTCTACCGTCAATTCTGACTGCAGTACCATTGTCAATATAAATGCCTGTGATATTTTAATAATCTACCTTAATCCCATAGCCCCCAGTGTTACGAACACCTTTTCCCTCGGTACACTGTCACATGCGTTCTCTAGATCTGCGAAACAAACGTAACTCTATTTTTCAATTACCTGGCGCATAGTGAAAATCTGATTCTGACAGCCCCTCTGCGGTCTGAAACCCCACTGCTTTTTATCCAACTTCCTCTCAACCACTGATTTTGCACCCTCCCTTCCAAAATCCCATTGATATCCTGCCTCGTATATTGATCATTGAGATACCTCTATAGTTGTTGCAATCCCTCTTCCCTTGCTTATAGATAGGTACAATTACTTCTTTTTCCCAAGGAAGGTACCTGACACACTGCTAATCTTGTTACTCTGAAGCAATTTCATCCCTGCCTTCCCACTACATTTCACCATTTCAGGTCTAATTTAATTTAATCGTCCTGCTTTATGACAATCAAGTTTGTCTATTTTATCATTATCATTATCATTATTATCATTATTATTATTATTATTATTATTATCATTATTATTATTAGGATACCCGTGGAGCAGGAAGAGGTTAAAGAAGGTGCTGGGGTGAATGGGTCTATCTACAATATCAAAATTAATTTAAAACTTAAACTGAAGGTTATATTTCTTTTAGAACTTCAAACTTAATTTTTCATAACAATGAAACATCAGGTAAAATGACAATTTCATAAATTGGAAAATTCAAGTTTCAGACCTTGACAATTCTGGGCTACAAGCCCCTAGGTTACAAATTTACAATTGAAAGTGGTATTTAGTTAAGGGCAGAAATCCCCTAATTCAAGAGCATTTGCTCCCTAAATCACAATATCTAGTCTCCCAAACGCACATTTAACTGTCACAAAAATTTGAAAAAGGGCTAACAGGCTCAGTTTTCCCAGCCTACTCAAGGCAACATTACATGAAAATCTGACAATCTCTGGCCTCTAAAGGCACTATTTACAAATTGAAATATAATTTCACAGAGGTTATCTCGTACCCAACCTACAGGGCCTTTGCGAAAAAAGAACAGGATAAATAAACGGCCCGAACACGAACTGAATGGAGGCGAACCCTGCGCTCCGATGGGGTGAAAGTTCCTTTTGGGGATCATTGTAAGTATCTAGGTGTTAATATAAGGAAAGATCTTCACTGGGGTAATCACATAAATGGGATTGTAAATAAAGGGTACCGATCTCTACACATGGTTATGAGGGTGTTTAGGGGTTGTAGTAAGGATGTAAAGGAGAGTGCATATAAGTCTCTGGTAAGACCCCAACTAGAGTATGGTTCAAGTGTATGGGACCCTCACCAGGATTACCTGATTCAAGAACTGGAAAAAATCCAAAGAAAAGCAGCTCGATTTGTTCTGGGTGATTTCCGACAAAAGAGTAGCGTTACAAAAATGTTGCCATGTTTGGGTTGGGAAGAATTGAGAGAAAGAAGAAGAGCTGCTCGACTAAGTGGTATGTTCCGAGCTGTCAGCGGAGAGATGGCGTGGAATGACAGTGGACGAATAGGTTTGAATGGCGTTTATAAAAGTAGGAAAGATCACGATATGAAGATAAAGTTGGAATTCAAGAGGACAAACTTGGGCAAATATTCATTTATAGGAAGGGGAGTTAGGGATTGGAATAACTTACCAAGGGAGATTTTCAATAAATTTCCAATTTCTTTGAAATCATTTCGGAAAAGGCTAGGAAAGCAACAGATAGGGAATCTGCCACCTGGGCGACTGTCCTAAATGCAGATCAGTATTGATTGATTGATAAAATCCTACAGGGCTCTCGGCCGATAAAACGGGGGCTATTCCCAAACTACTGAGGTGGCTCGCGTGAAAATTACTTTAACACATTACAGGAGAACACACTTACGAAAACGTAGTCACCTCAAACCAAGATGAAGGGGAGCTCGACAGGATAACTATCTCCGATTTACAGTTAAAGAATATGAAGTTTAACATTAGCCGAAAGAAAATTTACATTTTATAAAAGTAGGTTACATAGTTAAGGATTCGGACCTTCCCCTCGAATAAAGCTGCGGAGGTAGCAAGAAAGATAGAATTTACGTGGCCATTACCTTATAGATGTTCTGCTGACCGAAGAAAGAGGCGGCCCCGCCTCCTGCCTTAACACACACACAGAAAGACGATCAATTGACGAGGAAACATGAAAAGCCGCAGTTTATATACCCTCAGGGAAGGTTCGAGAGCATTCAAGACTAATCGGGACACCCTCTTAACTTTTATTGGCAGATTCAAAGTGAACAAGAAATGCAGGATTGGTTGAAAATTACAAAAATTCGTGATTGGCTAGATTCAAAACTGGCGGAAAGAAAAGGAAGTATTGCCAACCAAAAAATAAATTAACATAGATTCAGTTATGGAAAACCTAGGAATACAAAACTTTAAGTTATAAGTTCTTCCACCTTGCACCGGAGTGCATGATCAGCGAATTCTTGGTAGCGTCATCTGTGGAAAAATGTCCGAACTTCTTGATATGTAGCAGAACAAAACAAGGAGAAATTCTATCAGTTTAGGAAACTACACAGTGACAAAATTACTTTATATTTCAGTAATGACATCTTCTGATTAAAGTTCTAAGTTCATGTTGTATCAGTTTCCACTTTTGACGGATTGCCTTACTGAAGCCAATTAACATTAGATATCCCTATGCAAAATATATCTTCATCCACCCAGAACTTATGACAACTTATGTATTCATCAGACGAGATACAGTTAGAAAATCTCTCCAACCGATTTACAATGGACCGTATCTTGTAATCAAACGTTCTGAAAGAACTTCACTCTAGAAACGCCCCATGGTCAACAGACAGTCGCAATCGACAAACTAGCCTTTCTGCTGCATTTCCCCCTGTGGGTGGGGGGAGTAGAATAACACCCACGGTATCCCATTCCTGTCGTAAGAGGCGACAAAAAAGGGCCCGAGGGGCTCTGAACTATGGAGCGTGGGTTGGCGACCACGGAGCCTTTAGCTGAGTGCTGGTATTGCTTCCACTTGTGCCAGGCTCCTCACTTTCATCTATCCTATCCGACCTCTCTTCGTCAACTCTTGTTCTTTTCCGACCCCGACGGTATTACGTATGGAGGCCTAGTGAGAGTTCCATTTTCACGCCCTTCGTGGCCCTTGTCTTCCTTTAGCAATACCTTCATTTTTCGAGGTGTCACATCCCTTTTTTCTTTCTGATTAGTGTTATATAGAGGATGGTTGCCTAGTTGTACTTCCTCTTAAAACAATAATCACCACCACTCTCACGCTTCCTTTATTATCAGTCTCATTTTTAGTCTTCGTTCACAGCTATTGCTGTGACGGAATACTAGTATTTTTATATTTTTTAGATACTCCAGCACCACTCAAAGAGACTTCTAAACTGGTTTAAGAAAACCTTAATGCATTGTCTAACCTTTGGAAAAAATGCTTTCAATCTGTTGTGGGTTCTAAGCCACAGAAACATTGAGGGAAATGAAAAGGTGACGAACTTGCTAGATAGGGATCAGCATCATACCTACAGGACCAAGACGAGTCCTTAGAATACGTGTTACAATAGGCAAGTCATCAGGAGCTGGTCCCGAAATAGACACGAACATTATTATTAAAGGATAGTGTAAGAAAACAACTTAAATGCAGTAGAACTCTTAAAAGATTCTTAGCAGTGCTCCTCACAATACATGTACCTATGAAGCATATAAATAAAATGGGAACTCAATGTAGGAAATAGTTAAAAACAAACACACACGTGCGTACCACTAACCCATATGAAGTTGCGTATGGCTTTTAGTGCCGGGAGTGTCCGAGAGCATGTTCGACACGCCAGATGCAGGTATTTTGATTTGACTGCCGTAGGCGACCTGCGCGTCGTGATGAGAATGAAATGATGAAGACTCATACACCCAGCCCCCGTGCCAGCGAAATTAACCAATGATGGTTACAATTCCCGACCCAGCCGGAAATCGAACCCGGGACCCTCGTGACCAAAGGCCAGCGCGCTAACCATTTAGGTATGGATCCGGACTCTAGACGAGAAATGTACACTAAATGTGTTCATGACTCAATCGAGGCTACCCTCAGCCTACCTGCTTGTCAACATAAAGACTTCCCACCCGCTGCGAGGCGAACATTTCCGCTCTGGAGTAAAGTGGACTGGCTAGTCGTCAACCAGGACTTGTCATCCCTCCCTTGGTGCTGGTTATCAGCTGAGCGTGACGTCAATAGTGCGGTTTCCCTGTTTGAGGATTTAATATTTACCACCATTAAACAGCATGTACCTTTCTCCAAACCCAGAACGCACAAATATCCCCCCTGGCTGAGTGCCAAAACTAAATTGCTACTAAAGAACAAAACCCGTGCGTGGTCACTCTGGAAGTCTATCCCCAATTCACACACGTATAATACTTTGAACACCTCAGGAAAATCTCAAAATCGCATCTTAAAAATGACTACAACCGGCACATCACTTCTATAGCTGGAAACCTTAAAAACAACCCTAAAAAGTTCTGGACCCTAATTTCGTCACGCAGAAAGTCACCCCGGATACCACTGAATCTTAAACTACATAGTGATGATGTCCCAACTGAATTAAGGTCTCAAAAATTCAATGAGTACTTTCACTCTACCTTTAGCCCTCCTGCACCTATCACAGAACTACCACAGATCAATAGTGTTTGCAGTTACTCACTGTCACAAATATCAACGACCCCTAAGGAAGTACAAAATATTCTCAATAGTCTCCCAACAAACCGCTCCACCGGGCCCAATGATATTAGCCCTATATTCCTCAAAAATACTTCTGCATCTCTCTGTGCACCGTTATCTACAATTTTAAACCTGTGTATGGCTACTGGTACATTCCCCGACAGCTGGAAACAAGCTGATATCACACCTATTTTCAAATCTGGCAACAAATATGATCTCATCATACCGCCCAATATCTATCGTTCCAATACTATCCTCTGTCCTCGAAAGAATAATCCACCGCCGACTCCTCTTTTTCACACAGCCGTACATATCTGAAGAACACTGATTCACTCCCGGAAAATCATGCCTCACTAACCTCACTGTTTTCAATCACGTCATTTCAGCAATGGAAAATAAATCTCAGTTAGATGCAATCTATATAGATCTGGCCAAGGCATTCGACTCAGTGGATCATGCACTTCTTCATAAGCTCGCTACCAGATTTAATATCCATGGCCCCGTCTTGTCATTGATAACAAGTTTCCTCTCCGGCAGAAAACAAAGAGTGGTACTCCCTGAATCTGCCTCATCATGGTTATCTGTGTTATCAGGAGTATCTCAGGGCAGTATTCTGGGACCCCTACTCTTTGTTCTCTATATCGATGACAACTTTTTGCACCCGAAATAGTCAGTGTTCCCTCCTCTTGTACGCCGACGACCTGAAAGTCCTAAGAGACGTGTCTACGCCTGATGACTGACGAATTACAGACTGTTCTCAATTCGTGTGGTGACTGGTTTAAGAAATGGAATCTTTCTCCCAATTTTAAGAAGTGCAATACAATCTCCTTTTCATTGCTAAAGCAAGGAATGAACACTGCATATACCATCCACGGAAATACATTGCAATCGGCTTCTCAGGTAAGAGACCTAGGTGTTATAATAGACTGTAAACTAACCTTCTCTGCTCACATTCACTCCATAAAATCCCGTGCTATGCGTACTCTGGGCATTCTTTACAGGTTTACTGAAATTAATGATATTAACGCCTTAAAATTATACTTTGTCTCGTATGTTCTCCCCATTATTGACTTTTGTTCCCCTATTTGGTCCTCATCTGCTATCACAAACATATCAACTAAATAGTATTTCTAACTTTTTCACTTTCATTGTTAAGACTCGTAATCCTGTTTTTAAGAACAAAACTAAATCTGACATTATGAACTACCGGGGTATACTTGACCTGAGAAGCCGTTTACAGTTCTCTGATCTATGTTACCTGCACAAAATAATCAATGGCTACACCAAATGTAATTCTCTTCCAGCGTACTTCCCTATACACGTTCCTCCCCGCCCTACACGCAACCGGCGCACTCATCATGTGTCCCATCCGCGCCTAACCTTACAACAACGCTCTATCTTCCACCGTCTCCCTACTCTTTGTAATTCACTACCCGATATCGACATATTCACACCTTTCGCATCCTTCAAACAAAAAATTAAAAGATTCCTTTGAAGTCCTCTCCAGGTTTTCACTTTCTTCCGCCCCTCCAACCCTTAACCTTTCTTCTTCCTAATTTCTGAAACCGACACGTGCCAGTTACCGTTGTCATTGTTACATTGTTACTGTTAAAATTGCGAATTATTGTTGCTACTTAATATTGTTGTTTATACCTTTGTTATCTTTTATACTTATTTAAACTTAATATTATTATTATTATTATTATTATTATTATTATTATTATTATTATTATTATTATTATCATCATGTGTAAAATGGCCCTCCATACGCTGTACCTAATAAATAAATAAATAAATAAATAAATAAATAAATAAATAAATAAATAAATAAATAAATAAATAAATAAATAAATAAATAAATAAATAAATAAATAAATAAATTAATTAATTAATTAAATAAGTCTCTAGGAATAGAGATATTCGATGTGTTTCACCTAGCGTTGCGACTTCTATATTTTGTTCCGTCTCGGAATTATTTGAACTGATTTCGCAGAATGTTTTCCACGTAGAGATGTCACAAATCGAGATGAACGTACTCTAGTAAACTACCCTTTTCTACACAAAGTTATATATTTTTTTTAATGGAACGTACACATTTCGTTGACGAATTACCAACGTGGAGCAACATTATGGATAGCCTAATTTGTTTTAGATTCCCATATCGAATGCTTCTAGAGATATTACCATTGTAAGTATCGGTAGACTGCGTCACTAGCGTGACGCACATGATCGTTTGACCTGAAGCCACGTACAGCCATCACAGAAATTTAAGTCTTTTGTATCACTGGCAGAAAATAAATGACTTAGAACTTTTATTTCACAATTACATTTAAATGCAATGCCTCACCGTATGAAACACTTAAATGCTACAAGAAACAAATATGATCTCGCAAATAATAATAATAATAATAATAATAATAATTCTACAGTGCTAGTAAGTTTAAGATAGGGGAGAGACCGATTTAAATCGATCTCAGTAGTACAACTAAGGTGTTTAGCCTTAGAGGTTGCTTAAATAAATTCAATAAATTATACATTTTCTGGTAGACATACTGTGTAGGTTTTTGGGCTTATGCCGTGTCAATAAGTTAATAAGTTAAAATCGTACGTTCCTCATCGCCAGATGCTTCATTCTAGGCTCGTGTGAATGTCATATGTTATGTAACTCTCTTAGGACTGACTGATGGTTCGGTCAGCTTCCGCTTCGAACGCTAGCGCTATGCCACGTCCGGGGAGCCATCTGGTGACGAATGAACGTACCATTTCCACTTCTACCATAGCGTCTACATTTCGAACAGTCGTTGACCGTCGTTAAAGAAGCCTTTCTCGTGGACAGTTGAGATTTTCTTCTGATGAAGCAGAGCACAGTTCTCTGCGAGACGTAAAGTATGTCACCTTATTTTCTTGACAAGGCATAAGCCCAAAAGCCAATACAGTATCATGTCTGCAAGTACGGGCCGTGAAACCATCAATGGCAATACATTTTCTGGCTTCTTTACACTCCTCTTTCATCCGGGCTCGGGATCGGCAGCAGCAACTGTTGAACTACTCACTCCACCCAACAGCTACTGCATGGACAGAAGAACGGAAGAAAAAGACACAGCGAGAGGATGAAGAGGTTATGGGAAGAGAATAAAGCCAATTCATCTAAGTAAGTTCAGTCGCGCTCCTTAGTTGGGCACAAGTTAAATAACTGCGTGTGGCCTCCAGAGGTCTGGTGCAGGTCTTTCGAACTGACGTAGCCTGTGAGGATGGAGACCTACTTAGGATGAATTATAGTGTTTAAGACAGCACAAATTCCCAGTCCCCAAACTACAGGAATTAAGTAATGGAAGTTAAAATCTACGACCTGCCCGGGAATTAACTAAGGGCCCCTTGAAACAAAGGCCAGCATGGTAACCATTTGGCCATGGAGTGAGGAGGTGGCGTAGATTTGCAGAAGACAGTTGACTAGAAATCTGTGGTTGAAAATAAAATGGCATATGGCTTTTAGTGCCGGGATTGTCCGAGGACAAGTTCGGCTCGCCAGATGCAGGTCTTTTGATATGACACCCGTAGGCGACCTGCGCGTCCTGATTAGGATAAGGAGGACAAGATCCTCCGAAGGCCGTTGCTCCATGAAGTGAATAAGTGACGGGACTTGAGGCATCCATCTACAGTGCTGAGATTTTAGCGATAAGAGAAGCCCTAAGGCTGTGTTGGAGCAGCAACGTCCGGTCTGCACTCTTAAGTTAACAGGTTCGAAAAGTGTTCTCCAAAGACACGTGCCTATTTGTATGATACATTATTTTACACTTGCAATTTACAGCTCAACAAGTAAAGTTTCTCTGGATCAAAGGACATTTTGGCACCTTCGACAACGAGAAATCTGACGAATTAGCAAAAAACTGGAGCTCGTGATTGACTTTGCAACATGGCTCCACTGCCGTATGCAGACTTTTTATCCCCTCGTTCGACAGCAAGCATATCAACACTTGAGATAGGACTGGGATATCAACAAGACGGACAGCACGCAATACTCCTCAACAACCATGGTTTACGGATTTCGTTACAGCCGAGTCTCAAGTGTCTATAATTCGTATGTGGTTCCTCATAGAAGTGGTCAGTGTCGATCCCCAAGAAATGCTGACTTGAATCACATTCTGTTCCTGTGTGCGCATTATTCCGGACTAAGGATTCAGTTCATGAATACATTGCTATGTTTGGGAGTTCCCTTTCCAACAAAATTTTCCTTGCTTTTGGATGTAAAAAAGTTCGAAGTTTTAGCAACAGTGATGACTTGAAATCGTGTGGTATTAGAATATGGAAGTGTGCATAAAATGTGATGTGTGCTACTTGCACCGAATATGGACACGAACTATTTAAAATTGGAATAAAATGTAAGTAAAACCTTGATTGTAAAGTTTAGGCCTACTGTATTGCTCTGTGTACATTGTTTTATATTGATGTCTGATGACCAAATGGAATGTATCCAAAGGTCAATACATTAAAAAGTAATAGGGGGCTTATTTTTTCGTCCTCGGACTCCCCATGAATTCAATCTTTTTTAAACGCTAGTCTGGCTTGACAACGCGCACTGTAAATATGACGGAACTTTGACCAATTTCCGACCCGGAACGCAGGATAACAGTCCTGCTTCGGTCGCCAAGTCTCAAGGATAGGAGTAATAAAATCTTGGTTAGATCACCTCATCTTCCTAGAAATACAACGATGAAAAGTGATCCGAGTAACTTCGTTGCTAGCTTTTCACTAAGGCTGCCGCGGTTCGAATCCCGGCCAATGTGCGTGTGTTTTTTGACATTAAATCCTGCCTTTGTGTATCGAATTCCACTTTGAACTGAAGACCCCGTAGCTGTGATCACTATATTATATGTCCCGTAAATCTACAGCCTTGCTTTTTTCAGCCATGAAACTAAGCCAGTCCCCGTCTTAACAGATAAGCACGTCTTTACAATTTAAATGTATCAAATGAAGAATTATCGGACAACGACCAGTGTTTACTACGACGTCATATGCGGAAGCGTATTAAGTACCTATGTGTGCACTGAGAAGCACCTTACTAACAATACAATTTCTGAAGAGTAGGATTACTGAATTGGTACTCCGTGACGCGGAATTACTGCCACACACTCTACTGAAGTTTATGAAGAACACTGCAATATTATCTGAAGTGCTTACGCCTAACTTATCTTGTATGGAAGATATAAAATAAGGTACACTATCTTTGTATCATCCTACTATACGAGTAAACAAGTGAACACCACACGCATGGACGAAGTTATGGAACTGAATTTATCCTCTGCATTTGCACCACTCCGTTCTTGAAGGGGACAGCTGGCCTCTTTAACAACAACCCCTTCTCTTAGGCCGAAGAGATTTGGTTCGGTGAAAAATATGTTCGGAGAAGGTGAGGGGACTACTACTACTACAACACTATATTCCTTCCCTGAAGACGGGAGGCGGACCTCCTATACAGTGACGCCGTCTCGGTCTCATGAGATTTGTATCTGAGGAGATGATATGCGGAAAAGTTGGGAGGTTTGGCGGCCGTGGCCTAAATTAGAAACTATCCCGACAACGTCTTAGTGCAGGAGAATGGAACTACGGAAAATCATTCTCAGAACAACCAACGGCGGGGACCAGCCCCCCCTCTATCTCCCGAATACATCCTACGGCGTGGCCACCCGTCCTCTGCTCGGTTAGCCAGTCGGAATGCAGAGCTGTTGGACCACGGTCCAGCCATAACGACTTATAGGCCGACGATTACTCTACTTCCGTCGAAGTCGTTTTCTCAATATTACTGCGAAAGGCAGAGAACTCAAATGAACGTAGTTCGAACACCTGCCAATAGATGGTGCTGTGCGCATCAACAATAACCAAGGTCTGTCTAGGGAGGTCTGGTCACGCTACCACAATCCTTTGCGGTGGCGGCCATATTGGGTCTTAAATATCGTTATGTGGGCTTGCCCGATGTAATGATGTGAGTTGTTACTTGTATTTTGAAGGAAAATGGGATACTGTGCCGCACCAAATTGTCAAAATAAGACGACTGACGGAATTAGAGTGTTTCGCTTCCCGAGGGATAAGCAAAGAAGAGCTCAGTGGGTACAAAACTGTAGGCGTGACAAATGGCTGCAGACAATTCCGTCTTGTGCGAGGTCAGTGAAGCTATACATTCGTATTATTCCTGAATAATATGTTTATATGAACGATGTTTTATATTTATCGGTCTTATTATATATTTTCTTCTAGCATCATTTTGAAGAATCGCAATTTGAACTAAAGAGGGCAGATGGACGGAAACTACTCAAGTGCAATTCCATCCCAACAATTTTCAACGTCCCTAATCCACCCAAGTCTTTGACATAATAGGAAACCTCCCAAACAAGCAAGAAAAGTAACAGAAAATGTTTAATAGTGGTATTGATGTTTATGAAAATTTCCTTTTCATGTGTCCGGCTCCATGGGTAAATGGTTAGCGTGCTGGCCTTTGGTCACAGGGGTCCCGGGTTCGATTCCCGGCAGGGTCAGGAATTTTAACCATAATTGGTTCATTTCGCTGGCACGGGGGCTGGGTGTATCATCATTATCCTCATCACGACACGTAGGTCGCCGACGGGCGTCAAATCAAAAGACCTGCACCTGGCGAGACATATTTCACAGACATTTGAAATTCTTGTTCCTACTCATTTACCAATTACAATCACAACAAACAATAGTGAACAATTTGTGTCCAGCTTGCTATCAATATACTGTCATTATTTACAGCTATATTTCATTCATCTTGACTGCTCTCTAGAGTACATTATATGGCTGGACAAACACTCGCTTCACTTGCACTAACAAACTACTGCCATTTAACGTACCGTAGCCTAACATAATATCCTAAGGTAATCCCTCAAATAGCCTAACCTAGGTTGAATGAACTTAATAGTGACTGAATTTCTATTTCTTATGGAATGGCTTTAATTTTCGTAACCATTATTATTATTATTATTATTATTATTATTATTATTATTATTATTATTATTATTATTATTATAGGCATGAAGTTAGGACTCAGCTAAGAGTCCCGTGGTCGCCAAACCACGCTCCATAGTTAGGAGCTCCTGGCGTCCCTTTCAGTCGCCTCTTATGACAGGCAGGGGATACCGTGGGTGTTATTCTGTTGCCCCTACCCACAAGAGGAAATCTATTTTGGATTGTGACTACGAGGCCCTTAGCTGAGTCTTGACATTGCCTTCACTTGTGTCAGGCTCTCACCTATTCTAGCCCATCCGACCTCCCCTTTATGTATTCATATCTTTTCTTTTCCGACCGCGACGGCATTAGCGCATTCGAGGCCTAGGAAGTTTTTCATTTCCATGCACTTTGTGGCCTTCATCTTTCTTTTGCCGATACCTTCATTTTTTGAAGTGTTGGACCCCTTCCATTTGTTTTCTTATGATTAGTGTTAATAGAGTATGGTTGCCCAGTTGTACTACCTCTTAAAACAATAATCACCACCACCACCACCACTTTGTACTATATAGCTGCATGGGTTATCAAACTAGTTAAGAGTAGCTAAGAACATTACTCTTGTTGGGTATGTGAACAGTATTTCTGCCTTAGAACCCAAAGAAATACCACATGAATGGATAACAAGAGTTACCATACATAATTTAATGCAATCAACTCAAGAGGCATTCAGTGTTTGTCAACATACTGGGGTGACCTTTTAGAAACGCAGTATCGGTACTTTCTTAATAAAGAAAACGCTGAAGGTAATTTATTACAACTGTCTTTGAGTACTTTAAGTACAGTACTTCAAGTTCAGTATTTCATGTACCGGTAATCATTAATATGACGCAGGTACTGTACAGATTTCTATGTTTCTGTCATTAATATTACGTATTTGACAGATATTAATAAGAAACACAGTAAGACCAAGTTGTAAGGAAGTAAGAGTAGGACATGAGCTTTTCTGTTGATTCTTTTTTCTAAAAAAAAAACCATGCTCTTATTTATCTTCCTAATAGCTGTGAATGTATTGATATCATTTAAGTGTTATACAGTTATATACGGTATACATGAACAGTGGATGCCCAATTAAATTATTTATGAAAAGTAGTTGGTATTTTGTTTTTATTTCAATGTACGATACTGAAATCCTCTGAATTTGAATACACTTGCCTTTAGTTACGCTCGCTTAAAGACCCAATATGGCGGCTCCATAAGTAGCATTCGTGACTTGACGTCCCTAGACAGACCTTGACAATAACATAGGTGATACAATCAAATACAGTAGAGATAATACGTGACACTTCCGGATTTAGCCTGGGAGACAATTCGCAAGTGGCGTTCCTAGTGGCGTGACCTAGAAATTCGCGCTAAATTGAAATATCAATGGAAATACTTATACGTAAACTAATAAATTACGTCTAGAAAGAAAGTGCTACTAAGATATTAACTTCAAAGTTGTTATAGCAATTCTGGATCAATGAATGAAGAATTATTTAACAGGTTATTCAAAGACTGAAATTAGATATATAATCAAGATGTGAAATGGACTGCTGTGAAAGGGCTTCATCTTTCATTTATTCATTACTTTTTTAGCTTTAGTTTTTCTGCCTGAACTTTCACGGCTATATTTGTCTTTTTCCTCATTTAAAAATCCTTGTATCATCACATTAAGACATTTGTCAAAAATATCGGCGCATTCCTTACACACATCAATCAATCACTACTGATCTGCATTTAGGGCAGTCGCCCAGGTGGCAGATTCCCTATCTGTTTTCCTAGCCTTTTCTTAAATGATCGCAAAGACCTGTTAAGCCTGTGGGCTGATTACTCATATATTACATCACTATCCTACAGAGCAAGTTGATGCGCGGTTTGAGTCACGTACTATCAGCTTTGATTCGGGAAAGAGTGGGTTGGAACCCCAATATCGGCAGCCCTGAAGATGATTTTCCGTGGTTTACCATTTTCACACTAGGCGGTACCTCATGGTTTTCCGTAGTTTACAATTTTCACACCAGGCTGTACCTTAAGGCCAGGGTCGCTTCCTTCCAGCTCTTAGCTTTTTCATCCCATGATCGCCGTAAGACCTGTCTGCCGGTGCGACGTAAAGCAAATTTTAAGAAATACCATCATGTTACACAATTAGTGTAGAAGGCACCAAAATTGTTTGTGTCAGGGCGCCAAACACCCTAAATCCGCGCCTGGCCCCAGTGGTTGCCTGGTGTGAAAGAGCCGTCTTAGTTTGTTGACAGCAGAGTTCGAACTCACCATCTTCTGAACGGAAGATAACAGCTAGATGGCCCAAACCAGTAGTCAACTCACTTAGGCGCCATTATCAATAAATCAGCGTGCAGGGAAATTGAGACGGTCTAAGCCAGAGTGCGACGTTTCCGGTGGTGACGAAAAATTTGGAACAAGTGACCAAGTTGTAAGATTTATAACATACTGGTTCTTCGCAAATGACAGCGGACTATGTTTTGGCATTAGAAATCTTGTTTCCGTTTCAGGCATTTAGAAATGCCTTAATCTTCTGTTAGTGGTACTTTTCGTGTGTTCAGTGGAACTCTTCGTATGGCACCGAGTGTTGGGCAGCAACGACGGGGGCCGAAAACCATGTCTATGCCATGGAGGTACGAATGCTCTGGTTATCTCGCTTCATGACCATGTAACCAATGAGCCCACTCAGTAGCAATTAAGTATAATTACAGAAGAAAGCCGGCTTCAGAATTACTTATCACCTGCAAATCGGACAGCGACTACATATGGCCTCAGCTATCGTGTGCAGGCATTTTAATTTGACGCCATCTGGCTGGTTGCTCGTCAGATTCGACGTTTCATTTTACTGTTGGCCCACTAGATGACAGTAAACCGATTCTCTCTCTCTCTGGCGTCTATGGCAGAGTTTCAATGTAGTTTGTCGGGTGAAAATCCCAAATGATTTTACATGCTGTTTACAAGATGTTCTCCATGCAGACGGAGTGTCGAATGGACTTTGGCTCGCCCTTCAAAAATGCGACTACCTCTGCAGCGTTTGAACTCTCAGTCTTTGGATCAGGAGGCAAGCCGACACACTAACACTGAGCCACATAGGGAGCTTATCGAGGAGTCTGCTCCGAAAATATTCAATTATTTGGTACTGAGCATGCCCCGTCCCATTCAAGAGTACCTCAGAGGATTCGAGAAGTTCCAACACATTGACTCATATGACTGCATTGAAAACTGGCTTTAATTTGCGATGTTCTAATTGAGAAGGTCGTTAAATTGTTCAGTTTACTGACATGCTAAGTATTTTTCATACTGGATCGAAAGTTTCCGAGAAGTTTACGCTTTTGTTTTATTTACTATCCTGAGTTTAACATGAAATAATATGGTATTTGTTCCACCTGAGTGAAAATTCAAGTTGTAAGTTTCACCACGAGGGAAAATTTCTTCTCAGTTTTAATTATGTGTTGGTGGGGTGATTGTAACTCTAGGAATCATTGAAAGTACCTCGATGTTAACATAAGGAACGATCATTGGGGTAATCATTAACGAGGTGGTTAAGGTTACAAATCTCTTCATATGATTACGAGTGTATTTAGGGGTTGTAGAATGAATGTAAACGAGAGGGCGTGTGAGTCTCTGGTAAGACCCCAAATAGAGTATGGTTCCAATGTATGGGACTCACCACGACTACTTGATACGTGAAGCAGCACGATTTGTTCTGGGTGATTTCCGAAAAAGGAGTAGTATTACGAAAATTTTGCAAAATTTGAGCTCAGAAGACTTGGGAGTAAGGAGATGAGAACCCCCTGTGAGTGGGGGCGGTAGAATAACACCCACGAAATCCCCTGCCTGTCGGTAAGAGGCGACTAAAAGGGCTCAACTTGAGAGCGTGGGTTGGCGACCACGGGGCCCTCAGCTGACTCCTGGCAATTGCTTCCACTTGTGCCAGGCTCCTCACTTTCATCTATTCTATCTGACCCCCTTGGTCAACTCTTGTTCTTTTCAGACCCCGACGGTATTACGTATGGAGGCCTAGGGAGTTTCATTTTCATGCCCTTCGTGGCCCTTGTCTTCCTTTGGCCGATACCTTCATTTTTCGAAGTGTCGGACCCCTTCGATTTTTCTCTGATTAGTTGTACTTCAGTGGAGAGTTACTGTGGAATGACATATGTAGAAGAACAAGCTTGAGTGGAACTTTTAAAAGTAGGAAGATCATAATATGACGATAAAGTTGGAATTCAAGAGGACTGATTGGGGCAAATCTATTTACAGAACGAGGTGTAACTGACTGGAATACATTATCAAGGGAGGTGTTCGACAGGTTTCCGAGTTCTTTAAAAATGTTTACGAAGAAGCTAGGGAATGCGCTACCCGGGCGACAGGCCTGAATGCTGATTGATTAATTGATTGATTGATTGCAAAGGACAGAATCTGGTATATGCTTAATTTTTTTTAAAAAAAGTATTTACCACATGTCAGTTAATGACGGCCGGACTGCATCCCACGTGCGAACGCAATACAATTCCAAGAGGTCACAACCCTTCTTTCTGTTAAAAGGAAGTTCACAAAGATTGGTTAAGTTATTGTGAGTGGTGGTTATATGACTATACTAGTATCGTAGCGTGCAAATATTGTAAACATATGCCATCCACAGTGGCGTATACTGCGGGCTACCAAGGCTATCAGTGAAGCCCAAGCCTCAAATGAGAACGATGGAAGTCTAAATCTTATTATACTGTAAGCATCTGACACATTCTTCCATTTACAAAATTTGGAAGTATTGAGAAAGAACGTCGCTCGTATTTCTGAGAGCAAGGCATCGGAGACTAACATCGCAGCCCAGGCCTTCGGCCCACTCCCCTCGACCCGCCGCGCGAGGCTTGCCGGCGAATGTCGGAACGTTGCGGGGAACGAGGGGATGCTAACCTTGAGCTGTGCTAGGCTTCGGTCCGTCAAATCGCCGCCGCTAACGAGAGACAGAGCCGTGGAAAGAGAAGGCCCAAAGACTCGAAGTTCTCCGGAAGTGTCCGAATTGATGGGATTCACCCATGTGCTACAGTATCACGCGTTTGTTTTTGCATGTGGAGGACATCTTATGGATTGCTTATAGTTGGAAATTATTGGTATATTTCAGTTGATCTCAGAACAATTTTAATTTATCTGAATATATAGTGTTTAACGTGACTATGACCTTGTGATGTTACTTTCGTGAAATGGCTGAACCGTGTGTAAGTTGTTGGATAAACCATTCTCGCAACTGAAATATTAAGATAAATCGCTGATAATTTAAAATGGTAAGACTACCCCACCTCTTACTCAGTTACATTGTGAACAGGAGGAGAAAGAAGAATCCATACAAAGGGTATTTCAACTTAAGTATGAAAAGTATTTGTGGTTATGTGGCTCATGCGAACTTCACAAACTTTATTGTTGGCCATGCTTATTGTTTGCATCCGAGATGATAATAATAATAATAATAATAATAATAATGCATGGCCTCTGGACAGGCTTGATGGTGACCTGATGAAATGAATGGTGAAGACGTCATAAGCACCCAGTCCCCGAGCTAGGGGAATTAAGAGTACGAGGAGGCTGATTCCTTAGCTACCATCTACACTGATCAGGTGTTGAGTATTGGCAGTAGCAGAGGCTAGGGCTTGTGAACCATCCGTAACACAGCAGGCTACTCCGATGGCTATTAGCTGCAGCTCAAAACTCTTAAGGCTTGACGTTCACTAAACTAACTATCGAAAATGGGTAATCTAAGTCTAGTGATAGCCCATGTCTTGATTGCAGCATACGCCACTGGCCATCCAGTAGCATCGACAACGAATGGGTCACAGGTTTCCTTTGCCGTTTAAAATAGAACGGCGCGAGTTGGCACACGGTAAGCTTGTATTCGAGAGATGCAGTAGTGTGTTGTAACCCCGTCAGCAGCCCTGGTTTCCCACTTTCACACCAGTCACTGTCTTACCACTCCTAACCCAGTCCTCATTGCCTCCGTAAGACATGTCTGAGTAAATGTAAAAAGATAGCAAAATGTTTGCGTAGCGTAATAAGTGCAAAATGAAAATCTACAGCCTTTTTCTAGTCATTGAACTTCAGGAATGGAATGATGAAGCCTTCATGTAGCGGCGAGGATAGGAATTATGCCGGCTGCCGAAGCCTGTCGCGCTCCTCTGGAGCAATGATTAATAACTGATAGATGGAATGAAATTATATTACCGAGCTCGATAGCCGCAGTCGCTTAAGTGCGGCCAGTATCCAGTATTCGGGAAATACTAGGTTCGAACCCCACTGTCGGCAGCCCTGAAAATAGTTTTCCGTGGTTTCCCATTTTCACACCAGGCAAATTCTGGGGCTGTACCGTCATTAAGGCCACGGCCACTTCCTTCCCGCTCCCAGGCCTTTCCTGTCCCATTGTCGCCATAAGACCTATCTGTCGGTGCGACGTAAAGCAATTTCCAAAAAATTATGAAATTATATTGAATAGTGTCGCTGGAATGGATGACAAAACCGAAGTACCTGGAGAAAACCTACCCGCCTCCGCTTTTGTCCAGCACAAATCTCATATGGAGTGACCGGGATTTGGACCACGGAACCGAGCGGTGAGAAGTCTGCGCGCCGCCGTCTGAGCCACGGAGGCTTATTAAGTGCAAAGTGCATTGTGAAAAAGTGGTCAATATAAAACAAAACGTATGTCCTTCAGAAACGCTTATTATAAAATTTGTTAAGGTGGACCAAGAAATATTTGTGAGGAGCAAACAGAGGTGACCGAAGCCTTTAACGTGGTTAGAGCTTTCTGACTGCAAATTTTATGTCGTAGCCTAAACAATTAGTCATGAGTATAGATTGTGCTTATTTAAATGGACCTAACATCTAGGTACGAAATGAGATGAAATGTAATGACAAATTAAAAGTCCAAAATCCTCCACTGACCAGAATTCAAAACGTGACGACGAAGAATGAATGGATAGACATGAATTGAAAACAATGAGTGGATCCGACCCGGAGTGTTCCACATTCACAGGAACTGACGTAAAACAGTATTACAGCCAAGGGACTGCTTCTAAAGCACAGTACTGAATCGATTATGCTTGTAGTCTAAAGGGGTCCAAAATCCAAGTCATCGGCCCCTCATAATGGTGCTTATCGCTAGGAAAGTAGAACCATGGTATTTGTCATGTTGCGGCACTAATCAAAAGTAGCGTAGACTCGCGGTATTTCACACATTATGGTACTACTCACAGGTAATGAAATTCGCACATGGAATACAGACCTATGGTGTTTCGCACATTGCGGCGCCATTTACAGGCAACGCAAACCTATGGTGTTCATTACGTAAGTGTACTAACTACAGGGACTCTTACTATCCCGTGGTGTTCCTCACTTAGTGGGTACTAATCATAGGCAAGCCAGAACCATAGTGTCGCTCATATAGTGGTACTAATCACAGGTACTGTAAAAGCCGACAGTGCACTCACTAAATGGAGGGCTGACCGCACGGTGCTCCTGCATGCTACTAATCACAAACCTATTTGGTACCTAACGGAGTGGTACTATGCGCAAGTAAAAGCGACCCATGGTGTTCCCCGCGTGGTGGTACTAATCACGAGTAGTTCTATTGTTCTAATACAATCAACCCTTGGTCGCCCCTTTTAGTCACCTCTGACGACAGGCCCCAGGGGCTCTGAACTTTGGAGCGTGGGTTGGCAACCACGGAGCCCTTAGCTGAGTCCTGGCATTGCTTCCACTTGTGCCAGGCTCCTAACTTTTATCTATCCTATCTGACCTCTCTTGGTCAACTCTTGTTCTTTTCCAACCCCGACAGTATTACGTATGGAGGCCTAGGGAGTCTCATTTTCACGCCCTTCGTGGCACTTGTCTTCCTTTGGCCGACACCTTCATTTTTCGAAGTGTCGGACCCCTTTCATTTTTTCTCTGATTTGTGTTATATAGATGGTTGCCTAGTTGTACTTCCTCTTAAAACAATCACCACCCACACCACCACCTCTTACGACAGGCAGGGGATGCCGTGGGTGTATACTTTTTTTGCTAGTTGTTTTACGTCGCACCGACACAGATAGGTCTTATGGCGACGATGGGATAGGGAAGGGCTAGGAGTGGAAAGGAAGCGGCCGTGACCTTAAGGTACAGCCCCAGCATTTGCCTGGTGTGAAAATGGGGAACCACGGAAAAACCATCTTTAGGGCTGCCGACAGTGGGGTTCGAACCCACTATCTCCCGGATGCAATCTCACAACCGCACGGCCAACTCGCCCGGTGGTGTATACTTCATCTGCGTCCCCCACCCACAGGTGGTAGTCAGGAGTATAGGGTTGATTCATACGTATAAGGTTCGTTCTCCAAACCAACTGCTGAAGCAAAATACTTTTAGCTGCTTTTTCTTTTGGCATTAATTCTAGTGGTTAATGCTCTTCATACAATGAAGAATTTGAAGTATAGATTATAGATCCAACATAGTGGCAGGTTTGGCACTAAACAGGCTTGCCATTGTCGACGCATTATACACAGATAATGAATAGCACGAAAGATGAGCGGTAAAGATAGGTTAGAGCTACAAAATGTAGGCCTGGACATGATTACGATGCTTGTGTAAAGTGGCCTAAAATCTAGGTCATTTGTCTGGACTGGTTAGGTCCTGCTAGTGCCAAGATCATAGGAACAAAGGAAGTGGTGGCTTTATGTAGATATTGTTCACGTCCCACTAACTATTTTTAGTTTTCGGAGACGCCAATATGCAAAAATTTAGTCCTGCGGGAGTTTTTACTTGCCAGTAAAACTACCGACACGAGGCTGACTTATTTTATGACCTTTAAATACCAACGGACTGGGCCAGGATCGAACCTGCCAAGTTGGGGTAAGAAGGGCTTCAACTGTCTGAGCCACTGTTTTAATTCTATATAAATAATATTTTTTGGGCCGGGTAGGGTGGTCCCTGCCACGTATCGAGGAAAGATCTCTCCTATCTGCTACTTCAGGTCTCGTAAAACATTTATAATTCTAAGATCCGAACCGAATGCCAAAACGTCACCGATATGACCGAACACATTGTCAGACTTAATAATATGGAGCCGATGGTCTAGATGTTAGGTCCCTTTAAACAACGAGCATCATCATCATCAATATCATCATCATCAATATCAATATCATCAATATCAATATCATCAATATCAATATCATCAATATCAATATCATCAATATCAATATCATCAATATCAATATCAATATCATCAATATTGTCGGCACTGAACAACAATGCATTGTAAAGGCTTCCGGCGATGAACGGAATTTTTGCATATTTATTTCTTTGCATTGTTGTACCGATTTGAATATCAATACACAATATTATACCTTTTATAAAAAATAATAAAAGCTGCAATTATAGATTTATATGCTCTAATGTTAAAAACACGCACGTATCCCGTAAATATAGGCCTACATTTATATTCACTATAAAACTTAGCCATTCGATTTCAAATGGCATTAATCACCTTGTCCGCTTCTGTGGTGTAGTGGTTAGTGTGATTAGCTGCCAACCCCGGAGGCCCGGGTTCGATTCCCGTTTCTGCCACGAAATTTGAGAAGTGGTACGAGGGCTGGAACGGGGACCACTCAGCCTCGGGAGGTCAACTGAGTAGAGGTGGGTTCGATTCCCACCTCAGCATCCAGGAAGTGGTTTTCCGTGGTTTCCCACTTCACGCAAATGCCGGGATGCTACCTAACTTAAGGTCACGGCCGCTTCCTTCCCTCTTCCTTGTCTTTCCCTTCCAATCTTCCTATCCCCGCAAGGCCCCTGTTCAGCATAGGTGAAGCCGCCTGGGCGACGTACTGGTCATCCTCCCCGGTTGTATCCCCCGACCCAGAGTCGGGAGCTCCAGGACACTGCCGTTGAGGCGGTAGAGGTGGGATCCCTCGCCGAGTCCGAGGGAAAAGCGACCCTGGAGTGTAAACAGAAAGAAGAATGAATCACCTTTATTTCTTATGGACATATTACATCTTGAAACAAACAAAAGATGCAAATATGCCAAAATCCGAGCCCTAGTCACGAGTCATAGCAGTGCAAGCCTACGATGCGATGATGCCGACTTTACGATTATGCACTCGTGTCACGGTGCAAGATATCTGGCGATTAAAAATCCATTAAGTTTTTACTCACTATTATGTAGTGAGAGCTTGTCAGGTGTTGGCGCCTATTCACAAGGTGTGGTGGAAGAGCCGCGGCGCCCTCGCAGTTGCGTGCTGGCTCCGAGCGGCGCTCTCGAGTCTGGCGTCGCACGCCGCTTGGCGGGGCAATCAAATGCGTCGATACATCGGGCGCCTTCAGGTGACTCTACGGCGGGACGAGGCCTTCGTGAGGTGAAATGAACCTCGTGCATAACGCATGCTTCCGGGTTGGTCTCTACGCCTCTGTCAAACAAGCGCTTTGTCCTCCGACCAAAAAAGACCTCGCTACAAACTTGTAGTTAATGAAATCTTTAGAGAGCCACCAGCTCGCTTTGTGGTTATGTGATCGGAAAATTACCATCCTCATGAGTGGTGTCCTGTTTCCAAAATAACGAGTTTGAATCAGATCTCGGCTAAGGTCAGTGGCGTTGTTAAGGCGTTAAAGCGGGAAACCTGTATGTCAGTTTCAGACCTCAGCTGGGTCCAAACTCGCTATCTTGGGAGTAGCAGCGCTAACAAGCACAGACCAGACCCTGCGTCGAACAGATTTCATGTACCTCTTGGGGGGCGGGGGGCACTCCTACAGTAACTCTTGTAGAAGGGTGTAGGTCAATACGCTTTCGTTTTCGAAATAAATGAGGTCAAATGTTATGACGGAGGATCCGCTTCGGATCAAGTGAAGGGTGAACAAATTTTACTTGAAAATGTCAGGTCCGCAACCCAGTAATTTAAAAAAAATATGAATCCTCGATTCCAGTGCAATGCATATATAATAATAATATTTGCTTTACGTCTCACTTACTTTTTAAGGTCTTCGGAGACGCCCAGGTGCCGGAATTTAGTCCCTCAGGAGTTCTTTTACGTGCCAGAAAATCTACCGACACGGGGCTGTCGTATTTGAGCACCTTCAAATACCACCGGACTGAGCCAGGATCGAACATGCCAAGTTGGGGTTAGAAGGCAAGCGCCTTAACCGTCTGAGCCACTCAGCCCGGCATCGCATATATACTCTCAGAGCTACACCGTAGTCGACCGGAACGGTGGCCGAGTGGTCACCGTATTTATCTGCAAACCTGAACAATGCAAGTTCGAATCTCGTCACAGCTGCACGTTTTGCACAAAATGTTTTTTTACGAGTTTTTTTACGTCCCACCGACACAGATAGGTCTTATGCTTTTGTGAGAATGTTTAGACCTATATTCATTTCAGGTAGAATATAAAGTGTATTGCAAATTGCGTAATATTTTTGTTGCATTTTCTATTCACATTCTCTCAATTTACTTTGCACAAAAATCACCTGCGACGAGACTCGAACTCACGTCCTGAAGGTTCGCAGACAAGGACAGAGACCATTCGGACAGATCCGGTTGACCGCGGTGTAACTCTCCAAGTATAAATGCGTTGCAGTGGAATCGGGGCAATTTTTCAGAAATTATTAGGTTGCAGACTTGACATTTTCAAGAAAAATTGGTTCGCCTTTTAGTGTTCTATCACCTCCACTAAGTCCGAAGTGGATCCTGTGTCATGGCATTTAACTTTTTTTTTTTTTTTCGAAAACAAAAGCGCATTGACCTAAACCCTTCTACACGAGTTACTGTCGAGTGTCCCCAACAGGTACACTGAAGCTTGTTGAAATCTGTTTGACGCAGGGTCTGTCCTCCCCTTGCAAGACGATCCGACTATCATTCTGGAGGGCGGCCGTAGACAACCAAGAAGTACTCGAACCTGACGATACAGTGGAGCATTTAAAAAAATCTCCACGTTTCCAGAGCTGTTTCTGGGGACGCTGGAAGCTCCCAGACTGATTTTCGTTTTGGCTGGGGCTTAAGCCTAATTGCTCTTCCTGACTCCACGTGATTTTTGAGATGTAGATCTCAACTAAGGATCAACCGGAATTCAAACCTCAATCTTCTGGGTGGGAAGCCAACGACTAAGCCACTGAGGTAATCACTCTTCGACGAACGGCGTATTTCTTACCAATAACAAAATAGAAGGTCTTATATTTGAGTAACTACTTTTACAATACAATACAATGTTACTCCATTTTATTTTAGAAAGGAACACGTTTCGTCTCTTCCTTGTGAGACATATTCAGCCTAAACATATATTAATAATAATAATAATAATAATAATAATAATAATAATAATAATAATTGTACCGGGCGGTACACCTCTACTCCGGTCATTTAAAAGTTGCGCCAGTTGAAATTCCTCTTCTGGTGGAAATCTGAACTTTATCTACTCTATTGATTTTCTCGTTTCTCAGAAGATGTCACCACTTGGAAATTTTTGAGTTTGTGAACTGTGTCATTTTTGATGTGTCTTTGTTTCGCTTGAAGTAAGAAGTGTGAACTTTCTCTTCTAGAGGACACTACTGAAGAATTACGATAGTGCAACCTAGTGCGAAATCAAAGAACTATTTTGTTGGAGAAATTTTTATTTCAAGAGTTTGTTCTTTGTTAAATTTCTTTCTGTCATGGTTTAAGTTGGCTGTATACCCCTCTTTTTCCCCTTATTTTGGATCTAGCCAATCCCGAATTTCTTTAATTAATTTTCCACCAATAATGTGTTTCTTCTTCCTCTATGTAGGGGTTTCTTTTCCCTAGCCAATAAAAACTTTGAGGGAGGGTGTTTTATTTCCCCTAACGCCTAGAATCTTCCGCGAGAGGATATAAACTGCTGATTTTAGGGTCTCCAGGCCACTTCTGTTCCATCTTTCAGTGTATTAAGTACATAGCAGGAGGCGGGAAGCGCCTCTTTCTTCTTCAGCCGTTCAACACCAGGTAATGGCCTATTAATAACTTCTTTTCTTGCTAGGTCGGCAGTTTAACACTCGCGGCGGGTTCGAAGCATTTCCATCATGTAACCTTTTCCTAAAATGTAATTACTCTTTTCATCTTTTTCTTGTAAAGCTACATATTGGGATAGAGAGTGCTAACCCTCTCGAGCTCCCACTCACATTTGTTTTGAGGTGAACGTATTTTCTCAAACTATTCTTCGTTTATGTAATGTAAAGTGTTCTTCTCTAAGTCACCTCTGTAGTATGGGATTAGCCCTTGCGTTAGCGGCCCAGAGCCAGATTAGGTTTTAAAAACAAAGTGTATTAGGAGTGCAAGATCGCCTCCTCTCAAATTGTTATTTTAGAGGTCATGTAATCAACCTTCTTTTCATGTAATAGACCTCAGTAGGTTGGGTATTTTACCCCTGTGAATACGTCCTTAGAGGACAGCTTGAAGGTAGAGTTTGGTGTGGCCTTGTGATAGGCTTACAATTTTGAGAGCGGATCGCTCTTTGAAATTTGTTTCTGTATGCCTCGTGCAGGCTTTATGTGTAATGTTTGGAGCCAGTGCTCCTGGGCATGAATGGGGTTTTCTGCCCCTTGGCTAAAATTTTTTGGAGTAAGGCGGGGCTGATTGCCCGAGAGTTATGAAGTAAGGGCACTGAGCCCGAATCCAGTAATATTGTACCTACATTTTTGCTACTCTGTACCTGTTATGATTGTTATCTCTTGTTTTTGAAAAGAAAATATAACCTAGTTAAATTTTAAATTAATTTTACATCGCACGTTAATTTCGTAGCTTGAAACCCATTCACACCCGCACCTTCTTTCACCTCTACCTACCACGGATATCTCCGTAACAACAATAATAATAATAATAATAATAATAATAATAATAATAATAATAATATACGCGAGTGAAACACTATCTCCACAGGAAAACAGTACTCGAAGACATCCTGAAAGAGGAACGTAAAATCATCAGAAAAATTCTCGGCCCAAAACTGACTGATGAAGGATATAGACTGCAATCTCGTACAAAAACCGAGGAGCTCTCAAACCTTGCGGCCGACATCAGAAAAAGACGCCTGAAATTTTACGGACACATCAAACGCCTTCCAGAAAACAAACTGACAAGAATCTTACTTGAGGCAACAGAAAACATCAAAACAAATAGGTGGACAACGGAAATCCGCCAAGACCTGGAAAAATCAGGAATCAAAGTGGCCGACATCGCTAACCGAACCTGCTACAGAACGAAAATCAACAAGTGGGAAGTAGAGTCAGAGAGAAACCACAAGAAGAAGACAGGAGCTAAGTGGACAGAACGAAGAACCACGATGAGAGAAAAACTGAAGGCTGCCTGGCAAAGAAGGAAATGCACAACTTCTAAGTGAGCTTTGCGTGATCAGTTTTTTGGTCTTTTTCGCATCTAATAATAATAATAATAATAATAATAATAATAATAATAATAATAATAATAATAATGAAAATGAAAACCTACAACCTGTTTTCCAGTCATTGACCGGGTCAGGGATGTAATGAATGAAGCAGATATAGGCTGTCATTACGATGGGGTCGCCACTCCCAAAGTGATGTATTAATGAATGATAGGTGCTATGAAATGAGAATGGAGAGTGTTGCTGGAATGAAAGATGACAGGGAAAACCGGAGTACCCGGAGGAAAACCTGTCCCGCCTCCGCGTTGTCCAGCACAACTCTCACATGGAGTGACCGGGATTTGAACCACGGTATCCAGCGGTGAGGGGCCGACGCGCTGCCGTCTGAGCCACGGAGGGTCCAATAATAATAATAATAATAATAATAACTATAATCACAACAATAATCACAAGATATTCTTAATAACACTAAAAACAATGACATCCTTGAAATATTTAAGAGGCAAGATGACAATCTGTCATAAGTACAGTTTAAAAAATCATGTAAAAATTTGTCATAAGACCAAACTACTAAGTGATTACAAATTAGTAAGACCCTTGAACTTTTGATGCTAAAAAAAATGACAACCTCATTCATGATTATTTCCAATTTTAGAACACTGAATTTTTATTTTGAGTATCGAAAACTCAAAGGGACTTTCTTCTTCTTCTTCTTCTTCTTCTTCTTCTTATTCTTATTCTTCTTCTTCTTCTTCTTATTCTTGATCTGTTTACCCTCCATGGTCGGTTTTTCTCTCGGACTTAGCGAGGAATCCCACCTCTACA
The DNA here is from genome assembly GCF_040414725.1 of Anabrus simplex. Lineage (NCBI taxonomy): Eukaryota > Metazoa > Arthropoda > Insecta > Orthoptera > Tettigoniidae > Anabrus > Anabrus simplex. Next base: position 1,750,038,640 of record NC_090265.1, read on the forward strand.
ACCTCAAGGGCAGTTTCCTGGAGCTTCAGACTCTGGGTCAGGATACAACTGGGGAGGATGGCCAGTACCTCCGCAGGCGGCCTCACCTATGCTAAACAGGGGCCTTGCGGGGGGATGGGAAAATTGGAAGGGATAGACAAGGAAGAGGGAAAGAAGCGGCCGTGGCCTTTAATTAGGTACCATCCCGGCATTTGCCTGGAGGAGAAGTGGGAAATGATGGAAAACCACTTCCAGGATGGCTGAGGTGGGAATCAAACCCACCTCTACTCAGTTTATCTCCCGAGGCTGAGTGGACCCCGTCCCAGCCCTCTTACCACTTAAAAAAAATCGTGGCAGAGCCGGGAATCGAACCCGGGCCTCCGGGGCTGGCAACTAATCACACTAACCACTACACCACAGAGGCGGACCCAAAGGGACTTTCATCACTTAGTATTTTGGTCTTATGATAGCTTTCTAATAACATGAACCGTTTTTCTAAAACTGGGTTTCATGCAAATTGCGTCGAGATTCGTGTCTGCAGCCTACAGCACTGGCGAGAACTTAAAATTATGTTTAAAATGCATTATTTCGTTAAACTACAGAAAAAATGAACTAGAGAGTAAGAAATTAGTAGGTCGATTTAATATAACTTGCAAGTATTTTTTCGTAGTCTGCGATCACTGAACAAAAAAAAAAAAAAAAAAAAAAAAAAAAAAAAATCGCCGTAAGGAATAGTTCAATTTGAACATAATTTAGTACACGCATTTTCTACCGGTTTGTGGGGAAATTGTCACAGTTTCAAAGATCGCGGATGTCAAGAATGATCAGTAGAGTGAATTAGCGGTGTCATCACGATAGCGCCACAGCCCCAGCATTTACCTGGTGTGAAATTGGGAAACCACGGAAACTCATCTTCAAGGCTGCCGACAGTGGGATTCGAACCCACTATCTCCGGGATGCAAGCTCACAGCAGCATGCCCCTAACCGCACGGCTAACTCGCCCGGTGTGTACCGTAAGGCCACGGCCGCTTCCTTCCAACTCCTAGGCCTTTCCTATCCGATCGCCGCCATAAGACCTATCTGTGTCGGTGCGATGTAAAGCGAATTGTGAATATACAGGCCTATACACACACTATGGAGTATTTTCATTTCAACCAGGACGTGAACTCTCCAGTCGCGACGATCTGACTCGTATGAACTCTTCTTAAATGTATCACACAGTAATACATCTTTATTAAACGCCATAGAAATACCACTCTTCTACATAAAACGTAAGTTTTAAACTTTCTAATGTGCTTTTACGGGGAGTCCGAGACCTTGGAACGAAACGGCTAGCATTCCGAGTCGCTGGAAAAGAATTAGCTTTTGTGTGTAAGTTATTCTCGTAATACCAACTAGAATCGTGCTGAAGAACGGAGGGATAACCTGACATCTAGCGGCACTATTTTAACTGCTGGTCCGATTATTTTCTTTCAGCTCTATATGGCAAAACACGAAACTATTGCTTCCTCAGGAGCTAGACTCTTGTCTCTACAACTACTGTGCCTCACAAGCAAATTATTACTATAGGTTTCACCAGCGAGTCAAAGATAGTCCGTGGGAAAGGGGTATACCACTACTTCTACCCTGCTGGCCAACATTTTGGTGGTGATTGTTTTTTTCACCCACAGAACTAGAACCACCTAAGCACACTGTCAGACGCCTTAACGATCATGGCTGTCAGGCGGGCTGGGGTTGAGCTGGCCGATTGTAATGAAACATTGTAGGACGATCTATTAATGGTAATTCTGATACTTGAAGTTAGGAATTTGTTTCTATAATTTTTAACGGCACGTGCTCTGTTGTACACATCGATTGCAATGCAAGGATAATCGCTTATGACATACACGATGCACGCCTGTCGTTCTTACGTAAGCTGTCAACAGCAGGACAAAATGAGTCCAGAATGAACAGGAATCGAGTGTTATCCTAGTCTGCGCTAACATAGCATATTAATAGCATGCACCACAAGTTTACAGGCTGTTCCGAATTATGTGGGAAGTAATTGGGGGTGCGGGGAGTGGGAAATACACCCCAAAAGAACAGAAGTCTACGAACATATGTCCTACAGTCGATAGTCTATGAGTAACAGACGTGCAAACTTTGTTCGGGAAGTACTGGTAACAGCCCGCGTTAGGAAGTAATAAGTAGTGTAATTAATTGTAACGATTACATTCTTATTTCTTTTTTTCCCCCCGTGCAATCTTTACTTTTTACCAAATGTATTGTTCACTTGTAAATAATAATTGTTACCGTGTTTTAGCGGTAGGTAGAGGTGAAAGAAGGTGCGGGCGTGAACGGGTCTCAAACTACGGAATCCGAGTTAATGTAAAATTTAACAAGGTTATATTTTCTTTTTAAAATGAAGAAATAACAAGCATTGCAGGTACAGAGTAGCAAGTCAACAAAATGTAGGTACAATATTTACTGGATTTGGGCTCAGCGCCCTTACTTCACAATTCGTGGGCAATCAGCCCAACCTCACTTCAAAATAAGTTTTACCAGAGGGGCAGAAAACCCCATTCATGTTCAGGAGCACTTGCTCCAAATTACACTGAAAAGCCTCCACGAGGCATACAACACTCAATTTTCGAAAAAGAGCCACTCGCTCTCAACTTTAAGCCTCTCAAAGGCCACGCCAAACTCCACCTTCAAGTTGTCCTCTCAGGACATAGACACAGGGGTAACATACCCAACCTACTGAGGTCAATTAAATGAAAAAGGGTAATTACAATGACCTCTAAAGAAACAATTTGAGAGGAGGCGATCTGCACTCCTAATGTATTTGTTTCAAAACCTAATTTGGCTCTAGGCCACTGATGCAAGGGCTAATCCCATACTACGGAGGTGACTTTAGAAAAGAAACAAATTTACATAATGTTAAGGAAAAATAGGTTGAGAAAATAAGTTCACCTCAAAACAATATGAGTGGGAGCTCGAGAGGGTTACGCACTCTCTATCCCAATACGTAGTTTAAAAGATAGAATAGATACAAGTTTCTTTACATTTTTAAGGAAGGTTACATAATGGAAAAACTTCGGACCCGCCCCGAGAGTTAAACTGCTGAGCTAGCAAAGAAAGAAGTTATTAATTGGCCATTACCTTGTTGTTGACCGCTGCCGAAGAAAGAGGCGCTTCCCGCCCCCTGCTATGTACTTTACACACTGAAAGATGGAACAGAAGTGGCCCAGAGACCCTAAAATCAGCAGTTTATATCCTCTCGCGGAAGGTTCGAGGCGTTAGGGGAATGAAAACACCCTCCCACAAACTCTTTATTGGGTAGGATACAGCAACATATTCAAGTTGGGGGAAGATACCTTTGATTGGTCAGAAATTAATAAAAGAAATTCGGGATTGGCTAAATACAAAACAAGGGGAAAGAGAGGGGTATACAGCCAACTTAAACAATAACAGAAAGAAATTTAACAAGAAACAAACTTTTGAAATAAAAATTTCTCCAAAAAAAAGTTCTTTCACTCCGCACTAGGGTGCACTATTGTTGATCTTCAGTAGTGTCCTCTAGAAGAGAAAGTTCACACTTCTTTCTACAAGCAAAACAAAAATATGTCGAAAATGACAGTTCAAAAACTCTAAAATTTCCAGGTAGTGACATCTTCTGAGAAACTTGAAAATTAATACCGTCAATAAAGTTCAGACTTCCTCCAGCAGAGGAGTTTCAACTGGCGCACATTTTAAATTAGCGGCGTGGAGGTGTACCGCCCGGTACAATAATAATTGCTTTACTGTCCGCCACTGTGGTGTAGTGGTTAGTGTTATTAGTTACCACCCCGAGAGGCCCGAGTTACATTCCCGGCTCTGACAGAAAATTGGAAAAGTTATACGGGGGGTGGAATGGGGTCCACTAAGACTCGGGAGGTCAAGTGAGTAGAGAGGGGTTAGATCTCAGCCATCCTCAAAATGATTTTCCATGGTTTCTCACATCTCCACGCAAATGCCGGTATTGTACCTAATTTAAGGCACGGCTGCATATTTCCCCCTTCCTTGTCTTTCCCTTCCAGTCTTTTCATCCTCCTACAAGGTGGATAGCATAGCAGGTGCGGCCGTCTGGAAAAGGTACTGGCACTCTACTCTAGTTGTATCCCCCTGACCCAAAGTCTCACGTTCCAGAACACTGTCCTTGAGGTGGTAGAGGTGGGATGTCTCGCCGAGTCAAATGGAAAAAAACAACTCTGGAGGTTAAACGGATTAAGAAAGAAAGGGAATAAATTTGCTTTCCATCCCACGACCTACTTTAAGGTTTCCGGAGACGCCGAGGTGCCGGAATTCGGTCCCGCAGAAAGTTTTACGTGCTAGATCAACCAACACGAGGCTGACGTATTCGAGCACCTTCAAATACCACTGGACTGAGCCAAGGTTGAACCTGCCAAGTTAAGCTCAGAATTCCAGCACCTCACCCGTCTAAGACACTCAGCCCGGCATTTTTACTTTTAATTTACTTCTTGAAACTAAATAATAATAGTCACATTCCTGCAATCGTTAGATTCTAGTGTCCCATTCTTTGGCTGAATGGTCAGCATTGAGGCCTTCAGTTCAGGGGAGCTCTGGTTCGATTCAATTGGCGAGAGATCGAGTGATCTTGCTGGCCAAGGCAATTGTACACAGTAAATGCACTAGAAGCAGCAGCGGGGTCACCGTCTGCGAGAGCATCACTGTAGCCAGCGGAGCTTGTTCAAATCTCAGCTGTTTGGCCAAAATCTCGCTCCGCTGTGCTTATCAATATAAATAGGGGACTTTTAAAACTGTGTGGATATAGATATGGTTTAAAATTCTTACATGTAAACATTCTCAGATACTACAGTATACTTGCGATGCTCCTCTCCAGTAAAAAAGAAATCCCAAAAAGCATAAATACAGGAGAAATGCGTGATAAAAGAACTGTCAGGAGAAATCTGGACTCGTCTGTGAAAAACACAGGTCTACATTAGAGAAGTTGTCAGTTGACGTGGATACGGGCAAACAGAAGGCGAGCTGCGCGATGTTGCTGCGTTAGACGGGGCACTCTAACAGGGCATCTGGTTCGGAAGGACACTTCTCTTAACCTGCCCCTTACTGTCTGGTCAGACACCGTGACTCCAGCGACCCTCATGAGGTCTTGTTGCAGTTCTCTGGCAGTTTCTGAACAAAGCCGCAACGCACATATGGTCAGATATCGGTCATCCTGTGGGGTTGTCATGCGTCCACGACCTTGTCCAACCCTCCTTCCGAACTGGTCTGTCTCATTTTAGAGATTCTACAAATGTTGAATAACTGACGGGGAGACATTGAGATCCACAGCAACATGACGAAAAGTAACCTTCCTGGATCAAAGTGCGGCCCTTGCGACTTGAACCTCGTTAAGATGTTCCATGGGCTGTGCTTTTTACATACAACGTGCTCAAATGACCGCAGTAGTCTGTGTACCTCACAACGATACACGGACGCACCGCTATTCACTTTGTTTTGAGGGGTCACCTGACAGTTTAATGCATGGCTACGTCTACAGATTGAGTATAACTTCGATTTGACATACCCTGAGTAGCTAAGGTCTTAAGGTATGCTGCACGACCATTGGAACCCCATCTACCTAATTAACGTTCACGTACCAGGTGTTACAAAACATGTTCCCTAATGTGTACTTCAATTTGTCGGGAAGCTCCAGTAGTGAGTGGGCCAAACAATCCAGATTTTGCCAAACAGCGCGCTCGCTCAACTTCGCACGCGACTGCAGCCCCAGTGCTACCTCTAGTGTATTATTAACTATGGTTGTACACCACGTAGAGCACGTCGCGTCGCAGCAGCTATATGCGGACGTCCATGTGCCTGCTGAACAAGTACATCACCTTCCTGTCGAAGAAATGGCAGGGGCACGGGGACAACCTGGGCAATATAGCGGGTACTGGTTACTTTACCCTGCAGAAAGACCAACTGTGACCGCGAGTTGTAACTGATGGTCTGCCATGCCATGAAGCCTGGGGTGGGACCCGAGTGTCGTGGACAAATGCACTCTGGAATAGGCCGCTCACCGGGTCTACGCCGTATACGTGTACGTCCATCACTTGGAAACAGACAGAGCCTACTCTTGTCACTGAAGACAATATAGCGCCATTCCCCCCCCCCCCGCCTCTCACTCTTTCACGACACCAGAGAAGACGTGCTTGGCGGTGTCGTGGTATCAGTGGCAGCCTGGCCAGAGTCACACGTGTTTTTAATCCTGCTGCAAGCAGACGGTTTGCAATGGCCCATGGTGACAAAGCAGTTGTAATATGTAACCGGATTTCGTGCCTGCATGATGTTCGGTCCGCCACCGCTGCTCGCACAATGCGTCGATCTTGACGTGCCTGTATACTACGCGGACGTCCGGAGCCTGGTCTACGGGTGTGGGAATGTTCCAGAGATTACTGCTGAAAGCAGCGACACACCACCGATACACTGTGCCCAACATGTGCAGCAATCGGTCGATACGTCCATCCAGCTTCCCGGAAGCCCACGATGCAATCCCGTTCAAATGGCTGCAGTTGTTCAACAGGAGCACGTTCTCGTCTGTGGAGCTGCTTGTACCCTAGAGTGAATGTTGTGAACACTGTTAACCTCTAACCTAAGCACAGTTACTGCATGCAGAGTGCGCACGGACAGGCCTCTTGAGCACCATCTGATCGCCGAAATCCGTGACAAGTGAATTACACAACACCCCTCAGCACGCACATCATATACCCTGATGCCACTGAACAGTCCTTGACCAATCAACGACCCTCAAATTGCCACTCAACATTCTGATATCATCGCTGACATCAAAATCAAACTATACGAGCGATGGAAAATGAACTGGCTTAAAACTTCCACTAGTAACCTGCAAAGCATTAAAATGGTATCTACGAGAATATATCCTACCCAAAATTTCACCAGAAATGAACAAGTCTTAATATCCTGACAGAATAGGACACACCAAGATCACTCACAACTATCTCCTAGAAAAGGAACAACCTCCCACCTGCAGTAAATGAAACTGTTCTCTTACTGCCAAGCATATCATCTCAGAATGTCAACTGTATGACCATTGGCCCAACACCACAACATACCTAAGGAAATTGAAATGACACTGGCTTCTTCAGCACTGAGTCATCAACTTCAAGGACACTGTCTTGTACTCCAAAATCTGATAAATTTACTTACATTAAACTGTATTTATATTTTTCCTTATAATTACAACTGTATTACTCTAATTATCTGCAAGAGGCACCATAAGACCTTTGAAAAGTGAGTATAAACAACCGTAATAAAAAAAATATTTAAAAAAATCCTTGAGGATGTTGGGTTTTTATCCCGGCGGTGTATATACAAACTCTCCTCCCATTATAGGTCATAACTATAAGAGCCTTAGCTCGTTAACGACTGACCGCATGGGATATGTTTATAGGGACTTGCCGTGTTTTGACGTGTGGTGTCCATCCCGTCTATCCCCCGATTACTTACCGTATGTTTTAAAACACCAGTATCTTTATAACGGGCATTTTATAATGGAATGCATACTATTTTTCAACAGTTAATGCTTCAGATCGAACGCACATTAAAATCGATCGCGGTGCGGACTGGTTAAAGCTCGTAAATGCAGTTCACCAACTGAGCGAATTATGTATCTTACTTCAACAAGCTAAAGAGCCCATTCTGTCCTCATCCATGTGGAGTTAGCCGGCATAAAAAGCGAACGGCAACAGTAAAGGGAAAATTGTTCTCCGCCACACTACTTATAAAACCGAAGTAACCGAGCTCGATAGCTGCAGACGCTTAAGTGCGGCCAGTATCCAGCATTCGGGAGATAGTGGGTTCGAACCCCACTGTCTGCAGCCCTGAAGATGGTTTTCCGTGGTTTCCCATTTTCACATCAGGCAAGTGCTGGGGATGTACCTTAGTTAAGGCCACGGCCGCTTGCTTTCCACTCCTAGCCCTTCCCTGTTCCATCGTCGCCATGTGACCTATCTATGTCTGTGCGTCGTAAAGCAAACTTTAAAAATATGCATGCATACTGAAATTGAGCCGGTTGTCTTTATGACATGTAAAGGTCTTTCAGTGAAGTAAAATTATCATAATGCACAAACCGAAAATTTCATTAATAGAGATATTATGTACATTTTGTACAGTAAACAATGGACGATATGGCGAATAGTGGAATGTAATACACGATATTGAGTACTAGTGTCAATGAACGGAGAGTCGTGTAAAGCAGTAATATTTGTTCCATTGCAAGCTCAGCGCTGGACGAAGATTAGTGACCTACAGTTCTGTAATAGTAGTACAAGCGCGTGTTCATATATAGGTAACTGAACATGCACGTTGTTAAGCTGCTAAACACGTCATTAACTGGGCATTGTGTAACGAACAAGTAAGCTAGTAGTTTCTAAGTTAACAACCGAGTAAGAGAAATTATCTTTTCGCATCCAGCTATTACAACAGATCAATTAAAAGAATGAAGGTACTGATCGTTCGAACGCTGGTTCTTTTCCTTCCTGTCCTGTCCTCTTCCCAATTATTTAGGGTACGCACTTTAAGTGGATTAATCCCAGTTTTTGTACTCTATGCCCTTCCTGACACCTACCTTATTCTCAGAGATTTATTCACTGTTTTGTGTTTCTATGGCCGTTTGCAATGCAGTGCAGGCATTTCTCGTGTTTAACATTCCATCCTTACCCTCCCCTTCCTCGGCGAACGTACGTCTGGGATGAGGAACGCACAATTAGTTTGGACCGAGGCCATAATTGTTTAATTTCTTCTCTAATTTAGATCTTACAACAGAACTTTGTGTGAATTTGTAGTGATCACTTTCATTTTATAACCGAGAATTACCTCTGTCGCCGTCTATCATACACCCCACTACATATCCCTGAAGCACAGCAGCGGGCAGCAATTTGCACTCTAGCAAAGCAAATACGACGAGTTCGTCAATTTGAATCGCGCGCCCGGAAGTAACAAATGAACCTCATGCAATTACCTGCATTTGCCTGGTGTGAAAATGGGAAACCACGGAAAACCATCTTCAGGGCTGCCGACAGTGGGATTCGAACCCAGTATATCCCGGATGCAAGCATACAGCTGCGCGCCCCCAACTGCACGGCCAACTCGCCCGGTGCCTTCATTACTAGGAGGATACTCATCTAAAGGGATCCAAAATCAAGCTCACCGGTCCCTCGTAATGGTACTTATCACTGGTAAAGCAGAAGCATGAAGTTCCTTTTATAGTGGTACTAATCACAGGTAATGTAGACTCATGGTGTTTCTCGCATGATGGTACTAATCACAGGCAATATAGACGCACGGTGTATCACATTATGGCAACGCCCACAGGCAACACAAACCCATGCTGTTCCTCACATAATGGTACTTCTCTCAGGCAACACAGATCCATGGTTTTACTTGTACAGAGTGGTACTGATCATGGGCGCCAGCCAAACCCGTGATTCTCACTTAGTGGCACTAATCACAGGCAACGTAGACCCATGGTAAATGACATGGCGTATGGCTTTTAGTGCCGGGAGTGTCCGAGGACATGTTCGGCTTGCCAGGTGCAGGTCTTGATTTCACTCCCGTAAGCGACCTGCGCGTCGTGATGAAGATAAAATGATGAAGACGACACATTCATCCAGCCCTCGTGCCAGCGAAATTAATCAATGACGGTTAAAATTCCCGACCCTACCGGGAATCGAACCCGGACCCCTGTGGCCAAAGGCCAGCACGCTAACCATTGAGCCATGACTGACAGACCCATGGTGTTCCTCAAAGTGGTACTACTCACAGGTAACGCAGACCCATTCCGAAGACACTGGAACCGACCGGTGCAAAACACACGATGACCATTATCACGAACAACGCCCAGACCCGCAGTGTTTCTCATATAATGCTCCTATGTAACTTAGACTCACGGTTTTCCTTGCAACGTAGTACTAGTTGCAATTAACGTCAGCCCATAGTGTTCCGCAAGTAATGGTACTAATCAAAAGGATTCTTAAGGTTCTAATTTCATCATCCCTTAGTCGCTCCTCTTAGCCGGTTCTTACGAAAGGCAGGGGATACCGTGGGAGTAATCGTCTGCGTCCCCCACCCACAGGGGGGTAAACAACTTACGTGTTTAATTTTATCCCAAATTTGCCTTGAACTTCAATACTAAAGTTTTGTATGTACAGTAGTACAAAACCCCTCTACCCTAGATTTCATAAAAATAATTTGCAGCTTACTTTTTCTTCCCCATTTTATTTTGAAATCAAATTATAAGTTCCACAAATATATGTGCCGCAGTTTCTGTCTTCTGATTTCACGGCCGTAGGCGACCTGCGTGTCGTGATGAGGTTGAAATGATGAAGACATACCCAGCCCTCGTGCCAGAGAAATTAACCAATGATACTGACTGGAGGGTGATTGGGGATTTCAATGGGACTATGGAGTGGGTATGTGGGAAACTGAGTGAAATTTCTAGATCCTAATGGGTGGGTAGGAGATAGGGATCTGCGCTCAGATGGACTTAAATAGCAGTGGTACGTGTAAGTAAGGAAATTTGTTTAGAAGGGTAATAGGGAGGTACATTCAGGGAAACTGTTTTTAGGGAGCGGTGATGAGGGTACAGAGATCTGGAAGTCAAGTAGGACGGCCTAAAAATGTTAGTGTTGAACTGTAGAAGTACTGTAAAGAAAGGAATAGAATTAAGTAAATTAATAGATATACATTTACCAGATATTGTAATAGAAGTTGAATCATGGCTGAGAAATGATATAATGGATGCAGAGTGGAGAGTGTATCGTTGAGATAGGATAGGAATGGTGGGAGGGAGAGTATTCGTTCTGGTGAAAGAAGAATTTTTAAGCTACGAAAAAGTTTAAGATGAGAAACATGAAATTCTAGGTGTAAGGCTCATTTCTAAAGATAATAGGCAACTTTATGTCTTTGGAGTATACAGACCGGGAAAGGGTAGCGCTGACACGGATTCAGAATTATTTGATACGATAATCAGCTATATGGGAAACGACATGGAAAGGAATGTGATAGTAGCAGGTGATCTCAGTTTAACAAATGTCAATTGGGAAGGTAATGCGAACGACAGAAAGCATGAACAACAAATGACAAATAATTTAATACGGGAAGCGCAGCTGATTCAGAAAGTGACTGAACCAACTAGAGAGAAAAATATACTGGACGTGGTGCTGTTAAAACCAGATGAGAGCTCTATAGAGAAACCGAAGTAATAGATGGTATTAGCGATCACGAAGCTGTTTTTGTCGTAGTCAAAAATAAATGTAATAGAAAGGAAGGTTTTAAAAGTAGGACTATTAGGCAGTACCATATGGCTGTTAAAGCAGGCATGAAGCAGTTTTTAAAAAGTAATTATGATCGGTGGAAAACGGTAAATAAGAATGCAAACAGACTCTGGGATGGGTTTAAAGCAATTGTTGAGGTGTGTAAAAACACGCTTGTACCTTTAAAGGTGGTAAGGAATGGTAAAGACCCACCTTATCATAATAGAGAAATAAAGAGACTGAGAAGGAGGTGCAGATTGGAAAGAAATAGAGTTAGAAGTGGCTGTGGAAGTAAGGAGAAATTGAAGCAACTTACTAGGAAATTGAATCTAGCAAAGAAGTTGGCTAAGGATAACATGATGGCAAGCATAATTGGCAGTCATAGAAATTGTAGTGAAAAATGGAAGTGTATGTATAGGTATTTTAAGGCAGAAACAGATTCCAAGAAGGACATTGCAGGAACAATTAATGAGCAGGGAGAGTGTGAATGTGAGGATATTCAAAAGGCACAAGTATTCAGTCAGCAGTATGTAAAGATTGTCGGTTACAAGAGAAAGGTCCAGATGGAGGAGGAGACTAATGCTAAAGAAGTATTAAAATTTACATAGGATAATGATATTTACAATAAGATACAAAAGTTGAAAACTAGAAAATCACCTGAATTGATAAGATTTCTGGGGATATACTAAAGATATAGTACCATATCTGAAGTACTTATTTGATTGTTTGGTTGAAGGAGCTATACCAGATGAATGGAGAGTTGCTATAGTAGCCCCTGTGTATAAAGGAAAGGGTGATAAACATAAAGCTGAAAATTACAGGCCAGTAAGTTTGACATGCATTGCATGTAAGCTTTGGGAAGGCATTCTCTCTGATTATATTAGACATGTTTGTGAAATTAGTAACTGGTTCGATAGAAGGCAGTTTGGGTTTAGGAAAGGTTATTACACTGAAGCTCAACTTGTAGGATTTCAGCAAGATATAGCAGATATCTTGGATTCTGGAGGTCAAATGGACTGTATCGCGATTGACCTGTAAAGCATTTGATAGGGTGGATCATGGGAGACTACTGGCAAAAATGAGTGCAATTGGACTAGACAAAAGAATGACAATGGTTTGCTATATTTCTAGAAAATAGATCTCAGAGCCTCCTCTGCGAACCATGTGACCTTGCCGCGGTGGGGAGGCTTGCGTGTCCCAATGATTCAGATAGCCGAGCCGCAGATGCAACCATATCGGTTGGGTATCTGTTGAGAGAACAGACTAACGAATGGTTCATCGAAAGGGGGGGTAGTAGCCTTTCGGTAGTTGCAAGGGCGGCAGTCTAGATGATTGACTGATACGGCCTTGTAATAATACTCAACATGGCTTAGCTGTGTTGATACTGCTATGCGGCTGAAAGCAACGGGAAACTACAGCCGTAACCACCTCCCGAGGACATGCAGCTCTCTCTGTATGAATGATGTACTGATGATGGCTTCCTCCCGGGTAAAATATTCCGGAGGTAAACTAGTTCCCCATTCGGATCTCCGGGTGGGGACTACACGAGAGGGGGCGATCAGCAGGAAGATGGATACCGACATTCTGCGAGTCGGAGCGTGGAATGCTAGAAGTTTGAATCGTTGTGGTAGATTAGAGAATCTGAAAATGGAGATGGACAGGCTAAAGTTAGATGTAGTTGGTATAAGTGAAGTACGTTGGCAGGAAGAACAAGATTTTTGGTCAAGCGACTACCGAATTATCAACAAAATCAAACAGGGGAAATGCAGGAGTTGGTTTAATAATGAATAAGAAAATAGGGCAGCGGGTCAGCTACTACGACCAGCATAGTGAAACAATTATTGTCGTCAAGATAGACACCAAACCAATGCCCACCACAATAGTGCAGGTCTATATGCCTACTAGTTCAACGGATGATGAAGGAATCGAAAGAATATATGAGGAGATAGAAGATTTAATACAATATGTAAAAGGTGACGAGAATCTAATTGTGATGGGAGACTGGAATGCAGTGGTAGGCCAAGGAGGAGAAGGTAGTACAGTAGGAGAATTCGGCTGGTTGAATTCTGTACTGATCATAATTTAGTCCTTGCCAATACTTGGTTCAAACACCACAAACTATGGCTGTATACGGGGACGAGACCTGGAGACACTGGAATTTATCAAATAGACTTCATTATGATTAGGCAGAGATTCAGAAACCAGGTGCCGGATTGTGAAACTTTCCCAGGAGCAAAAATGGACTCTGTCCACAACTTGTTGGTCATGAAATGCCATCTGAAGTTGAAGAAATTGAAGAAAGGGAAGAATGCAAAAAGATGGGATCTAGACAAGTTGAAAGAAAAGAGTGTGTGTGCACAAGGACTAAATGAAAAGGCTGAAGGAAACACTATAGAGGAAGAGTGGAGAGTCATGAAAAATGAAGTCGGTAGGGCTGCTGAAGAAATGTTAGGAAGGAAGAAAAGATCAACTAAGAATCAGTGGATAACTCAGGAGATACTAGGCCTGATGAACGACGAAAATACAAGAATGCTAGAAATGAAGAGGGCAGAAAAGAATACAGGCGATTAAAGAATCAAGTGGATAGAAAGTGCAAGGTAGCTAAGGAAGAATGGCTGAAGGAGAAGTGCAAGGATGTCGAAAGCTGTATGGTCCTGGGAAAGGTAGATAGATGCTGCATACAGTAAAATCAAGGAAATATTTGGAGAAAGGAAATCTAGGTGTATGAATAATAAGAGCTCAGATGGAAAGCCACTTCTAGGGAAAGAAGACAACGCAGAAAGATGGAAGGAGCTTATCCAACAGTTGTATCAAGGTAAAGATGTAGATAATTTGGTTCTGGAACATGAAGAGGCTGTTGATGCTGATGAAATGGGAGACCCAATTTTGAGGTCAGAGTTTGACAGAGCTGTGAGTGACCTAAATAGGAACAAGGCACCTGGAATTGTTGACATTCCCTCCGAATTACTGACTGCCTTAGGAGAAACCAGCATGGCAAGTTTATTTCATTTAGTGTGCAAGATGTATGAGACACGAGAAGTCCCATCCGATTTTCGGCAGAATGTTGTTATACCTATTCCCAAGAAAGCCGGTGCTGACAGATGTGAAAGCTACCACACCATTGGTTTAGTATCTCATGCCTGCAAAATTTTAACACGTATTATTTACAGAAGAATGGAAAAACAAGTTGACGCTGAGTTGGGAGAAGATCAATTTGGCTTCAGAAGAAATGTAGGAACACATGAAGCAATCCCAACTTTACGTCTGACCTTAGAGGATCGAATCAAGAAGGACAAGCCCACGTACATGGCATTCGTAGATCTAGAAAAGGCATTAGATAATGTTGATTGGACCAAGCTATTTAAGATCCTGAAGATGATAGGGATCAGACACCGAGAACGAAGAATTATCTACAATCTGTATAGAAATCAATCTACAGTGATAAGAATCGAGGGCTTTGAAAAAGAAGCAGCAGTCCAGAAAGGGGTGAGGCAAGGTTGCAGTTTGTCCCCCCTCCTTTTCAATGTTTACATAGAACAGGCAGTAAAGGAAATTTAAGAGGAATTGGGAAAGGGAATCACAGTCCAAGGAGAGGAAATCGAAATCAAAACCTTGAGATTTGCCGATGATATTTTATCTGAGACTGCGTAAGATCGAGATGTTGCTGAATGGTATGGACAAAGTCTTGGGTAAGAAGTACCAGATGAAAATAAATAAGTCCAAAACAAAAGTGATGGAGTGCAGTCGAACGAAGGCAGGTGATGCAGGAAGTATTAGATTAGGAAATGAAGTCTTAGAGGAAGTAGATGAATATTGTTACGTGGGTAGTAAAATAACTTAACGATGGCAGAAGTAAGGACATAAAATGCAGACTAGCACAAGCAAGGAAGAGCTTTAAGAAAATAATGTGCTCACTTCAAACATTGATATAGGAATTTTTGAAGACTTTCATGTGGAGCGTGGCATTGTATGGAAGTGAAGCATGTACGATAACTAGCTCAGAAAGAAAGAGAATAGAAGCTTTTGAAATGTGGTGTTACAGAAGAATGCTGAAGGTGAGATGGATAGATCGAAATACGAATGAAGTGATACTGAACCGAATTGGTGAGACGAGATCGATTTGGCTAAATTTGACGAGAAGAGATAGAATGATAGCACACATCTCAAGACACCCAAGACTTGTTCCGTTGGTTTTTGAAGGAAGTGTAGGTGGTAAGAACGGTAAGGGTAGACTAAGGTATGAATATGACAAGCAGATTAGAGCAGATGTAGGATGCAATAGTTACGTAGAAATGAAAAGGTTAGCACAGGATAGGGTGGCATGGAGGGCTGCATCAAACCAGTCTATGGACTGATGACTCAAACAACAGATCTCAGAGAATTAGAGTAGGCGGAGCTTTATCTGACCCTGTAATAATTAAGAGGGGAATTCCCCAAGGCAGTATTATTGGACCTTTGTTTTCATTATATATATATATATAATTTGAGTAAATGAGTGGAATCGGAGGTAAGCCTTTTTGCGGATAATGTTATTCTCTATAGAGTAATAAATAAGTTACAAGATTGTGAGCAACTGCTGAATGACCTCGATAATGTTGTGAGATGGACAGTAGGCAATGGTATGATAAACGGGGTTACAAGTCAGGTCGTGAGTTTCACAAATAGGAAAAGTCCTCTCAGTTTTAATTACTGCGTTAATGGGGTGAAAGTTCCTTATGGGGATCATTGTAAGTATCTAGTTGTAAATATAAGGAAAGATCTTCATTGGGGTAATCACATAAATGGGATTGTAAATAAAGGGTACAGATCTCTGCACATGGTTATGAGGGTGTTTAGGGGTTGTAGTAAGGATGTAAAGGAGAGGGCTTACAAGTCTCTGGTAAGACCCCAACTAGAGTATGGTTCCAGTGTATGGGACCCTCACCAGGATTACTTTATTCAAGAACTGGAAAACATCCAAAGAAAAGCAGCTCGATTTGTTCTGGGTGATTTCCGACAAAAGAGTAGCGTTACAAAAATGTTGCAAAGTTTAGGCTGGGAAGAACTGGGAGAAAGGAGACGAGCTGCTTGACTGAATGGTATGTACCGAGCTGTCAGCGGAGAAATGGCGTGGAATAACATTAGTAGACGAATAATTTTGAGTAGCGTCTTTAAAAGTAGGAAAGATCACAATATGAAAATAAAGTTGAATACAGGAGGACAAACTGGGGCAAATATTCATTTATAGGAAGGGGAGTTAGGGATTGGAATAACTTACCAAGGGAGACGTTCAATAAATTTGCAATGTCATTGAAATCATTTAAGAAAAGGCTAGGAATACAACAAATAGGGAATGTGCCACCTGGGCCACTGCCCTAAATAGAGATCGGTATTGATTGATTGTAAATTGCCGACTCTGCCGGGAATCGAACCCGGAACCCCTGTGACCAAAGGCCAACATGCTAACCATTTAACCATGATGCTGTTTAATATGGCTGTTCGATATGGCAATCTTGTCATAAGAGCAATACCATTTTCGTATGAAATTGCTGTATATGGTGGTCCAAAAGCATCCGTGTATTTACACGAGGGAACATTACAAAGATTTTCACATGAAAGGCAACGTCTGGTTGCTGTTTCTAAGTCACCCGGAGGCGGCGATTCTCAGCTCAACGGATTACGTGTACCACAGCAACTCAAAGAAAAGTAAGGAAGGCAACAGGGCGATGGCTGTTCCCTCCACTGTGCTTGCTTCCTGCCAATATATTTATGAAAGAGAATGTTAAGTAATTATTTTAATAACTCACAGGCAAAAATGCCTCGTTCTTTTTCTTCCATAATCTATTATATAAAAGCAAGTCTGTCTGGAGCGATCTATAAAGGTATTAAAAATGAAAATAGACGTGAAATAATAAGGCACTTCCAGAAATCTCAAATTTGAAACTTGATACCGGGGAAGCTGATGACCTCAGAATCCGTAGAAAAATCGAAAATTCTGAAAATTCCCTGAGAGGAGCACGCTCGGGTGGGGGGAGGGCGCTTCAAATTTTTGGCTCAGCATAAGAACGCAGTCGTATATATTTATCCAAAATGATAACGCAGGTGATGACGTATAGGTTTCGTGTACTTAAAAACTTTCAGGATATTCGTAAGTTTTACTCCCCTTCCCCTCCCCCAAAATCAAGATGACGGCACTATCTGCCAGACGAGCTATACAATTGAAAATTGGTGAAATCATAGTTTTTAGCCTTTAATACGGAAAAAATCGAAGATATTTAAACTTTTCACTTTTTACCCCCGAAAAATATCGAAATTTGGAGGCAATTTTAATGACTATGCAGACCTTCCTTTCGAGGTATTTGGTGGCTAAACTAAGTCGCATTACAAGACGGATGGCACACTGAGTTTATTTAGAAGTGATCTGCAACTTTGGTCCGATGACTTCTGGCGTCTGCACTTACAAACGTGCCCATGCTTATCTGTCATTATATATATATATATATATAAGATAGTTGGTTTGGAGCGATCTAGAAAGGCTGTGCCTGTCATCATTATTATTATTATTATTATTATTATTATTATTATTATTATTATTATTATTTACAAATCGATAGTGACTATCAGCAGGAGGGCGTCTCCTGTTGTAGATGTGGGGAGAATTGGTTACTTTGACTGGCAGTAGGAATAGGGTCCTTTTCCAACTCCTGTGTTATTGTTTTTACGTCCCATTTTTGGCGTGTTTTGGAGACGCCAAGGTGCCGAAATTTTATCCCGCAGTAAATCTACCAACATGAGGCTGACGTATTTGAGCACCTTCAAGTACCACCGGACTGAGCCAGGATCGAACCTGCCAAGTTGAGGTTAGAAGGCCAGCGCCTCAACCGTCACTCAGCCCGGCAGATTTCTTTTTCTTGTGCGTTAGTATTTTTTTCACAAATTCTTAAAGTAAATGTCGAAATATTGGTAGGGTTTTATTGGGTATACCACAGGGGAGGCGCGGAACCAATGTTTATCAGGAGAGTCATGGGCTCAAAAAAAGTTTAAAATCACTGATGCATGTTATCAAGTCATGCGACAAATTAACTAGCGACAAACGCTGCCCGACAATGAGCCGAGTCATTTTTAATCGCTCCCTACATAAAGAAACAGTAATTTACTGCTCCGTGTATACTCTCATTGAACTGTATGATATTAAAAGGTACGTATTTTTCAGCTTCATCTGTCGCAGTTTTCTAGCTCGTGTGGCCGTAACCTTTGTCTAGCATCCAGCTAAGGATAGCCGCTGACAGAGCAAGGATATGGAACCATGTCTGGACTTGTCTGTTCTGCTGTTAGAGCTACGCTCATGTGTTGAAGCAATCAGTTTCTCACTGTATTCCATCATCCGATAGCGCTCAGTGATGAGGTGCCCCGCCCTCCTCTGCCACATGGCCCATGGTTGTCAGTTGCAGAGAGCCAGAAAGGAACATCCGATCAATGACTTCGTTGATTACATTCTTCCAAAAATGGCCTGTTAGCATAAGAAAATTAAGGTATAGCTTCCATTCAACGAGGTAAACACAGCATGCTTAACTGGCAAGTTCAACAATACTATAAAGATCAGACTGAACTTTCGATCCCGGTAAATTCCGGTAGTTTCTGAAGATGCTTAAATTCACCAACATCGTATCAGTAGAATTTTTGTCACGTAGAACTTCTGCGAACCAAAATTCCGGCACCTCAAAGCCTCCGAAAACGGAAAAGGTTAGGATGTATTATTATTTACGCATACGGTAAAAATATAACACTGATAGAGAATCGTTACGTAAATCAAACAGTTCAGGTAAGAGTAGGACAGAATTTGTCGGAAGAAAGCAATATAGGTAAAAGTGTCAGACAAGGTTGTCTTTCAGCAACCTTTTAATATATACCTTGAGGAAATAATTCGCTGTTATCATGCATGGTAAGCTAGGCGTTAATGTAGGAGGAAAGAAAATTGAAACAGATTTGCTGACTGCATGGTGGTACTAGTAGAAACTGAGAAAATATCATGCTGGAAAAATTGAGCAGATTTTGTGAAAACTTTGGTATGAAAATTAACAGAAAGACGACTAAGGCAATGATCAAGTAGAAGGACTTAACAACAAAGATAGTTCTCTCAGGTGAAGAAATAGGACAAGTATCTGAATTTAGATATTTAGGAAGCACAATCAGAAGTGATCTACAGTGTCTTGAGGTGAAGAGGAGAATTGCAATGGTCAAGGGTACTGAAACAAAGGGTACTGAATATGGAGCTTAACAAGGGGTTAGTGAAGTGCTTTGTACAGAGCGTTGCTCTTTATGGGTCTGAGACTTGGACTTTGAGAAGGGGAAGAAAGAAATGTGGGTATGGAGAAAAATAGACATCAACTGGCAAAACAAATTAAGAAATGAAGTTGTATTAGAGAGAGTAGGTGAAGAAAGGACGACAATACTGGAAACCATTCAAAAGAGAAAGAATTAGTTAGGTCACTGTTTACAAAGGAAATGTTTATTAACACAGGGACTGGACGGAAGAGTTGCAAGAACAAGGTTGAGATGTAGAAAGAGGTATCAGATGAAGGAGAGTGAAAATGAATGCAAGATACTGGAAGACTAAAAGGATGGCAGAAGCCTGCCTTGGAAAATGCATGGAAAAACGTGCTTATAGGCAGATAACGGATAAATAATAATATACATTATCATAGACTGTTATGCCTTTCAGCGTTCAGTCTGCAAGCCTCTGAATTTACTAAACGTCGCCAAAATCCTCGACTTGCAACTAGTGTTGTGGCCTCATTTAGTTCTATACCTCTTATCTTTAAATCGATAGAAACCGAGTCTAACCACCGTCGTCTAGGTCTCCCTCTACTTCTCTTACCCTCCATAGCAGAGTCCATTATTCTCCTAGGTAACCTATCATCCTCCATTCGCCTCACATGACCCCACCACCGAAGCCGGTTTACGCGTACAGCTTCATTCATCGAGTTCATTCCTAAATTAGCCTTTATCTCCTCATTCCGAGTACCCTCCTGCCATTGTTCCCACCTGTTTGTATCAGCAATCTTTCTTGCTACTTTCATGTCTGTTACTTCTAACTTATGAATAAGATATCCTGAGTCCACCCAGCTTTCGCTCCCGTAAAGCAAAGTTGGTCTGAAAACAGACCGATGTAAAGATTGTTCCATCTGAGAGCTGACTTCCTTCTTACAGAATAATAATCATGATAATAATAATGATGATCATCACCATACACAGTTAAAAAAATTAGGGGAACATGTTTTGTAACGTCTGGTATGTGAACATTAATTTGGTAGATGGGGTTCCAATGGCCCTACAGCGTACCTTCAGGTACTCAGGGCATGTCAAACTGAAGTTATACTCCATCTGTAGGCGTAGCCATGCATTAAACTGTCAGGTGAGCCCTCAAAACAAAGTGAATAGCGGTGTGTCCGTGTGGTGTTGTGAGGTACACAGACTACTGCGGTCATTTGAGCACGTTGTACGTAAACCAGCACATCCTATGAGACATCTTAACGAGGTTCAAGTCGCAAGGGCCGTCACTTTGATCCAGGAAGGATGGATTTTTCGTCGTGTTGCTGTGGATCTCAATCTCTCCCCGTCAGTTATTCAACACGTGCGAAATCGCTACAATGAGACAGGCCAGTTCACAAGGAGGGTTGACAAGGTCGTGGACGTACGACAACCCCACAGGATGACCGATACCTGATCATCTGTGCGTTGCGGCGTCGTGCCCGTACCGACGTCAACTGGCAACTTCGTCAATGGAGACCTGTGTTGTTCACAGACGAGTCGAGATTTCCTCTGACACAGCGTGATGGACGGCAACGTGTATGGAGACATAGTGGTGAGCAGTGCCTGCCAAATGTCAGGAAGGCGACCGATTCGAACAAGGTTCTGTGACGTTGGGTGACATCAGTATTGATGGCCGTACGGATCTTGTCTTCCGTGGTAATCTTACCGCTGCGGGGTACATCTAGCAGATACTGCTACAGCATGTGTTTGTTGCTGCATGCGGTGTTGGCTCTGAATTCGTACTCGTACACGACAATGCCGAGGCTAATGTAGTGCGCATCACCAGAGCTGTCTTGCGAGAACTGGAATTGAATGGCCAGCAGTGAGTCCCGACCTTAATCCCATTGAGCATGTGTGAGATATAGGCTTGACAGAAGTGTTCATGGGCGTCCTGTTCCACCAGTCTCTCCAAGACCTCGAACAGGCTCTCATTGAAGAATGGGACGTGATACCGCAACGTGACCTCCGTCGACTTACACGGAGCATGCCACGTAGGTGCCAAGCTGTGATAAATGCTCGTGGAGAACATACACCATACTGAAGCTCTCCAACTGTGATAAAAATCCACCCTGGAGGACTTGTCACTTTGTTTTCGCCCCTATTTGGACATTTCCGTTTGTGTTCTTAAAATGAATGTGAATCCATCGATGTTCTTTTGTATACTTCAACGGTACAGAATAAAGGTTTAGTTGGTAATATACCTGGGTGTGAGGTATTGTTTTGTGGAGCATAGCGTAAGTTCAAAATATGTTCCCCTAACTTTTTTGAACGGTGTATATTTAACATCCCTCAATTATCACCGGTTGTCAAGTACCGCACCAATATTGCTCTAAAAGGGCGTTCTGTAACGTGTCGATAAATGTACTAACACCTGCAGTCTAAAACACAAGTTGATTGTGTCGAGATTCTATTTCGGAACCTTGAGCTTAGGAGCGCTTAACATATTACATTATTTATGTAGTTTGACATTTTGAAGTGTACTCCAATTTTTCTAACATACCTGTAAAAGTAACTTGATAGTTTTGACTCGTCGCAAGTTTGTTGTATATCTGTTGGCCTATTCTCACGCTAATCACCAACGTCCTTGCCCCAGTTAACATGGGCTTTCAGTTCTGCGTGCTGCGTATTTACATGCAAGTTGGAAACTCAGAATGAATATGTAGGGCCTACTATCGAAACAAGCATGAAGAAAACAGGTCTTTTATTGCCTACGTTGGCAGAGAGTGTGACAAATACAGTACAATTGTTTTGGAAACTTCCATCAAGGACATTTTTTTTACAACATTTCTTGAAGAAACTTCTCTGACTGGCTAAATGGTCAGCGCATTGGCCATCGTTTAGAGGCCCTGAGATTCCTGGTCGGGCCGGGAATTTTAACTGAGCTTCGTGAATTTATATCAGGGACTGGATGTTCGTGATCATCTAATACAAAACATATCACTACAAACTGCAACAGAAACACGCAATAACCAATACGTTTCTCTACATAGGTTTGGTGTCGGGAAGGGCATCCGTCCGATATTTGTTTAAAAGATCCTAGCAGCTAGGTCATCGGCTCCTAGTGGTACAAGCTGCAATGAATTTAAAATATAAAACTTGTACGTGTATCCACTGACTAAAATCTAAAACGAATGTGATGAATCCAAAACAATCAGTGGGACCTATTTTCAATGCCTCATATTCTGAGATGATGCTTGTACAAGGGGGTCCAAAATCCAAGTCACTGGCCTTCAATCACTGGGGAAGCAGAACCATTGTGTTTCTCCTATAGTGGTACTAATCATAGGCAGTGTAGACCCACGGTGTATCACACATTATGGTACCACCCACAGACAACAGACCTATGGTGTTTCTGACAAAGGCACTACTCACAGGCTATGCCGAGTCATGGTGGTCCATACATGCACAGAATGACGACATGAGTTCACACAGAGGCTAATTGACCTATTAGTCAGAATAAAATAGGCACGGTAGCAAACTGCGTACGTTGTTCGGTCTATCATGAATTGAATCGATTATTTCAGAAAGCAGTCAAGTGCCAAAAAACGAAAAAATGAGTTAATGGCAGTATAAGTTAGTAAGAGGGTATACGCACATTTTGGTGCTGAAACCAGTCAAGAAACGTCCTCCTATAATGGTCAGGCATTACGTTGAATTTCGTATTTAGTTCAGAAACCAGTTAAGTGACACCGCTTGGCTGGTTTCTGCAGTAAACTACTGGTACATACTGTGATGTGCCGCACCTCGCCGGTTGGCGCTGTTGCTCTGAATCCAGAACAGCCATCTGTTCAGTTGTTTTTATTGTCATTGTTGTGTTTCTGTAATCGCATGTTCGTAGTTTGTAAAAAAAAGTGCTTAGTGCAGTGTTTTTATAATCTTACTGATATGTCTGAAAGTTCATAAGACTAACCTGTATCTAAAAGGAAAAGATGAGTGGTAAACTTACACGCGCAATACTATTTGGAATGCAAGGGTAGAACTAGGTCATATTTCTTACTCAGGAAAGGAAGTGCCCGAGAAAACCAAGCCAGACTTTCCCACTTGTAAGTGCACAGCAAAATGTTATTTATCAGCTAACGAGGACGTAATAAATGAAATATGGAGCTATTTTCATTCGTTTGAAAATAAACTCCCAAGATACCTATGTTCAGACTTTGATTAAGGTCATGGAAGCGAAGCACAGACGTAAAAAACACAGTCCAGGGCAAGAATTAGGCGATGAAAGTGGTTTTTCTTGCTGGTTGCTTTACGTCGCACTGACACAGATTGGTATTATGGCGACGATGGGACGGGAAAGGGTTAGGAGTGGGAAGGAGTGGCCGTGGCCGTAAGGTACAGCCCTAGAATTAGCCTGGTGTTTAAATGGGAAACTACGGAATACCATTCAGGGCTGCCGACAGTGGGGTTTGAACCCACTATCTCCCGAATACTGGATACTGGCCGCACTTAAGCGACTGCAGCTGTCGAGCTCGGTTAATGAAAGTGGTAACGATGGCACTATTAAAAGAAACCATTCTTACAAGTATAACTTAAGGATTGGTGGTGTAATACGAGTTTGCAAGAACGTGTTTATGAAAATCCATGGTATTTCACATAACAGATTAGGGAAAATTTGTCAGTTATTACTTCAACATGCTACCCCTAAAGACAGGAGGGGCCAAGACAAAAGTGGTAATGCTATTTCTGGCAACATTTGCGTACGAATCCAGGACCTTATTGCAAAATTTGAAGTTAAAGAGACCAATTATAGCGGAAAACAAAAATTATTTGGATGCTCGTTTAAATGTCAAACAACTTCATGGCATGTTCATTAATGACAATCCTAACTTAAAATATTTAGTCAAGTATAATTTTTTCCTATTCCTATTTTAATGAAAACTTTGGGTACTCCTTCGATCGGCCACAGGTTGACGTATGTAGTCAATGTTTAAGCCTACAATCAACCTTAAATGACAATGCGAAACGTGTTGCAGCAGCAGAGCTCGATGTACACAAGAGGGCCAAGAAGTCTTATACTAGCATGCAAGGAGCATAAAATAATGACGAAGAGACTACCACCATATATTTTGATTATATACAAAATTTGCCCCTCCCAGGTATTCCTGTATAGGATTTTTTTTTTTTTTTTTTTTTTTTTTTTACACGAGGCAGTTATGGGTTAACGTTTATTCATAATTCGAAAGGCAATGTCAAAAATGTACGTTTATCACGAGGGTGAAGGTAATATGTCACCAGATGAGGTGTGCAGCTTTTTACTGGATTACATAGACATATCCAATACGGTAAAAAAAAATCTGATCCTTTTTCAGTGATGGTCCATCAGAGCAAAACTAGAATCACAGTTATTTTTATTTTTATTTATTTAGTCTGATCCAGGACACCCTAGATTTGCCATAAGACACAGAATAATACACAATAACAATTTTGAGGGAAGATAAAAAGATTAATGTTCAAAAAAACGATAGGTTACAATTAACCATGTTAAATGGCATGAATTCCATATGAATGGTGACGAAGAATCGAAACGGAGTACTTGATGAGTGAGACGACTATCTCATTTTGTAGGCTTCTCGCTAGTTTATATTTTTGTCGCCATGTGACGAAAGATTTGGGAATTGTTCCCCTCGCGCCAAAGAAAAGTCCAGTCACCGTAATTTTTTTAAGGTTATACGACTCAAGAAAGAAAGAAAGAAAGGGATGGTTGGATTATAGATATCCTTTTTCTCATTGTCTACGTCAGTCGGCTGAGAGGCTGAAGATTCATAGCGTACCGTAGGATCAATTTCTGCTTCGTTCCTCCGTCTGTCAATCGCTATAATATCAATCCTGCGAGTGCTGCCTCCTTCGGCGAGGCAGTGGACTTCTTCGTACACTTCTAGATTTTTGAGACGAAGAGCATTAGCAATCAGGTTTCTGATGATGTTATGGCGTTTGATCCTAAGCAGTTCTCCTTGAGGGCAACTCCCCAGCACATGTGGTAAGGTTTCATACTTTTTCATGATTTTTTATTAATCTCTGTGACAAAGGGCGATTTGACAGCATCACCCACAACGTCCCTGTTCGTTGTCACTTGTATTCACCGTGTGACAGACTTCGGGGCTATAAAGCGTGAGCTGAACAAAATCGATCGAATTTATACTCCAGAGGAATATATGAAGCTTATACTCGAAGCCAGCAAAACCAATCGTTTTATTGTACACAAAGTTACCTCCCAAGATATCAGATGTTTTAAAACATGGTGGCCTCATTCATACAAAAAAAATGACTGACGAAACCTCTGGCAGAGGTGTTCCTAAGGACCAAAAGGAGTTTCAAGATATCGACAAGCAAACAGTTTCGTTATAACAAGAACACTCGTGGAAAAGTGATTGAATGATTCCATCAATATAAGGCAATACTATCACCTTTCACTCTACTGAAAAGAGATCTTGCTCCTGACCGTTGCCTCCTGACTTACCTTTCAGGAAAAGTAAGTTTATAAATATAATTTATTAGGCGTATTTACCAAATTATTAGTTACGGTTACATGTAACAATATTCTTTGATTCAAAAGCGTATAAAAAGGTCTAAAATATTATATTGTAGCATGGATATTTTTGGACACTCGGTCTGAGCCCTACATTATTCTTTGTTTTAGGTGCCCATCAATATCAAGAAGTTACGTGACATAAATGCCCTAAAACCTTACCTGATGGGATATGAACACTTATGACAGCATTTTACAATGGCCTACTACAGAGACAGAATGTGCTGTGGAGTTTGTTTATGAGAATTGATTACCTCCTGTTATGATGGGCAGGCATTGCTGATTTTATCCTTGTAATTATTTGTATCAGCAATGTAGTCTACACCTAATTAAAATATTTTCTTTTTCCACAAAAATGGGTTTTATGACAAAATCCTTTCAAAATTCGAGAATTATATCATAAAAACATTTTGCAACACTCGTTTTATTTCAGGAACCAGTTAAGTGGAAATTTTGGATTTTTTACAGCAAAGTTAATAAGCATAAAATATTTTTCCTTAGATAAGGAGTGTTAAAGAATATGATACTTTCAAGCTAAAATATTAAAACTACCGAAACATTCTGTCTGATGCTAGAAAGTTTTTCATTTTCCAAAAATTGACAGACTTGGCGCTTGACTGGTTTCTGAAATAATCGATTGAATTGAAACGATAAATGATCCATACATACGCGAAAATTTGTACAGTAAAATTCTGATCATACATGAAGAGATGAGAAAAGGCCGAGCAGTGGTGGTATGCCTGGACAGAAGTCCACACAAACCGATGAAACATAAAACAGTAGTACGTATCAGTTCTAACATTGAGGAGTAACACAGTTACGAGCCTTATTCACATTACAAGTGGATACTGGTGATTCACGGAGGAATGGGGAAAATTAGGAAACTACGATTTGAGAAAGAAAAAATAGTAACTCTGCATGAAGAAGGCACATCATACGCCGAAATTGCACATATAACAGTCATCATGCTGACTGTTTAAAGGGGCCTAACAACTAGGTCATCGGCCCCTAATGGTACGAGGTGAACGAAACTAAAATTAAAACTTAATGTATCCACTGTCTACAGCATAAAACGAATGATTATTAAACAAAACAATCAGTGGATCCAATTCCCAATGCCTTAATTACTGGGATGATACTCCTTACCTCTGCCTGCTGTCATTTCTTGATGGATACAGTACTTTTGCATCCATCTGTTGGCACAGGCCAGAGTAAAGTGTAGCTTCCACCCACGTCCTAGTCAACATCCATGGCTGTGACAATATGGAAGCTGATGGGGTATGGGTAGTGCTGAGTAATGACATTCGGAGCATGACTAGTGCATCTGGGCGTTATGAAAGTTGCTGCTCATAGGGTCAGTCGTGCTGCAATAGTACTTGCAGACCCAGTGAGGAAAGCAATGGCAAACTACCTCACCCCTCATCTTGCCTAGTACGCCTCATTTTGGTGCTGCAATTGGTTTTTGGGGTTTCCTTATAACCGCATAACCTTTGGTGGTGCTATTTGAGGATCCAACCAGCCTCTGGGCTGATGACCTACCTAAATGGGTCCAAAAACCATGTCACTGGACCCTCATAGCGGTACTAATCACTGGTATAGCAGAACCTATAGTGGTACTAATAACAGGTACCGTAGACTCATGGTATGTCACACACCCAAGGTGTTCTTCACATAATGGTACTACTACTCCCACGCAACGCAGATCCATGGTTTTACTCACATTGTGGTACTAATCACAGGCCGCAGCCAAATCCATGGTGTTTGACTGAGTGGCACTAATCACAAGCAACGTAGACCCATTAAGTTTCTCCTAAAGTGGTACTACCAATGTGTAACGCAGACCCATTGTGAACACAGTGGAACCGACACTGTGACCATTACCACAAACAACGCCCAGACTCAGAGTGTTTCTCGCATAATGGCACTGCTGCTATGTAAAGGTGCGTCCACACCAAGATGTTTTCGTTAACTTTGTAATAAACATTGTTAATGAACAATGTTCATGAACATTTCTCTCTGTTAATAAACAAAATAGCGTGTTCATTAACTTTTCGAGCGTGTTGATAAACAAAATTTCTTTAACTTTTGTGAATGAAACTTTTCATTAACATTTCGTGTTTTCGTTAACATTTCGGTTCGCACATGAGCAAAGACGCAATTAGATCGCGCAAATTCATAGCGCGGAATACAATACTATTCTTTATTTTTCGAAATCGGCTGTCGAATCGCAAGTAACTCGTATACACCATACAAATACTTAAGTGAAGTGTAGGCGTATTTCTCTTACACTCTTACATGATCCTTGGCAGGAGTCGCCAGTCGCTAGGAATCTTCAAGTTATACTTAGCCTAACATTAATGCAGATGACATTCCGATAAATTTGTATCATTTCTTGCAATTTCAGACCCAATTACTGTCAACAAGAACTGAAAGTCTTGTGGGGACATTCTCAGAAAGTTTTCAAAGCCTGTTGCATCATGGATTGAAAGTTCCGACATAGGCCTAAGTGTCCACTGCAAATTTAATTCTAAACGCTTTTCCAGTATTTTTCTTTGCCACACTTTGCGTCTGCGTTTTTCTCTAATTGCACTCATTAAAATAATGAAAGCTGTAGCTGTATTTTCTTCTTCCTGACCCTATCCATTGTAACCTCACAAACGGATATTTTGGTGTGGACACAATGTTAAAGAAGTTTGTTAACAAAAGTTTATTAACATCTTGAGAAATGTTTTCGTTAACATTGTTTATTCACTTTGGTGTGGACTAACCATAACGTAGACTTGTTTTCCTCGCAATATGGTATTAGTCACAAGCAACGTCGACCTATGTGTTCCACACGTAATGGTACTGTTCACAAGTATGCTTATGGTTCTAATATCCCTTGGTCGCCCCTTTTAGTCGCCTCTTACGAAAAGCAGGGAATACCTCACAAAATACGACTCCGAGTCGAGTTTCGCCGTGTAGCTAATAAGGTTAACTCTGAGTAATGGTATTTCGTGAACGCTTAGAGTGAATACGGAGGAACAGAATATGGCTAATCAATTAAGGAAGGTTATTTGTTTTACCATGACCTCATTTGCGAGGAATTTAATGTCTAATTTCCAGGCGAGTTTCTTCATAGCAGCGTGCTATATAAGTTGTTACTACGTTTCTCACCAAGTTGTGCCTTAAAACAGTATCCGTTATCTGATTACATTGATGACGGATACCAATACATCGGCTCCGCACTGGTGCACGATAAGCCATTTAGGACAACTAGCTATGTAGATTATGTTGTTAACAACTACGACGAAACTGAATTTAAACAACATTTCCGATTGCCGGGATCAGCATTCGAACATCTACTCAAGAGTCACTGGCCCTAAACTTTCTAAATCCAAAATCGGGGAACGAGGAAGACCATTGCAAGACCCACGAAAGGAACTTCAGGTTGTATTTTGGCTCTTAGTACCTGATTCGTACAGATCCGTTTCGTGAGAGTTATAAATGTACTGTGTGATATTTCTGATCATATAATTAAATGGTCTCATTCAGAAGGTTATCTAAAATTAAAAAGTTACGTATTGTACATTTACCAAGGAAATCTTAGAAAGTTGAGGTTAATAAATCGGCTGATCATTCATAATATGGGTATTCTTATAAAAATTAAATCGTGTTATTTCCGCCGATTATTAAAATTGGTACCTATTTTTCCTGTTTTAAACGAAAATATTTCCTTCTTTATTCAATACATAACGCCCTTCTTTGTCAGTAACTAGAAAATCTGAATTCATTGCCATGTCAATATACTCGCATTTTAATATTTTTCACCGCCACCAATGGATGCATTACTGCGCATGTCGAGTTAAATCTACCCACCTACTTACGCGGAGTAAGAAGAGTATACTCTGAGTTAACTCGAATGCATTTTCTGAACACCTTGTAGAGTTAACTCTTTACTTTTGTGAAGAGATAGAGTGAACTCTTGAGTTTACTCGGTGAGCAGTATTTTGTGAACGCAACCCAGGGGTAAACGAAGCAGATACAGTGTGCAGTATTCATTAAGAAGTACAAAACTTCAAAAACATTGAGAGAGAAGTGGAAGTCCCCCTAAGCTCACCCAGAGAAGACTGATTAGGATAGTGCAAAAGACACCAAAACTATCTTTCCGAAACTGCCGCAGACTTCACCGTGGTACTTCTGAACAGGTACATCCTAAGCCCATTCGTAGAACTCCTGCTAGAGCTCGATATCATTCCCGAAGTCTCAGGAGGATGTCATTTATCAGCCCAGTAAACAAAAAGAATAGATTGGTATTTGCTCAGGAGTACATAATGAAGGATGAAGACTTCGGGAAAAAAGTTATTTTTTTCAGATGAAAGGAAATTTTAACTTTTTTTTTTCCATGATAGAAGAACGTCGCTGTGGAGAAAAATGAATACAGAGTTTGAAGCAGCCAATCTCCAGGCTACAGTTAAACACGGTGGTGGTGTTCCGGTGTGGGAATGCATGTCTGCTTCAGACGTTGGAGACCTAGTATCTATGTATGGAACAATGGACCAGTAGGTTCATTTGGATATTTTGAAAAACAATTTACGACATCGTGCCCAAAAACTGGGTTTAGAGGCTGATTACTACTTTTAGCACGACAACGACTCGAAGCATACTGCTAATAATGTTAATTATTGGATTCTTTATAATACACCTCATACCCTGAAAACCCTTCCCCAGTCCCCCGGTCCTAATCCCATTGAACATCTATGGGAGGAACTCGAACGACGAGTCATAAAGCACTACATATCCAGTAAAAACCAGCTGAAAGAATTGCTTCTACAAGAATAGAATACTATTGGTAAAGAAGTCGTAAGAAAATTAGTAGGTCCACTGTCCAACAGTCTACGAAGTGGTATTCGTAACAAGGGAATGCACATACGTTTCTAAAGCATACACAAATGGTGACAAACTTGTTTAATTTGTTGCAGGAACATTTATGTCCACCCATAAAAAGACGATTTTATTTCATATTTTAGCAAAGCAATTTTTTAAGTTTGTATATTCTGCAACTAAATATACAGTTATAAACGAAATATATTTATATTAATTTAAAAAGCAATTACTATTGCCAATATGTCTACTGTTGTGAGAAATAGGAAGGGGAGTTAGGGATTGGAATAACTTACCAAGGGAGATGTTCAATAAATTTCCAATTTCTTTGAAATCATTTAGGAAAAGGCTAGGAAAGCAACAGATAGGGAATCTGCCACCTGGGCGACTGCCCTAAATGCAGATCAGTGTCGATTGATTGATTGTCAATCCGTGCTCAGAGGTAAGCGACTCTCGACCACGTATGTCCTTCAAAGTACTTGTACTAATCACGAGTAATGCAGAAGCCCGTGGTGTTTCATACATAGTCGTACTAATCACAGGCAACGCAACCCATGGTGCTCCTCATATAGAGGTATTGTTCCTCAATGGTACTAAT
The DNA here is from genome assembly GCF_040414725.1 of Anabrus simplex. Classification (NCBI taxonomy): domain Eukaryota; kingdom Metazoa; phylum Arthropoda; class Insecta; order Orthoptera; family Tettigoniidae; genus Anabrus; species Anabrus simplex. The sequence goes on from NC_090265.1 coordinate 1,750,070,213, forward strand.
CTCAAATCTCATGGATCCAATTTCATCATTCCTCGGTGACCCCTTTTAGTCTCCTCTTACGACAGGCAGGAGATACCGTGGATGTATTCTTCGTCTGCTTACTCCATTTTCGGAATGTAAGCTTACAGCTACACCACCCGTAGCGCAAATCGAACTCTTGGGGAAAGGAAAATCTAAATAAAACTACATAAAAGAGCTCTACTGGATCGGAATGGCGTCACTCATTGTAACTTCTTAATCCTTCATGTCGCTTGCGTACGCTGTTGAGTTATGACTGCCCGTTTTGTTTTTCTTTGCAGAGGAGGTGAGTATAGGGCGAAGAATGACGACTTATGGCCTCAGATATAAAAGAGCTTTTAAACATTTCCTTTACGGGAATATCGGTTATCTAATTAACCACACCTTTACCTACTTAAAGCACGAGTGTTTTGAGCAATGTTCACCAGATAATGATTTATCAAAGCGGAGGGTGGGGCAAGGTCGGGTAGCTCTGATTACAGAAGCAGCTGTATTCCTTTACACTTATCGTCCACTACCACGTACCTAGTTAATCAGTCCCCAGGACGTGGGTAGTCAGCGATATAGTTATTGTCGTTGTATAACCTACGTAATTGTCCGGCTACTTGGCTGAATGGTCAGCAAAGAGGCCTTCGTTTCAGGAGTCCTGAGTTCGATTCCCGCGAAGATTAGGAATTTTAACCGCGCCTGGCCAGTCCATCACTACTGATCTGCATTTAAGGCAGTCGCCCAGGTGGCAGATTCCCTATCTGTTGTTTACCTAGCATTTTCTTAAATGATCTCAAAGAAATTGGAAAATTATTGAACATTTCCCTTGGTAAGTTATTCCAGTCCCTAACTCCCCTTCCTATAAACGAATATTTTCCCCAATTTGTCCTCTTGAATTCCAACTTAATCTTCATATTGTGATCTTTCCTACTTTTAAGGACACCACTCAAACCTATTCGTCTATCGATGTCCTCCCACGCTATCTCTCCACTGACAGCTCGGAACATACCACTTAATCGAGCAGCTGGTCTCCTTTCTCCCAAGTCTTCCCACCCCAAACTTTACGTTTTTGTAACGCTACTCTTTTGTCGGAAATCACCCAGAACAAACCGAGCTGCTTTTCTTTGGATTTTTCCAGTTCTTGAATCAAGTAATCCTGGTAAGGGTCCCATACACTGGAACCATACTGTAGGTGGGGGTCTTACCAGAGACTTATATGCCCTCTCCTTTACATCCATACTACAACCCCTAAATACCCTCATAACCATGTGCCACAATCATATTTATGTGATTACCCCAATGAAGGTCTTTTCTTATATTAACACCTAGGTACTTACAATGATCCCCAAAAGTAACTTTCACCCCATCAACACTAATTAAAACAGAGAGGACTTTTCCTATTTGTGAAACTCACAACCTGACTTAACCCCGTTTATCATCATACCATGGCCCACCGTCCATCTCAACACTATCGAAGTCACCCTGCAGCCGCTCACAATCTTGTAACTTGTTTATTACTCTGTACAAAATAACATCTGCAAACAGCCTTATCTCTGATTCCACTTCTTTACACATATTGATATATATAAGAAAACAATTCATCCGACTAGGGAACTGGGTTGTTATTCTTAAAAAAAAAAAACACACACACCATTCTAAACCACTAACAGCCGCAGAAATCCGTAATATTAAATACATCCTATTAAGAAAGTGTTGGCGTCGGGAAGGACATCCGTTCGTAAAACTTGGACATACCCACATGCAATAGAGACCCCGCACCCGTGACACCCACGTCCTTCGAAGGAGGGGGAAAAGGCGACAGAAGACAGAGATCCTGCCTCTTATTTCTCTGCAGCCCAGCTTCTTGCAACTGAAGTCACTGTGCCTACAATTAGATATATTGTAAACTCGCGATCGAAGAGCTTAAAATGTTTTTTCTTATGGCGGATATGGAATAGGGAAGGAATAGGAGTGGGAAAGAAGAGAAAATGACTAATATAAGTACAGCCTCAGCATTTGCCTGGCGTGAAAATGGCTTAACCATCTTCAGGGCTTCCGACAGTGAGGTTCGAACACACGATCTCTCGAACGCAAGCTGATAGCTCCGCGACCCAAACCGTGTAGCCAAACGCTCGGTCACCTTGGGAGAAATGACAATCTACGAACTTTGAAAAAAATTCTGTGAAATTTGTGTCGCCAGATTTCTCACAATCCAGGGTTTTCGGAACTTAAAGAATGAAATGTGCTGTCCTCTATTGACATCACATGGAACTCACCTTCCTCAATGTTCGAAGACGATGCTAGGTTAATTATTTTCAACGTTATCGTGTTCTAGAGATTATTCAGCATGTAGCAATTCTGTGCCAGGATCGCACATGCAAGAATATCTTCGGTGTTTAACGATCGCCCGCAATTTGCAGTTCTTAAAAATAAATGAAAAGAGGATTACATGCCAAAAAGCTCTCTAATTTGAAATATTGTCCGACTCGTTGGCTGAACGGTCAGCGTACTGACCTTCGGTTCAGAGGGTCCCGGGTTCGATTCCCGGCCGGGTCGGGGATTTTAACCTTAATTGGTTAATTCCAATGGCATGGGGGCTGGGTGTATGTGTTGTCTTCATCACCATTTCATCCTCATCACGGCGCGCAGGTCACCTACGGGTGTCAAATAGAAAGACCTGCACCTGGCGAGCCGAACCCGTCCTGGGATATCCCGGCACTAAAAGCCATACGGCATTTCATTTCATTTGAAATATTCAACGCACACTGTATTATTATAATAGAGTTACCACAATCCCGAGATATGTACATTACGTTTACTTCATACTGTATTTTGAATGCAGAAATTGTCCGGTTCCATGCCTAAATGGTCATCGTGCTGGCCTTTGGCCACAGGGGTCCCGGGTTAGATTCCCGGCAGGGGTGGGAATTTTAACTATAATTGGTTAAATTCGCTGGCACGGGGGCTGGGTGTATGTGTCGTCTTCATCATTTCATCCTCATCACGACGCACAGGTCGCCTACGGGTGTCAAATCAAAAGACTTGCATCTGGCGAGCTGAACTTGCCCTCGGACACTCCCGGCACTAAAAGCCATACGCCATTTCATTTCAATGTAGAAGTTGGAAGGTTTTCCATACTGGATATTGTTTGTATCCATTTGTAAAGTACTTGCAAGTTCTGATTTGATTACGGACTTTTAACACCGAAGAGTTCGATGAAACACCGGAATTGAAGTGCTCCAAGAAATTAGATGAGTCGTGTGCGCATGAAGAATAGAGGCTACATTATTAGATGCATCAGGTCGAGCTGCCTGGTTAAGATGGATGGCAATATAAGGGTGGGCTTAACGAGGGAAATAATTACTATTGTCCACTGCAAGTGAACGACAATATTACTTGTTACGTACAAACTGTTTTGTTGCTGATTATCTGTTAACTTGAATGTGTTGTTGAACTGTTATACTTGCGAAAACGTCCGCGGTCTGCTAGGAGAGTTCTGCAGAGACTACTCGTTTCCCAGGGTCAACAATCTATCTCACATAGTGTAAAAATAGTGTGACGGTAAGGTTCTGTATTGCAGATACTATCTGGAGCACGACACGTATGTGCCGATGGTATGATCTCTGTATGGTTACACCATTTCATCGAAGCGTGTCACTTTTGAACATGTTCGTTGTTCCTCGCTTACTACAAATGGTACTTAAATCGCCATCATCTTGAGTCGCCGTATTTCCCCGTGTACCTTTGTTTCAGATTTAGCTTTGTTATTTATGTTCACGTTTTAGAAGGAAGACTCCTTAGTCTTGTGTGTTGATATCGGGTTGAATCGTATGTTACGTATGCAGGGCGATTCCGTCCCTAAGATTTTCAGGGATGCTGGTGAAGGGTAACTGTAGCAATTTGAGATAGAGAACTCCAGTCCGGAAACGTATCACTCACCTGTGTATAAACCAAATTTGTTGTGGGATGTTTATGAACGTGGGATTTTAACAAAACTTGATCTTTGAGTGGAGATAAAATAAATTTATTTACCTGCTCTGCATGCACACGCTACGAAGACATACAACAGCTGCTCAAAATAGAGTTTTCCAGTTTCGAAAAGGTCTCAGTAAATTCTGGAGTTTCCTGTCGAACACACCAGGCGTCATTCTAGCGATGTCACTAGCAGTGAGGATTCCCGCTAGGAACTGTTTCAGTCCCTACAAGTGCAACGCAGACAGGCCGCTTCTCATAACTCCTAGCAGAAATCAAGTAGGATCAGATCAGGCGGACAAAGTGGCAATGCAACAAGATTTCCTCTTCCTAACCACTTTTCCAGGAACGTCTGATTGAAGTGTTCTCGAGTAGCATGTGAAAACCCACACGCGTCGACAAACCTGCAACCTAGGAATAACTGCTTTAGCGTATAAGGTGCGACAGGTGTTTCCGGACCGGTGTCCCCACGTGTGCCCTTTTCCAGCACCCCTGACAGTATCACCACGGGAACACCCTCTATATTGAAACTTATATGCTTTGGTAATGTTAGTCTATAATTTATATAGCTGGTTGAATTCAAGTCAGCTTGCAGTTACTTCAGGTGTATAACCCACCGTTTTGTCGCTTTTAGGGGGGAATAGATAAGGCCCGAATCAGATGCAAGTAACTGCAATGTTTTCAACAACTGTATAAACATTTGCTTTCATATAATGGTAGATGACCCATTACTCACCCTTGTTAAGAGAATCAAAATAAGAGTAGGTAATGACAAGTTAATTAAATTTACTTGACACGACCTGGAGCTTTTGCCCTTGATAGGATGGGAGTTTATATTTCGTGAAGACTTTGCATGGCTTTCATATAAGAAAACAGCGGAAAAAATAACGTGGTACGTTTAGGCCATCAAGGCCTTTGGCCTGCAAGGACGACTGTTGCCTAGCCAGTTGACGAGTTCGGAGGGTACGTCGTCAGCGTAACAACATTCTCAGAATATCTTTTGGCTTCTGCGGTCATATCCGCTGCCTCTAATACCAGACAGCTAAATTTATCTCGCGAGGTTGGATCAATTCAGCTGCACCCGTTAATTCAGAATTAATGTCCTTGGACTGGTGAGGAATAGAACCTGGGCCCTTAGAGCAAGAGGTAGGCGTCCTACCACTACGCGGTTGTAATAATTCCGAATGGTTTGAATGTGATTTCACCGCAAGATGAAAATACACCCTTAGAAAAGCAAAGTCATCTCCGCACAGGCCATAAAGGCCCTTGGAGGGCACTTGATGGGTAGAGTGGTTAGCCCTGCGCCCGGCCGCCTTTGCCCCCAGGAATTAACCTGTTACGCATTTTTGGTGTAGGCTGAGTGAACTTCAGGCCATGTGCACCTCCAGAAGTGGAAAACTCGTGTCTTAAATTTTACGACTTCCTGACGGAGATTCAAACCCACGTCCTTCCGGGCGAACCCAGCACGCCTTTACCGCCTCGGGCAGGCAGCCCTTGAAAAGACACCCTTAGAGAAGAATGAAAAGAAGAATGAATACAGCTGCATGGAAGCATGGGGAAATACCCCCTCGAACTGAATCAGCTTCATATCGAAAAGCCCGAGTCGCACGCTTGGCTGACCTACTCTGGCCTTTTCCCAGAAACAGAAGTATTTGTTTTAGCCATCCAAGATAAAGCGTGCTACCTGATGCTATGTACACCATGAATGATCCAACAATTGCCACAGACAACTGCTACTGCTGTTCCAGAAATACAAAGAGTATACAGCACGTCATCTCTGTCTACCCACACTTGGCCAAAACTGATGAGCACCGACATGATCAGGTTACCAAAATCATTCACCAAAAGCTTTCCGTAAAATTTGGATTTCTTCAGTCATCAACTACATATTGGAAATAGACACTTCTGCCCGTTCTCGAAAACTCTTCGCACAAGCTTCTAGCGCAGGGCCTCTCAAACGCCCAAAATCTCACGCGTGCAGACAGTGGCGCAGAGTTCCTGTGCACAGTGCATCGGTCCCGCTCGGCTCGGCTCGGAGTAACGCTTCGTCTGTGGGCTACTCGGCTCAACTCGGCTCGGATTTGGACAGCTAGGGATCAAGTGAGGAAGAGGGAGACAGGGGGAGCGAGTGAGACAGGCGTGGGGAAAGAGAGACAGCGCTATTGCTCCAAATCGAGGAGTCGTCTTTTGCACCGTGATATCGACCGATGTCACTTTCAGCAGGCCAGATATTGTAATCGATAAACCAAAGAAATACGCACCCCTTATAGAAAATGCTTGTCCAAACATCTCCAATCTGTAAACAATAGTCATAAAGGTATCAAAATACACAGAACTGGCAATAGAAATACAACGCCTGTGGAGACTAGAATCAGTCATCACAGTTCCAATAGTGACATCATGTACTGGTGTTATTGCGAAAAAGCTTACACAGCTCTCTAGCCGCATAAACCTGTATCATCAAAACTACGTTGAACTACAGAAAGCCACCCTACTGAGCACCTGCCACATTTGGAGAAAGTTTCTAGAAACAATTTTCCCTGCCTTAAAATGAACAGTATGAAGATCCAGGCCCCACTTCCAATAACACTGAAGGGCAGATTCCCAAAAACATGGGTAGATGAATAAAGTGTTTAGGGACGTAATTTGTGCACAAATGTTGTATATGTGCATGTTGTAATTATTCCAGTTGTAAATATATGTATAGTTTCATAATGAAAACGGGGGACTCATTGCTTAGGCAGAGGCACAAGCCGCGCCTTCCTAAATGGATGTTATAATAAGCCTAGCTGAGTGGCTCAGAAGGTTGAGGTGCTGGCCTTCTGCCCCCAACTTGGCAGGTTCGATCCTGGCTCAGACCGGTGATATCTGGAGGTGCTCAAATACGACGGCATCGTGTCGGCAGGTTTACCGGCACGTAAAATAACTCCTGTGGGACTAAATTCCGGCACCTCGGCGTCTCCGAAAACCGTAAAAAGGAAGGTAGTGGGACGTAAAGTCACCCCACTGTCGGCAGCACTGAAGATGGTTTTCCGTGGTTTCCTATTTTCACAGGTGGCAAATGCTGGTGCTGTATCTTAAAGCCACGACCACTTTCCTCCCACTCCTTGCCCTTTCCTATACCATCGTCGGCATATGACCTACCTGTCTGTGCGACACAAAGCAACTTTTAAATAATAACATTTATTTACATTTTACGTCCCTGTAACTATTACGATTTTCGGAGAGTGCGAGGTCCCGCAATTACATCCCGTACGGGTTCTCTTGGAATGAATGAAACCTCTATCTAGTGGAGAGGATAGAAAATATGTCGACTGCCGAAGCCTGTCTCACTTCTCTGGGACAATGATTAATGAATGACAGATGAAATGAAACGATATTGGAGAGTTACTAATGAAAGACAACGGGGAAAACCGGAGTACCCGGAGATAAACTTGTCCCGCCTCCGCTTTGTTCGGCACAAAAATCACATGGAGTAACCGATATTTGAACCGCGAAACCCAGCGGTGAGAGGCCTGAAGTACGCAGGCTACTCCATTCTCGACCGGGTCGAATGACTAGAAACAGGCTGTGGATTTTCATTTTCCACGTGTTCTTTCACGTGCCCTTAAATCTATCGACACGAAACTGGCGTATTTGATCACCATATAGCAGCGGTCTGAGCCGTGATCAAAAACACCAACAGGGCCTCAGAAGCAAATGACCAGTATCTGCTCTGTTAAATAATATTAATTCAAAGACCAGTCCTATAACAGTGTAATACCCTGCATTGAATGAAATCCATTTACTGGCATGCGTTCGCGTAATTATCTAATCACTGAAATATTTCAAAGTGTCAAGTACCTTGGAAGATAAAAACATGACGCAGCCAAACATGAGTTTTATCGTTTGCAGTTTTTGACGTAGAGCAAGTCTATAGTTTCGGAACCGTAATTGAGCTGGCGAGTCTTACAGAAACTTGAAAGTTTTAAAATTGGAGCAATTTCCATACAACATGTATGACGACAATGTTCAATAACTCGCTGTAAAGACAAAGGGAAGTTTTACCCAGCAACAAGATTCTGGCCTCGGTATACCGTAATCGGGCAATGCAATAGATATGTTTGTTGTTTAAAGGGTCCTAACAGCTAGGTCATCGGTCCCTGACGGTACGAGGTGCAACGAAATGAAACGATAATTAAAACTTCAAAATATATCAACTGACTAAAATATAAAACGAATGAAAAATGGCCATGAATCCAAAACACACGTGATTGTCAAGATGTTTAGGCGTTGTAGTAAGAATGTAAAGGATAGGGCGTGTAAGTCTCTGGTAAGACCCCAATTAGAGTACGGTTCCAGTGTATGGGTTGCTCACAATGATTGTAACCGTTTGTGAATAATAATAATAATAATAATAATAATAATAATAATAATAATAATAATAATAATAATAATAAATGATAACACAAATTACTCCAACTTAATAAAATAATTGAAATAAATTAAATTAATAAATATAATTAATCGAAATGTCCGTAGTATGGGCGCCAGAGTTCACCAGAATGGATCCCTCGAATTTACATAGAGCATAATTATTTCCCATGACGTGTACATAATGCTGCGTACTAATACATCTGCTACATGTCTTACCTAACCTTCTGAAAACTACTTAATAGGTAGGAACTGCACCTAGGTTCATCAATGACTCCACTGATTCTAAAGTTACTATTCTCAAAATCCGTGCATGAGCACCTCGTCAACACACCAAAATATGCATATAATACACACAAATTATTACTGGAAGACTCCATATTTACAACAAAAACAAAAATGAATACAGTGGGAAAACGAAAGAGAGAACCAAGCCACCATTTGCAGTTATTTCGTTGAACAATGCACATATATGTAGGTAAGTACCCTTCACTGTTTCTGTATCAACACGACTTGCAGATTCTCATAATTGGCGCTTATATCACACATATACCGTTCCTCATAATACTGTGTTCACTGATTAACACTTGTTTTAAAGATACATTCACTTGAGCGACACACGCTGGTTGTTCCTGAACATACACTGTGGAAAGTCTGAGATAGCCTTCACCAACATATAATACCCAGCCGTCACAAGTGATAAAATATCAAGTGCCTAAGCACTCCACAGTTTGTAGGTCAGTCATGTTCCAGAAACATAAAAAGACAACGTTCCACAAACGTTTAAAGTCCAGTTCAGTATAGTGCAGCAGTGTTACTCCAGTACCGTATCAGAAGTTTTAGGTATACCAGTGAAGCTCCTCGCCGTATCATCACATGCCTAAACAGACACCAGCTTTCCCCTTCCTCTTACATGATCCGTCTATATTGATCCTGGCCAGCCAATCATGAGTAGATCCTCTAGTCAAGAGCATGCCCTGAATCTCTTCCTGGCCCTAAGGCAATAACACCATCGATGGACTCTGGGGTGTTTCACGTGAGTCATCGGATCTTTTCGACTACAATAACAAGTCCACCTCTTCAGACTTCGGGATATACACATGAGTCATACGAATTACCCGAGTTGTAATAGCAATGATTTCCACATCAGAACAAAAAATATTCATACCACATACAAAGACCTCCCAGCTTGCAAATATTAATGAAAAATATGTAAAATAATAATAATAATAATAATAATAATAATAATAATAATAATAATAATAATAATAATAATGTAATACTGACAATATCTCTCACTTCTAAATACAGTGCGAGGTTGTGATATATGTACTATCACAGGCTTACTTGATTCGGGAACTGGAAATAATCCACATAGGAGCAGCTCGATTTGTTTTGGGTGATTTCCGACAAAAGAGTAGCGTTACGAAAATGATACAAACTTTCTACTGGGAAGACTTGGGAGAAAGGCGACGAGCTGCTCGACTAAGTGGTATATTCCGAGCTGTCAGTGGAGGGATTGCGTGGAATTATATTAGTAGACGAATGAGTCAGAGTGGTGTCTCTAAAAAGTAGGAAAGATCACATATGAAGGTAAAGTTGTAATTCAAGAGCACGAATTGGGGAAAATATTCCGTTTATAAGTAGGGGAGTTACGGATTGGAATACTTTACCAAGGGAGATGTTCAATAAATTTCCAATTTCTTTGCTATCATTTAAGCAAAGGCTAGAAAAACAACAGAATCTGCCACCTGGACGATCGCCCTAAATGCAGAACAATGTTTATTGGTGCTGTGCAATCAGTGGATCCAATTCGCAATGCCTTATCTTCTGTGATGCTTATTGTCCAAAAGGAGTCCCTCATAATGGTCCTAATCGCTGGTAAAGTAGAAACATTGTGTTCCTCATATAGTTTTACTAATCACAGGTAACTCAGACTCATGGTGCTCCTAATGTAGTGGTACTAATCAAAGGTAATCGGATGGTTCCAAGAACATCCCTTTGTCACTCATTTATTGGCCTCTTGCGACAAGCAGGGCATACCGTGGGTGTATTGTTCGTCCGTGTCCCCCACACACAGAGGGTTGATACAATGGAACTGCCGTCTTTAAGTACTAAAATCACCATGCCTCACAACATCAGTTAGTGTAGCTACCGAGCTCGATAGCTGCAGTCGCTTAAGTGCGGCCAGTATCCAGTACTCGGGAGATAGTGGGTTCGAACCCCACTGTCGGCAGCGCTGAAGATGGTTTTCCATGGTTTCCCATTTCCACACCAGGCAAATGCTGGGGCTGTACCTTAATTAAGGCCACGGCCACTTCCTTCCCAGTCCTGGCCCTTTTCTGTCCCATCGTCGCCATAAGACCCATCTGTGTCGGTGCGACGTAAAGCCAATAGCAAAAAAGTTAGTGTAACTCTGGATTCAAGCATGGTAACACGTCGTTTGAGGTTTGGTTTGATACTTCTCGGCAAGTTCTATAAGTTCACGGTGAAGAGAAATTTAAAAAAGTGAACATTTGAGAAAATTGTTGCGAAGATGCACGGAAAATGTCTTTCTTGCCCAAAATGTCGCGACAATAGCTTCAACGGTGGTGTCTGGTGGTAAGTGAAGCTGGGTGTTGACGAAAATTTTCGATATCACATTTTGACACGAGAAGCTTACAGAAATATCATTAAGTACTGAAATACATTAAAACACAGGAAATTACAGGCTAATTATACAGTTGCTGTTATCTCACTTCAATTGAAAATTTGCCCCCCCCTGTTTTCATTGATGCAAAACTTTGTTAATATTGCGTGTAGTCCAGTATGGCTTACCCTAGTGGCATGGGAATGAAATTACTATTGCGAGAGGAGAGAAAGCAGAAATGAAGTCATCTAACGGGGACACTGGAATTGTTTCTCGATAGGGGCTTGCTGGTCTCGCGCAACACCGAAGGACCGATACTGGCGAGCGTGCTACCTGATGCTATATACAGGGTCAGACTCGCCCCTGATGGAGCTACATTGCGCTACGCTATCCGCTTGGGAGGTGCCGAAGGAAATCAAACCCCCTGAGTTTGATTCGAAGCCAGCGGCGTTCATTGGTCCATTACGAATCATTAGTAGCCTACATCGAGCGACCAAAGATGGTAGATTTTAACCATTTAGAATATATGTTAGGTTCATTAAACTCAAAAGTAGAAGAAAAACCTACAAATTAAATGTAACATAATAGTTGTGCAACGGTGCAACGATACCAACCGCCACCCGTGAGTTTCAATATGATCGGAAACTCGAGAGCAAGGGTTTTCAAATATTTAAAGAAATGTGAGGAAAATTTACATACACAAAAAACATCTTCATAGCTGGTTCAAAAGTGTATTAATTTTTATATTTATACACCCAAGTCAGAACTAATCCACATTCTTGAATATTATTTCTTTTAAAGTATGCAGTTGATCAATCAATCAATCAATCAATCAATCAATCAATCAATACTGATCTGCATTTAGGGCAGTCGCCCAGGTGGCAGATTCCCTATCTGTTGCTTTCCTAGCCTTTTCCGAAATGATTTCAAAGAAATTGGAAATTTATTGAACATCTCCCTTGGTAAGTTATTCCAATCCCCAACTCCCCTTCCTATAAATGAATATTTGCCCCAGTTTGTCCTCTTGAATTCCAACTTTATCTTCATATCGTGATCTTTCCTACTTTTATAAACGACATTCAAACTTATTCGTCTACTAATGTCATTCCGCGCCATCTCTCCGCTGACAGCTCGGAACATACCACTTAGTCGAGCAGCTCCTCTTTCTCTCAATTCTTCCCAACCCAAACATTGCAACATTTTTGTAACGCTACTCTTTTGTCGGAAATCACCCAGAACAAATCGAGCTGCTTTTCTTTGGATTTTTTCCAGTTCTTGAATCAGGTAATCCTGGTGAGGGCCCCATACACTGGAACCATACTCTAGTTGGGGTCTTACCAGAGACTTATATGCACTCTCCTTTACATCCTTACTACAACCCCTAAACACCCTCGTAACCATGTGTAGAGATCGGTACCCTTTATTTACAATCCCATTTATGTGATTACCCCAGTGAAGATCTTTCCTTATATTAACACCTAGATACTTACAATGATCCCCAAAAGGAACTTTCACCCCATCAACGCAGTAATTAAAAATGAGAGGACTTTTCCTATTTGTGAAACTCACAACCTGACTTTTAACCCCGTTTATCAACATACCATTGCCTGCTGTCCATCTCACATTTTCGAGGTCACGTTGCAGTTGCTCACAATCTTATAACTTATTTATCACTCTATGGAGAATAACATCATCCGCAAAAAGCCTTACCTCCGATTCCACTCCTTTACTCATATCATTTATATATATAAGAAAACAAAGGTCCGATAACACTGCCCTGAGGAACTCCCCTCTCAACTATTACAGGGTCAGATAAAGCTTTACCTACTCAAACTCTCTGAGATCTATTTTCTAGAAATATAGCAACCCATTCAGTCACTCTTTTGTCTAGTCCAATTGCACTCATTTTTGACAGTAGTCTCCCATGATCCACCCTATCAAATGCTTTAGACATGTCAATCGCGATACAGTCCATTTGACCTCCAGAATCCAAGATATCTGCTATATCTTGCTGGAATCCTACAAGTTGAGCTTCAGTGGAATAACCTTTCCTAAAACCGAATTGCCTTCTATCGAACCAGTTATTAATTTCACAAACATGTCTAATATAATCAGAAAGAATGCCTTCCCAAAGCTTACATACAATGCATGTCAAATTTACTGGCCTGTAATTTTCAGCTTTATGTCTATCACCCTTTCCTTTATACACAGGGGCTACTATAGCAACTCTCCATTCATCTGGTATAGATCCTTCGACCAAACAATAATCAAATAAGTACTTCAGATATGGTACTACATTCCAACCCATTGTCTTCAGTATATCCCCAGAAATCTGATCAATTCCAGCCGCTTTTCTACTTTTCAACTTTTGTATCTTATTGTAAATGTCATTGTTATCATATGTAAATTTTATTACTTCTTTGGCCTTAGTCTCTTCCTCTATCTCGACATTATCCTTATTTCTTTGTTTGAAAATGTAAAATCCAAACTCTGGTGGGCAATGAGCCCTCACAAATGCCAGTGCTAAGTCTTAACCATTATGAAAATGACTATGGGATCCATGCCATCCGGACTGCGGACATTTTATGAAACGTAGCCTGCAATGAATACCAAGAAATGCTTTAATTGCCACTGGTGTAAGAAGCGGGTTCAATTTTTCTTTCTTCTCTCATTGGTAGTACACAGTGCTGAACACTTGAAGAAATGTTCAGGGAAGTACATTGCTGGGATTTTAGGTTCTTGTAACTATATCATTGTTCCCTTCACACTACTGCCACTACATTGTCCTCCTTTAAGTTTGTTTTTGACTAAATTATTCATTTCAGGTTTGTCTAAATATTTTCCCCCTTTGTCAAATATTAAGTCAAATGAACCGACATTGTTTGGTGCTTTCCTGCCAAATTCAATTGTCCTGGGTATACACTCCACACTGCTTTACTTCTAAATTGACTTGTTGGCCAATTTTGCCTCTGTCTGGTGGTTATACACTGAAACAGACATCCAACCAATCCCAAGCTGTCATTTATATCGACTTACATCGGCAGAGTGCAATCTCTAAACATAGTTGCCATCTGTAATATTTACATTCACCACGTGGTTAACGTATCTCGCTCAGCGTGCATGGTATGCCGTACGGTTCGTGATCGTTTGCATTTTTCTTCAGTAATTAGAGTTTTTTATATTAGTGTTTCTCTCTAGTATAGTACAGTATAGCGTAGTTTACAGTTTAGCATAGCATAAGTTAGTACAATACAGGTTTAGTACTTCAGTGTTTACTATAGTTTTATTTACGTCCGTGTATTGGTTAGTCCATTTAGTTCGTGCGCGTTTAGCATGTCTCGGTGTAGTTCGCGAAAGACAAGTTGCAAAAGAGGGACATATCAGTGGAGGCTATAACCTCCTTCCTGTGCCAGCCATTAGCGGTGAGTGATTTATTTCCTCATTCTGTTATTCTTGATTTTTTTTGTTTCGGATGTTAGTATGTGTAGTTTATGAATTTGTTTCCAATCCCGATTCATTAGCTTTTCTGAGTATGGTATTGCATTTTATGAGGGCTGTTTACCGCGGTCATATTTGAACAGCTGTTCTCGCGGCAGTAGCGCGCTGGCAACAGAGGTAAGGCGACGCTCATTTGTTTTACGAAACGTCAATTTAGAAGTAAAGCTGTGCGGAGTATACTAATGTTAGTTCCTAATTTAACTATATTATGCAATTGTAAAATAGTATTTTAAACAATTAAATTTATTAAACCTTCATTTCAATTGAACTATGCATGTTATTTCATACTGGTACTTGTGGAATTTTATAAAATGGACCCGTTATTAAAGCGCGGCCTGCGATTATGCCTGAAGTTTCCAATGTGGCCCGCGAGCGCTTACCAATTGGCAACCCCTGTTCTAGAGGATAGATCGTCTTGACAATTGCAAACTGAACATCGCCAATAAAGCGTCAAAAGGCTTATTGAGAGTCTCAAACTTACCCCTGCATTGGTGCGGTGTGGTGCAGGTGGAAATAACGGAAGTGAGTATTATCGCATACGTTATTCATAAGTAATAATTATAAAATGAACTCAAAAAACTCATCTCTAAGAAATGCACAACATACTTGCTCGTTTTAACGCAATATAAAAACATACCGTTTTCTTTAGTCTAAGTTTCTAAAGTAATCGAAATTTAAAATACTTCTCAGTTCAAAACAAACTGAAAAGGAGTGGCCAAATGAATTATGAATTTTACCAAAATCGAAACACTTTCCCATTCAGTGCTCCTTAAAAGCTGTTCGGTCTGTCAAACACACAAATTCAATGTAAATCTTGCTCTGTAACATGCCCGTAAAACACAATACAAAGAATAAAAACTCACTATTAAACTAACAATGACATGTTTCGTTCTATCAAGTCGCACTCAATATTTGGAAATATTTCTTTATTTCTGTCCAAACGCCTTGGAATTTGAAATTTGGAGCCTATCTTAATGATTGTCTCGTGATAGAATCTGATGTTTTAAAAACGAGACGTGCCGTTCTTAGTTTAACAGTACGTTTATTCTATTCCTTCCCACCGACCTCGAATAGCTGCAGTGGCTTAAGTGCAGCCAGTATCCAATATTCGGGAGATAGTGTGTTCGAACCCAACGGTCAGCAGCCCTGAAGATGGTTTTCCGTGGTTTCCCATTTTCACACCAGACAAATGCTGAGGCTGTACCTTAATTAAGGCCACGGCCGCTTTCTTCCCTCTCCTAGCCCTTTCCCCATCGTCGCCGTAAGACCAATCTGTCGGTGCGACGTAAAACACCTTGTAAAAGAAACTTTCATTCCTTGTTTAGCAGAAGGTATTTTGTTTTTACAGCTATGTTATAGTGTAGTATTTATGTTGAGCTTGTGTGTTTAACATACTGAAGAGCTTGTAAGTTACATTTAACGGAGTCGATACTAAACTATGGCTTCCTTCTAAACAAAGTTTCCCTTTCAACAATGCTCAGTGTGATCACAGTTTGTGCATAATCTCACAGTCCAGTTTCCAAATGTTAAATCACTCCTTTATCTTCCTGTTCATTTTTGACTGGAGTACAGCACCGTTATAGCCGGCCCCGTGGTGTAGGGGTAGCGTGCCTGCCTCTTACCCGGAGGCCCCGGGTTCGATTCCCGGCCAGGTCAGGGATTTTTACCTCGACCTGAGGGCTGGTTCGAGTTCCACTCAGCCTACGTGATTAGAATTTAGAAGCTATCTGACGGTGAGATGGCGGCCCCGGTGTAGAAAGCCAAGAATAATCGCCGAGAGGATTCGTCGTGCTGACCACACGACACCTCGTAATCTGCAGGCTATCCGGCTGAGCAGCGGTCGCTTGGTAGGTCAAGGCCCTTCAAGGGCTGTAGTGCCATGGGGTTTGGTTTGTATAGCACCGTTACATATTCCTTATCCTCCACCATCGTGCATATCCCTAACAATATTTCTGGTCAGTTATTCAGCTTCTAAAAGAACTTATGCCATCGCTCTCTAGTGGAACAGAAACACGACTAATGCATGACAGTAGAAATCAATTTCTTAGCGTCTTTGTATGCGGAAAAATTATCTTAAGATATCGCACGCCCTTCATCTTATCAGAACAACAAACCAAGTTCCAGTCGCAGTGGAAATCAAGAGAAAGAAATGGAAATGGATAGGTCATACTTTGAGAAAGCCAGCAGGATCTATAGAACGAACAGCATTGGAATGGAATCGGCAAGGGGCACGGAGGAGAGGTCGTCCTAGGAAGACCTGGAAGAGGACTGTAGAGGAGGAGGAGGCTCTTGAAGCAGGGAAGACTTGGAAGTTAAAGAATTGGCAAGTCGACGACCACAATTGAGACGTTTCACAGATGCCCTATGTTCCAGTGGGAACAAGAGGAATTAAGTCATCTTATCGCTCAAATATTGTATCGCTCTGGTGTGCCTGAGAGTCTAAGATGCAAATTGATTTTAACAATTTTCAGGTAAATTAATCTGAGTGAAAATAATTCAGTTACATGATTACTTAAAGTTCTGCAGTTCAGATATGAAGCAGCAGCGTGATCTTTAACTCTGATGGTCTGCTACACTGTCACTCTCCTTCAAATTTGAAAATTCCTCTTTTACGACAGAGGAAAATTAAAGGTTGTAAGAAATTCTCTGCAGATTATATAGTTGCATCTATACTTGAAAACGCAATCTCCTTACGATGAATTTTCCAGAAAATCATTTCGTTATTATAATTACTAACCTTAAGTTATTTATTTCGTACATTTGTCATCCTCACTGGAGAACGGATAATACATTTAATAAATATTACTATTTCAATTAATATTCTTGTTTCAGCCACACATAATTCTGTTCAAATTCATTCCTGTGCTGTTATGAATTTTGAATTCCTCTAATTTATTCCACATTATTCTCCAATACAGTGAAACTTCTCAATAACTGACAGGCCTGGGATGGGGGGAGGGGGTAGAATAAATAAATGCAGTTATTAAAAAGTGTCTGCTATTCAGAGAAAAGTGCTCCCTTCCCCCCTTCCCCACTCCGACAATATTTACGTCAACTGGACAAGATTTTTCGGATTTATTTTAAAAGAGAATCCTGAACTTGTCAAGCCAGCCCACGGATGCTTTTAAACTCTTGATACCCTAATTCTTTACAGCTTGAGTGCTTTTTCACAGATACGAGTTCCACTCTCAGGAATGTTGCTACGAGTAGGACATAACCATTCAAATGTTAACTTGACAACTTATCAGTCCGCTGTATTAGAAAATTAGCTTTTTACCAGGAAGATTTTCGTTTCCAGTCCACAATTTAAGAATGTCACTTTTGTTTCTTAATTATAATACCACTGATTTTTGCCCTTCCAAAAAAAAAAAAACGTACAGTAATGTGTAACGCTATTCTTTTTTACTTCATTTCGCACCAATACAGTAGTGTCTTATGGCGACGATGGGATAGGAAAGGGCTAGGAGTGGGAAGGAAGCGATTGTAGCGTTAAGATATAACCCCGGCATTTGCTTGATGTGAAAATGGGAAACCACGAAAAACCATCCTTAGCGCTGGCGACATTGGGTTTCGAACCTACTATCTCCTGAATACAAGCTGATATCTACATGAGCCAAGCCCCACAGCCACTTGCTCGGTACACTTTCTCTTTCACGTAGACGTTGATGGCCATCTTTTTTCTTCCTTGAAAGTCAGTTGTTTGCGTTTTTGCAACATCGTAGCACATGTGACCCACACGTCTCAAGATAACCACCAAGAATGATGTCTACTTTTAAGAAGAAATGCATTCGGCATTAACATGAAACAATGCCCGCTAATTAAAAATACTGTCCATTATTGTGCCGAACTGCAGGGATTGCGCCTGTTTTCTCTCAGGCTATCCGTTATTAAGAAGTTCTCATTACGCTGGAGTGGTAGTTTTCAGTGCCGGCGTATTTTATTGACAATGCCCACTATTCAGAAATAATACAGCCGTTAAAAGCCATGCGTTTCTACCGGGGAAATTTAAAATGTCCGTAATTTATGGGTGTTCGTTAGAAGGGGTTTATGAAAAATTATAATAACGGTATGGCGAGAGAGCGGAGGATATGCATCGGATTTGCTCAGCTTATGAAGGGCAGATTACCAGACGTACTACTCAGAGTAAATGTACGCTCCAGTGGCGTTCTCTTATGTACTCTTTTCTTATACTTCGTGTCATAACTAACCAACAAATTAAAGAAATAAACGCGAATTGTAAGATCGGTATATTGGCTAGTGACAACATTGCTGGCAAAGTCAGCGAAGATACCAGCATTTCATTCGCTACTGATAAGTCTCTGTAGAAATAACGCCAGAGAAAGTAGTTCAAGATTGATCAAATAGTATTCCTTAATTTGAAGTTTGAAAAAACTACTGACAGCAAAGGAAGATGTTTAAATTTCAGTGAAGCATTAGCTAAAGAAAAGTTATTAATTATTCTGAATTCCGTAAGATAAGTTGGAAGGACAAGAAGGACAAGCCCACGTTCTTGGCATTCGTAGATCTAGAAAAGGCATTCGATAATGTTGATTGGACCAAGCTATTTACGATTCTGAAGGTGATTGGGATCAGATACCGAGAACGAAGAATTATCTACAATCTGTATAAAAATCAGTCTGCAGTGATAATAATCGAGGGCTTTGTAAAAGAAGCAGCAATCCAGAAAGGAGTGAGGCAAGGCTGCAGTTTGTCGCCCCTCCTTTTCATTGTTTACATAGAACAGGCAGTAAAGGAAATCAAAGAGGAATTTGGAAAGGGAATCACAATCCAAGGAGAGGAAATCAAAACTGAGATTTGCCGATGATTTTGTTATTTTATCTGAGACTGCAGAAGATCTCGAGAAGCTGCTGAATGGTATGGACGAAGTCTTGAGTAAGGAGTACAAGATGAAAATAAATAAGTCCAAAACAAAAGTAATGGAGTGCAGTCGAACGAAGGTAGGTGATGCAGGAAATATTAGATTAGGAAATGAAGCCTTAAAGGAAGTAGATGAATATTGTTACTTGGGTAGTAAAATAACTAACGATGGCAGAATTAAGGAGGATATGAAATTCAGACTAGCACAAGCAAGGAAGAGCTTTCTTAAGAAAATAAATTTGCTCACTTCAAACATTGATATAGGAATTAGAAAGATGTTTTTGAAGACTTGTGTGGAGCGTGGCATTGTATGGAAGTGAAACATGGACGATAACTAGCTCAGAAAGAAAGAATAGTAGCTTTTGAAATGTGGTGTTACAGAAGAATGCTGAAGGTGAAATGGATAGATCGAATCACGAATGAAGAGATACTGAATCGAATTGGTTAGAAGAGATCGATTTGGCTAAATTTGACAAGAGATAGAATGATAGGACACATTTTAAGACACCCAGGACTTGTCCAGTTGGTTTTTGAAGGAAGTGTAGGTGGTAAGAACAGTAGGGGTAGACGAAGGTTTGAATATGGCAAGCAGATTAGAGCAGATGTAGGATGCAGTAGTTATGTAGAAATGAAAAGGTTAGCGCATGATAGGGTGGCATGGAGAGCTGTATCAAACCAGTCTATGGATTGATGACTCAAACAACAAAAACAACAAGTTGTTTATGTATTCCTACCCACAACACCAATGTGGAAAGACATTTTTATTTAACGAAAGCACAGTGGACAACAGAAGAAATAGGCTATCTGTGAATTCAGTGAAGACTTTGACTCCTATCAGTTTCAAATACCTGCAATTGTATCTAGTTATACGACTATTGTTCGAAGGAAAAAGAGCTATACCATACCTCTACAAGTTCTCAGAACTGAACTAAATGCAGGATTAATAACAGAAAATACACAGTTAAAAAAAAATCAGTGGGAACATGTTTTGTAACGTCGGGTATGTGAACGTTAATTTGGTAGATGGGGTTCCAATGGTCGTACAGCATACCTAGAGACCTTGGCTACTCAAGAGTACGTCACATCGAAGTTATACTCCGTCTGTAGGCGTAGCCATGCATTAAACTGTCAGGTGAGCCCTCAAAACAACGTGAAGTGAATAGCGGTGCGTCCGTGTGTCGTTGTCAGGTACTCAGACTACTGTCATTTGAACACGTACATCAACCAGCACATCCCATGAGACATCTTAACGAGGTTCAAGTCGGAAGGGCCGTCACTTTGATCCAGGAAGGATGGACTTTTCGTCGTGTTGCTATGGATCTCAATATCTCTCCGTCAGTTATTCACCGCTTGTGGAATCGCTACCGTGAGACAGGCCAGTTCACAAGGAGTGTTGGATAACGTCGTGGACGCATAACACTACACGATGACCGATATCTGACCATCTGTGCGCTGTGGCGTCGTTCAGCAACTGCCAGAACTGCAACAAGACCTCAGAAGAGTCACTGGAGTTACGGTGTCTGACTAGACAGTAAGGAACAGGTTAAGAGAAGTGTCCTTACGACCCAGACGTCCAGTTCGAGTGCCCCGTTTAACGCAGCAACATCGCGCAGCTCTCCTGTTTGCCTGTACTCACGCCAACTGGTAATTTCGCCAATGGAGACCTGTGTTGTTCACAGACGAATCCAGATTTCCTCTGACGCAGCGTGATGGACGTCAACGTATATGGAGACGCCGTGGTGAGCAGTATATGCGAAATGTTGTCCAGGAAGGCGGCATATTCGGACAAGGTTCTGTGATTGTGCGGGGTGGCATCAGTATTGATGGCCGTACGGTTATTATTGTCCGTGGTAATTTTACCGCTGCGGGGTACATCGAGCAGATACTGCTACAGCATATGTTGGTTGCTGCATACGATGTAAGTCCTGAATTCGTACTCATGCACTACAATGCAGAGCTCATGTAGCGCGCATCAGGAGAGCGGTCTTACGAGAACTGGGCATTCAAGAAATGGAATGGCCAGCAGTGAGTCCCGACCTTAATCCCATCGAGCATGTGTGGGATAGGCTTGACAGAAGTGTTCGTGGGCGTTCTGTTGCAACACCTTCAACAGGCTATCATTGAAGAATGGGACCTGATACCGCACCGTGACCTCCTTCGATTTATACGGAGCACGCCACGTAGGTGCCAAGCTGTGATAAATGCTCGTGGAGAACATACACCATATTGAAGCTCTCCAACTGCGATAAGAGTCCACCCTGGATGACTTATCACTGTTTTCGCCCCTATTTTTACATTTCCGTTTGTGTTCTGAAAATGAACGCGAATCCATCAATGTTCTTTTGTATACTTAAACGGTAAACAAAGGTTTAGTTGGTAATATATAATCCGCGCACCTTTTAGCGATATTTCTTTGTACGCGGGGTGGAGTAAGGAGGGAGGTCGCATGGTTCTGGTAATACTGCCAACTGAATGAAAATGAAATCTGAATTGGATCGATATGATCGATCGATGTGAATTTTCTAAACCTTTATTATCTTAAGCCAACAACTGTGTCATACACACTTTATATAACATTAAATAACATTTCTCGATGCGAATCTTGTCCCCAGCATGAATTCTATAGGTTGGCTTTGCTGTGTAAACAACAGTACTAATACGTAAAGTGTACGCCAGATGTCACACAGCGATGCATAGAGATTCATAGTTTGTGTTTCAAAGGTTGCCAATACGAATCCCGAAGATACCCGAGGTAGACCTATTCAGCACTAGGGTGTCCATGTATCGCTAAAAGATGCGCATACGGTACCTGGGTGTGAGGTATTGTTTTGTGGAGCATGGTATACGTTCAAAAACATGTTGAAATTTTTTGAGCTGTATATATTACATAGCTAATACAGTGAGGAGAGGCGTGGATATTTAGATTTTTCTTTTATTCTTAATCATGACATGTAAGGGCTAGGCTTACACTGACGCCATCTCCCCTGGCATCAGTATTATATATGGTCATGTTACAAGGTACTGAAAAATGTATTATTTACGTACTTCACAGACCTGGTAACCGTAACGAGGGGCGGAGAACCATTGGTGAAGAAAATTCCGGAACTACAAGTCCGGGTTAAGTCTAGATTGATGGTGTGGAACAATGTAGGCCTATAAGCAGCATAACCTATAATAAACCTTGGCTTCCTGGAATACAGGCGGTGGTGATTGTTTTAAGAGGAAGTACAATTAGGCAACCATCCTCTGTTAACACTAATCAGATAGAAAAATGGAAGGGATCCGACACTTCGAAATATGAAGATATCGGTAAAAAAAAAGGAGACAAGGGCCACGAAGGGCATCCCTAGTCCTCGAATGCTCTAATAGCGTCGGGGTCGGAAGAGGACAAGATTTGGCCAAGGGAGGTCGGAAAGGATAGGTTAAAGTGAAGATTGTGGCACAAGCAATGCTAGGACTCAGCTAAGGACCCCGTGATCCCCAACCACGCTCCCAAGTTGAGATCCCTTGGGGCAACTTTTAGTCGCCTCTCACGACAGGCAGGGGATACCGTAGGTGTTTTCCACAAGGGGATTATTCTTCGGAATTTGCGTAATTGGAAAGTCAGGCGGACATTTTTCCAGCGACACTAGAAAACTACATAAAGGGCAGGTACACAAAAGAACTGCTGTAAAGAGGAAGCGGAACTGGAAAGTTGAAGAGTTCTGATTGAGAAAGGAGGGTATCGGCCAAAGATTCGGAAGTAGGGGGTTCGAACCCCACTGTTGGCAGTCCTGAAAATTGTTTTGCTTTTTTTTTTCATTTTCACACTAATTAAATGCTGGGGTTGTACCTTAAGACCACGGCCGCTTCCTTCCCACTCCTAACCCTTGCCTACCCCATCGTCGCCTTAAGACCTATTCGTGTCTGTGCAACGTAGAAGAAAAATGTGAATATACGTAATGAGTTTCTTTTGTAAGTGACAGAGTTTGAGACGGAGGATTAGCAACTTCACAGTTCCTGAATAGCACGCTGCCGTCCGTCGTTTTCTACACTCAGCACACCACAGTTCGCTAGTTGTCTTTACCCACCCCATTTTTTCCCCACCTGTCGTGCAGAGCTATAATGGAATGTAGCATACCAGTAGGACTATTTAGTTATGTTACGACGTATACTTCTGAAAAACTTTACGCTGAGGTTGTGCTTTATCTTGAACGAGCCAAGTGATTCACAGATACTTTGGTATTGCGACTTAGATGCTCTTTTATGCTTCCAGCTTTCTAATCACCGGATGTGAGCATTTTATTATTATAAATTCTTCCTCCACCTGGAGACTGCCTGAAGACAAAGAATACACAATACAATCAATCACTGATCTGCATTTAGGGCAGTCGCCAGGTTGCAGATTCCCCATGCGTCGTCCTCTTAGTCTTTTCTTACGTGACCGCAGAGAATTCGGGAATTTATTGAACGTCTCCTTTGGTAAATTATTCCAATCCCTTGCTCCTCTTCCTATTGTAACCTTTCCAAGGCATCAGTACATAAACCAGTTACCATTGTTCATAAATATGACGTTAGAATGGAGCACCATCGGTGAGCTTCGAACTCAGCCCGGTTTGTCGAAGCCTCACCCTCCCCTACTGGAATAGTTCGCTAGCCGAGTCGGTATCGCATTTTCGGGTCTGTGGACTGTCCGATGGGGCGGTAAGTCCTTTAGTAATAGTCTCTATAGTAGGGGGGAAAGTTAATTATGAGAGGAATACCATTTCATTACTAATGAGAAGAGGGACAATATCTTGTATAATAAATTTTTACTTATACTAGTGAAACACATTATTTACATGGGTATGCCATACAAACACCTTACATATATTAACTTGGGTGATCTTAACGTTTAAATGTCCGGTAGTCTTTTCTACACTTCATTATACGTTTAAATATTCAAAATTAAGAAGGCGCTCCCTCTCGAACTATTACACTACCGGTACCTCAGACTTAGAGAGGCGTTTTCTCTCTAATTATTTCACTTCACGCTTACACTAATCACTTTACACACACATCTATTCAACATAGGCATACCCAGCTGTAATTCTGTTTGTTTGTCGAAAATTAATATATTCAACTTGCATCAAATTATGATATAAGTTTGCTAGTATCGTATGAACTGAAATAGGCAATTTACACTCCCAATCCCTTGAAAGTCGCGTTACAACAGTACTTTAAGTTATACGTTGCCAAATATGCAGTATGACAAACACGCCCATTTCATTAGGATTTTTATCAACACATATATCAGGACATTATTTACACAACGATGTTACCTATGGACAAGCATTTAGCGACTTCAATACCAGACATCATAAACAAAGTATTATAGCACTACCTGCAACAAATGGACAAGAATATATACACTTCACATACACATAATGGGCCGCAGGTGGTCTTATTTCACCTGCCGCTTGTGACAGGAGGCTTTACTGTCTCCTGCGATGAACTCAGGACCTTCTGAGACGGGGTATATCTGACCTGGAATTCCCTATACGCTGTGTATAATTAAAGAAATAAATTGGAGGGGTCCTTCATTTAATGCTCATTTGGAATCTCTGCGACGTTGGCTCTATTTAAATTAGCACACATAATCTTTGTATCGAAAGGAAAAGAAACTCGCCACTTGTGTCTGTTCTATTTCACTGAAGAAACGCCTTCACTCCCCCGTTTAAAGGGGCTCATAAAACTCCCGCTGGGAGCTACCCGTGCCACACTTTCAAAGAGCGGTCCACTAGCCTTCTCGGGCAATGACTTCACGGCAAATAATCTATTCACTTCTTTCAATACTGGCCATAAATGGCATCACACAAATCACGGCCCTATATCCGGCCTAATCAACATATTCACATCGCGATATGCACCTCGCGTGTCTTAATGACAGATTCCAAGGGAACTTCACATTTCATTTCGCAATATATATTATGGCTACAGCCTGTTCAGCCGTTTCATTTCCTCTCGGTACATCGACCACGATGCAGATCTAATGATGATCTCCTGCCATCAGGGTCCAAGTTAACTTGCACATTCGCGAACTAATTAGCGATGTAAGATATATACCCCAATCTCATGCTCCATTCGTTGTTCCAGCAGTTTTAATTTCTAGTAAGGAGGTTTTCCTAAGAGCTTGTGAAGTACAAAAAAAAAAAATTAGTTACTGAGATATCTTTGAGGAATCCTATTGGTTGTAGAAAGATGATAACTGGAGTCGTTTACGTAGAATATTTAAGCCCTTTTACTTGACAGTACTTCACACATAATTAATCTGAGGTCCTTAAATTTACGTCATGCATTATCAAACCCTTGTAAAAAAAATGGAAGTAAAATATGGTCGTTCCCAAACCATGAAGAAGTATTCCATAAAAGACCCAAATAAAAATGAAATTATAATTATTATCCCTCTGAAATGGCGTGCTTGCAGTCTACGTTATATCTAAGTGAAAAATTTACATATTTACAATGGGACACGACCTTCAAAGATATAAATACTTGGAAATGTACTCAGCCTTCTGGATACCACGTTCACAGCTTTACAGGGAGGCACTCCATGGATTTTAGACTGCTTGCATCACGTCATCGGTGATGTGAAGACCCATGATGACTTCCTGGCAGGTCACAAACATGACGGCTTGATCTGGTATGACGTTCTCGACGTTCTCTGCTACACCAGGCGAAGACAGCTAGGCGTCTGGCTCTCTCTAATATGCAGGCAAAATTCTGGCATTCAGATGGACGTCGGCGTTCACTCCGGCGTTCACGTAGACATGTAAATGAGGGGAAATTATCTCAAGTGAATACGTTAGTTTATCACACACCACAATTTGAATATATGGTTGGATCTGCTCAATAGCACGAGCATTCCAACCTAATGTCGGTAATGTCCCAGAAGCCCGACATTAATCCCTTCTCATTTATCTATTCTTCTTGTAGGCAGCGATTATAGGCCCAGAAATTTCACTAGTTTCCCTAGAAACGACAGTGGTTAGGCCACTAATGTATTAGCATTCTCGTATTCATGACACTAGTTCAGGCCTGTTCTAATGCACTTAGCCGTAAGTCGAGCTCTCAACTGTACTGCGGGTTATTTTAACGTGGCGCTGTCTTCAATTAGGTCTAACTGAGCTGTTCACTGACTTTCTTGGTAATTCATATTGATATCAAGCACGTACGCTCCACCCACTTCGCTAAGTACGTCACTATATATGTTAACTGAGCCGTATTAACTTAGACACATAGGAGGCTTGATGTACGACCTTTTCTACACACGGGTATCAGTTATTACGGTTTCGTACCGTTCCTATTTATTAATTTGCGGCACACTGTACACGCTAACATCTCACTCAGAGGGTGATTATTTCCACATACTCACAGAATTTAATGAATCACTGTATTACACTACTCAAATTACAAGATTATTTCTTCACAAACGACTCACTCACAAGCCACGACGAAATACTACCGTACGGGCGTTACAATAAGAATGGACTGGGTGGTGTCTCCTCAGCTCATGAATATATAGGCGCGCTACGCTAGAGACCCGAATGCTGAGGGTGGGGGGAAAAATGCAATCCTTTCTCACACATTGGTCCGTTAATACGCAACGTACAGTAACGAACAGGATATCAAAATGTAGCTCTTGTATTTCCATCTCCACTGAGTGACTGTTATTAAAATAACTTCGTAGGTTCTGAAGCAATCTTAAAAGCGTCCTTTAGTTTCTGGCGGTGAATGATGACGAGCACAGGGGATTCCTTGTGTTCCCTGGCACGGTTAGAGTCCAACATCTGTTAGTCATTAAGACGCGCCCTTGTTTACAGCGCAGTTATCTCTCCGTCAGTTAAGTAGAGCACTTCTCGGTCTCATAATTATGCGTAAAATTCCCTGATTCAAATGAATGTTTGCGCTTAATTATCCAGTGGGTATTTTGCGATTTATAAAAATTAACAGAAATAAAACAGTTGAACGCGATAAGTTGGTAGTGGTGGATGAGCGAGGAAAACATGGTATGTTAGTTTTCACGTTGGACCTACTCTCTGGGCTCAGTTAGTGACCTAGATTCTTTGTCACGTGATAACGCGTATGGTTTCATCTCGCTCGTGGTGGGAGTGAGAGAGTTTCGAGTACAAGCGCTCTTGCACCGCCTTGCTGCTAATTACCAGCAACTAGAGCTGGGTCGCGCGACTCTGGATTTTGCAACTCGAGTCCTGGAGCGGGCAGAAAAATTCTGACTTGGGCAGTTTTTATCGTAGAATGACGCGGAAAACGGCATATTTCATCTCCTGGATATCATGACATACCATAGGTGACGTTGTGAACGGTCACACTATATACGAAGATTTCTCCGAATTTGTCCTCTTGAATTCCGGCTTTATCTTCATATTGTGATTTTTCCTATTTTCAAAGACACCACTCAAACTTATGCGTCTACTAATGTCATTCCACGCCGTCTCTCCGCTGACGGCTCGGAACATACCACTTAGTCGAGCAGTTGGTCTTCTTTCATTCTTTGCAACATTTTTGTAACGCTACTCTACCGTGAATACTGATGTTGAAAATAGTTTAAAAAACAGAAAAATAAAAAATGATTGTGAAGATGGAACTACAAACACTGAAAAACAAGTTAATTAAAAGTAAACGAATTAAATGCTACAAAAGTATTTACAACATTTGGAACCGAGCTCGATAGCTGCAGTCGCTTAAGTGCGGCCAGTATCCAGTATTCGGGAGATAGTAGGTTCGAACCCCACTGCCGGCAGCCCTGAAAATGGTTTTCCGTGGTTTACCATTTTCACACCAGGCAAATGCTGGGGCTGTACTTTAATTAAGGCCACGGTCGCTTCCTTCTCACTCCTAGCCCTTCCCTGTCCCATCGTCGCCATAAGACCTATCTGTGTCGGTGCGACGTAAAGCAACTAGAAAAAGAAAAAAAAAATTGAAAAGTTTTGAAAACTTTCCAATTTCTACCAAACTTTAAAAATAAACCTGATTTGGCCTTGAGGTCCGTTAATCTTAATACGATGAGTACAGGTGATGTCGCAAAAAAATGAGCTGACAGCTTTTAGCCCGCAGTCCACGAGTTCATCAGTGATGATTCCGAAGACTCTTGATTTCCACCACCGTTTGGGGGGAGGGGATCGTCTCCTCGGCACCGATCGTAAGATTTTGTAACCTCTACCTGGTAGTTTTCTGTGTAACATGGCACTGTAGGCTAGTACGTTTCTGTGATAGTTTTCAAAGAACCTTTAAAAATACTTTCCTCCGCTTATTCCAGCCATTTTTGGGCTGCTGTAGCCATCCAAGCTCATTTTAGTTTGGACCGGAGTTTAAGAATGGATTGCTTTCCTGACGCCACGTGATTTTCGGATGAAAATCTCAATCCAGGATCGACCGAGATCGAAATGTCAACCTTCTAGGTGAGAAGCCAGCAGCGAAGCCACGGAGATAACCATGCCCACTTTTCGAAAGAACAATGTTTGTGTGATGAAACAGGAGTAGTAATAATAGTCAAATACATCTTGAAGCACAGAAAGTTTATTAAACTTACGTTGCGTGTCTTGCGATTTAGTTAGTACGTTTATTTGGGACGCAAATGATCAGTTGAGAAATACCCGCAGTAATAAAATACAAAAGCATGAGTTTTAATAATAATAATAATAATAATAATAATAATAATAATAATAATAATAATTATAATTATAATAATAATATTTCAGTTCGGCCCCTTGGATTAATGGTGAGCGTACTGGTCCTCGGGTTCAGAAGGCTCTGGGTTAGATTCCCGGCCGAGTCGAGGATTTTAATTCTGTGTAGTTAATTCCTCTGGCTCGGTGACTGGGTGTTTGTATTTACCGAATATCTACATACAACACACCACTAACCACCACAGAAACTTGCAATAGTGAATACTTTCCTCCACCACCACCATCATCGTATGGATTTTGATTGTCATTTAACTGGTACGTCATAGATATTGCTGACGTATGTACAAGTTATTGATCCAAGGTGTTTACCTCAAATAACTCTTGAACCATTAAATTTTAGATCTCTTTTCACTTCCAGTATAGAGAGGCTCAATCACAATCGAACACCCTGTACTTTCCCAGGGTAACAATATCTGCAGGTGATGGCGGTGGTGGTGATTGTTGTAAGAGGAAGTGCAACTGGGCAACCATCCTCTATATAACACGAATCAGAGAAAAAAATGAAAGGATCCGACAATTCGAAAAATGGAGGTATCTGCCAAAGAAAGACAAGGGCCACGAAGGGCGTGAAAATGAGACTCCGTAGGCCTCATACCATCGGGGTCGGAAAATTAGAGTTGACCAAGTGAGGTGGGATAGGATAGATCAGGGGTTTCCAAATGGCGGCCCGCGAGATCACTGGAAGAAATAATATGAAGAAAAGTCACAAAAATATTTATTAGCTCGTTCAAAAACGTATTAATTTTTATACGCCTTATAGACCCATGTAAAAACTAATTGTTCTTTAATACTAGTTCCTCTTTTCAAGTATTCACTTCTTCTCAACATATTAATTTTGATTTTAAAACATTTTAAAGCCAAATTTCAAGTAAGAATATTATTAATGCGTCCCACTGACTACTTTTGATGGTTTTCGGAGACGCCAAGGTGTCGAAATTTTGTCCCACAGACGTTCTTTTACGTGCCAGTAAGTCTACCGACACGAGGCTAACGTATTTGAGCACCTCCAAATACCACCGGACTGAGCCAGAATCGAACCTGCCAAGCTGGGGTCAGAAGGCCAGCGCCTCAACCGTCTCGGCCACTCGGCCCGGCTCCAAATTTCACTCTTTTATACAATTTTAAAATAATGTTTTAAGCAATTAAAATGATCTAACCCTAATTTCAATTGAACTATGCATATTATTTCATACTGGTGCTTCTGTACTATTTCCAGAATTTTACGAAAATTGGCCTATTCAAGTGCGGCACGCGAACATGACTAAGGTTTCCAAAATGGCTCTCGAGCCCTTACAAATTGGAAACCCCTGGGATAGATGAAAGTGAGGAGCCTGGCACTATTAAGTGGAAGGAATGCCAGGACTCGTCTCAGGGCCCCGTGATCAACCCACGCTCTCAAGTTGAAAGGCCCTGGGGTCCTTTTAAGTTTCCTCTTACGACAGGCAAGGTGTTATTCTACCGCCCCCACCCACAGGGAAAGAACATCTGCAGAGATAACTGCACTAACTTTGTTTATTAAAATGGAACTACAGTTTCCTACAACTAGCCTTAAACTTACGCCCATTATAAATTCAGTGCTGTGATTATTTGTTTAAATGGGATATGTACTTGCCGATAAAATCGAATGTATTCGAACGTGTCATGGGCCTTCGTGTTCGATAGAATCGAAAACCAGGCAACGCACTACGTATGAAACACACAGTTCCCCGGAGTCTTGACAGCTAGGTATTCCTTCCATTACGCCCATAAACACACTATGATAAATTCTATGATTAACATCTTTCATGCTGTCGTAGGCAACATGAATAGCAGGTATGAGACTGCTTCTGAGGGAAAACATTACCCTAACGTTATATTAAACCACATAGGGGCGGGCAAACTGGCTGTGCAGTACGCACTTTTAGCTTGCATTCCAGAGATCGTGGGTTCAAACACCACTATTGGCAGCCCTCTAGGTTCCATTTTCACAGCAAGCTGTACCATAATTAAGTTCAAAGCCGCTTCCTTCACAGTCCTACTTCTTTCGTATCCAATCATCGCCAAAAAATCTGAGTTGGTGTGACGTTAAAAACTAACAAAGGGTTGATATCAGGAAAGACGTCCGGCCATAAAATTTGGTCGGGTCCACATGTATGACAGATCGCATTCACGTCCCCATCAGGGTGAAGGAAAAGTGGCAAACAAAGATTAACATGAAATCATCATCATCATCTACCGCTTACCCACACGTAGTGTCGCAGATGCGAACTGGGAGTTGGCCCTGTTTTATGCCTGGGTGTCCTTCCTGACGCCAACCGTATTGACTAGTGCATACTTCTGCGGTGATTAGTAGTGTGATGTGTTGTGTGTAGGACGTATAAAGAGTGTATTGGGACAAACACAAACATCCGTCCCAGAATCAGATAAATTAACCAGGCACAATGAAAAACCTGACCTGGGCGAGAATCTAACCTGGAATCCTCTGGACCTAAGGCCTCGATGTCGACCATTGATAGAGCCAAGGAACCGCACAAGAAGAAAAAAATGTTTTTTTTAATCTGCAGTGGAGTATAGTTGTTAACATTACACTAAACGTGTGAAAGAAATTCTGCTTGTGGTGGTGGTGGCGATTACTGTTTTTAAGAGGAAAACAACTAAGGAACCATAATCCGTGACTGATAGAAAGAAAGAAAATAAATAAAAAGGGAAGAGGTTCGACCCTTCGAAGGATGAATCTAAAAATGTTTACAATTTTGCTTAACGTCGCGCCGACACATAGATCTTATGGCGACGATGGGATAGGAAAGAACTAGGAGGTGGAAGGAAGCGGCCGTGGCCTTAAGATACAGCCCCAACATTTACCTGGTATGAATATGGGAAACCACGGAAAACCATATTCAGGACCGACAGGAGTTAGAACCCACTATCTCCCGGATGCAAGCGCACAGCTGCGCGCCCAGTCAAAGGAAGGCCGGTGAAGAAGGGCATGAAAATAAGACACCCTAATCCTTGCAAACCATATAACGTCGGGGTCAGGAAAGAACAAGAATTGCCGAGCAAATGACTGTGCGGATTGGGTCACGTAGCTAGCAGCTTGCTTCGGGGGTAGAGGGTTCGAACCCACAGCCTGAAGATGATTTTCCTTAGTTTGTCATTTTCACACCAGGCAAATTAAGGTCCTAGCCTTTTCCTATCGTATCGTCGCTGTAAGACCTATCTGTGTCAGTGAGACATAAAGCAGGTTGTACAAAATAAACAAATTGAAGGACAAGGACTGACCAAGGGAAGTCAGAGAGGAATTGTCGCATATCTGCTTTACCTTTACCTGTTACCTATGACAATATTAAAGATGATCAATGATATAATTTATCACTGCATTTATGGGCACAGTTGAGCGGATATCTAGCTTTTAGAAGAAGGTGAAGGAATTCCGTATGTCAGCAGCTCATGTTTCATAAACGGAGCGTGTATGTTGACGGCCTGGTTTGTATTTCAAACAAACAGGGCGACACACGGCAAACAAATGAAGCACGTTCCATTTCCTCGATAAGTACTTGCCCGAATATCAGAATAATCACAGTGCTGAATTTATAAAGGTTCATTAAAGTATGAAGGCTTTCACGGCCGGTGTCAATATAATAAAATTCTTCCGGGCTGTTACGCCGTGGTCCACTCCTCAAACGTCTGGGAGAAGCGAGAGGAGTGGACCACGGCATAACAGCCCGGAAGA
This sequence comes from Anabrus simplex, assembly GCF_040414725.1. Classification (NCBI taxonomy): domain Eukaryota; kingdom Metazoa; phylum Arthropoda; class Insecta; order Orthoptera; family Tettigoniidae; genus Anabrus; species Anabrus simplex. Next base: position 1,750,103,043 of record NC_090265.1, read on the forward strand.
ATTTTATTATATTATAAAGGTTCGTTAGTATAAGGCTAGGTATAGGAAACATCATAGTTCCATCAAGAAAAATATAGTGCCGCTCAGTGCTTAATTTCGGCCGGAACAGTGTTTCGGCTCCTTCCAGGAAATTATTTGCAGTGTTTTCAAAGAGATTGCTCAATAAAATATTTTTTTAATTTTTTTATTGCCAGTATACATGAAACTTGTGAATTCTCGTTCACTCACTATTATGAAAGTTACGACAAAATCGGACTGAGGAATATTACATACCAGGTTTTATTAAATCGTGTTTTATTGTCCCCACACTACGAAAACTTAAAAAAATTTAGCACGTTGCTCAATTGTACCGAAAGTTGAAGGGCTAAAGGCCCGGAAATGTTTCAAATTTTGAGTCTTGGATAGCTCCATCAAACTAAAAAAACAAATTTCGAAAATTGCTTCCGGCTTAAATGCAGTTCCGGAAAAATCAGCCTAAAATCGCTTGCTTCTTTACTCGCTTTTTTCTTTATTCAAATCCAAGCCAAATTAAGTTATTTACATAATTCTTTCTGCAATGTGGTCCTTTGTTTCATTTCCTCGGGCGTGTTTTGATTTTACGTGAAACTCTGCATTAGTGCACGTACAGGTAGAAAATGGCAAACTGCTAATCTAATCGACCGGATAAATATGATAAAGGAAAGGATTGCAATGTTTAGGAATAAAGAATATATTCTCATAATATATATTTTATTTACCTAAAATTCGTAGCTCACAAACCCTAGGACGTTTCCAACACTAAGTTGCTTGCCTGAAGAACTAGAACTGTGGATTTTTAGTTTTAGGTCATTTTTAAATTGACTTTCATTTCCAGCAATACGTTTTATTGATTTTTTAATTATCGACTCATTTGCTTTGTTCTTCATTATGGAGTCATTTTCGTGTATTTTCTTCAAGTATTGAACATATCTGTATATCATCGGAGCTTTGAATAAATGCAAGTACGCAAACATCAAGATTCAGTATTCACTCCGCAAGATTTTAAATGTACAGGAACATTACGTCAGATGATCGATCAGTAACTGCTGCTTGCCATCACAGAACAGAATGATGTTGAAACTAGATACTGTACATCGACCAGTGTTTCGTGAATATATATCATTGAAGTATGTCTTCAGTGCTGTAGAATTGTTAACACCTGCCATGAGCCCTCCCTGCTCCATTTGGACCGGCACCCACGTTTTCGAAAACCGCCAGGTCACCGTCATCTACTTCCACTGTTCACGGAATGAGCGTTTATTGAAATCGATACAAATGCACGTTGTCTTCCATACATTCTCGTACAGAAATACATTTTGATTAGCCGGGCTGAGTGGCTCAGACGGTCGAGGCGGTGGCCTTCTGACCCCAGTCCAGTCCGGTGGTATTTAAAGGTGTTCAAATACGTCAGCCTCGTGTCAGTAGATTTACTGGCACGTAAGAAACTCCCCCGGGGGGGTTCTGGAATGTAAAATAATAATAATAATACATTTTAATTAGCTAATAGTGATTTTTCTCTTCAGATTTGTCCACTTAAGGATACATAATATCTTAATATACCTAGTGGCGACATAAACATGCTTATTTTGCTTATACATTTGAATATAAAACGAGATACAGAAGATTGCGGGTTCGAACCCCTATGTCTGCAGTCCTGAAGATGGTTTTCCATGGTTTCCCATTTTCACACCAGGTAAGGCTTTCTTCCTACTCCTATCCCATCGTTGCCGTAAGACCTATGTGTCGGTGCGACGTAAAGTAGAAATGTAAAAGAGAAAGAATATAAAGAGATACTTTTTTAAGTTCCCAATCGGCAACCATAACTTAAAATCACCGATTGACAATCTATATTCTTTTCCTCGCCGATCAAGAATGCCATTTCGACTTGACGCAAATTCAACTACCTACGTGTCAACTTTAACATTCCGTCTTACTCCGCCAGGTGGCAGAGTAACGGATCTCTATTGGGCGATGCATGCCATTTAATTTTCGAGCAAGCACCTAATGCGTCATCACAGATCTTTTACTTGCAGACATGGCGCGACGTAGAGTGCTGAATGGACATTTCTCTGCCTTTAGGAACAGACGGCCTTTGTCGGGCTTAAATCAAAGATCTTCGGGTCTCGAAACCGACACGCCACCACTGATTAACAGATGGAGCCAACTTACTGTTGAATACCTCTCAATTTTTTTTTAATTTTCCTAAAATGTGTACAGGGTTGGTGGATATGCATTTATTTTTATGGCAGACTGTACCAGATAGCACTAACTACGGTGGAACACAAACCTAATGCAATCAGAAGGTATTTTATCTCCCGAATGTCGCTCTTTTTTCCCCCCTCTAATTTGCTCGTTATCATTTAAGTGAAGTTATCGCAAGCGTGAGTTATCTCTACCTTTAATGGCATTTGACTAAATATACTCCTTGAAAAATAGGTGCAGTTGAAGTCTTCCAGCAGAATTTAAATGTGCACTCCACGCTATTAAAACATCTCATCACCACAAGCAAAACTACGGGAATTAAGAAATTCAAGATTATAAAACCCAGTTCAAATAATCCACCACAGTAGGTTAGTGGTTGGGTACTTGTTTACAATATAGCAGGTTGAATCCCAGGTGAGATTGGCCATTTCTGAGGGCAATGTTTAAGTCATTGTTTCTAGCACAAAATAACTCCGGAGACGGGGGGAGGGGACGACTGGGGGGGGGGGAGGGGGCATAACACTGGTAATTCAGCATCTTTGAAAATTTATATTAATCGAAGGGAAGATGTTAAACAAGGAAGAATAAATAGTAACAATTCGATAAGCCGTCTTCCGGAATGCAAACCGAGTAAACTGCTGAACAGACTAATGAGTGATCTCTCATACGAAAGTCCTCGGAAAAATGGTTTTTGTAAGACTTATTTTACTTATTTTTTCATGTAGTTCCATTATCTACCGCTAGATAACGTTGTGGATTGCTAACTAGGAATCGTGTGGCAGCTGACGTGGTTCCAGGGCTCTCCGTTGCTACCACCATCGTGAAGTATTACGAGTTTGAAGCAGTAGCCTGGTAGCATACTGTTAAGACTGTAGCGCGAAGTTACGAACTATGACTAAGCTTTGTCATCAATATTATTTAGACTTTGCTGCTGTTGACGCCATTCGTACTGCCCCGTGTCAACATTTTCACGTTCTTTTTTCATACCAGTAAATTTCTGTCCTCTTTTTATTCCTAGAACTACCAACGGGGGGCAAAAATTGCCCGCGTAATCTCATTTTATGAAGAAAATCCGCAATTTGTAAGCCAGAAAAGCAATATTTTAAATAGTTGTAACATAAGATGTCTACTAAGACGTCACATAGTCATTATTCCAATGCGTGATTTTTTGAAGTTCCTATAATATAGGCTACTTTTGTTGAGGGGGCAATTCCCCCCCCCCCCCTCCTAGACGTGCATGTAACAGATTTCCTATCTGACGAAATATCTTAATATCAAATGGTCGGATTCACACATTTGCACTTTGAATGTTGGCACGTATGAGGACTATTGTTGACGTTTGCCTGCACCATATTCATAAAAAATAACCCTGACTGGAATAAGAAAAAACACACTCAGGAGGCTGTATATGTTAGAGTTGGGGCAACAGCTTTCAAGACCACTTGCAGCTTGTCTCTTTAAATTTACCCATTTCAAACTGCCGAGAAAAATACAATATTCAAGAGTTTTCTGAGATAACCTGACAAAATGATTAGAAGTGCTTTGAAAGAAATGAAGGTTAAATGGGTTTTCCAGAATGTGCATTGTACACAGGAAAGAAATATAAAGGCTTTGGACTATTGAAAACCGAATGTGAAATCAATCGGCCTCCAACACATTAGGACCGCTTATGAAAACATACAGTACTTAAAAACTCGGGACTCCGCGGCCGAGATTATGGATTGCTTGAATACACCCGGCATCCTATATTAAATCTTCCTGATTTAAGTAAAATACGCGGTGAACTCCGCGAAGGAGAATTGTTTAAGTGTAAATTCCCCCCTCCCCCGCCACAAAAAAAAGGAACGGAGTAGATCTGTATAAATTGATTGTTGTTTAAAGGGCTAACAGCTTGGTCATTGGCCCCGAATGATACGGGATGCAACGAAATGAAACGATAATTAAAACTTCAAAATGTATCCACTGTCTAGAAACTAAAAGTAATTATGGAAAATGATCGTGGATCCAAAACAGTCAGTGAATCCGATTCACAATGCCTTAATATTCTGGGATGATTATAGTCCGAAGGAATCCGATATCCAGGTCACCAGCCCCTCATAATGGTACTAATCACTGGTATAGCAGAACCACGATGTTTCTCCTATAGTAGTACTAATCACAGGTAACGAATAATCATGGTGTTCCTCGTATGATGGTACCAATCACAGGTAATGTATACCTGTAATATGTCGCATAACAGCACCACTCACAAGCAACGAAGACACATGAGGCCCCTCATGCAACGTAGACCCATCGTGTTCCTCACATCGAGGTACTAATCACGATCGCCGGCTAGATCCGTGGTGTTCCTCCTAGTAGTACTAATCAGAGGCCACGTATACTCATGGTGTTCACATACGCGACCTATTTCTTTCCTTGCAGCACCTTGTATATTATCATGGCATAACAAAATGTAGGTGCTCCCCAAAACATACGTGACTCTTTACAACAGATAATGATAGATACACAGTATGTTGCATTAGAAATTACAGTCTTCAGCAGTCCACCAGTGAGGATCGCTCAAACATAGCCGATATGGAAAATGCGTAAGTAAAAACGTTCGACAAACTCAACGTTTGTCACGAGGACAATGTTTAACTAGGTCAAAGAACGTAAAAAATATTTAACATATTATACTATACACAAGCCTTCGTGGCTCAGGCGGCAGCGCGTCGACCTCTCACCGATGGGTTCCGTGGTTCAAATCCCAGTTACTCCATGTGCGATTTGTGCTGGACGAAGCGTAGGCGGGACAGGTTTTTCTCCGGGTACTCGGATTTTCACCGATATTTCATTCCAGCAACATTCCAATATTTCATTCCATCTGTCAGTCAATCATTGCCCCAGAGGAGTGTGACAGGCTTCGGCAGCCGGCACAATTCCTATCCTCGCCGCTAGATGGGGCTTTATTCAATTCTTGACTTTGTCGAATGACTGGAAACAGGCTGTGGATTTTCAGGAACGGAATGAAGCCCCCATATAGCGGCGAGGGTAGGAATTGTGCCGGCTGCCGAAGCCTGTCGCACTCCTCTGGGGCAATGATTAATGATAGATGAAATTCAATATTGGAGAGAGTTGCTGAAATTAAATGAAAGGGAAAACTGGAATACCAGGAGAAAAACCTGTCCCGCCTTCGCTTTGTCCAGCACAAACCTCACGTGGAGTGAGGGATTTGAACAACGGAACCCAGTGGTGAGAGGCCGGCGTGCTGCCGCCTGAGCCACGGAGGCTCGGTAGAAGACAATCTGGCCAAATTCTCTTGAAAACCAAGAGTTTTATTTTCTAGTGGTTTAACGTCACTAACATATGGATTTCGCGATGGTAGGATGTCAAAAATGGCCGCTTCTTTTCCAATCCTAGCCCATTCTCGTCCTTATACCGCCAAAAACCTAGGTTAATGCGGCTTTAAACCACTAGGAAGGGAAAGGGCATTGCACGCAGTTCTGGGAACAGCTGACTGCACTACACTGTCCTAGGAAGTAGAAAGGAAGCTTAATTATTCCTATTTACCTATCGCGTAATATAAGCCTGTTCAACACATCTCAATCCGACACGAGTGAATGGAGCCCAGGGGCTCTTAAGTGGGGAGTGTGGGTTGGTGTCCACGGGGCCCCTAGCTGAGTCCTGGCATTGCTTCCACATGTGCCAGGCTCCTCACTTTCATCTACCCTATTCGACTTCCCTTTGCCAACTCGTTCTTTTCCAGCCTCAACGGTATTACAGCATTCGAGGCTTAGGGAGTTTCATTTTCACGCCCTTCGTGACACTGGTCTGTTTGGCCGATACCTTCATTTTTGAAGTGTCTGATCCCTTCTAGTTTTCCCTCTGATTAGTGTTAATAGAGGGTGGTTGCTCAGTTGTACTTCCTCTTTAAACAATAATTACCATCATCTCCACCACCACGAGATATACCATCCAACGTCTGCTAAGTTAACAGGATTTAGTTTAATTCTACACTTTTGTTGCTCCCCCTTTTGGATCTGTTTTACGACCGGATGCTCTTGCTGACGCCAAACTTATATGGAAGGCTATACTGTATTTAATATTGCATGTGTCAATGATGGTAGTGCGGTCTGGTGTGTATATGAAAATGTGTGTTAAGACGAACGGAAACACCCAGTCCCCAAGTAGGAGGAATTAGACGCAGCTGAAACCCCGGCACTGCCGAGAATCGAACACAGTACTTGTACCTAAAGCCGCGACGTTGAAATTTCAGCCAAGGAGCCGGATACCTCAAAATTGTACACCAAGAAATGAAATTAAATCTTTGAACATCAAAGAGGTCTTAATGTTTTCTAGATTCTCTGCTATGAACTATTTAAAAATTTGGTAATATCAATAAAGGTCCTGAAAAAAAAAAAAAAAAAACATCCTTACAACGAAGCAAGAAAGTTAACGTTCGTATGTTTTACACTACAGTAAAATTCATTCTCTGCCGTGAGTGGAACCTCCTTCCTGAAAGTACCCAAGGTTTAAGCGCTATTCGCACTTTCAGATAAGCATTTTGGATACATTTTATGCACCAATAATGACCATATGTAAACTTTATGCTGCTACTCGCCATTCTATTGTCATGGATGGCCTGGTAGAAGATTAGTTCAAATTTTACAATAGTTTTATTTTTCAAATATTAAATGTTATGCACCACCTTTTTTATATACAGGATATTAGTTTTAAGAATTTTTCCTTTTTTAAATTTCATCAAACTACAATGGAATATACGTATATTTCTGTGCCTGGTTGGATGGAATAGAAGGCCTGAAGGGCTTAATCTTGCCAGGTGAAGTAAAATATTACTGAAATACTAAACTAAGATTACGATTAAATCCCAATGACTATACGCAATTCATCTTCAATTAACCAGTATCCGAACACACATTATAGAGCACGCATAGTACAATCTCCTTTTTTTGATATCGTGGTGTTTAAGTTATCTGAACTGATAAGACTCTGGTATTTAATTGCACCAATATAACTAGTCTTGTCATCGTCTTACTGATCTGAATTAGCCAGTTCCACGTGCTGATAAGAAATGAAAACTAAAAATGAACCTATAACGCCATTGCATCACAAACCAATGAATACCTCGTCATGACACTCATTGTAACATTGTGAACAGTTATATTCAGGTTCGACGGACTGAAAAACTTGTAAGTTGCTTTAACCGAGTCGACACTGAAAGAGAATGGATTTATTCTTAAAATTTCACACTAAAAATGTTCGTAATTCCATGTAATGCTGAGTATTGTGTGGTTTATGTGCAGTAGCATTGTAGTTATATTACGGCTATTTATAGTTTAAACAGTGTTAAATGACGCTATTGGGATAGTATAGGGGAATTTGCCGATCTCTCTTCACCACATATAGGCAGACTCGTCAAGTTCCTTTCCAATTTAGTGAAGAGATTACCTAGCAGACACATCGTATTCAACTTTAATTTTATGGAGTGCTCAGTTTAAGGCAGAATAATCACTTATACAGACCTGAAATGCATTTATATCTAACCCCCCCCCCCCCCGTATTTGGCGGCTGCCAAAAGAACAAAGCTTGCATAAAAATTTTGACAACTACAAAGGTAATGTAAAAATATATTGTTTATAAAGGATCAGTATAAATGTTCCTATTACTCAGTAAAAAATATCTTCAGTCAATCCATCCAATATTTTGAACATCAGGAACTCGTAGGACAAAGATATAGCTAATAGAGACTACAAGCAGTATTTGGCTTTACATCCCACTAACTACTTGTACGGTTTTGGGAGACGCTGACGTGCCGGAATTTAGCCCGCAGGAGTTCATTCTTTTACGAGCTTAATAAATCTACCGATACGAGGTTGACGTATTGGAGCACCTTTAAATACCACCGGGCTGAGCCAGGATCGTACCTGCCAAGTTGGGATCAGAAGGCCGGCGCCTCAACCGTCTGAACCACTCAGCCCGACTTTCTGACTATTGTTAACAAGCCTTTCAGAGCCATATACACAATGTCCTTAATGAACCGATTATCCAAATTAAATTTCTTGCCTCTTGCTTCGATCGTTAATCCTAATACCTCAATTGAGTCTAGATGCAATTTCTCAGCGTAATACGGAATTTTAGGCTCATACGTGCCACATTTTTCCTTATGTGCATCATGTGGTTGATTAGATTATGCCTCGGTTCTAATTGTGCGGTCAATTATGTACCCATTAGTTGAGACCGGTAGTATAGTTGCCATGTCATTCCGGCGGCTTGACCCAACCTGAGACAATCCATGTACCTACTCGTAGACTATTGCTTTCCTCTTACGGCGTCAGCAACCACAGATCTTATACGATGATTTCGTGAATTCTATAGTCATTAAATGGACAGGAACCTAAGACGTGACGAAGTGTTACTGAAGATTTTTTTTTAATTTCTAGTATTGTATAGCTGGTTTTTCGTGGATTTGTATTTGACATCTTGTTTTTAAAACGCGATTACTTATAAATTGTTTTCCGAGTTTTATCCATAGTGCCAGATATATTATCACATGTGAGGAGGGAAGCTTCGGCATACGTACTAATCTATTAAAGTCGAGATGTATTGACATACAGATGAGAAGGGAGTAGAACCTTGTGGCACTCCCTTTTCCAGTACTGAAGGCTTGATTGAATCTGAGTATTCATCACCTCTTGAATAGAGACATTGTCAGTTGCCATTTGTTTAACTAATTTTTAACAGATCTAAGGGGCTGCACCTCCGATTTGATATCCGAAACCTTTCCAGAAAACTGTCCATGATTGATTGTATCAAATGCTTGTACTTATCTTATCAAAACCCCTATTATCAATAAAATCATGGACTAGATATAAGACGAGATGCAGTGTAAGTGACATTGGATTTTTAACACTAAAGATCGATCGAATATAAAATGAAATTGTGTGTGTGTGTATATATATATAAATAATGTATTTTTACAATTTGCTTTACGCCGCACCGACACAGACAGGTCTTATGGTGACAATGGGATAGGAAAAAAGGCTAGGGGTGGGTTGGAAGTGACCGCGGCTTCAAAGTAAAGGCCCCCGGATTTGCCTGGTGTAAAAGGGGAAACCACGGAAAACCATATTCAGGGCTGCCGCCAATAGGGGTTTGAACCCACTATCTACAAGACGCAAGCTCACAGCCACGCAACTCAAACCGTAAGGCCAACTCACTCGGGTTATAAATATCTATTTAAGGCACAAGAGCTATAAAACAAAACTCTTAAGATGTTTAAATATTAAGGTGGTTAAGGCAATGAAAATTGAGAAACTCAGTTATTTTTTAAAGGGATAGAATTGCGAAGGCAGCAGTTTTGGCCTTAAGGTGCAGCCCCGGTATTTGGCTGGTGTGAAAACGGGATAGCACGGAAAATCATCTTTCAAATAAACTTGATTTAGAGATATATTAATTTACATAGATTCCGAGATGTGTAGGTCCCTAATTGTTCAATAGGGAATTCTAAGCTGAAACATTTGCTAGATACTACGTTTCATCGAGACGTGAATTTGTATACTGATCAACAGTTTTAGACATTGAAAAATAATCGCTCGTATCTAAATGGAAGTCATTTAAGAAAACAAAATCTACCTTCTGGAATTAATTCTTATAAAGCGCATTTCCACTAGGAAATAAGCATAAGGAAGCTACACCAACTCAGAATGAGAACTGATGATGATGATGCTTGTTTAAAGGGGCCTAACATCGAGGTCATCGGCCCCTAATGGTACGAAATGAAATTTAAAAAATTCAAATTCATCCACTGACCAAAATAAAATAAAAAATGTCATGAAGAATGAATGGACATGAACTCTACAAAAAACAAAAAAACACAGTGGATCAGACTCAAAAAGAAGGTAGTTATACTGTAACTGACCAAGGGACCATTTATAAAGCACAATGATGCTTGATGTCTGAAGGGGTGCTAAATTCACGTCTAAGGCCCCACAGAATGGTACATGTCGCGAGTAAAGTAGAACCATGGTATTTGTCACTTTGGGGTACTGATCAAAAGTAGCGAAGACTCACGGTGGTCCACACAAGATGGTACTACTCACAAGTATTGCAATTCGTACAGGGAACGCAGACCTATGGTGTTTCTCACACAGTGGCGCCACTCATAGCCAACGCAAACCGGTAAGGTTCCTCACCTAGGTGTACTAGTCACGGGCGCTAGTATTCCCGTGGTGTTCCTCACTTAGTGGGTACCAATCACAGGCAACGCTGACCCACGGTGCCGCTCATATAGCGGTACAACTCACAGGCTACGCCCAGACCCGCGGTGTTGCCCACATGGGTACAACGCACGGATACTGGAATCCACCAGGCCAGGCTTTTTACTGCAACTAATCACAAACCTATTTCGTACCAATTTAGTGATACTACTCGCAAGTACATGCAACCCATGGTGTTCACCGCATGATGGTACGAATCAAGAGTAGTTTCATGGTTCTAATTCAATCATCCCTCGGTCGCCCCTTGTAGTCGCCTCTTACGACAGGCAGGGGATACCGCGGGTGTATTCTACATGTGCGTTCTCCACCCGCAGGGGGTAGAATGAGAATTATTCTGGCAGAAATTCCTCGATCTACTGGTATTGGGGAGGAATGAAAAGAAAGTGAGATACGTAGCTTATGAAAAGCTACGCAAGAGGGAGGAGTGATGCATAAAGTGGACATTTAAAGAAACAATAAAATCTTCAAAAGAAAGAGTAGTTATAAGGAATATAAACTAGAAAACAAGATAGCCATAGCGAAGTACATCAGGCATTATCAGAGAAGGTCTGATATTCGTAGAAGGAAGTATTCACATTATTCCAGAAACTAGTCTATAAATAAAAAATAGGACAGAGTAACAACTTAGCTTCTATTCTGAAGTTCATACAGACAACTGCATTATTTGAAAGAATCGACTACTTCCCAGACAAATGAGCTGCAACAAGGACGAAATTCCTCGAGCAACAAAATAACCTAAAAACTAAAACTTTCATTTAAACACACAACAGTAGCTTTAAAGCTACAAAATAGTTCTTAAAATATCAATGGATTAGTTTGAATGCTGTGGAATGCAAAGCAATGGACCTTCCAACTAACAAAAGATACAAGAAATGGCTATGGCACTAAGGAAAGAAGACAAAGAACTGATTTATTCAACGTACCCCAAAGAGAGTGAAACGAAAAAAGAAAAATCTACAAGAATTCACTTGACAAAAAAGTAATACAAATCCTAAGAAACATTTTTAAAAAGTACCCGGGCAGCGAATGGAGCAGTTTTGTGTTAAGACGCGTTACCTCACCTGCGGAGCGGCACGGGTCCTTTAGTTCATTTCCTTAACAGGAGGAACCACTGCTTTTTTGTGAAGTAAAGTAATTTTTTTAACTATGCGCAAAGGAATCACGTGTATTTAATTGAAATCCACTTTGACACTCTTTAAAATAATCAAATTAAATTAGTATGTTACTCCGCGATAACACATGGAGATCACAGCATCCTGAGCTTCTCATATCTTTCCATGTTCACGTAACGTTGTCTTGAAGTTCCTCCTGTAAGGTTTGTGGTGTGTGTTTGGATCTGGATGTTTGATAGCTTACGTCTTTTTATTGTGCTTACGTTTTTCGGGACATTAACCTTAGAAGTATACGTAAAAATACTTCTACTATAGCTCATTCCACTTAAGTAAACAGTATTGCTCTAATGGACCTACAAGGAGTGAACACACCCCCTCTGAGACGCCCGTAATTCGTCGTTATTAAGGGATATTATACTCTACTTTGTAATGTTATACTCTACTTTGTAATGCATTATGAAAGACAAAAAAAGGATAAAGTATTTTTGCCCGTGAGTTAATAAAATAACTATATAACATTTTGTTTTTTCATCAATATATTCGTAGGGAGGAAGCACGATGTCTGGAACAGCCATCGCTTCGTTGCCTTCCTTCATTTTCCTTCGTCTGTGTTGCTCACTCTGAACTGCCGGCAGCTCAGTTCTGTAGTGAAGTCATTTACAGTGTTTACATGTGTGCTTGTAGGCTTTAAATCAGTGCGTACTTGTCTCGTGCTGAGCGAGAGTTGGCTGTATACTGGATGGTACTTGTGTGTTCTATTATTTTCGTACTGTACAGAAATTGTTACTGAAGATTTTGGTGTTGTGGTGTGCAGGGATAACTTACGTCATGGCATAACTTGTATTCATAAAAAAAAATTGCCGTATGTTTCATTTGTGCTTGTTTTGTTATTCAGCTGTTATTTCGTAAGCGCATTTTAATTTTACCCCCTTTTACGACCACATTTAATTTTTACTAAGTTATTGTTATTGTGAGAGTAGTACCTCGCGTTGCCTGGGGAAATTTATTAAATGCAAGTAAATGCATCCCTCGCCCCTCGAGTCCATAAAATATTTTTTTAAATTCCCTCCCCACCCCCAATTTGACACACTTAAACGCTGAGGATTTTATGTGCCGTAGTTTCTCTCTTATTCTGTACAAACCAAAAATGGCCTCTGTAAATTCCCCGTCCCATTTAGTTTACAAAAATAATTTGCAACTTACTTTCTTCCGCTTTTTATCTTGAACTCAGATATTTAATTTCACAAATGTATGTGTCGCCGTTTTCCCGTGATGGTGTTGAGCAGATCCGTTCGATATGGCAACCCTGTTGCCGTAAGAGCAATTCTGTTTTCTTAACATGGAATGAACTATAGTTGCTTTACGTCGCACCGACACAGGTAAGTCTTATGGTTACGATGGGGCAGGAAATTGCCAGGACTGGGAATTAGTTGCCGTAGTCTTAAGTAAGGTCCATCCGCAGCATTTACGTGGTGAGGATCTGGTGAAACCACAGAAAACCATATTGAGGGCTGCCGTCAGTGGGGTTCGAACCCACTATCTCCCGAATGCAAGATCAGCTGCGCGACCCTAACTGCACGCCCAATTCGCTCGGTCAATTCCAGACATCGCCGTTTTGGGTCTAAATAAATCCCTCATGTGACAGTGAGCACATTTCAGTAGAAGATTGTTTTCGGTGGTTTACCATTTTTACACCCGACTGTACCTTATTTAAGGCCACGGCCGCTACCTTCGTAATCCTAGCTAGTTTCCACCTTTACGTCACTGAAAACCTTTGATGCGTTAGAGAGACAAACCGCTAGAAAAAACAATGAGCGACTATTTACTTGGACCGCATGTCCTTCCTCCTTGCCTGAACGGTGAGGAATACTATCGTTCCTTGGTAGAATCACTGCCTATATTACGAAATGATGTTCCTCTGGGTATTCGGGTATGTGGCTCTGTAATGACGACGTTCCATGTATTTCACTTCCCGTATCACGTGGTGGGCCGGTTAAATGGCCTCCACGGTCTGCCGATTTGACTCCCATAGATTTGTTGTGTTCCGTGAAGACTTGAGTATGTGAACCCCGTAGAAATAGAAGATTAACTTCTACCCAGATCCAGGCAGGTTTTCAGGTCGTTCGTGACAACAGCACATATCCTGAACAGAGCCCGAAGGTCACTACTACGCCGTTGTGAACTGTACATCGAAGTAGAAGGTGGAGAATTACTGAAAACTACTTGTTACTTTCTTTCAGTACAGTGAAACCTCAGTATCTGGAATCACCTCGGGAACTAAATTTTATTTCGAGTTATGGAGAGTATAGTTTTTTGAGCATGTATAGCACAATTAAATCATATGTATCTACGGGCTTATACTGAATACGTTATTTAAAATATACAAAATCATACAGCATCACTTTAAATTATAACCCTTATTATAGTAACATTGCCAGTTGGACATTAGCTGGAAAATTTATAATGTCCAATAAAGGACCATTTACATTGGTATTATAAACTTACTTATTCGGAACAATTATTTCTGATTCCCTATGGGAATCAGCATCTACATCATCTGATGGCCAAGCAGGCATCAATTTTTGATAATGAGACAATGTCTCTCATAATGCATTGGCACTGCCGGTGGCTACAATTAGCCTACGCATTGGCCTCCACGGTATGCACTATCCAGCGACTTGTTAGGTGTGCTAGGTACCAACTGATGAGCCCAGCCCAGCCCAGCACACGGGGGCGAAACGCTGGCAACCAGGAATGAGTTAGCTGGAAAATTTATAATGCCCAATAACGGACCATTTATATTGGTATTAAACATACCTCCGTTAACACATTTGGAAAGAAAAAACGTTAGTCTCTTTTTGTTACTGTTAATCTTTCCTCCCTTCACGTTGAAACTTCTCGCCAATACCACGCAGCCGAGATTCGTAAGTGGAGCTTGTCATTCGCGACTTCGGGAGTTGCTTTCGTACGTGACCGATAATTAATTCACACCTGGGAATTAGCGACGTTTCGCCGATTTTTTGATCATTAGAAGTTTTAAATTGTTGGTTCCCGTCATTAGTTTCCAGCATCACTGTAAACCTTTCTTTGCTTTGTAACTGTTCCTCACAAACCACGAATGCCGTATTGCACAGTTAATGTCGCACAAATTTTGAATTAGATTTTTTTTTTTTTTTTGTTTCAAGGGAGCAAATGTTTGCTTCGATAAATCTAGAAATTCATGTAACCCAGTTTCGAGTAGTAGAGAAATAAATACACGTGAAGAATAGGACAAATGGCCGGGAAATTTAAGTTACTTCGAGATACTGAAAATTCGAGTAATGGAGGTTCGAGATATCGAGGTTCGACTGTATTTCATTCCATTTACAGTGTGAGTAATGATCGTGGGGAGGCAGCGTTGCATCTCCGCGCATATTAAATAACAGACACCAACAGACGAGAGGAGCATTCCTTGACTCACAAATGTGTCCTAATTAGTGCGTGTTCTTGTACTGTGTGTGAATTACGGCTGTTTGATAAACGAACTGTGGATATTGCCTGCAAGAGACGAGGACAAGCCTGGGCGAGTCAAACGAGGAAACTTGTGCATTTGCGTGGAGCATTATCTCTGCCTCCGTCTATCATCCACCTCAACCTCCCGCCCCTTCCCTGAAGCACAGCGGCGAGCTCTGGCGCAGAAAATACGGTGAGTTCGTCAATTTGAATCGCGCGCCCGAAGTAACGAAGTAACATTTTCTACAAACGAAACATTTTCTCCACCAATCCCACTGCGCCATCGTTCTTTATATAACAGACTTTTTGTTTGTATGATTTACATACACCCTGTATAACTCCGTTGTATCGAATGAGCGCACTCCCATCGGTCCGCGTGCTCGTTGTTGGGTGATTTATTTACCAAGCGTTTCTAGAGGCAGTATCTTAAAAAAATATTAGTTCGAAATATTTCCAGTAGAAAAGTCCTTTTCATTACTAAATCAATCACTACTGATCTGCATTTAGGGCAGTCGCCCAAGTGGCAGATTCCCTATCTGTTGTTTTCCTAGCCTTTTCTTAACCCTCAAACACACGCGTATGGGGTGGAATCCACCCCAGGTCATTTTATTTCCTAGTGAAATGTACAAATAACTTTTCTGTGCTCTCCCCGCTCTTGTACCTTTCTGGCTGGATCCCCGCAGAAAGAGTCATTCTTACATAAACTTAAAATCTCCAATTTATACAGTAATTCATATTTTACAATACAATGATATGTGGGATGGAAAGCACCCCTACGCGTTTGTCTGCGTCCTAAGATCTGGCGCGTGTGCTTGAGGGTTAAATGATCGCAAAGAAATTGGAAAATTTCCCTTGGTAAGTTATTCCAATCCCTAACTCCCCTTCCTATAAACAAATATTTGCCCCAATTTGTCCTCTTTAATTCTTCATATTGTGATCTTTCCTACTTTTAAAGACACCACTCAAACTTATTCGTCTACTGATGTCCTCCCACGCCATCTCTCCTCTGACAGCTCGGAACATACCATTTAATCGAGCAGCTCGTCTCTGTTTTCCCAAATCTTCCCAGCCCAAACTTTGCAACATTTTTGTAACGCTACTCTAAAGGGTTCGTCATTTTCACAAAATCTCTTCTGTTTTCGTAATGAGCATGTGAATATTTTATTGTTCCGTAAACCATAACAACTTCCATCGTGAGCTCTGTTATAGGCATATGTTTCCATTTACTTCTTTATCGTAGACTTACGTTCTACTTGGAAAAAATTAGGACGCTTTTAGTGTTTGGGTAGAACGCGTGTATCGTCGACAGTATTTAACTTGTTTAATGTCTCAATTGACAGATAAAAGATGAGGCTACCTGTTCTAAGAACAAAATTGAAAATCTAAAACTTAGTTCCCATGAAATACATTTTGTGCTAAACATGTGACGTCACGCATACTCGTTACAAGATGGCGCTGTGTTGCCTCGCGCGCACAGTTGAGGTTAGCCGTCGTTGTGAAAACATCGCGGCCAGTTGTACAGAAAAACAAAGTTAGAAGGTAAGTCTAGGAAACCCTCAAAACCCAGAGGCCATTACAATAGTGACACCGTACCGCCAACTTTTTAAATACAATTAGTTGTGATCTAAAAGTCGCCTCATCGTTGTTGCTCTATCTGCAATCGTTTGGGTGGGCCAGACGCTCTACACTTTATTTACTGCATGTGCTTGGCGAAGTTACTTTATATGCATGGCATAGGGTAGCCTAGTATTTAAGTCAAAATGTGCCTAAACAGTAGCGGCGATAAGGGGGGTGAGGGGGCAGTCGTCCCCCACTTTGTGGAGAAAAAATTATATTTTTATTCCATTCCAGCCATTTAACACTAGGAGTTACCTTTAAAAAAATCAATTTATAAAACCGTGCTGTCTATCACCTAATTCTTTCCTTAAATTTCTTTAGATGTATTTAAAAAATACTTGGCGGAAATACGCAGAAAATGTCATCCGATCCAGCTAACCGATTTTTCAGCGCCACAGCAGGTGGAGACCAGCGCAGCAGAGTGCAGGAACTATCTGATGACAAAAATCCTTAGTTGCGCAGATGTGTAATGGTTCCTTTGGTGAAAATGTTATTGTATGGTGTTGAATCAAACCCCTCCCCACCAAAAAAATCCTGTTATTACCGCAGTTAAGTTCGTAAACCTTTTCTTCTCCGTCAAAATTTGCTCAGAGAGTATAAAACACCATTTTGTAGCTATTTTGTTTCAGTTTTGTTGTCTATCACCCACTATATTCCCCGTGCCTCTGGTACTTTGTTTTCCTTGTTTAATTAATGTACTGTGTAAAGTTGTAGAAAATGAGTTCTACAAATTGGGGCAAATATTCGTTTATAGGAAGGGAAGTTAGGGATTGGAATAAATTACCAACGGAGATGTTCAATAAATTTTCAATTTCTTTGCAATCATTTAAGAAAAGGCTAGGAAAACAGCGGATAGCGAATCTGCCACCTGGGTGACTGCCTTAAATGCAGATCAGTAGTGATGGATTGATTCTATAAATTTTTATGACCGCCTCCCATTTTTAACTCCAAATAGCCGCTACTTTGCCTACATGTACACCGAATGTAATTGAAATTTCTCCAGCAGTTTGAATTACGGCGGAACAAACTCTCAGACAAATACCGTTTCCATTTAGTTTTCTTTTATGTACGTTCTCGCCCGGCGAGGACTGGGTCGTGGTCCACTCAGCCAGCGTGATTACAATTGAGCTATCTGATAGATCGAAAAAGCCAAGAATAACAGCAGAGGGGATTCGTCGTGCTGACCATACGTCACCGCGTATTTTTCGGACCTTCGGCATGAGCAGTGGTCGCTCGGTAGGCCAAGGACCATAAATCAAATCAATGACCTGCATTTAGGGCTGTCGCCAGGAACGACCCATTGATCCGCCCTGTATTTTAATCCATTCAGCTGTGTGTGTATAGAGGGGACAAAAGAAATGTCTCTCTGACATACAACATCCTGGGAGCAAAGTATGCAACATTTTCGTAACACTTCGTCTGAAATCGCCCAGAACAAATCCTGCTGCTTTCCTTTCAATTTTTTCCAGTTCCCGTATCAAGTGGTCCTAGTGAGGGTCCCATACACTGGATCAGGGCTGTCGCACCACGTTTGTTTGTGTTTCATGGATGTATAGATATGAAATTTAATTGTACGTAAAGAGCAATTCTAAATTACAAGTTAATATTCAACTACCCTGTTCGGAATAGTATTTCAAGATAAACGTATCTTTTTTAAATAGGCTTTAGTAACGACTCATTGATCCACGCGCTGTATTTTAATCCATTCAGCTGTGTTTATATAAAGGGGACAAAAGAAATGTCGCTCTGACATGCAACATATCCTGGGAGCAAAATTCCCTCCCGTTTAAATCGACTACGGCAATACAGAAAACTATAATTTATACTATTAATGAGCAAATTTCACTAGATCTCAGCAGCTAGGGGCAGACCCTTCCGTATTATCTTGAGTCACGAGACTTTACATTCATTCATCAAAAATAGTTTCCAAGAATGCTTTTCTTAGAACAGTCCACAGAAATAATTCTACGTCAATCAGGCCAATGAACAATTAAATTATAATATTGTGAATGTTTTCGAAATCTCCAACAACCCTTTAAAAAAGAAAGAAACTAGTGTTTGGTTCAAGTGAGTTTTCATAACTAGCATGAATGTTTGATCTTTGAGGTTCTTTCTTATCTCCCCGCTATCTGAGAATGTATAGTAAATCAAACTGAAAAATAAATATTTACGAAAATATGTATGGGGACAATGACAGGGGGCACTTACAATACATACAGTACAATACGATCACTACTATACCACCATCACTACAGAGGAAAAGGTCAAGCTAATAACTCAATAGAGAAGCTTTGCATAAGAACTGGTTTCGGTGGTGGAGACACGCGATGCATGTGGAGGAGAGGTTACCTAGGAGAATAATGTACTCTGCCACGAAGGGCAAGAGAAAAAGAGGAACGTCAAGGCGACGATTATTTCTTAGTATGATACGAGGAATTAGACGTCGCTGTGCTAATTGCAGAGGACTCTCAAGGAGTTTAATTAATTCGCCGAGGCTCACAGACTAAACACTGAAAGCGTAACAGTCTATAGTGAATATGCATGGTGTAAACGAGCACAAGTTCGCTTGCCTGCTGCAGGGAGCAGGGTTACACTCTTCCTCGTTCAGTGATTGACAGGTTGTTCCATAAGGGTGGTGGTTGCGTAGTAGGCTTCGACCTACAAGTAGCCACGGCTTGTCCGAGGTCCGACAGTTCTGCACTCCAACAGACAAGTCGAGCAGAGGAGGGGTGACCACGGCTCTACTGTGGCTCTACGCCTCTGTATTCGGGAGAAGGACAGCGGCTGGTCCCCACCGACTGCTGTCCTGAGAATGGTTTTCCGTGGTTTTCCATTCTCCTGTACTAAGGCGAATGCCGGGACAGTTCCTAGTATTAGCCACGGCCGCTAACCCTCTTACAATCTCGGCACATTTGCTTCTCCGATACAATCTCCTGGCTTGAGCGACTGCACCACCGTCTAGGAGGCCCGCCTCCCCCTTCAGGAGAGGAATGAAAACATTTACTAGTAGTTATTCCGTAACAAGCATGGCTTCTTTGCTTTCACAAGTCAGCAAGAGTCGAATGGTTCGTCTGTGGAAGGTATATACACGGAATGGTGGGCGGATTATTTACAAGTTTTAGTTTTGCTGAACAGTGTCATTAAATGTATGACATGTTCAGTTTTAAACAATGTATGTTGTATGTTGGGTATTCAGCCCGAAGGCTGGTTTGATCCTCTGCAGCTCCGCCAACAGCTGTCATAAATAGCCTAGGCGTCACTGAAGAAGCGTACTAGGGAAATGAGGAGTGAAGTAGTTTCCCGTTGCTTTCCTCACCGAGCCAGCCGTTGCTATTACATATCAGTCTGCCAAGCCCACTGAAATGCATGCACCAACCGACCCTATGAGCGATATTTTCACACCATTCATAACAGGGACTGGCTGCATAAGGAATGGTATTTTTAGCATCACTCATACCTCAGTCACTTTCATATTGTCAAAGCCAAGGATGAGACTGAGACAGGTCAATGAAAGTAACAAATTTGATATAGCCCATACCAGAAGACATAGTGCAGTGTAAACACTACATCTCGCCAGCAAAGTCATTTTTGAACAATGCAGCATAACTTAGGAATATCTGTCCTTTATCATTCTGTTGTAGGTGACATTACTTTTGTAGTGCACAAGTTATATGAAAAACTTTTAAAGAACCTGAGCCATTCAAAAGAAGATTAACGTCATTACATTTTTACAATAAAGTTAAGATTCAGCTTAAAATATCAACTTCAATATTATTTTCAAGCATTTCATGGTTGTTAAACGGCATCAGTACGTTTTCAATACAGCTTGGCTGTCATTAACTTGAAGCCATGATAGGTACGGAATTACTTGTCCAATCACTGAACGAGGAAGATTAGTTTATTTCGTCCGACCATCGCTGACGATGTGCGCATGCAGTGGTGTCTCCTGGCAAGTGCACACCCGAATTGTTTAACATGCATGACATTTATTTTAAAGTAGGCCTACAGAGCATTCAATAATAATTATAATAATAACAATAATTGCTTTACGTCCGACTAACTACTTTTACGGTTTTCGGAGACGCCGAGGTGCCGGAATTCAGACAGTAGGAAATAGTTTACTTGCCAGTAAATCTACAAACACGAGATTGGCGTATTTTAGCACCTTCGAATACCACCAGACTGAGCCAGGATCAAACCTGACAAGTTGGGGTCAGAAGGGCAGCGCCTCAGCCGTTTGAAGTATTAAGAGGATGGTTGCCCAGTTGTACTTCCTCTGAAAACAATTACCACCGTCGTCACCACCTCCATTGAGGGTGCGCCTCAAAGAGCTGCACCAGCTCGAGTTGACACGAATTTACTTTACAGCAGAGATTATCCCGACAACCCCTTGTGAATGGGGGCGGTAGATTAAATCCACGGTATCCTCTGCCTGTCGTAAGAGGCGAATAAAAGGGGAACCAGGGCTCAACATTGCAGCGTGGGCTGGCTACCACGGTTACCCTAGCTGAGTCTAGCAGTACTTGTCAGGCTCCTCACTTTCAACTTCCCTGTCCGACCTCCCTTGGCTAACTCTTGATCGCTTCTGGCCCCGACGGCATTATGTTGGCGAGGCCTAGAGTGTTATTTTCACTGCCTTCGTTGCCTTTTTCTTTCGTTAGCAGATACCTTCATTTTCCGAGGTCGTGGACCTCTTCTATTTCCCCTCCGATGGCTGCCCGCCCAGTTTTACTTCCTCTTAGAACAATCATCGCCACCACTTGCCCGCTGCTGTTTATCATAAAGAGCAAACGGCAGCAGACTGTTTTATACCTCGACGGTGAAAGGGAACTCCAACAACGAAACACTTACTGACCACTTTCGTGTTTAGACATTTCCAAACACTTTAAACTGTTTTAATATAACAACATGCATCACCATGCAGGTGCATAATGTCCTTACATACACTGCAAACTGCTGCCGTCTAAACGGAAGTTACATGCTGCGCAACTGACATGCACAACATAAAAAAATAAAAAAAACCACGGCATACGAGTGCAAGGAGTAGACAGACGAGACAGCACAACGAAAGAATGAATCGGATGCGGCTCAAATCCTCGTCCCAGTACGGAATGGAACTCTGAACCCTTTGAACCGAAAGCCACGATGCTTGCCACTCAGCCAAGAAGCCCGGCATCGTATCACTATGCTCTGAATGATGGGAGTCCATTAGAATTAAGTCCCGTACTGCCTCGCCATCAAAGCCAGTTTATAAGGTTTATGCTATTCTACCATTCGTCTCTACCCTACCCTTTATCTCTTCGTTAGTAATACCCTGTTTCTATTGTTCTCAGTATGTTCCACTGGTAATAATTCTTACTACTTTCATGTCTTATCTCCAGCTGAAGCATATCTCTGTTTCGCTTGCAACTAAACTGGCTAGAAGAGATTTGAAGATAATTTGGTCGGTGACCTTGCTTCCTTTTCTTTTTCAAACTACCGTTGACCACTTACGCGAACTCGCTGGATTAGCTTTGCTAAGCCCCAGTTTATCTTGATATTCTACAGCAACCCTGGGCATTGCACTGGAAATGGGCAATGGTCGTCAATATTGTCAATACTATGAAAAACCGTTTATCAATACACTTTACCAGGATGAGTAGCTCAGACGGTGGAGCACTGGTCTTCTGAGCTCAAGCTGATGGGTTCAGTCCTGACACAGTCCGGTTCTTGAAAGTGCTTTAATAAGCCAGCCTCGTGTGGGAAGATTTGCGGACACAAAAGAACTCCTGTGGTAAAAAAGTTCTGGCACCGCGCCATCTCTGTACCATGTAAGAGATTAGTGGGCCGTAAAACCAATATTATTCAAAAATTAAGTTCCCAGAAGTAAACCATTTCATCGATTGTAAGTGTTAAATGTAGTCGGATTTTTTTAAGGGCGAAAAAGAAGTCCATTCCACATTCCATGTAGTACGATGTCCGGTTGTGACATTTTTCTTTTTGAATTTGCTTTACGTCGCACCGACACAGATAGGGTCTTATGGCGACGATGGGATAGGAAAGGCCGAGTAATGGGAAGGAAGCGGGTGTGGCCTTAAGGTACAGACTGGTGTGAAAATGAGACACCACGGAAAACCATCTTCAAGGCTGTCGACAGTGGGGTTCAAACTCACTGTCTTCTAAATACTGGATACTGGCTGCACTAGCGACTGTGGCTATCGAGCTCGGTCCGGTTGTGAAAGATCTCTGCTGGCACAGTTGGTGTTTACCCGATAAAACTTATTAAAACTCAGAACGGACGCTCAAGCGAGTTTCGGTTTACTATGTCTGCCTCTAGTGGACCTAGAGTAAATCGGAACGTCTAAATTGACGAGCAGACAACCAGATGGCATCAAATTAAAAATTTCTGCACACGGTAGCTGAGACCATACGATTATTTTATTATTATTATTAACCGTCCTCGGAGACTCCGAAAACTGATATCGACGCTAATATTGGTAGTTTTCTATTACTGTTACATGTCACCCTCTCCCCATTCCTGCCCCTAGGGGTGTCTTAACCCCACAGTATTTTTTTCCTATATATTAAGTCACATGTGCTAAGTTTGATCGAAATTTATCCACGCTGTGCAACTGACACACTTCATCCAAAAAGCACACGGCACACGAATGCAAGGAGTAGACAGAACAGATCACAACGAAATAATCAGATGCGGCTCAAATCTTCGTCTCGGTAGAGCTATATTGTATCACACAAATCCTTATACATATATATATATAAGAATATTACTATTCAATATACACAATATAACTCTGTGGCTCAGGCATACTGTGTGTGAACGTACATCCGGTACACACTTGATGCATCACTTAGTTATCTAAATATGCATTTCAAAGCTAGCACAGTATGGTGGTAAACCACTGACTAATTGTGTGGAAACAAAGTTGCATCATCTACGCAAACAAGATATATATATATATATATATATATATACACACAAAACACGCCAGTATTGAAATATGATGGTAAAAACTCATTTAATGGGGAGCACAAGATAAATAATCGTAAGAGGAGTAGTAGGATAGTAAAAGTTTACAGGAATCAAAGGAAACTATAGGTCAGTCCATGTGAGATTTGTGCTGGATAAAGCGGAGGCGGGACAGCTTTTTCTCCGGTTACTCCGGTTTTCCCCTGTCATCTTTCATTCCAGCAACACACTCCCATTTCATCTGCCAGTCAAGCATTACCCCCAGAGGAGTGCGACAGACTTCGGCAGCCGGCACAATTCCTATCTTCGCAGCTAGATGGGGGTTCATTCATCCCATTCCCGACCCGGTCGAACGACTGGAACAGGCTGTGGATTTTCATTTTCAAAGTAAACTATAGCTGGGCTCACGAGAATTGGAGTCTTGACATTTCAGCGGCGAAAGCAGTATCTACGAAGTATGCTGCGTTGTCACAGTTACCTCTATCTGCGGCATATCACCCTTTCATACAGACTGAATATTTAATTATGATGATGCTTCTTGTTTAAAGGGGCCTAACATCGAGGTCATCGGCCCCTAATGGTACGAAATGAGACGAAGTGGAATGACGAATTATAAGTCCAAAATTCTCCACTGTCCAGAATTCAAAACGTGAGGACGATGAATGAATGGATGGACATGAATTTAAAACAATCAGTGGATGCGACCTGCAACGCCTTACATTCACAGAAACTGACGTAAAACAATAGGATTACTGACCAAAGGACTGCTGCTATAGCATAACACAATCTATGAAGCTTGCAGTCTAAAGTGGGTCCAAAATCCAAGTTAAATGCCCCTCATAACGGTACTTATCGCTAGGAAAGTAGAACCATGGTATTTGTCATGTTGCGGTACTAATCAAAAGTAGCAGAGACTCGCGATATACCACACGTTATGGTACTGCTCACAGGTTATGAAATTAGACATAATACAGTCCTATGGTTTTTCTCACTTTGCGGCGCCATTTACAGGCAACGGAAACCTATGGTGTTCATCACATAAGAATACTAACCACAGGGACCTACACTATCCCGTGGTGTTCCTCATATAGTGGGTACTGATCATAGGCAAGGCAGAACCATGGTAGCTATCATCCCATGGTCCTGTTCATATGGTGGTACTAATCACAGGTACTGCAAAAGCCGACCGCACGGTGCTCCTGTGTGCTACTAATCACAAACCTATTTGGTACCTAATATAGTGGTACTACGCGCAAGTAAAAGCGACCCATGATGTTCTCCGCGTGGTGGTACTAATCACAAGTAGTTTCATGGTTTCAAGACAATCATCCCTTGGTCGCCCCTTTTAGTCGCCTCTTACGACAGGCAGGGGGTACCGTGGGTGTATTCTTCGTCTGCGTCCTCCACCCACAGGGGGTTGTGTGTTTGATCCGCGAGAGGTATTCTATGTCCCTCAAGCCCGCCGGCAAGCCGGTTAGGACCCCCCTATCCGCCACCTGGGATGCGCCACATGGGAGTATCACCTCTCCCCCTGCTACGCCAGCGTAGTAGGTTCGTGGGCTGAACATTTAATCAAATATGTAGACGTAATGCAATTCGAGAAACGGTCTCCCGTTCCTAAGCTCGAGCTAATAATTACAGCATTGAAGACAGAACACGTCATTGTTATATAGAGAACAGAACACTGAATTGTACAACTAGCAGCTGATTAACTTAAAAAAAACTAACGAAAATAATATTCAGGAACAAACAAGTAATTACATTAACCAGCAAGAACTAACACAGCTAACACAGTACAACTCCACGTGGTGATAGCTTTCTTAAATGTGGCATCTTATCGTTGCCATAGCAACAGACCATTTTCGAGCAGCGTTAGTCAATTTTTTTTCGCCGGTGGCGCTAAACGTCGGACTCCAATTGTCGTGGGCCCAACTATAGCGTAAGTACAGCATCTTAACGAAAATCAGGCGGACATTGTGGTAGTCACAACGTTCGATCTGGAGGAGCTAGACACGCAGCACACGCAGTCTATCTGCATATAGCGACTGGTTATGGAAGAATTTAATATAGTCGGAATAAAATTCATTATTAGAATCTGATCATGTAAATTCATCTGCATTTGTCGTACAATGACTATGTGAACTCTCCCTGATGAGTAAGAGAACCCTGATTTTATCCAGGCTTGGGACTGGCAGATTCGACAAGTTCTGGCAATGTTAAAAATGTTTCATCGTATGCACTTTTAATGTTACAGACCCGATTAAATATAAATTAAGTGATTTTAATAAAAATGTGACACGTTCTGCACCACTTTCAGTTTCAATGATAATACATCTCGTAATTTTGTTGGATCAGGGAGTGGAAGAGTATCCGAAACATTCTTTGAACATACTATATTACTGTCTAATACTATACGCACTGGCCGGACGTTTGGAATTGGCCCACATTTCCAGTTTTCTTCTTCCACAGCACAATTAACAATGGAAAGAATACGGAGCCTGTCAACTGACTTACCTCTCTGACTCGCTATAACCTCTGCCATGCTTGCTTACACACGAAAACAGTCGCTACTCCTCAGGAAGGCAGGTTGGTTGGTGAATACCCGACCTTTGAAATGAGATGTGTGCGCCGATTTTCGGACGAGTTTACATGTCCCTCGGTTATTTGTACAGCGACGTCAACATGTTTTTGTTTCACAATATTGGCCTTACTGATTGTCATGACAGACTTGGCACGCATTTCATTAACGAGACTGCGATAAATTCTTGTTGGCCTAAGGTTTCAGGGGGTTAGAAATAATTACTGGTTAGTTTTGAGCATATATGCCGAGCGAAGTAAGAATTTAATTACTTCGTGTGTGTGTGTGTGTGTGTGTGTGTGTGTGTGTGTGTGTGTGTGTGTGTGTGCATATATATTAAAATAAGTCAATAATAAATAAATAAATAAATAAAGCTAACTGGATTATAGCCACGTATATATTTAACAAAGCCGAACGTTCCGCCAATTTAAATTGGCCTTTACGGCATGTGAAGGTCTGCCTCCGACAGTGAGCAAAAATTCTTCAAAGAACGTGGAAGTCACGACCATACTATCCACGGTCCCCCACTAATACCTACACGTTCATAAGAGGTATTCCAAAAGTATTGGTCTGCTTTTCAGCATAAGGGAGTTAGAACTCGAGATTTTTTAGCCTGTCAGATGTAATCCGTGTGGTAAGATTGGCTATGTTCTTTAACAGCACATCCCTGATTTGTCACCAACCGGGGACGATCACGTCAAGAGCCAGAACCAGAGAGAGAGAGAGAGAGAGAAAAAAAAATGTACGCGTATCCAGTCATTTTGGATACTCCATAGTAATTTTTACAACAGCATTTATTTTATTTTTACTAGCAGTTTCCCTTTGGCTCCGCCCGCAATGTACGAAGTATGGTGTTGTTCGTTACTATCCTCACGGATGTATTTGCAAAGTTTCGAGTTAATAAAACAAAGCACATGGCCTGCTATGGTAATAGAATGTAATATATCAACACAACACTTGAAAATACATCACACAAAGAAATTGAATTAAACGTTCCTTGGAACAACACTAAGCGCCGAACTGTTAAAAAGTCCTTCGAAGATCTTCGTCATGGAGACAAATGTACTCATAACTTTTCTCAGAATCTAGCAATTTAAGTAGCTATTACCTCAAAAGAAAGCGCTTGATCCATTGAGTGTTTTTAGATCAAAACGGACCGCGTACCTCAATCAGAACGAAAGATATGATTGCTTAAATGAGAAAAAATGTCGAAGAAATGAGACGGTCAAATTGAATGTGCACTCATAACTTTCCTCAGAATCAACCAGTTTGAATAATTAAGAGCTGAAATGAAATAACTTGATCCACTGAGTGTTCTTAGGCCAAAACAAACTCCATACCTCAATTAGAACCAAAGATATGATTGCTTCAAAGAGACAAAAAATTGAAAAATCAAATAATTTGAGGAAGGCGGAAGTTAAGTGATTTATAGTACCCGATGATAAATCTGTGCATGAATACCTTTCAGTTAAAAAAAGAATGAAGGAAATCGATCGGATTCATTTTCATCAATTTTTTTAATATATAGATTACTTGACAATATGCTTTCCCCATTCAAGGATCGTCGTTAAGACAAAGTCTACTGAGCAGTATGATTATACAATGTAAGAGGATTTGAAAGATCTTAAAACTGCAATTTTAATTTAGGATCCGTTGATTGTTTAAAGGTGTCTAACATCTACGTCATCAGCCCCTAATGATACGAGATGCAACAATTAAACTGACGGATTTAAAAAATAATTACAAAGAAAATGGGGTCCGTTGAAGTAATTTCTACGTAAGATTAAGCCCTTTAGAGCGATAATTTCAGTTCTTAAAAGAAATGCATTATCCATATGGTAGTCCATGCAGGACTACGAAGAAACCTGGGGTCGTACCTCTCGCACCAATTATCAAACCGATGACCTGAATGTTGTAGAGTTGAAACCTTGACTTGTAGTAAGGGATGGCTGGATTACAGATGGAGCATTTCTCGGTGTGCACGTGAGATGGCTGTTACAGGTATGACTGTTCTTGCGATCGGGGCAATAATAGTACCGGTACCTATCCTCGACTCAGACCTGATGGCTATGATGTTGATACGCCTTCTGCTGCCTGTTTCCGAGATTCCATGGTCTTAATCGTGAACAAGTAAACCTATTCCTTTTAAAACGTCCGCAATGACAAATATTTTATGGCGCATTGAATTACGCAGCGATTTGCCATGCAAACAAAAACACAGAACATAAGTGTTATACCCACTGCGACATTACCGATAGTGGTTATCGTTCTGGGACCAGCCAGGTACGATTTAATCAATCAATACTGATGTGCATTCAGGACAGTCGCCCAGGTGGCATATTCCCTTTCTGTTTTCCTGGCCTTTTCTTAAATGATTGCAAAGAAATTGGAAATTTATTGAACATCATCTTTGGTAAGTTATTCCAACCCCTAACTCCCCTTCCTATTAATAAATATTTTCCCCAATTGGTCTTCTTAAATCCCAACTTTATCTTCATATTGTAATCTTTCCTTAGAGCCTCCACGACTCAGGCGGCAGCGCGCCGGCCTCTCACCGCTGGGTTCCGTGGTTCAAATCCCGGTCACTCCATGTGAGATTTGTGCTGGACAAAGCGGAGGCAGTACAGGTTTTTCTCCGGGTACTCCGGTTTTCCCTGTCATACGTCACTCCAGCAACACTATCCAATATTTCATTTCATCTGTCATTCATTAATTATTGCCCCAGCGGAGTGCGACAGACTTCGGCAGACGGCACAATTCCTATCCTCGCCGCTAGATGGGGGCTTCATTTCATTCCTTTCCTGACCCGGTCGAATGACCGGAAACAGGCTGTGGATTTTAATTTTCATTGTGATCTTTCCTACTTTTAAAGACACCACTCAGACGTGTTCGTCTACTAATATCACTCCACGCCATCTCTCCGCTGACAGCTCGGAATATACCACTCAGTCGAGCAACTCGTCTTCTTTCTCCCAAGTTTTCCCAGCCCGAACTCTGCAACATTGTTGTAACCCTACTCTTTTGTCGGAAATCATCCAGAACAAATCTAGCTTCTATCTTTGGATTTTTTCCAGTTCTTGAATCAAGTATTCCTGGTGAGGGTCCCATACACTGGAACCACACTCTACTTGGGGTCTTACCAGATACTTATATGCCCTCTCCTTTACATCCTTACTACAACCCCTAAACACCCTCATAACCATGTGCAGAGATCTTTACCCTTTATTTACAATCCCATTTATGTGATTACCCAAATGAAGATATTTCCTTATATTAACATACACTTACAATGATCCCCAAAAGGAACT
The DNA here is from genome assembly GCF_040414725.1 of Anabrus simplex. NCBI lineage: Eukaryota > Metazoa > Arthropoda > Insecta > Orthoptera > Tettigoniidae > Anabrus > Anabrus simplex. Next base: position 1,750,132,613 of record NC_090265.1, read on the forward strand.
TTCACCCCATCAACGCAGCAATTAAAACTGAGAGGACTTTTCTTATTTGTGAAACTCACAACCTGACTTTTAACCCCGTTTATCATCATACCATTGCCTACTGTCCATATCATAACATTATCGAGGTCTTTTTGCAGTTGCTCACAATCTTGTAACTTATTTATTACTCTATACAGAATAATATCTGCAAGAGGCCTTATCTATTATTCCACTTCTTTACTTATATCATTTATATATAAGAAATCAAAGGCCAATAATATTGCAATAATATTCGCCTACTCTAATTCTGAGTTCTGTTTTCTAGAAATATAGCAATCCGTTCAGTCACTCTTTCGCCTAGTCCGATTGCACTCATTTTTGCCAATAGTCTCCCATGATCTACCCTATCAAATGCTTTAGACAGGTTAATCGCGATACAGTCCATTTGACCACCTCCCAAGAGCATTGATGTTAGATGTCATATTGATGGCTTCTTTCCACTCCCCTCTACTCAGATCTTCGGCTTGCTCACCTATCTTAACAGGTGTACGTTCCTCCTATTGTGTAGGAGGGAACATCAGGATTGAAATTCTTCCTCGCAACTATTTTCTAGCATTACGAACAGTGATGTGCCTGCTATCAATGACCAGCCTTCCCATATCTACCTCCAAACCAAGTTTATGCATGCAGGTTGAGGCATAATAATACACTGAGAATTCTCGTCCTAATTCCTCCGACTACCATATACACCCACGTCATTCGCTCATTTGCGTGCCCAACAGAAACTATTTTGCGTGCGGTGGTATTCCTGATGAACAGCCCTACCACATACTCTGCCTTTCCCTTTTCAACACCCGTCAAGTACACTTTTATTATCTCATCTCTTCCTCGTTATCTCCCCTCACCCGAATATCACTAACTCCTAGCACATCCAGATGCATCCTCTTAACTGACTGAGACAGTTCTACTTTCTTCCATAAGCCCCATTAATATTGATAGCTCCCATCGAATTCCATTTCGTTGTTTCCAAGGAGTCTCTCGCCTGTCAAATTGGAGTGGGACTCCGTTACTCCCATACATCCGAGGCTTGCTTAAAATGTTCTGAGCTCGTTAAATTCGTGAAGCACCTAGTGCAAGCGAGGATATCTCCTCTAACGGGTTAGGGACCACCGGTGGATTGTATAGTCCTAGCCGCCTGAGCACTAGGAGGGCCATGACTCAAACGTCCGAGATGCTCACTCCCATCCGTGGCAACTGCTATCCCGACTCTCCGGACCACTTACTAGGCCACTCAACCGTTGCCCATGGTTCACGAAATAGGACGTGACTACAGTAACCCACACCATGTACAAGACTACAACAGGTGGACCTCTAGGATTGTTCACTGGAGACCATGGGAACACAAGAGAAGCATTGGAAGACCCCAGAAGAGATGGCTCGATGACAAAGCTGTTGGCTGGAACACGCTGGTTCCAAGTGGCTCAAGACCGAAGACGATGGGAGCATATGGAAGAGGCCTATAGCCAGCAGTGGATTGAAATAGGCTAGAAAATAATAATAATAATAATAATAATAATAATAATAATAATAATAATAATAATAATAATAATAATTAATTATAATAATAATAATAATAATTAATTATAATTATACAATTATTATTATTATTATTATTATTATTATTATTTTGGTTTATTTTTACAAGTTTATTTAGATAGCACGGACATAGATCTCATGGCGACGATGGGATATGAAACGCCTAGGAGTGGGAAGGAAGCGGCCGTGGCCTTAAAGGTACAGCCCCAGCGTTTGCCTGGTGTGAAAATGTAAAACCACGGATAGCCATCGGCAGGGCTCCCGACAGTGGGCTTCGAACCCACTATTTCCCGAAATCTGGGTACTGGCTGCACTTAAGCGACTGCAGCTATCGAGCTCTAATAGTTGTTTAGCATATTTTCAACTTCTATAGATTGTAAGACCCAGCCGAACGTTTCTCCGCATAATATCTTTAACAAACTGGTAGCCAACGACACAGAGGTATTTAATTTAAATCCCCTGAAATGTATCTACCTCAATCGCAATCGATTCCATTATCTTGGGGACAATCACAACGACTAACCCACTTCCACGGATTAATTCACCTCGTAAGACAGGACACTAGTAATATATCGTCTTCCACCGATGAAAGAACTGAAGTGTAAGTATCAATGTTTAAATGTACGACTGACGCCCGCATTATGAAAAAAATATCCGTGGGAAAGCACAGTACCTACTGACCTGGGTAGGGAATCCTATCTATTGTATGATAAAACAACTAAGGGTCAGTTGTACAGGATGCAACTGGCAATGCTGAAGCGAAGACCTTGACGTGGTTGACGGGCGGAAGACTCAATGCTTGCTATTGGCATGTATCTTAGAATTAGTCCGTCTGAAGCCTGACGTACTATTGAATAACGCAGGGATTAGAATATCAAGAATTGAGTATTTGTCTCTTATCGGCAACGAGCTTCAATATATAATTAGCACTCCTTTCTTGTACACTTGATAAGTAACATTTTGACAGTTTTCATGGAAACACCACGCGTATTATACGATGCTGTCATGAGTCCATAGACAGGTTATATGCAGCTCTCCATGTCATCCTAATATATTCGTTTCTACGTAACTACATCCTACGTCTGCTCTACCGGGCGAGTTAGCCGTGCGGTTAGGAGCGCGCAGCTGTGAGCTCGCATCTGGAGAGAGTGGGTTCGAACCCCACTGTCGGCAGCCCTGAAGATGGTTTTCCGTGGTTTCTCATTTTCACACTAGGCAAATTTTGGGGCTGTACCTTAACTAAGGCCACGGCCGTTTCCTTCCCATTCCTAGGCCTTTCCTGTCCCATCGTCGCCATAAGACCTAGCCGTGTCTGTGCGACGTAAAGCAACTAGCAAAAAAGGCTGTTCTAATCTGCTTGTCATTCATTCCCTGGTGTACCCCTACCGTTCTTACCACCTACACTTCCCTTAAAAACCAACTGAACAAGTCCCGAGTGTCTTAAGACGTGTCCTAACAATCTCTCTTCTTGTTACATTTAAACAAATCTATCTCTTCTAACAAATTAGATTTTTTTAACAAGTTGATTTACGTCACACCAACACAATGGGACAGGAAAGGGCTAGGAGTGAGGTCCACAAGTCGTGTCCGTAAGGCACAGTCCCAGCATTTGCTTGGTGTGAGAAATCACGGAAAACCACCTTCAGGGCTGCCGACAGTGGGGTTCGAACCCACCACCTCCCGAATACTTACTGGCCGCACTTACGCGAATGCAGTTACCGAGCTCTGTCAGATTCGATTCAGTAACTCTTCATTCGCGATTTCATCTACCCATCTTTTCAACATTCTGTAACACCACATTTCAAAAGCTTGTATCTTTCTTTCTGGGCTAGTTATCGCCCATGTTTCACTTCCATACAATGCCACGCTTGAGACGAAAGTCTTCAAAAACATCTTTCTAATTCCTATATCAATGTTCGAAGTGAACAAATTTACTTTCTTAGGAAAGACCTTCTTTGCTTGTGCCAGTCTGCATTTTATGTCCTTACTTCTGCCATCGTTAGGCATTTTACAATCCGAGTTACAATATTAATCTATTTCATTTCACCGAACTTTATAGTTCTAGTCGCTTCTTAAGTGCGGCCAGTATCCAGTATTCGGGAGAGAGTGGGTTCGAATCCCACTGTCGGCAGCCCTGAAGATGGTTTTCCGTGGTTTCCCCATTTTCACACCAGGCAAATGCTGGGGCTGTACCTTAAAGCCACGGCCGCTTCCTTCCCAGTCCTAGCCCTTTCCTGTCCCATCGTTGCCGGTCGGTGCGACGTAAAGCCAATAGCAAAAAAAGGACTTCATTTCCTAATCTAATGTTTCCTGCATTACCTGACTTCGTTCGACTGCACTCCATTACTTTTGTTTTTGGACTTCAATATCCTTTACTCCTTACCCAAGACTCCGTCCATCGTAAATGAAAATAATCCTTTATAATATTTTAACACCGACTTTAGGGCCCGCCTGATGGCCATGACAGTAAAGATGTCAAAAACATTTGACACAGGTTATCCGGTTCGAGTCCCTTTGGTCTAAAGAATGTTGATGTGGTGATATACAATTTCGAATCACTAGATTGCGTGCCAAAAGCTTGGATTCAATTCCAAACCCCTCCGCAGTATTTACATAGAGCGAGGCCATGAGACGCTGTTTATGACGATTCGTCCGTCGGATGGGGACGTACAGCAATGAGTAAACCCCTTATTGTTATTCGACAGGAGAAAGCTCTGTGCCGGCACCGGGTTTCACCTTCCCTCTACCTCATCATCCCACATCCAGACGCGCAGGTCGCCTGTAGGAGTCAAATATAAATACCTGCACAAGATGAACCGAACATGTAATTTCACTTATCTCAGGTATCCTCTACCAAATTTTTAAGCTCGGAAGTTGTCTTACTAATACTACGTTAACTATTCACAGTGTGTTTATAAATTATTGTCACGATAACTACTTTATATTAATTGACAATTATTTGCCATAGCAGTGTTAAAAATGAACAAATAAACGAAATATGTAATATATAAAAACATATCAAGAGGTTTATTTTTCACAATCTGAAGCGATGCTTAATGGTTTCTATGACCTTACCGCGCAGGTGGAGGTCTGTCGTAAGAGGCTACTAAAAGGGATCCCAGGGGCTCAACTTGGCAGCGTGGGTCGGTGGCCACGGGGCCCATAGCTGAATCCTGGCACTGTTTCCGCTTGTGCCAGGCTCCTCACAGTCATCTATCCTATCCGACCTCCCTTTTTCACTTGTTCTCCGATCCAGACGGTATTAGTGCATTCGATGCATTTTCACTCCCTTCATGGCTCTGTCTTCCTTTGTTCCTTTGGTCGATACCTTCATTTCTCGAAGTATGTGACCCATACTAAATTTTCTATTTGATTAGTGTTAATAGAGAAGTGTTGTCCATTTGTACTTCCTATTAAAATAATAACCACCACCTCCGCGTTTGTATCACCACATCAGAGCACACGCACGCTCAATACGGCTGTTCATAACGCAGTCCGCACGCTACGTCGCTTTTAACCAAGTATATACTCCGAAAACCTTCAAAATAAATAAATAAATAAATAAATAAATAAATAAATAAATAAATAAATAAATAAATAAATAAATAAATAAATAAATAAATAAATAAATAAATAAATAAATAAATAAATAAATAAATAAATAAATAAATAAATAAATAAATAAATAAAAGCCCCATGGTACAACGCACATCCCCGAAGGACCATGACCTACCACAAGCGACAGTTGCACAGCCCGAAGGCCTGCAGATAAAGAGGTGTCGTGTGGTCAGCATGACGAATCCTCTCGTTCGTTATTCTTAGCTTTCTAGACTCACCGTCAGATAGCTCAATTGTAAGTGGTGGTGGTGATTGTTTTAAGATGAAGTACAACTAGGCAACAATCCACTATATAAGACTAATAAGAGAAAAAATGGAAGGGATCCGAGACTTAGAAAAATTAAGGTATCGGCCAAAGAAAGGCAAGGGTCGCGAAGGGCGTGAAAATGAGACACTCTCGCCCTCGGAAACCTAATAGCTTTGAGGTAGGAAAAGAACAAAAGTTGACCAAGGAAGGTCGGGTAGGATAGATGAAAGTGAGGAGCCTGGCACAAGTGGAAGCAATGCCAGCACTAAGCTAAGGGCCTTGTGGTCGCCAACCCACACTCCAAAGTTCAGAGCCCATGGGGCCCCCTTTAGTCTCCTCTTACGGCAGGAAGGGGATACCGTGGGTGTCATTCTACCACCCCGACCCATAGGAGAACCTCAATTGTAAACATAGGCTGAGCGAACTTCGAACTAGCCCTCAGATATACATAAAAATCCTTGAACTGGCCAGAAATCGAACCCGGTGTCTCCGGAAAAGAAGCGTGCAATGAATTAAAATCTTCAGGCATGTATTTTAACTGGAATCTCACTTTCCTCTACTATACAATGGTCGGATCGACCTAATTAGCTGGCCAAACCACTGCTCTGTGAATTTCAACGGAATGGTTCAAAACTGGTGGAAAAATTCATAAGAAATTTGCAGATCATGTTCCGGTACTGTCGGCATTGAATGAATTTATATTTGTGAATGATATGACGTTCTGAACTTTGAACTTAAATTATTGCCATTTTAAACACCGATACTCATCACTCTTTTACTACTGCGTGTCTAACGAACCATGTATTCACTATTAATTATAGACTGTTTTATAATGCACGGGTATGCTCTTTGCAAAAACTTCGCTTTGATACGCCAATGTCCATATAAATGTTGAGGAACGAAACTAGTCCCATGGCATTCTGCTTTGAACTGGACTGTTGTATACATATCATGGGTTTACAAACAACGCATGCAGTCGATTTTTGATTTTTTTCCAGTTTTGTTCACTATTGATATCTATGATAATTAGAGGTCCATTTTTGTTACTGGTTCTAATTTGTATTTTCTCGTTAATTCTAAAGAGAAGAATTTCATGAGATAAAATGCAGTAATACATTTTCAATTACACAGCGCTATTCCAGATGCTAATAAATCCATTGCATAATTTTCAAACCCACAGCGTAATTTTAAAGATAACTAATATTCTAATTCTTTCCCCGAGAGCAAATATTGACAATTAAGAAGTTTAAAAAATTAAAACCTGCTGTATTGGCTTCCTGCGTTTTGCTTGTAATCCACGATATTTCGAAAACAATTCCAGTAACTCCAGCTGATCATGCGATAAAGCGTACCTGTACGGTCCTCTATAAGTCATCCCTCCCTTTATCACTTGAACTTTCATTGTAACCCCCTCCCCTCCCCTCCACCACGCAACACTCCCAACCATAAGGTTTGAAATAACACTAGAAATTATTTTAGCCTTCTAAAAAATCTTAGAGAACCAAGCGCTTCATCAACGTTCTGTTAAATGGTACGAATTCATAGGTTTGGTCGCCGAACAAACTACTGTGTGTCATCCGTTACGAAGCACTGTACCTCACTGAAGTGTCAGCGGGAGTTAACTATGTTTATATACCATGGGCGCATTTTACAACACGCTTCAAAAATACAAACAGATTAAAATATAAGCTGTTAATTATACTTCATAATAGCCACACGGACTGCGTTAGCCAGATGTCACTCAGAAATATTACACACACACACACACACACACACACACACACAGAGTTACCAGTGTCTCCAAATAAAACTTGTAAAACTGTAGCAAACTATGACCATTCAAATGGTATACATAAATGGTGTATTTTACCTCATATGTTGATAATCATGTGTTATAAATATGTAATAAAAATCCCTGTAAATAATGTGACATGTCTATACAACCAAAAATAAAACTGTTGTAGGTTGCACTAACAATCAGAGTCAATCACGTTTTTGGATTATCCTCATTTTAAAAATTAAATTAAATCATATTCTGACAAAAATATTGTTTGAGAAACATTTCCTTAATCTCACCGATTCAGATTCTTTTAAAGTACATAAAATATGTTCAGAAAATAATTTAATAGAGTAATTGGTTTCAGACGTCCATAGTACTTGAGAAAGTAATTTTTGAAAAATGTACAGAACAAATGGCATTGTCGTTGCACTGAGGTGATCAATGTCCAGACTTGAATACTCAGAACATGAAAATATTGATAATTTGGTTTGAAATTTCACATAGAGGTGCACTTGAAATGTTAAAAGCAAATTAGCTCAAATATTTTTTTCAAAATTTCCGAGTTTACATACCATGTGAGCATTTTATTATCACGTTCAAAATAATAACCGAATAAAATACAAGCTGGTAATTAAATTTCATAATGACCATCATTGAAGCTAAGGTTAAGATTCGGAGCATTTCCTACTTCTGATTTCGGTTCCACTTGCATGGCTTTGCTGCTTGCATGACAATCATGTGCATTGTCCTTCCCAGCTCCCTTGTAGACGAGGAATAACTTTACATGTCTCAACATTTCTTAATATTCATGAAATCGCCACAGCTTTCGATAAACAAAATGCTAAACACGTCATCGTCCTGTGAAGCATCATCTTAATATTTAAAGACGAGGTTTAAAAAATGTACCTGCAACTTGAAGGCAATTGCGAACTACTTACATAAATTTACTCCAGTATTAATTTTAAAGGCATAGACACAAGCTACTGAATAAATTAGGACATGACAAATAACGGTGTGAACTTTTATTAAAGGAACCATCTCAATCCTGAAAAGTCATCCGGATAGCAACTTCATAATTCATAATTCTCACTCCTGAATAATAAGTAAAGGAAAGAAAGCAAGCTTCCAGTTCTACGCGATTGTTAATATCGTGACCATAGCCACATAACTTCTAGTTTTATGTTGAATCCGAACTAGTAAAAGAAATTAAGATAAAGCGTAATACTTTATAAGAGATTAGTGTATTTCATTTGGTCTATCCGTGAGTGGTACAATCTAGGGGAATATATCGGCTGCTTCGTAATTAGGTATAGCTTCCTAAACGCTCGTATAAACTATATTTACACGTTTCAAGATGTAGTTTATGTTACAGAAACGAAGGGTCAAAACATACAGTACCGGTAGGTGTTTTACTCTCATGATCAACAATTTCCAAAGCCCGAGCAGCGCCAAACTGGATAGTTTACAAATATTACATGGAAGTGATTTCCTAGCATATAAATTGTATTTTTCAAGTGAAAATCTTTTGAACGTTCCTTCATAATTCATACAACGTGCGGCATATGACCAGTGATGAGTTCTAGCTCTGTAACATTTATAAAGCATAGGAAATAATGATATTACATAATTTTCCACAAATTAAATAGGCAGTGATACACTACATACATCCATATACACAGCACTTCAATTTTATTTTCTATTTCGATCTTCGGGCGATGGAAATAATATTTTTAAATTGAGGTCCTTGTGCTTAGGACACTATTTAAGAACTGTGTCTTACTGTCAACTTCCTGCAATCCACTGACTGTCCACTTTAGACGGACCTAAATTATTTTGTTTCCTGCAACTCACCTAATATCATCGCCTCCAGACGGCGGCGGTCCACTCGAACGCGATCTTGATGCAGCTCGGTTACGCTGTCCACCCCGAGTGACACCGCCAACAATTCCAATCGGTCGGAACTTGTTCCACTCTCGGACATAGTGTCCGATCCTATCACCGAGCTATCCATCGCGTTTGCTGTCCCTACAATTCGAGTGCTGCTGTCACACTAACGCCTGCCTGGCCGCATGTGAGTACGCACTCCACCTGTAGTCCGCCCGCAGCGCTGTCAATGCCTCCCTGCGCATTCGCCATATCAGTACCGCCAATACAAACTTTATCAGCAGGTTGACAAAAGATTAGCGGGTTTGGTGCAAGCAATTAAACAGCGATTTATTGAGCTTGTTTTTTGTTGCTGTTAAATTTAAAATTAAATAAACAAAGCTGCGATCTTTCACCCTTATTGTTCATAGTTTGCATCAAAGGTTCACAAACTAGGAGGGCGTGAGAGATATTCAGCGGGGACACAGATGATTTACTCAGAGAAATAGGAAACATGTGGCCTAATCAACAGATAATAATAATAATAATAATAATAATAATAATTACGCCCCACAAACTACTTTTTGGCGGTTTTCGGAGACACAGAGATACCGGAATTTTGTCCCGCAGGAGTTATTTTGTGTGCCAGTAAATCTACCGACACGAGGCTGACGTACTTGAGCACCGGAATGAACCAGTTGCTCTGTCCTGTATTATAACTACTGTCATTCCCATCTCTGCCATATCTCTCTTCATACTTTGTATCCACTGATTGATATTCTTCTTCTTATTCTTATTCTTCTTCTTTATCTGTTTACCTTCCAGGGTTGATTTTTCCCTCGGACTCAGCGAGGGATCCTACCTCTACCGCCTCAAGGGCAGTGTCCTGGAGCTTCAGACTCTGGGTCGGGGGATACAACAGGGGAGAATGACCAGTTCCTCGCCCAGGCGGCCTCACCTGCTATGCTGAACGGGAGCCTTGCGGGGGCTGGGAAGATGGGAATGGATAGATAAGGAAGAGGGAAGAAAGCGGCCGTGGTCTTAAGTTAGGTACAATCCCGGCATTTGCATGGAGGAGAAGTGGGAAACCGCGGAAAACACTTCCAGGATGGCCGAGGTGGGAATTGAACCCACCTCTACTCCGTTGACCTCCCGAGGCTGAGTGGACCCCGTTCCAGCCCTCGTACCACTTTTCAAATTTCGTGGCAGAGCCGGGAATCGAACCCGGGCCTCCGAGGCTGGCAGCTAATCACACTAACCACTACACCACAGAGGCAGACGATTGCTATTCTTACTCGTGTAAACATGATTACATTTGTGTGTGTGTGTGTGTCTGGTATTATCTACCCTCATTATGAAGACCAAAGGCCCTTGAGCCCTAACTTCGCCACCAATAAATGTATTATCTATCTATCTATCTATCTATCTATCTATCTATCTATCTATCTATCTATCTATCTACTCTTCCTAATCGTATCAGACATTCTTTCAGTTTCTTTATTTTTGTAGAGGTCTGCATTCTTCCTGTGTCTCCCAGTTACAGTCTTTAAAGGGTCCCAGATTCTTCTTAGTTTCATGGAGAACTCTATAGAGACATTCCTTTTTAATTACTCTGTTGTAGTGCCTGACTTTAGATTTGATAGAGAGACTCTTCATATTATACCTTGGTCAGATGGTAAGCTTGTTCCAATTTCCTTGTTCTTGATTTATTTGCTTCTCTGTCTAGACCATTAATTTGAATTACTTCCCCCAAGTACTTAAACTTTTCTACCCTTTCGATTTTTCTATATTATTTTTATTAGGTGAATTTCCAATGTTAGGCATAAATTTGGTCTTCTCAGAATATATCTGAAGTGCAATTTCTTTCAATAGGTTTACCTGGATAAGTGATGTTTGTATATTTTTTAGAAAGGACTACAATATCGTCAGCGAAGGCTAAACAATTTATACCTACCTCTTTTCTTCCCATACTCGCATTACCTTTTCCAAGACACAACTAAAAAGAATCGGGGACAATCCATCCCCCTGTCTCACATCAGTGAAATATCCACAGCCTGTTTTCAGTCATTTGACAGGATCAGGAATGGAATGAATGAAGTTCCCATCTAGAGGCGAGGATATGAATTGTGCCGGCTGCCGAACCCTGTCGCACTCCTCTGGGCCAATGATTAATGAATGACAGATGAAATGAAATTGGAGAGTGTTGCTGGAATGAATGATAATAGGGAAAACTGGAGTACCCGGAGAAAAACCTGTTCCGCCTCCGCTTTGTACAGCACACACCGCACAGGGAGTGACCGGGATTTGAACCACAGAAATCAGCGGTGAGACGCCGGTGCGCTGCCACCCGAGCCACGGAGGCTCCTTGTCTTACATCAGTATTAACTGGAAATTCCCCTGAGATCTCTCCCATAAATTTCACTTCAGACTTTGTGTCCGTGAGAGAGGTGGTGGTCATTATTGTTTCAAGAGGAAGTACAACCATGCTATATGGAAGGAGTCCGTCACTTCGAAAATTGAAGGTATCAGCCAAAGGAAGACACGGGCCTCGCAACCTCATACCGTCAGGGTTGGAAAAGAACAAGAGTTGACCGAGAGAGATCGGATAGGATAGATGAAAGTGAGGAGCCTGGCGCAAGTAAGTGGAAGCAATGCCAGGACTCAACTAAGGGGCCCATGGTCGCCAACCCACGCTCCAAAGTTAATGAACATTCTCAGCCTGTTTCCAGTAATTCGACCTGGTCAGGAATGTAATGAATGAAGCCTCCATCTAGTGGCGAGGATAGAAGTTGTGCCGGCTGCCGAAGCCTGTCGCACTCCTCTGGGGCAATGATTAATGACTGACAGATGAAATGAAATGATATTGGAGAGTGTTGCTGGAATGAGAGATGACAGGGAAAACCAGATCACCCGGAGAAAAACTGTTACTGCCTCCGCTTTGTCCAACACAAATCTCACAGGGAGTGACCAGAGCCCAGCGGTAAAAGACCGGTGCGCTGCTGCCTGAGCCACGGAGGCTTCAATCAATCAATCAATACTGATCTGCATTTAGGGCAGTCGCCCAGGTGGCAGATTCCCTATCTGTTGCTTTCCTAGCATTTTCCGAAATGATTTCAAAGAAATTGGAAATTTATTGAATTTATTGAACTTGTATAGTGAAATGTATTTATTATTTATTTTATAATCTTTGCTCTCATGATTTGGCTACAATTCCCTACGTTTTCACGTGGATTTAAAAATCCGTCCTTACGCCCCTTCACTACAGGGAAAATAGAAAATTCCCTAGGGACATGTCCCTACGGTTGGCAACACTGGATGAAACGTGACAGAGTAGTGGTGGTGGTGGTGGTGATTACTGTTTTGAGAAGAACTACAATTGTGTAACCATCCTCTATTAACACTAATCAGAAAGAAAAAATGGAAGACGTCTGGCGCTTTGAAAAGGTAACGGGGAGTAAAAACGCGACGGAGAGGTGAGCTATTACACTGACTGACAGAGCAAATGCAACACCAAGGAGGAGTGGTTCGAAAAGGATGAAAGTTGGGGGAAAAACAGAGTCGGCACGGAAGAATAATTGATGTTTATTTCAAACCGATATGCAGGTTACACAACGCGCACGGCATCGACTCAGTAGGATGTAGGACCACCGCGAGCGGCGATGCACGCAGAAACACGTCGAGGTACAGAGTCAATAAGAGTGCGGATGGTGTCCTGAGGGATGGTTCTCCATTCTCTGTCAACCATTTGCCACAGTTGGTCGTCCGTACGACGCTGGGGCAGAGTTTGCAAACGGCGTCCAATGAGATCCCACACGTGTTCGATTGGTGAGAGATCCGGAGAGTACGCTGGCCACGGAAGCATCTGTACACCTCGTAGAGCCTGTTGGGAGATGCGAGCAGTGTGTGGGCGGGCATTATCCTGCTGAAACAGAGCATTGGGCAGCCCCTGAAGGTACGGGAGTGCCATCGGCCGCAGCACATGCTGCACGTAGCGGTGGGCATTTAACGTGCCTTGAATACGCACTAGAGGTGACGTGGAATCATACGCAATAGCGCCCCAAACCATGATGCCGCGTTGTCTAGCGGTAGGGCGCTCCACAGTTACTGCCGGATTTGACCTTTCTCCACGCCGACGCCACACTTGTCTGCGGTGACTATCACTGACAGAACAGAAGCGTGACTCATCGGAGAACACGACGTTCCGCCATTCCCTCATCCAAGTCGCTCTAGCCCGGCACCATGCCAGGCGTGCACGTCTATGCTGTGGAGTCAATGGTAGTCTTCTGAGCGGACGCCGGGAGTGCAGGCCTCCTTCAACCAATCGACGGGAAATTGTTCTGGTCGATATTGGAACAGCCAGGGTGTCTTGCACATGCTGAAGAATGGCGGTTGACGTGGCGTGCGGGGCTGCCACCGCTTGGCGGCGGATGCGCCGATCCTCGCGTGCTGACGTCACTCGGGCTGCGCCTGGACCCCTCGCACGTGCCACATGTCCCTGCGCCAACCATCTTCGCCACAGGCGCTGCACCGTGGACACACCCCTATGGGTATCGGCTGCGATTTGACGAAGCGACCAACCTGCCCTTCTCAGCCCGATCACCATACCCCTCGTAAAGTCGTCTGTCTGCTGGAAATGCCTCCGTTGACGGCGGCCTGGCATTCTTAGCTATACACGTGTCGTGTGGCACACGACAACACGTTCTACAATGACTGTCGGCTGAGAAATCACGGTACGAAGTGGGCCATTCGCCAACGCCGTGTCCCATTTATCGTTCGCTACGTGCGCAGCACAGCGGCGCATTTCACATCATGAGCATACCTCAGTGACGTCAGTCTACCCTGCAATTGGCATAAAGTTCTGACCACTCCTTCTTGGTGTTGCATTTGCTCTGTCAGTCAGTGTATTATTAGACTGCTCTTTATTGTTACGTCCAAGGTTCTTAAAACACTACTAAAGGTTGGGCCCAACGCGAGCCGAGCTGCTATTGGTTAACGAAATGACGTCACAGTAGGAGCAAAGCAGCCGAGCCCAGAGCGCGCAAATCAGTAGGAATCTCATAATATCAGCAAACATTACAGTTTCTCAGAACTAATTGCAGACCAGACATAAAGATTACTGCTGTTATAAGATTGAAAAAGAGTACAGCATAGTAACTTTTCATTATTTCCATTACGAATAAGGCGTAAATGTAACGTGACGGCACACTGACCAACGCTTGAAATTTATTAACATTTCCAAATTCCTCTATTTAGTTTGAGGAAGGTTACGCGATTTCAAATCTGTAAACATAAATATTTAGAGATATGAAATCTTTGTCATATTAAATCTTTACAGCAGAAATTCCGTGATGGAACTACCGTATGTTAACATACGATACACTGACTCACTTCCGCAGGTATCGATTTAAAGCTTAACATATAAACAGCAGCAGAAGTAAGTTCATATTCGAAACCATGCATAGATAGTCCTGAAAAACCTACAACCTGTTTTCCAGTCTTTGACCGGGTCAGGGATGTAACGAATGAACCATATATAGGCTATTATTACAACGGGGTCGCCACTCCCAAAGTGATTTATTAATGACCGATAAATGCTATGAAATGATAATGGAGAGTGTTGCTGGAATGAAAGATGACAGGGAAAACCGGAGTACCTGGAGAAAAGCCTGTCCCGCCTCCGCTTTGACCAGCACAAATCTCACATGGAGTGACCGGGATTTGAACCACGGTATCCAGTGGTGAGAAGCCGACCGACACGCTGCCGTCTGAGCCATGGAGGCTCCGCTTAGATAGTCTACTTTTAAAAAATTAAACAATACGAAAGAACAGGAAAAACACGTCATTAGAACACAGTCCTACCTGTGAGATTAGATGTCATGAAGTGGTTGCTTTTGAAGATGAAATCCACTGTCGTGCCTTTCGCCGATGAGCTGCTATGGATTTTTCAGTTCTTCACATTGACCTGTCATATTTTCTTTCACGGTCGGCGATGTAGCCGGCGAGGTACCGAAATCCTTCTGCTGAACAATCAGGTGTCGCTGTAGATTGCGGTGATTTTTTTTTTCTATTTGCTTTACGTCGCACCGACACAGATAGGTCTTATGGCGACGATGGGACAGGAAAGGAATGGGAAGGAAGAGTCCGTGGCCTTAATTAAGGTACAGCCCCAGCATTTGCCTGGTGTGAAAATGGGAAACCACGGAAAACCATTTTCAGGGCTGCCGACAGTGGGGTTCGAACCCACTATCTCCCGAATAATGGATACTGGCCGCACTTAAGCGACTGCAGCTATCGAGCTCGGTCGGTGAATCATTAATGGCACAGTTTTCTATCGCAATGATACTGTACAATGAACACATAAATTTCACTCCAGCTACTATTACACTGTTCACGCAACTAACGAAAAGAAAATAAGTGCACCTCACTGCACGAAACACAGCAACTTAACAGAGATCTCACAGAAACGAACTGCGACACACACACTACGCAAAATACAGTAGGCCACTATATAAACCAACAGCAATATACGGAAAGAAATTACGTATAATTATTACGTGGAAATCCTTTCCTTATAAGACAGACATATATAAACAACGAGATGAGATACACGTGCGGTTGTATGCTACACAGTCACGGTGCTCCTGTGATGACGTCACGAGCAGGACGAGGGAAAACTAACATCTACTGCGCAACCAATCTGGGCCACCCGTGGTCAAGTGTTCACCAGTACTGACTTCATCGCGAGTGGAGCTGCAGGTATTCCTAGTACAGGGTGGCCCAAAAGAAGTTAACCGAAAACACTTTCTAACTGGTGTCATTTATTCAATGCAGTTTTGTTACACAGTTAAAAATGGACATTTAGCACATCACATTACGTTAATATTGCGTATGATGAATTCCATACGCTCGGTAAGCCTTGCAACCATAGCTTCACATCACTCCCCGCTGATATTCCGCAGAACTGCCTCGATGTTCTTCCGAAGATGTAGAGTAGAAGACTACGTGGAGTGGATTTGAAGCATTGTTCCTTCGGTAATCCCACAAAAATGCATCACACACTGATAGATCAGGACTTCGAGCAGAATATAGAAAATCGGTGCCTCTTGAAATCAACCGCATTAGGCATCCATTCCCTCGGGCAGTAAGAGCGGTGGCCCCATCTTGTCGAAACACTTGCTTGTCTATGTCAAGATTGTGTAGCTCCAACAACAGCAATCATTCGTTCATCTTTCTTTCTTTCTTTCTTAATCTGTTTACCCTCCAGGGTCGGTTTTTTCCTCGGACTCAGCGAGGGATCCCACCTCTACCGCCTCAAGGGCAGTGTCCTGGAGCTTCAGACAGTGAGTCGTGGGATACAACTGGGGAGGATGACCAGTACCTCGCCCAGGCAGCCTCGCCTGCTATGCTGAACAGGGGCCTTGCGGGGGGAGGGACGATTGGAAGGGATAGACAAGGAAGAGGGAAGGAAGCGGTCGTGGCCTTAAGTTAGGTACCATCCCAGCATTTGCCTGGAGAAGTGGGAAACCACGGAAAACCACTTCCAGGATGGCTGAGTTGGGAATCGAACCCACCTTTACTCAGTTGACCTCCCGAGGCTGAGTGGACCCCGTTCCAGCCCTCGTACCACTTTTCAAATTTCGTGGCAGAGCCGGGAATCGAAGCTGGGCCTCCGGGGGTGGCAGCTAATCACACTAACCACTACACCACTGAGGCGGACATTCGTTAATCACTAGAGCATTTTTTTTTAATTTTTAAGAATCTGCTTTACGTCGCACTGACATAGATAGGCCTTATGGCGACGATGGGATAGGGAAGACCTAAGGGTGGGAAGAAAGCGGTCGTGGCCTTAATTAAGGTACAGCCCCAGCTTTTGCCTAGTGTGAAAACAGGAAACCACGGAAAACCAGTTTCAGGGTTGCCGACAGCGGGGTTCGAACCCACTATCTCCCGGAATCAAGCTGACAGCTGTGCGCCCCTGACCGCACGGCCAACTCGCCCGGTACTAGAGCGAACTATACCAAACTCTCTTGATATGCGAAATTCACTTTTGTTCAGAGAACTAAGGACTTTTTCCATCTCCCGTCCTATATTGTCATTGGATTTTGTGGTGGTGGTGGTATTGTCATTATTGTTGTTTAAGAGGAAGTCCAACAAGGCAACCATCCTCTATATCCCTAATCAGAGAGAAAAAATGGAAGGGATCCGACACTTCGAAAATGAAGATATGAGCCAAAGAAAGACAAGGGCCACGAAAGGGCGTGAAAATGAAAGACTCTCTAGGCCTCGAACGCTCTAATAGCGTCGGGGTCGGAAAAGAAGAAGATTTGACTAAAGGAGATCGGAAAGGATAGATGAAAGTGAGAAGCCTGGCACAAGTAAAGGGGAAGCAATGTCAGGACCCAGTTAAGGGCCCCGTGGTCTCCAACCCAAGTTCCCAAGTTGAGAACCCCTGGGGCTCCTTTTAGTAGCATCTTATGATAGGCAGGGGATACCGAGGGTGTTATTTTACCGTCGCAATCCACAAGGGGATTAGACTTTGTGGTACTTGAGCTTCCAGACCTTTCTTCGTTATGATTACCAACGTTAAATGTACCGGGCTAGTTGGCCGTGCGGTCAGGGCCGCGCAGCTGCGAGTTTGCATCCGGAAAATAGTGGGCTCGAGCCCCACTGTCGACAGTCCTGAAGATGTTTTTCCGTGGTTTCCCATTTTCACACCAGGCAAATGCTGGGGCTGTACCTTAATTAAGACCGTGTCCGCTTCTTTTACACTCCTAGGCCTTTCCTCTCCCATCGTCGCCATAAGACGTAAAACAATTTGTAAAAAAAAAAACCGTTAAATGTACTCATAAACAGTTCCATCCTTGAAGAATTGGTAAGAAATCTACGAAACGTCTCCTCAAAACCAGGCAAAACAATTTGCAGAGACGATCCATTATTCCTTCCAGCACCGCAGCTGCGGAGCCCAGGCACGCTCGCTAAGGTGCGCTGTGGCATGATTAACTCCTCAGATCTGCAACAATGAAAAGAAAATGAAAATGCGCGGCCTATTTCCAGTCATTCGGCCGGGTCAGAAAGGGAATGAATGTGGCGTCCATCTAGCGGCGAGGATAGGAAGTGTGCCGGCTGCCGAAGCCTGTCCAGATCTGCAACAAAAACGCATTCAATTAATGGCATAATCAGAAAGGGGTTTCGGTTACCTATTTCTGCGGCCACCCTGTACTTTAATATGTGTATGAGTTATGCATTAAGTACAGTAATATATAATATAATTACGAGTGTTGTAAAATATATTTTCACAACTGCATATGCTATTCTTTTATAATATCTGGAGGTATTCTATGCATCTCTGGTCATTAATTGCAGTAAACATTTCATTCAATATCTAGAGGTACGCGAACAAGGACTGTAGATCGATCATGAAATATTACGTACATATGGAGTTCCTCATTAAGTTCATACAATTTCGTGAGGTTCATGACCGATATTCACGTGTCAGCTAAACCTACTTCGCGTGCTTCCGAATGACAAGCGTGTACACCACCCCTAAACGTCAATGTCCTATTAGGTGACTCAACTGAGTTTGAAATCCATATCAGACGAGAAACACGTTCCAATATTTGGGAATAATTTTATTAAAATATTTGTGGTGTCAGGAGTGGGAATGAAATAATAATAATAATAATAATAATAATAATAATAATAATAATAATAATAATAATAATAATAATAATAATAATAATAATAATTTCGTATGGCTATTTCTAGCCGAGTGCAGCCCTTGTAAGGCAGACCCTCCGATGAGGGTGGGCGGCATCTGCTATGTGTAGGTAACTGCGTGTTATTGTGGTGGAGGATAGTGTTATGTGTGGTGTGTGAGTTGCAGGGATGTTGAGGACATGACAAACACCCAGCCCCCGGGCCATTGGAATTAACCAATTAAGGTTAAAATCCCCGACCAGGCCGGGAATCGAACCCGGGACCCTCTGAACCGAAGGCCAGTACGCTGACCATTCAGCCAACGAGTCGGAAATAATAATAATAATAATAATAATAATAATAATAATAATAATAATAATAATAATAATAAAAATAATAAATACACAATAAATAAATATTTGCGGACGAGTAAGCAATCTTAACCAGAGACATTTCGACAGCCCAAAATCAGACTGAACTCCAGAAAGAAATTGTGGAAAAAATCGGTCTCCAGATACCTTTTGAAAAGACAGAATACGTGACCTGCAACAATCAAGCACCAAAATCCATGGAGACAAAATGTATCGCCATTTTTAGTGTCCTGGTAAAACAATTCAGGAAAATGGACTCGAAACAAAAACCAATGAAATTAGATGCCAAAAGATGGAAACTGCATATCTATAACAAAAAATTTACCTCCAAGCTCACAATACTAACACCTTACAATACAGTCATTAAACCAAAATGTCTTTCTGGATCAGAAATGCTAATTTTGAACAGGAAAGGAAACATTGAAAACATTGAGAAAAAGGAACGCAAAATCGTAAGAAAATTTCTAGTCCCAAAACTCACCGACGGACAATACCAACTTACAGGAAAACAGGAAATCAAACAATACACAAATATTGACAGTGACATTAGAAAACGCAGGCTACGATTCTATGGACATATTAAAAGAATGCATCCAGACAGACATGCCAAACAAATATCGAATTTTATGAAAACAGGAGTAAAGCGAAAACAGACACAATGAAGTGGATTGGCGAAATCAAACCCGATTCAAAATAGGCAGGAATTACATCACCAGATGTCTAAAACACGGTAATCTTCAGATCCAAAATTCACAAATGGCAAGTTATCCAAGAGGAAAGACCAAAGAAGAAGACTGTAACAACCTGGTCTGAAGACAGAAAGGAAACCCATAGTAAAAGAATGAAATTAATATGGGCACAAAGGAAGGCAAATGCACGCCTCAAAGTAATTGCGTACTCCTAATGGGCTTGTTCGCATATATAGACTCACTTTAAAATATATACAGACTACACTGTTGTTACAGAATTCCACTTTTGTGGACCAAAAGCTGGACACTTCAAGTTTGATGCTGCCTTGAAAAGGTCTTCCTGTGCTATTTGCTTTACGTCGCACCGACACAGATAGGTCTTATGGCGACGATGGGACAGGAAAGGCCTAGGAATGGGAAGGAAGCGGCCGTGGCCTTAATTAAGGCACATCCCCAGCATTTACCTGGTGTGAGAATGGGAAACCACGGAAAACCATCTTCAGG
This sequence comes from Anabrus simplex, assembly GCF_040414725.1. NCBI lineage: Eukaryota > Metazoa > Arthropoda > Insecta > Orthoptera > Tettigoniidae > Anabrus > Anabrus simplex. The sequence continues at coordinate 1,750,152,956 of NC_090265.1, forward strand.
GCTGCCGAACCAAAAGGTCTTACGCCGTGCAACTAACTGGCTGGGCCTGTATAGCCCGCGCACCTTTTAGCGATATTTCTTTGTACGGGGTGAGGAGTAAGGAGGGAGATCTCCCGGTTCCGGTAATACCGCCAACTGAATGGAAATTAAAATCTGAATTGAATCGATAATATGATCGATCGATATGAATTTTCTAAACCTTTATTATCTTAAGCCAACAACTGTGTCATACACACATTATATAACATTTCTCGATGCGAATCTTGTTCCTAGCATGAATTCTATAGTTTGGCTTTGCTGTGTAAACAACAATAGTACTAATACGTAAAGTGTACGCCAGATGTCGCACAGCGATGCATAAGCGATTCATAGTTTTTGTTTGAAAGGTTGCCAATATGAATCTCGAAGATACCCGAGGTCGACCAATTCAGCACTAGGGTGTCCATGTATCGCTAAAAGTTGCGCGTACTATACCTCATGTGGTCTGCCTTCCTCCATATTCACACAAAGTGGAATTCGCACTGAAGCTCCATCGCATCCGAGCGACCGATGGGCAACGGACTAGGACTGTTTCTAGACAGCTAATGCTCTCACAACAGAAGCGGCAACATACTAGCTACTTGGCTGAATGGTCAGCGTTCAGGCCTTCGGTTCAGAGGATCCCGGGTTCGATTCCACGTCCGGTGGAGAATTTTATTCGCGTCTGATTAATTATTCTGGCTCGGGGACTGGGTGTTTGTGTTTGTCCCAACACTTTACTCTCCATATTCGGACAACATACCGCACTACCAAACACTAGAGAAACATGCAATAGTGATTACATCCGTCCATATAGGATTGGCATCAGGAAGGGCATTCGGTCGTAAAACAGGGCCAAATAACATGTTCGACACATGTGGGATAAGAAGAAGAAGAAGACTCTTACCGGGGATTAGACTCGTTTGAAATCAAAAGGCAAATCTGAGAGATTGTCGGTACTAAAACCGCTTCTCCTGTGCCACAGCAAGTTAAATTAATGGCTTCAATCGAACAATTTTTCAAAATGATCACTACCACTTGCATCCCACAGCGTACTTTGGCGGGTGTAGATTACGTGACAATAGAATAGGCAAAATCAACTTGCGTGGTGGCAAGCCGGAAGGATGTAAAGAATTTAGAAATTTTGTTGGGTAAATGAACAGCTTCTTCACTATCGATTGCTGTGTATACTGTAGAGATGGGGAGATTCTGAACAAGTGATTCATAATGAACGAATCATTGCACTGAACGATTGAATCACGATTCAGTGTACGAAATGAATCTACTCGTTTGTGAATCGAAAGCTGAATCGAGAAATGGCAGCCGCAACGCGTTCCTTGATTCCTCGTTCCTCGTTCGTTCTGATTCATATTGCAAATCGGGCATCCAACATTTTTGAATCAATGACAACTTTTGAAGAACGACTCAGTTATTTATTTAATCTGAACTAAAAGTCCTGTTCACAAGTAAAACACTCCTAACCTAACCTAACCTAACCTAACCTTACAGGTTTTTTTTAAAAAAATAAGAAATCATCACGTCGTTTCAAGCCACACAATTCACGGAACTGTAATAAACACTCACCTTCCAGCTCGTCGCGAAACATTAGGTTAAGTTTATTACCAGGTTCCCGTTCTCATTCTCGTGAAGTACTGTGAGGTGTGGAATATGGAAGCTTGCCCATTCTCGTCCTCAGCCCTGGCACAGATTTGTTTCCTATTATTGCATTGCCTACTACAGAGTGAGTGACCTGTTTAGATTTCCTATCTAGTGAGTAGCTTGTGAACTTAATGGAAATCGTAAGGAATGTTGTTAAGAACAATCGAAGTTCAAAAAACCGTAACATAGCAGGTACTTTATCACGGTTCAATCAATCAATCAATCAATCAATCAATCAATCAATCAATCAATCAATCAATCAATCAATCAATCAATCAATCAATCAATCAATCAATCACTACTGATCTGCATTTAGGGCAGTCACCTAGGTGGCAGATTCCCTATCTGTTGTTTTCCTAACATTTTCTTAAATGATTGCAAAGAAATTGGAAATTTATTGAACATCTCTCTTGGTAAGTCATTCCAATCACTAACTCACCTTCATATAAACGAATATTTGCCCCAATTTGTCCTCTTGAATTCCAACTTTATCTTCATATTGTGATCTTTCCTACTTTTAAAGACACCATCCAAACTTATTCATCTACTGATATCCTCCCACGCCATCTCTCCACTGACAGCTCGGAACATACCACTTAGTCGAGCAGCTCTTTTTTTTTTTTTTTTTTTTTTTGCTATTTGCTTTACGTCGCACCGACATAGATACGTCTTATGGCGACGATGGGATAGGAAAGGCCTAGGAAGTGGAAGGAAGCGGCCGTGGCCTTAATTAAGGTACAGTCCCGGCATTTACCTGGTGTGAAAATGGGAAACCACGGAAAACCATCATCAGGGCTGCCGACAGTGGGGCTCGAACCCACTATCTCCCGATTACTGGATACGGCCGCAATTAAGCGACTGCAATCGAGCAGCTCGTCTCCTTTCTCCCAAGTCTTCCCAGCCCAAACTTTGCAACATTTTTGTAACGCTACTCTTTTGTCGGAAATCGCCCAGAAAAAATCGAGTTGCTTTTCTTTGGAGTTTTTCCAGTTCCTGAATCAAGTAATCCTGGTAAGGGTCCCATACACTGGAACATTACTCTAGTTGGGGCCTTACCAGAGACTTATATGCCCTCTCCTTTACATCCTTACTACAGCCCATAAATACTCTCATAACCATGTGCAGAGATCTGTACCCTTTATTTACAATTCCATGTATGTGATTATCCTAATGAAGATCTTTCCTTACATTAATACCTAGGTATTTACAATGATCCCCAAAAGGAACTTTCACCCCGTCAACGCAGCCATATGGTACTGCCTAACCGTCCTAATTTTAATCTCTTCCTTTCTTTCACATTTATTTTTAATTACCACAAAAACAGCTTCGTGATCAATAATACCATCCATTACTTCGGTTTCTCTATAGAGCTCATCTGGTTTTACTAGCACCACATCCAGAATATTCTTCGCTCTAGTCGGTTCCATCACTTTCTGAATCAGGTGCCCTTCCCATATTAACGTATTTGCTATTTATTGATCATGTTTCCTGTCGTTCGCATTACCTTCCCAATTGACATTTGATAAATTGAGATCACCCGCTACAATCGCGTTCCTTTCCTTATCGTTTCCCACATAGCTGATTATCTTATCAAATAATTCTGAATCAAAATCTGCGCTACGCTTTCCTGGTCTATACAATCCAAAGACATCAAGTTGCCTATTATCTTTAGAGATGAGCCTTACCCCTAGAATTTCGTGTTTGTTAACTTTTTCGTAGCTTACAAATTTTTTTCACGAGAATGAATACTCCCCTTCCTACCATTCGTATCCTATCTCTATGATACACCCTCCAGTTCCGTGAGAAAATTTCTGCATCCATTATATCATTTATCAGCCATGATTCAACTCCTATTACAATATCTGGTAAGTATATATCTATTCCTTTCTTTACAATAGTTCTACAGTTGAGCATTAACAGTTTTATGTCATCCCTACTTGATTTACAGTTCCCTGTTCTCTTGACACCGCTCCCTAGGCCACCCTGTTTCCCTGAATGTACCTCCCTATAACCCTTCTAAACAAATTTCCTAACTTATATGTACCACTGCGGTTTAAGTGAAGGCCATCTGAGCGCAGATCCCTATCTCCTACCCACCCATTAGGATCTAGAAATTTCACTCCCAGTTTCCCACATACCCACTCCATAGTCTCATTAATTAAATCCCCAAACACCTTCCAGTCAGTATCCCTCCCACACAGTATTCCACTGATAACAATCTTCGCTTCCTTAAACTTCGTCCGTGCTGCATTTACCAGATCCCACACATCCCCAACTATCTTGGTACTTATACCTGCTTTTCTTACGTTGTTAGTACTAACGTGAAACACTACCACCTTCTCCTTTCCCTCCTCCTTCTCTTCTACATTCCTCAACATCTGCCTTAACCTAATTCCTGGATAACACTCTACCCTGGTACCCTTTCCTCCACACACTTACCCGACATGTCTAACGATAGAATCCCCCATGACCAGAGCCTCAACCCTACCCACCTCATTTGATCCCCTCCCCTCCTGGTCAGTTCTATCTTTCCTGACAGCTGCAGAAGCTACTTTCTCCTCCTTTTTCTCCATCCCATGACCGTGTTCCACCTGTCTTTTCCTATCTACTACTCCACATTTCCCTTTCCTACCTCTTCCCTTTCTCCTACTTCCACACTTCTCGGCAACAGTTCCCTGTTCCTCATCTTCCCTCGGTTGTTCTACCTGCAGTGACTCGTACCGATTTCTCACCGACACCTGTACTGAATTTTGATCCTGATTGGAGCCCTTAACCTGCAATCTCCTTCCCCTTAAAACATTAGACCACCTGTCTTCCACAGTCCCCCACCCCTTTCCTTCCCATTCCTCTATTACATCTACTGTATCCTGTACATTATTTGGAGGCCTACTTTCCTTCCTGTCGTCTGAGAGAAACCTAATTATCTCCCTCGAGCTCTCCAACTGCTCCCTCATACTCCTTAATGCCTGGCCACACCCACAGTTCCTACACTCGCACTGCATAGCCATCTTTTTTACTAAATAATGAAAAGAAAAGGAAAAATAAGATAACTTATTCTGTGCAAAATAAAAATGAAAAGAAAGAAATATTGTCTAGGTTAGTTCACAAAGATCACACGACAGTAAGTTAATTAATATAGGCTACTACTTCACTACAATACTACTTACAACAATACTACACAATACTACTTAATTGATTATTTCACAGTCAGGTGATCACGTTTACATTTGGTTTCAGATATTTTTAAAATATGTCTTCACTAAAAAAAGAATTAAAAGTAATAACCTGACGGTCAATATTGACTTTCGAATTGCCACAAAAATGTTCATATCTACAATAAATTTCAAATTTGATTGTCGCATGGTTTCGAATGGTAGCTTTGAAAAATGTACGTTCTTCTTCTTCTTAATCTGTTTACACTCCAGGTGCGGTTTTTCCCTCGGACTCAGCGTGGGATCCCACCTCTACCGCTTCAAGGGCAGTGTCTTGGAGAGTGAGACTTTGGGTCGGGTATAAAACTGGGGAAGAGAACCAGTACCTCGCCCAGGCGGCCTCACCTGCTATGCTCAACAGGGGCCTTATGGAGGGATGGGAAGAATGGAAGGGACAGGCAAGGAAGGGGGAAGGAAGCGGCTGTGGCCTTAAGTTAGGTACCATCACGGCATTCGCCTGGAGGAGAGGTGGGAAACCACGGAAAACTACTTCCAGGATGGCTGAGGTGGGAATTGAACCCACCTCTACTCAGTTGATCTCCCGAGGCTGAGAGGACTCCGTTCCAGCCCTCGTACCACTTTTCAAATTTCGTGGCAGAGCCGGGAATCGAACCCGCGCCTCCGGGGATGGCTGCTAATCACACTAACCACTACACCACGGAGGTGGACAGAATGTACGTTACATTCTTAAAATCACAATTAAGCATCGGCAGTTCCTAACCTGGGAGCTGTATCTTAATTAAGGATACGGCCGCTTCCTTCCAACTCCTAGGCCTTTCCTATCCCATCGTCGCCATAAGACCTATCTGTGTCGGTGCGACGTAAAGCCACTAGCAAAGAAAAACGCATTCTCTAAAAAGGATATTACTCTTGTTAAAATGCTAGCGATTACCTTCAACATTTCACTTCCTGAAACTTGAAAACTTGTATAGCAGTAGCAGTTATAAAGAACATAACGGAATGGTTCATCGTAGGTTTCGCTTCCGGCACTCAATCACATGGTAATGGAATGAACGAATCATTTTGGTGAATCGTTTCAAATGAATCGGTTCTTCTAAATGAATCAGATTCCCCATCTCTATTATACTGAGTAACAAACTTAAACCTGGACAGTGAATTTAGAGAAAGATGACTCCCTTTGTCTTTAAGAAGTCGTTCTTTATCTGTCCTGTAAAATTTGAGAATCTCTTTGCTGGCCATTTCCATTGTTAGCACATGATAAACGCACTTTTTCGAATGCGATGTTCGCTTTCCGTCTCAGCAGGATGGGTTATCATCGATATTATATGGATAATGAAAAATCACTGGAAAACTATTATTGTGTCCTAGCATGTTTAACGAATGCAGGGCGAAGTCGTTGATAGTTCGGTCGCTCTGAAGATCGTCGTTTACATTTACATATTCCATAATGCAGATTGCGCAAAGAAGTGAAAACTACGATATCTCCGAAAGTACAGATAAAAATAACAATTTGTAAATTACTTACAATTAGTTACTTGAAGGGGATAGAAAATGTATTTTGATCAGGATTAAGTAATACTACTATTGCTATTTGCTTTACGTCGCACCGACACAGGTAGGTCTTATGGCGACGATGGGATAGGAAAGGCCTAGGAATTGGAAGGAAGCGGCCGTGGCCGTAATTAATGTACATCCCCGGCATTTGCCTGGTGTGAAAATGGGAAACCACGGAAAACCACCTTCAGTTCTGCCGACAGTGGGGGTCGAACCCACTATCTCCCAATTACTGGATACTGGGCGCACTTAAGCGACTGCAGCTATCGAGCTTGGTGGATAAAGTAATAGATATTTTAAAAGTTGTATTTAAATTCGACGTTCTTTTTACTGCAAACTATAATATAAAAACCGTTATAGTGGGTTATGTGTTAAAGATAGATATATGTGTCGCAGACTCTTTTGTAGAACGGTTTTTGCTGAACAATTCTTGCCTTTATAGTACAGATGTACTGTATCTTTTACGGTTTAGCCAGCCAGCCAGACAGACAGACAGACAGACAGACAGACAGACAGGATCGAGGACTTTATTCTATACTACGTAGAGACTAGCGATCCAGGAGCATATTCCAATTTGTTTTATAAAATAACCAGCGACCCAGGAAACATTCCAATTTCGAACATTATTTTATTAAAGTACTAGTAAAGCTACCCACTCGTGCTTCGCTACGGTATTCTACCTTGTATACGCATTTCTACGTAAATTGCTGTACACGAAGTGAGTAAGATTATATTATATTAAATCGCTATCCGAGAAACAAAACGGGAGGACCCCATACGTTCTTTGCGTAAGGTGCGTGTTGGGTAAGTTTAGATGATAATGGCAGGCCACATTTCCTATTGCCATTCACATTCGAGTTCGGGAGTGTATACTATAACGGCAGGCTCGCTTGTCACCTGCCATTCACAATAGAGATGGAGAGTTTTCAAATAATGAGAGGCCCCTTTTCCTATTTTCTTGTTGCTATTTTGCTTTACGTCGCTTCGACACAGATAGGTCTTATGGCGACGATGGGACAGGAAGGGCCTGGGAGTGGGAAGGAAGCGGCCGTGGCCTTGATTAAGGTACAGCCCCAGCATTTGCCTGGTGTGAAAATGGGAAACCACGGAAAACCATCTTCAGGGCTGCCGACAGTGGGGCTCGAACCCACTATCTCCCGAATACTGGATACTGGCCACATTTAAGCGACTGCAGCTATCGAGCTCGGTCCTTTTCCTAATGCTAGTCACAATGGAGTTGGAGAGATTTGATTATAATCGAGAAATGCAGCGCTATCTCATTATTATTATTATTATTATTATTATTATTATTATTATTATTATTATTATTATTATTGTACCGGGCGGTACACCTCCACGCCGTTAATTTAAAAGTTGCGCCTGTTGAAACTCCTCTGCTGGAGGAAGTCTGAACTTTATTGACGGTATTAATTTTCAAGTTTCTCAGAAGATGTCACTACCTGCAAATTTTGGAGTTTTAGAACTGTGTCATTTTTGATGTGTTTTTGTTTTGCTTGAAATAAGAAGTGTGAACTTTCTCTTCTAGAGGACACTTCTGAAGAACTACAATAGTGCACCCTAGTGCGAAGAAAAAGAACTGTTCTTTGGAGAAAATTTTATTTCAAAAGTTTGTTCTTTGTTAAATTTCTTTCAGTCATTGGTTAAGTTGGCAATATTACCCCTCTCCTTCCCCTTGTTTTGTACTTAACCAATCCCGAATTTCTTTTGTTAATTTCTGACCAATCCGAGGTATCTTCCCCCAACTTGAATATGTTGCTGTATCCTACCCAATAAAGAGTTTGTGGGAGGGTGTTTTCATTCCCCTAACGCCTCGAACCTTCCGCGAGAGGATATAAACTGCTGATTTTAGGGTCTCCGGGCCACTTCTGTTCCATCTTTCAGTGTGTAAAGTACATAGCAGGGGGCGGGAAGCGCCTCTTTCTTCGGCGACAGTCAACAACCAGGTAATGGCCGATTAATTACTTCTTTTCTTGCTTGCTCAGCAGTTTAACTCTCGGGGCGGGTCCGAAGTTTTTCCATTATGTAACCTTCCTTAAAAATGTAAAGAGACTGGTATCTATTCTATCTTTTAAACTACGTATTGGGATAGAGAGTGCTTAACCCTCTCGAGCTCCCACTCATATTGTTTTGAGGTGAACTTATTTTCTCAACCTATTCTTCCTTAACATTATGTAAATTTGTTTCTTTTCTAAAGTCACCTCTGTAGTATGGGATTAGCTCTTGCATTAGTGGCCTAGAGCCAGATTAGGTTTTTAAAAACAAAGTGTATTAGGAGTGCAGATCGCCTCCTCTCAAATTGTTATTTTGGAGGTCATGTAATTACCCCTTTTCATTTAATAGACCTCAGTAGGTTGGGTATTTTACCCCTGTGTCTATGTCCAGTGAGGACAACTTGAAGGTGGAGTTTGGTGTGGCCTTTGAGAGGCTTAGAGTTGAGAGCGAGTGGCTCCTTTTTTTTTTTTTTTGAAAATTGAGTGTTGTATGCCTCGTGGAGGCTTTTCAGTGTAATTTGGAGCAAATGTTCCTGAACATGAATGGGGTTTTCTGCCCCTCTGGTAAAACTTATTTTGAAGTAAGGTTGGGCTGATTGCCCACGAATGGTGAAGCAAGGGCGCTGAGCCCAAATTCTGTAAATATTGTAACTACCCTTTGACTTGCTACTCTGTACCTGCCATGTTTGTTATTTCTTTATTTTAAAAAAGAAAATATAACCTTGTTAAGTTTTACATTAACTTTGATTCCGTAGTTTGGGACCCGTTCACGCCCGCACCTTCTTTCACCTCTACCTACCGCTAAAACTCGGTAACAATTATTATTATTTGCTTTACGTCCCACCGACACAGATAGGTCTTATGGCGACGATGAGACAGGAAAGGCCTAGGAATAGGAAGGAAGCGGCCACGGCCTTAATTCAGTTACAGCCCTAGCATTTGCCTGGCGTGAAAATGGGCTGCCGTCAGTGGGATTCGAACCCACTATCTCCTGGATGCGAGCTCACAGCTGCGCACCCTGACCGCATGGCCAACTCGCCAGGTGCAGCGCTATCTAACATATAAAGAATGGAAATACGACAATAAGTCATGGGACCTAAGTAGAAGTTCTCTACAAATTGAACAGCGATTGTGTAATCTGCTTTGTGAAATGGATTACCGTTTAGAAAGCAGTTACTCCGAAACGAAGGTCTGCGCCGTCATTAAAAGTACCTCCATTATTCGATATTTTTCGGGGATAATGAGTTATATATTAGAACAGCTTGCAATACTTCCTCAAAGGAAAGAGTGTCCCAACTCGCATACATACAGAAAATTGAAATGAATATAAAATAGGATTATAACTGAGAACAGCCGGATAGGACAAGTATGTAAATACCAAGTGGATGTATTGGAAAATGAAATGCCCCTCACTAAATTGTGATGATATGAGTTACGGATATAAGAAGACGATAACAGAGGAGAATTTTAGGCGTAGGGATCCATAGGCAAACACATAAGATGTCTTATGGTGATATTACTCAAAAATAAAGAGGCAAGGCAGAGGCAAGAAATTGAAGTGTAAAACAGAAATAGAAGAGAATTACAGTAAAAATCATAGTAAATGCCAGAAAATACCTTACGGTGTAAAATAATGGACTACACTCCGCGGTACTGTTCGAATATTAACAGCTCCTCTTCGTGCTATTCGAAGACGATTGTAACCTCCAACGGTATTCCGCAAATATCCAGCGGAATGGCAGCTTGACGGCTCTCTCGCCTTCTACGCAAGGAACAACCACGAGTTTACAGGAAAGTTGACGAAAGTGGCATTACGTTACTTCCTACCTGGCAAGCAGCTAGAGACGTTGCCATGGTAACCGGCAGGTTCGTTGTTGGTCTGTCGGTCACTCAAGGCAGAGCATGAAACCGTCAGAAAGTAGTAACTTTCTCCGTCATTTGAAGAGTGAGCGAAATTAAGCTCATAACAAAAATGGTTTAAAATGAAGGGACGTTTCACATATAGTCCACGGAATTTTAGAAAATCAAGAGCATAAGAGAAAATGGAAGGAAACTGTTGTGATTTTCCTATAAAACTCCAGTCTATTCACTGACTTTTAAATAATATGCATGTCTAAACCTTCCCCTGGATGAGTATACTCTAAATATGAAGTTTGGTCGAGATCTATCAAGCCGTTTCGCCGTGATGATGGAACAGACGGACAAACAGACACGAAAGCCACTGAAACGGTTTAAATTGGCCTAAATCGGATAAATATCTGAAAAACTGGCAAAACAAACGAAATTACAGACAACGGACCCCCTACAAGTTCATTTATATTGTCTAGCTACCCGCCCCGGCTTCTCATGGGAGTAATTTTGAAATTATGGTGATATGACTTAGATGAGATAAGTTACTTTCCTGCTGATTTGTGTAGGATACGTAGCTCAGTGTGATGTTTTCCCAAGGCCATTAGGTCCGCTTGTTAGCTCATTCCATTTTTCCAGTGCAATATTTAAACCATTCCTGTACTACGATAACTTCTAAACCACTCATGCAAATTACATACTCTAAAGGGCATTTTATTTTAATAATGTTATTGGTTTAGCGTCACACTAACTAATTTTACAGTTTTCGGGGACGCCGAGCTACCGGAATTTTGCCACGCAGGAGTTATTTTACGCGTCCGTTAAATCTACCGACACGGGGCTGATGTATTTGAGCACCCTCAAATACCACCTGACGGAGCCAAGATCGTGCGAGCTAACTTGGGCTCAGAAAGCCATTGCTTTAACCGTCTGAACAATTGGCTCGACTATTTGTATCTTAATACGATTATTGAGGTGAATAAATAAAATATATATTAGGGATTCTATGATTAATTTCAAATTATGGTTTCTAATTTTAAGCTTGATACTGCAAACTATAACATAAAAGCACTTACTAAGGGCTACATTTCACAGATACCGTAGGTATATACCGTTGCGGACTTCTTTTGTAGAGCTTTTCATGCTCAACAGATCTTCCTCATAGGCTAGTTGTCCCATTCATTAGGTTACATTCAACATGTCAAACGTGTTTTTGCTCACCGTCAAAAATTAACAGCAGTCAACCACTAACAGTACATATTGTAATGATATTATTAACACATCCTTAACACGGAGATGGAGAAACGCTGTTCTCACGTTTAGGAAAGAGCAGGAATTGTAATAGCTTTATTATTATTATTATTATTATTATTATTATTATTATTATTATTATTATTATTATTATTATTATTATTATTATGTCCGACTCGATGGCTGAATGGTCAGCGTACTGGCCTTCAGTTGAGAGGGTACCTGGTTCAATTTCCGGCCGGGTTGAGGATTTTAAACTTCATTGGTTAATTCCAAAGGCCCTGGGGCTGGGGGATTATGCTGTCCCCAACATCCCTGCAACTCACACACCACACATAACACTATCCTCCACCACAATAACACGCAGTTACCTACACATGGGAGATGCCGCCCACCCTCATCGGAGGGTCTGCCTTACAAGGGCTGCACTCGGCACAAACACCCGGCCCCCGAGTCATTGAAAATTACCAATGAAGGTTAAAATCCCCGACCCGGCCTGGATTCGAACCCGGGATCCTCTGAACCGAAGGCCAGTACGCTGACCATTCGGACAACGACTCGGACATTGTCTTGTGTAATAAGAATATGATTGCTCTTAAGTCCTAATAATTACTTTTACGGTTTTCGGAAGAGCCGAGGTGCCGGAATTTCGTCCCGAATGAATTTTTAACGTGCCAGTAAATCTACCGTCACGAGGCGGATGTATCTGAGCACCTTCAAATATCACCGGACTCAGTCGGGATCGAACCCGCCAACTTGAACTCAGAAGTCCAGCACTCTACCGTCTGAGCTACCCATCCCAGGATTGTCTCCATCACATTACACGATTGTCACTATAATTTTCTCATGTGTCCACGTGTTATCCACAGTTCAATATACTGAATGATGAAAACCTACAACCTGTTTTCCAGTCTTTGACCGGCTCCGGGATGTAATGAATGAACCATATATAAGCTATTAGTACGATGGGGTCGCCACTCCCAAAGTGATTTATTAATGACTGATAGATGTTATGAAATGATAATGGAGAGTGTTTCTGGAATAAGAGATGACAGGAAAACCGGAGTACCCGGAGAAAAATCTGTCCCGCCTCCGCTTTGTCCAGCACAAATCTCACATGGAGTGGCCGGGATTTGAACCACGGTATCCAGCGGTGAGAGGCCGACGCACTGCCGTATGAGCCACGGAGGCTACATATTTCAATATATTATTAAAAGATAATTTATTAATACAACACAAATAACAATAAAAATATAATTTACTCGCATGATGAATGCACTTGTCCGCCTCTGTGGTGTAGCGGTTAGTGTAGGCCCGGGTACGGTTCCCGGCTCTGCCACAAAATTTGGAAAGTGTTACGAGGGCTGGAATGGGGTCCATTCAGCCTCGTGAGGTCAACTGAGTAGGAGGGGGGGGGGGGTCGATTCTCACCTCAGCCATCCTAAAAGTGGTTTTCCGTGTTTTCCTACTTCTCCACCAGGCAAATGCCGGGATGGTACCTAACTTAAGGCCACGGCCGCTTTCTACTTGAGGCCCCTGTTCAACATAGCAGGTGAGGCCGACTGGACGAGGTACTGGTCCTCCTTCACAGTTGTCTCCCCCAAGTTTCATGCTTCAGGGCACTGCCTTTGAGGCGGTAGAGGTGGGGTCCCCCGCTGAGTCCGAGGGAACAACCAACCCTGGAGGGTAAACGGATTAAGAAGGAAGGAAAGAAATGAACGCACTTACACTTGCAATACTTGTAATAAACAAAACCCAAAAAAAAAAAAAAAAAAACATTGCACAACGGGCCCAAATGGGCATGGTTCAGCCCTGCATTTCTTTATCCTCTCCGGTTACAAACGACTTTCTTTGACCCTCTCCCCACCGGCCTTGGAATTAGCACACTACACGACATGAGGCAGATTACGAGGTGTCATGTGGTCGGCCCGACAAATTCTCTCTAGACCGGCATCTTTATCTCACCGTCAGGCTCAGTGGACCTCGAACCAGCCGTTAAATTCAAGTAGAAAATCCCTGCCCTGGCCGGGAATGGAACCCGAGTCGTCTGAGCACGACGCAGGTTTGCTAACCCTACACCGCGCAGCCGATGCAATACTTATTTATTATTTTTTTTCTTGTTGCTCGTGGTTTAACGTCGCACTAACACATGAAGATTTTCGGCGCAAGGATAGGAAAGCGCTAGGATTGAGAAGGAAGCGACTGTAGCCTTAATTAAGGTACAGCCCCAGAATTTGTCTGGTGTGAAAACGGGAAACAACGGAAAAATTATCTTCAGGGCTTCCGACGGTGGGATTCGAATCCATCATCACGTGAATGCAAACTCGCAGCTACGCGACCCTAACCGCACGGCCAACTCGCTTGGTCTCAATACTAATACGCCTCTGTGGTGTAGTGGTTAGTGTGATAAGCTGCCACCCCCGGAGGCCCGGGTTCGATTCCCGGCTCTGCCACGAAATTTAAAAAAAGTGGTACGCGGGCTGGAACAGGGCCCACTCAGCCTCGGGAGGTCAACTGAGTAGAGGACGGTTCGATTCACACCTCAGCCATCGTCGAAGTGGTTTTCCGTGGTTTCCCACTTCTCCTCCAGGCAAATGCCGGAATGGTACCGAACTTAAGGCCACGGCCGCCTCTATCCCTTCCCATCGTCCCATCCCTCGACAAGGCCCCGGTTCAGCATTGCAGGTGAGGCCGCCTGGGCGAGGTACTGGTCATAATCCCCAGTTGTATCCCCCGACCCAAAGTCTGAAGCTCCAGGACACTGCAATTGAAGCGGTAGAGGTGGGATACCTCGCTGAGTCCGAGGGAAAAGCCAAACCTGGAGGGTAAACAGATTAAGTAAGTATATAATTCGGGTTCCATATTTCATGCAGAAACGACACTAGAATACTGTATTGTTGGGAGATCAGAAGAATGTACACGTCCGGTGAGGCACGGGGCGAAAGGGTTTTCACCAGCAGAGCCAGTGACGCAATGGTTACCATAGCAACTCCGCTACTACCCAGGTGACTTTATATTATCTTCTACTGGCAGCTCTTCGCTCTTGTCAGTTGTACTCCAGCAAACTGCAAAGTGTGAGTCAATGTTTTCGTGTAGCAGATAAGACCAGATAAGAGCCGATCTGTCTGGGCAGAACAGAAAGTTCGTAATTGCAGGCCACATCCCTCATTCTTGCATTCTTCTCATCTCTACACAGTACAGATATCGCAACATCGAACTTACTATCTGGTGGTCCCAAACAAAAATCAGTCAATTAACATTACTGGCAGCGTGGCGGAGAGCAATGTCAAAAAACCGAAGTGTACGCCGGCGTTAACCTGAAGAGTGGGACGGTTATACGTGGAGTCTATCGTTGACGATTTAAGGCGCAATGCACACAGAAGTAGCGACGGGCGGAGGCACGGTTGAGGCAAGGCGAAACAGTGGCGAGTCTAAGCTACACAGAAAGGGCAGCCAAGAGCTGCAGGTCTGGCGGAGAAAAGGCTAGTTTTGTTGTTCAGAATGTATTCGAACGACGAAAGTGACGAGGACGGTCTAGATCGTGTTGTCTCAACAAACTAGAATAGCCAGGGAAAGTTTTGGTTCACCCGTTGCGGTAAAAGAAAAGCAAGAGGGCAAGTTTGACGTATTGAGAGAGCTAGAAATATATCCGGATAGGTTTCAAACCTACAATAGGATGTCCTATGAGTGCTTTTACTGGTTTCTAGCCTTGGTAAGGGTCAGCCCGCGAAAAACAAAAGTCTTGCACTACAGTGAATAAAGGAACTGAACGAGAGGAACGCTTCCTTAATATACTCGATAAGTGCGGGAAAAGTGTGGTGGTGGCGAGGGGCCGACCGCCTGCGCCGCGTCACCTCAGTGTGCATTGGCCGCACCGATACCGATAGGTTTTATGGTGACGATGGGGTAGGAAAGGGCTAGGAGTGGGAACGAATCGATCGTGGCCTTAATTAAGGTACAGTTCCAGAAGGCCTATTTGCCTGGTGTGAAAAAGGCAAACAACGGAAAACCATTTTCAGGGCTGCCGATAGTGGAATTCGAACCCACTATCTCCCACATGCAAGCTCACAGCTACGTGCCCTAAACCATGCGGCCACTCACTCGGTCCCTCATTTTCATCTTTCCTGTGTGACCTCCCTCGACAAACTCTTGTTCTTTTCCAGTCCCGGTGGTATTGGGTTTCCGAGACCTAGGGAACAGACGTGTTCAGTGACCAGTTGAATGCAACATAAAATGGTGCTCACGATAAAACAGCGCGATTTCATTGTCGAGTGTTATGTGAAGCACGATTTGTAGAAAACCTACACGGAATTTGCTCAAGAGTTGAAGACTGGAAGTGTTTTGGGAAAACCTCCAGTAAAGTCTGCAATGAGTGGCAAAATGGCGTGAAACGGGCTCTGTAGCGAATAAAAACCGTAACTATCTGAGAAGAGTTCGAACACCAGAAAACATTTGCTCAAGTGTAGGAAAGCCTGGAACGAAGTCCGACGAAATCTCAGCGATCTGTGCAAGTGGGAATTAAGAGACCGTCGTGTCGAAACGTTATTAAAAATGACCTGCATCTGTATCCTTACAAATTTAGTGTTGTGCTTCTTCAGATTTACCTTCGCGTGTTGAGTTCTGCCGGTAGTTTCTGAGTGGAGTGAAGTCAAGACTTTTGGATCCTCAGGTTTTCATTTCTTCAGATGAGGCAATTTCAAACATCTTCTGTGATGTTCATTAACAAGGGTCAGTCCCACGTCAGTCCTATTTGTGAATATTGTGCGGGCCAGTTTTATTTGCCCACCCGGTCTATACTGTGAGTCTGTCAAGTTCATTGAAATACACGTCTCTCCTATCGTTAAGGCGTTAAGTTTCTACAGTCTGACACTGTGCCCGTTGGTCGAAACAATTCGCCATCTGATTTTTCTTTTTTTTTCTTTTTTACAGTTTGCTTTATGTCGCACCGACTTACAGCGACGATGGGAGAGGAAAGGGCTAGGAGTCGGAAGGAAGCGGCCGGGGCCTTAATAACGGTACATCCCCTGCATTTGCCTGGTGTGAAAATGGGAAACCACGGAAAACCATCCTCGGGGCTGCTAAAGTGGGGTTCGAACCCACTATCTCCCGAATACTGGATACTGCATCTGAATATTGGCCGGTAAGGTAGGACAGGTGGTGGTATACAATAGATGGTGGTGGTGATTATTGTTTTAAGAGGAAGAACAACTAGGCAACCATCCTTTATATAACACTAATCAGAGAGGAAAATTGGAAGACCGGGCGAGTTGGCCGTCGTGCGGTTAGGGTCACGCAGCTGAAAGTTTGCATCCGGGAGAGAGTGGGTTCGAACCCCACTGTCGGCAGCCCTGAAGATGGTTTTCCGTGGTTTCCCATTTTCACACCAGGCAAATGCTGGGGCTGTACCTTAATTAAGGCCACGGCCACTTCCTTCCCACTCCTAGGCCTTTCCTATCCCATCCTCGTCATAAGACCTAACTTATCTGTGTCGCTGCAACGTAAACAAATTGAAAAAAGCGGAAAATGGAAGGGATCCGACACTTCAAAAATTAAGGTATCGGCCAAAAAAAGACAAGGACTACGAAGGGCGTGAAAATGAAAGAATTTTCTTTTCTTTATAAGTTGCTAGTTGCTTTACGTCGCACCGACACAGATAGGTCTTATGGCGACGTGTGGTGTGAAAATGGGAAACCACGGAAAACCATTTTCAGGGCTGCCGACAGTGGGGGTTCGAACCTACTATCTCCCGAATACTGGATACTGGGCGCACTTAAGCGACTGCAGCTATCGAGCTCGGTGAAAGAAAATTAAGGCCTCGAATGTTTTAATACTGTCGGGGTCGGAAAAGAACAAGAGTTGACTAACGGAGGTCGGATAGAATAGATGAAAGTGAGAAGCCTGGCACAAGTAAGTGGAAGCAATGCCAGGACTCAGCTAAGAGCACCAAGGTCGCCAACCCACGTTCCCAAGTTAAGAAGCCTTGGGGCAGTGTATAATAGAGTTCCAAACCTCTCTGCAGTGTTCGTGTAGTGTTGATGGTGATTTGTCCGTTGGATGGAGATGTTCAGCTTTTAAGCCTTGAGCAGACCCCTTGGTGTTATTCGACAGGAGTAGTATATGTGTCGACACCGGGTTTCACCCTCTCCCTACATCATCATCATCATCATGGTCCGCCCAGACGCGCAGGTCACCCATGAGATGGGAATCAAGTGGAAAGATCTGTAACAGGCCTCTCCGGTGGGGACGACATCAAAACTGAAATGCACGCTTCAACCGACGCTATAGCAACATTTTCGCTCCATTCAAAACAGGGACTGGCTTCATAAGGAATGGAATTACTAGCATCGCTCGTGCCTCAGTCACTTTCATACATGGTTACCATATATTGCGTGGCGTGAAAAGAGGACACTTTAAAACAAAATTGACATGCCATAAAAATTACATATTTTTATGAAAATGCATATAGGCTACACTTGCCGACGCAGGAAGTGCGCGTCCCCTGAAAAGTATGGTTGCCCGCAACACGTAGGCCTATAGTACGCGGCACGTAAGACTGTAGTGTACACTAAACAGCAAATATCACCGCCCAATTCTCATTTCTTAACGGCTCATCACTGTTGCCAACTTGAATAGTTACATGTTAAAATCACAAGACATAACCATCAACAAACTAATCTCAATATAAGTATCAATAATGGAGGTTCCCTTACCCAAGTAAATGATCAGTCAGGATGTTCATAATTAAGTCAGTTTTCAAGCTCAGTGAGGAATTAAGGAAATAAAACTCTCTCTCACCCTCACTCAATTTAAAGTTATATATTTCTGCCTTTATTTTGTTATACACATTACTATAATCGCATTCTTCGGCGTTTACTTGGTGTAGATAATAGACACATAATAATAATAATAATAATAATAATAATAATAATAATAATAATAATAATAATAATAATAATAATAATAATAATAATACGGTGACAATGGCTGAATAGAAATCTGCTTGTACTACAACATTAATTAACTACACTACAATGGCATTTATGCACACACATTAGCAGGCTAACAGAGAATGCAATCCCGACTACTATGACACTGCACTGTTGCAATGACCACAATTATAGTAGTCTCCGTGTAAGGACGTACCCTAAGGGTGCAACCTTACCCTTTCTCTCCTGTAATATTAAGGTATTGATTTATAGTTACTTTTCTTGCTGTTGGGTATTTTGCAGGTCTTTTTCAGTGTCGGCAACCATACAGTTTAGGGACCCTACTTGCCGATACGACGTCTTACAGTTACCGTTAATCTGGCACGTTGGCAACGTTCAGTCACTGTTCTAGCGTGAATTGCGTGTTGCCACCGCATTGCCTTTAAAGTCACTAGCGATACATTTGCGAGAATATTTAAAGCATATTTTCTTTTTCTGTGGGATTGTAAATCTATTTTGCTAATACCAGGTAAGTAGAATTGTGGCATGTTCGGATAATGCATTTAATAACATAGTTTGTGTGAAATGATGAGCACATCATTTTATTAATTACGTTCCTATTTCGTCCCGTACTTATACGAACAGAATTCGATTGGGATATCTAAGAAGGAAGAAAAATCTGCAAGAACTCCTCCGAAAAGGAAAGCAAGGTTACGTCCTTTACAAACATCAGGTCAAGAAATGCTTGTACACTGCTACGAGCAATTGAAACAGGAAGACGACGAAGAAGGTAGCAGTCGTAGTGATACGAAGCTAATGGCAAGAGTGTTTGTGTAAAGTGAAAAGTAAAAGTTGTAAATTACGGGCACTGAATTTGTGATTTTCTGCTTGGTTTCGATTGTGAAACTGGGAGGTTTTTTCTTGTGGTATTCTCTTTCCAGGGAATTGCTTGCTGTACTCAGGTTTTTGTAATTGTTGTTGTTCTTGATTAATTAACAATGTTTTTAACTTTATTTTATTATCACTTGTAACGTTAAGCTAGTAGTAAGCTCAATCTATAGTTTTGTAAGCCATAGTGTCAAGTATTGGAAATAATTAAATTGTGTATGAAACTGTACATGATGCTGGATTTAGAATGACTACAGTAGGGCCCACGAGAGTTGAAGTCTGACGTTTAGCGCCACCGGCGAGTAAAAGTTGACTAACGCTGCTCGAAAATAGTCTGTTGCTATGGCAACGATACCAGAGTTGCAACATTTTAGGACGCTATCACCACGTGGGTTGGCTTGCTCTCAGTCGCTTTTGTGATGTTATTCCGAATGGTACTGTTTTAGCTGTGCTAGTTGTTGCTGCTTAATGTATTTGTTTTCAGAATATTATGTTAGGTGTTAGTTTATTTCTTTAAGTTTATCAGTGGCTAGTTGTTCAGTTTTCCTAGTGTTGTTCGTCTGTAGATTTTAGCGGTCTTGTTGTGTGACTATAGTGTTAGTGTGAAGTACTCCATCATTCGTTAAGAATCCGTGTAGTTTTATTTAATCGGTTCTTTTGAGAGTTTGCCAACGGCTGTAGCCGTGTTGAAACACCGGATCCCGTGAGATCTCCGAAGTTAAGCAACATTGGGCGTGGTCAGGAGTTGAATGGCTTGCCACGCGCTGTTGGTGGGGGGTAAGGGAATGGAGGAGCGGAAAGGAACTGGCCACCCTACCGCACGTAAACTCCGGCTGAGGAACACCTCTGCGGCGGTTCGGACCTGCCTTCGGGCAGAATAACCCTTACCTTACCTTTGAGTGTTTAACAATGACTTCCAAGTCAAAAGAAACGCCAAAAAATACAACTGGCCGAGGTGTGTCTGTTCGAAGCCAGGGAAGATAAATGATTGTGTCAGTGCGGGATTTCTTTGAAAGGGAAGCAGACAGTATTAAGGAAACAGGATCTCCTCTAATACCTTTCAACACAGTTCAGGAACGCACTGCCAGAACCTTGAGAATTAGCAAAAGTACTGTTTGGAGGATCTCAAAGGAAAAATTCACTTCCCCAGACGAGAAATTAACAACTCCAGGTAAAAATAGGCCTAGGTGCGCGAATATTACGAGCATTGATTCATTCCAGGAGGATGCTATTCGTCGCCATGTGTATGATTATTATCTTAGGCGGGAGCATCCCACTGTTAAGAAATTACTGTCCTCTCTGAAACGGAGTAAGTTATTTCGTGGAGAAAGAACGTCTCTGCAGAGATTATTACACAAAATTGGTTTCGAGTACAGGCGAATTAATGGAAGGATTCTTTTACTCGAAAGAGGTGACAGTGACAACGAGCAGGATAGTACAGGAGAGGATATGGATGGGATAGAGCCCCTTCTAGATGACTGATTGCTGTCGGCAGAGCAGTGAGTACTTTTTAAAACAAATATTTCGGTTCAGTGCTTTGTGTACATTAAATGCCTGTACATTTTATTGCTATTTTCTGAGCAATTACGGGGGAGAGTCTAAATGTCTCCTTAATTACATTATTGTCAATCATATTCATCATCATATTCTGACTGATTTCTTTTCTAGATGAAGTATCGTCTTTCTATTGTGTTTATTATACCGCAGTTTATTCCTGAATTGTACAGGTACCGTTAACAATCGGCGTTAAATAATAAAAAACTATCAATGTGGGTAGTGTTGTTCTATACTGTAATAAACATGTGCATTTGTTGAGGTTATTGTCAGAAACTGATGTTTTTGTTAGTGATTATGAAATCATTTATATACGGTAAGGTATATGTCGAGAATGTCGTGCTCTGTCTTAAATGCTGGAATTATTAACACGAGCTTAGGAACCGGTCAAGCGTAAATGAATTGCATTAGGCCTAGGCCTAGGCCTACATGTTTTATTAAACACTCAGCCTGTCTGAAAGGGTGGTAGGCCGCAAATGGAGGTAACTATGACAACGCAGTGTACTTCGTAGTTACAGCTTACGCCGCTCACCTGTCAGACTTCAACTCTCGTGGGCACTATTTTAGTAGTAGTTCTTGTAATATTTTTTTCCATGGAATTCCTTTTTGTACTTGAGTTGTTGTAGTTGTTGGGTAGTATGTTTTAACTTTATTATCACTTGTAGTGTTAAGCTAGTAGTAAGTTCAATCTGTAGTATTGTAATTTGTAGTGTTAAGTACTGGAAATACTTAAGTTGTGTGCGAATATGTATATAATGACACTGGATTAAGAAAGTAAAATTAGTAGTATTTCTTGCTTGTTGTGATGTTGTTGTAGGGTATTTACGGTTTAACTTCACTTTATTATCACTTATAATGTTAAGCTAGTAGTAAGGTCAACCTATAATATTGTACGCCATATTGTTAAGCACTGTAAATACATAAGTTGTGTGTGAATTTGTATATGATGTTGCTCGATTTAGAATATTAAACTAGCAGTAATTCTTGTAATATTTTCATTCCATATATCTGCTTCTGTCCGCCTCTGTGGTGTAGTGGTTAGCGTAATTAGCTGCCACCCCCGGAGGTCCGGGTTCGATTCTCGGCTCTGCCACGAAATTTGAAAAGTGATATGAGAGCTGGAACGGGGTCCACTCAGCCTCGGGGGGTCAACTGAGTAGAGGTGGGTTCGATTCCCATCTCAGCCATCCTGGAAGTGGTTTTCCGTGGTTTCCCACTTCTTCTCCAGGCGAATGCCGGGATGGTACCTAACTTAAGGCCACGGCCGCTTCCTTCCCTCTTCCT
The DNA here is from genome assembly GCF_040414725.1 of Anabrus simplex. Taxonomy (NCBI): domain Eukaryota; kingdom Metazoa; phylum Arthropoda; class Insecta; order Orthoptera; family Tettigoniidae; genus Anabrus; species Anabrus simplex. The sequence continues at coordinate 1,750,175,123 of NC_090265.1, forward strand.
TGCCTATCCCTTCCAATCTTCCCATCCTTCCACAAGGCCCCTGTTCAGCATAACAGGTGAGGTCGCCTGGGCGAGGTACTGGTCATACTCCCCAGTTGTATCCCCCGACCAAGAGTCTGAAGCTCCAGGACACTGCCCTTGAGGCGGTAGAGGTGGGATCCCTCGCTAAGTCCGAGGGAAAAAACGAACCTGGAGGGTAAACAGATGGTGATGATGATGATGATGATGATATCTGCTTCTTGTACTCTTGTTCTTTGCTTGTTTGTTTGTTTGTTTGTTTGTTTGTTTGTTTGTTGTAGTTGGGTAATTATGTTAACTTTACTTTATAATTACATTACTGTAAGTGACCGTTGCCACCGGGATATTTCTCATTTGCAATTTATTATTATTAATAATAATAATAATAATAATAATGAGTGACAGGGGTTTAACGTAATTTGGAAGGATTGTTTTGCGTATGATAAATGAGTACCAGGTTAACTACTGGGGGGCAAAGGCGGTCATGCGTAGAGCCAAAGACTTTAATATTACTTATCTAGACTCACAGAGCGCGCTGGTGCTATGCGGAAAATTGAATATCTTCGCGCATCGCCATGTTGCGGGAACTTCAGTTTTGAATGCAGGGTTAACACGTGGTGATGTTTACAGTTTGTGTGTTTTTCATGGTGATTTCTATCGGTTAGCGCATCTGTGGTTGTGTTATGTGATAAAGTGATAATTTATAGTATTGGCAACTATTTTAGTGATAAGTGCGAGCTTACATTGATCGGCGACATTAAAGGAGAGTAGGCCTAAGTTAAGCCGTAAGTGCGGAGTGGAGAACTAATCACGATGGTGACCTCTCGTGCAGCTTTCAATTGCACAGTCGGTATCAGAAAGGATCTGGTATTTCTTTTCACAAGTGGGTAAAAATTGAAATGTTATAAAATTACCATCATCGAGAATGGGATACAGATTGGTGGATTCAGGGATGTATGGACGTGGCATTCTTAATATTTAGGCTTCTCCTTCTTGGCGTTTTTCATTTCATTAGGTACAATTCTTAAGAACTAATCAGCTATTCTGAAAAAGCGCACATTTTGTTCGTACAGACTGTGTACCCGTATTAAAATTTCGATAAACACGGGCCTAGAATCCGAAAAATATGATTGATAAAGCTTGGTAAACCCATCTATTTTAGGTCAAATTATGACTTCAGATTATTAACAATTATTAGAAAAATGATTTATTGATACCATTATCCATGTTTTCAAATCTCCTTTATAATAAAAGAATTGTTAAATATACTGTTCCAGAGAAGTTTGACTAGACTGACTCCTACTTTGCAGTAGGAAACACTAATCAATCTACCTGTTTAACTGTTATATTCATATGTGCTTAATATTCAAGCTCCTTTATCTTCTTCCTTATCTGAATCATAATGTTCCTGTAATAGAAAAGTTAGAACACATTTTCAATTTTTATTTGTGCTCAGAAAATCTCCTTTCAGTTCGAGTTGATAAAATCAGTAGGCCTAATATTGGTATGCAAGTTGAAAATAGTATGAGAGGGAATTTTGCATCCTAAATGATATATTTTTCCTCTCTTAAATTTAACCAACTGGTAAAAATATATTTAATTCAGAGAAACTTAAACTAAGCTAGGTATTCTTTTCATTGTTAGAAATATTTAAAATTATGAGGTAGAGTAGCACCTGTGTAATGAGTTTTTTCAGGAAGAATATTTTTAAAATGTAAAATAATTTAGTGAAATGTAAATGATTGCTGGCTCCACCACTCTTTTCTGTAATGTATCATATGAGGTTCTATTTATGAAGCAGAAGAATATTTTGTGATAAATCAATGGGAGAATGTTCTGTCATTGTACCAGGAATGGTTGAGAAAAAGAGGAGGATATAGAAATATATACATTTCTTTGATTTCGAATACATGGCTAATATTTTTAGACATATTGCTTGCAGTTTACCATGGAATAAGCCTGAATTTCTATCTAAGTGGGTTGTTGCTGTTAAAAGAGACAAGTTTGTTCCAACTTATTCCCATAGACTATGTTCAATTCACTTCACAGAAGCAAGTTTTTGTCAATCTGAAGGCAATAAAATTCTGAAAGATGATGCAGTGCCAACACTGACTTTCCAAATCATTTAAAAAAGGAACTTGTAGGTCAAGTAATTTGGATTAGACATTATATTACTTTATTTTTTTTTTTTTTTTTATCAATTATAGGGCTTTGCTTATGGTAGACCCAATAGGCCTATATATTTTTATTTTTTCAGACTGACAAGGCTCCCCGTAGGATTTTAAAAAGTAAGTTCGATTTTGGAGGGACAAATCAACAGAATAACACCATAGATCCCAGTCCATGTAGCAATTCAGTCAGTGCTGTTACACAGTGCATTTCATCTGAGCACAATAATTTTAGTGCAGAAAGCCCCACAAAACATATAAAAATCTCAGTATATCTAAGTAGATTTTAGATAGCAATTTTCTAAACCATATAGAAATCATAATTGAAGGTATACTCGTCCTGATATACTATTTCATATCGTGGAATAATAAAAAAGAAAAATTTCATTCAGATGGGAATTAGTAAAGTAAAGTTACTTGTGGTGAACACTGGGCATAGCTTTATTATTTTTTTACAGATTTCTGCAGCCATGTACCTTTTCAACAATCTGTTAATAGTACTGAATAATACCTGCTGTGATTAATCATCAGAAAGAAAAGATCTGCCATGAAACTTTCATAGAAAACATTCTATTTCACAAGTTTTCTTTCTGCCAGTATTACAGATTCTTGCTTTTGATACAACTGTTTGTAAATACTGTAAATATTGAAAAAATTGATGGATTACTGGTGTTCTCCAGTCTCCTAAGTCACAGGTAAAAGATTGTTTTTCTCCTCATGATCTGTAAATCATACTGAAGTTGTAAACTGCTGTGATTTGAAAATGTCTTGTATTTTCATGATAGCTTAACTGCCGAATATAGGATTTAATTGCATGTGTCTATTCCGAATATGCAAACAAATCAGTTAAAAATATGGTCATTATAGTAGGCCTAATGTGAGCTACATATTATTTCTTGAAGATTATTAATTTAATGTACTGGTATACGATGTTTTTCTGTTTTTGGAGAGTGTTCTCTAAATTTAAGACATGTGTTTATCTACGTAGTAATATATTTACTATCATTACTAGTGTATTTTGAAGTCTTCTTATCCAGTTTACTATTGTTTTATTACGTCTGTTACTTATAGGTCAGCTATCCAAAGGATTTATGGAGATTTATTCAATAGCAATGAAAATGTGTTCAGTTTGTATGCATAAGTATCATTTCCGTGTTATTACCGCCTTGATTCTTGTATATTTCTTGCGTGTATTCACGTTAGTCGGTGTAGGCTGTGCCATATATTAATGAATTAGGACCTGGGAATAGCTAAGTTTCCGTGATGCTTGGAATGCAACATTTCCGTACGGATCTTTTGTTTTCTAAAGCAGCACCGTTTTAACATTTTATTTTGGATGTAGAACATCTTTTCTTACCGTGTTATCCTGTATCGCGGAATAAAAATAACCTGTCGGGGGGTGTTTTCATTCGTGCGTAACTGAAGTTAATGCATGAATTCCAGACTACGATCTCCTCGTCGAGCTGTGAGGTGCCCGCAACATGATGATACGCGCATGGACAGGTCTTCCGCAGTCACAAGCTACTGCGCAGCCAACGGTGTAGGGCCTTGCGTAGAGCTAACCACTCCACCCCACCAAGTGCCAACGTTATGGATAGTGGAAGCCTTCACCTTCCACCCTTCCAATGGCTTTCATGGTTTGTACGGGGATGACTTTGCTTTTTGCTTTTTAAATATTAGTATTCATGTTTATTATTGTAACGGAATTATCCGTGGTAGTTAGAGGTGAAAGAAGGTGCTGGGTGGAATAGGTCTCAACAACGAAATTAAAATTAATTTAAAATTTAACAAAGGTTATATTTTCTTTTCGAGATCAAGAAATAACAAGTATAACAGGAACTCAGTTGTATATCAACAAGTTAAGAATGTACAATTACAGTTTATTAATGGATTTTGGGCTTCGAGCCCCAGATTCACAATCCCTGAGCAATGAGCCCAACTTTACTTATACACAAGGTTCAACAAAGGGGCAGAAAACCCCAATCAAGCCAAGGAGCATTTGCTCCCAATTACCCAGTTAAGCCTGCTCAAGGCACACAGAAAATACAATTTAAGAAGGAGCAACCCGCTCTCAAAGTTCAAGCCTATTCAAAGGCCACACCAAACTCTACCTTCAAGCTGCCCTCCAGGCACACAAGAACAGGGGTAAAAATATCCAACCTACTGAGGCCTATTCACTAAAGAAACAGGACAATAACATGGCCCCAAAATACCAACTTGAGTGGAGGCGTAACTTGCACTCCTAATACACCTTTTTAAAACCTATTTGGCTCTTAGGCCGCTTATGCAAGGGCTAATCCCATACTACGGAGGTGACATAATAGGAAAATGTATTACATTATGAAGCGAAGAAAAACGGTTATGAAAACGTACTCACCTCAAAAACAATATGAGAGGGAGCTCGAGAGGGTTAGGCACTCTCTATCCCGATTTGTAGTTAAAGACACGGAATTTATACCAAGTGTCTTTTACATTTTAAAGGAAGGTTACATGATAAAAGTTTCGAACCTGCCCCGAGGGTTAAACTGCTGAGCTAGCAAGAAATTAAGTTATTAAAAGGCCATTACCTTATGGAAGAACTGCTGCCCGAAGGAGGAGGCGCTTCCCGCCCTCTGCTACATAATCACACTAGGAAATATGTTACTGAAGTGGCCCGGAGACCAGAAAATCAGCAGTTTAAATACCCTCGTGGAACATTCGAGACCTTTCAAGAATGAGAACCCACACCCCTTCAACTTCATTGGCTAGGATCAAGCAACATATCCATATCGGAGAAGACGTACGTTATTGGTCAAAAATTAATTAGAGAAATTTGGGGTTGGCTAAATTCAAAACAAACGGAAAGAGAAGGGTTATACTGCCAACCCAAAAAAATGACTGAAAGAAATTTAACAAAGAACAAACTTATGAACACAAAATTTCTCAGAAAAACAGTTCCTTCACTTCGCACTAGGGTACACAATTGTAGTTCTTCAGTAGTGCCATCTAAAAGAGAATGTTCACACTTCTCACTACAGAGAAAACAAATATAAATCGAAAAAGACACAGTTCATAACTCTTCAAAATTTACAATAGCGACATCTTCTGAGAAACTTTAGAATTAACATGGTGGTTAAAGTTCAGGCTTCCTCCAGTAGAGGAGTTTCAACTGGCGCAATGTTTGAATTAGCGGCGTGGAGGTGTACCGCCCGGTACATACCCCCGCCCCAAAAGTCCTTCCAAGGGGAGACAACGAAGAACACCAAATTTTGTTTTAAAACAAGGTCCAAGTTATGATGTTGATATAGAAATTAATTGCAGAAGGATTTACAAACAAGTTTTCTTAAATTGGTTGGATCCAGTTTCAAAATTCTTTGTAGTAGCTTTTGATGTAATGTCTTTATGCTTGTAGTAGTTGGATTCAGAAGGAAAAACTTTTAATTCTTGAAAGGAAAAAAAATTCTAAGTCCACCAAATGTTGCAGTTGAATCCAAAAATGTAGTAATTGTTGATATGAAATGTCCATGTAGCTGATTAAGTATATTAATTGATGGCGAGACCAGTCGCAGCCGCTTGTGTCCAGAGGAGGCCGCTCGGACCCCTCAAGTACCCTGAGATACCGCTCTCCCGCACTATGAGACGGGTAGTGGTGCTGAAGCACTCCGCACACGCGGCGAATGTTTACAGACCGCGGGCAAGTTGCAGGAGGTGCCCCGCACATCAGCCTTGGCCGGGAGGGGGGCTCCAGCTCGCCGTACACTGGTTGACCTCACTGAAGTAGATAGGGCCCGTGCTCTACTCCAGTAGCGGCACGGCGCCGCGCGGCTGCGGGGGCACTGAAACATTCAGATCTCGGCGGCAGAATTTGTTGGACAATAATGATTTTCGGGTACAGTACTTGTGGTGGAGCTGAGGTGCCAGCGGCCTGGAAATATTTATTTCATTTTAATTAGCCACTGTGTGTTTGAGCAGGAGACGGGAGCGTGGTAATGGCCATGGCAAGGACAGGATAGCAGTTTAACTGGTCGGGGGAGGTTGTACAATGAACATTAGGAAACAAAGAACATAATTCCAAGGGCAGAAGGCCTCAAAATGAAACCAAAAATATAACCTTCAGATTTCTTTCAAAATGTAACTGTACCAGGCGGTACACCTCCACGCAATTAATTTTAAAATGTGCGCCAATTGAAACTCCTCTGCTGGAGGAAGTCTGAACTTTATTGACGGTGTTAATTTTCTACCTTCTCAGAAGATGTCACCACGTGGAAAAGTTTGAGTTTTTGAACTGTGTCATTTTTGATGTGTTTTTGTTTCACTTGTAGTTAGAAGTGTGAACTTTCCCTTCTAGAGGACACTACTGAAGATCAACAACGGTGCACTCTAGTGCGAAGTGAAAGAACTGTTTTTTGGAGAAAATTTAATTTCAAGAGTTCGTTCTTTGTTAAATTTCTTTCAGTCATTGTTTAAGTTGGCAATATTCACCCCTTCTTTCCCCTTGTGTTGAACCTAACCAATCCCGAATTTCTTAAATTAATTTCTATCCAATCAGATGTATCTTCCCCCAACTTGAATATGTGGGAGTGTTTGTGGGAGGGTGTTTTCATTCCCCTAACGCCTAGAAACTTCCGCGAGAGTATTTAAACTGCTGATTTTTGGGTCTCTCGGCCACTTCTGTTCCATCTTTCAGTGTGTTAAGTACATAGCAGGGGGCGGGAAGCGCCTCTTTCTTCGGCAGCGGTCAACAACAAGGTAATGGCCGATTAATAAATTCTTTCTTTGCTAGCTCAGCAGTTTAACTTTCGGGGCGGGTTCTAAGCGTTCCACTATGTAACCTTTTCCTAAAATGTAACTTCTCTTTTCATCTATTCTCTTGTAAAGCTACATACTGGGATAGAGAGTGCTAACCCTCTCGAGCTCCCACTCACATTGTCTTGAGGTGAACTTATTTTCTCAACCAATTCTTCCGTAATGTAATGTAAATTGTTATTTTCTTAAGTCACCTCTGTAGTATGGGATTAGCCCTTGCACTAACGGCCTAAGGCCAAGTAGGTCTTAAACAAAGTGTATTAGGAGTGCAAGTTCGCCTCCCCTCAAATTGTATTTTAGAGGTCATGTATTAACCTTCTTGTCATTTAATAGACCTCAGTAGGTTGGGTATTTTACCCCTGTGTATATGTCCTTTGAGGACAGCTTAAAGGTGGAGTTTGGTGTGGCCTGGGAGAGGCTTAAATTTGAGAGCGAGTGGCTCTTTTGAAAATTGTATATTGTATGCCTCGAGGAGGCTTTTCAGTGTAATTTGGAGCAAGGGCTCCTAGGTATGAATGGGGTTTTCTGCCCCTCTGTTAAAATTGTGTTTGGGGTAAAACTGAGCTGATTGCCCAAGAATTATGTTTCTGACTTTTGAAGCCCCAAATGGGGTACCTATGTAAATGTATTTTTCAACCGTGTTTCGGCTACTAAGTACCTGTTCTATTTGTTGTTACCTAATTTTGCAAAGAAAATATAACCTTGTTAAATTTTAAAATTAATTTCACTTTAGTAGCTTGAGACCTATTCACCACCCAGCACCTTCTTTCATGCATAACTACCACCAAAACACGGTAACAGTAACAAAAATAAAAACCAGCTAAGTTAGTGCGGAAATTACACAGGTTTCACCTGGGACAGGTGAACCCTAAATATCCTCTCGGTGGCTGGATTACTTAATAACAACGTGACCGGCGTAAGAAAATCTACAATTATGCACGGCCCATGACATCTGGGGGCAAGCTTGCCCGCGGGAACAAAATTCTTGACCATCACCTGGTCACCTACCTTCAAATTGGTGGGTCTCCGTCCACGATCATATCTTTCCCTAACCTTTTCATGAGACACTTTAAGATTGGCTTTAGCCTTCTTCCAAAGATCTTTAATATTATCTGGATCTATTGTCTCAGGTAGAATATCACTAAGAGACCAAAGGTTAGAGAGCGGCGTGTTGGGTACAAACTTGAACATCAAGGAAGCTGGAGTAAACTTATGAGATTCATGAACCGCCGAATGCAAAGCAAAAGCTAACCAATGCAGGGATGTGTCCCACCTAGAATGATCGTCGTGATGATAGGCAATAAGGGCCGATCTTAGATTACGGTTGACCCTTTCCGCTAGAGATGGTTGAGGATAGTAAGCAGATGTTGTTACATGCGATATGGACAGGTCAAAACAGAATTTACGAAAGAGATTGGATGTGAAAGCTTTAGCATTATCAGACACAATATATTGTCACGGACCGAAAGAAGCAAAAATGGAATTTAAACAAGTAATGGTGCACTGAGCGGTAGCCAGCTTAGTTGGAAATAACCAAGAAAATCTTGTAAAACCATCTACACATACAAGGATGAACTTGTTGGCATTCTCCTTTGACTGGGGGAAGGGTCCTACGTAATCGATGTAGATACGTTCCATGGGGCGCGACGCTTGATGAGAGGACAAAAGCCCTTGCTTAGTTGACATGGTAGGTTTACTAAGCCAGCATGATTTACAAGATTTTACCAATTCACGGATTTCTCCGTCCATACCCTTCCAGATGAACATTTCACGAATCTTTTCACGGGTTTTGAAGATGCCTAAATGCCCTCCTAATGGGGTCTCATGATAGTACTTGAAGATCATTGGTACAAGAACAGCTGGAACTACAACGTTCATCATCTGATCATGCCTCGACGGGCAACATAAAACACCATTCCTCAATACATAAGGGACGACATGTTCCCCAGAAGAAAGGGTTTCCATAATGGGAGCCAGCACTGGATCTTCACGCTGATATTTTTCAATATCCCTAAACAACATGGGAGCATTAGTCAGAATGGCATTAACCTCAGATAGAATGGACTCGGGAGGTGAAGAACCATCATCCAGATCCGGGGTCTCTACATCATTAGAAAACATACGGCTTAGTCCGTCAGCAACCACGTTTTCAGTACCTCTGATATGCCTAACATCAAATTGGAAGGCCGAAATTCGGATGGCTCAGCGGGCTATACGACCAGTACGACGCGGCCTACCTAAGACCCAACTTAAGGCTTGGTTATCGGTCTCCAAGTCAAATTTGACATGTTCCAGATAGAGACGGAACTTTTCTAAAGCAAATAAGACTGCCAAACCTTCGAGCTCATAGATGGAATATTTGGCTTCTTGAGCCGATAGAGTCCTAGATGCATAGGCGATGGGTCGCCTCCCTAGTTCAGTCTCTTGAAGAGGGACTGCAGCTACCGCCGACGACGACGCGTCGGTTTGGACGATGGATTTCTTGGAGAAATCGGGCATGGCCAGAACAGGGGCGTTACACAGAGCTAATTTGAGATCTTCAAAAGCGGCTTGTTGAGAAGGTCCCCACTCAAATTTGACTCCTTTCCTACGAAGTAAGTTCAAGGGCGCCGCTCTATTGGTGAAATTGGGAATAAATTTCCTGAAGAAATTCACCATACCAATGAACCTAGCAATACCTTTGATGTCCTTGGGGGGGCTTGAAATCACGGATGGCCTGTGTTCTAGAGTGATCGACTGCAACACCATCAGGCGACACAATATGCCCTAGGAATGACATGGAGGGCTTAGCGAAGGCAACCTTGGACAACTTCACAGTTAACCCAGCCTTACGGAGGCGATTGAGGACTTCTCGCAGATGATCTAAGTGTTCTTCGAAGGTCTCCAAAAATACGACGACATCATCAAGATAGTGGTACAAGTACTCAAACTTGATGTCGGAGAAGACCCTGTCTAGCAGTCTAGTGAGTACAGCTGCTCCCGTGGGGAGCCAGAAAGGCACGCGGTTGTATTCATACAAATTCCAATCCGTGGCAAACGCTGTAAGATGTTTAGATTCTTCAGCCAAAGGAATTTGATTATAGGCCTGATTCAGATCCAAGATGGTAAAGAACTTAGCCTTCCGAAACCATGAAAAACAAGAGTGAAGGTCTGGAAGGGGCACAGATTGTAACACCATCTTCCGATTGAGAGCCCTATAATCAATCACAGGCCTGAAGCCAGCTTAGGGTTTCGGGACTAGAAAAATAGGCGAAGAATACGCCGACTTAGAGGGGCGAATAATACCATCCTTTAACATTTGATCGATGATTTCTTTCAATGCCTTCATTTTCTGTGGAGATAGCCTATAAGGTGGAAAACGGACAGGAATCGAATCCGTGACCTCAATTTTGTATTCAATAAGGTCAGTAACACCAAGAGTATCCGAGAACACTTCTGGAAACGACTGACACAGCTTACGAATACTATCAGCCTGCTCCTCAGGTAGATGTCTAAGATCTAACAACATCTCATCCTGGGTAGGCGAAACAGATGAACATGTTACAGAACTACATTTTAACAAAGGGATTTTGGAATTACTATCGAATTTGAAAGAGCACGACTTGCTCTGAAGGTCGAGCACTAGACCGGTGTGAGAAATGAAATCAGCTCCCAATATAATGGGGCAAGACAAGTGCTTGGCCACAAACAGTTTAAATTTCCAAGTAAATTTAGATATACGAATTTTGGCATACAGAAAACCTAAAGTTTCTAATGGAGAGGAATTTGCGGAAACATATTGAACCGAAGTCGAACAAAAATCAGGATGACTACAAACAGTTTTCAATTTGGAGTACCATTCAGCCGAAATAATAGAACAAACACTGCCAGAATCTAATAGAGCTGTTACAGGTTCATTATTTAATTCAATTTTGAGAAAAGGCACAGGTGCGGGGGTATCCGCCGCAATCCTAAGACATTCTTTGGGACTTTCAAAAGATAAATTTGAAGCCTGAGTTTTCCCTGAAATTTCGATATGTTTACTTGGGGCTGAGCCTCGGGAAGATGGGTTAGCCGACTCAGCCGAGGCCACTAGTCACTTATGATTGTTGGTGGAGGTTGCACCCGAAGTTGAGCAGGAGGGGGTGCTGTTAGCATTAGGGCAGTTCTTGGCAATATGGGAGAACGCGCCGCATTTAAAGCAGCCTTGGGATGAACCTGCTCCAGTATTAGTCCTACTAGATTTGATCAATGGACATTTATTGCGAAGATGGTCAGGCGACCCGCAAGCGTAACATTTACGGGGTGTGATGGATCGGCGAGGATGAGGCCGAAAACTACTAGAGGATGGAGGGGGTTCTTTCGCGACACGCAGTGTATCGGCGTATCTAACTCCTTCGGCTGAGACAGCCATAGCCTCTAACTCGTCAAAAGTTTGCGGACGCGACGCAAAACACAAGAATGAGCGGTATGATGGAGAAATACCTTCCACTATGGCCTGAACAATTTGATCTTCGGGAAAATGAAGGGCAAATACCCTAGTGTAAAACTTAATGTCTTGGATGAGGTCTGCTAAATTTTCATCCAACCGTTGTACTCGGTAGTAGTACTTTTGAATGAGCGAAGACCTAGCTCGGGCGGGGATAAAATTTGCCAACAGATGGGCATGGAAGTCTTCTATGGATGACTGTTCCGCAATTGCCCTAACTATTTTGTCTGAGAGGACACCAATGGAATAAGGGTAAATTATCTGAAGGGTTTGACACGGAGACAGAGAAAAAACAAGGGCATGATCTTGGAATTCAACTAAATCCCTTAAGAAAGCAATAACATCAGTAGTGGAGTTAACAGAAAACTTGGAAATACCTCTAACATAGCTAATGGATGGGGTAAACTGCTGAAACCAGGTGACATAGTAGAAGGGGGCCTAATTGGCGGAGAAGCAGATTCCGAAGGTGCCCTATTTAACACAAAGGGTGGAATGGACGTGCGACGATCGGACTCGGTTCCTAATGGGGCAGATGTTCGTTGTGTAGTCGCCTCAGTACTACTTCCTTCCTCTTTAGAGGAATCCTCCACATTTACAATATTTACTACCATAGGCTGGTCGACTTTAGGAATAGCAGATCCAGATAACAAATGGCTAACTTTGCTAGACATTTTAGACAAGTTTTCGGCAAGGGCACTAGCTTCCTTACCCTGAAGGTCATTTAACTTCAGAGACAATAGGTCACACACCCTATTATAAAAATGGTACAACCTAGCCTGTACTCTTTTGAGTTGATTAGGAGATGGATCACTTACTTCAAAAAAACTAACTACAGATGCTAGCTCAGTAGTATTATCATTGATCGTGGAGAGAGCGTCGTCAATGCCTTTTTCTCCCAAAGTCGGGATGGTAATAGGCAAATCAAGGGAATCTTTTAGCTTATTAGTGTCTATCGCAACCGTGCCTCCAGATTGAACATTTCTAATGGTTAATTCATAGATTAATTCCTCCTTGCGCAAGTAGCCAGGGTGGAGGACTTCGCGAGAGCCGGACATGATGACAAAAAAATTAAAAGTTTTGAAAAATTAGAAAGAAAAGTCCAGCGACAGAGAAAATTGTTAGAGTTCGAAAGCAAAGCAATGTTTAGCCGTCAAAAGAGGCTAAATTGAGACCCATTCAACCACGCTCTACTACCACTTTTTACCGAATTATCCGTGGTAGTTAGAGGTGAAAGAAGGTGCTGGGTGGAATAGGTCTCAACGACGAAATTTAATTTAAAATTTAACAAAGGTTATATTTTCTTTTCGAGATCAAGAAATAACAAGTATAACAGGAACTCAGTTGTATATCAACAAGTTAAGAATGTACAATTACAGTTTATTAATGGATTTTGGGCTTCGAGCCCCAGATTCACAATCCCTGAGCAATGAGCCCAACTTTACTTATACACAAGGTTCAACAAAGGGGCAGAAAACCCCAATCATGCCAAGGAGCATTTGCTCCCAATTACCCAGTTAAGCCTGCTCGAGGCACACAGAAAATACAATTTAAGAAGGAGCAACCCGCTCTCAAAGTTCAAGCCTATTCAAAGGCCACACCAAACTCTACCTTCAAGCTGCCCTCCAGGCACACAAGAACAGGGGTAAAAATATCCAACCTACTGAGGTCTGTTCACTAAAGAAACAGGACAATAACATGGCCCCAAAATACCAACTTGAGTGGAGGCGTAACTTGCACTCCTAATACACCTTTTTAAAACCTATTTGGCTCTTAGGCCGCTTATGCAAGGGCTAATCCCATACTACGGAGGTGACACGATAGGAAAATTTATTACATTATGAAGAGAAGAAAAACGGTTATGAAAACGTACTCACCTCAAAAACAATATGAGAGGGAGCTCGAGAGGGTTAGGCACTCTCTATCCCGATTTGTAGTTAAAGACACGGAATTTATACCAAGTGTCTTTTACATTTTAAAGGAAGGTTACATGATAAAAGTTTAGAACCTGCCGCGAGGGTTAAACTGCTGAGCTAGCAAGAAATTAAGTTATTAAAAGGCCATTACCTTATGGAAGAACTGCTGCCCGAAGGAAGAGGCGCTTCCCGCCCCCTGCTACATAATCACACTAGGAAAGATGTTACTGAAGTGGCCCGGAGACCAGAAAATCAGCAGTTTAAATACCCTCGTGGAACATTCGAGACCTTTCAAGAATGAGAACCCACACCCCCCTCAACTTCATTGGCTAGGATCAAGCAACATATCCATATCGGAGAAGACGTATGTTATTGGTCAAAAATTAATTAGAGAAATTCGGGATTGGCTAAATTCAAAACAAACGGAAAGAGAAGGGTTATACTGCCAACCCAAAAAAATGACTGAAAGAAATTTAACAAAGAACAAACCTATGAACACAAAATTTCTCAAAAAACAGTTCCTTCACTTCGCACTAGGGTACACAATTGTAGTTCTTCAGTAGTGTCATCTAAAAGAGAATGTTCACACTTCTCACTACAGAGAAAACAAATATAAATCGAAAAAGACACAGTTCATAACTCTTCAAAATTTACAATAGCGACATCTTCTGAGAAACTTTAGAATTAACATGGTGGTTAAAGTTCAGGCTTCCTCCAGTAGAGGAGTTTCAACTGGCGCAATGTTTGAATTAGCGGCGTGGAGATGTACCGCCCGGTACAATTATGTTTGTTTATTCATACCCCTGCTTTGTAATTCAGTGACCATGGAATGGCTCTAAATGTTGTAAATTATATTTACTTGTAATTATTTCCTTTTTCCTTATTGCACACGTTTGTTGTTATTATTACTACTACTACATATCGCTTAACATGTAAATAAACTAATATTTTATACAGTAAATAATGCTTATCTCTTTGGATTCATTTTTTTTCGTTGTCATATTCTCTTTGCTATGACAACATGACTTCTTTATGATATAAATATAAAATAAAAGTATTTCTTCCCAAACATATTTGTTAAGCGCGCACCAATCAGAGAACCAACTAGGGTAGTACCTCTTACTAAGGTGCATAATGTTTTTGCATACATGTATAATTGAAGAATTGAAGATCCATATACAGGTAAGTGGGTCGCCCGTGTGGTAGGCCTATTACGCGTCATAGGAAACTGAGTGAACTGGCTGTGCAGTTTGATCACATTGCTGTAAGCTTGGTTTCAGGAGATGGTGATGGATTCGAACCCCACAGTCGGCAGGTCTGAAGTTTTTTTTTCGCAGTCATTTTCATTTCAGGCCAGTGCTGTGTCTGTACGCTTATTTACATTTTAAACATTTTAAATCCTAGCCCTCTTTCCTATCCCATTCTTGCCTCACAACCTGTCTTTATGTGATTTAAGCCAATATATATGTAAAAATCTGGTAATGTTGTTTGACTCATAGTGCTCCTGTACATTGGTTTCCGTAATGTTGTAAGCTTGAGATACACCAACTTGTGAGCTGAAAATATGTTTAAAATGCCAAATGCCGAAAACCGTAAAAGTACTTAGTGGGATGTAAAGCTGTTAGCATTATTATTAAAAGGAAAGACATATGTCTTATGTGGTAAGTCCTTGAAATTGCAGAAATCGCAATGAATTATACAATCTGTATTCCCTCCCCCCTTCCTTTAAGAATGCAGTTATAGTAATGCATACATCAGAATAAAGGCAGGAAATGCTTAAAATTAATTTAAGCGAGTGAAAGAGAGAATGTATGACTAGCTCAGGTTGGTGGATTCGAGTTCGGCGGTATTTGAAAGTGCTCAAATACGCCAGCCTCATGTCTAGATCTACTGGTACATAAAGAACTCTTGCGGGCGAAATACTGGCACCTCGGCGTATGTGAAAACGATAGAAGTAGATAGTAGAACTAATATTCAATTCTGCAGTGAGCTTGAAAGCTGACCTAATTTCCGTTCACGTAGCTTGGCACATTAGTGTTCCTATATGGTGGGTTCGAGTCCGGCGGTATTTGAAAGTGCTCAAATACGCCAGTCTCATGTCTAGATCTACCGGTGCATGAAATAACTCTTGCGGGACGAAAGTTTGGCAGTAGAACTTATTACATTATTATTTTCAAATCCGCAGTGAACTTGAAAGCTGACCTAATTTCCGTTCGCGGAGCTTGGCACATTAGTATTCCTATATGTTTCCTGATAACCTTGAAGATATAACCAGCCTGCAGGCTGAAAATATGCCCAATAATCTCTCTCCTTACTGGTTACCAGTATTGAAGAGAGAAGGAAATGTTCGCGCAAAAGGAAGGGAAGTCATTGGATGTCTGGATCTTTCGAAAATCACACTGCAAAGACTCATTAAATAAATTGCATCGTTTAACACGCCCCTCTTTTCAAGATTATGGTTATAGTACTTCTACTGTATATCAAAATAAAGACAGATATATGTAACATTAATTTGAGTGAGAAAGGGTGTTTATTTCCTTAATTCCTCATTGAGCGTGGAAACCGATTTAATTATGAATATCTTGATTTATTTCATCTTAACTTTTATCATTTACTAGGGTAGGGAAACATTCATTATCGGTGTTTACATTGAGGTTAGTTTGTTATGGTTATATCTGGTGATTTTAATATGTAACCAGGCAGGTTTGGCAGCAGTGATCAGCCATTACAAAAAAAAGAGAAAAGAAGACCATCGGGCGGCGATATTTACTTTCTGGGATATTTCCTTACGCGGCGATTACTTATAGTAAAGGGCATAGGGGTGCAGTCCCAAACACTTCTCACACAAACTGATGGTGCACTGATGAGAAAGCACATTCTAGTGATCACAAACATGTACTGCAGTCCAGCTAGAGAGACAAGACCTCTACTACAGGAAAACTCAAATGAAACGGAGCATATGCTCCAAGAAATCAGAGCAGGAAAGATCGACGAAGCGACACTTCTCATAGAGGACTACATAAAAGAAGCGACCGAATCAATCAATCAATCAATCAATACTGATCTGCATTTAGGGCAGTCGCCCAGGTGGCAGATTCCCTATCTGTTGCTTTCCTAGCCTTTTCCGAAATGATTTCAAAGAAATTGGAAATTTATTGAACATCTCCCTTGGTAAGTTATTCCAATCCCTAACTCCCCTTCCTATAAATGAATATTTGCCCCAGTTTGTCCTCTTGAATTCCAACTTTATCTTCATATCGTGATCTTTCCTACTTTTATAAACGCCATTCAAACCTATTCGTCTACTAATGTCATTCCACGCCATCTCTCCGCTGACAGCTCGGAACATACCACTTAGTCGAGCAGCTCTTCTTCTTTCTCTCAATTCTTCCCAACCCAAACATTGCAACATTTTTGTAACGCTACTCTTTTGTCGGAAATCACCCAAAACAAATCGAGCTGCTTTTCTTTGGATTTTTTCCAGTTCTTGAATCAGGTAATCCTGGTGAGGGTCCCATACACTGGAACCATACTCTAGTTGGGGTCTTACCAGAGACTTATATGCACTCTCCTTTACATCCTTACTACAACCCCTAAACACCCTCATAACCATGTGTAGAGATCGGTACCCTTTATTTACAATCCCATTTATGTGATTACCCCAGTGAAGATCTTTCCTTATATTAACACCTAGATATTTACAATGATCCCCAAAAGGAACTTTCACCCCATCAACGCAGTAATTAAAACTGAGAGGACTTTTCCTATTTGTGAAACTCACAACCTGACTTATAGCCCCGTTTATCAACATACCATTGCCTGCTGTCCATCTCACAACATTTTCGAGGTCACATTGCAGTTGCTCACAATCTTGTAACTTATTTATCACTCTATAGAGAATAACATCATCCGCAAAAAGCCTTACCTCCGATTCCACTCCTTTACTCATATCATTTATATATATAAGAAAACATAAAGGTCCGATAACACTGCCCTGAGGAACTCCCCTCTCAACTATTACAGGGTCAGACAAAGCTTCACCTACTCTAACTCTCTGAGATCTATTTTCTAGAAATATAGCAACCCATTCAGTCACTCTTTTGTCTAGTCCAATTGCACTCATTTTTGCCAGTAGTCTCCCATGATCCACCCTATCAAATGCTTTAGACATGTCAATCGCGATACAGTCCATTTGACCTCCAGAATCCAAGATATCTGCTATATCTTGCTGGAATCCTACAAGTTGAGCTTCAGTGGAATAACCTTTCCTAAAACCGAATTGCCTTCTATCAAACCAGTTATTAATTTCACAAACATGTCTAATATAATCAGAAAGAATGCCTTCCCAAAGCTTACATACAATGCATGTCAAATTTACTGGCCTGTAATTTTCAGCTTTATGTCTATCACCCTTTCCTTTATACACAGGGGCTACTATAGCAACTCTCCATTCATCTGGTATAGCTCCTTCGACCAAACAATAATCAAATAAGTACTTCAGATATGGTACTACATTCCAACCCATTGTCTTTAGTATATCCCCAGAAATCTTATCAATTCCAGCCGCTTTTCTAGTTTTCAACTTTTGTATCTTATTGTAAATGTCATTGTTATCATATGTAAATTTTATTACTTCTTTGGCCTTAGTCTCTTCCTCTATCTCGACATTATCCTTTTAACCAACAATCTTTACATACTGCTGACTGAATACTTCTGCCTTTTGAAGATCCTCACATACACACTCCCCTTGTTCATTAATTATTCCTGGAATGTCCTTCTTGGAACCTGTTTCTGCCTTAAAATACCTATACATACCCTTCCATTTTTCACTAAAATTTGTATGACTGCCAATTATGCTTGCCATCATGTTATCCTTAGCTGTCTTCTTTGCTAGATTCAATTTTCTAGTAAGTTCCTTCAATTTCTCCTTACTTCCACAGCCATTTCTATTTCTTTCCAGTCTGCACCTCCTTCTTAGTCTCTTTATTTCTCTATTATAATAAGGTGGGTCTTTACCATTCCTTACCACCCTTAAAGGTACAAACCTGTTTTCGCATTCCTCAACAATTTCTTTAAACCCATCCCAGAGTCTGTTTACATTTTTATTTACCGTTTTCCACCGATCATAGTTACTTTTTAGAAACTGCCTCATGCCTGCTTTATCAGCCATATGGTACTGCCTAACAGTCCTACTTTTAAGACCTTCCTTTCTATCGCATTTATTTTTAACTACCACAAAAACAGCTTCATGATCACTAATACCATCTATTACTTCAGTTTCCCTATAGAGCTCATCTGGTTTTATCAGCACTACATCCAGGATATTTTTCCCTCTGGTTGGTTCCATCACTTTCTGAATTAGCTGTCCTTCCCATATTAACTTATTTGCCATTTGTTGGTCATGCTTCCTGTCGTTCGCATTTCCTTCCCAATTTACATCTGGCAAATTCAGATCTCCCGCTACAATCACATTTCTTTCCATGTCGTTTCCCACATAGCTGACTATCCTATCAAATAATTCCGAATCCACATCAGTGCTACCCTTTCCCGATCTGTACACTCCAAATATATCAAGTTGCCTATTATCTTTAGAAATGAGCCTTACACCTAGAATTTCATGTGTCTCATCTTTAACTTTTTCGTAGCTTACAAATTCTTCTTTCACCAGAATGAAAACTCCCCCTCCCACCTTTCCTATCCTATCTCTACGATACACACTCCAGTGTCGTGAGAAAATTTCTGCATCCATTATATCATTTCTCAGCCATGATTCAACTCCTATTACAATATCTGGTAAATATATATCTATTAAATTAATTCTATTCCTTTCTTTACAATACTTCTACAGTTCAGCACTAACAATTTTATGTCATCCCTGCTTGATTTCCAGTTCCCTGTACCCTTATCACCGCTCCCTAGGTCATCCCGTTTCCCTGAATGTACCTCCCTATTACCCTTCCAAACAAATTTCCTAACTTATACGTACCACTGCGGTTTAAATGAAGGCCATCCGAGCGCAGATCCCTATCTCCTACCCACCCATTAGGATCTAGAAATTTCACTCCCAGTTTCCCACATACCCACTCCATAGTCTGATTTAAATCCCCAATCACCCTCCAGTCAGTATCCCTCCTACACAGTATTCCACTAATAACAATCTCCGCTTTCTTAAACTTCACCCGTGCTGCATTTACCAGATCCCACACATCTCCAACTATGTTGGTACTTATATCAGCTTGCCTTACGTTGTTGGTACCAACGTGAAACACTACCACCTTCTCCTTCCCCTCCTCCCTCTCTTCTACTTTCCTCAACATCTGCCTCAACCTAATTCCTGGATAACATTCTACCCTGGTTCCCTTTCCTCCACACACTTTCCCCACGTGTCTAACGATGGAATCCCCCATGACCAGAGCCTCAACCCTACCCACCTCATTTGATCCCCTCCCCTCCTGGTCAGCCCTATCTTTCCTGATAGCTGCAGAAGCTACTTCCTCCTCCCTTTTCTCCTTCCCATGACCCTGTTCCACCTGTCTTTTCCTATCCTCTACTCTACATTTCCCTTTCCTACCTTTTCCCTTCCTCCTACTTCCATGCATCTCAGCAACAGTTCCCTGTCCCTCATCTTCCCTCGGTTGTTCTACCTGGAGTGACTCATACCGATTTCGCACAGACACCTGTCCTGAATTCTGATCCTGAATAGAGCCCTTGGCCTGCAATCTCCTTCCCCTTAGAACATTAGACCACCTGTCTTCTACAACTCCTCCCTTTCCTTCCCCTCCCTCTTGTACACCTACTGTAACCTGTACATTGTTTGAGGGAGTCCTATCTTCCTTCCTGTCTTCTGTGAGAATCCTAATTATCTCCCTCAAACTTTCCAACTCCTCCCTCATACCCCTCAATGCCTCACCACAACCACAATAAGCACACTCGCGCTCCTTAGCCATTCTTTACGGGGGGAAAATTATAAATTAAAAAAGATGAAGTAACTTATTTGCAAAAAATATAAATGAACGGAGGGATATATTGTCTGGGATAGTACACAACAATAAGGTAATTAATATACGACTACACTACAATACTACTTAGTCGTGCTCTATTTTTTTTAATCCTACAACCCCTAACAGG
Organism: Anabrus simplex; assembly: GCF_040414725.1. Taxonomy (NCBI): domain Eukaryota; kingdom Metazoa; phylum Arthropoda; class Insecta; order Orthoptera; family Tettigoniidae; genus Anabrus; species Anabrus simplex. The sequence goes on from NC_090265.1 coordinate 1,750,195,603, forward strand.
ATAAAAACTGCTGTTAATTACTGAATATCGAAAGTAATACACAAGAACTACACAATTCCAAACTGCAATTAAGCCTATCCTAATTTCAACAATATTTTAGTAAGAGTTTCTACGGATACCTCTACTACACCAGTACTACACAAATATTTTACAATAATAATAATGGAATGGTAACCGTAAAGCCAAAGAGTGGTTCGACAGTGAGTGCTTCCAAGTAAGGCAAGCAACTTTGAAGAAAATGCGAGTAGCCAGACAAAGTATGGACGTCGTCCACCTAGCAGAATATCAATTTGCTAGAAAAGCATACAAAACTCTTTTGAAGGAAAAGAAAGCCAGTTACACTGAAGTACAATATCAGAAGCTAATGAAGGAAATCAAGGAAAACCCTTACAAAGCAGTGCGTCCAAGCCAACCAAGATTCCCAGCAGACATACCAATGGAGATCTGGGAGGTATACATGGAAAATATACTATGAAAACAGGACTTAACACCTACAATGGAAGGAGAAGTTAAACCATGCAGTACTTTCACTCAAGAAGAAGCCGTAAGAAAAGTGATCTCAAGTGTAAAATATAACATTCCAATTGTATGGAGAAAATCTATATATAAAATAAGAGTTTTGTCTGCACATTGCTCAGAATTTGAAGAAAATGGTTTCTGTATCGGTCATGTCCACAGTAACAAGGAAATGTACTTTTTATTTTTCCGTAATGTCTGTCTGTCTGTCTGTCTGTCTGTCTGTCTGTCTGTCTGTCTGTCTGTCTGTCTGTCTGTCTGTCTGTACACGCATCACGAGAAAACGGCTGAAGAGAATGTAATGAAAATCGGAATGTAAAGTCGGATGATGAACCACTACAATCTAGGCTATAGATTATTTTATTCATGCTGCGTGAAATGGTAGTTTAGGGGAAGGCCTGAAATGTAATTCTCAAATATTTATGTTATTAGTGGTCGTGTCTTAATAAAAATCGGTATGCAAAGTCGGCGTAATAAGTCGATATAATCTAGGCCATAAATAATTGTATTCACGCTGAGTGAAATGGCAGTTTAGGGAAATGCCTAAAATTTAATTTTCAAATATTTATATTATTAGTGGTCGTATTTTAACGGAAATCAGTAGACAAAGATGGGAAATAAACTCTACAATACAGGCTATACAAAATTGTATTCACGCTGAGAAAAATGGTAGTTTAGGGGTAGGCGTAAAATTTAATTCTCAAATATTTATTATATTAGTGGTCGTATCTTCACGAAAATTGGTATGCAAAGTCGGGGAATAAGTCGCTATAATCAAGGCTATCAATAATTTCATTCACACTGAGTGAAATGGTAGTTTAGGGTAAGGCCTGAAATGTAATCTATATATATATAAAATAAGAGTTTTGTCTGTACATTGCTCAGAATTAGAAGAGAATGTTATTTCTGTATCTGTCATGTTCACAGTAACAAGGAAATGCATTTTTTTACTTTTCCATAATTTCTGTCTGTCTGTCTGTCTGTCTGTCTGTCTGCCTGCCTGCCTGTCTGTCTGTCTGTCTGTCTGTCTGTCTGTCTGTCTGTCTGTCTGTCTGTCTGTCTGTCTGTCTGTCTGTCTGTCTGTCTGTCTGTCTGTCTGTACACGCATCACGAGAAAACGGCTGAAGAGAATTTAATGAAAATCGGTATGTCAAGTCGGGTGATGAACCACTACAATCTAGGCTATAAATTATTTTATTCACGCTGAGTGAAATGGTAGTTTAGGGGAAGGCCTGAAATGTAATTCTCAAATAAGTTATTTATGTTATTAGTGGTCGTATCGATAAATACTACATAACTAATCTAACTTTAGTTATGTCGCAAGTTAGTAGTAGGTATGTAAGAAGTTATTAAATTTCCGATCACTTATGTCTCATACATTGTTACCATACCGCACATCATCACAGAGATATTCATGAATTTGGATTTTTGTTACTAAGTCCATATCAGCGCCGAGTCACGAGAAAATGGGTAAACAGAATTTAGCGAAAATAGATATGTAAAGTCTGAGAATAAGGAACTACAGTCTACGGTATAAATAATTTTGTAAGACGCCCGAATATCATAGAGTCGAAAGAAAACTAATGTGAAGGCCTGCAATATAGAAAGCTCACAAACTTTATCAACAATAACATTACATTGACCATTGTTTGTTGTGATGTGCTTTTTGTCTTCTGTTTCCACTCATCCCCGATAGATAGGATTACTGCAGCGTACCGGTTTTTTTTAAAATTTGCTTTACGTCGCACCGACACATATAGGTCTTATGGCGGCGATGGGGTAGGAAAGGAATAGTGTTGTGAAGGAAGCAGCCTAGGCTTTAATTAAGGTACAGCCTGGTGTGACTGGTGTGAAAATGGGAAACCACGGAATACCATCTTCAGGGATGCCGGCAGTGGGGTTCGAATCCACTATCTCCTGGATGCAAGCTCACAGCTGCGCCTCTAATCACACGACCAACTCTCCTCGTCGTACCGATTATAGCAGCCTAGCTCTGGAAATTTGGACTGTTAGATCGGCACCGTAGTATTGTTCGTTGAAAATGAGAAAGTGTGCGGTTTTTCATTTGACCACGTATTTTATATGATAACATTGCTTTCAGTCGCTACATTCCTACTGACGTTTTTGTAATGACCTATGTAATTCAGTTAGGAAAACCGCCAAGTCAGTCTTTCTGAGAATCCCGTAGCGAAGCACGGGTACATCAGCTAGTCAGTTGTTAAGATGCTCTACAAAGGGAAAGGAGAAGTAAACAAACCGGAATCATATCGCGGAGTGGCTCTTGAATCAGCAGCTTTTAAGATTCTCACCAAACTGATAACTCAGAAAATCAATAGAATAGCAGACCCGCTTCTACCTGACGAACAGTTCGGATTTAGAGCCGGGAGATCGACTCTGATGGCAGTGGAATGCCTCCTGCAAGATATTCATGAAACAACCAGAAAAAAGCAAGGCAAAATGTTCGTTATATAAGACTACTCCAAGGCTTTTGATACAGTAGATAGGCGGAAACTTGTTAGAAACTAGAGGAAATCGTTGGTCGTATCTGGCTCACAAGACTTGTTACCAACATACTATCGGAGAACTATATTCAAATAAGTGACAATCTCTGCACGTCAATATGGATCCGGCAGACAAATGGGGTATTGCAGGGGGACTCACCAACTCCCCTGCTGTTCAATATCTCCGCACAGAATGCAATCAATGAAATCAAGAAGCAAACGCGGAAGGTTAACGCATATGTATATGCGGACGACATGGCTATTGCGTCTGAGAGTAAAGAGGAACTACAAGTTGCCATGGACTTAATCGTAGAGTGGGCAGAAGAAAATAAAATGGGCGTTAATGCGAACAAAACCGAATTGGTTGTTTTCAGGAGGAGAGGAAAATTATCTAAGGATGATTGTATCATATGTAAAGGACAATAGTTACGAATTAATAACCAATACAAATATCTGGGGATTACAATACAGGTAACAGGAACAACGTTCACAATACACCTAAAGGAGAGAGTCATCGCAGCTATACGAAGCATTAGTGATATTAAACACTTTCCACAGCTATCTTTGGGGACAGTCATGGCTCTGTTTAATACGAAAGTTGTTCCAACAGCCATATATGGTCTAGAGCTAATATGGGAACATCTCTCGAAAAGATAACTACAAGAGCTGGAAAGTCTGATTCTTGAAGATAGTTCTATGTGTCTCTAGATATACAACATCAAATCTAGTATACGTTCTTGCAAAGGAAGCGTACTTCATTGAAGGCATATTTAGATTGTTACTTTCAGCGACAAGAAGTTGCAGTAAGTTGCTACAAGAACTGCAATCAAAGAGGGCTGTGATATGGGATGAGTTTTACTCAACTGATGCAATGATAAACAGGGATTGGACGCGTGGTGGATATGATCTGAGGTATACAGTGACCAGGTTTGCCGTACAGGGGTTCCACCATAAGGTATGCAGAACCTTGGGATTTCACAAACCAGGACCAGACTGCGTATGTGTCTTCTGCGTCCAACGATGTGATATACACCATGCCATCGAATGTGTCCGTAGAAAAGGAAGCTTGACACAATTGTGTCAATAACCGATTATCTTTTTCACGCATTGATTGTATATTATTATTATTGATGTATATCTGAGTGTATTTAAGTGTATATATTATGACCATTTGGTTGCAATACATTTATTATTATTATTATTATTATTATTATTATTATTATTATTATTATTATATATACATACATAGATACATACATACATTATCATTATAGACTGTTATGCCTTTCAGCGTTCAGTCTGCAAGCCTCTGAGAATTTACTAAACGTCGCCACAATCCTCGATTTGCAACTAGTGTTGTGGCCTCATTTAGTTCTATACCTCTTATCTTTAAATCGTTAGAAACAGAGTCTAAATACCGTCGTCTTGGTCTCCCTCTACTTCTCTTACCCTCCATAACACAGTCCATTATTCTCCTAGGTAACCTATCCTCCTCCATTCGCCTCACATGACCCCACCACCGAAGCCGGTTTATGCGTACAGTTTCATCCATCGAGTTCATTCCTAAATTAGCATTTATCTCCTCATTCCTAGTACCCTCCTGCCATTGTTCCCACCGGTTTGTACCAGTAATCATTCTCGCTACTTTCATGTCTGTTACTTCTAACTTATGAATACGATATCCTGAGTCCACCCAGCTTTCGCTCCCGTAAAGCAAAGTTGGTCTGAAAACAGACCGATGTAAAGATAGTTTCGTCTGGGAGCTGACTTCCTTCTTACAGAATACTGCTGATCGCAACTGCGAGCTCACTGCATTAGCTTTACTACACCTTGATTCAATCTCGCTTACTATATTACCATCCTGGGAGAACACACAACCTAAATACTTGAAATTCTCGACCTGTTCTAGCTTTGTATCACCAATCTGGCATTCGATTCTGTTGAATTTCTTACCTACTGACATCAATTTAGTCTTCGAGAGGCTAATTTTCATACCATACTCATTGCACCTATTTTCAAGTTCCAAGATATTAGACTGCAGGCTTTCGGCACAGTCTGCCATTAAGACCAAGTCGTCAGCATAGGCCAAAGTGCTTACTACATTTCCACCTAACTGTATCCCTCCCTGCCATTTTATACCTTTCAGCAGATGATCCATGTAAACTACAAACAGCAAAGGTGAAAGATTACAGCCTTGTCTAACTCCTGTAAGTACCCTGAACCAAGAACTCATTCTACCATCAATTCTCACTGAAGCCCAATTGTTAACATAAATGCCTTTGATTGCTTTTAATAATCTACCTTTAATTCCATAGTCCCCCAGTATGGCTAACATATTTTCCCTCGGTATCCTGTCATATGCTTTCTCTAGATCTACGAAACATAAACACAACTGCCTATTCCTCTCGTAGCATTTTTCAATTACCTGGCGCATACTGAAAATGTGATCCTGACAGCCTCTCTGTGGTCTGAAACCACACTGGTTTTCATCCAACTTCCTCTCAACGAATGATCGCACCCTCCCTTCCAGGATGCCAGTGAACACTTTGCCTGGTATACTAATCAATGAGATACCTCGATAGTTGTTGCAATCCTTCCTGTTCCCTTGCTTATAGATAGATGCAATTACTGCTTTTGTCCAATCTGAAGGTACCTTACCAACACTCCACGCTAATTTTACTACTCTATGAAGCCATTTCATCCCTGCCTTTCCACTGTACTTCACCATTTCAGGTCTAATTTCATCTATTCCTGCTGCCTTATGACAATGGAGTTTATTTACTATCCTTTCCACTTCCTCAAGCATAATTTCACCAACATCATTTTCCTCCTCCCCATGAGCTTGGCTGTTTGCAACACCACCATGATGATTTCTTTTTACATTGAGAAATGTTCAAAATATTCCCTCCACCTCTCCAGTGATTCCCTGGGATCTATTATGAGTTCACCGGAATTATTCAAAACACTGTTCATTTCACTTTTCCCTCCCTTCCTAAGATTATTTATTACTGTCCAGAAAGGTTTCCCTGCTGCTTGACCTAGCCTTTCCAGGTTATTACCAAAATATTCCCATGACTTCCTTTTGGATTCAACAACTATTTGTTTCGCTCTGTTTCTTTCATCTACGTACCAATCCCTGTCTGCCTTGGCCCTTGTTTGGAGCCATTTCTGATAAGCCTTCTTTTTACGTTTACATTCCACCAAGATGTTCGCCTTTTCCCATCTTTACACACAGTTGTTCCTAGGCATTCCCTTGCTGTTTCTATTACAGCATCCCTGTATGCCACCCATTCACTTTCTATATCCTGAACCTGCTTACTGTCTACTGTTCGAAACTTCTCATTAATCATATCTATGTACTTCTGTCTAATTTCCTCGTCCTGGAGACTTTCTACCCTTATTCGCTTGCAGACAGATTTCACTTTCTCTACCTTAGGCCTAGAGATACTTAGTTCACTACAGATCAGATAGTGGTGTGTATCATCGAAAAATCCGAGAAAAACTCGTACATTCCTAACAGATTTCCTGAATTCAAAGTCTGTTAAGATATAGTCTATTATGGATCTGGTACCCCTAGCCTCCCATGTGTAGCGGTGAATAGCCTTATGCTTGAAGAATGTATTCGTAACAGCTAAACCCATACTAGCACAGAAGTCCAGCAAACGCTTCCCATTCCCATTAGCTTCCATATCTTCCCCACATTTACCAATCACCCTTTCGTATCCTTCAGTTCTATTCCCAACTCTCGCATTGAAATCGCCCATTAGCACGATTCTATCCTTGCTGTTGACCCTGACCACGATGTCACTCAATGCTTCATAAGACTTGTCAACTTCATCCTCATCTGCACCCTCACATGGTGAATACACGGACACAATTCTTGTCCTAATTCCTCCCACTGACAAATCTACCCACATCCTTCGCTCATTTACATGCCTAACAGAAACTATGTTGCGTGCAATGGTATTCCTGATAAAGAGCCCTACCCCAGACTCTGCCCTTCCCTTTCTAACACCCGTCAAGTACACTTTATAATCTCCTATCTCTTCCTCATTATCTCCCCTTACCCGAATATCACTTACTCCTAGCACGTCCAGATGCATCCTCTTTGCTGACTCAGCCAGTTCTACCTTCTTTCTTCCATAAGCCCCATTAATATTGATAGCTCCCCATCGAATTCCATTTCGTTCGCCATATTATTATTATTAAATTATATATTTAAGTATCCGATTTTTTCGTGTGGCTTTTTCTAGCCGGGTGCAGCCCTTGTAAGGCAGACCCTCCGATGAGGTAGGGCGGCATCTGCCATGTGTAAATATCTGCGTGTTATTGAGGTGGAGGATAGTGTTGTGTGTGGGAGTTGCAGGGATGCTGTGGACAGCACAATTAACCAATGAAGGTTAAAATCCCCCAGCCGGCCGGGAATCGAACCTTGGACCCTCTGAACCGATAGGCAGTACACTAACCATTCAGCAAACGAGTCGGACAAGTATCCGATGAGAAGGTCGTAAATATTGTCTACAAGAGCGTATTGTAAGTCACACATACGTACCTGCGGGCCAACCGGTAAAACTTCAGATGTTGTCACGCAAGTTTGTATTACATTAATAATGATGGGCAAATGGACACTCTCATTGGTTGAAGGCTAGTCCAATAAAATGTCGTTCCCATAATTCAATAGAGAGAGAAGTTATGACCAACTTACGCGATGAAAAGACCTAAGAGTGAGGCAATGTCAAAGAATGAGCATATAAAACAAATACGGTAAGAATAACTATATCTTGGTATGTTGAACCATGGTAGTGACATTTCATAGGGCAAATCTTCAGGCCATGGAGAGTCTATTCGTGCCAACGCCAGCCACGATTATATAACAACATGATGAAATAGTTGAGACGTTTCGATGCAGTAATTACGATTCTAAACACTTGAAACCATAGATAGCGCTAGTTATGCTTAAATATGAATACGTAATAGAGGCTTAAATCCGCGCGACTTGTGATTGAATATAAAAAAGAAATAGAGGCCTAATTATTAGTAGTACGTAGCGCTCCCCATACCGGATGAAAAAATCACAAGGAAATGTAACCTGAATGATAAACAATGTATAATAGAGAAGAAGAATGTATGTAAATGGAACCAACCTTAATGTAGTGGAGGTTAGGCGACGACACGAAAAAACAACACGATTGAACTTCTCATTCACTAATAATTTGACGTGACGGCCACACCATTCTATATAGTACTCTGCTATTTGAAATCAAATTGTGACGTACATAGAATTGAAGTAAATCATTGAAATTGTTCTTGTATTTCGCTGAAAAACTTGTTACATTAATAACACATCCATCGCACGATGCCATGTCAATATAATTAGATATGTTTTCTGTATCAACAATGGCCAGATCCACTGGATGCGCTATGTACGAAGAAAGAAGTAGTAGGCTTTGCTTCTATCAATCCTATCATTTCGTGACCAGTAAGAGACATAGAATGCCGTGGTGTATTAATGTGAAGAGAAACGTCATTGTGGTCCAGGGCTAAGTCGTGCGAGTCGTCTGCGAGAAAAATAAACATAGTCCAGGGCTAACCTAACCTAACCTAACCGCGAGTCGTCTGCGAGAAAAATAAATAACCTAACCTAACCTAACCTGCGATAAAATTAAACATAGTCCTAACCTAACCTAACCTATGTGAAAACAAATGTAATTGTGGTCCAGGGACTCAGTACCATTTAGTTCCTAGGTACAGTGGCTGGCAGCATCGGCGAGTCGTGCAAGTCGTCTGCGAGAAAAATAAACATAGGACAGTCATATCGCGCGTATATATTGCCGATGAAAGCGGTAACCGTGGTACTACCGCGGTACTAATCTTGCGTGACATGTACTGAAGTTCTAATGGCCAACCTTCATTTAACCACTTTAATCCTTGCTCATAAATCCTTATGACGAACGGGTAATTTAGCTAGAAATAAAATCTTGACACAATCATGAGGATTGCATGTTTACTATATTCTCCATCGCCTACGTCCAGCGTTGCCACATAAAGAATCCATTTCTTGGAAATTCGTTTAACCAATTCTGCAGCCCCTTTGATATAAATATTCTATGGAACCGGCTTTAGACGAGTTGGTGGTGAAGAGCTGATGTGTGCCGAAGTGTGTAATGCGTAATGTTATGGGTGTAATAATGTGTTAGTACATTTTGTAAGGTGCGATTGGAATTGAAAGTAATCAGGATTTTTAAAGAAAAGCAAGATGGAAAACGATATCCTTGACACACTCGAAGATCTTGGGTAATACCATGTGCTGTTCATGACTGTCTACACTCTTTTAACCTTAAAGATGTCCAATTTTATAGACGTTATACTCCTAAAATGTCAATATTTTGTTTTGAGAATCTGGTAGACGTTGTACGTCAATATTCTATATTTTATAACTCCATGTTAGTCTTGTAAACCTTTCGTACGTCTGATTTTTAACCTTTTTCTTTTTGTCTGGACACGGTAAGATAAAATGCTACTAGTTGCGTCGTGGTTTCAGAGTGTAGTTGTAGCCGTAATAAAGAATCGGAATGTTGTTGTCTTGTGTTAGTAAACTAGTTAAAAAAAAAAAAAAAAAAAAAAGGTTTTGAATATTTCTGTGAAAATGTTATGTTGACATTTGGGCAATAACTCACCGGATATTTTGCATGACATTTCTTTTGTACGTAAGCGGTCCTTAGTTAAGCGAGGAATGCTCCAAAAAGTTATTTTGCAGTAACCCATATTACGCGTCATGAAATTATGTATAGGCCTACACTGTTTATTTGATGAGTACTATACGCGCACTTTTTCTTGAGCCCGATTTTTACGGGGTGAGGAGCAAGGAGGGAGTGCTGCCAGTTCCGGTTATACTGCCAACTGGATGGAAATGAAATCTGAATTGAATCGATAATATGATCGATCAATATGAATTTTCTAAACATTTATTATCTTAAGTCAACAATTGTGTCACACATACATTATTTAACATTATATAACATTTCTCAATGCGAACCTTGTTACTAGCATGAATTATGTAGTTTGGCTTTGCTGTGTAAACAACAACAGTACTAGTTTGCAAAGTGTACGCAAGATGTCGCACAGCGATGAATAAGCGATTCATAGTTTGTGTTTCAAAGGTTGCCGATATGGATGTCGAAGATAACCAGGTCTACCGATTCAGCACTAGGGAGCTCCGGGCTCAAGAAAAAGTGCGCGTATAGTACATCTTCCTGTAGTAGGCTAATAACCTGTTATCCCTTCATTTGCCTGTCATTATTGGTTGCATCATAATATGCAAGATGGCACTGTAAAGGCCACCACACACAGAAAGCTAGGCTAAGCTAAGCTACGCGGTGTTGTGAAAAATATCGCTCCCAATGCATTTAAGTGCGGTGACACACACAGGCTGCTATGCTAAGCTATACTATGCCAAGCTAAGCTAAGCTAGACAGATCGCTAGGCAGGCAATTTTCTTGGCTGTAGCTGGTCTGACGCATGCGCTTTTCATTTCTGAGCAGTTGGTCTGGCAGGCTTTCGTGTGTATTTAGTCGTGTCGTGTGAGTCTCTTCTGGTATAGTACTTCGATATTTTAATGCAATGGGTAACAGGCCAAAAGAAGAACGACTAATTGAGGAGGTGAAAAGGTATCCCTACCTTTATGACATGTCATCAAATTACTACAGAGGCTTGATAAGAAAGGAAAACTGTTGGCAGGAAATAAGTACAGTACTTCTAATTGATTGTAAGTAGGCTATCATTTATAAATTAGCTATATAATCACAATTTTGACAGTTCTAGTTGTTCTAGTTTTTTCACATGGCTTTACGCACATTATTTACAATTTAGCAGATACAGTTGAAGCGCTTTTGTGCAATTCTATGCCATATTCTTAAATATATCAACAGTTACTGAGAACGTGAAAAGTAAAATAATAGCATATATTGTTTTAGGTAAAGAACTTAAAAACTTATGAAAAATACTGTGAGGCTGTTTTAGCGAGGAACTAAAGAGACAAAAAGAGGGTAAAAGTGGACAGGAAGGGAAAAATGAAGAGATTCCACAAACAAATGGAATTCCTTCTGCCTTATATTTCTACAAGGAGGTGAGTTGTCATTTTAACGCAGTATGGATACAGTAATTTTGCATCCATCTCTTGGCACAGGCCAGAGCAAAGTGTAGCTTCTTCCGAAGTCCCAGTCTCACTCATGGCTGTGACAATATGGAAGCTGCTGGAGTATGGGTGGTACTGAAAAATGACATTCAGAGCACAACCAGTGTGTCTGTTGTGTCATGAAAGGTGTTGCTCATAGGGTTAACTGTGCTACAATAGCACTGTCTGGCCCAGTGGGGAAAGCAATGGCAAACTACCTCACTCCTCATCTTGCCTAGTACGCCTCATTTTGGTACTGCGATTGGTTTTTGTGGTTTCCCAATAATTGCATGGCCTTTGGTGGTGCTGTTTGAGGATCCAACCAGCCTCTGGGCTGATGGCCTAACAGACAGACAGACATGACTAACATATTTTTAAAATGTTAAAAATCAATGAAGTTATAAGTGAATTTACATGTTGAGTATATTATAATTTAAAACGCATGTAATTCATTCTAGGCTATAAGACAATAAGAACGTCTGGATTTCTTATGTTTTGCAGCTAAGACAACATTTCACTAATGAAATGAACAACATTAATAATTGCGTTTGAAGCACAAGGACCAGGACAGTTCAGTATGTTCACTTTCCATAAACAGATCCCCATGTGTCATTTCTTAATATACGTTTGGATGTGTATTAATAGCTTAATTTTCCTTACAGCACACATTCAAACATTGACAGGCAGGAAACATATCGACGTCAAGAGATAATTGAAGTAGCCGCCCAGATGACTGAGAGTGCGGAATGTGATGACCTACACTCCTTATCACATATATCTGATTCATCATCTGTTCCGTCCGCCCCCACACCTACACAATCTCAGTCAGTTGAACCCCTTCGAAAAAAAGAAAAATCATGCCACCGAGCAGTAGTGCAGAGAAAGTAATTGATTATTTACAACAGCGAGACAATAAAACTGCTGCCTAGCATAGTTTAGCTTAGCTTTCTGTTCATGCCATAGCACACCACAGCTTGGCATTGCTTAGCGTAGCTTAGTTTAGCTTTCTGTGTGTGGTGGCACTAAGAAGGTGGTTAAATGATTTCAAAATTATCGAAGACTCATTTTAAAGTTCAGTTTATATGAAGATGATTTCCACAAGAGATCTTGAAGCACAGGATAAGCCCTCTTTCTTCACCTATGTCTGAGTGTATATATGTGTAAAATGTAACAAAAACTTTTCAGTCTGTCAAACACACTGCAATTAAAAGTATAAATTATAACACTGTAAACATACCTGAAAAAAAATACTCTAATGTACAAAGAATGATACGTTTTGTTCTACAAGAACATCCTCATATTCTATCAAATCACTTAAAACATGCTTATATATGTACAGTATTGTTTATGTTGCATAAACTTGTCAATGATAGAAAGTTTAGTGATAACACGAACTAGTAATGACAAAAAATAAATTTACAAGTATTAATAAAATGAAAAACTTACGTACTTATCTAGACTGCCGATGCCAAGTCTGTTGTTACCAAACACTGTTATATATAGCCTATATAATAATATGATAATATGATGATAATTATAAAAGAAGGGGACTAGTGATGATGTTATGCACATCAGATTAAATGAACAGAAATGGATTTTATCTAAAATATTCAAGGGACAAAAACCTTAGAATTTGGAAATGAAAATAATAGCTCAATCAATCACTACTGATCTGCATTTAGGGCAGTCGCCCAGGTGGCAGATTCCCTATCTGTTGTTTTTCTAGCCTTTTCCTAAATGATTGCAAGGAAATTGCAGAGATCTGTACCGGTACCCTTTATTAACAAACATATTTATATGTTTACCTCAATGAAGGTCTTTTCTTATATTAACATCTAGATACTTACAGTGATCCCCAAAAGGAAGTTTCACCCCATCAACACAGGAATTAAAACTGAGAGGACTTTTCCTATTTGTGAAACTCACAACCTGACTTTAATCCCCGTTTATCATCATACCATTGCCCACCGTCCATCTCACAACACTATCGAGGTCACCCTGCAGCTGCTCACAATCTTGTAACTTGTTTATTACTCTGTACAAAATAACATCCTCTGCAAACAGCCTTATCTCTGATTCCACTTCTTTACACATATCATTGATATATATATATAAAAGAAAACATAAATGTCCAACAATACTGCCTTGAGGAATTCTCCTCTTAATTATTACAGGGTCAGATAAAGCTTCACCTACTCTAATTCTCTGAGTTCTGTTTTCTAGAAATATAGCCAGCCATTCAGTCACACTTTTTTCTAGTCCAATTGCACTCATTTTTGCCAGTAGTCTTCCATGATCTACCCTATCAAATGAGATAGGTCAGTTGCAATACAGTCCATTTGGCCTCTTGAATCCAGGATATCTGCTATATCTTGCTGAAATCCTACAAGCTGAGCTTCAGTGGAATAACCTCTCCTAAACCCAAACTGCCTTTTGTCAAACCAGTTATTAATTTTGCAAACATGTCTAATATAATCAGAAAGAATGCTTTGCCAAATCTTCTATCCCCCTTTTATCCCTGGCCTGTACTTTTCAGCTTTATGTCTATCACGTGTTCCTTTATACAGAGGGGCTACTATAGCAACTCTCCATTCCTTTAGTATAGCTCCTTCAACCAAACAATAATCAAATAAGTATTTCAGATATAGTACTATATCCCAACCCATTGCCTTTAGTATATCCCAGAAATATTATCAATTCCAGCTGCTTTTCTAGTTTTCAACTTTTGTATCTTACTGTAAATGTCATTCTTATCATAGGTAAATTTTAATACTTCTTTAGTATTACTTACATCCCCTATCTGGATATTATCCTTGTAACCAACAATCTTTACATACTGCTGACTGAATACTTCTTGCATACACACTCCCCTTGTTCATTAATGATTCCTGAAATGTCCTTCTTTGAACCTGTTTCTGCCTTAAAGTACCTATACATACCCTTTCATTTTTCTCTGAAATTTGTATGACCACCAATTATACTGCCATCATGTTATCCTTAGCTGACTTCTTTGCTAGATTCAGTTTCCTAGTAAGTTCCTTCAATTTCTTCTTACTTCCATAACCATTTCTAACTATTTCGTTCCAACCTGCACCTCCTTCTTAGTCTCTTTACTTCTCTGTTATAATATAGCGGATCTTTATCATTCCTTACCACCTTTAAAGGTACAAACCTATTTTCACATTCCTCAACAATTGCTTTAAACCCATCCCAGAGTCTGTTTACAATTTTTTTTTTTTTTTAACCATTTTCCAGCGATCATAGTTACTTTTTAAAAACTCTCTTTTGCCTATTTTATCAGCTATATGGTACTGCCTAATAGTCCTAATTTTAATACCTTCCTTTCTTTCACATTCATTTTTAACTACGACAAAAACAGCTTCATGATCACTAATGCCATCTATTACTTCAGTTTCTCTATAGAGCTTATCTGGTTTTATCAGCACCACATCCAAAATATTCTTCCCTCTAGTTGTTTCCATCACTTTCTGAATCAGGTGCCCTTCCCGTTTTAACTTATTTGCCATTTGTTCATGCTTCCTGTCGTTCGCATTACCTTCCCAATTGACATTTGGTAAATTGAGATCACCCGCTACAATCACGTTTGTTTCCTTATCGTTTCCCACATAGCTGATTATCTTATCAAATAATTCTGAATCAGCGCCAGCGCTACCCTTTCGCGGTCTGTACATTCTAAAGACATCAAGTTGCCTATTATCTTTAGAGATGAGCCTTACACCCAGAATTTCATGTTTTTCATCAACTTTTTTGTAGCTTACAAATTCTTCTTTCACCAGAATGAATACTTCCCCTCCTACCATTCCTATCCTACGATACACACTCCAGTTCCGTGAGAATATTTCTGCACCCATTAGGCCTATATCATTTCTTAGCCATCATACGCTAATATGATGGCCAGCATAATTGGCAGTCGTACCCATTGTAGTGCAAAACGGAAGGGTATGTATAGGTACTGTACTTCAAGGCAGACACAAGTTCCAAGAAGGACATTCCAGGAATCATTAATGAAGAAGGGGAGTGTGTATCTTCAGAAGTGAGTATTCATTCATTGGTATTTAAAGATTGTTGGATACAAGGAAAACGTCCAGATAGAGGTGGTGACTGATGCTAATGAAGTATTGAAATTAACCTATGATTACAAAGATATTTACAATAAGATACAAAAGTTGGAAACTAAGAAAGCAACTGGAATCGATGACATTTCTGGGGATATACTAAAGACAATGGGTTGGGATGTAGTACCGTGTCTGAAGGACTTATTTATTTACTGTTTGCATGAGGGAACTGGACCTATGCCAAATGAATGGAGAGTTGCTATAGGCCTAGTAGCCGCTCTGCATAAAGGAAAATTTGACAGACAAAAAGCTGAAAATTACAGGCCAGTCAGTTTGACATGTGGTTCATGTAAGCTCTGGGAAAGCATTCTCTCCGATTATACAGGGTCTTTATTTATACTTGGCAAGGACTTTCTCGCTTGATCTTGGCCGCCAGTGACGGTTCAGTTGCCGGCTACCGCGCGTGCGTATGTATGGCAGAATACAGTGCTCAGAATCATTATCATGCATTTAACATTTTTACAGTTTACGCTCAGAATCATATTATGCATTTATCATACATTTTACTCACCATTTTTATAGTTTATGCTGAAAATGTTCCCCATGCGCTGCCAAACATTATCGGCATTTCCTAATGAAGTTTTCGGTTACTCTACCAAGGTCTTCAACACTGATGGATGCAATTGCTACTCTTATATTGTCTTTAAGTTTTGTGTGTGAGGGTTGTTCCCATAAACTATATTTTTTAACATTCCTCACAAATAAAAATCACATGCCGTTAAGTCTGGGTTACGAGGGGGCCACAGATTTTGATTTATGATCCTCGTACGAAACACGCTTCAGTAAGGAGATAACGACCTTTACATTTTTTATTGTTTACTGAACCTGTATGTTTGATCTCTTGGCCGGTTGTTTTATCGTCCGATTGATAGGAATGGGTCTCCCTGGAAATTTTGCTCAAAACTTTTGTCTTGTCCTAGCGCACGATTTTCTACACTTAATGTTGTAAGTATTGTGCAGATATACTTATTCACGTAAGTGATATTTCACATCCATTACAGCACTATACACAATCACAATAAAACACTATACAATACGACATACAGTACGCAGTAGCTTCAATGAACACCCTACTATCTCGGAGCTCAGCTCTCAACTACTGCAGGAAGTGCCAGAAACCATGTGTGCCAGCAGCCTGTCATCGGCCGCCAAGGTCGAGTGAGAAAGTCCTTGCCAAGCATAAATAAAGATGCTGTATTAGGCATGTTTGCAAAATTAATAACTGGTTCGATAGAAAGCAGTTCAGGTTTAGGAAAGGTTATTCCAGTGATGCTTCTCACACTGCTGCGCAAGGTCCAATTGCTCCGCAATGAACTGAGAAATCTTCACCACCCTTTTCTTACAAATATTTATTCGACCTTCACGCGCAGCACTTGCCCTCAACATCATAGATATCTACTTGAAGGTCATCTGATAACATGTTTTCTAATTTATTTTCTTTATGTGTATGACTTATTTCCTTTACATCAGTGTCAAGCAAGGTCATACAACCGTCAGAACTTGTGTGGAAGATACGAATTTTAAGAACAATTTGTACCTACTACTCCTACGGCATATAATTGCCATATTCTGAAGCATTTGTGCTTATTTTACGTCGTGTGCATAACTTATTTCCTATAGGGCCTACATTAGTGTTAAGCAAGGTTATACAACGCCACAACTTGTGTGAAAGATACACATTTTAAGAACAATTAGTTCCTAGAAATATATTAGTACTACTGTAACGGCATATAATTACCATGTTCTGAAGCATTTGTGCTTATTTTACAAACTTTTATCATATTTGTGTCTACTTAATTCATATTGATCAGTGCTACACAAGGTCATACAACCTTTAGAACTTGTGTGAAAGAGACACATTTAAGAACTTTAGTATCTGGAGTCAACTATAGCTCCTCTATAACGACATTCAGTTTGCCATACTCATCTTTGTGTCTCATCATCATCTAACATTTTAACTCGACAATGTCATATTTGTCTATTTTATTGTTATTTTAAAATTGTATTGTTTTAAAACCTTTTGAATGAATTGTACAATTTATGTTTATAGCTGATGATGACCCTGAATAGGGTTGAAACTGGTACCAAATAAATATTTAACTGTAATGTAAAACTGCATTGCAAAAGTATGTTATATTGAAAAGGTGGAATTGTAAATTTTACTTAAATATGTATGGATTTAGGAAAGGTTATTCCACTGAAGCTCAACTTGTAGGATTCCAGCAAGATATAGCAGATATCTTGGATTCAAGAGGTCAAATGGGCTATATTGCGATTGACCTATGTAAGGCATTTGATAGGGTAGATCATGGGAGACTCGTGACAAAAATGAGTGCAATTGGACTAGACAAAAGAGTGACTGAATGGGTGGCTATATTTCTAAAAAAATAGAACTCACAAAAATTAGATAACGTGAAGCTTTATCTGATCATGTAATCATTAAGAGGGGAATTCCTCAAGTATTATTGGACCTTTGTTTTCTTATACTTATTAAAAAAAATGATATGACTAAAGAAGTGGAATCAGAAATTATTTTTGTGGATATGTTATTCTTTATAGAGTAATAAATGTTACAAGATTGGGAGCAAATACAAAAAGACCTTGATAATGTTGTGAGATGGATAGCAGGCATGATGGTATGAGGATTAACGGGGTTAAAAAAGGTCAGTTTGTGAGTTTCACTAACAAGAAAAGTCCTCTCAGTTTTAATTACGGTGCTGATGGAGTGAAAGTTCCTTATGGGGATCATTGTAAGTACCTAGATGTTAATATCATATAAACAGCATTGTAAATAAAGGGTCCAGATCTCTGCACATGGTTATGATTGTGTTTAAGGGTTTTAGTAAGGACGTAGATAATAGGGCGTATAAGTCTCTGGTAAGATTCCAACTAGAGTATGGTTCCAGTGTAAGGGACCCTCACCAGCATTACTTGATTCGAGACTGGGAAAAAATACAAAGAAAAGCAGCTTTATTTGTTCTGAGTGATTTCTGACAACAGAGTAGCGTTACGAAAAAGTTGCAAAGTTTGGGCTCGGAAGATGTGGGTGAAAGGAGACAAGCTTGCTCGAATAAGTGGTATGTGATGTAGATGTTGATTCCCACAGGGAACCTAAAATATTTGTCCTGAATGAGTAAATTTATAATACCAATATAATGGTCTGTTATTGGACATTATAAGTTTTCTAGCTAACTCATTCTTGGTTGCCTGCGTTTCGCCCTCGTGTGCTAAGTTAGGCTCATCAGTTGGGACTTAGCACACCACCCAAGACGCAAGGCTAGTGCATACCGTGGAGGCCTCTGCATAGGCTATTTGAAGCCACCAGCAGTGCCAATGCACTATGAGAGCTATGTCTCATTTCCAAAAATAGATGCCTGCCTGGCCATCAAATGATGTAGATGTTGATTCCCACAGGGAACCAAAAATATTTGTCCTGAATGAGTAAATTTATAATACCAATATAATGGTCCGTTATTAGACATTATAAATTTTCCAGCTAACTCATTCTTGGTTGACTGCGTTTCGCCCTCGTGTGCTAAGTTAGGCTCGTCAGTTGGGACTTAGCACACCACCCAAGACGCAAGGCTAGTGCATACCGTGGAGGCCTCTGCATAGGCTATTCGAAGCCACCAGCAGTGCCAATACCCTATGAGAGCTATGTCTCATTTCCAAAAAATAGATGCCTGCCTGGCCATCAAATGATGTAGATGTTGATTCCCACAGGGAACCTAAAATATTTGTCCTGAATGAGTAAATTTATAATACCAATATAATGGTCCGTTATTGGACATTATAAATTTTCCAGCTAACTCATTCTTGGTTGCCTGCGTTTCGCCCTGGTGTGCTAAGTTAGGCTCGTCAGTTGGGACTAGCACACCACCCAAGACGCAAGGCTAGTGCATACCGTGGAGGCCACTGCATAGGCTATTTGAAGCCACCAGCAGTGCCAATGCACTATGAGAGCTATGTCTCATTTCCAAAAATAGATGCCTGCCTGGCCATCAAATAATGTAGATGTTGATTCCCACAGGGAACCTAAAATATTTGTCCTGAATGAGTAAATTTATAATACTAATATAATGGTCCGTTATTGGACATTATAAATATATTTGCAACTAGTGCTGTGGCCTCATTTAGTTCTATACCTCTTACCTCTAAATCGTTACAAACTGAGTCTAACCATCATCCTCTTGGTCTCCCTCCCACCGAGCTCGATAGCTGCAGTCGCTTAAGTGCGGCCAGTGTCCAGTATTCGGGAGATAGTAGGTTCGAACCCCACTGTCGGCAGCCCTGAAGATGGTTTTCCGTGGTTTCCCATTTTCACACCAGGCAAATGCTGGGGCTGTACCTTAATTAAGGCCACGGACGCTTCCTTCCCAGTCCTAGCCCTTTCCTGTCCCATCGTCGCCATAAGACATATCTGTGTCGGTGCGACGTAAAGCCAATAGCAAAAAAAAAAAAAAAAAAAAGGTCTCCCTCTACTTCTCTTACCCTCCATAACAGAGTCCATTATTCTCCTAGGTAACCTATCCTCCTCCATTCGCCTCAACATGACCCCACCACTGACGCCGGTTTATGCATACAGTTTCATCCATCGAATTCATTCCTAACTTTTCCTTCATCTTCTCATTCTGAGTACCCTCCTGCCATTGTCCCCACCTGTTTGTACCAGCAATCATTTTCGCTACTTTCATGTCTGTTACTCCTAACGTATGAATAAGATATCCTGAGTCCACCCAGCTTTTGCTCCCGTAAAGCAAAGTTGGTCTGAAAACAGACCGATGTAAAGTTAGTTTCGTCCGAGAGCTGACTTCCTTCTTACCGAATACTGTTGATCGCAGCTATGAGCTCACTGCATTAGCTTTACTACACCTTGATTCAATCTCACTATGTTACTATCCTGGGGTAACACACAACCTAAATACTTGAAATTATCTACCTTGTGCCCGTTCGCATCTCGTAGACCATTTACAAAATGGCGGCGTAGGAAGGTATGGCCCATGCGATCTATTAAGGCAATGAACTTCTTATTAATACGGCATATAGGAGACCATGCACGTCACGGAACGGACTGATTTGGAAGACACTGCAGGACAGTAGAGGCTCAGTTGGATTGTTTTATAAAAAAATATAGCAGCGGACTAATTGTTAAAAAGAAATATACTCTAAAAATTTCAACGGCAGAAGAAAGACGCAAGTACAAGCTAAGCTTTACATCTGAAGATTATCCTAAACTTCTGAAGAAGATATTGACTATTTTAGATCGACGATCACATCTGACAAAATAATTCACCGGCGTACATTATAAAAGAGATGAGATATTATAAAAATAAGTAAATCACGGTGAGATACATCTGACTTGGATCCGGTGAGCAACCACTCTGCGATTGAAGAAAAAGGACTCACCATATTGGAGGACCGATAATTTTGTATGGGAAGAAAGTTACCCCTGTTGTTATAAACTTAATATATATACAGAGAACTTATCCCAACCGAAGAAAATTTCGTCGTTAAGAATAAGCAGTAGAACAATGGAATATATCATGACTGATTGCTCCGCAAAAGGAATTTTGTACGCTGTCTGCAGATTAGGAATGATGACTGCTTGCTAAATCTACATGATGGACTGAACTGGGGATAGGCACCGGTCAGCCAGAGGACGAGACGATGAGGATAGGCATCGGCCAGCCAGAGGACCAGACGATGAGGATGGGCACCGGCCAGCCAGAGGACCAGACGATGAGGATTGGACCGGCCAGCCAGAGGACCAGACGATGAGGATAAGCATCGGCCAGCCAGAGGACCAGACGACAAGGATTGGATCAGCCAGCCATATGACCAGCCGATGACCGGGAAGACTTTATCCAACCGGAGATCCAGATCCTAACAGAGGGCCTAACCACAACCAACGAATGGAGCGACAACCAGACCAAACGTAACATCTGACGAGCTAAGTCCATACATTTTTTTAGTGGAGTAGTTTCTTGCAGTCTACACCCTCACTCTAACTTCGGCATGTGCTGATTAATTGGTGATATTTATGAATTAATTAAGAACGTGTGTGAATCATAAAGTGAAGTGTGAGATATTTAAGGCTATAAGATAAGATGGCAGTGTAGAATTAGAATTCTATTATATCATATACAGGCTACCGCACTTGCATACATACAGTAGAAACTAGCATGAGTAAATGAAGGAAGTGTTACTTGTGAAGATCTAATAGCAATGAGTCTATACAACTGGTGAAACTTCGATTAATCTCGTATTACTTGTACAATGATTACGTCACGAATTTACCTGCGCGACACAGATGAATATAGTTAAGTTATGTATTCCTTTCTTTATAGAAAGAGGGCATTGAACTCCAACTGCTGTTAAATGATAAGAGGTTATTAAAATGCGTTTATAATAAGGCAATTCTAAAATGTTTGGCATATAGCTTTAAGTGTAATCGGCTATATGCGTACGGCAATTAGTATGCCGGTGGTATGATAATGTATATCGGAATGGTGTTAAAATATGGTTATTTCTCGGAGTATATTAAGGAATATTTTGAAATGAAGATGTTTGTTTATGTTCTGCGGTATGAGAAAGAATTGCTATTCGCCGAGGAAACGTTGTGTTAGATTAACATGAGGTGAGTTTCTGTGTCATATGGAAAGAATATGTCAAAAGAGTGAACATCGCGCAGATGACCATTTTAAGGTAAGATTGACATGTATTATGGTAGAATTGTGAATCGTGACAGTTTTTATCTGACATTGGTAAATGGTATGTATCGCGCGATGATGACACTCATCGGTAGCCGTCACGCGAAGTACACAGCTGTAGAGGGTTCCCATTGAACTGAGAAGATAAGTCCGCCTAACAACTGTAGGACAAATTAATTACAGTTCCAACCACGCATAAAGCAATAAAAATACGAAGTTTTAGTACTTAATAAATAATAGAAGACGGCTCAATTTTCAACAATTATATTATATATAATGAATTTTATCCAACACAAGCAGCTAATATACAAATGAAATGAACATTTTATCATCAAATAGACTGCATGCAATTTTAATTCCTCAATTTTAAGTGCGCATTCTAATTAGACAGTACGAGAGCATAGAATTACAGACATTAAGGAATGTGAAGACAACTCATCAACCAGATCAGAAAAATTTTATATTCATGACTTACAAGAATTCTCTTGTTACATATTAGGGATATTTAATATAGCATAATAGATGTTTAAGATTTAACCAATAAATATTCTGTTGCATGTAAATATGTATATGTATGAGTTAAGTATGACAATATTTTGTTTAATATTTAGATCGCCAAGTTTTTTTCACATTTTCTAAATCAGCTGATGATGGTGACATAATAGAGCACCGAAACATGTACTGTAATGAATAATGTTGTAAATATCATCCAACAACATTGTATTAGTATTGAAAAGGTGGAACCTGATAGACTTTAATTAATTGTGATCTCAGTTCAATACGGACAAATAAGATGAAGTTCCTTACGTTTAATACAAACATAAGCATACTTAGCTACACAGACATTCATTATAGAGGGTTCTTTCGTTTAGTCAGCCACGAACCTACTTCGCTGGCATAGCAGGGGGAGAGGTGATACTCCCACGTGGCGGATAGGGGGGTCCTAACTGGCTTGCCGGCAGACTTGAAGGAAATAACATACCTCTCGCGGACCAAACAAACTACCCCCTGCGGGTGGGAGACGCACATGTAGAACACACCCACGGTATCCCCTGCCTGTCGTAAGAGGCGACTAAAAGGGGCGACCAAGGGATGATTGAATTAGAACCAAGAAACAAGTTTTGATTCGTACCATCATGCGGGGAACACCATGGGTTGCCTGTACTTGCGAGTAGTTCCACTAAATTAGGTACGAAGTAGGTTTGTGATTCGTAGCAGTAACGAGGCTGGCCTGGGGTTTCCAGTACCCGTGCGTCGTACCCATGTGAGCAACACCACGAGTCTGGGTGTAGCCTGTGTGTTGTACTGCTATATGAGGAACACCGTCGGTCTGCGTTGCCTGTGTTTGGTGCCCACTATGTGAGGAACACACAGGAATACCGGCGCCTGTGATTAGTACACTTAGGTGAGGAGCCTCATCGGTTTGCGTTGGCTGTGAGTGGCGCCATTGTGTGAGAAACACCATAGGTCTGCGTTCCCTGTACAAAGTACAATACTTGTGAGTAGTACCATCTTGTGTGGAACACCGTGAGTCTTCGCTACTTTTGATTAGTACCCCAACATGACAAATACCATGGTTCTACTGACATATAGGCCTACCGTTCTGTGGGGCCTTAGACATGGATTTTGCACCCCTTTAGACATCAAGCATCATTGTGCTTTATAAGTGGTCCCTTGGTCAGTAATACTATTATTTACAAATTTTTTTTTTTAGTCTGATCCACTGTTTTTGTTTGTTTGTTTTTGGGTTCATGTCCATCCATTCATTCTTCAAGACATTTTTTATTTTATTTTGGTCACTGGATGAATTTGTACGTTTTGTTATTTCATTTCGTATCATTAGCGGCCGCTGACCTCGATGTTAGGCCCCTTTAAACAACAATCATCATCATCATCGTGTAGTCAGCAGGCTTCTGTGAATGAACTACTCTGAGTGACGTGATAGCCAGGAGACTTTGTCCCTAGCTTCTTACCAAATATGATTTAAATCCCAGCCAAAGCACACAAGATTTTTAAAATGAAAATCCACATCCTTATGATTTGAATCTCATGTAAAACTGGAGATTCTTCTACTCTGATCATATCATGTAAAACTACAAACTTGCTTGCTTTCTGGAGTGGACTACTATAAATGCGAAGAAATTTTTTACAGTTTTACATCCACAAGGAAATAGGGGAATAAAAAGTAGAACGAAGCAAATTACTGTAACTTATTTCCCATACATCCCTTAGCCAAGTCCATGTTATTGCCTAATCATTCTGTAAACTTGCTACCACATGTAGGAAGAAGGGGCATACTTGTGTCCTGAATTAAGTATTGCATTAATATTTTAAATGACCTTCAATAGCTGTTACTGGTACTTTGTTTCTACTCGATCACTTGTTAAATCAATCAATACTTATCTGCATTTAGGGCAGTTGCCCAGGTGGCAGATTCCCTGTCTGTTGTTTTCTCAGCCTTTTCATGGAGGTTATATTTTTCAGCTCCTGCTTGATCTTATGTAGTTATCCCCTGTCCTTCTGTCCTTGCTCTTTAAAGAGTTGAGGGTAAAGTTCTAGCGTGCACCTGCCAGCATAAATTACATTATTTCAAAAAATGTAAGTCCTATAGCTGTTGCTTCGCATTACTTGTAGGAGAGTGGGATTTTTTCATTACCATGCCTATGGATCCACCAGCTCACCCCTTAAAATAGTTTTACTTTCATAACCAAATATTAAACTAGCCACACTTTCCATCCGGTCATGTCAACAGCCACTGCCAATAACTGAAATTTATAAAATATGGTGTCACTCCCAGAATTCAACACAGATACATAGTATTACCAACTGTGGTTCATTAAACATTCCTAAGTGAGGAATATAAACAAAGGGCCTTTGAAAATATACCTTCATGCTGAGGATTGTTAAGTGGTTGAAATGCCTTGCGCTGTATCCCCTTGAACTGGAAGAACATATCAATGCAGAAGATTCTAGTGCCTTCGTACTATATAATAGGCTCTTTACTATACACCCCTGATGATTTAAGCCAACTGTGTGTCGTTACGAGTCAGTTCTGCCCAGACCAATATAGTTTCACTAGAAGACATCTCAACAACAGTTATTATCATTACTGATAGTCATGTAAGCAACTAAGTAAGCTGCTAGCAATAAGAGATTCAAGCTGTAGGAGTCTGCAGCAGGCTGCTAGCCACACACCTGGGTGCATATGAGCAAGTTCTGCTGCTATTACTTTCTTTCTATTCTGACGTTGTTAGATCTTTAAGGAAGGTTAATCTTTCAGCTCTTGCTTGATTTTCGTAGTTGTTAACTACATCTATGTCCTTGTACTTTAAGGAATTTGTGCTTTTTTTTTGTTGTTGTATCATTCCTTTTAATGGATGATGTCTAAATTCTTTTTTAATATAAGTATCAAAATGCTTTAGTAAAGTCATTTTATGCTTAATTGCTGAAACCTATCTCAATACACATTATGTGTCTGCTTCAGGTACACTGGTCCATTACTAGATGAAGGCTGCTTGGAGAAGGCTGTGGAGGGAGGACCAAAGTCAGTAGAATTCACAGGGCTTGTGGAATGGATATCAAAAGAACTGAAATCTCTCTGTCAGCTGGAAGAGCATGTCAATGCAATTAGCACTGCAGAAGATTCCAGTGCCTTCTTACTTGAACTAAGTAGTTTTCTCAAAGAATTGGGTAAATAGAAATTTCTGGTTTTTAAAATAATTTTTATTTATTTTATTCAGCAGAGTTCATTTATATGCCTGCATGAGCAACATGGCGTACTGTTGATTTTATATCAACTAGTTCCTGTACTGTACCTCAGATGCCCAAAATCTCACGTGTGTAAACCGAGGCGCAGAGGTTCCGTGCACTGTGCATCGGTCCGACTTGGCTGGGCTCGGACCAGCATTTTGTCTCGTGGTGATTCGGCTAAGCTCAGCTCAATTCGGCTCGGATGTGGAGTAATGCAGAGCAAGTGAGGAAGGGGGAGACAGCTGGAGTGTGGGTAAAGAGAGAGAAGTGCTGTTGCTCAAAATAGAGGAGTGGGGGTTTGCACTCTGGTGAACCTAGCAAAGTCTTCTTTTGCACCCTGTGCTACGCAAAGCACTGGTGCATGCAATCTGAGAGGCCCTGCTGGTACAGTATACTTTACATGTTTCTAAATGCTAGACTGTTGGATATAGTGCCTAGACATCTTCGACTACTTTTTGTTTCTCATTAATTTTGATTGTCAATTTTTGGTTTGAGAGTTAGGAAATTTGATAGTTAATATTTGTTACGAACCTGCATGTGTCTGGAAATTGCGGAAGTGTAAAGTGTTGAATGTGAGGAAAGAAACAGTAATCAGAATGTTGAACCAATAGTTGAAGTTGAGTATGTAAATGAAAGAATTATAATAATGCACATACATGTAAACAAGGAACTACTGAAGATAATACAGGTGTATGCTCCACAGACAGGATGTAGTATGGAAGAAAAAGAGTTCCTCAATGAACTGGAAACACATATTGTTGGAGATGGGATCATGATAATGGGAGATCTGAATGCTCATGTGAGAACTGGTAGAATGGGATATGAGAATGTTCTGGGCTCACATGGATATGGCGATAGAAATGAAGATGGAGAGAAACTGTTGGCCTTTCGTATCAGAAATAACCTGATAATAAAGAACACATGGTTTATGAAGAGGAATAGCCGTAAGATCAGCCGATATAGTCGGGATGGACAGTATGGAACTGGAACGCTTATCAATTTTATAAAAACAGACCAAGAATGGGGAAGATACGTCATGAATACGAAGATAATCCCTAGTGAAAGTATGGAAGGTGATCACATATTATTGATTGTGGAATTAAAACAAGAAAAATTCCCTAAAATTGTATTGAAGAAGAAACCAAAGATCAGGATTTGGGAATTGGAGGAGGAGTATAAAAGAATAGCATTCCAAGATTGTATAAAAAGGAAGTTGCCTAACACAGAAATACAAAGTGGAGAAGAAGAGTGGGACAATTTAAGACAGACATTTGTGGAAGGAGCAGTTAAGGTATGCGGGAAAACAAAAGTAAAGGTTAAGGGAAAGGAGACGTGGTGGTGGACTGACAAAATAAAAACAGAAATAAAAGGTGAAGAAAGAAATTGATAAGGAAAAGCAAGAAACGTATCAGAGGGATGAGAATAAGATAAAAAGGTTGCATGTGGAATACAAAAGATTGAAACTACAAATAAAGAGGAGTATCAAGGAAGAAAAGGAGAAATGTTGGGGAGAGTTTACCAACAAAATTGAGCAAGATAGTCGAGGAAATCATAAACTATTATACAGAGTAATAAAATCGAAAACAATAAATCTAGAGAAATCAAGGCATAAGAGAGGGAAGATAGATCCATAGCACATGACGAAAAGGGTCTTCAGAAGGTGATGGCAAAGTATTTTGAAAAACTTTATAATGAGGATGACTGCTCGGAGGAAGAAGGAGATAAGAAAATGGAAGTAATAGATGGAGAAAAAGAAGAGAACCCGATAACGTGGTTGGAACTTGGAAGGGCGGTGAAAGCAATAACCAAAGGTAAAGCAAGTGGAAAAAACTAATTCAATGCTGATATGATTAAGGCAGCAGGAAGCATTGGACTACAGTGGCTATACAGAGCCCTCAATACCATATGGAAGGATGAAAGGATACCTGAAGATTGGCAACAAGGAAGCATTGTACCACTGTTCAAAAAAGGAAATAGGAAGAAATGTGAAAAATTATAGAGGTATGACTCAATTATCACATGGGCTAAAAATAATGGAGAAAGTCATAGACAAAAGACTGAGGGATATAATAGAAACACAGTTAGAGGAAGACTAATATGGCTTTAGACCGAATAGATCAACAATAGACTTGATATTTAGTGCGAATGATAATGGAAAAACATCTGGAAAGGAACAAGGAAATCATTTTCGTATTTTTGGATTTGGAAGAAGCTTATGATAGTTAAGAGAAAACATGTAAGGGAATGCCTACTGCAAAAGAGTGTGCCAAAATCATTAACAAAATAAAAAATTTGTATCATGAGAGTAAAAGCAGCATACAATGGTGACTGAAACATTTTATACAAAAAAGTCTCAAGCAAGGAAGTGCATTGTCGCCATTATTGTTTATTATATTGATAAATGGCGCAGCTGTGAGCTCACATCTGGGAGATAGTGGGTTCGAACCCCACTGTCGGCAGCCCTGAAGATGTTTTTCCGTGGTTTCCCTTTTTCACACCAGGCAAATGCTGGGGCTGTACCTTAATTAAGGCCACGTCCGCTTCCTTCCAACTCCTAGGCCTTTCCTATCCCATCGTCGCCATCTATCTGTGTCGGTGCAACGTAAAGCCAATAGCAAAAAAAAAAAAAATTGATTGATGGGTGAAATCATAAAATGTGTAAAACAGACTATCATTAGTGATGAAGTGTCCGACTCGTTGGCTGAACGGTCAGCGTACTGGCCTTCGGTTCAGAGGGTCCCGGGTTCGATTCCCGGCCGGGTCGGGGATTTTAACCTTCATTGGTTAATTCCAGTGGCTCGGGGGCTGGGTGTTAGTGCTGTCCCCAACATCCCTGCAACTCACACACCACACATAACACTATCCTCCACCACAATAACACGCAGTTACCTACACATGGCAGATGCCGCCCACCCTCATCGGAGGGTCTGCCTTACAAGGGCTGCACCCGGCTAGAAATAGCCACACGGAATTATTATTATTATTATTATTATTATTATTATTATTATTATTATTATTATTATTATTATTATTATTAGTGATGAAGTGAATGCTTTGGTATTTGCAAATGATGTGGTGATTTGGGGAAAAGGAGAAAATGAAGTACAAAGAAGACAGGACATTTGGATTGAATTGGTAAAAAGGAAACTGTAGTCATGCAGTCATGTAGTCAAGCCAAGTGAACATAGACGGAGAACGGTTAGAGAATGTAGAACAGTTTACATATCTGGGTAGCATTATTAATGGAAGTAATGAAATCGATCCTGAAATTAATAACAGACTAAGTAAAGGTACAGCATTTTATCATCAAGTCAGAGAGCTTGTATGGGATGGCAAAGTACCCAAGAGAACGAAATTAACATTATATAAACAGTATTTCATACCAGTTGTAACATACGGACTAGAAATGTTAGTAACTAATAAGAGACAAGATAGTAAGCTCCAAGCAGTAGAAATGAAATTTTTAAGAACATTGGTTAAAAGGACAAGATGAGATAGAATTCAAAATATTAAAATCAGAGAAAAGCTAAATATAGAACCGTTAGTACAGAAGATACAGAATGCAAGACTGAGATGGTTCGGACATGTAAAAAGAATGGGAAAGGAACGGGTAGCAAGAAGGGAATTGAAAAGAGAAGTTAAGGGAAAGAGTCCAGTTGGAAGACTGAGAAGAAGGTGGATGGATCAGATTTGGAAGGACATTAGAGAAGCTGGATTGGATGTGGCAGATGTAATGGAGCAGGAAAAGTGGAAGGACAAAGGATTGGAGGAGGCTTGTTAACCACATCCGGAGGACTGGAGTGGGACATTGATGATGATGATGTGTGAGAAATAGGAATGTTACGGGTTTTGTATTTCAAGAATT
This sequence comes from Anabrus simplex, assembly GCF_040414725.1. Classification (NCBI taxonomy): domain Eukaryota; kingdom Metazoa; phylum Arthropoda; class Insecta; order Orthoptera; family Tettigoniidae; genus Anabrus; species Anabrus simplex. Next base: position 1,750,225,254 of record NC_090265.1, read on the forward strand.
ACTATGTTCAGGTCAGATGTAGGAATAGAGTTCCTGTCTAAATTTACAACGCCATCACATGGTTTCAGTGGATTTTCTGTGTGACATAGTTACTCACCAATACTTTGATCTGTTTGTATTCATTATCCAAAATGTTTTAAGAATACTAGAAACAATTATGTCGTAGGGTAGCGCTTCATTAGTGGCAATACATATTTAGGAAGGAGGAAATCCTGCAAAAATTATGTGAAATGGTACCTTAAGTAGCAGAGAAGAGAGCTCCTTCCTTTATGCTTTGCAAAGATGATGATGTAATGGGCTGAAGAAATCAAGTGTTAACTAAGGGAGGTCAGATAGAGATAAAAGATAGGAAGCTGGCACAAGTTTATGGAAACTATACTTGGCTCATTTAGGAGCTCCTTGATCCCCTTTCTATTATATAGGTAGAAGATGTCCTCATTAGCCTGACATATGGTTATCCATTTTGTATGCAGTGTTTCTTTTTTTTTAAATTCTCTCTTCTTAGCTTCTTGGTTTCAGTGTATATATATATAAAAAAATAAATATACGTACACTTGGTTGTTCCCTTTCCATTACTTTGGTTTTAGCATGAGTTCCTTTATGACTCTTTTGCAGGCTGTGTCTATAGTTGTCTGACTACAGGCCATATGAGTGAGCGTTTAGATTCACGTAAGAAACGTTTGTTGCTTCTTGACTTCTTGCTGACCGAGCTTGAGGCAGCTCGAATGGTGAGCATCAACAAACCAGACACAAGCAAGTCGATGCAGGTGCACTTGGTGAGTATTAATGTTATTTTGTGACTTCTTGTTTTCTATGCTCGTAAAAAATATGTACAGTAATGCTACCAAAGAAAATGTGTACACAATATTTACAATATTCTGCCTGTTCAGTGAACAGTTGCCTAGTTACTCTAGTTGCCGTAGATGACAAAGGTCACGGATTTAATTTCTTCCCAGTAGCTAGTTTGAGAAGTCAGTTCAGCTGTCCTATACTGTATGACAAACGGGGAGATGCTGATTCTTGTACATGTGTAAATTCTCTAGCAAACGTTAGTGTAAAGCCTATTCCGAATCCTCTACTTCAAAATATTAAAACCATTGTAACTGTCAAGATTGTAGCCTGTTGTAAGTTAAAAATCATATGTGTCATATTTGACAGTGATTATGTCTTTGTGATTATGAAAAGCAACTTTATTCCATACTATGATGTTACTACAGTTTTTTCGTCTTAAAAATTTTCTCCAGAGATTCATCTCGCATCATTTCCAACCCCGTAGAGAAACAGGACAAGGGTTGGGCGTACAGTATTACTGGCGTATAAAAATAGTTTATCTGCACATGTACAACAGCACAGAGGGAGGGCACTCCTCCCACTCCATGCCAGCTGCCCATTTTATGATACCGTGCTCGCTGTTTGGTTAGTGCAAGCCACGTGCAGATTGCAGTTGTTTGTTGTAATGTAATAATGTAATATTGTACAAATCGATGTATGATGAGTTTGGCCTGAGTCAAGCATGGGAAGCAGTGTACGTTTACCAATATTTTAAGACGGTATGCACAAAATAGCAAACACCAGTGTGTTGCAAATGACGAGTGAGGCTACTGGTGTGCCATTGAGTTCTGTAAGCACAAACTTGAAAGAAGACAAGGATATTCTTGTGAGGAACAAACTCCTGTTTTCTACTCTAAAGGGGAAAAACACAATGAGAGAGAAGAGAATTGAAGTTGACAGTCCAGCAGATTGTACAATTTGACAGAAAATTTACTGCTCATATGTTGTGGAAAAAAGGACATTCCCACCATTGGTAAACTCCTTACTTCCAGTAAAGATGATGGTTTGATCGATTGCAGAAGGAAATTATTGTGGTAAAGGATTAAAAACACTGGGTTTCCGTTGGAAGAAATGTCATTCTAAGAGAAAGCTGCTTATTGAACATTTATACATAATCACACCGAGCTCGATAGGTGCATCATAATTTATAAGTTTCATTTCCGTATTGATTATATTCACAAATATGAAGTTTTGAAGCTTCCACCTAATCAATACATATATGTTATTGTTCTACAGTACAAGGTCGAAACCGGTACTGTAGAACAATAATATATAAAGATACAAGGTCGAAACTGGTACTGTAGAACAATAATATATAAATATATGTATTGATTAGGTGGAAGCTTCAAAACTTCATATTTGTCTCGATAGCTGCAGCCGCTTAAGTGCGGCCAGTATCCAGTAATCGAGAGATAGTGGGTTTGAACCCCACTGTCGGCAGCCCTGAAGATGGTTTTCCGGATTCCCCATTTTCACACTAAGCAAATGCTGGGGCTGTACCTTAATTAAAGCCACGGCCGCTTCCTTCCCGTTCCTATGCCTTTCCTATCCCATCGTCACCATAAGACATATCTGTGTCCGTGCGACGTAAAGCAAATAGCAAAAAACATAATCATATTGAGGACAAGGTACCTACAACAAATAAGACAGTTCAGGCATGAAGGTTGCTACGTTGTTTATGTTTAGGACACGTACATTCAGCACTTGCGTATTATACCAAAGTGTTGACTATCAGAAGAAATAGGGTCTATGGCAAATATTGGGGCAGGCCAAATTGTTCATGGAGGTGGGGAGGTAGATTTTGTGGATGGGGCCTTGTTGGCTCAGTCTGGTCAGCCTCTTGTTGGTAGATGTACTAGCACGTAAAGAACTACTGAAGGACAAAATTCCAGCACCTCGGCATCCCTGAAAACTGGCTAAATACGTAGTGAGATGTAAAACACCATTAACATTGTTATCATTCAATGTAGCAAAGAGTGAGGTTCATTTAAATTAGTTCAAAGCTCTCGTCATAAAAAAATAATTTTAGTCTACAGTATATTATTCACAGCTATGACCACATTCCTCTGCGCATACCACGTTACCATCCCGATCTCACTCCAATAGGGAACATGCATGATCCGGGGTTTTAATTAAAAATATGCTAATCTGATTCAAAATTTCATGCAGAATTCAAAAATGTGATCAGAATGTACAAATAATAACTCCAAACGTGATAAAAATCTACGAAAATGTCACGTCACGCAAGCACGCGATCTCATTGGTCTGACGTCATCGTACAGGTTGACTGAATTAGCAGACGAAGTAACACATAGTGTGCTGTGAGAAGCAGGATACACTTCGCGTATTTCTACTTTACGTTAGTGTCTAGTATGGTTAAATTCGAGGTCTATACATTGGATAATAATCTGAGTGGTATATTTTAGACTTAAAATGAATCCTGCGCAGACAGTGAGGCAGAAAACTTATAAATGGTGTAGAGTTCCGATGTGCAATAGCACATCGCATATCATACCAAACAAATTGTTTATAAATGTTTCAAAGACGCTAAAACTAGGGAGAAATGGATTTTGGCGAGCCGGAGAAATGCTGGTGATATATCGGAAAAGTCTACAGTTTATTTTTTTGAAGATTTTAACGTAAGATGAATTTGTTTGAATTTTCAAATCACTTTTCCATGTCAGCTGTTCTAGTGGTAAAACTTTAAATTTTAATGTATGATGCTTTATTTAAATGCTTCAATTACATCTTGGAATATGAAAGTAAAAAACAGTGCATTAAATAATGCTGATTATTAAAGTATTCTCCTAATCTAACCTATGTTTTGGGTGATCCATGTCAAGATAATAAATCAAAGGGGTTATGAACCATTTTGACAGCTCTAATTCTACCAATATATCTTGGCATGGGACAGTTATGTATGTCTTTATTGAAGAGGTTAATTGGTAAAGAAATTTAAGCTATATCTAAATACTCTATAATGTAACAAAGAATAGGCCTGTACATCATGAAAGGAAACAACGTGAATTTAACAAATGTATAACTCTACACAAAACCAATGCTTGTCTGTTGGGGTCTTATAAGTTAACAATGCTCAATTATAATAATTATCATAATATTAATGAAATAAATAACATAATTGCACACAGGTGAAAATAGTGATGTAGGTGTTTAAAATATTATCCAACTTAGCCTAAGTTTTAGGTTATACAAGCCAAGTCAATAAACCGAAGGGTAAAAATACCGCGCGAGTTGGCCGTGCGGTTAGGAGCGCGCAGCTGTGAGCTCGCATCCGGGAGATAGTGGGTTTTGAACCCCACTGCCGGCAGCCCTGAAGATGGTTTTCCGTGGTTTCCCATTTTCACACCAGGCAAGAGCTGAGGCTGTACCTAAGGCCACGGCCGCTTTGTTCCCATTCCTAGGCCTTTCCTGTCCCATCGTCGCCATAAGACCTATATGTGACGGTGTGACGTAAAGCAAACAGAAAAAAAAAGTAAAAGTCACAGCACCCAAAGACATTCCTGTATTGAGCAACTAAAATGTCACCGGGACACTTTTCTTTCCTGATATGCTCAGCTTGTTAAAAGCCAAATGTAATTAATGGTATTGGCTTCACGCCCCGCTAACTACTTCTACGATTTTCGGAGACGCCGATGTGCAGGAATTTAGTCCTGCAGGAGTTCTTTTACGTGCCAGTAAATCTACCGACACGAGGCTGACGTATTTAAGCACCTTCAACTACCACCGGACTGAACCAGGATCGAACCTGCCAAGTTGGGGTCAGAAGGCCAGCACAGTCTGAATCACTCAGCCCGACTTGTGAAAACTAGATGAAGTCATATTTATCTTTATCATGTTTAACTTTTTCCCTCCACAAAGATATTTAATTCTCTTTCATGGGCCCTGGAAGTGGGTAGGCCAGTTGTCCCAACCATAAATATATATTTTTTTGGGAATGATAGATTATAGCCCTATAGTACTATGATCTTTCTTTCCTTCTTTCTTTCTTTCTTTCTTTCTTTCTTTCTTTCTTTCTTTCTTAATCAGTGTATCCTTCAGGTTTAGTTTTCTCTCGGACTCAGCGAGGGATTTCACCTCTACCACTTCAAGGGCAGTGTCCTGGAACGTGAGACTTTGAGTATGGGATGAAACTGGTGAGGAGGGCCATTACCTCGCCCAGGCGGCCTCACCTGTTATGTTCAACAGGGGCGTTGTTGGAGGATGGGAGGATCGGAAGGGATAGACAAGGAAGAGGGAAGGAAACGGCCGTGGCCTTAGGTGCCTGGAGGAGAAGTAGGACAATATGAAAAACCACTTCGAGGATGGCTGAGGTGGGATTCGAAACCCTTCTACTCAGTTGACCTCCCGAGGCTGAGTAGACCCCGTTCCAGTCCTCGTACTATTTGTTTTCAACTTTCATGGCAGAGCCGGGAATTGAAACCGGGCCTCCGGGAGTGGCACACATTAACCACTACACCACAGAAGCGGACTAGTACTATAATGCTACCTATATGTTTATGTTAGTGCTGAAATCCGATTTCTTACCTTACTAATGCTGAAAGCCCGAAAATGTAATGTTCTTCTTTAATAGGGGAATCAGTCTAGAAGGAAATGTTGAAAGTGATGTGATATCTATCCCGGTTCGTTGTTATCCTAATACTATGAGTTACAGTACATTGCACGTATATAAAAGACGCCACTTACAAACTTGCTTGTTATCCGCGAATTTCTGCGGCCACAAAAGTCACATTTTTCAAGAATGATGACATCTACACATGGTAGATTGTCTGACTGTGCTGTTTCGAACCTTTCTTCTGTCATTTCGAAGTTATTCGCGATCGTGAATAATAAACAATCGGCTTTTAGCAACGGCTGATGCACCACGGCTGATAGAGCTCCATGCGGTACTGGATTGTGACGTCACAGCGCGCCGCTTACGTCAGAGGCCGTTTCACTCGCCTTGCGGAAAGGCACTATTAAATATTTTTTTAATGGTAGAAAACAAGGCAACATACCACAATGTAATACGTTTACGTACTATTTCATTGGTGTACTTTTCAAAAAAAATATTTTTGAAAATGATGCATGTTCCCAATTGAGTTGATTTGGGGAGACATTAAAGGTCAAGTTGCACAGTTGTTAAATGGTGGTGCTTTAAAAGGAAAGGACAATCTCTGTCAAACCTTTACAGGCATACACTGTTGATAGAGAGGATGGGAATATATGCAAGCTGAGTAGAAGGAACACTCAAATTACAACTGTATTATAGATGCTGAGATAGAATGATCATTAGAGTTAATGGAAGTGACGAAATACACATGACCAGGGCAGCAAAAGTGACAGCGGTAGCCATTGGGAAAGGCAGCTTGAGGGCGTGCGAGGAGCACCTGCAGCCAGCACTGGTGTCAGCCTTTTTTTTTCCTATCTGGTAAAGCTATAGCTATCATACGTTTCTTCAACAGATCAGTCGTGTAATGAAGGTGCTTCAGGTTGATTCTCATTTTACACAAACAAAGGTTCGCTTTTGATCTACGAATTTCAAGTTCCAGTGCTGGAATGACCTGGCCACAGACAGCAGTGAAGATTGCTCTACTGTGTTACATTCAGTGTGTAAATACCCCATTCCTATCTGTGTCTCCAAAACACAGCCCATTGCGGGACAGACAATAAGGTTCATGTATCAGGAGTGGTAACTTTTCTAGTACAAAATGTATAAGGCATGGAAAATCAGAATGTACTCTTCCCCATTTTTTGTTACAAAAGATTCTTCAGAAATATAAACACAAACATCAGTAGGTTGCAGGAAAATAAATAAAGAAATAACATCAGAAATATTTCTGCTATTGTTAGTTGTAGGATCAATTTGTACTTCATTCAAGATCAGAAACTTAATTTTCTTCAACTTTTGTCGTGCAGTTTTTATCGATATGACCCGTATTAACCAATATATTTGAGAATTAATTTTTCGATTTCCCCGTAACTACTGTTTCGTCCAGTATGAATAAAATTATTTGTAGCCTATATTGTTGTACTTTCTCCTATGACAAAGGTGGTAAGGAATGATAAAGATTCACCTTATTATAATAGAGAAATAAAGAGACTAAGAAGGAGGTGCAGATTGGAAAGAAATAGCATTAGAAATGGCTGTGGAAATAAGGAGAAATTGAAGGAACTTACTAGGAAATTGAATCTAGCAAAGAAGTCAGCTAAGGATAACATGATGGCAAGCATAATTGCTGGTCATACAAATTTTAGTGAAAAATGGAAGGGTATGTATAGGTACTTTAAGACAGAAACGGGTTTCAAGAAGGACATTCCAGGAATCGTTAATGAACAAGGGGAGTGTATATGTGAGGATCTTCAAAAGGCAGAAGTATTCAGTCAGCAGTATGTAAAGATTGTTGGTTGCAAGGGTAATGTCCAGATAGAGGGAGGTGACTAATGCTAAAGAAGTATTAAAATATACCTATGATAACAATGACATTTACAGTAAGATACAAAAGTTGAAAACTAGAAAAGCGGCTAGAATTGATGAGATTTCTGGGGATATACAGTAGTACCTCAATTATATGTTCCCGGAAACTGCATTTTCCCGTATTATTTGTTCAAATTACATGGTCCAGAAAGCATCCTAATTAAATCATGTTGTAAAAATCCCGCATTATCCGTTCCTTGAAGAAACTATTTCCCGGATCAACCTTTCAGAGATTTCAGTCCTATCAACGCTAAATCCTTGATCACGCGTTTTTCAAGAAACTGTATCTTACGAAAGGACAGCTACAGCATACTTAAGGATCTTGGTGTTGACGTCCCGCCATTGCAGTAATTTGAAGAAGTGCTGTACTGGAAAAGCGATTGGTAGTGAACTTGCATAAGGGATCATCTTAGCATTGCATTCGGGTGGTATTGTTTAGAGAATCCTCGGAAATCATAAAGCAAAAAGTGCCCACGACAATTGGAAGGGGACAGAGCGCATTTCGGCACCTCTATTTGAAGACGGAAATGAGTTTCGTCTGATGTTCTTACTTGCAAAAGTCTATATTATGTCCAGGATTAGATGTTTATTTTTTTTACTTTTTTCGAGTGTATCACCGAATAGGTTTTCGGCTGTTCCCTTAGGGCACTGTAGAGTCACTGGGCTTTCAGGCAGGAATCGAAACTGCTCCTTCTTAACACAAATTCAGTTTTTTAATATTATCGTATACGATTATGTTATCGAGACCAGAACAGATGTTGCACCTTACATACATAAAGCCATGGGAGGTTTTGGGATTGCCTATTACTGTTTTCATCCTAATATAAGACTGGGAATTTCATTTTTTTGTGTTAAAATGTTATAAAAGCCGCAGTCGTTTTATTTGCGCACATTACATTTTAAAATTTTGTAGCATTTTGCACTCGTACTGACTTATACAGTGAACGCGCTTTCCAGCTGAGCTCAAGGTCGCGAATAATCATAATTTCGGAAGTGTTAATGAAATTTTTTCTCTTTCCAATTTGATTGCGATTAGTGACGGGTTGAACTAAATATAATGCATTCGAGAACTTGAGGATTAATACTTTCGAAACCATATTCTCGAGTTCAACATAACTTTTAAAATTCGATGTCGGCCTAATTTACGCCGTACAACATTTCCATAAACTGACTACGGCATATGGTGACCAAATTACAATGGAAGATTTAAAAAAAAAGTATTATGCCATCATGTTGGACGCTTTTGTACCTAATGTGCTTTATTTTATTAGATTAGAGAATGAAAAACTACTTGTGGTCGATTGTTGTTTGGCTTGGCCTTACGGGTATTAGATTTTTGGAAGAGTTTGGCTGATCAAAGTTGCTGAACTGAAAGAAGTTTTCAAAGGAATATGACAAAGTTTTCAGAGGAAACTGTTTCCCCGGTAAAACTGAATGTAGTTTCAAGAGTTTTAAGTCGCGTACCGGTAATAAACGTTTGAAACCATCCCAGCGGTCTAACTTGCCTGCCTCTCACCTGGAGGGCCCTGGTTCGATTACTGGCCAGTTCAGGCATTTTTACCTATATATGAGGGCTGGTTCTAGGTTCAGTTATTCTACGATTACGGTACCGTACTTTTAATTGAGGAGCTATTTAATGGTGATATGGCGACCCCAGTCTAGAGAGCCAGGAATAACGGCTGAGAGAATTCGTCACACTGACCATGCGACACCTCGTATTCTGACGTTTTTTTCCATGGTCCCTCCGAAAAAAGAGAATTGTGGTTCCACTGTACTAAAGACAATGGGTTGGGATATAGTACCATATCTGAAGTACTAATTTAATTATTGTTTGCATGAAGGTGCTATACCAAATGAATGGAGAGTTGCTCTAGTAGCCCCTGTTTATAAAGGAAAGGGTGATAGACATAAAGCTGAAAATTACAGGCCAATCGGTATGACATGCGTTGCATGTAAGCTATGGGAAAGCATTCTTTCTGATTATAGTAGACATGTTTGCAAAATTAATAACTGGTTCGATAGAAGGCAGTTCTGGTTAAGGAAAGGTTGTTCCACTGAAGCTCAACTTGTAGGATTCCAACAAGATATAGCAGATATCCTGGATTCAGGAGGTCAAATGGACTGTATCACGATTTACCTGTCTAAAGCATTTGACAGGGTAGATCATGAGAGACTACTGGCAAAAATGAGTGCAATTGGACTAGACAAAGTGACTGAATGGGTTGCAATATTTCTAGAAAATAGATCTCAGAGAATTAGAGTAGGTGAAGCTTTATCTGTAATAATTAAGAGGGGAATTCCTCAAGGAAGTGTTATTGGACCTTTGTTCTTATATGTATAAATTATATGAGTAAAGAAGTGGAATCAGAGATAAGGCCTTTGGCAGATGACGTTAGTCTGTACAGAGTAATGAATTAGTTACAAGATTGTGAGCAACTACAAAATGACCTCGATAATGTTGTGAGATGGACAGTAGGCAATGGCGTGATGATAAACAAGATTAAAAGTCAGGTTGTGAGTTTCACAAATAATAAAAGTCCACTCAGTTTTAATTACTGCGTTGGTGAGGTGAAAGTTCCTTTTGGGGATTATTGTAAGTACCTATGTGTTAATATAAGGAAAGATCTTCATTGGAGTAATCACATGACTATGATAGTAAATAAAGGGTACAGATCTCTGCACATGGTTATGTGGGTATTTAGGGGTTGTAGTAAGGATGTAAAGGAGAGGGCATATAAGTCTCTGGTAAGACCCCAGCTAGAGTATAGTTCCAGTGTGTTGGACCCTCACCAGGATTACATGATTCATGAATTTGGAAAAAATCCAATGAAAAGCAGCTCAATTTGTTCTGGGTGATTTCCAGCAGAAGAGCAGCGTTACAAAAATGTTGCAAAGTTTGGGCTGGGAAGACTTGGAAGAAAGGAGAAAAGCTACTCAACTAAGTTTTATGTTCTGAGCTGTCAGCGGAGAAACGGCATGGAATGACATTAGTAAACGAATAAGTTTGAGCGGTGTCTTAAAAGTAGGAAAGATCAAATTATGAAGATAAATTTGGAATTTGAGAGGACAAATTGGGGCAAATATTTGTGTATGGGAAGGGGTGTTAGGGATTGGAATAACTTACCCAGGGAGATATTCAATAAATTTCCAATTTCTGTTATAATATATTATAATAATAAAGATAGAAATTTTATCGTGTAAAGTCAAAGCCTTGCTGATTTGCAATTCATAGTATTTAGACTTCTAGTTGCTTGTAAGGAATGTTTTGAATTTGTGACATTTTTCAGGGTCTTATTGAAACATATTATCATGTTGGTACACATTACTACTATTGGTACCACTGCTTCCAAATTTTCACCTCGCATTCATAGCTGCATGAAATTCTTGAAAATATAGAATTTTAACATTTGATAAATACCTATGTTTTCAGTTATAAATTAAAATTTTATCTTGAAAAATTGTAACTTTAAGCAACAAAAAAAGGTTTATAGAAAACACAATTTGGAAGCAACATTAAAAATTCTAGAGTTTTAGTATCACAGTACAGTCATGAATGGGTGTGCAAAATGCAATATATCTAGGTAGAGTAGTTCAGGAGCATTCGGTACCTAAATGTGGGGGGGGGAAGGTAGTTATCGGGAAACTGCAATCAGTGTTTTTGCTTCACTCACACCTGTCTCAGAACATGGAAAATAGATCTCAGAGAATTAGAGTAGGCAACGCTTTATCTGACCCTGTAATAATTAAGTGGGGAATTCCTCAAGGCAGTATTATTGGACCTTTATGTTTTCTTATATATATAAAAATGATTTGAGTAAATGAGTATAATCGGAGGTAAGCCTTTTTGAAGATGATGTTATTCTGTATAGAGTAATAAATAAGTTACAAGATTGTGAGCAACTGCAACATGACCTTGATAATGTTGTGAGTTGGACAGCAGTCAATGGTATGATGATAAATGGATTAAGTGTCAGGTTGTGAGTTTCACAAATAGGCAAAGTCCTCTGTTTGAATTACTGCAATGATGGGGTGAACGTTCCTTTTGGGGATCATTGTAAGTATCTGGGTGTTAATATAAGGAAAGGTCTTCATTGGGGTAATCACATAAATGGGATTGTAAATAAAGGATACAGATCTCTGCACATGGTTATAAGGGTGTTTAGGGGTTGTAGTAAGAATGTAACGGAGAGGGCATATTGTCTCTAGTAAGACCCCAACTAGAGTATGGTTCCAGTGTATGGGACCCTCACCAGGATTACTTGATTCAAGAACTGGAAAAAATCAAAAGAAAAGCAGCTCGATTTGTTCGGAGTAATTTCCAACAAAGGAGTAGCATTACAAAAATGTTGCAAAGTTTGGGCTGGGAAGACCTGGGAGAAAGAGCTGTTCGACGAGGTGGTATGTTACATGTTACAAATCTGATGTTATGGTTCATATTGAAATGTACTTAAAGTCAAATATTAATACTATATTATAAATTCCACCTGTTCAATACTCTTTAAGTGGTATGATCCGAACTGTCAGCAGAGAGATGGCATGGAATGACATTAGTAGACGAATAAGTATGAGTGGCATCTTTAAAAGTAGGAAAGATCACAATATGAAGGTAGAGTTGGAATTCAAGAGAACAAATTGGGGTAAATATTCATTTATAGGAAGGGGAGTTAGGGATTGGAATAACTTACCAAGTGCGATGTTTGATAAATTTCCAATCTCATTGAAATCATTTAAGAAAAGGCTAGGAAAACAACAGATAGAGAATCTACCACGTGGGCAACTTGCATAAATGCAGATCAGTATTGATTGATTGATTGATTGATTGATTGATTGATTGATTGATTGATTGATTGATTGATTGATTGATTGATTGATTGAACATTCCAGGACTATATTCTTCCTGCTGCTGGTTCTCATCATCTTCTCTCTTCTTTTTATTTTTTTATTTTTTATTCTACCATCCTTAGTGGATTCTGGACTTTCTTTTTGGGATTTTTTCTCACGGTCACTATCAACGTCCCCAGGCTCGATACCCATGTCTTCAAGAACATATTTTCTTGACATCATGCCCTCATTGAAACATATCATTGCATCCAATATACCTATTTGAAGTGTTCTGAAGCCTGCAAATTCAGTTTTTGGAATGCGTTGCCAGATACAGTGATTAAAATTTCATTGACAGTGTGTGTGCCGCCATGTAAACATTTAGACAATAACAGTGTGTCCTATTGTGTCCTCACTAAGTCCCTTATATACAGGTTTTATGGCGTTCAAAACAGTCAATGAAAGCGAGTTTTTGTGGTGGTATTTAGGCCCTTCTGCCTTTTCTTTCTGAAAGCCACACCATGAATCCGCACCTTCTGGACACAGGTCATGTCTTGGTTCTTCATCTGTTGACATTTTTTGGTTTAACATACCTGCCAACTTTCCCGATTTAGGCGGGAGACTCCCGATTATTCTGTGATTTCTCCCGATTTTAGCTTATTTTTTGGTGAACTTCAAACATTTGTTTTCAAGTCCCACCATTTCAGCTTTGTACGCAAGTGGCCGGAAGTCCTTTGCTGATTGGCCGCTTTCAAATGAAATATCGACGTGTATTAACGAGAAATACGTGCGAATGTGCAATGTTTATTGAAACCTGTATATCGGTCTTGATCGGGACGCGTATATCGATTGTCAATCTCTCGTTCTCGCGTGCTATTTGTTCGTTCACATCAGTCTAGTCGATTCTAGAGACTAGTTGCCAGATTTTGAGTTTTTTTAGTAATTTAATGACAGAATGTCAAAGATAGCGACTAGTGACTTTTCTAGAGATTTTAGGAGCCACTTGGAGACAATTCTGGCGAATTTTAATTTATTACTTGATAAAAATAGCATTGCGCTTCGCATAATCGCGCGGGCGCGTGATGCAATATATTAATCTATGAATTAATGGCATCTAAATGCATGACAGATTCACACATGTGGAGCATGAGTTCATACTATTTTCGGAAGACTTATCAGAGACCAATCATCTCTGTCATATACTTCTTGTGAAGGAATAGAGAGTGTAATTTTTAGCCTTGTAGCCTCGTATAGCAACAGTCGGGTTTTGAGACAATACGTGTTATAATATACCATATAACTCCTGTACTGCGCAAGACATGTAGAGTAAGCAGTTTTTTTAATCTTCTGACTCCTCCCGATTTTTCCTGTTTTTCATATCTAAATCTTCTGATTTTTGGTTTTGTAAAGTTGGCAGGTATGGTTTAATGTTGCTTTTATGACCTGTTTCATTACTTGAAGATTTCCTGTATTTCTTTTTGTAGCAAGCCCAAAATACAGCTGCAGCTTATCAATTTCTGCATCAGGTAACCTCCCTCGACCACTGATGGGCATACCATCAGAAAGTTTATGATACGCAAATCTTTCTTCAGCTTCCTAAGCTTAGTCCCTAACCTCTTCTGCACATGGCCAACACACTCAAGGTTTTCAATTTTTACATTGTCTCCAATATGGTTTACAGTCATTTACTTTTATTACTCCCTTGGAATCACCATCACCTAAGTACTTCACATATCTCAAACCTCACTCACACCAAGAACATTTGAACATTGCCACAGCACCTGCAGCCTCCATGTTATCACTAGGCCCAACAAAACTCTTTCCACATATATTATCATTCTGAGTTACAGCACAACCATAGCAGTACTTTATCAGGCATTCTACATCCAAGACTTTTCCAGAACCTACAGGTGTTATACCTACAACACCATTCAGTGATGTATGACCATGTTTTTGCCAGCTTCTATCACAAGCAACAGCAACATCACTACTATTGTCATTTAGAAGCTTGGCTTCTTTAGTTGCATTTACCATACAACCCAAGGAAACATGTTTCAATGAATATACAATTACATTGTTGGCTTTGACAAATGTACTTGATGGAGGTGGCAGGTTTATCATGGAACAAAATACCTCTCCTGATTTCTTACCTTTCCCAATACTGTACACCTCATTGCATATTTACCTTGTAAATTCTATTTCTCTATTTCTATTCACACTTGATGACATAGATGAATGATCTGATTTACAAATACTGCATACTAGAATGATTTTATTTGCAAGGCCTCTTCTACAATTTACATCTACAATCTTCACACAATTGACATTTTGACAGTACTTACACATGACATGGTTCTGAAACAAATCAGATATAACATCTAAATCTAAGATATCACTGTCACCAGTATCATTTTCTTCCTTGTTTTCCTCTGAAAGATAACTAATCTTTCTCTTTGAAGCACTTGAAACACACGAGTCTTATTGTTTTTGTGGGGTTGGAAGATGAATTACACTAGCCTGCAAAATAAAACTTTTTTCTGCGGTAAAAACGAAACTAGGTGGGTTTTATGAATTTCTTAACGCAGAATTCAAGAAAAAAATTAGTTTTTGTGAATCACGTCTGGTTTGGTGGCAATATTACAAAATATTATTTTGTTTTTACGTAAAATTGTTGATACTTAGTATTGATTAAATTTGATATATTAATGTAAATTTCAGCTTGCAAAACGTAATCATATTTTTCATGCATTGAATACACATAAATGCTGCTTTGTAAGCAAGTAGATAGTATGTATTATATTTTTAATGTATATTGAAATTCGTGAAACTGAAGCATATAGCGCCTATTTAGTTTCGACTGTACAGTTGCTTTTAAATTAATATAACCGTACCTTGAATAAAAATTACATGGTTAAACATACATAGTTTTGTTACTTACATTATGTGCAGGTTAGATTCACACCTCCGTCTTTTCCCGTTTTCCGTGGAATTTCCGGGTTTTTGAAGTTCTTGAATTATCTCTAGAAGGGTCGTCTCGTGCAATCGACCAACAGTAATCGGCCATCATATTCACATCCCAACGACCCTGATAGCGTCGTTCTGCATCTTTGAGATCCTGGTGAAACCTTTCACCTTGTTCTTCACTGACAGCTCCTAAATTTAGAGGGAAATAATCCAGATGCGAAGCTAAGATATGAAGCTTAAGGCTCATATTACAACCGAGTTCCTTAAACTTTACCAACATTTTCCTTACAATTTCTTTGTATTGAGGGTCCTTAATGTTGCCAAGGAATTTAGTCACTACATCTTTGAATGCATTCCATGCCTCTTTCTCAATTTTGGTCGTCGTGTCTGTGAAAATGTTATCCTTCATCTGTTTACGAATCTGTGGTCCATCAAATACGTCTTCTTTGATTTTTGCATCTAATAATGAGGAAAATTTAGTGGATAAATATTGGAAGCATAGTCTACTTTTATCTAATGCCTCGACATACAGTTTCATCAATCCAAATTTGATGTGCAAGGGTGGAAGTAGAATTTTTTCACGGTCAATAAGACTTACATTCAAGACATTTTTGGATTCTGGTTGTAGTTTTTTCCTTTCTGTCCAATTCACTGTATCCCAATGTTTATCCCGTCCCCTGCTATCCCATTCGCATAGGAAACAGGGAAATTTTGTATAGCCTTTTTGTTGTCCCAGCAACAATCCAATGATCTTCAAATCACCGCAAATTTGCCACCCATGCTCATGATATTTAATTTTTTCAAGCACCAACTTTAAGGTCTCGTATGTTTCAGACAATTTTGTGGAGTGTGCAAGTGGACAAATGCCAGAACATTTGTATTATGAAGCAAAACAGCCTCTAAACTTATTTTGGAAGAGTCAATAAAAACACGCCAGTTACTAGGATCATATTCTTTCTCCCAATCGACGTAGAAGATTTGAAACATCCGTACAAAATACAAGTTCATCTTCTTGAGTATAATACCTTCGGACTGTTATCTTTGAAAGGAAACTGCTTTATCAGTCCATCATAAACATTGCATAAGGGCTGGGGCTTTTAACACGTCTGATTATTCAAGTGGTCTAAGATGAAAGACAAACTCTCAACTGTCTTATCTTCAATCCTACATACCTCGCGGTCTATTGCGTATCTGGGGGAGTTTGTTATGAATTTACCAGGAAATCCCCAACTACAAAATGAAAATTTAGACAGCAATAAACCTATAATAAAATGCAAACAATAACAAATCAAATTACATAATTGTTTTCTAAAAATAGTTGCGCGAGAACATCTCTCAACATTACATCTTACGAATTCATGCAGATACTAAAACACCGAATTGCGTCAAAACTAGACGTAATAGGGAAAAAATAGCATCATTTTCAGAATCAGGGCAGTGATTTCCTTAAGAATTACATATTTTCTATTTTACCGCAAAATCATGTTGGCTAGTGTTATTGTCTTGCACTGGACTCAAACTAACATTCACTGTATGTTTTGTGTATCTGTTGCCTTCATGGTGTTGTTTCCTATTGAAATTCTTAATTCGTGGCATATTTGTACATGTTTCAAATACCACATAATCTACGAAAGACATTCTAAGAATTACAATTCACAACTTTCGGAGTATGTTTACTTCATGTAATAGCAAAAGCAACCACGTTTCTTTAACTGTGTCCGTGTGCAGTCTTTTGTTCACGACACGCGGGAGATACCAACTTCTGAAACGAGCCACCTCACACTCACAAGATCCTCATGTAATTAGTAGAGAAATTATAATTGACTGACTAAATATATCAATAGTGGAGTTTGAAAACTGGGGCGTGGCAAAAATAAGGCATCACATTCTTAATTTCTTCATGAAATGAGATAAAAATACATATAATTTTACATATTCTAGTTCAGGAAGGCACACTTTTCAAATTAAGAGCAAAAAAATTTAAATTTCCGACCTGTTCATGTACTCCTGCCCTTAAGAAGAGGCTAGGAAAACAACAGATAGGGAATCTGTCACCTGGGCAACAGCCCTAAATGCATATCAGTAGTGATTGAAAAATCGTCGTATGTACTGTTACGGGCTCCCAAAATTACGCTATTATGTTCATCTGTCGTCTTACCTTTTCGTCTACTTCATCGCCTTGCTGCTATCAACATTTCTACTGGCGTCACTCTACTCTGTCTTCTCACCCGCCTTGTCTGCGACTGCCTGCTCGTCCTGCTGCCTGCTCTGCACTTGATTACGTCACCTGATTCCAGTATGTTCTGAGCCTTGCTTCGCTACAGTATATATAACTCGCCGTATCCATCGAATGACCAGTCAGGCATTCTCTGTTAGTACAAGCGGCGGGAGCAGGCACCTTTTCACACGGCTGCCCCGTGGCAATTTTAAAATTATAATTTAACTCTAAGAGACCACTTCTTCGCTGTGCAGGGTGAGCAGACTTTACAATCTTTATGTTCTGATTTCTTAAAAATTGTTGGCTTCTTACGTCTTAACCTACTTTGTCTTTTCGAACTCTGGCCCGTGCTGGGCACTTCATGCGGTTTGGCATAGACTTTTTCTACCCTTCAGTGTTTGTGATATTTCTGCAAGGACTTGTGGTTGGACGAACATATTTCTCAGTTACTAACTTTGTGTACATCTTGTGTGCGTGTGATTTCAGAGAAAAACAGAGACAGCAGCCTTGCCTTATTTTTCCCTCCTTCCATCCTTGCCATTCACGTCAATTCTTTTCCCATTCCCAGTCCCTTCTCTTTTTTTTTTTTTTTTTTTTAAATTCATGTCCTTCGATTTGTAAAAGTGGCCTATGCTTATTTCAAACTAATTGGTATTTGGTGTGCGATTCATCGTACCTTATCTCTCTTTAAATGTTCAGGATTGCTGATAGTTTCCTTCTTTAATTGCGATAATATTATTCTATTCTCAGTCCAAACTGCTTATTATTCCACGAGTGTATTCCCCAAGTGTAAAATTATGTTGTTTTCCCAGTTATCAGGTTATTACCCAGATCTAGTCTCGGTCTAAAGGATCGCCCTTTTGAAATTATTGTGTAACTATGGCACTTTGAAAATTGTAGTCAAACGAAACTATTTTTGTAACTTGATTTTTACTTTTGTGTGAATTTACTTGCTTGTATTACGTTTTCCCTTTGGTCATGTTATTAATACATCTTGTGGTTTGAACCTTGTGGTCTTGAGGTGTACTTTATTCCCCTACTTTCCCTATTCTCATGTATCTACCACGACATACCTCCGGGACAAAGGTCCAGTCAATCACTGCGCGCACTCTGCTGAAGTCTTTGTTTGTTTACTTTGATTCATAACGCTTCATTCTGATTCCTTCGTCACTTGGTGCTCGAACTCCCGTTCCTTAAATACGCTACATGGCTGGTGTTCTCTATAAGGCGTGACCTTGTCCTCAGCGCTTCTGGTATCTGTGCACATACTGATTTTATGATCAGGTGTTGTCACTACCTATGCATTCGCATACATTTATTGTAAGACTAAAATATCTGAAAACTTGAAGATACGTAACAGTACAGACAGACATGAATGTAATTTAAAAATGATTTTTCTTAATCTGTGGGTGGGGGCAGTAGAATAACACCCACGGTATCCCCTGCCTGTTGTAAGAGGTGACTAAAAGGGGCACCAGGGGCTCGGAACTTTGGAGCGTGGGATGGCACCCTCGGGGTCCTTAGCTGAGTTCTGGCATTGCTTCCGCTTACTTGTGCCAGGCTACTCACTTTCATCTATTCTATCAGACCCCACTTGGTCAACTCTTGTTCTTTTCTGACCCCGACGGTATTAGAGCACTCGAGGCCTAGGGAGTCTTTCGTTTTCACGCCCTTCATGGCCCTTGTCATCCTTTGGCCGATACTTTCATTTTTTAAGTGTTGGATCCTTTTCTATTTTTTCTCCTTGGAAGTTATTTTCGAGAGCAAAGAGATACGATGTTTTTAGAATAGGTAGTATGCCTTGTTCTTGTGAATGAATAGCTTCCCTTTGTTAACAGGCAAGTCACGCCTGTAATAGCTGAACGCTACCTGTGCAATGCACGAGATGTTACGTTACATACTTGTCAAACTGGTTTTATGTTTAAGAGCAACTGAACTACGATAACAGCTGAAGGTGGCTACTACAGTGGTGTATTACATTACATTCTCACCAGACTGGTTTTGTTGTTGTTAGTATTTAGTTTTCGTCTTCAAACAACACTGGTAATCGGTTTCGGACCCTGGAGATGTATTGAATTCTCAGCGTTAATACTGGTTCATTTGCTGTTACGTCCTTTAGGGGATTGGGATATTTGTGGTCACCAGCCCCGTGGTCTAGTGAGTATGGAAATGACCTGAAAACCTGTGTCGGTGCGGGACCTGTACGAGCGTGTGATATAATTATTGGTTGGGATAGGCGCGCCGGGATGTGAAATACGGTACGATCCCCGTTGTGCATCGGAATTGAATTATCGAAACACATAGGACGTTTAGTTTCAAAGGAATAATGGGCACGTTATACAACTAAATAAACTGAGCTCGATAGCTGCAGTCGCTTAAGTGCGGCCAGTATCCAGTAATCGATATATAGTGGGTTCAAGCCCCACTGTCGGCAGCCCTGAAGATGGTTTTCCATGGGTTCCCTTTTTCATAAATGCCGGGACTGTACCTTAATTAAGTCCACGGCCACTTCCTTCCACTTCCTAGATATTTCCTATCCCATCGTCGCCATAAAAATATATCTGTGTCAGTGTGACGGTAAGCAGAATAGCAAAAAAGAAACAACTGAATAGATTAAACGTACCTACATTTCGTGCCTTCTTCCGGGCTGAGTGGCTCAGACAGTTGAGGTGCCGGCCTTTTGACTCTAACTTCGCAGGTTCGAACCTGGCCCATTCCGGTGGTATTTGAAGGTGCTCAAATACTGTACGTTCACCTCGTGTCGGTAGATTTACTGGTACATAAAAAGAACTAAATTCGGGCACCTCAGCGTCTCAGAAAACCGTAGAAGTAGTTAGTGGGACGTAAAGCACTTAACATTATTATTATTACTATCAGGTCATTAAAAGCTGAAATATGTTGAAGAAAATAGTAAAATATGCGTGGTTTAAGAAGAAACAAGATGAAATATACATCACGTGATGCAACATCTGTTGCAGTAGTTAACTACACATTACTATGCGTAAGACGAGAACCAGGTCAAGTTCGTGGGGATGAGTCAGCTGTTATCTCGTATTGTGTATAAACATCAAACATACACATCAACAAATCTGAGAAACATAAACAATGTTACACGTTAAGAGACATGTAGCTATTAACCTGAATGCCAGGCTGACGGGCGCTTTCATGAGCACAAGATGAGATATCAAATTATACACAATTCACAGATGTCGAACGTATCTAAGAAGATTCCTCCACAACTACATCCTACATTTTACTATGATAGGGCTAATAACAGATCGCAGCAGATTACGGTACTGTGTGTAAAGATGATATTGGTAGAATACAGTATACCTGTTAAGACATAAGGCTGCAGTAGAAGAAGAGAAGAAGAAGGTAACCAGAGCCACATAGTCAAGCAGGACAGAGCCGAACAAAGCGCACATTAGTGACGCCGACATAAGAGTGGCATGGTCGTAGGAACTACAGTCGCACCCAACACTCTGTTGTAGAAAAGAATGAACTAAAATACATTAGGGGCTCCGTAATTCCAGGTGGACGGTAACAAGACTATCTCGAATAGAGAAGCACGGATTTACGAACGTACACGAAAACGCCTGTGTACAAAAAATGTACCTATGTTAAACATTACAGTACAACAGTTGCGAAAACAAAAACGTACAGATTGCCTTACACTAAAATAAATTTTAAACTTTCTTTTGTAAATTAACAAAACACTCTAGGCAACCTTCCTAAGTTAAATGTTTATTTATAGTTCCTATTTCAGTAGTGATGAATATAAAACAAGCATTTTATTGAAATTTTTTACATGATGATGATTGCTGTTTTAAGGTCATCGGCACTTAAAAACGCAAAGTGTCTTCTGTTTTAACTCGTAGTGAATAAGAAACAAAATATAAATTGCTCGAACACACGTAATAAACCCAAACCACGTGCAGGGTAGGATTGAGGTACAGCCAAACTGCTTTAAAGGTCAATGTCCAGCGTTTTAACAAGCAGGTCTTCCGTGTGTTGTGTTCAGCTTTCGCCACGTACAAGGCACTTGTGCACTGAAACTCTTGATTTATAATTGTTGTTACCGGTACATCAATTTCTCTGCTCGGATTTACGAGAACATCGAACTATCGAGACTCAAAATATTATATCGATTCTGTACTGTACTCCCAATCCATTACGTTGCAGAAATGACGTAACATCTGACATTCCGAAGTAAAAACTCGTAGCAATTGTTCAAAGTGATCACCCTGGGCTTCTCTGCAGGCTTCACTTCTCCGAATCCAGTTGCGACACATTCAAGCCAAGACACCAGGGTTGTTCAGAATATCCTCTGCTGCTTAAACAATACGTTCACGGAAGTCATCCGAAGTGGTTACTTCAGTTCGATATACTTTGTATTTCATGTCCCCCAGGCATAAAAATCCATTGGAATAAGGTCTGGAGATCTGGCTGGCCAATTGATGGTTCCACATCGTCCTGTCCACCGTTGAGGAAATGTCTGCACCATCGTGTAAAATCCACGTGGTTCTGCGTAGTCAAAGTGACACGTCCTCTGAAAGCTCAAGTAACGTACTGTATCTACGGGAGCAAGGTAACATTAATAAAAAGATGATTAGTCCACATAACCGACCTCCTATTACACCCATCCAGGTATTAATTCAGAACCGGTGCTGGAAATTACCTTCTCTTACTAAATGGGGATGTTCCACAGCCCATGAGTGGGATATAGTGGGTTCAAACTCCTCTCCCGGCAGCCCTAAAGACGGTTTTCCGTGGTTTGCCATGTTCACACCAGGTAAATGCTGGTGCTGTTCCTTAATTAAGGCCACGGTTGCTTCTTCACGATCCTAGCCCTTTTCTGTCCTGTCGTCGCCGTAAAATCTATCTGTGTCATGGCGACGTACATCAACTCGTAAAAAAAATTGTAATCAGCTGTGAAAGACACTGCATCCGTTGAATGTGGTCAGGATGCAATCGCTCTTCATGCAGTGTCCTACATATGGTCCAAGTTGGTACACCAACGGCACGTGTTATACTACCCGTACGGCACCCGGGATCATCGTTTACTATTGTTAGGATGCCTGGCTGCGTGGCAAAACGGTTAGCGTGTTGGCCTTTGGTTACAGGGGTCCTGGGTTCGATTCCTGGCGGGGTCGGTAATTTTAACCATCATGGTTAATTTCCCTGGCACGGGGGCTGGGTGTATGTGTTGTCTTCATCCTCATTTCATTCTCATCACGATGCGCAGGTCGCCTATGGGAGTCAAATCAAAAGACCTGCACCTGGCGAACCGAACCCATCCTGGGATCTCCCGGCACCAAAAGTCATACGCCATTTCATTTCATTGTCAGGATGTCTTCTTCCGCGTCTAGGATTACACGTGGCCGTTCAGGCCATCGCTTCTCAAAGCATGATGTAACACAACCTGATTTGCGAATACGCTGCAGTACAGCAAGTATCGTTGCTGGATTCGGCACCCATCTGTTGGGAAGCCTTTCCTGGTAGATTCATGGAGGGCGACCCATGTTCTGTTCTGCCACACGATACACTTGCAGCGTATCATGGTACTCGTTGTATTCATACACTGGCATTATTCAAATAATAATAATACTACTACTAGTATGAAGTAACTTGCGTACTAGTACGGGCGATAATTCGCCTCTCTGACAGCTGTTATTCAGGTCAAGGTCAGACAGACAGCTCATACCTCTAGTCCGGTTTCATGTCCTACCACATCCCCGTCGCTAGGAACAGCAGACAACCGAACCGGCACGTGACAGGTCTAGTGCTTTTGTCGAACTGCTTACATGGAATATTCTCCCACAGTGTGATTTCAATACCATGGATTTTTGGGAGACCAACTCGCAGTATGCAGGAACACCCCATGTTGACGTGTACGTAAATAAAGTTTCTTACGTCAACGAAAGAATACATGGGATAGGATTTCCAAGTGAGTGGTATCAGAATTGAATTGTCAAAGCACATTGAACATTTCGCTTCATATCAATAAGGGACATGTTACAAAAATAAATAAATTATTAAACGTACCTTCCTTTCGTGCTTCCAAACGAAAAGAACAAGTTTAATGGTAAATTAAAGGATTCTGCTTTTGCAGTGCCTATTAAACGTATCAAAATAAATGTTGCCAGGCTGAGTGGCTCAGGCGGTTCAAGCACTGGTTTCATGAACTTAACAGGCTCGATCCTGGCTCAGTCCGCTGGTATTTGAAGGTGCTCAAATACGTCCACTTCTGATCGGTAGATTTACAGTCACGTTAAAGAATACCTGTGGGCAAAATTCCGAAACCGTGCGTCTCCATTGGCACGTAAACATTTGCTGTTGTTATTATTACTGGGCGAGTTGGCTGTGTGATTAGGAGCGCGCGACTGTCAGCTTGCATTCGTCGTAAAGCCACTACCAATATTATAATAATAACAACTGTGTTAGTCCATTATTACTAACTATTACGAATATAAAAGTTAAACGCCCCACTCAAACTTCGTAGCTGGTAATCTGTCAGAAAACACTAAAGAAAATAGTGAACTTTTAACAAGTCCGAATTATTATTAATCTTATAATTGCAG
Source organism: Anabrus simplex (assembly GCF_040414725.1). Lineage (NCBI taxonomy): Eukaryota > Metazoa > Arthropoda > Insecta > Orthoptera > Tettigoniidae > Anabrus > Anabrus simplex. The sequence continues at coordinate 1,750,249,144 of NC_090265.1, forward strand.
ACATGTCTCCAAAATTACCGAAACATGTACTTACAAATTGTTTTACGTCGCTCCAACACAGGTAGGTCTTACGGCGACGATGGGAGAGAAAAGGGATACAATTGGGAAGGAAGCATTCGAGGCCTTAATAAAGGTACAGTTCCAGTATTTCCCTGATGTGAAAATGGGAAACTACGGAAAACCATCTTCCCGGCTGCCGACAGTGGAGTTCGAACCCACTATCACCAAAATGCAAGTTCACAGCTGCGCGCCCCTAACTGCACAACCAACTTACTCTAAGCTCTAATGCCAGTGTGAGTAGCTCAGACGATAGAGTGCTGCTGGTCTTCTGATCCCACCTTGGCAGATTCGATGGCGGCTCAGGTCGGTGGTATTTGAAGGTGCTCAAATACGCCAGTCTCGTGTCTGTAGATTTTCTTGCATTAAAAAATACTGCGGTAAAAAATTCTGGCATTTCAGCGTCTCCGAAAACCGTGAAAATTAGTTAGGGGAACGTAAAGACATTATTATTATTATTATTATTATTATTATTATTGTAGTAGTAGTAGTAGTAGTAGTAGTAGTAGTAGTAGTAGTAGTAGTAGTAGTAGTAGTAGTAGTAGTAGTACGGAAGTTCTAATTAAACGGGTCCATTACAGTCGCCATTTTACCTATCGGCACTTACTGTCCAGTAATAAGCCTTCAGTCCGCCTCTGTGGTGTAGTGGTTAGTGTGATTAGCTGCCACTCTCCCGAAGGCCTGGGTGGTACGACGGCTGGAAGGGGTCCACTAAGCCTTGGGAGGTCAAATGAGTAGAGGTGGTTAGATTCCCACCCCAGCCATCCTGAAAGTGGTTTCCCGTAGTTTCCCACTTCTCGAGGCAAATGCCGGGATGGTACCTAACTTAAGGCCACGGCCGCTTCCTTCCCTCTTCCTTGTCTATCCCTTCCAATCTTCCCATCCCCCCGCAAGGCCCCTGTTCAGCATAGCAATTGAGGCCGCCTGGGTGAGGTACTGGTCATTCTCCCCAATTATATCCCCCGACCCAATATCTCACGCTCCAGGACACTGCCCTTGAGGCAGTAGAGGTGGGATCCCTTGCTGACTCCCAGCAAAAACCAACCCTGGAGGGTAAACAGATTAGGAAAAGGAAGAATAAGCCTTCTATTACAAATGCCCGGCGGCAATTCCACAGTAGCTCTTTTTCCTTCGAGCAATGTTCACGATGGATGCAACTACGGTTTTTGAAATTTGTCTCATTAATAACAATTTCACTGAATACTTATAGCCTTTTCTTTCAGTGCCCACCGTCCTTTCATTGACCTGAAAAGTTTATGAATAAGCATAGACAACTCTCATTGTCTATTGTCAGAAATTCATCGTAGACTGTTGCAATAACAGCACAGAAATGTTGCGCCCATTTTTCATTACTTATTAACTATTTCCTTTCATTTTGTCAGCTTGGATCACTGAGTAATGCCATTGACGTCTTATAAATCACACACAACTACACAACACTTGTTTCGCATGCATGTGCTGGTACGGATCTTCGACGTCAATGTAAGGATTCTGTGTACTTTTCACACAGACTACCCTAGACCGGTTTTCGAGTACAGCAAGTGGGCTGGCACGTGAGTCAACCTCTCCTACTTGCCAAGCCTTTAGGGGAAGTGCACAACAACATGTGTTGGCCTGTGATAAGAAACAGGTTCAACAAGCCCTATACTCTGCTACTGTACTTCCACCGCGCGTGGGCAGAATGACGTAACTGGCGTATCCTGCTACGGCCGTTCAAAACACATTAGGTCCTGAAATATTTGGCTCAGTTATGGGAAAACTAATAGGACAAGGTAAAAAGTACAAAGCATATATTGTGAGATGTATTTTTCTTTGCCGACTACCTTAATATCGGAAGATAGGAAAACTTAAAGGGTCCACCTTTTCAATACAGGACCCTTTAAGTTTTCCTATCTTCCATTCTCAGTTCAATACGGACAAAAATGAAATTCTTAGGTTTAAATACCTTAATATCTGCGTGTATACCCCTAACAGCCTGTATAGCACATTTTTAATGTATGTGAGAACAAGACATGAAAAGAAAATTTACAAAATATAGTACAGTGGGACCTTGGATTGCGAACATATTTCGTTCCTACAACATGCTTGTAATCCAAAGCGCTTGTATATCAAAGCAAGTTTTCCCATAAAAAAACAACTGAAATGCGGATGATTCATCCACAACACAAAATATTTATTCGCATACCATTTCTAAAACAAAATATAACGTAAAATAAATTAAAGTGCACTTTTCCTTACAATAGAATCATTGTATGTGTGAGGGAGACGAGAGATGACATGAGAAGAGTTACTGTGTAGCACGAATTTCACTAAAGGAATCACTTCTATCTGTTGGCTCACTGGAATTGTTTTATTTTCGTACAACTTTATGGAGGAACCTGTCCTATGACTGTTGCTTTTGCCTCTTTTTGAGGCTTTTATGAAAATTTGACATTGCATTGTCATTGAACCGATTTATCGCTCGCACTGCTACAGCCTTATTCGGGTGGTATTTTTCTACAAAATTTTGCAGTGTTTCCAACATTTTGCACTTCTCCCGAATCTCAGTTGAAGTGAGAGATTCCATTGACTTTTCCTCCTCCTGACGAGATTTCCATAACTCCGTCCTGTTGTTCGCGATGCAGGCCCATCAGTTCGTTGGTGGTCAGTTCCTGGCTATGTTCTTCTGCCAGCTCTTGAATGTCCACGTCATTCACCTCCAGCCTCTTAGTCTTCCCTAAGGGCACAGTTTCATTGACAATCAGTGGTTCATTGTCACCAAAAATCCCCTCAAAGTCATGTCCAAGAACACAGGCCACAGCTTTCCCCAAGCGGAAGTGAGAGTTCTCTTGGTGACTCCATCCCATGCTTTATCGATGATCTTCAGACAGTTCACGATGGGGAAATGATTTCTCCCAAACTCTCGGAGGGTAAGGTTTGTTTCTTCGGTCACTTCGAAGCAACGCTGAAATAGTGCTTTGGTGTATAGCTTCTTGAAGTTCGAAATGGCTTGCTGATCCATAGGCTGGAGTAGTGTTGGGAGGAAGGAACTTAACCTTAATGAACTTGAATTCCTCCAGTAAGTTGTCCTCAAGGCCTGGAGGCTGAGCAGGAGCTTTGTCCATAACCAGCAAGACTTTGAGCAGCAGATTATGTTCTGAAAGGTATTTCTTCCCTATAGGACGAAAGACCTCTTTCATCCATTCAACATACGAACGTGAGAGGGGAAAACGTACGCAGACATGGCGCTCGTATTGAGGAACCTCACTCGCTTATCAACTTAAAATTTATTTAAAATATTTGCTCATCTTGCAAAACACTCGTAGACCAAGTTACTCGCATTCCGAGGTTTCATTGTATATCAAACAGAAGGTAATATTTAATGAGGTTAAAATTTTTCTTCAAACATTTTACCATGCTTATTTGTGACCAGATTCATGAGATGTGGAGAAAAGTATTCTGAAATCATATTCATTGTGGAACAAAAACATCTATTCACCTGAACATGCACTCCCAAATTAACACACATGCTTTCCTCGATTAACACTCTCATCCTATGATGTTTGCCCCAAATATGCGTGAATTACTAGGATTCCAACTTCTAAATTGCCAAGCAAGTTGGCCGTGCAGCTAGGGTTTTAATTTGATTTAATTAATTTGCTGTTTGATTTACTACTAATGTACTTACGGTGCCTCCTTAGTTTGCTTTTGTAGTTGAAGCAACGATTGTAATAGTCTTCATAAATGTTCTCTAGTATGTTGACACCAGTGTCTTCTAATACACTGGACCTTGCTTAACGTTTTGAGTTTGTGCACATTTTCACTTGGTGGTTCCTGCTGCTCTGAAGATACAAGTCTTATACTGTTTGAACAGCCACCTTCAGGTGAAAGCTCTTCCTCTCCTTCAAAATCAGTATATCCATCCAGTGTAACTGCATGCATTTCTGTGTCGTCTCCATTATATTTCTCAGTAATCGGGAGATCGTGGGTTCGAGTCCCACTGTCGGCAGCCTTGAAGATGGTTTTCCGTGGTTTCCCATTTTCACACCAGGCAAATGCCGGGGCTGTACCATAATTAAGGCTACGGCCACTTCCAACTCCTAGGCCTTTCCTATCCCATCGTCGCCATAAGACCTATCTGTGTCAGTGCGACGTAAAGCAAATAGCATTATATTTCTGCAATATTATGCTGTATAATATTCACGAACTTCATATTCTTGACTCCATTGAGTTTCCACATTCATCACGTCGCAACTTTGTAATATTTTGACAACACTCATAGGATTAATTTTTCTTACGATACTAATGGACACAGTTTACATTATAACCTGCTAGTGAACATTCCAAGAGACCCACCTGCACTGCAGCTATACCTGTCAGTGCAGATAAAACATGTCACCATCTAATGACACTAGCAGGCAACTGCTGAGTTTTGCTTAGAAAAGTCACAGACCACTGTTTTTGTGATGAGTGATCCATATTCTAAGTTCAGTTCATTGTGTTCAAGTGTGTCCCTTATAAGTATTATTATGTGGTTAAGATAGGGCTGTGAGCCCCAACTTCACTTTTGACATGAAATAAATATTTCTTCCAAAGGTAAATAAGATTCTCTGTAGCAGTTATGCTACGAGTACCAAAAACTTCCATGTTGTATGTTCCGTTGCCCAAATGGCTAACTTCAGTGGTACAGTGGGTAAATTGCAGCCATTTTATTTTGAATATTGCAGATTCAACCGTGGCTGAGATTGGTGGCATTTGAGAATGTGTAAATGCAGCAATTCACTGTCATTGGCTTCTGGCGCATTAGAAATCTCCTGTGGTACAGATTACCAACACCCAGATGCTTCTCAAAATACTGGTGGTGGGTGCATCTGGGTCATATGAAATTCAGTGTGTTCAGGTTAGGTGATTTCGGTCACCTTTATCTAACCAATGACTTTCACTGAAAGACTTCAAATGTTTTTTGTCAGTAAAAGTGATTCATCTCCTAAGTCGCTTTCTCTGCTGTTTCACTTTTGCTGTTTATGCTTTTAAGTACACCTCACTCCTTTTGTGAATTATTCTCAATTTTTCTTTAATTCTTATTCCTTTAAATTTCCATACAGCAGGAAGAAATTTCTTCATGAATTTTAAGATAGGGTAATAAGTATATAAAGCAGAAAGTCTGTCCTTCTGTCTGTCCTTTATACAAATTTATACCGTTTCACCAATATGAACCAAGTTATGTATTCTTACCTTTTGGGACACAGGGTAACTGTCTACAAGAAATGTGGATAGCCCTCTCCTTTACCTAGATTTTGGCCCTTTGGCACATTAGCATAGGCTAATATAGGCGAAATATCAAATTTATCATACAAGGACGAGACCAAGCTCATTTTATACCTTACAATGCAGGGAACAGAATTCTGTAAGTCCTTGTGCTATACTGAAAATCACATTTTAAGGCCCTACAACCAACCATTTTTGAGATAATGGCACCACAGTATCCCTGCTTTGGGAATTGGATGAAGAAATGACCGGCTGTAACCATGGTAATGTCAAATAAAGTGTTATAGAATACAGGCACCGGGCGAGACATCACAGATGAATTCCGCAGACTTCTACAAAAAGCTCTGTAGATTATTTCCCGAAGCTGTAAGCCATTATCATTTAGTTTTACATAATGCCCAACAGATGGCAGAACTCAGAAATTAAAGTTCTCGTGCACCATCTATAGATGGGCATGGAACTGCTGGACCGACCGCGTCAGCCCGCCTATAGGCGGGCGTAGCACTCATCTGGTTAAAGGTGCTTGCAAATAATTCATACAAGTTTATCTTCCACTTTAGCACAAAAGTAACCAAGCTCTGACCTTTCTTGGATTTTCCTTGCTTTGTATCCTGCCTTTTTTTTTTCAGGTACTAACTTGGAAAATCAACATTGTACTTGAATCACATCTCAAAACTTAATGATTGAAATACTGTTAACACACATTATTGAACTTGCATTATAGTGTAACCATCTAATATGAGAGCCATGGTAGAACCATCTCTTAGCACATGAAATGGTGGCTCAGATAAAAAAATGTAACGCACCAGTACTTGCTAAAATTTATCTGTTCCCTGTGGTTAACATGCTGCAAAAGTACTCGCGGAGTAAGATAGACAATGTCTCGGTAATACCCACTACCACCACCTTCATTGGATTATCTGTATATGGAGTCTGATGTGTTATTTGCCGAGTATGTCTCAGGAAAGATTTCCGTTTTAGTTAAGTCATTTTCCATTTTATTGTATTTGGAATGCCTATGCGAAATCTGGTCTTGAATTGTAATCATGGATGTGTTAATTTTTTTAGAGTGAGAGTTCAACAGCCAATGACCTAAAGACGATGTTAATAGCTCTCAAGTTCCCAAAGCCCCCAGCAAACATCACCCCTGCTCTTCTATTCGGCAAAGTGGAACAGAAGGCAAGTACTTCAGCGTTAGTATATGGTGCCTGTGAAATGAGAATTGAAATGTTAACTTACAATATTTTCCTACACATTTTCAGATGAAAGAAGTACTGTCAAAAGCTTCACCTGAGCTGGTAGGATCTCCTCTGTTTAAAGGAGAATTATCAGATAGGCAGTGGCAGCAACTAGCTGAACTTCAAGCTGAGCTCCAGGAAGAGTATCACATACGAAGGGAGATGTTGATCAAGAGATTGGACGTGACCATACAGTCATTCCAGGTAAAGACATTTTCATTTACAATTAGAAGATTACCAGCTTGAAGCACAGATTTACTATGTATTGTTTCAGAGTGTGATAGTCTAAACTTTATGCATTGTTTTACTCATTGTTGTTGAGAAATAATTTGAATTGTTATTTTGTATTTGCTACATTTACTGGGCTGTCCCTTATTTCAGGCTCAAGAAACAACTCCCTTAAATTATTTCTTGAAAAGAGAAATCATATTTTAAACTGTACCTCCCTGTACAATTCAAATGAATTGCCGCAATTTTGCAGCAGGCGACCCACAGGATGCCATCGTACTAACCTTTCTTCCCAGAATCTTCTCAATATGATAATACAAATGATGTTTTTAATGGTATATAACATCTGATCATGATTCACTCCTAAAATTTGAGGTTAGCATCCTTAGCAGTGTTTAAAAATAGACAATTGAACATTGGCTTTAGACAGTGTCTAAGTGATGAATAATAAATAATGTCTTTGCAATACGGCAGTCATATTTAGACATTGTTTAACTGTAAATCGGCCCTTTATATAAATGGTGCTATCTGTTCATATTGTATATTGTTGCATATAGACTTAACAATCACATTATTAAGAACTCCTTAGACGTGTTAGTTCGTACCCAATGAGGCAATGGGTAAACTATCTGACTGCAGGCAGATAACACTGACAAACAAATTGAAACATTTTTTTGGCTCCTTTGAATGAAAAGAGGTGGTTATTTATAATTTGACCCCACTGTATCCAAATCTGAAAGCAGAAATGCTGTATCACCTATTGTTTTCCCTGGATTTTCATTTGTTTGTTTTTAATAAAATTTAATTCCCTTTGTAATAACATAAAGTTGAAATTATTTTGGTTTGTTTGGTCATGAGATAAGATTTAAATATTGAAGAGAAAAACTACGAGAAAAAAAAGAGACCGATTTTGACTGTTCAGTGAAGAAATTTCGTGCAAAAATCAGGATAAAGCCCACATGTTTATTTACATTTCAAAATTTCTTTCTTGAACTGCCACCAGGAACCTTTTCCTTGAGGTTCCAACATTAGCATGCTAACATGTTCTGTACTGATTTTCCTGCATATCATTTCATTTCTCCATGACAAATATTCTGGTGAAATATCTTGCCGCATTCATCACTAACCTCACCCAACTGGGGGGCAAAATCCACATGCAAATGTTAAAAGTAAATTTTCAAGGACATATTGCATCCCATGCACTGATAAAACTTTAACAAGTTCTTAATAAATCAGCTTTCACATTTCCAAGAAAATTACAGCATACTTGCCTGAAAGCTAACCATGCGCATTTCTCTGTTTCTGTTAGCAGTTCCACAAAGTTGTCATCATGAATGATATCACGGATTTGCGGCCCAATAAACTCTCATCGTGTTTATCCAAGGCCTTGACAAAATATTTCATCAGTCCAAAGTTTATATGCAACGGTGGTAACAAACTCTTGTCTTTCTCAAGTAGATGGTGATTCTTAACACTCTTCTCTCCAGGAATTTTTTTCGTATGGGCAAATCCACAATTTTGTAATGTTTCTTTTGTCCAGCTGTCCCATTCACAAAGAAAGCAACAAACATTGGTAAATCCAGACTGTATACCTAACAGTATACAGTAAAATACCAGTATAACAAAATTTTGGGGATCTCAGAAATTAATTTGTTATAGTGAAATAAGTAAATTCCTAAGAACTCGCCTATTGCTATAGAACATCCAGGATTAAGAAAAGACTACAGGTCTTCTGGGCTTTTACTTCTATTAGTGTTACCCACTTTAGTTCAAAATATATATAATAATTATAATGAATTCCTGTCAAAATGTATAATTTTTCTTATGAAACAAACATTGGTTGTGCCATACAATTCTGAAGAAGCCGTAAAAATCATGTTGATATCTTTGAGTTTTTCGTTTTAAATATTATATATGCAGTTCAGTACTCGGAATAGCCAGCCATGCTTGTCGCATCGCGCGCCACATTTCAGCGTGTAGTGCGGAAGTGTGTACAGTAGTCAACACTTGTAATAACTCAGCTTAACTACGGGGAATCATTATTGGTGAGGTCAGCGCGGCATGTTTCCCATTTTGCGTGTGTCACTCATTGCAGTAATTACTTATGTAAGGGAGATGTAAGCAGATTGAGATTGAAGTGATAGCCTTTCTGGGGTGCATAGTGCATAGTGTTTCGGTATAAATATATTCTGTTTCGTTTTTGGTGTATTGCATTGCTTTTGGTTGGGTATGTCATATTGTTTTTGTCTGTTTAGTATTTTATATAATCAATCAGAGAGTAATATTTTTTAAAGTTATGGCTGAACGTGTGAAAAGGAGAAGTAGTGAAGTTCTCACGAGAAAGGAGCGGTAAATGGTGCTTAATACATTTTCATATTTGAAAATAAAGCATCGAGGACAAAGTGTAAGCTGGGTAGTAGATGAAGCCAGAAAGGCTTTAGGAATTTCGAAGCCTTCCGTCTTCAAAATAAGGAAGGTAGCCAGCAAAGGGCCACTCCAGAGTCCCAGCAAGAAGCGGCAAGCGAAAAAGTTAATTCGCAGTAATTCCAGACTCATTAAATACGATGATTTTGTCAGAAGCAGAATACGGCGCATTGTTCATGAATTCTATTTTAGAAATGAACCACCAACTCTGAACACAATCCTCACTTCCGTAAACATTAACCCCGAACTACCCAATTTTAAGAAATCTACGTTGCATGTTATTCTTAGGGAAATTAACTTTGTGTACGAGAGAAGAGGAAATAGAGCAATGTTAATAGAAAGGAAAGATATTGTGTCTTGGCGTCATAAGTACCTCCGACAAATTAAAAAGTACAGAGAAGAAGGCCGGAACATTGTTTATACAGACGAAAGTTGGGCTAACACTGGAATAACTGTTGTTAAAGAGTGGAGAGATAAAACAATTACAATGCCAAGACAAGCTTTTCTTGCAGGGCTTTCAATTGGGATGAGAACTCCTACTGCTCGTGGGCCGTGGTCTCTAGAAGTATCTGAGTTCATGAGAAGACATAATTCATCCAAAAATCAGAGTGTAAAGAGGAACATCTGAAGACCATTTACTCCTGTGTACTAAGCTTTTTTATCCTAGTCTTGAGCATTGTCAAGGCAGAAAACACATAAATCTCTTCCACTGTAGGATCAACCCACGACTTAAGTGAAAGGGGATAATTTTTATTCGCCTGTTCGTAGTAACTGACGGTAGATTCAACTATAACCTGCATCATGAAGTTATAAAGAACAAGAAATAGTCAATCTCTGATGAATTAGCATGAAGATTTCTGTCGGTGATTCCAGAACTGGTATCATCAAAATCGTGAACAACTGGAGAAAACGAACCTGATACCCATGAAAATGCAGATGCTTGCTTTTTAGCCCTAATGTGTGATGCCTTCGTCCTCTTTGCAGAGGGAGGTGACAATTCCTCACAGGATTCATCACTAACACTTTCACTTACACTTTCTTTGTGTTCATTAAAACCCGTAATATACACACTATCTTCCTTTTTAAGAACATCCTCTCTGGAATCACTATTTATCAGACAATGTTCAATTACATCGTTCAGAAGAGACGACTGAGTACTGCGAGATGCCATGATGGCTGTGATACAGCAAGAAGGATATTACACTTCAACGAAGAAGAAATAACATCAGATCACTTCCAAAACACGCATAAAGGAGTGGGATATCTGCGAGAGCGAACTTCCTTGAACATTTCCTGGGAAATTGAAAGCGTAAAACTATATCTTGTACATATACGGGATCAGCAAAGTAGGTACTGCAACAAAACGTATATATACAGGTTTGGTGAATAAGGCACAGAGTTCTGAAATGTATTCTACCCTTCCAGCTTATGATTTTGGGCGCCGGCAATAATCCCAGGGTCGTACACGGATGGTCCTCGGTGATATTTTCAAAATAAAATAAACTAATCTTAAATTAATAAGCAGAGGAAGCATAAAAGAGAAAAAATTAATAAAAAGAATATGAATGAGAATCTTCTGTTAATAAACTTAACCATGATAGGTTAATATCGTGTTTGGTCCGTATTGACTGGTCTGAATGTATAATATAACTATTTATAATAGTTTATTTAAATCCGCCTTGATCAATACACTCATTAAATGAAAGAAACATTATTAATTAAACCATACATGTTTCGGGAAATCTCAACCATTCCCTTCATCAGTGGTTAGATCAAAGAATAACACAATATGACACAATCTTTTGTTTTACAATTTGAAGGAGTATTGTGTCCCAATACATCATATCAAAGAGTAAAGAGAACTTATGAAATATTATAAAAATGATCAATACATACAATTTTGGTTGAACTGAATGAGAACACTATACAAATTTAGGATCTTCAAGTTTTTCTTCTTTTCTTCTTCTTTTTGTTCCTTAAATGATTATATGCTAGCCTAAACAGTGGGTTATCTTCTGTACTTTTCTCATTTAAACTTGATTGAGAATTACATTTTTGTGTAAGGTAAATTTCTAAATTTTCCAAAACATTCATCAGTTTTCCCTTTATGGTCGAATGTAATAATTTCATGTCATTGGAAATGTCAGTAAATTTATGATTCATTTCAACCATATGTTCTCCCATTGCCGAATATCTTTTATGTTTGACCGCATTAACGTGTTCTTTGTACCTTATAGCCAAACTTCTTCCGGACTGTCCTATGTATCGTTGTTTACAAGTTTGGCATGTTAATTTGTAAATTCCTGATTTATTAAATATACATTTATTCTCTATTTTATCTGAATTGAAAATTATCTTATTAGTATTATTATCCGTTTTGTATGTGACATTGATGTTCTTTTTCCTGAAAATTTTAGCCAGTTGATAAGAGTGCTTATTTCGAAAAGTTAGAACTACGAATTTATTTTTCTCTTTTCGCTCTTTAATTAAAGTTGTTTTAGGTCCATTTTTCACTTTATTTATCATTCTATTAATAAATCTGTTGGAATATCCGTTGCTACGAGCGATTTGATGGATTATATTTATCTCTCTATTATGATTCTTCTTAGACATAGGTATGTTCATAGCTCTATTAATTAAACTGTAAAATGTTGCCTTTTTGTGTTGACCTGGATGATTGGAGTCATTTCTGATAATAGTATCTGTTTGAGTAGCTTTTCTGAAAATTTGAAAATCAAAATGACCAGAATTTCTAGTAACTGTCAAATCTAAATAATTTAAAGTCCTATCATTTTCAGATTCCATCGTAAAATGCACTTGTCTATCCAAAGTATTTAAATACTGTAATATACCATCAGGTTTAACCTTTCGTTCATCGATAATAACTAATATATCATCGACGTATCTCAACCATGTAATCAATCCATCTATTTTATCCACTATTTTATTATATTCCATGTAATCCATGAATATGTTAGCTAAAATACCTGAAGCTGGCGAACCCATTGCTAGGCCTTTAGACTGTTTGTAAATTTTGTTGTCAAAAACAAAATAGTTATTTTCCAAAGTAAATTCTAGTAATGTTAAAAATTCTTCAATTTCCACCTTGCTTAATTTGCTGTGTTGCATTAAATTCTTATCCAATTCTTAGTCTTTTCAATATAATCCTGTCTTCCTATCAGTACAATAGTATTACCTTTATCAGCTTTTGTCACAACAATGTTATTATCTATCTTATTCTTCAATAATTTGAAATTCTTATTCAACTCCTCATGGTTCTCTACCGTATGTTCTATCATATTGGATAATGTTCTACTAACTTCGTATCTAAGAGGAACTTGTTCATCAACTGGTAGGTTAGTTATGGCCACTTCAGTTTCAGCTATTAATTTAACAAGATCTTTTCTATTACTATAATTCTCCTTTTCCCAATTGAATTTAGGCCCCTTACTTAAAATGTTAATTTCATTACTATCAAATTGAACTTGAGTTAGATTTCTAAGAGGTTCAAAAAATTTGTGTTCATTATCACTCAGAATATTTACTTTCTTATTACATTTAAAGTGTTTTACTTTATTATCAAGTAATGTTTGGAACTTCTTATCCAATATCACTTGCTTCTTGCTCAAAATATTATACATTGAATTTTCTATGTTCTTCTGTAACCAGTCCCATTCTATATTTGATGCTGTTTTGGTTATCCTTAGATGTAACTCATATAATTCATTATTAAGTCTGGATTTTTTAAGGAATAGAAACTTAATTTCATTCCTGAGCCATACTTGATTAACCTTATTCTGTGTTTTTCTCTCATTAGGATGTAACCTACCTCTTTTTTGCAAGGATATCAAATGTTTAGGCACCAGTTTATAAGATAAACATTTTTTAAGAAAAAGTATGTCTTTAGAGATTTTGGAAATTTTAATTTTTAAGTTCTTAAACCTGTTAAACAATTTCCTTGCCTGGCTGGCATACTCACTATAAAAATAGTTAGAAAGAATTTAATGCAACACAGCAAATTAAGCAAGGTGGAAATTGAAGAATTTTTAACATTACTAGAATTTACTTTGGAAAATAACTATTTTGTTTTTGACAACAAAATTTACACACAGTCTAAAGGCCTAGCAATGGGTTCGCCGGCTTCAGGTATTTTAGCTAACATATTCATGGATTACATGGAATATAATAAAATAGTGGATAAAATAGATGAATTGATTACATGGTTGAGATACGTCGATGATATATTTGTTATTATCGATGAACGAAAGGTTAAACCTGATGGTATATTACAGTATTTAAATACTTTGGATAGACAAGTGCATTTTAGATGGAATCTGAAAATGATAGGACTTTAAATTATTTAGATTTGACAGTTACTAGAAATTCTGGTCATTTTGATTTTCAAATTTTCAGAAAAGCTACTCAAACAGATACTATTATCAGAAATGACTCCAATCATCCAGGTCAACATAAAAAGGCAACATTTTACAGTTTAATTAATAGAGCTATGAACATACCTATGTCTAAGAAGAATCATAATAGAGAGATAAATATAATCCATCAAATCGCTCGTAGCAACGGATATTCCAACAGATTTATTAATGGAATGATAAATAAAGTGAAAAATGGACCTAAAACAACTTTAATTAAAGAGCGAAAAGAGAAAAATAAATTCGTAGTTCTAACTTTTCGAAATAAGCACTCTTATCAACTGGCTAAAATTTTCAGGAAAAAGAACATCAATGTCACATACAAAACGGATAATAATACTAATAAGATAATTTTCAATTCAGATAAAATAGAGAATAAATGTATATTTAATAAATCAGGAATTTACAAATTAACATGCCAAACTTGTAAACAACGATACATAGGACAGTCCGGAAGAAGTTTGGCTATAAGGTACAAAGAACACGTTAATGCGGTCAAACATAAAAGATATTCGGCAATGGGAGAACATATGGTTGAAATGAATCATAAATTTACTGACATTTCCAATGACATGAAATTATTACATTCGACCATAAAGGGAAAACTGATGAATGTTTTGGAAAATTTAGAAATTTACCTTACACAAAAATGTAATTCTCAATCAAGTTTAAATGAGAAAAGTACAGAAGATAACCCACTGTTTAGGCTAGCATATAATCATTTAAGGAACAAAAAGAAGAAGAAGAAAAGAAGAAAAACTTGAAGATCCTAAATTTGTATAGTGTTCTCATTCAGTTCAACCAAAATTGTATGTATTGATCATTTTTATAATATTTCATAAGTTCTCTTTACTCTTTGATATGATGTATTGGGACACAATACTCCTTCAAATTGTAAAACAAAAGATTGTGTCATATTGTGTTATTCTTTGATCTAACCACTGATGAAGGGAATGGTTGAGATTTCCCGAAACATGTATGGTTTAATTAATAATGTTTCTTTCATTTAATGAGTGTATTGATCAAGGCGGATTTAAATAAACTATTCTTCTTCTTCTTCTTCTTTTATGACCACATAGGATCACTTTAGTCAGTCCGTCGTTCAGGTCTCTTTGAAGGGATTGTTCGGGCTTTGCGGTCCTCCCAGTACTTCTTCAGACGCTCCGATCTTCGTGCCCTTTCCTCAGTTGAAAATGTGCGTGTTGTTGGTTTGTTTTGTGTAAGGGTAAAGCGGAGGTTTGTATTCTTGATTTTTGTATTCAATTTTATCTTATTTTTGGTGTCTTCTGTTGTAAGGCCTATTTCCTTCAGATCCTCTCTTACTTCTCTGATCCATTTACATCCTGTTGTGGTATTTTTTGAGACGAGATTGTGTTGTACTAGTTGTTTCAGAAGTCTCGAGTCCTGCATCCTCATGATATGTCCAAAGAATCCCAGTCTCCTCTTACGCATAGTATCTGTAATGGGTTCTAGCTCTTTGTACACGACTTTGTTAGGTATTAACCGCCACTGTCCATCTTTCTGATATTTTTTGTTGATACAGGTTCTTCCAATCCTCCTTTCAATTTTCTGAAGTCTGTCAGTCTTTGATTGTTTATTCAGGTAAAAGAGTGTTTCTGCTGCATATGTAGCTTCCGGTTTTATAACTGTGTTGTAGTGTTTTATTTTTGTATTTATTGATAGACATTTCTTTTTGTAGATATCCCATGTTAATTTTTGTGCTTTAGCTAATCTATTTGTTCTTACTTGGATTGAGATTTTTTCATTTAAGTTATGTGTTATTACTTCTCCAAGGTATTTAAACTGAGTTACTATTTTGATTTTATTACCATTTATGGTGACTTCTTTTAGCTGTGTTGGTTTTTGGGGCATAATTTCTGTTTTTTCAAATGATATTTTGAGGCCAATTTTATTTGCAATGTTTTGAAGTTCTGATATCTGGGTTTTTGCTTCTTTTATGTCCACTGCTAGTAATGCTAAATCGTCAGCAAAACCCAGGCAATGTGTTTTGATTTTTCGGCCAATCTTTATTTTGGGGGGACATTTTCTAAACCATTCCCTCATTACCATTTCTAGAGCACAGTTAAATAATAGTGGTGAGAGCCCATCTCCCTGCCGTAGTCCAGGGCGATTACGAAAAATAAAATGACAACACTATAAGAATGAAATTGTTACTCAACTCTCACTAGGTCAAGTGAAACCCATTAATTATTCATCAACATTACCAAAAAAAAATGGCGTATGGCTTTTAGTGCCGGGAATGTCCAAGGACATGTTCAGCTCGCCAGGTGCGGGTCCCTTGATTTATTAGTTTCATTTCCATATTGATAGTTCGCATATGTATAGACAAGAAAAGGTTCCACCTTATCAATACAATTTTATTATTGTAAGAATTAACTTACGGGACCTGTTTTGACTTTTAAACAGTCATCATCAGCTGTACATGAATACCTTTACATTTGTGTCGAGCATTGTTATACCCTTTTCTAAAGGGAGATGCCATAGGGAAGCATCATATCTAAGTGTCCAAATTGGGCATGTTGAATGTAAAATGGTTATATATATATTATAATTCAGGTACTTAGGTATAGAGCTATTCTTTCAGGACTAGAATTTGTTTATAAAACCTAACTTAAGCTTAAATCTAAATTAAAAATACATTAAACACATTAAAATATTCAGTACATGTTAAAATCCTCTAAAATAATGAATATAAAACATTTCATTGAAATGAATGTATGCGTCTTGCGTGTATCTATGTTCTTGTTTGAGTCCAATGTTGTAAATAATTTTAGTGCTTGCGTTCGTAGGCAATGCTGTAGCTCTCTTAGGAAGTCTTATTGTAAGTGAAAAGCTTCTATTGTTAATAAAATCCAGTTATATAGACGGAGGTAAGTATGTGCAGCTGTGTGTGGAATATTATCTTTAAGTATTGGAGGAAGTTGTGGTCTTGGTTGTACGTAAGTATTTCTTGATGCAGAGTGGTGGCTCCATCCTCGTCTATAACTGTATGCTGACATATATTATCTGTGGAAGACGAAAATAAAGTATGAGTAGAGTTAAAAGCTGAAGGAATGCCTGTATGTGTATGTGTTAATGTGAATGTGTACTTACTATTGTTGTCTTGGTTGGGTTGCGTTGGATTTGAGAGCTTGGCGTGTACTGTATCGCGTTCTCTTTAGGTTTGTGTTTGCTGCTGTGAGGGGAATGGATAGAGGGGTAGGGGCGGAGTTGGGCGTGTCGTTCGACAGTACTATGGCGCGTGTTATGTTTTGTTTTTTGATTGCTCTGAGATAGTCATTTTTTAAAGCGGGGATGGCTTTAATGAAAATGGTATTGGTTTTTTCTGTGATTTCATTTATATTGTAATTGGGATTGGCGTATTGGTCCAACAATATGTAAAACTCTTCTGTTATATTGGGCAAGGGGCCTTTAGGATTTATATTTAATATTTTCATGTCATTTGCGATGTTCATGAAGTTGTTCACATTCTTTGATGTGCTGGATTATTACATAAAATCAGTTTCATGGTCCGTATCGTACTTCAGTAGATTCACAATTCACAATTAAGTGCCACAGGTCATAAATTTACCAACATAGAACAAGACCTGACCATCATAAAGAAATTAAAGAAGGGCAGCTTAATGAACACATATGAAGATCTATACATTCATCTAGACCAACTTATAAAGAAAAAGGATAACCTTAATGAGGCTGTAGAATATAAGAATCCTTTATATTATCAAATTCTAGTATATTTGAAAATGCTTGAGAAAGATCATGAAAAAAGAATTGGAATTTCTCCATCTACAGATAGCCCTACAACTTATTCCTCCTCAGTTGAAGCTATAGGTGGCAGCAAGGAGGTTCTTGACACACCTATATCCCCCGCTCCTCCACCTCCTCAGGTGCAAGAGCAAGGAAGAACGCATCATCAATATTACACCAGACACAAGACTGTGAAAGAATGACAGGAGTTACTGTTCCAAAGGAAAGCAAGCTTAATAAGAATTGACAACTAAGAATTAGTTATATTTTCATCTGCATTAATAATAAGAACCACATTGCGATATCTGGTTTTCTTCATTTCGACAATTACCTACAAACTGTATAATTTATAATTTGACCTTCTTTCATGAATTATTAAGAAAAGAATATTCATTTAGGACATACTCTCTATGGAATATTGTACAAGTGTTTCCTTGACAACTGCTTTCAATTGTAGTAATAATTTATATATTTTCTCTTGAGTTTTTGTTTGTTTTAATGTTGTCAATCTTATGTTAATTTTAAGGACACTTCCTCTTAAGCATTACTTTGTCAATTTTATATATTTTTCATCTAAACAGTGTTATCTGACTGAAGATGTTGATAAAATACGAAACATGTACCACTTTTAACCATTAAATTGCCTTAAGCAATCATTGTATCGACTAGGTGGAAAATAATAAATACTTGATTGTGAATCTGTGCTGGACTATTGCGGAAAAATGATTGTTTTACGGCATTTAAGTGTTCATTATATCGGATTGTGAAGTTTCTACCGGTATGTCCAACATAGCTGGTTTCACAATTGTTACATCTGATACGATATACTCCTGATTGATTGTACTTGTTCATGTTGATTATCTTGGTATTGTGTAAGATGTTAGTGCTATTGTGTGTGGTCTTGAATGTTATTTTCAAGTTATGTTTTTTGAATATGTTAGTTATGGGATAAATGTGTGCGTTGTTGAAAGTAAATAAAACTTAATCCTTTTTAGGTTTGTCTATTTTTGTCAATCTGGTTTTTGGTTGAGATTTGATTTTTATAAATAATTGTATTGACCATTTCTTTCCTGTATCCATTATTTTTAGCTATTTTGTAGATTGGTCGTATTTCTTCTTTTAAATCATCTTCTGTTAACGATATATTAAAAGCTCTATAGATGATGCTGTAATAAGCTGCTTTTTTATGAGTATTGGGATGGATGGAATCTTTTGATCGTGTTCGATGTATGTGTGGGTTTTGGGTATATTTGGTATGATAAGTGGTTTTCGTGTCATTGTTATGTCCAGATAGTTCAAGGTGTGATTGTTTCCAGTTTCTTTAGTAAATTTTATGCAGGTGTCTATTATGTTAACTCCAATACGATATTTTCGTCAGTGGATCTATTATCAATGATGATGAATATGTCGTCAACAAATCTGCACCAAAAATATATTATCTAGTTTTCTGATAGATGTGTATTCTAAGTAGTCTATGTAAATTTCGGCCAGTATGCCAGAAGGAGGAGACCCCATTGGTAGGCCCTGTTGTTGGTAGATTGTGTCGTGAATTTTAAAATAGATGTTATTAGTGGCGAATTCATGTAGCTTCATAAATTCTTCAATTTCTACATACATACATACATACATACATACATACATAATCATTATAGACTGTTATGCCTTTCAGCGTTCAGTATGCAAGCCTCTGTGAATTTACTAAACGTCGCCACAATCCTCGATTTGCAACTAGTGTTGTGGCCTCGTTTAGTTCTATACCTCTTATCTTTAAATCGTTAGAAACCGAGTCTAACCATCATCGTCTTGGTCTACCTCTACTTCTCTTACCCTCCATAGCAGACTCCATTATTCTCCTAGGTAACCTATCCTCCCCCATTCACCTCACATGACCCCACCACCGAAACCGGTTTATGCGTACAACTTCATCCATCGAGTTCATTCCTAAATTAGCCTTTATCTCCTCATTCCAAGTACCCTCCTGCCATTGTTCCCACCTGTTTGTACCAGCAATCATTCTTGCTACTTTCATGTCTGTTACTTCTAACTTATGAATAAGATATCCTGAGTCCACTCAGCTTTCGCTCCCGTAAAGCAAAGTTGGTCTGAAAACAGACTGATGTAAAGATAGTTTCGTCCGGGAGCTGACTTCCTTCTTACAGAATACTGTTGATCGCAACTGCGAGCTCACTGCATTAGCTTTACGACACCTTGATTCAATCTCACTTACTATATCACCATCCTGGGAGAACACACAACCTAAATACTTGAAATTATCGACCTGTTCTAGCTTTGTATCATCAATCTGACATTCAATTCTGTTGAATTTCTTACCTACTGACATCAATTTACTGATTTTCATACCATACTCATTGCACCTATTTTCAAGTTCCAAGATATTAGATTGTACTGTAGTCTTTCGGCACAATCTGCCTTAAGACCAAGTCGTCAGCATAGGCCAGACTGCTTACTACATTTCTACCTAACTGAATCCCTCCCTGCCATTTTGTAATACCTTTCAGCAGATGATCCATGTAAACTACGAACATAGGTTATAAACTTCATGGTTCTGATCCGTATTGAATTGCAAGTACAATGTAATTATTAAATTAATGTAGTAATGGTCCACCTTTCAATACTATAATATGTAATATTCTAAATTAAATTAATTAGGGACTAGTTTCGGCCTGGGGTGGCCATCTTCAGCCTTAATGTAAAACGCCTAATAACTAAACAAATGTACATGCACACAATTGACATAAAAACAAATGAAAACAAATATATACAAAGTGACATTAAAAACTGGGATGGAATATGAATAAATTTGAAAATGAACTAGGTTCTAACATCTTGAGTATGTTCATCATTGAGAATAATTTCAAGTATTAAGTATTAATTTATATACACAGAACTGTTAGTTCTAATACTGCTGATCATTTCAATAGGAACTGGCAAATGTTGATCCTGTAGTTTGTCATCAAATCTATATGTGTGGTGTCAGCTATATGTAATCCATTGGACACTGCTGTAAACACCACTAGCTGACAGGGAACTGTTAGATGTTGTTTCATCTTCAATCAAAATAATAAATGAGATGATCTCATGGTGCTTGTTAAATCTTGCTGAAATGTTGTTGGACATTGTCAGGACAGCACATGAAGATGTGGTTAACACAGATACATTGTGTCTGGTATAAAATTTTTGCGATTCATGAAGTTAACCGTCGGTGCCCATGAAGTTAACTTCATGAATCGCAAAAATTTTATACCAGACACAATGTATCTGTGTTAACCACATCTTCATGTGCTGTCCTGACAATGTCCAACAACATTTCAGCAAGATTTAACAAGCACCATGAGAGCATCTCATTTATTATTTTGATTGAAGATGAAACAACATCTAACAGTTCCCTGTCAGCTAGTGGTTGTTTACAGCAGTGTCCAATGGATTACATATAGCTGACACCACACATATAGATTTGATGACAAACTACAGGATCAACATTTGCCAGTTCCTATTGAAATGATCAGCAGTATTAGAACTAACAGTTCTGTGTATATAAATTAATACTTAATACTTGAAATTATTCTCAATGATGAACATACTCAAGATGTTAGAACCTAGTTCATTTTCAAATTTATTCATATTCCATCCCAGTTTTTAATGTCACTTTGTATATATTTGTTTTCATTTGTTTTTATGTCAATTGTGTGCATGTACATTTGTTTAGTTATTAGGCGTTTTACATTAAGGCTGAAGATGGCCAGCCCAGGCCGAAACTAGTCCCTAATTAATTTAATTTAGAATATTACATATTATAGTATTGAAAGGTGAACCATTACTACATTAATTTAATAATTACATTAAACTACGAACAGCAAAGGTGAAAGATTACAGCCTTGTCTAACCCCTATAAGTACCTTTAGCACTATTCTATCCTTGCTGACAAAATTCCAATAGACCCCACTATGAAGAAACACATTGAGAGGGAGATGAAGAAATTGGACAACAGCCTCCAAAATGACTCTACTCTTGCTAATCCATTCAGCCAAGAAGAAATTGAGAAAGCCATCAATATGCTAAAAATGTGGAAGGCTGCAGGTTCAGATGGTATTTTCCCTTGGGATATCTTGGGAAGCATGGGAAAATATGGCTCAAGAACTTCTTCAGTAGATATTAGAGACTGGAATCATTCCCCCGGAGTTCGAGATGGCTCACACCATGGCAATCCTCAAACCAAGAAATCCAGCAGATGACCCCTCAGGCTACCGTCCTATTGCTCTACTGAGTGTCTGCTACAAATTGTTGGAACGCCTTATCCTTAACCGTATCCAGGAAATAATAAATGACATAACACCAACATACCAGGCGGGTTTCAGACCAAACGAAGCTGCTGTGAACAAGTATTAGCATTAACATCATATATTGAGGCAGGATTCCAGAAAAAGCTAAAGACATCTGTCGCTTATGTTGACCGGACAGCGACATATGGTACAGTATGTCTGGATGGACTACTATTCAAAATTGAAAAGCATACACGCTGCCGAAAACGTACAGCCCTTCTGAAGAACATGCTGAAAAATCGTTACTTCAAGGTCATCATAGGGCAAAAGACAAGCCTGTCTTTTACAGTAAAAAATGGACTACCTCAAGGGTCTGTATTAGCCCCACTACTTTACAACTTGTACACCAGTGACATGCCTGTCACCATCAGCAAGAAATTCTGCTATGCTGACAACTTAGCCATTGCTGTCCATACTGTCACATTAGAAGAGGGGGAAAGCATTCTCTCCAATGACTTGGAAACCTTGAATGGATACTACATGAAGTGGAGACTTCGCCCAAATCCTCGTTCCATCTGTGTAACCAGATAGCTCACCAAAAGCTCAATGTTGTGTTCTGCCAACAAAGAATTAAACATAATTTCAACCCTAAGTTTAGACCGTTCTTTAACATACAAAAAACACCTGGAAAATACAAGTCAGAAACTTACGTCAAGAAACATCATGAAGAAACTAGCTGGTACGACATGGGGAGCTGATGCATCCACACTACGCACTACTGCCCTCACCATGGTTTATCCAGTGGCTGAATATTGTGCCCCGGTGTGCAAACGTAGCGCACATACTAGGAAGACCGACGTCCAGTTGAACGAATGTATGAGAACCATAACAGGCATACTAAAATCCACCCCAATCCCGTTGGCTACATACTATCAGTAGCATACCACCTCCGGAACTGAGACGACAGGAAGTAACTATACGTGAGTGGAAAAAGTTGCACCATCCTGATCATCCACAGAATCTCCCAATCCATGAGGTCCTTAATGACCTACCTCCTCCTCGTCTTAAATCAAGGAACCCAGTATGACATGACATAACTGGCTTCAATATCCAGGAAAAATGGCTTCAAAGCTGGAGCTCTGCATGTGTGAAATACCAAGGCATCCAAGACCCCACAACTGGCCTCCCAGGATTTCACCTGAAGAGACAACAATGGTCTAAACGCAACCATTTAAGAACAGGCCACGCTAGATGTAATGCCATGCTACATAAGTGGGGACTTCGAGAATCCCCTGTCTGTGATTGCGGAGCTCCTTTCCAATCAGTGCAGCATATTATTGAGGAGTGCCCTCTGAGGAAGTATGGTGGACCAGCCCAAGATGTCATCAGTGCTACACCCCCCTTCCCCCCTTCTTAGAATGGGTACAGCAGCTGGACATTGATTTGTAAATGTGAACGCTACCAACATTCTTGTCCTTGTATATAGTGTAAATTTTCTTTTTCTTTTGTATACTTGCCATACGATAAATAAAAAATAAAAACTTGAAATGGATATCCATATAATGGCTGAATAATGTTATTTACAGGAGTATGAGTAGATAGTTATTTAACTACATTTTACAAGTTTAGAACTTGAAAGTCATGTAAGTAAAAGAATTAACAGACTAAAATCCAATATTAAATGTTTTAAAATATTATGATTGCACTTTGTCGATAAAATATGGCGTATTTTTCATCTATAATTCACTAGTAGTATGGTGCGTACAAGTGACAAGGAGTTCCTTTTTTTATTGTTTTTGTTCGTTAAGAACAGCTTGAGTCAATTGTATGTAGTCCATTGATATTGTAGCCGTATTTCAATATTAATGGGCTGGTATAGAAATAACCAAAGGTTCTTTATAGAAAGGTAGTTCCTCAAGAAATAAGCTTGTGTAATTGTATAAAGCACTGGGCTCGAACTTCGTACTGTGGTGTGTTAACGTAACAGGAGAATGGATCTCATAGAACAAGTCTGTTGCCACAGATGTTGAAATGGAATGTTCTCGATCCTAGACGGAACCTCGGGTGACAAGTTGTTGGTTGTAAAGTTGAAGAGGAATTCACTAGATGGATCAATTTATTTTGTATTGAATTAGGAGGATACATTTAATTTTTTCCTTTGTTAAGTGATAAATGTGGTTGTTCAATAAACAGTTTCGGTGATACAGAAAACCAGATGAGATATTCGTTATCAGCACATCTGAATACAGAAAGATCACTTAGTTTAATGAAAAGGACTATTTCATTGTTTATCAGTGTAATTGGAGCCTGGAGGTGTGGTGCCAGCATCTTGACAGTAGCCACTCTTGTTGGCTGTTCCCACACCATCGTATTGAGACTGTACCAAAAGTAGAGGAATCGTTGACTGACTTTGAACAGAAGTTCAAACTGCAGCCGGTCATTGAATGATTGATCTGCAAGACAAGCATCGGGTGTCACAACTGACATCCCAGTAAAGACACTCCACAAACGAACATTTAAACCTCCAGTAC
This sequence comes from Anabrus simplex, assembly GCF_040414725.1. Lineage (NCBI taxonomy): Eukaryota > Metazoa > Arthropoda > Insecta > Orthoptera > Tettigoniidae > Anabrus > Anabrus simplex. The sequence goes on from NC_090265.1 coordinate 1,750,273,347, forward strand.
AATAGCGAACCGGTACATCAGAGTTCCACGTTGACTGTGCGATATACCTCTCACATTGACTCAGGTTTGGGAGCTGCAAACAAACAACCCTGCCCTCGTTGACTCCATGTCATTGCAAACACCACTTTGTGTGGATCGAAGAAAGGAGTCTGTGAGCATTGGATGCATGGAAGAGGATTGTCTGGAGTGATGAATCCCGTTTCTTGTTGCACCGTGCTGACAACCGAGTCCAGTGCAAGCAGCTTGAGGTAGCCTCCCCTGCTTGTAACATGGACATTCAACAGGCTGGTGGTGGTCTCATGATCTGGGGATCCTTCTCGTGGACTCCCTTAGGACCATTGGTCATCATACCACACACTTTGAGTGGTAAAGACTATAGGAACCTGTTTGCTGACAATCTGCTCCCTTATCTCTATTCAGTCTTTTCTGACAACAATACCATATTCCAGTTGCACAAAAGACAATTTGAAGTGTTATTACATTCTCAGCCTGTTTTTCCCGTGCATTTATGCACATCAGGTGATATCTCTTCACTGTTATCTGTCTTTCACTAGGATTTGTACTTCATTCAAAGACTGGTCAACAAGTTTAAGGTCGTTTGCAAACATTCACCCCCACAGGTTTTGTGGTCAGCCTCTGGTCTTCCTGGCTTCTGGGGAAACCCAAAACATGGCTACATAAGGTGTACAATGTTTCATGCATATGTAAGACATGGCCAACCAGCAGGAGTAGACAAGCGAGCAGTGACATCCTCTGAGCTAGGCATGCCACGGTGGGGCAACATTTCATCATTGATGACGTAACTAGTGTACCACATCGTCAGAATATGCTGAAAGGATATGTGCCAACATCTTCTAAGTTTCACTCCAACAACGTTTGGTACAATGATGGTGGAGTACAGCTGTAATTTAATGCGAAGAGAGAAGTGAGTTACAGTCCCGATCCTTTGGAGTTGATGAAACACGACTTTAGCATTCTTAATACTATACCCTATCTCAAATTTCCTGTACGCGTTGCAGTGCTAGTCACATAAAAACATCAGTCAAGAAACTGCGAGATCGATAACTACGTTAAAAATTAAATAACTAAATAACTAATTAAATAACTAGTTCAAATAATCTGTAACTAACATGTTATAAGAATACAACATTTATACAGTCACCAGAATTAATCAATACAATTCAGTACAATTTTGAAGGTTAATGTACTCACCAATGTCACCTGCGGAAGAAGGATAGGTTACTCAATTCCCTCCATATCGTCATCACTGTCGGAGTCTTATACATTTATCACTGTCTGTTCAATGGCATCGTCTACTAACTGGTCTATATCCCACATTCGTTTTTGTTCCGTCTCGATGACTTGTTTTACACACATTTCCCAACGTTTGAGGGGTCACTAGCTTAATCCCTTCCAGCAATGGTTTTCTTACTTTTGCAAGAGTGAAAGTTTTGTTGTTCCTAGGCACATGGCCCTTAACTTGGCTCCACACACTTTCAATTGGATTTTTAAGAACTACAGTATGGTACAGAGGTAACCTTAAAACTTGCCTTCCCGATTGTAATGTGATATCATCTACTCGATACGTGCCACAGGAGTCCTTAATATGCTTAGTTGTGAATCCTTAATATGGTGCGGGATTACATTAAGAAATAGCGGCTACTAACCTCGTCACATTGTTGAGAGTACTACCAGGATTTGCGTTACTAAACTTCTTAAAAACCTTGAGAACACATTGTTTTTCTTCATTTCTGAATGCTTTTCCCTTCTTATGCTTTATGTGAGAAGGGCCACGCTCACCGATCTTCACTCCACACGGAACTTTAACAAAGGTTATGTAAACTTAAATTAAAACAATTAACTAAATTCTAAACCCCAAGACAAAGACTGACTACCAACTTTATTAATGATGATATATTACTAAATATTAGCACAAAAGAAATTCATAATAATATGCAACGTCACTAGCGTGCCAATAACACACGGAACACAGCCGTAAACAGAAAGCACATGGGCTGTATGTCAGCTAAATGGACTGGATGCTGTTACGGCTGTTCCGCTGTTGACACATCACCCCTCTCAAAAGGCACTTAAAGTGAAAATGAAGATCAACGGATTTGGGTGATGTACATAACTATTACGCGGAAATAACATTACTTAACAGGTGTAAAGTATTTTTAACGCTTTACCAAAAGATACAGTCCCACTGCATTTACCACATGTTTTTGGTGTTTACTTTATCTCCCAGGTTACTTGAGATAGGGTATAGCACAAACTTCCATCTTTGTGTGACGATGCCATCCGAGTAAGTAAATTTATGGACCACTGTTAGCGAGTGGCTCCAGTGTTGAAAATTGGTTTACATGCCTCCAGCTCTGATCTTCATGAGTTTGTTAGGTCATCAGCCTGGAAGCTGGCTAGATCCTCAAATATTACCAACCGACGACGCCACCGAAATGAGGCTTGCTAGGCAAGATCAGGAGTGAGGTGTTTTGCCACTGCTTTTCACACTGGGTCAGAAAGTGCTACAGCAGCATGACTTACACTCATAACACCCAGACGCAATAGTTGTGCTCAGAATGTCATTACTCAACATTCCATGTGTGATGCAAGATTGGAAGGGTACAAGCGGGAAATACGTCCTACCAGAATGTAAGGAACCTGATGTGGAACAGAGAAGTTCCTATGAAATGTAAAGAGATAATGTAGATGATATACTATACCTCTGTATTAAAGTATGCATCAGAGACTTGGACTTTGACAGAAAGAAATGAGAGTAAAATTCAGGCCAGTGAGATGAAGCTCCTGAGGAGTATGTTAGGGAAGACAAGGAGATACAGATTAAGAAATGTTGAGGATGGACTCTGTCAAAAACAGTATAAGAAAAAGAAGATTGGCCTGAATACAATTACTGAAGAGGAGTGATGGAAGGAGAGGCAATGGTGGAAAAGTGCCATCAACACTGACCTGGCAGGAACTGGACAAGGGTAAATTACTGTAAAATGATGGTGATGACTTGCCAAATTTAAAATTGTTTGGACCAGTTTTGCAGAGATGTTTCTCACGAGGGAACTGTCCATACGGTCATATCAAAATCGACAATAAAATTTCGCAGAGACCCTGAGGAGATCCATAAAATAGCGATATACACAAATTTAGCTGCCATTTCGAACTGGAAGGTTTTGAAATCTTGATACAAAATCCATTTGACAACGCAGCTTACTGGACAACCCTTGCTTCTTGCTGGCTCGCACAGCGGAGTGGAGTTGCAGTTGTGTTGGAGAGAGAGAGAGAACGAACTGGCAGGCTGACACGTGCTAAGGTCACTTTATTGTTACGGAACAAATGTGTAACATAAATGAGGTGCATTGATCGCATGATAAAAACACAAATATTTTTGGCACCATGCACAACAAATATGCACTTAGAGGCCACATTGTTCTTCACAGTTTTCTTTACTTGTTTTAAGGCAATATTTTGCAGGCTCTTCAAACTCAGGAGGTCTCTCCGTTGTATAGTTGGTTGCGAACCACGAATATTTAATCATGTCCTTGAACCATGGGAAAGAAAATTGAAAATGAATGGACGACTGCATTTTCAGTATGCTGCTTCTCTGATAAGCATCAGACTGAAAGTCTTCGCAAGTCGGCACAATGTCTGTTAAGCTGCGATACAAAGTCTTCAACTGCCGGAACAAAAGCTTGTCCAAGGGCTGTATTTTCCCTGTAGTGTCAGGAGGAATCTGGAGAATTTCTGTCCTGTTGCCTGTTGAAATGTCTTCAAGACAGCTCTTATCACTATAAGTAGTCCATGAATCTAGCAGTCAAACACTTCTCTTCCACATATGGGAAGGAGGATTCTTTAAACCAATACTTTGATTACTTTTCCCCATTTTCCATGATTTTATGGCTGTTACAACTATATTTCTGGCATGAAACATTTCTTTGGAAACTCTCAGACCGAAAATTCCAGTTGCCTCATGTAGTACAATGAATAATTTTGGGAAAAGAGTACCTACCAAACTAATTGTAGACATAATTGTGTACGAATGGGTGAGTGCACCAACTGATTGAGGAACTGTTTCTGTATGTTTCTCCCCAACAAACAATAAAGTCCTTTTTGCTTTCATTTCACGCACAAAACCACTCTGATCAGTATTATATATCGAAGAAGAGGTGTAGACTAAAAATCGCTCTGTAGCTGCTTTCACAAATTTCTTTGCGACTATATTTTTATTCTTCTTCTTGCAGATACATACGGGATACAAATTTCATAATTTTTGTACTTTTTATTCTGTACTTTTTCTTAAAACGACTCAACCAACTGGCACATATGCTGAAATTAGTTTGCCCCATTGAAATCTCTCTTAAAATTTCCAAGGCTCACAATCGCAGGTCTTCATCACATACATTCCGCTTCAGTCTTCTTGCTTCTGTAAAGCGAGAAAATAATTTTGTATGCATCAATTTCATGTGTTCAGTGGGGCATACTGGTGTAGATTCTAATTGGTTCTTCCACCTGTACAGTTGTCGTAGTGATGCCACCTTATGACAACTTTTGCAAATAGTGGTTAATGAAAGCTGCTTCTTACCCCTCCTTATTTAACCATAAATTTACAGATTTTCTCTTGTATGCAAGATCTACAGTTTGTTTCACTTTCTTCTGTGGATTGGAAGCATAGCTTGAACTAGTAGATTTGCTAGGTGACTGCAGTGTCTCTACACTGGATTGACGGGAATCAGACTTGGGGCTCAAAATTGGATCTGTAACACATCTTGTTCCTGGCAGTGGTGTGCTGCCTTCTCTTAATGCAGATGAGGTGTCGCTGCTTCCACTGTCACTTTCACTGTCACTATTTCTCTCCAGACACAGCTTCAAGACAATGCTGGCACCCATGGGATGATTTTCAGTTAGTTCGATCACATGTCGGCCCATCTCCCTTTCTTCCAAAGTTACCGGTATTTCACGGGAAGAGGAGAAACCTTTATCAACGGAAATAATGTAAAGCATACTCTAGAACATTAGCCAGATTCATAACTGCTCTTTCAAAGAAACATGTCAGCTGGCTAGCGCAGAAAGCTCAAGATAACCCGGTCGCTTCAGCTCTTTCAAAGGAACATGTCAGCTGGCTAGCACAGAAAGCTCAAGCTAACCCGGTCGCTTCAGCTGGTCACCAGGGCTGTCTACGTCAAGCTATATGCTAACGTGCGCAGTTCTATTAGATATTTCCGTATCGATTTGAGGACCTTGCAGATGAAAATGGCAGCTGAATTTTTGTACATAGCTTTCTTATGGACCCCTCATCCTCCCTACTAAATTTCATTGTATATTTCGATATGGCAATATGGACAGTTCCCTTGTCAGATTTATTCAAATACAGTGATGTCTTTAATACTGATGTAAATATATACAGTTGAAACTGTTATGACATCTCTCTCTAGCGCTTTTCCCTGGTTATTGTGCTATTATTCTGAAATCCCAGGATGTTTCCTATTAAATACACGTTGAAGAAACCTGGATAACACATTTATGTCACTCTTTAGTACTTTGATTATTTTAACCATGATGGTTCAGTCTTGTCCGAATTGACTTACGTTCAATTTCTATGAAACACTTTTCCACCTTGTCAGTTATAATAAAATGTGAAGTATTGACAAAGCAGAAAAGTGTTCCATAGAAACTCTTTAGTATGTTCATAACTCCCACTGTAAGAAATTTAAATTAGCGTTCCCGGCCACATTGCACACATGGCATGCCAGTGATAACTGACCTGGGTAAGGATTCCTAGAGAACTTAATTCCACAGCCTTGGAGCGTGGTTGCATGTCAGCCTACAGCTGCAGGGAGCATCAGTCTCAAGCCACTCTTATTCTCTTTGTGTCTGACGCGTTGGTGCTTAATTTTTCGTTTGTGAGGCCTCTTTCAGATAGCGCTGGTTTGAGCCCGCTTCTACGCTTAGCCCCCGGTCCACTTAGGCCTAAACTAAGAACTGATTGTTTAAACAGAATCTTTCAGATGCTGCGGAGGTGGAGAATAACAGCGTGCAGGAGAAATGTATGAGCAGGCAGTCCATGGTGAGTCGCGGTCCCACACCCACTGTTGCTTGTTATTGGACATTAGTTTTTATGCATGTAATCATACACAGCATATCGAATGTGCTCGCAACATCAGTACTGTGACATGTATCAGAACCTGATAGTTTATCGATAAGAAAGTAGATAATAAACAAAAGTAGGCCCGCTCTCACCCATTTGACATATTTATTCCTCATTTTCAATTTGAAAGTTATTCGTGTGCTTTTTTTCTTTTTTTCTTGTGTGATTTACAGCGGTTGTTGTCCGGCTCCATGGCTGTATGGTTAGCGTGCTGGCCTTTGGTCAGAGGGGTCCCGGGTTCGATTCCCGGTAGGGTCGGGAATTTTAACCATCATTGGTTAATTTCGCCGGCTTGAGGGCTGGGTGTATGTGTCGTCTTCATCATCATTTCATCCTCATCACGACGCGCAGGTCACCTACGGGTGTCAAATCAAAAGACCTGCACCTGGCGAGCCGAACATGTCCTCGGACACTCCCGGCACTAAAAGCCATACGCCATTTCATTTACAGCGGTTGTTATGGAACCCAAAATAGACATTGAGGACTTTATAACTTTAATGTTGGAAAGACCAATGATCTTGTGTTTGGGAAAGTGTGATATCATTTAGACCCATTATTGAGAGAGTATCCTCAAAATTGTACCCATCTCCTTCTCTAACAAAATGTGAAAGACATAGCATGCTTGAACTATTTTCGTATTTTCTTAAGTGTAGGAGGTAAACAAAGACTATGATGGTCCATATGTATTTCACACACTGAAAAGAGTGTTGAAAATGATCCACTGGAAAGCGTGGGGAGTTTTGCGCCACTCGACCCGCTGTGTGCAAGAGTCGGCGGAAGCAGGTGCACCAGCACATACACACGGGCACGTTTTACTCCCTTGCCGTCTGAAAGAGGCCTGAATGACGTAACAATGTACGTAAATTAGGCCTATTGTACTTAAGTATACAGCTGACATGTTGTGCTATGTTACAGTCTTGGACCCCACCACCTAGAGTTCCTAGAAGTCGGAAGCCCCTTTCACAGGAGAGAAAGGAGAAATTATCAGCAGGGCTCAAGAGATATTGGGAACAAAGAAGAGCATCGAGGAAGAACTAGTCACCAGCGCTCCTTAGTGGGCTTAAATCAATAATAATTGTGTAACAACGTACATAAATTAGGCCTACTGTACTTGTGCACAGTTGTTTGCAGGACATTCAGTTGTGGAGAAGAGAAAAGCTAGACAGTTTGTAGATAATGAAAAATTTCAGTCTATTGAGAAAGTGGATGCTAAACCACACATGAAACATGCGCAAATCGCCCAGATGTTTGACTTTCCTGTGGCAACTTTAAACATAATTGTAAGCAACGTGTATAGTTCGCGTTTCTAAGAACGTTTTTCCTTGATTTTTGTTGTGTTGGTTATCTTAAAATGTATTATTTCATTAATTATAATTGTAAACACTTGTTTGTTTGTTTTCATCGTAATTATTTTTACGTTTAAACCTAACCTTAAATTTAACAGCGAAATAGGTTTTAATTTTTAGCACATTCCCTCTTTATGACATTTTTCTGTCTCCACAAAAACGTCCTAACCAGTTTTGGCTGTATATACCTAAAAATGTAGACTTATAGCCAACCTAATTTATAATTAATATTCATATTCTTACTAAACATGTTTTTCCTTTCTTTAATTACAGTGGTCTGAAAGAGTTCGTCAGCGTGAAGATGAGATTGCTGCTTTATTCCTTCAGCGGCGCAAGGGACTTGTATTGGAACCAGACGTCCATTTGTCAGATCTGTTGGCAGCTCGTGATGATCTTGCCATAATTGAAAAGACCAGTAGTGCTTCAGTTCGAAAGAATACTCAGTCCGCTATTAATAAAGTCATAATAGGAAGGGTAAGTAGATAGTTATACCTAAGTTGAAGAGCAACTTACATTAGCAAGAACATGATTGCAGATGAATCTTGTTTAACTTTGGTCTTCAGAGATGTGATCTTTCTACCACTCATGTTTCAGTATGTCAGTGCTCAAGAATTATACAATTATGAGTCTTTATTCAATCCTGTTCAATACACAATTCAAACCTTCATGAGGATTTGTCAAATGTTCAAATATCATACATCAAAATCATTACAATGGCTTGCTTTAATTCCAGCAAACTTTTTGTACTGTGTCCAAAACTTTTAGTTGGGTACAATGATAAGTGAAACACTAGTACTTTTAAGCTAAAAATTCACTGAAGATGGCACACAAATAAGGCTCAAAACATATGATTTTTGAACATTCGACATGAACGTTTAATCCCATCATAGAGGTTTGAATTGTGAGGAGGATGGAATAAAGACTAATAATTCAGCACTGCCAATACAGATATGAAGCTAATATTATGTTATGTGCTCAAGAAAGTTAATCTTCTCTGACTTTAGTGTAAACCTTCACAGAAATGAGAGAATAACTGTATCCCTCTTGTGAAAAATAAGATTTTAACCTCATGATCAATAGTCACTTTTTGTATGGTTCCTCGACTGATAGGTCAGCCTTAGGTTCAGACGGCCCTGGGTTAATTTCTCGGCTGGGGTGAGGATTTTAACTGTGTATGATTAATTCCTCCAGCTCGGGTACAGGGTTATTTGATTGTTTCAGTGCACTTCTATTCATGCACCATACTACTTACTAACTGCCACAGAATTGTCAACTCTTATCTTCATTGACAATTTATGCCCAAATTTTCTTCTTAGTAAATTGAAAGTATTCAAAAATGTTATTTTAATGTACTGAAAAGGAAGAATATTGATATGAATAGTGCTCTTTACTCATGTTTGCTCTCTCTCTCTCTCTCTCTCTCTCTCTCTCTCTCTCTCTCTCTCTCTCTCTCTCTCTCTCTCACACACACACTCACACACACACACGCACACACACATTTTCTTCCACTACTTACATTTTCCCTTTGTGATCCTTTGATGACCGAGCTCGATAGCTGCAGTCGCTTAAGTGCGGCCAGTATCCAGTATTCGGGAGATCGTGGGTTCGAGCCCCACTGTCGGCAGCCCTGAAGATGGTTTTCCGTGGTTTCCCATTTTCACACCAGGCAAATGCTGGGGCTGTACCTTAATTAAGGCCACGGCCGCTTCCTTCCCAGTCGTAGCCCTTTCCTGTCCCATCGTCGTCATAAGACCCATCTGTGTCGGTGCAACGTAAAGCCAATAGCAAAAAAAAAAAATTACTTACCTGTTGGCATGTCCAGTGCAATATCATTAAAGGGGTCATTCATAAGATTCTACAAATTTTATCATCGGCAACTTTTGCTTTGATTATACACCATAGCAATTATCAGAGTTAGAAGTGTTGGCATATATGGGAATGTTTGAGACGTAAAAAAGTGCCGATGAGATCGTAGCACGAGTACGATTATATGATGAAACCAAGAGTTGTGTCCATGTCCAGGATGGAAGGTCAGGTGGTTTGAAATGAACAGTGAAGTCCAGCAAGGAAGTTGTCTTTCTCCACTCCTTTTCATAATCTTCATAACGCAGTTAAAAAGAAAGGATCCAACTACTACCATATTTACTCGGGTATTAATCCCCCTTTTTGCCACTTTTTCAGCCAAAATAAGTAAAGGGGGGTCCAATATGCGATAACCTCAAATTTTGTGCAGTGAACACATTACTTCTGGGCTATAAAGAGCTGTACATTGTACATGTAAACATTCTACACTGTTCTTTAACAAACTTATGAATGTATTTGAGTTATACAGGCTATTTTCGTTGGAGGAAAGTATTTCCAAATGTACATACATACATACATACATAATCATTATAGACTGTTATGCCTTTCAGGGCATAGCCCTAGTCTAGGCACTCCACTCACTTTGCTTGCTGTACAATGCTGCACACGAAAGCTCGGCGGCTGGTGATGCTCTTTTATTTTTAGTTCACGGGATTGCCGATAGGAGCATCCTTTACGATCTGCGAGCTATCTGCGAACTGTTGCCAACTGTTAAAGAAATATTCAAATCCACCAAGCCCGCGAAATTTGATGTAGTATATGCCCACGAAATTTGTTGTAATATTGCTATGGCTTTGTACGGAGGTGTTGCGAGCTGAAAATTACTTCATTTAATCGTTTGGAGCCAAATTTAGACAAGCTTTTGGGCGTTTATCAACGGCATGGGTTGATAACGAGAGAGAGGAACTGTGAGAAGTGTGGGGGGACTCACAAAATTAAGTGTAGTGAGGAATAAAGTTATTTTCCCGTGTAATCGGCGCGTAGGAGGGGTGAGGTGCACATGGAACGTGAGTGCAAGGAGAACACTTTCGTCGAAAAATCACGCCTTTCCTTACACCAAATATGGCTACTTTCTGTTTTGTGGTGTCTGTTAAGCAAGCCGCAAACCCCTCTTCTGCAATTGGAGCTTGGTGTTGCGAAGCAGACTATTGTTGACTGGACGAGCTTCTGCCATGAGGTGTGTGTGGCCTGGGTGGACAGGAGCAAAAAGAGAATAGGAGGGGTAGGAGTGATCGAAATTGACAAAAGTAAATTTGGTAAATCTAAATATCACAGGGGAAGGAATATTACAGGACAGTGGCTGTTCAGGGGAGTAGAAAGGGACGTTAGCGGTCATTCAGGAGTGGATTTTACCTGGATCTATTATCATTTCAGACTGTTAGAAAGCATATGATTGCTTAGAGGACGAGGGATTTGTTCACCTCAGAGTAAACCATTCCCTGCAGTTTATTGACTCTTCGAGGAGCGGAAGAGTTAATAGGGCTAACAGGCGTCAAAAGCCGGGTGGTGGGGTTTCCGTCCACACCCAAAACATTGAGGACCGGACGTTTTGGCCGTGCGCGTAGAGGCGTGCGGCTGTGAACTTGCATCCAGGAGATAGTAGGTTCGAATCCCACTATCGGCAGCCCTGAAGATGGTTTTCCGTGGTTTCCCATTTTCACACCAGGCAAATGCTGGGGCTGTACCTTAATTAAGGCCACGGCCGATTCCTTCCAAGTCCTAGGCCTTTCCTATCCCATCGTCGCCATAAGACCTGTCTGTGTCGGTGCGACGTAAAGCCCCTAGCCAAAAAAAAAGAACATTGAGGACAGGTGGCGTCACCTTAAACATGGGAGCTACTCCGTTCTGGCATTCAGCCAGTGAATTATGAGCATAGAGGGCAGTCAAACATCATATGCTGTATTGTTTGATATTTTGCTCTGCAGTCACAGTTAGGCGAAATACAAAAGCCCCTGTTCTGCAGTAAGTTTGCACATCTTCCGTGCTTCATACAAAGTTGATTCAAACCCATTCTTCGCCCACGTGGTAGATCGTAACTTCCGGAGATATAGTTAGGATCAGAGAATTTATACCTTTATGGAACTAACCGTGTCCACTGATGTTTCCACTGTTGGATACTGTTGGATTGGTAGCAGAGTGTTGATGGAGATCTTATAGAGTGTTTGAGCAGCGATGGTTAGATAAAAGTGTATGGGAAATTAATGGTAACCAGTATGTTGGAGTGGTTTGGGTACTGCCAGATAAAATTCTCTTTGAGTCATTGAGTGTGTACTTGCCGCGTGTGGCCACTGTTCAACTATACTGGGTAACAGTATTCTGCTGCTGAAAATACAAGTCCATGAGCTGATTTTCATAAGGTAGCTGCTGAAACAGCCTATGAAGGTACCAGACCATTTTGGGGGGCTGTTATTTCATCTGCTAAGCTTTCATGCCAGATTTTCTAGGTGCTGTCTGTATGAGATTGATTGAGAATTACACAAGGTATTTTAGGCAAGCATTGTAATGGATGAGGATACATTCAAAATAATAATATACAGTGCATCAGAAATCTCCAGCATAAAATGCCGTGATGCTCATCTGTGTTTTTTTTGCATTTGACAACTTATTGACTAGTTGGGAAAATAGCCTCAATTACAGGTCTTTCCTACTGTGGTCTCGCGTTGTTGATCATAGTATTCTAAATTTAGAAGCTTGATTCTGAGTAAACTTCACTGGATAATTTTCCTGGGAAACTGCATTAACTGAATTTTTCCTGTCTTGTTGACTCTCATATGTTCCAAGATTTGTCTTTCATAATTTCCGATGGCATTTAGTATCGGGAGTGTCCAAGGACATGTTCGGTTTGCCTAGAACAGGTCTTTATATTTCATGCTCCTGATGATGGTGATGATAAATGAGTGAGGGAGAGGGTGAAACCTGGTGTCGACAAATAGCTGAAGTGATTTTTAGGGTCACCTACTGTTAGTTACAGTTAGGATTTAATCCACCTTTTCAATACAGTTGTTCAATTCGTCAATGAATGTATAGCAAATAAATATAATGTCATTTGGATATATTAATGTCTTCTCAGATGGCTGAACAGTCCGATTCTGGATGCACAGATTTTATTGTAGTGACAGCAAGCACTAATCGTTGCAGTAGATGGTTGTGCAAGAACATCATCCCTCGCATTCACTTGTTCTTTCCTGCGGTTCCACCTCTCAGCTTCTAATCTTCTCCTATCTTGTTTCTAGATGTTCATCTCTTATACAATCCTACACCATTTAGGCCTATCCTCGGCTGTAGTTTCCAAGTTGACCTTATCAATTTGACACCTTTTGAGATTACACTTTAGATTATCCTTATATCGTTTAAGCTGCCATTCTTTAGTTGGGAGTACATGATTTTCTTTGGGAGGCATGTATCTGGCATGCGGATGGTATGGCCAGCCCAGTGTAACTGATGCCTGATTATCTTTGCCTCCATGCTTGTAGTGTTGACTTCCTCGAGGATACTAATGTTCATTCGACGATCTTGCCATTTAACTTTCAGTACTCTCCGCAAGCATTGTTGATGGTATTTTTCCAGGCATTTTAGGTTTCTCCTGTAAGTTGTCCAGGTATCGCAACCATAGATAAGAGTAGGGATTACAACAGCATTGTAAACATAGAATTTGGTTCTCTCACTGATATCATGATTGTCGAACACTCTTTTTAGGAGACGACCAAAAGTCGCACTAGCACATCTTAAACGATTTTGGATTTCTGTATCAATGTTTGCACATGTTGAGAGGTGACTTCCAAGGTAAGGAAAATGATTTATGTTCTGCAGAGGTTGGCCATTGATTGTAATAGCCGGAGTTCTCTTATTGGAGTTTGGTGCCGACTGGTAAAGGATCTTGGTCTTATTAATATTAATTTCCAATCCGATACTTTCATATGCTTGATTAAAAGCATTTTCGATCGATTGCAGATCTTCCTCTGTGTTGGCTAAAATAACATTGTCATCTACGTACTGAAGATCTATGACTGACACTGAGGACACCTTGGTCTTAGCTCGCAGTCTGTTAATATTAAACAGATTTCCATTAGTTCTATACACAAGTTCTATACCTGATGGCAGTTTATCATCTGCAAGATGTAGTATAGTTCCAACAAATACTAAGAACAATGTTGGAGCAATTACACAACCTTGCTTGACTTAAGTAGAAATACGGAAAGGGTCTCCTGATCTTGTATTGGAATGAACAGTAGTAAACATGCCATCATGCAGCAGTTTGGTTTATCTGTTAGTCATGTATTATATAACTTAATCTTAAGTTTAACTAGAGATTAATTTTACTGCCACTCATCTACCATTTAAACTGAAGTTTAAGAATACTCTACATAACCTTACAACATGGCATAACGAATGGATCTCCAAGATATTTTTAAGGTGTTTGAAGAAATACTAAGCGATGATAAAGAAGTGTTTCAAATCATTGAACGACCATGGGCACGTCACTTTCATGTAAGGAATGAAACAGAGTTTTTAAATAGGTTTAGGCTTACAAAACAGACTGTCATAACCCTATTTCAGCAAATTGGTGCTAGAATAAAACATTCAATGAAAAGGTAAGAATGTAAAAATGACTTTTGAACTGTTTGAACATCACAAGTGTAAATTTTAGAAAATAGAGTAACAACCTTCTATTTCAGAAATTGTGCTGTAGAACCCCTCAGTCAGCTACTAATAGCATTGCTGTTTTATTCGCCCCGTAGTATGTTTATTAAAATGGGAGATTTCGGAGGAAGTCATAAGGCCACTGTTTCACAGACTATGTAAATATTTCTGTACTAATTGTACAAGCAATTCTATTTCCTTCCAAGTAAAATTAGGACGTTTATTGTTTTTATCCGCCATTTTACCTACAAGAAGTAAACAAAACATTATCGATAGTCATCTTGCAAGTCACTGCAAAATATTATCGAAAGTCATCTTTTCTCGCAAGTCACTGCTACCAAGATCGTACATTTCCTTCTTCACCTCAGTTTAACTTAGGCCGGCCATTATAAGACTCATCGGTTTAAACTCAAGTTACAGTTTAACTCAGTCTTCAATTTAAACCTTCATTCGTATCTGTACGTATTTGTTTGGACATCCAATCAGAGCTAGAATTCTCCATAGAGCTTCTCGATTAACAGAATCGAACACTTTGATAAGATCTATGAAAGCCATATACAAGGGTTGGTTTTGCTCTGTAGCTACAATGGTTGGTTTTGCTCTCTAGACTTTCCCTGCATATGTCTTGCACTGAAAATCATATCAATTGTACTTCTGTTTGGCCTGAAACCACACTGTGTTTCTGGTAGACACATTTCAGTCAATGGCAGTAGACGATTGGACAGTACTCTAGCAAGAATTTTTCCCGCAACAGAGAGCAATGATATTCCTCAATATTGTTGTACAGAGTCTTGTCCCCTTTCTTGAAGATAGTGATGATGGAAGCATCTTGTAGATCAGCAGGGATTGTTCCTGTGTTCCATATTTTCACAATCAGCATGTGTGTATGCTGAATTAGTAAAGAACCACCCTCCTTGAGGAGCTCGGCTGGAATTCCATCTTGTCCGGGTGCCTTTTTATTCTTCAGCTGTTGAATGGCCTTCACAATTTCTTGAAGAGAAGGGACTTCACCTAAGTGATCTTGAATTGGCTGTTGTAGAATATCAGCAAACACATCTTCCTCAACATGTGAGTTTCAAGAGGACTTGAAAATGTTCTTTCCAACGGAAAGCTGTCGAGTTAGGGTATTTAAGAACTTCAGTACCATCTTTGGATTATAGACAATTAAGACCTTTGGTGGAAGGACCATAAATAGCTTTGGTAGCACTGAAGAGGGCACTAGTGTTGTTGGAGGCGATTAAATTCTCCACGTCCATTGATTTAACTATCCACCATTTATTCTTGAACATCCTGCATCTTTTCTGGACTTCCGTTTTGATTTGTTGATATCTCTGTTTCTTTGGAAGTGAATTTGGATCGTTTTGCCAAGTGTTGTAGGCTTTCCGCTTTTCATCAATTAGGTCACATATTTCTTTGTTGTTCTAGTCAAACTAGTCTTGATGTTTCCTCTTACTACTAAAACCAACTGCTTCTTTGCCAACTGCTATAATACCTAGGTTTAATAATGACCACTGCTGCTCAATATCTTCTGGTATTCATTTGGAAGTTTATCAGCCAATAGTATCTGATAGGCAGATTTGGTACTGTTGTACCTAAGTTGTTCAGTATTTAGTTTGTGTTTTATCGCCTTCCCCTGAATCTGTCATTTTGGAGGAACCTGTATAGCCATCACAGATCGAATTAAGTGGTGGTCAGTCCAGCAATCATCAGCAGTGGTCATAGCTTTGGTTATATGAACATCGCGCTGATGTCTGTCGTGGACAATAATGTATTCTATTAACCCTCTTAGTGCCGACTCCTTTACTGCCGTGGTTGCTAAGAATGCCAGATAGAAAATGCCTATTATGCAGCACCGAAGATAAAAGCATATCCTAACCTCACTTTTCAAGATATCTCATTGTTTACATTTTCTTGTAGCTAAGTGATCCCTTTCTTCACTCATTAAATTAACATCATGAAAATAATTCATACTTCCGAGCAAAAAAATTAAATTTGTTCATGCAATTTATGAAAAATTTTAAAATTCAAATTTGAATCTCAGTACATCCTAGTATTTTGATCGTACTCACCTAAATTTGGTATTCCTGTGCACACTGGTGCATTGTTTACTAGTTTGTAACATATCAGTGTTTTAAGAATAATAGTTCTTGTAAAAATGGATTGAAATACTGACTTGGTCTAGCATCAGGAGGATATGCACGTCTCAAGGAATGCAGGAGGGGGCTAAAATTGCACATCATGATCAAACTGAAGTTTACAGAAATCGGGAATCTGGTCATCATCGTCATTACTGTCTCCGTCAATTCCATCATTATTCCCGTCACTGTCATTGCCATCTTTATCGGAAATTTCATGCATCACTGTCACACGAGTAAGTCGGATAACATAACCACTATCGTCATTGTTTGAAACGTTACCGGCATTATTATTACTCTCAGTATCATACGAATCATCGCCTGACTCGATATAATTAGAATCATCGCTCAATTAATCAATATATTGTACCAAATCGTCATCAATTTCAAACACAATACGAGAACTAGTCGCCATTATTACGAACACATGGTCTACAGGTACGCGCCAAACAGCTGAAATAGAAAAGATCATAACATCAACACAACATGTCGCACAGAGATTCTAGTGGTAGATTTAGAAACTATGCAGTATCTACTACAGAATGATGCCGACTGTAGCTGCCATCAATCAAATATGTGCAAACTATTACGACTTACATAGACAGCTGCAACACGGAGCGCGATCGCGCTCGTGGCACTTTTCGCTAGGCTACAGAGGAGCGCGATCGCGCTCCCCGGCACTCTAAGAGTTAAGTGCCAGTGCTTTGATCTGGGATGTTGCCATGTTGTTTAAAATCTATCTTTCTGGGGGAAGAGTGTATTTGTAATGACAAGATCATATTGAAAACACTTTGTGAGTAGGAGGGTTCCATTGGCGTTGACTTTACCTACACCCTCTTTACCAATAGTTCCAGGCCACAGTGACGATTCTCTGCCAACCTGACTTGGATACATTTGACAGGAGTTCATCAAGTTGGTTATAGAACGCTTCCTTTTGATCATCTTCTGACTTCAACTTTGGGGCATATGCACTGATTACCGAAGCTCTTCGGTTGTCCTTGAGTTTCAGACGGAGTGTCATGAGTCTTTCATTAATTCCAGATGGGAACTCATCAAGATTGTGAAGAAGCTTATCCTTTATTACAAAACCTACTCCATGAATTCTTAGTTCGCCTTCATCTTTTCATTTCCAGAAAAATGTATAGCCACCGCAATGCTCCTTGAATTGTCCTTCTCCAGCACACCTAGTTTCACTAAGAGCAGCGATATCTATATTATATTTTTTCAACTCGTGACTTATTATTGCTGTACATGGTAAGGGTATGAATAACTCAAACGGTTGCTGATAGATAACAGACGGACGCCAGGGCAAAACAACTCGCAGTGAGGATGATCCTTTGTTGCTTTCAGCTCGCTCTGGTCGGTTATCTACATCAGTGTCCTACAGGGTATGAATATTCCAGGTAGCTATATTCATCTTGCAAATCTTTCTTTTGTTTCTACCGCAAATTGATGTACCCACTGAACGCGCTAATCCAGTGAGTTGAGAAGTAAGATTGCCTATGTTTAGGGCACATTTTATAGCCCCCTCCCCATTCACGGTGAGCAGAGGGGATCCTAAATAGGACTGCTCGGTCACGGGTGTAGCACACAAGTTGTTCTATAGTCTATCCTCGAGCAAGCCGGCGATCACACACTGATGAGCCCAACTTAACACACTGGGGCAAAACGCTGGCAACCAGGAATGAGTAAGCTATAAAATGTATAATGTCCAATAACGGACCATTTATATTGGTATTATAAATTTACTCATTTGGGACAAATATTTCAGGTTCCCTATGGGAATCAACATCTATATCATCTGATGGCCAGGCAGGCATCAATTTTTGGTAATGAGACTAAGTCTGTCATAGTGTATTGACACTGCCGGTGGCTCCAAGTAACCTACCCAGTGGCCTCCACATTATGCACTAGCCATGCATCTTGATGGGTGCGCTATTTACCAACTGATCAGCCCAACTTAGCAAACTGGGGCAAAACGCTGGCAACCAGGAATGAGTTAGCTGGAAAATTTATTATGTCCAATAATGGAACATTTATATTGGTATTTTATATTGGGATCGCACACTCGCCGCCTCTTCACTAGGAGCTCACAGATTACACTATCCTGCCCCCGTCACAACTTGCTGATCGCCGCAGGACTTTGATATTGAACAGATGGTGTTGCTTTCCAAACAACGCCTGTGCATGAAATCTTTTTACATGAAAATGCTGGTGCACGACTATCTCTGATTGTGCTCCTATGGCTACAAGCAGTACAGAATGTCATATATGCCATAGTAATCACCACACGTTAATGAATGATAGTGGGGATCCTCCCACACTGATCTGCTCAGTTTAACAAGGGCTCTTCGTGTAGGTTAGGTGCGTGGAGTTGCAGTGAGAGAAGCTAGAGAACTCAAACTTGCTGAGTTCTTATATTATTGTTGTTAGATGGACTGCAACAACGCATCTCACTCCCATTATGCCCCCTTAATCCTCAGCGGACTACTGTCGGGCATTTCCCGTAATCCCAGTTTCCTGTGTTTTAATATGCTTTTTAACTTTTAATTTCAATGAAATGTTTTATTATTAATGAACTTGACCATTTTCAGCTTATGTTAGATATTATTTCACTTCAAATTACTGTAATTTTATTACTTTTTAATCTATTTTAAACTGAGCTCGATAGCTGCAGTCGCTTAAGTGCAGCCAATTACCAGTATTCGGGAGATAGTGGGTTCAAACTCCACTGTCAGTAGCCTTGAAGATCTTTTCCGTGGTTTTCCAATTTCCCACCAGGCAAATACTGGGGCTGTACCTTAAGGTCACGGCCTCTTCCTTCCAACTCCTAGCCCTTTCCTGTCCCATCGTCACCATAAGACCTATCTGTGTTGCTGCAACGTAAAGCCCCTAGCAAAAAAAAAGATCAAAAACAGCTCAAAATGGCTAAAACATTCCTTGGGGCAGATGCAGATACAGACCACAACTTGCTAGTGGCAGATATAAGAACACGACTGAAACATATCAGAACTAAACACCCTGGAAGGAAGTAGGACGTAACAAAACTGAAGAATGGAAACGTCGGGTCTTATATAAGAAGGACTGAAGAAAAGTTGGAAAACTCGAGTATGAATGTATCACAGGAATAGCTTACCATCAGGACTGCAATAGTAAAAACCTTAGAAGAAGAAGAAGAAGAAGAAGAATAAAAGTATATAAAGTCGGAAAGAAAAGAAATAAAAAGGAATGGATAATGAAGGAGGTGTTAGATAAAATGAACACAGAAAATGGAAAAATAACTCCTCAGATGAAAGAAAAATACAATACAGAAAACTAAACCATGAGCTGAGACTGACAACTGATAAGGCTAGGGAAGAATGGATGAAAAACCAATGTGAAGAAATAGAAAAGTTGGAAAAGGAGGGAAGAATAGAAGAGATGTATCGAACAGCAAGGATTTTGAGAAGAAATCCAAGGAATATAAGCAAGCAAGGAATAATGAACAAACACGGAAAGATGTCGTCGAGTTTAGAAGAAAGTACGGAGGTGTGGATAGAATATATAAACGATCTATATTGAAACAGGAACGCCCGTACTTCAGTTTTGTGGAGAGCATGGATAACGCCAAGGCGTGTACGGTTCGTGCTTTAGAGAGTACGAGAGAAGGGTAGTGAAATGAGTTCATATTTAAAGTGGAACTTGCAGTTTATTCAAAAAATGCATAGAAATTATATCACCTTTACAGTCGAATAGTTTGAATGTCCTCAAAGATGTGGGGAAGGCGTCGTTCTGCGGCAGTGTTGAAGTTGTCCCACGGCGGTTGTTAGCCCTTGATGTTGAAGGAGACTCGAACCTGGGGTGGTTGTCTGATGATAGTGCAGCGTGGAATAGTTGTTGAGTTTTGTATTCCACTAAATCCCATGAAAGGAGCAGAGAAATGTAAAACTTCCACACAGAATGTCAATAGAATCTGCTTCTCTACTGCACTGCACTGCAAATTATGGCAAGACACTGTTTACTGGCCGAATAAGTTCCACTATAAATGCTGTTGGACGCACATTTGAAAAAAGAGATGAATTCAAAATCACAGTTCTGTGAGAATGATGAATATTGTTAGTGCAATAGTCACTGTCGAACTTGAAGTGACAGGCAATGAAAATAATCTGGAACTTTCTGAGATACGATGGTTTACCACTTTACTTAATCTCCGTGCAAAAGGAAATAAATTAAGTCCTTCGGACACAGTCTCTGCACTGTTTGTAATGAGTACAGGCAATGTTCTAGCACACACACACACGTAGAAATAAATTAAAGTTTCTGCGAAGATAGAAAAGAAATAGTTTATGACACAGTCTCGTGAAAAATAACCAAATTCTGTTAAGACTCAGTCTTAACAAAAATTACGTAATTTCTCAGAGGTAAATTTTCCACTGAGGCACAATATTACACGTAAATGTAGACACAGTCTTCATGAGGGGAATTAACATAGTCCTTTGGAAAGAAATAAAGGTACGGTATTTCACGAATTAGCACAGTTTTATGAAAGTAAATGTTAGCACAGTTCTGTGAAATGGATTGACACAGTTTTTTTAAAATGAAGGTTGGCACAGTCTTATGAAAGAAAATGTTGACACTGATTTTTCACGGGGTGAATTGACACAGTCTTTAAAAGGAAGGTTAGCACTGTCCTTTATGAAACAAATTGACACTGTCCATAAAAAGAATCGTACTTTCACTAGGGCACAATTTTACGAAATAGCCTAGCACAGTCTCTTGTAGAGGAAACAACTAAAGCACAGTCTTTATGCCCTAAGTCCTGTAAGCACAGTTTCAAAATATCAAGTGATTACTGTACAGTCTCTTCAATTACACAATTCACAAAACAAAATAATGTTACTCGGCTCGACAGACCGATATTATCAGTGAATAAGCTTTCGCTTACACGCAAAGTTAGAGTCCACAGAGAAGGCTTTCAATACTCGTATTACGTACTTTCAAACCCCGGTCCTTAGCCGGACAGAGTAACGAACTGTATCACATCAGCGAGACGACTGGTTCATGATGAAGTGCTGTGACACACACTGTGACACTCTGATACACTCTGATACACTCTGATCTCCTCTGATCTCCTCAAGGCTGGTGACCCCCTTATATTGCTCTAGGTCAGACGGCGAGACTGGAAATATGAGCTTCTAAAAAAATTCATATCTCGGCCATCCTTCCACCGATTTTAATGAAATTTTGGGTAGTAGCATTTGTTGTCCAGGCTTACAAGGTGACGTTCTTGAAATTACGATTTAACCTTCCGTTCTTGATGAAATGCCATAGAATCGAATAGAACTTTCGGTGTGACGTCACGTGGCTTTGGCTGGCACGCTGTAGCAGCGCTTGCTTGCATGCTGTCCCTCATGATGCCTGCGCGCTCGGCGCTCGTTTTGAATCCATACAGCCGGGTGTTAGTGCATTCTTCTCAAGAAATACATGTACCATTAGGGGCCAAGGACCTAGATGTTAGGTTTCTTTAAACAAGCATCATCATCATCATCATCATCATCATCATCATATATGGTTAGGTGCTATTGGCTGAAATTTCTTTCACTACGTGCTAATAATACTTGAATGATATTCAATCATAAAGCTAGGTCTATATTTGTAAATCTAGTTGGTTTTATGAAGTAAGATTTTCCTTATGTCAGAATCTACTTATATTGCATTATGCAAAAAATTAAACAAGGTTTTTTTTTTTAGTGTGTATAAAGTTATAATTTTCTAGATTGGTAAGAAAATATTTAAAATGTTTAAATTTTAGGTACCTGATCGTGGTGGTCGACCAAGTGAACAGCAGCCACCTCCACCTGAGATGCCTTCTTGGCAGCAGAGTAAACCAGGTATGTCTTCCAGGTTATAGTGAATAGAATGAAATATTACAGACATGTTTAAATTATAAGGACATAGGTAGAAAAGCTAACTAAGAATTGACCTTAAGAATAATTATTTTGCATCTTTTCCCTGACCTTGTTTATATTTTATTAGTTAATAGATTTAAACTTACTATCTGTCTTTGAACAGAATCAGGCCATTTTAACTGATCAGACTCACCTGAACACAGAGATAATATTAGAAGTTTGACCTGTGCCACATTTTTGTGTGCGAGGTATGAATATGATTCCATCAAAAATAGTTGATTTTCTTATATCCTAATTTGCATAAGACTTTAATATTACCTTTTACTATAAATTAATTCTAAAAATACAGATACGTTAATGACCAGATAGTGAGACATGCAATTAAAAATTATAGCTGTTTTTGGATCTGTAGTTTTTATTACGAGAAGCAAATTCTGTGTGGCAGCGAATTATATGGCATTCATATCAGTGTATTCTTCAAAGATATTTCTTATAATGACAGTTGGATGCTGTTATGCATCACTTGACCTAACAACAAAAATAGATTCAGAGATATTTAAACAAATCCAAAATCCTTTGTTTTCCTGTGAAATGTGAAGTATTATGTCTTAAAATGAAGAGAAAGACATGATTTTTTTTGTCAGTGTACTAAAATTGGTGATATTTTAAATATATTGCCATAATCAGAGACAATGATGCTTGGTCATTTAATGCTTTATTGCAGTTCATGTTTTTTGATTTGCATAACTTATTAACCAACAAAATTGTCATTTAGCGATTCGATTTGACTTTTAAAATTCCAGTACATTGTAGAATATACCACTTTTTAATAAATTATGTTTCTCAGTGAAAGGGGATCACAACACCAAAAAAAAAAAAAAAAAAACGCGTTTTGTTATTCATTGCTAAATATGTAATTGGGTAATTTAATAACAATGCTGTTAATCTGGTGCCTCTACGTCCAACCTTTGGACTGTGCCAGACCCATCCCAAGATTGGACATGCCACGAAAGGTGAAACTGTAGGAGCGCTCTATTTGAGGCAGGCACAGAACAGCCTGAATCTAAATTTGCCGAACCTTACTGTGAAACATCTAACTTGGTTGTGTGGTTAGGGTGTGAACTTGCATTCGGGAGATAGTGAGTTTGATCCCCGCTGTCAGCAGCCCTGCAGATGGTTTTCCATTATTTCCCCATTGTCACACTAGGAAAATGCTGGTGCTGTACCTTAATTAAGGCCACAGACAATTCCTTCCCACTACTAGGCCTTTCCTATCCCATTGTTGCTATAAGACCTATCTGTGTCGATGTGACATAAAGCAAATTGTAAATGTAACTACTAGACCAAATCTTATGAATGAAAGAGAGTAGCAGGTAAAACTCTAGGTTTATTAAGTACGGAAAAACACAGAGAAGGCAGCCAGGAGCAAAGAAAAACATAAACATACAAATGGATTAAATGGAATCAGTAACAAGTATCGATTAAATTCTTACAAGATTGAGGCAGAGCCGATACGAAGGAAGAAAATAATATTGCACGCAAATGGTACGTAAGCTCCTCGTTTTCTGACAATAACATCAATTTCATCTATTATACCTTTTTTTGAGGTAAGAAATGGCTAGGTGGGAGTTTCATTCATATGCTACACAATACTTTTGTTAAGTAAGATGCATAATTGTTTTTCAAAGCACGAGATACAGGTTTACATATTACTTTAGGTATACCGCAGTTGACGTTTACAAAGAGAAAAGAAACGATGATGCCCCTTAAGAGGAAATACGGTGTCAATAGATCCCAAACAAGAAGGGAAGGGGCCTTGAAAAGGGCCAGAAAATTATCAAGATGAAATTATCTGAAAATAAAACCACCTCCCTTTTGTATTGGTGTCTGGCGTAGATGAAAGAATCAAATGTGTACTCATAAACTAAACATAAAATGACATTCAAAATGAGAAGATAGAAAAACAGAACCTGGCATAAAGTGAAATACGTATAGCACAAACCCTTGTAAAGGCCTTCATTCACACAGTGTGGCAAGAAATAAATGGTATACTCGGTGTCCCCAACCGATATACAACTTGTGTATACCAGATTCGTATTTCTCACTAGTAATCCAGTAAAGGACAATGCAGCAGACCAAAATGTGATATTACCATCATGTCCTCTCTCTGAAGATATCAATCACCGCTTCATAACCTTGTCAGCTAAAACTCGCCACCAGTACATCTCACAGACGATCTCCTGTTACGTACTGCAAATGCTCAAGTGAATCATGTGCAGAGGCATGCATATGGGACTCCTTACCTTCATCTTATATGCTTACGTAACCAATAATACTCCCTCAGTTGTGAGAAATAGAATGTTAGTATGACCACACAAAACCAAAAACTCACCCTAATACACCTTACAATATGTCAGGAGAGGCGTGAACACAACTTCGCTAATACCATGAAGGCAATGTTTACAGAATGTCAAGAGAGAACAGGAAGTACAAATAAATGTAGAGAAAAAGTTAAAATAAGGTTATTTTCTATCTCCTAGCGTCAGTTGAACATGAAATAAACCAAACATCATATCCTTGGACACCATATACCAGGTCAAGCTACGCTAGCATACATCAAACACATAATGTAAAAAAGGCTTATAATACAGAAGAATCTGATATTACCTCGCAAAAGATCCGAGAATCGCGTATTCATACAATATGATAGGATAAAATAGCCTGTTTGGAAACAAAACGAGCTTGTAACTTCTCACAATTTTTTCTCTTGTGTTTTTTAATAAATGTGTATGTATATATATATAAATATCTTCCAAACAACTGTTACAAATCAAAAGAATTTAAAGGAATTCGTGTCGTGGAGTACAGAAGTAATCTCCTGCGACCTAGCCGTTACTTCAGCAAATAGTTACGAGATTCAATTTACACATAAGAATGATTTATACGCAGTACATCAACATGAAGTCATAACATTGGATACAATGATATGAGTCGAATAGAAAGATTGGCTCACCGTTCTCAAGTTATGTGCAGAAGTAGTAAATGTATTGAATAGGACGACACATTAAATTTCCCTTTGTAAAATGAAAACTGTCAATACGGAACGATTCTAATGTCTTGTAATGTGTCATGTTTTTGTTTTTTCGCCCAGGCTCCTGTTGTTTTTTTAGTACTGAGTTTTAATTTATCGATGTTCCAATTATAGTCTAGTGCAGCAATCATTGTCCTGAGCTTTAAGCAGCTGTGAGGGAAATGAACTCTTCTTAGGAGCGTATTTCAAACTAAGATTGTGATAACTTTCTGGACTTCCAGTGTGAACATAATATTTTATATGTTCCACATCTTTAAAAAAAAAGATTTATCTGAAACCATTTTCTTCAAGGCTCCATGTGCACTTGAATTTCCTTTAATCCTCATTTTCTTTATCCTTTTCTCTCTGTTAATGTATCGTGCTCACAAGATTTCCATTCAGTTTTCTAACCACTTACGCTCATTTTTTATGTGGTGCAAAATTGACGTAAATTTTATCAGTTAACACAGAACTGTTTCCATTGCATGTTTGTGATGCCCACCATAAATGATTTATACTGGTCTTCCAGCCTGAACTTCATGGTGATTTTTATCGAGAGCTTTCATCTTTTTCGTTAGACTTTTTTACATGTGCCAGACGTTATATTCATTTTTGATATCAGGATCCTGCATTCTCAGTAAATACTGTACCTTAATCCTTTGTATCTATCTGAAAGGAAGAGTTTTAAATTACAGTTTTCTTCCTATATTATCATTTAGCCTTTCACAGCGTGTGTAACTACTCATGATCTATATTTTGGAAACACTCAGCACGTTTCAAAGGGAACTGTCCCTTTCTTCATCAGGAGAAACAGAAAAATGAAACGACGCATCAAATGTTGCTAAGAGAAAACAACGCGGAACTTAAAATGGTGGATGTAATAGAAACGGCTTTTTTAGCTCCGTGCTAGAGACAACGACCATCAGAAAATGATGCTTTGCTGTTTCCATACATTGTCTCTAGCATAGGGCTAAAATGGCACCCTACTACGTCTTAGGGCACCATTTTAAGAACCTTGTTGCTTTGTTTTAGCAACCTTTGATGAGTCATGGTTCATTTTTCTGTTTCTCCTGATGAAGAAAGGCATGGTTCCTTTTGAAACGCATTGACTGTTTATGTAGTTCATTACACGGCATAAACCCAAAATATACATCATTTATAGTTTTCTTCTTGTTCAATTCTTTTTACCGTGGTTTCATATGCAGCCCTTTCAAGATCACCTTTAACCATCACTCTCTAAACAAATATCCAAATGAGCTTGCAGCCTGTATTTATATCTACGTGTGAATGCACTATTTGGCTGAAAAGCTGGAAGTATTGTACTGGCCATCTCTGGCTAACCAAATGGGTTTCGCAATGCTTTTCATACAATCAATAAAACCTACTTATCTGCATTCCTGGCAGTTGCCCAGGTGGCAGATTCCCTATCTGTTGCTTTCCTAGCCTTTTCTTAAATGATGTCAAAGAAATTGGAAATTTATTGAACATCTCCCTTGGTAAGTTTTTCCAGTCTCTAACTCCCCTTCCTATAAACAAATATTTTCCCCAATTTGTCCTCTTGAATTCCAACTTTATCTTCATATTATGATCTTTCCTACTTTTAAAGTCACCACTCAAACTTATTTGTCTACTAATGTCATTCTGCACCGATAACCGTAGTCCTTTCTTAATCCCAAACATCCTCCACTATTGGACCAGTTACTCTGTGAATAATCGTATCATATACAGTTCTTGACATAATATGTAAGTTAATGTACTTGCCAAATAAAAAAAAAATAAAAAAAAAGCTTGAACAGAATGCCTGACAACAATAATGCTGATACTATTAGAATCTTTCCTTCCATTGGTTGAGAATACCAACCCACTTCATTACCATAATCGTAAAGTGTTTTTACGGACAACATAGACCCTTAAATGTAATGTGAATATTTTTCATAGTACTTTTAGAAGTAAGAAATTTCAAAGAGAGTGAGTAAACTTGACCACACAACGAAATATTAACCTGTAATATGTACATCATATCCTAAGTGTCACTAATATCACTTTCACTGCCACTTTCATCTGGTTCATAGAAAGTGGCATTCAATGTGTTACCATTACCTCACTCATTGCACCTATTTTCAAGTTCCAAGATATTAGACTGCAGGCTTTCGGCACAATCTGCCATTAAGACCAAGCTTTCGGCCCAATCTGCCATTAAGACCAAGTTGTCAGCATAGGCCAGACTGCTTACTACATTTCCACCTAACTGAATCCCTCCCTGCCATTTTATAACTTTCAGCAGATGATCCATGTAAACTACGAACAGCAAAGGTGAAAGATTACGGCCTTGTCTAAACCCTGTTAGTACCCTGAACCAAGAACACATTCTGTCATCAATTCTCACTGAAGCCTAATTGTCAACATAAATACCTTTGATTGATTTTAATAATCTACCTTAATTCCATAGTCCGGGCCCATTGACCTGTGATGTTAGGCCCCTTAAAACAACAAGCAAGTAATTCCATAGTCCCCCAGTATAGCAAACATCTTTTCCCACGGTACCCTGTCATATGCTTTCTCTAGATCTACGAAACATTAACACAACTGCCTATTCCTCTCATAGCAATTTTCAATTACCTGGCGTATACTGAAAATCTGATCCTGACAGCCTCTTTGTGGTCTGAAACCACACTGGTTTTCATCCAACTTCCTCTCAACGACTGATCGCACCCTCCCTTCCAAGATGCCAGTGAATACTTTGCCTGGTATACTAATCAATGAAATACCTTGATAGTTGTTGCAATGCTTCCTGTTTCCTTGCTTCTAGATAGGTGCAATTACTGTTGTTGTCCAGTCTGAAGGTACCTTACAAACACTCCATGCTAATTTTACTACTCTATGAAGCCATTTCATCCCTGCCTTCCCACTATACTTCACCATTTCAGGTCTAATTTCACCCATTCTGCTGCTTTATGACATTGGAGTTTATTTACCATCCTTTCCCCTTCCTTAAGCGTAATTTCACCAAAATCATTTTCCTCCTCCCCATGACCTTGGCTGTTTGCAACACCACCAGGATGATTTCCTTTTACATTGAGAAGATGTTCAAAATATTCCCTCCACCTCTCCAGTGATTCCCTGGGATCTATTATGAGTTCACCTGAATTAATCAAAACACTGTTCATTTCCTTTTTCCCTCCCTTCCTAAGATTCTTTATTACTGTCCAGAAAGGTTTCCCTGCTGCTTGACCTAGCCTTTCCAGGTTATTACCAAAATCTTCCCAAGACTTCTTTTTGGATTCAACAACTATTTGTTTCGCTCTGTTTCTTTCATCTACGTACCAATCCCTGTCTGCCTTGGCCCTTGTTTGGAGCCATTTCTGATAAGCCTTCCTTTTACGTTTACAGGCTGCTCTCACTTCATCATTCCACCAAGATGTTCACCTTTTCCCATCGTTACACACAGTTGTTCTTAGGCATTCCCTTGCTGTTTCTACTGTAGCATCTGTGTATGCCACCCATTCTCTTTCTATATCCTGAACCTGCTTACTGTCTACTGTTTGAAACTTCTCACTAATCATATCCATGTACTTCTGTTTAATTTCTTCGTCCTGGAAATTTTCTACCCTTATTCGTTTGCAGACAGATTTCACTTTCTCTACCCTAGGCCTAGAGATACGTAGTTCACTACAGATCAGATAGTGGTCTGTATCATTGAAAAATCCCCGGAAAACTAGTACATTCCTAACAGATTTTCTGAATTTGAAGTCGGTTAAGATATAATCTATTATGGATCTGGTACCCCTAGCCTCCCATGTGTAGCGGTGAATAGCCTTATGCTTGATGAATGTATTCGGAACAGCTAAACCCATACTAGCACAGAAATCCAGCAAACGCTTCCCATTCCCATTAGCTTCCATATCTTCCCCACATTTACCAATCACCCTTTCATATCCTTCAGTTCTATTCCCAACTCTCGCATTGAAATCGCCCATTAGCACTATTCTATCCTTGCTGTTGACCCTGACCACGATGTCACTCAATGCCTCATAAAACTTGTCAACTTCATCCTCATCTACACCCTCACATGGTGAATACACGGAGACAATTCTAGTCCTAATTCCTCCAAATGACAAATCTACCAACATCATTCCCTCATTTACATGCCTAACAGAAACTATGTTGCGTGCAATGGTATTCCTGACAAAGAGCCCTACCCCAGACTCTGCCCTTCCCTTTCTAACACCCATCAAGTACACTTTATAATCTCCTATCTCTTCCTAGTTATCTTCCCTTACCCGAATATCACTTACCTCTAGCACATTCAGATGCATCCTCTTTGCTGACTCAGCCAGTTATACTTTCTTTCTTCCATAAGACCCATTAATATTGATAACTCCCCCATCGAATTCCATTTCGTTCGCCAAATTGTTTCCAAGGAATCCCTCGCCTGTCAAATGGGAGTGGGACTCTGTTACTCCAATAGGTCCGAGGCTTGCTTAAAATGTTCTGAGCTCGGTAAGTTCATGAAGCAGGTGCTACCCTACTTGCACACAGTCCAATTGAGGATCTCTCCTCTAACGGGTTATGGACCACCGGTGAATTGTATAGTCCTGGCCGCCTGAGCACAAGGGGGCCGTGACTCAGAATATGTCAGAGATGCCCACTCCCATTCCATAGGAACTGGTATCCCGACTCTCAGGATCACTTACTAGGCCACTCAGCTATTGCCCATGGTTCACGAACTGGGACGTGACTACAGTAACCCACACCACAAACAATACACGTTATTAATAGTAGGTAATTTATTATTACCTATAAACATGATGTATAAATCCAATGTAATTTTCTGCACCACAGGATAATAGTCTCGAACAACGCATCTTGTCACTAGAGCTGTATAGAATGTTCTATTCACTTATAAATAGGTTATTGGAGACTCGAGAAAATTCGAGAAAACATGTTGTCATACTTTTCTAGAAGCCTGGCCAGGCAAGGTATATAAAGTGACAGTCATGAGAGTTGTTAGTGAGACTTGCTAGTGAAAGTCGTTAGTCAAGTATGTGAACTCATGTTGTTATTTTGGTGTGTTTGTTGGCATGTTAATGTGGCATTATTATTATTATTATTATTATTATTATTATTATTATTATTATTATTATTATTATTATTATTCGCAGCAGTGTTTTGTTCAAGATAGCAATTCATTAGAGAGAGAGAGAGATTTGTAAATAAAACAGTGTACACAATTGACAGCATCTCCTTTGTGCGTATTTGTGATTATGACAGTGGCGACAGTGTGACAGGACTTGAGAATAATTTTCGGTAGTGAATAAGAGTGTGAGAACTTCCTAACTTGCTGACTATACTTTTGAAACATATTATATTATATAAATCTGCATTTAACAGCAGTGTTACCGTATTTTGGTGGTAGGTAGAGGTGAAAGAAGGTGCGGGCGTGAACGGGTCTCAAACTACGGAATCAAAGTTAATGTAAAATTTAACAAGGTTATATTTTCTTTTCAAAATAAAGAAGAACTACCAGAACACTGGACAACAGCCCTCATTCATCCTCTGCACAAAAAAGGGGACAAAACCGACCCTAATAACTACAGGGGAATCTCTCTCCTAGACATAACATACAAAATATTTTCAATAATCATCCTTAATAGGATAAGTTTACAACTTGAGAAAGAACTAGGAGAATATCAAGGAGGTTTCAGACCCTGGAGGAGCTGTCCTGATCAGATCATGAGTCTTAAGTTGATAATGGACTATAACAGGAGAAGAAGCAGAGATATGGTGATAACATTTGTAGATTTCAAGAAAGCTTATGATTGCATCCATAGAGAATCTCTGTTTAAAATTTTAAGGCACCTTGGACTACACCCCAAATTAATAAACATGATAAAATTGACTCTCACCAATACCAAGTCAAAAGTGAAGTTTAGGGGGGAAACATCAGAGACATTTGAAATTAAAACTGGACTACGGCAGGGAGATGGGCTCTCACCACTATTATTTAACTGTGCTCTAGAAATGGTAATGAGGGAATGGTTTAGAAAATGTCCCCCCAAAATAAAGATTGGCCGAAAAATCAAAACACATTGCCTGGGTTTTGCTGACGATTTAGCATTACTAGCAGTTGACATAAAAGAAGCAAAAACCCAGATATCAGAACTTCAAAACATTGCAAATAAAATTGGCCTCAAAATATCATTTGAAAAAACAGAAATTATGCCCCAAAAACCAACACAGCTAAAAGAAGTCACCATAAATGGTAATAAAATCAAAATAGTAACTCAGTTTAAATATCTTGGAGAAGTAATAACACATAACTTAAATGAAAAAATCTCAATCCAAGTAAGAACAAATAGATTAGCTAAAGCACAAAAATTAACATGGGATATCTACAAAAAGAAATGTCTATCAATAAATACAAAAATAAAACACTACAACACAGTTATAAAACCGGAAGCTACATATGCAGCAGAAACACTCTTTTACCTGAATAAACAATCAAAGACTGACAGACTTCAGAAAATTGAAAGGAGGATTGGAAGAACCTGTATCAACAAAAAATATCAGAAAGATGGACAGTGGCGGTTAATACCTAACAAAGTCGTGTACAAAGAGCTAGAACCCATTACAGATACTATGCGTAAGAGGAGACTGGGATTCTTTGGACATATCATGAGGATGCAGGACTCGAGACTTCTGAAACAACTAGTACAACACAATCTCGTCTCAAAAAATACCACAACAGGATGTAAATGGATCAGAGAAGTAAGAGAGGATCTGAAGGAAATAGGCCTTACAACAGAAGACACCAAAAATAAGATAAAATTGAATACAAAACTCAAGAATACAAACCTCCGCTTTACCCTTACACAGAACAAACCAACAACACGCACATTTTCAACTGAGGAAAGGGCACGAAGATCGGAGCGTCTGAAGAAGTACTGGGAGGACCGCAAAGCCCGAACAATCCCTTCAAAGAGACCTGAACGACGGACTGACTAAAGTGATCCTATGTGGTCATAAAAGAAGAAGAAGAAGAAGAAATAAGTAACAAGCATGGCAGGTACAGAATAGCAATTCAAATAAGGTGATTACAAAATTTACAGAATTTGGGCTTCGCGCCCCGAATTCATAATGCTTGGACAATCAGTTCAGTTTTACCTCAAACACAAGTTTTAACAGAGGGGCAGAAAACCCCATTCATACCTAGGAGCCCTTGCTCCAAATTACACTGAAAAGCCTCCTCGAGGCATACAACATACAATTTTTAAAAGAGCGACTCGCTCTGAAATTTAAGCCTCTCCCAGGCCACACCAAACTCAACCTCCAAGTTGTCCTCAACGGACATAAACACAGGGGTAAAATACCCAATCTACTGAGGTCTATAAACGGAAAGAATGTTAATGAAATGACCTCTAAAATCACAATTTGAGAGGAGGCGAACTTGCACTCCTAATACACTTTGATTTTAAAACCTACTTTGGCACTAGGCCGTCATTACAAGGGCTAATCCCATACTACAGAGGTGACTTAATAGCAATTTACATTACATTACGGAAGAATTGGTTGAGAAAATAAGTTCACCTCAAGACGATGTGAGTGGGAGCTCGAGAGGGTTAAGCACTCTCTATCCCGATATGTCGTTTTAAAACAGAATAGATACCAGTTGTTTTTACATTTTAGGAAAAGGTTACATGGTTGAACGCTTAGAACCCGCCCCGAAAGTTAAACTGCTGAGCAAGAACAGAAAGAATTTATTAATCGGCCATTACCTTATTGTTGACCGCTGCCGAAGAAAGAGGCGCTTCCCGCCTCCTGCTATGTACTTAATACACTGAAAGATGGAACAGAAGTGGCGCAGAGACCCAAAAATCAGCAGTTTATATCCTCTCGTGGAAGGTTCTAGGCGTTAGGGGAATGAAAACACCCGCCCACAATGTTTTTATTGGATAGGACCCCGCAACAGATACAAGTTGGGGGAAGATACACCAGATTGGTCAGAAATTACTAAAAGAAATTCGGGGATTGGATAAATTTAAAACAAGGGGAAAAAGAGGGGTATACAGCCAACTTAAACAATAACAGAAAGAAATTTAACAAGAAACAAACTTCTGAAATAAAAATTTCTCCAACAAAATAGTTCTTTGACTCCGCACTAGGGTGCACTATTGTTGATCTTCAGTAGTGTCCTCTAGAAGAGAAAGTACACACTTCTTACTTCAAGCGAAACAAAAACACATCAAAAGTGACACAGTTCAAAAACTCAAAATTTTCCACGTGGTGACATCTTCTGAGAAAGTAGAGAATTAATAGAGTAGATAAAGTTCAACCTTCCTCCAGAAGAGGAGTTTCAACTGGCGCAACTTTTAAATAAACGGTGTAGAGGTGTACCGCCCGGTACAGACCTCCCCCCCCAAAAGTTCCTCCAGGGGTGACACATGAAATCAGTTTGAAACAAAGTCCAAGTAATGATGTTGATACGAAGATAGATAGCAGAAGCATTTACAAGATTTCTTAATTCAGTTTCAAAATGTTGTTGTTGCAGGTGAATGAAAGTCTTTAAGTTTGTAGAATTTGAATTTCTGAAGATAAACTTTTAATACTTAAAAGTGAAGAAAAATTTTTGCACGGTCCACCAAATATTGCTGTTGAATTCCCAAGTGACGGTATTAAGGTTGAACAGGAATGTCTATGTAGTAGATGTAGGCTAAGTTGGATGGCCAGACCGGCCGTTACAGCTTGCGTCCAAAGGAGGCCGCTCGGACCCCTCAAGTACCCTGAGATACCGCTCGCCCGCACTACGAGGGGAGCAGAGGTGTTGAAACACGCCGTGCCCGCGGTGAACATATACAGGCTGCGGGCAAGTAGCAGGTCGTGCGCCGCACATCAGCCTTGGCCGGGAGGAGAGCTCCGGCTCGCCGTGCACATGTCGTCCTCGCTGGGGCCGAGGGGGCCCGTCCTCGAACCCAGCCGCGGCACAGCGCCGCGCGGCTGCGGGGGCACTGAAACATTAAGCTAGGCGGCAGAATTGTGTTGGACCATCATGTTTCTTTTGAGGGCACAGGCATGTAAAGAGATTGAGGGGCCAGCGGCGTGCAGATATCCATGGCATTTCATCTAAGCCAGCCACTGTGTGTAGTGGAGCAGGAGACGGGAGCGTGGTAATGGCCGTGACAAGGACAGGATGGCAGTTTAACAATCGGGGGAGGTTTACAAGAAATGCTTACATATAAAATAAAATAGAAGGAGCAGAATGCCTTAAGAGTGGAACTCAAAAAAAAAAATATAACCACCATATTCCTATCAAATTATATGAAGCAAGTTGAAACTAAATTTACACCGGTTTCACCTGGGACAGGTGAACCCTAAATATCCTCTCGGTAGCTGGATTGCTTAGTAACAATGTAACCGGTGTGAGAAAATCGAGAATGATGCATGGCCCATGGAATCTGGGGGCAAGCTTGCCCGCGGGAACAAAATTTTTGACCATAACCTGGTCACCTACCTTCAAAGGGGTGGGTCTCCGTCCACGATCATACCTTTCCCTAACCTTTTCATGAGACACTTTAAGATTGGCTTTAGCCTTCTTCCAAAGATCTTTAATATTGTCCGGATCTATTGTCTCGGGTAGAATGTCACTCAGAGACCAGAGGTTAGAGAGCGGCGTGTTGGGAACAAACTTAAACATCAAAGAAGCTGGAGTAAACTTGTGAGATTCATGAACCGCCGAATTCAAAGCAAAAGCTAACCAATGCAGGGACGTGTCCCACCTAGAATGATCTTCATGATGATAGGCAATAAGTGCGGACCTGAGATTACGGTTAACCCGTTCAGCCAGAGATGGTTGAGGGTAATAAGCAGAAGTAGTTACATGAGAGATGGATAAGTCAAAACAGAATTTACGAAATAAATTAGATGTAAAAGCCTTAGCATTATCAGATACAATATATTGACACGGACCAAAGGAAGCAAAAATAGAATTTAGGCAAGTAATGGTGGACTGAGCGGTAGCCAGCTTAGTCGGAAATAACCAGGAAAATCTTGTAAAACCATCTACACATACAAAGATGAATTTGTTGGCATTTCCCTTCGACTGGGGGAAGGGTCCTACATAATCAATGTACAGGCGTTCCATGGGGCGCGACGCTTGATGAGAAGACAAAAGGCCTACTTTAGTGGACATGGTGGGTTTACTGATCAAGCAGGATTTACAAGCCTTTACTAGTTCACGGATTTCACCGTCCATACCTTTCCAGATGAACATGTCACGAATCTTTTCACGGGTTTTAAAGATTCCAAGTTGCCCCCCCAATGGGGCCTCATGATAGTATTTGAAGATCATAGGCACCAGAACAGCTGGAACAACAACTTTCATCATCTTATCATGCCTCGAAGGGCAACATAGAACACCATTCCTCAGAACATAAGGGACAACATGTTCCCCAGAAGAAAGGGTTTCCATTATCGGAGCCAGCGTCGGATCTTCACGTTGATATTTCTCAATATCCCTAAAAAGCATGGGAGCATCTGTTAAGATGGCATTAACACCAGATAGTATGGACTCGGAAGGTGATGAACTGTCGACCGGTTCGTGGGTCTCGACGTCGTTATAAAACATACGGCTGAGTCCATCAGCAACAACATTTTCGGTACCTCTGATATGTCTAAAATCAAACTGGAAGGCGGAAATACGAATAGCCCAGCGGGCTATACGACCAGTACGACGCGGCCTACCTAAGACCCAGCTTAAGGCTTGATTATCTGTCTCCAGGTCGAATTTGACGTGTTCCAGATAGAGACGGAACTTTTCTAAGGCGAATAAGACTGCCAAACCTTCAAGCTCATATATGGAGTACTTTGCTTCTTGAGCCGAAAGAGTCCTAGATGCATAGGCGATGGGGCGCCTCCCTAGTACAGTCTCTTGGAGAAGGACTGCAGCTACCGCCGACGACGACGCGTCGGTTTGGACGATGAATTTCTTCGAGAAATCAGGCATAGCAAGTACAGGGGCATTACAGAGAGCTAATTTAAGGTCTTCAAAAGCGGCTTGTTGAGAAGGTCCCCACTCGAATTTGATGCCTTTCCTACGAAGAAGGTTTAAGGGCGCCGCTCTATTAGCGAAGTTAGGAATAAACTTCCTGAAGAAATTCACCATACCAATGAACCTGGCGATACCTTTAATGTCCTTGGGAGGTTTAAAATCACGGATGGCCTGTGTTCTAGAATGATCGACTGCTACCCCATCGGGTGACACAATATGCCCTAGGAATGACATAGAGGGCTTAGCAAAGGCAACCTTGGACAACTTAACAGTTAACCCAGCCTTACGAAGGCGATCGAGAACTTCTCGCAGATGATCTAGGTGTTCTTCAAAAGTCTCTGAAAATACTACGACATCATCTAAGTAGTGATATAAGTACTCGAATTTGATGTCGGAGAAGACCCTATCTAGCAGCCTAGTGAGTACAGCTGCTCCCGTAGGGAGCCCGAAAGGTACGCGGTTGTATTCATATAAATTCCAGTCCGTGGCAAACGCTGTAAGATGTTTAGACTCTTCGGCAAGGGGAATTTGATTATAGGCCTGATTCAAGTCCAAGATGGTGAAGAACTTGGCCTTACGAAACCATGAAAAACAAGAATGAAGGTCAGGAAGGGGCACAGACTGCAACACCACCTTCCGATTGAGAGCCCTGTAATCAATGACAGGCCTGAAGCCTCCTTGGGGTTTCGGGACTAGAAAAATAGGCGATGAATACGCCGACTTAGAGGGCCTAATAATACCATCCTTCAACATCTGATCGATAATTTCCTTCAGAGCCTTCATTTTAGGTGGAGATAGCCTATACGGTGGAAAACGGACAGGAATCGAATCCGTAACCTCAATTTTGTATTCAATAAGGTCAGTAACACCAAGAGTATCAGAGAACACCTCGGGAAACGACTGACACAGTTTGCGAATACTATCAGCCTGCTCCTCAGGTAGATGTCTAAGGTCTAACAACATCTCATCCTGGGTAGGCGAAATAGAAGAACATGACACAGAATTACACTTTAATAGTGGGATTTTACAACTAGAAGCAAATTTGAATGTGCACGACCTAGACTGCAGATCGAGCACAAGACCAGTGTGAGAAATAAAGTCAGCTCCCAATATAATGGGGCAAGACAATTGCTTGGCCACAAACAATTTAATTTTCCATGTAAACTTAAAAGCACGAATTTTGACCAGTAAGGAACCTAGAATTTCTAATGGAGATGAATTAGCCAAAACGTATTGAACAGGAGAAGAGACATAGTCAGGAAGTTTACAAACCGATTTCAATTTAGAATACCATTCAGCCGAAATAATCGAACAAACACTGCCTGAATCTAAAAGAGCAGTTATAGGCTCGTTATTTAACTCAATCTTAAGAAAAGGAACAGGTGCGGGGGTATCCGCCGCAATCCTAAGACATTCTTTAGGGCATTCAAAAGATGAATTTGAAGGCTGATCGTTCTCTGCATTTACAACCTGTTTACTAGGGGCTGAGTCTCGGGAAGATGGATTAGTCGACTCAGCCGAAGCCACTAGTAACTTTTTATTATTGGCATAATTGGAATTTGCACCAGAAGTTGAGCAGGAGGGGGTGCTATTTGAGTTGGGACAATTCTTGGCAATATGTGAGAAAGCCCCACATTTAAAACAGCCTTGTGATGACCCGGCTCCATTCCTCGTCCCACTTGACTTGATCAGCGGACACTTGTTGCGCAGATGGTCAGGCGACCCGCAAGCATAACATTTACGGGGATTGACTGATCGGCGAGGTGGAGGCCGAGTATTACTAAAGGAAGGCGGGGGTTCTTTCGCGACACGCAAAGAATCGGCGTATCTAACTCCTTCCGCTGAGACGGCCAATGCTTCAAGTTCAGAGAAAGTTTGCGGGCACGCCGCGAAACACAAATATGACCTGTAGGATAGTGAAATGCCTTCCACAATGGCTTGTACAATCTGATCCTCAGGGAAGTGCAGAGCAAACACCCTAGTATAAAACTTAATGTCTTGTATGAAATCAGCCAAGTTTTCATCCAACCTCTGTACTCGATAATAGTATTTCTGAATCAGAGATGACCTCGCGCGGGCAGGAATAAAATTAGCAAGTAGATGTGCATGAAAATCTTCGATGGATGACTGTTCAGCTATGGCTCTTACTATTTTGTCGGAGAGAATACCAATAGCATACGGATAGATAATTTGCAAGATTTGACATGGAGACAGAGAAAAAACAAGGGCATGATCCTGAAATTCCACTAGAAATCTTAAAAATGAAATTACGTCACTGGTGGTATTAACAGAAAACTTGGATATACCTCTGAGCAACATTGCCAATGGATGAGGCAAGCTACTAAATCCGGGTGACATAGTAGGTAAAGGTTTCAATGGCAAGGAAGTTAATTCAGAACGGATGTTACTCAATGATGCACGACGTTCAGATTCGTTGTCCAATGGGGCAGGGATAGTTTGAGCAGCAACGGTTATCCTATTAACTTCTCCCTTGGGAGGCGCTTCCTCACTACCTGCATTCACTATGGTGGGTTGATCAGATTTGGGAGGAACTTCCCCAGTTAACAATTGAGTGACCTTACTAGATAATTCGGAAATATTTTCCAGGAGCGTACTAGCTTCCTTCCTCTGAACGTCATTCAGTTTTAGAGACAACAGATCGTTAACCCTATTCGAAAAATGATATAGCCTGCCTTGCACACGCTTAATTTGATTAGGAGACGGATCATTTTCATCAAAAAAACTAACTACAGAAGCTAGCCCAGTAATATTCTCCGTGATCGTGGAAAGAGAGTCGTCAATTTCTTTCTCTCCCAAATTGGGGATGGAAATGGGCAAATCAAGGGACTCTCTAAGCTTGTTTGTGTCTACTGCAACCGTGCCTCCAGATTGTACATTTCTAATAGTCAATTCATAGATCAACTCCTCCTTGCGCAAATAGTTAAGAAGGAGAACATCGCGAGGGCCGGACATGATGACAGAACAATTTGGAAAAAATCAAAAAATTCCAGCAACTGAGAAAATGGTTAGAGTTCGGATCAAAACAATATCTAGCCGTCAAAAGGGGCTAAATTGAGACCCATTCAACCACGCTCTGCTACCACTTGTTACCGTATTTTGGTGGTAGGTAGAGGTGAAAGAAGGTGCGGGCGTGAACGGGTCTCAAACTACGGAATCAAAGTTAATGTAAAATTTAACAAGGTTATATTTTCTTTTCAAAATAAATAAGTAACAAGCATGGCAGGTACAGAATAGCAATTCAAATAAGGTGATTACAAAATTTACAGAATTTGGGCTTCGCGCCCCGAATTCATAATGCTTGGACAATCAGTTCAGTTTTACCTCAAACACAAGTTTTAACAGAGGGGCAGAAAACCCCATTCATACCTAGGAGCCCTTGCTCCAAATTACACTGAAAAGCCTCCTCGAGGCATACAACATACAATTTTTAAAAGAGCGACTCGCTCTCAAATTTAAGCCTCTCCCAGGCCACACCAAACTCAACCTCCAAGTTGTCCTCAACGGACATAAACACAGGGGTAAAATACCCAATCTACTGAGGTCTATTAAACGGAAAGAATGTTAATAAAATGACCTCTAAAATCACAATTTGAGAGGAGGCGAACTTGCACTCCTAATACACTTTGATTTTAAAACCTACTTTGGCACTAGGCCGTCATTACAAGGGCTAATCCCATACTACAGAGGTGACTTAATAGCAATTTACATTACATTACGGAAGAATTGGTTGAGAAAATAAGTTCACCTCAAGACGATGTGAGTGGGAGCTCGAGAGGGTTAAGCACTCTCTATCCCGATATGTCGTTTTAAAACAGAATAGATACCAGTTGTTTTTACATTTTAGGAAAAGGTTACATGGTTGAACGCTTAGAACCCGCCCCGAAAGTTAAACTGCTGAGCAAGAACAGAAAGAATTTATTAATCGGCCATTACCTTATTGTTGACTGCTGCCGAAGAAAGAGGCGCTTCCCGCCTCCTGCTATGTACTTAATACACTGAAAGATGGAACAGAAGTGGCGCAGAGACCCAAAAATCAGCAGTTTATATCCTCTCGTGGAAGGTTCTAGGCGTTAGGGGAATGAAAACACCCGCCCACAATGTTTTTATTGGATAGGACCCCGCAACAGATACAAGTTGGGGGAAGATACACCAGATTGGTCAGAAATTACTAAAAGAAATTCGGGGATTGGATAAATTTAAAACAAGGGGAAAAAGAGGGGTATACAGCCAACTTAAACAATAACAGAAAGAAATTTAACAAGAAACAAACTTTTGAAATAAAAATTTCTCCAACAAAATAGTTCTTTGACTCCGCACTAGGGTGCACTATTGTTGATCTTCAGTAGTGTCCTCTAGAAGAGAAAGTACACACTTCTTACTTCAAGCGAAACAAAAACACATCAAAAGTGACACAGTTCAAAAACTCAAAATTTTCCACGTGGTGACATCTTCTGAGAAAGTAGAGAATTAATAGAGTAGATAAAGTTCAACCTTCCTCCAGAAGAGGAGTTTCAACTGGCGCAACTTTTAAATAAACGGTGTAGAGGTGTACCGCCCGGTACAATTATTATTATTATTATTATTATTATTATTATTATTATTCGCAGCAGTGTTTTGTTCAAGATAGCAATTCATTAGAGAGAGAGAGAGATTTGTAAATAAAACAGTGTACACAATTGACAGCATCTCCTTTGTGCGTATTTGTGATTATGACAGTGGCGACAGTGTGACAGGACTTGAGAATAATTTTCGGTAGTGAATAAGAGTGTGAGAACTTCCTAACTTGCTGACTATACTTTTGAAACATATTATATTATATAAATCTGCATTTAACTTGGAAATTATGAAAATTAACATTCATTAAATAAAATACACACTCGTCGAACCTTGTGCTCACACTTACTTGTTACCTGCTTACTTACACATACGTTATTTGAAGGGCGCCAGCTGCCACTCAGTACAGCAATAATAGAATGAGACTCTTGACTATCTCTAGGGTGTGGGGTAATAAGCTTACTTTTGACAACATACCATATAAGTTCTGGGAAAAGGAGATTGGCGTTCGGTTTCCCCATTAATTTTGAGGTTAAGATATTTTACTGTCAATGAAATGAAACTATGAATTCGTTTGATAGAACAATATATATTCTTTAAATAATATATCAAAAAATAGTGAGTCTTGTTGCGATAAAACAGATGAGAATATGAAATTATGACATTGCAACTGAAAGAAACTAGGCATGAATTTGAATTCTTCTTGACCGGACATTTAACAATTTATACGAAATATTTCCCTCACTGATTCACTTGACTGTACCTTCAACACTTTTAGTGTAATTACGACGTATTCCTTTGATCTGGTGTTTACTGTAGATGTGTCACGCCTAACTTGGTGATACATCCTTGTGGCTGCTTCTTCTCCATATCATCTGACTTCTTTGTAAGTCAATATTGTATGACCTCTTGGCAGGTCCAGGGTTGCCCTCTCTGACTCCATGGTAAGCCCTTGCGTCCGTGTCTTCCACTAAGTGACGGACCAACCATTTGGTCTCACTCTCTCAATGACCAATAATTAATGGCTCACTGAGTCTTTGCCATCTCTCGTTCACACTCGTTGGCTGACCAACTAAGGCCTCTTGATCTAGTAGACTTCTTCACTGTACTGCATCCGTATAACTAATGACTGACGCTACAATATGCATCCACCTTATATAGACGTTGGTTGACACAGCTACGTAATCTCCAAAAATAACAATGACATACTCCCACCTACGCGACAGATATTACATACAGTGGTGAAATAGCCCTGGGGCGGTCGACTTTCTGAGCGCATATCTAAATAAATACGATGACGTAGCCATGGCGCGGCGATGACTTGGCAGAATCGCCACTAATCTTGCACAATGTCCCAACGTCACACCCAATCTCTGATATATACAACAATTCTCACTGTACAGGTATTGAGTGTTACTCTACACATACGTATATATGCATACATCTAAGTACAATCTTGCAAGCAACAGGCAATTGGAAAATCGAATTAAATAAGACTGATAATTACAATAATAGTAACAATATCACAGATAACATAATAATAATACTGACATAGTAATAATAATAATAATAAAATACAGATAAAATCATACAATAATAATAATACAGATATCATCTTGTAACGAGATTTGAACCGTTACAATTCGCCTCCCTCATAAATAAATCGAAGAACAAAGAATCGATTGATTTATGAACAACATAATATAAATATAACACTGACACATATAAACACTTTAAATGAGTATACAACAATAATTTTCTTTTTCAGCATCCATACATTTTATAATACATCACATATGAGAATTTTTCTCGCACATTGCTATCGTAGATAACTGTTCAGTGTCCCATTCTCTTTTTCTCTCATACAAATCACAAGAGTACAGCACTCAATTTAACACATACAAATAATTTTAAATGATTACACTACATTCTTCTTTTTTTTTAACATATCAAAACTTTTTGTGAAATATCACTTATATGAGAACTGTTCTCGCATATTGTTATCGCAGATAACTGTCCAATGTCCTGTTCTCCGTTTTTTTTGTCACACAGTACATGACAATGTAGCACTTATTCTTCCAACACACCAATACGACACTAGGTTCACACGCAAATCGCAGATGTTAGTTTTATTTTGCCAGTTTCTCACAAAAATTAATCATCTTACTCTTATTTCAACAAATCTCACGTGAAATACTTCTTTAAGTTCTTAATGTTGTAAGTACCGACAATCTTCCCTTCCTGATCTTTTAAAGAATATGCACACTTCCCGATACGGCTCACAATAGTGAAGTACCCCTGATACAAAAGAAAGAATTTCAAGATATTTCCCGCCTCTGCAGATGATGAAAATGGAATTCTGAGTAGCACTCTGTCACTCAAACGAATCAATTTTGCCCTTATTAACTTACATATCTCAATAGATCACATCCTTCCTGGCAACAATAATTGAAGGATCAATACTATGACTACAAGATGGTTCAATTATTCCGTAATCCAGCATAATGTTTATTTGTTCTTAGACGTCACTAGCATTTTTAAGTTGACTAGGGTACTTACCTCCCACAAACGATCAATGGTCAGTTACTACAAATTTATGTTCATATATGTGTTCTTCCTCATTTACCACTAAATACATCCCGATGCTTACCTAACATCGAACACAATTACTCCTCCTGTAATTCACTCAAATTACCTCACGTCACTGCCTCATACCGACTATCCCTCGGATACTGGTCGTTATAGACACCTGATACACTTCAACACATTTTCTCTCACTAGGAACAACTTCACTTACCTCTCATATATTTCAAAGAACACACGTCACCAACACACTTACCTCAGACCATCATAATTAACACGTACTTCTTTGCTAGTTTCCTCCCAGAACAAACACACACTACCTAAATCAAAGTCTACTCTACTTCCATGATTTGAAACCAAGTCAGCTCCTAAAACAACTGAATACACAAGTTTTGGTACAACAAGGCATAGTTGAAACTTACAATTATCTTTACTTATGATTGGTACCGCTATTATTTTATTTACTCACTTTGACTTACCCAACGGCTGTTATAATATCTAATAGTGCCTTCACTTACCTTCTTCATATCACAATTTCCA
This sequence comes from Anabrus simplex, assembly GCF_040414725.1. Taxonomy (NCBI): domain Eukaryota; kingdom Metazoa; phylum Arthropoda; class Insecta; order Orthoptera; family Tettigoniidae; genus Anabrus; species Anabrus simplex. The sequence continues at coordinate 1,750,317,186 of NC_090265.1, forward strand.
TCATCGGAGTTACTATCTCACTACTTACATCATATTCTCAGTATTATAAGTACTTACATCACTTACCAGAACACTTCTTACGTCTAACTTACTGCTACCATTAATTACTGCATGATCTATGACTACGGCACTACTTAAATATCTCACTTAACATTACTTAGGTCACAATCACACTATACTTAAATCTACTTTCACTACATAACTACTTATACTACATACCTGTTCATCTACTAACCTTCGGACTGTTCACTTAATTTACCCGATTCCCTGTGAATCTGAGATACTCTGGCTCGATAAAGACACCTGGATACCATTCATATTAAGACTATCATAGTCTCTCTGATAACTCAAATCCGTACGCCTCCCATCTTCCGTTTCTCTCTGATTACTCTTCTGACCTTCTCTCTCATACCTCAAATACATACGCCTCCCATCTTCCGATTCTCTCTGATTACTCTTCTGACCTTCTCTCTCATAACTCAAATACATACGCCTCCCATCTTCCGATTCTCTCTGATTACTCTTCTGATCCTCTCTCTCACAACTCAAATCCATACGCCTCCCATTTTCTGATTCTCTCTCGTTACTCTTCTGACCACTATCACCATCAACACAACTATTAATCCTCTGCGGATCATGATCACCCCCTCTCCTCTGATACACGGCTAACATTTTCCCCCTTCTCTCTACAATATTACTTTCCCTAGACATCATGCGCTCTCTCTCTCGCGCGCGCCCTTGCACACATTCTTTCCAAAGCCTATCAATGAACACTTTAAACTCTCCTAAATTAGACATATTATTCCAGTATACTCTAAACCATATTCTACTTTCACCGATAAAAACATTCGACAAAATCTCCAACACATATTCCCATTCATTAATATTATTCCTCGACTTACTTGTAAATCTTTTCTCAACTACTTTTACAAATTCTGTAGTACTGAACTGTTTTCCAGAAAACCCAGTTAAATCACGATCCCTACTGAACAAACCACTCACTACTATCACCTCACCCGCCGACTTACCTCTGCCTTTCTGCTGTACCACTCCCTGGCAGTTCACTTCTTCTTCTTCTTCTTCCGCTGCTCTTTCAGCATTCTCTTCCACTATTCTCACATCTTCCTGCAATTCTTCCTCTCTCTCTCTCTCACCTGCTGTGATAGCGTTTCCTGCTCGTTCCGTAGTTCACTGACTTCCACAAGTTTGCTTTCAATTTGTTCAATTCTACTAATCTGTTCCCTCGTATCTTCCCTAACTGCATTGTAAATTTTGTCCAATCTTTTCTCGACTACCTCATGAATTTCTTCCCGATTACTCGAAATTACTTAACAGTACAATCTTGTTTGTACATGTTCCTTTGACATGCTCAATTTGAGTATGAAGATCGCTCCGACTCGACTCCATTTCTTCTCTAATGTCAACACACTCTTTGTTTAACTTATTTTCTAACTTGCATATTTGACCAGTTACCTCTACTATCTTAGTATCTATTTTAGAATTAAGTGATTCACTTAACCCATCTATTTTATCATTGATCACATTAAGATTTTCGTTACAACTACCAATCATTTCTTCCATTTTACTCTTTATGGAGTCAATCTGTTTATTACAATTTTCATTATTAGTACTAATTAACTCTTTCATCTCTTCCTTACTATTTTCGTTACTACTAATTACTTGTTCCATTTTACTACTTAGAGAGTTAATCTGTTTATTACAATTTTCATTATTGTACTAATTAATTATTTTATCTCTTTATTACTTTCACTACTACTACTACTAAAAAATTCTTTCATCTCTTTCTTATTATTTTCACTATTAGTATCAATCTTTTCCTCCATACGTTTCTGACTTTCATTACTGATCTCGGTAAATTTTGCCTTCAGCAAATTTAGAAAATCTTGGTTCATTCCCCCCACGATTTCCTTTTGGGTTTCAGTGTGCTTCTCAATTTCTGCACTTTCCTGAATTATCCCAGAACCTTCCATCGTATTCACCTGCTCCCTACTCTGAATTTCACCTTGGATGTCCGCCGAAGCAATGACCTCGTCGTCACATGACTTGTTATTGTCTTCCTTGTCCATCTTTGGTTCACTAGTGATAGTACGCGATCTCAAATTAATTTCCCTCTTCAAATCCCCTGACATACCCCCAAAATACAAATATATATCACAAAATTATAGTCCTGAAATTTACCGGTAATAATTCCGTTGGCTTAAATGTGCATACTCTTCCCAAATGAACCTATGATATGCTGTCATTCAGAACAGATTCTGAATTTATTCGAGTCCCACGTTGCGTCGACACATTGAGACTTTCCTAACTTGCTGACTATACTTTTGAAACATATTATATTATATAAATCTGCATTTAACTTGGAAATTATGAAAATTAACATTCATTAAATAAAATACACACTCGTCGAACCTTGTGCTCACACTTACTTGTTACCTGCTTACTTACACATACGTTATTTGAAGGGCGCCAGCTGCCACTCAGTACAGCAATAATAGAATGAGACTCTTGACTATCTCTAGGGTGTGGGGTAATAAGCTTACTTTTGACAACATACCATATAAGTTCTGGGAAAAGGAGATTGGCGTTCGGTTTCCCCATTAATTTTGAGGTTAAGATATTTTACTGTCAATGAAATGAAACTATGAATTCGTTTGATAGAACAATATATATTCTTTAAATAATATATCAAAAAATAGTGAGTCTTGTTGCGATAAAACAGATGAGAATATGAAATTATGACATTGCAACTGAAAGAAACTAGGCATGAATTTGAATTCTTCTTGACCGGACATTTAACAATTTATACGAAATATTTCCCTCACTGATTCACTTGACTGTACCTTCAACACTTTTAGTGTAATTACGACGTATTCCTTTGATCTGGTGTTTACTGTAGATGTGTCACGCCTAACTTGGTGATACATCCTTGTGGCTGCTTCTTCTCCATATCATCTGACTTCTTTGTAAGTCAATATTGTATGACCTCTTGGCAGGTCCAGGGTTGCCCTCTCTGACTCCATGGTAAGCCCTTGCGTCCGTGTCTTCCACTAAGTGACGGACCAACCATTTGGTCTCACTCTCTCAATGACCAATAATTAATGGCTCACTGAGTCTTTGCCATCTCTCGTTCACACTCGTTGGCTGACCAACTAAGGCCTCTTGATCTAGTAGACTTCTTCACTGTACTGCATCCGTATAACTAATGACTGACGCTACAATATGCATCCACCTTATATAGACGTTGGTTGACACAGCTACGTAATCTCCAAAAATAACAATGACATACTCCCACCTACGCGACAGATATTACATACAGTGGTGAAATAGCCCTGGGGCGGTCGACTTTCTGAGCGCATATCTAAATAAATACGATGACGTAGCCATGGCGCGGCGTGTTACTCTACACATACGTATATATGCATACATCTAAGTACAATCTTGCAAGCAACAGGCAATTGCAAAATCGAATTAAATAAGACTGATAATTACAATAATAGTAACAATATCACAGATAACATAATAATAATACTGACGTAGTAATAATAATAATAATAATAATAATAATAATAATAATAATAATAAAATACAGATAAAATCATACAATAATAAAAATACAGATATCATCTTGTAACGAGATTTGAACCGTTACAAGTGTAAGTGGAAATTAGAACAAAGTGCAAGTGATGCTGGAAAATATGTCTGTAAAACAACTTCAAGGCAAACTCCCAAAACAAAATCTTCCGATGAACGCAAGTAAGAGAACATTGAAGACACGGCTACAAGAAGACCTTATTGAAAATGGCGAAGATCCCAAAAGGTTTTTCATCGAGGTGTAAGAACAACCGGACTCATCATCGGAAGATGAGGTAAATATACTGACTGAGCAAATGTCATGAGATAGCGGAGCTCTGATGCACGGGTGTGTTGTCTGCGCACCACACGCCCCCCTGTGCCAGCGGCAGTTGTATAGGAGGCCTTGTGAGCAGTGGCTTTGCATGTGATAGGTGTAACATGGAACATCGTCGTGAGCTGACACCGTTCGAACGGGCTATGGTGGTCGGTGCCCGACGGATGGGAGGTGCGATTTCAGAAGTGGTGCGGGAATCTGGCTTCACACGTTCAAACGTATCCAGGATGTATCGTGAATGGTTGAATGCGGGTGTCACCGGCCATCCAGCTACCCTCGATGACCGTGACCGGCGACATCTGAGACGGATTGTAAATAGTGACAGGCGGGCAACCGTGCAACAAATCACGGCTCAATTCAACACAGGCCATGCTAGACTTGTCTCCCAGTGGACAATCCGTAGGAACGTGGGTTCTATGGGGTATGGGAGCCGGCGCCGCACACGGGTGCCACTGTTAACCCAACGTCATCGGGCACAACATCACGCATTTGTCGCCAGTCACCACACCGGAACAATGGCGTAAGGTGATATGGTCGGACGATTCACGATTTAAACTGCACCATGCCAGTGGGAGGCACCGTGTACAGCGCAGACCACATGAAGCGATGGATCTCGCCTCCCTCGAAGGTGTGGTTCAGGGCGCTGGTGTGTCTGTTATGGTCTGGGGTGCATTTTCTTGGTATGGAATGGGCCCCCAAGTTGTTCTGGAAGAGACTTTGAATGGTACGCGGTATGTTGAGCTGCTCGGAGACCATCTCCACCCATTTTTGGCCTTCCAGCGCCCAGACGGTTCTGCGCTGTTTCAAGATAACGCGCCACCACATCGCTCCCACGTCCCTGGGAATGGTTCCAGGAACATGCAGCGGAGTTCTAACGACTGCCATGGCCACCCAGGAGCCCCGATATGAACCCTATCAAGCATATCTGGGATGTCCTGGAACGCGTGCTCCGTGCCATGGATCCTGCACCCACGAACAGACCAGCATTGGCGGCCGCTCTGCAATTGATTTTGTGTCAGCTGCGTCCAGAGAACAACCAGGGACTTGTCGACTCACTTCCACGGCGTCTCACTGCAGTTCTCAGGGCCAGAGGAGGCCCCACATGCTATTAGGTGACTATGCCATGACATTTGCTAAGTCAGTGTATGTCCACAATGTGTTCCAACATAATGAGCATGATACAGACACTCAATTGTAAAATCTCCTAAGGTAATTCCACCTTAACAGAACAAATTTCCGAACAAATTTTGAAGGTAGATGACAAGATTTCTCAAGCTAATACAGTTTTAACTAGACAAATATCTGAAGAAAGTTAGAAACTTCATTCTGTTCCATATTGAACTCGGATTACAGTAAAATTTATTGTATTGAAAAGGTGGACCCTTAACATTTTACTGTAAATATCTCAAGTGTGCAAGCAAGTTTACAAAGTAGGACAGTGCCTAGAATCGAAAATTTCAACCTTAAATGATAAAATTTCATCCCATATTAGAGACGTCACCAACCAATTAACACAGCAGATATCGGACATCAGGTTAAAACTGGAGCAGGTTGAACAGATCGATAGTAGGGTAAAAGGGGACATCTCAAACCTCAAGGAGGAGGTGGAAACCCAGATTTCTGACATCAGACAACAGGTTGTGGTGGTGGTGGTGATTATTGTTTTAAGAGGAAGTACAACCAGGTAACCATCCTCTATATGACACTAATCAGAGGGAAAAAAATTGAAGTGATCCGACACTTCGAAAAATGAAGATATCGACCAAAGGAAGACAAGGGCCATGAAGGGCGTGAAAATGAAAGACTCCCTAGCCCTCGAGCCTAATAGCGTCAGGGTCGGAAAAGAACAAGAGTTGACCAAGGGAGGTCGGATAGGATAGATGAACGTGAGGAGCCTGGCACAAGTAAGTGGAAGCAATGCCAGGACTCAGCTAAGGGCCTCGTGGTCGCAAATCCACGCTCCAAAGTTCAGAGCCCCTGGGGAAATTTCTACCGTCAAGGGAAATTTTGGAAGCCGTATTTCTGCCATTAAAGGAACGGAGGAAAACCGGATTTTGACCATCAAGGGAGATGTGCAGAATATGTGAGAGAGCATCCTTCACATAATAGAAGATAGATTAACTCCAACATGACCTATCGCCACACCTTCAACCCCCTCAAACCATGCTTAGTATTGTTGCTGATTAGAGATACCCAACCAGAGCATGGGTAGTCGTGAACTTTCTCCCGGTCTTTCTCGAATAATCTTACCCTCTTATAGACTTTTCCGTCACTTATAGAATTAAGGCTGTACACTTCACAGATTTGGCAATGAATCCCTGTTAGTAGTATATTCCTTGCCACAAGGAACGAGATAATTGACTGTATCTCACATATGGCAAGTCACTTAATCATCTTAATTAGTTCCACTGCACACTACAAAGCAACAACACAGCATCAAGGTTGCAACATGCATGTATTGTTGTTTATAAGTTTCATTTCCGTATTGATGGATATTACTTTACATAAAAACAATATATATACAATTCTCCACCTTATCAATACGAGTTTATTTTACATTACAAATATTCAAGACTAGTTTCGACCCCTATGGGGTCATCCTCAGTTGACAATTGTAAATTGTTCATAAAAACATCACATAGTAAAAGTTAGACTAGTTTAGGCTGATCATTAATGTTTGGTGTGTCTAGTACATGACTAGTATGCATTGTTCATAAAGACACATATTACCTTGCTGCTACTACTATCAAATTTTAAGTTAAATAGTATAGAACACAGATATGTTTGTGACTTAACAGTGGCAAGTTCAAATATTTACAGAAATTGACTGTTGATTAGTCACATGATATAATAGAACACAGGCTTGAACATTTTTGATTTAAGTATCAGTGCAACATCTTGCTTTTGTACATACTAGGAGCTAAATTCATTTTGTAAAGTCATTACATTCTGATTGAAACTTAGTGTGAGGTTAAAATTGAATAAAAATATATGCTAATGTGGACATTAAAATATTGTTAAAATGGGCATATAATCAAAAACAGTGGTATGTATGCCACACATGTCTAGTATAAAAACTCATTACACTGGTGCTGTTAGTGTGCAGTACAGCATATACACTGATTTGGAATAAATGGATTTGTATATATATCGTTCCAACAAAGTGGATCCATAAAAATATAAGATGTATAGGTAATTAGTATTATAATGATCCACTGCAAATTAGGTAATGCTGTTGTTTATCTGAAGATCTATTGGCAGCTACAGATGTTAAAGTTATTAAAAATGTTAATGGAGCATGTTTTCTTCCGTAGACGCGATGTTTAAGATTGGTGGCATTAGTCAAATATGATGAAAGTTATGCGTCTTGGTGCGTTCTGGAAGCTGGTATGTTATGAGAAACCAAGGTGGAGTGTCTGGAAATAGAAATAAAAGTGTGATAATGTTGTGGATAGAAAGTGTGGTAGTGAAACGTATGTCGTTTACTTACGTAAAGTGCTGAAGCCGTGCGTTCTTAGTAGCTGCCTGTTGGGATCTGGTGCGCGTAGCTCTGAGATTGTAGTTAGCGGCGGTAGAGGGGAGGTTTGGGGGGATAGGTGGAGTGTTAGTAATAGGAGTGGGGTTGGAGGGGAAAGGGTTTTGAGGCGGTTGATTTGAACATATCGATTTTTGCTTGTTTATTCTTTTGATATAGAAATCTTTTAATAAGGGAATTACTGCATGAAAAAGGATGTTGTTTCTGTCTATACTTTCATTTAGGTTGGAGTTTGGATTCACATATTTGTCTAAATTTATATAAAATTCTTCTGTTATACTGAGTAAGGGACTTTTTGGGTTCATGTTAAGGATTTGCATGTCGTTCTTAATGTCTGTGAAATTATGTTTTTGATCGTCAATATGCTGACCCATAGCTGAAAAATGTCTGTGTTTGACGGCGTTTACATGTTCATTATATCGTATTAAAAAACTTCTACCGGTAAGTCCTATATAGCTGGCTTGGCAGTCGTTACATTTTAGGCGATAGACTCCTGAATGATTGTATTTGTTTGTGTTATTAACTAATTTGGAATTGTATAGTATGTTGGTGTTGTTTCGTGCTGTTTTGTATGCTATTTTTAATAACACAAACAAATACAATCATTCAGGAGTCTATCGCCTAAAATGTAACGACTGCCAAGCCAGCTATATAGGACTTACCGGTAGAAGTTTTTTAATACGATATAATGAACATGTAAACGCCGTCAAACACAGACATTTTTCAGCTATGGGTCAGCATATTGACGATCAAAAACATAATTTCACAGACATTAAGAACGACATGCAAATCCTTAACATGAACCCAAAAAGTCCCTTACTCAGTATAACAGAAGAATTTTATATAAATTTAGACAAATATGTGAATCCAAACTCCAACCTAAATGAAAGTATAGACAGAAACAACATCCTTTTTCATGCAGTAATTCCCTTATTAAAAGATTTCTATATCAAAAGAATAAACAAGCAAAAATCGATATGTTCAAATCAACCGCCTCAAAACCCTTTCCCCTCCAACCCCACTCCTATTACTAACACTCCACCTATCCCCCCAAACCTCCCCTCTACCGCCGCTAACTACAATCTCAGAGCTACGCGCACCAGATCCCAACAGGCAGCTACTAAGAACGCACGGCTTCAGCACTTTACGTAAGTAAACGACATACGTTTCACTACCACACTTTCTATCCACAACATTATCACACTTTTATTTCTATTTCCAGACACTCCACCTTGGTTTCTCATAACATACCAGCTTCCAGAACGCACCAAGACGCATAACTTTCATCATATTTGACTAATGCCACCAATCTTAAACATCGCGTCTACGGAAGAAAACATGCTCCATTAACATTTTTAATAACTTTAACATCTGTAGCTGCCAATAGATCTTCAGATAAACAACAGCATTACCTAATTTGCAGTGGATCATTATAATACTAATTACCTATACATCTTATATTTTTATGGATCCACTTTGTTGGAACGATATATATACAAATCCATTTATTCCAAATCAGTGTATATGCTGTACTGCACACTAACAGCACCAGTGTAATGAGTTTTTATACTAGACATGTGTGGCATACATACCACTGTTTTTGATTATATGCCCATTTTAACAATATTTTAATGTCCACATTAGCATATATTTTTATTCAATTTTAACCTCACACTAAGTTTCAATCAGAATGTAATGACTTTACAAAATGAATTTAGCTCCTAGTATGTACAAAAGCAAGATGTTGCACTGATACTTAAATCAAAAATGTTCAAGCCTGTGTTCTATTATATCATGTGACTAATCAACAGTCAATTTCTGTAAATATTTGAACTTGCCACTGTTAAGTCACAAACATATCTGTGTTCTATACTATTTAACTTAAAATTTGATAGTAGTAGCAGCAAGGTAATATGTGTCTTTATGAACAATGCATACTAGTCATGTACTAGACACACCAAACATTAATGATCAGCCTAAACTAGTCTAACTTTTACTATGTGATGTTTTTATGAACAATTTACAATTGTCAACTGAGGATGACCCCATAGGGGTCGAAACTAGTCTTGAATATTTGTAATGTAAAATAAACTCGTATTGATAAGGTGGAGAATTGTATATATATTGTTTTTATGTAAAGTAATATCCATCAATACGGAAATGAAACTTATAAACAACAGTGGAAAAGCCAACCAGGCAAGAAGAATAGCACACAGATATCAAAATCTGAAGATTAAGATCACAAATATTGTCAAAAACATCACTTTCTTAAAACAATGCCTACTTAATAATCTAACTCCTAAATTTCTTAGGAAATATAATAATAAACATAGAAGCACATATCAAACCCAAAACACCCAAAACAAAACCAATCGAATATGGCTGAAAGAAGAAATTAAATTCATGTATAGGAAAAAACAACACCTAAACACACAAATGTATGAAGCGCACCTTAAAGCCTCACATGAGCTACCACACACATACTGGAGCAATTTCCAACAAATAACTAACGAAAAGATAGAAAACATAGCTATACAGAAGCAGAATACCTTAAACAAGAAACTCAACGCACTCAAGACATCACTAAACCAAACCAACCATACACAACATAGACAACATATTACTGTTTCTATTGATAACAACCAACATATTTTCCATCCCCCACTCCAAAACCTAACTAACACAACATTCAATGAAAAAGAAACAATTATACTGAGCAAGGGACCAAAACATAACTGGAAAAACTATTCAGTATTTGAAAACATAGCCACCATTATTACTGAAACAGAAGATGCTCTAAATAAAATACCCCAAGAAAAACAAAATGAAATTAGATACGAAATCAAAAAAACACTACCACAATATGTTGATAAGATCACTCAAAAACCTCAGAATCAAGATATCACAAACCAAACACAAATTAAGGTACTCAAAAATAAAATACAGCAAAATAACCTAATAGTAACAAAGGCAGATAAAGGAAACACTACAGTTATTATGGATAAAGAGGAATATATAACAAAAACAAAAACCTGCTTTCAAGATGAAACCTTTCAAATTAAGACTAAAGATCCCACTAACAGTATCCAGAAAAACTTAAAAATTCTCCTAAAAAACACCAATTTTCTTATGAACGAACAGGAAACTCCAAAATTAACCACTATGAATCCAGGGATACCTACAGCTAAAGCTTATCCTAAGATCCATAAAAACAACATTCCTATGAGACCCATAATAAATTATAGACCAAGCCCCATTTATAAATTATCCAAATACATACAAAAATTCCTCAAAAAACATTATGTTTTTCAAGCAAACAAAACCATAAAAAACTCAATAGATTTTTGCAACATTACTAAGAATATTAGAATAGAACATTTTTACAAGCTAGCTACATATGATATAACAAACATGTATCCTAATATACCCACACAAAAAACTATCACTATCATAGAATCCAACCTTTATAACCACAGTAAGCTAAGCAAATTGGAAATAGATGAATTTATTAAACTTCTACAATTTGCTATCAATAACAACTATTTCAAGTTCCATGACACTATTTATCAACAAAAAGGATTACCCATGGGATCACCAATATCAGGCATAATAGCTGATATATATATGGATCACTTAGAACATCAAGAAATTAAAAAAATAGAAAATATAATCTATTGGTGCAGGTTTGTCGATGATGCATTTATAATCATGGACAACAGACATACTAATGAAAACATAATCCTAGAACAACTAAATAAAATAGATCCCCACATTAAATTTACCATGGACACTGAACACAACAACACCATAAACTACTTAGATATATCCATAACCAGACATAACAACCACCTAACATACAATATATATAGGAAACCTACCCACACATCAAATACAATAAAGATAGACTCCACCCACCCACATGCCCATAAAAGAGCTGCATACTATAGTATGATTCATAGAGCATACAACATTCCACTTTCAAAAGAAAATCTAAATAAAGAACTAAACACAATCCATGAAATAGCAAAACAAAATGGATACAAAAGAGAAATGATAAACCGGATCATCAATAAAGTCAAAAACCAACCTAAAACCAAGTTAACCAGAATCACTAAAAATAAAAAAGAATATGCACTGTTTACTTATAACAATAACCATATACATCCCATAACAAACATCTTCAAAAAACAAGGCCTAAAAATAGCATACAAAACAGCACGAAACAACACCAACATACTATACAATTCCAAATTAGTTAATAACACAAACAAATACAATCATTCAGGAGTCTATCGCCTAAAATGTAACGACTGCCAAGCCAGCTATATAGGACTTACCGGTAGAAGTTTTTTAATACGATATAATGAACATGTAAACGCCGTCAAACACAGACATTTTTCAGCTATGGGTCAGCATATTGACGATCAAAAACATAATTTCACAGACATTAAGAACGACATGCAAATCCTTAACATGAACCCAAAAAGTCCCTTACTCAGTATAACAGAAGAATTTTATATAAATTTAGACAAATATGTGAATCCAAACTCCAACCTAAATGAAAGTATAGACAGAAACAACATCCTTTTTCATGCAGTAATTCCCTTATTAAAAGATTTCTATATCAAAAGAATAAACAAGCAAAAATCGATATGTTCAAATCAACCGCCTCAAAACCCTTTCCCCTCCAACCCCACTCCTATTACTAACACTCCACCTATCCCCCCAAACCTCCCCTCTACCGCCGCTAACTACAATCTCAGAGCTACGCGCACCAGATCCCAACAGGCAGCTACTAAGAACGCACGGCTTCAGCACTTTACGTAAGTAAACGACATACGTTTCACTACCACACTTTCTATCCACAACATTATCACACTATTATTTCTATTTCCAGACACTCCACCTTGGTTTCTCATAACATACCAGCTTCCAGAACGCACCAAGACGCATAACTTTCATCATATTTGACTAATGCCACCAATCTTAAACATCGCGTCTACGGAAGAAAACATGCTCCATTAACATTTTTAATAACTTTAACATCTGTAGCTGCCAATAGATCTTCAGATAAACAACAGCATTACCTAATTTGCAGTGGATCATTATAATACTAATTACCTATACATCTTATATTTTTATGGATCCACTTTGTTGGAACGATATATATACAAATCCATTTATTCCAAATCAGTGTATATGCTGTACTGCACACTAACAGCACCAGTGTAATGAGTTTTTATACTAGACATGTGTGGCATACATACCACTGTTTTTGATTATATGCCCATTTTAACAATATTTTAATGTCCACATTAGCATATATTTTTATTCAATTTTAACCTCACACTAAGTTTCAATCAGAATGTAATGACTTTACAAAATGAATTTAGCTCCTAGTATGTACAAAAGCAAGATGTTGCACTGATACTTAAATCAAAAATGTTCAAGCCTGTGTTCTATTATATCATGTGACTAATCAACAGTCAATTTCTGTAAATATTTGAACTTGCCACTGTTAAGTCACAAACATATCTGTGTTCTATACTATTTAACTTAAAATTTGATAGTAGTAGCAGCAAGGTAATATGTGTCTTTATGAACAATGCATACTAGTCATGTACTAGACACACCAAACATTAATGATCAGCCTAAACTAGTCTAACTTTTACTATGTGATGTTTTTATGAACAATTTACAATTGTCAACTGAGGATGACCCCATAGGGGTCGAAACTAGTCTTGAATATTTGTAATGTAAAATAAACTCGTATTGATAAGGTGGAGAATTGTATATATATTGTTTTTATGTAAAAAAAAAAAAAAAAAACATGCATGTATTTGCGTTCAAGGTATGCTGGTTGTCAGCAAGCATGCGTAAAAGAACGAACGCACAGGATTTTTAAAGATATGGACATCTGGCCCTTAATTACACAATAGCCTTTGTAGAGTTTTAATCTTCAATCAATCATTCGCCACTGATCTGCATTTAGGCCAGTCGCCCAAGTGGCCGATTCCCGATCTGTTGTTTACCTAGTCTTTTCTTAAATAATTGCAACAATTTAAATTCTTTTTTACATCATGTATGCCAGTAGTATGTCGTCCCTTGTTTCAGCATAGTTCTTTCCTGCAGTCTAGACTCCAACATCTCAGCAAGTTACATTATTGGAAATATAGAGGTTAGTTTGAGGTATATTCTTCAAAGTCAATAGTCATTATTAGTGAGAGGCATTTTCGGAAGAAGATCCTCCCTGTGTCTGTAGTATTTTCAGGTGCTGCAGAACTGACACAACACAACCGTAGGCATAGTAAGTGGTAGTACGGGGATGGTATGTGTGATAGGTTTCCCCCCACTCCCACCACCTCCATGCTAATTATACTCCACACGGCCTTACTTCTAAATTGAAGTTTCGCAAAACAAATGAGCATCACCTTCCCTCTGTTGCCAGCACGCTACGCCTGCGAGAACAGCTGATGCAATATGACCGCGGTAAACAGCCCTTTTAAATTGTAATACAGTACTCAGAAAAACGAATATGGATTGAAAACAAATTCACAAGAACTACACTTCTAACAATATCTGGCACTAAAAGAGAATATATATTAACAATAAAAGAGAATGAGAAAATAACACATCACTAACGGCTAATGGCTGGGAGAGTAAGGAGGTTATGGCATACAAAGGGAACACTCTACTGATCTCAGAGTCACTGGAACCCTCCAACAATATGACAAACACACTAAATATTGAAGGAAAATGCAAAAGATCGCGACCCATACCGAATACCATACACGCTGAGCGAGATAGGTTAACCACGTGGCGAATGTAATATTAGAGTTGGCAACTAGGTTTCGAGATCGTGCTCTGCCGATATAAATCGATATGAATGGCAGCTTGGGATTGGTTGGATGTCTATGCTTCAGCGCATAACCACCAGACAGAGCCAAAATTTGCTAAAACGTCAATTTAGAAGTAGAGCCGTACAGAGTATAAAATGCTTTCATATTAATAGAACAGTAGTAACAGGGAGTGGTATCTTTTGTAGGCTCACAGCACAATAGAAATTCCAAATGGCAATGCTGTTCATTCACCAATCACGCACTGATACAAGTGTTTCATACAAGTTCTACCAGACTTACGAGCTACTTATTTCTGTCTGAACATCTATGAATTTGAAATTTGGAACTTATCTTAATGAAGCCCTGCTTTGTCACCATTCCAGAGCTGAAAGCAGAAATAAACATAAATATTTCCAAATTTTGAATGTGACTTGGTAGAATCTGATGATGTTTTTTAAGAATAATGTGTATTTTATTCCTTGTTTATTAATATTAATATTTTATATTTTTACAGGTATGTTATAGTGTAATATTTATATTCAGTTATGTGTTTGGCAGACTGGAAAGCTTTTAAGTTTACATTTAAACTGAGTTGACACTGAAAAGTATGAATTCCCTCTTAACAAATTTTTATAACATCATTGGCATTTGGAATATGTTAGTTTTGCTGAAGAAGAGAACGATTGAATGTACTATAGGACAAGGATTCTGAAATAAACAGTGTTTGTTTCATTGACAACACGAATTCCAATTAAAGTGTTGGTTCACAGGATTGAGATTAAATTAATGTATTTAGCGTGATCTCCCAGTCTGATACCATAGTAGCCTCAGTAGGGCTGTCTTACAGGCATTTATGTTCTGCTCTGTTTCATAGCTACAGAAGTTTCCCAGATATAATAGAAAGTGTACCGGGCGGTACACCTCCACACCGCTAATTTAAAATGTGCGCCTGTTGAAACTCCTCTGCTGGAGGAAGTCTGAACTTTATGGACAGTATTAATTTTCAAGTTTCTCAGAAGATGTCTCTACCTGGAAATTTTGGAGTTTTTGAACTGTGTCATTTTCGACGTATTTTTGTTTTGCTTGTAGTAAGAAGTGTGAACTTTCTCTTCTAGAGGACACTACTGAAGATCAACAATAGTGCACCCTAGTGCGAAGAAAAAGAACTGTTCTTTGGAGAAAATTTTATTTCAAAAGTTGGTTTCTGGTTAAATTTCTTTCTGTTATTGTTTAAGTTGGCTGTATACCCCTCTTTTTCCCCTTGTTTTAGATTTATCCAATCCCGAATTTCTTTTAGTAATTTCCGACCAATCCGATGTATCTTCCCCCAACCTGGATATGTTTCTGTACCCTAGCCAATAAAGTGATTGTGGGCGGGTGTTCTCTTCCCTAAAGCGCCTAGAACCTTCCGCGAGAGTATTTAAACTGCTGATTTTTGGGTCTCCGGGCCACTTCTGTTCCATCTTTCAGTGTGTAAAGTACATAGCAGGGGGCGGGAAGCGCCTCTTTCTTCTCCAGCTGTTCAACACCAGGTAATGGCCTCTTAATAACTTCTTTTCTTGCTAGGTTGGCAGTTTAACTCTCGGAGCGGGTTCGAAGCGTTTCCACCATGTAACCTTTTCCTAAAATGTAACCAATCTTTTCATCTATTCTCTTTTAAAGCTGCATATTGGGATAGAGAGTGCTAACCCTCTCGAGCTCCCACTCACATTGTTTTGAGGTGAACTTATTTTCTCAACCTATTCTTCGTTAACGTAAAACAAATTGCTCTTTTCTAAAGTCACCTCTGTAGTATGGGATTAGCCCTTGCATTAGTGGCCTAGAGCCAGATTAGGTTTTAAAAACAAGTGTATTAGGAGTGCAGATCGCCTCCTCTCAAATTGTTATTTTAGAGGTCATGTAATTGCCCCTTTTCATTTAATAGACCTCAGTAGGTTGGGTATTTTACCCCTGTGTCTATGTCCAGTGAGGACAACTCGAAGGTGGAGTTTGGTGTGGCCTTTGAGAGGCTTAAAGTTGAGAGCGTGTGGCTCTTTTGAAAATTGAGTGTTGTATGCCTCGTGGAGGCTTTTCAGTGTAATTTGGAGCAAGGACTCCTAGGCATGAATGGGGTTTTCTGCCCCTCTGTTGAAACTTGTGTTTGGGGTAAAACTGAGCTGATTGCCCAAGCATTATGAAGTCAGGGCGCGAAGCCCAAATCCTGTAAATATTGTAACTACCCTTTGGACTTGCTACCTTGTACCTGCCATGCTTGTTATTTCTTTGTTTTTGAAAAGAAAATATAACCTTGTTAAATTTTACATTAACTTTGATTCCGTAGTTTGAGACCCGTTCACGCCCGCACCTTCTTTCACCTCTACCTACCATTAAAACACGGTAACAGAAAGTATTTGGAATGTTCATACAGCCTTATGGGAACATGACAATATTAGAGGTTACACACCCTAGACTGCAAAGTTATTCAAGTTTTTAACTGTAACACTTAATCTAACTTGAAGCACAATACTAAATACAGCTGGAATCACATTGAAGTGTTTTGCTTTGCTCAGCCTTCATGTGCTATGTTGTACACTAGCCAGGTTTCCGTGCAAGCACGAACATACCATTGGAATACAATGTTTATGAGAAATGGATGTTGAAAATTAGAGTTGCAACTTGTATAATTACACCTTCTCTCATTTGTAGTTATGGCACCGTGCCAGTAATGTATACATGTATAAGAGAAGATTTTTGTTCAAAGGTGATGTGGTGAAGCTGATTTTGATTTGGGATTTAAGATGCTAATCAAAAAGATTTATAAATGTTCCAATGAAATCATCCTTACTGCACTAGACTCAGTACGCATTGAGCCAGGATCGAACCTGCCAAGTTTTTAGTTACTTAATGACAGCATTTCAAAAATTTTAGGAGCCATATGGAGATTATTCTGGCAAATTTTAATTTATTACTTGATCAAAGTGGCATTGCGCTTCGCATAATCGCGCGGGCGCGTGATGCAATATATTAATCTGTGCATTTACTAAGTAATGGCATCTAATTGCATGACTGACTCACACGTGTGGATCATGAGTTCATACGGTTTTCGGAAGGCTTATCAGAGACCGATCATCTCACTCGCATACTTCCTGTGAGGGAATAGAGATGTGAAATTTTTAGTCTTGTAGCCTCGTATAGCAACAGTTGGGTTTTGAGACAGTAAGTGTTATAATATATACCAATAGTACTCCTGTATTGCACAAGACATGTAGAATAAGCAGTTTTGACCAATTGATTTTTTCTGATTTTCGTATCAAAATCTCCTGATTTTTGGTTTTGTAAAGTTGGCAGGTATGAGTATGAGATATTTTCTATTATGGTTAGTTATCAGGTACTTAAAAGTAGAATCACTACTGAGAAAGGTAGCGTGTTTTTTTCCGATTAACTAAATTTATTTAACTATGACTTGCATTTGAATTTTAAACACAACACAGTGTTTGCAGTCATAATCAAACACACAGCCGTCATGCATCAAACTCCTGTTGTCCAACACAGCCTCCACAGCATTGTCATTCCAGAACAGTTCACTTGACAAATGACAAGGCTCATTGAGCTCATCGACAGACTCCTTTGCTGAATGACCAGTCACGGAATCGTGACCATCTCGTAACTGCTCACATTCACTTACAACTGACTTCCCGCACTCCAGCAGGTGCTCTCTCTATATAGGCGAGCGGGAGGTTCTCGTAGTTTCCGCTTCCAGCTAATTCTGGGTGCCTGCTCATTTGTTATTGAGCTTTCAGTTTCCAGTAAAGAGCTTTATCATGAGCCTCAACAACTTGCCAGCGTTATTGTTTTTCTCGTTGCTGGTCCTGCGTACATTATCTCCTCTTACCAGTATCGTAGCCCTGCTAACCCCCATACACTCTCTGCTTTGCAATTAAACTCAAATTAATGTTTGTTTTGAAGTCACATTACTGTGTGAAAGTATACTTCACTATTATCTTAGTAGACCATGCTGTATTTATGATCCATATTATCTCTTTCCAGGTGGTGGTGGCGGCAGAGGAGGTTTCCAGGGTGGTCGAGGCGGTGGTGGCGGAGGCGACCGTGGTGGAAGAGTACAGGGTGGTTGGAATCAAGGAGGAGGCGGGGGTTACCAAGGGGGAGGTGGAGGTGGTGGTTACCAAGGGGGAGGTGGAGGTTATCAGGGTGGAGGTGGTGGCTACCAAGGTGGTGGTGGAGGAGGAGGTGGGTATCGGGGAGGAGGGGGTGGTGGATATCAAGGTGGCGGTGGAGGAGGGGGTTACCATGGAGGAGGAGGAGGTGGTGGTGGTGGATACCAAGGTGGTGGGGGAGGAGGTTACCAGGGAGGAGGAGGAGGTGGAGGATACCGAGGGGGGGGCAGAGGAGGTGGTCGTGGCGGACGAGGAGGAGGAAGCGGTGGCGGAGGGTGGAATCAAGGAAATTATCGAGACAACTACCGGTAATGATCTGCTAACCCCGTTGCTTTGTGATAGAAGCATTGCTACTTCCTTGACAACAGCCATTCTCTTGCAACAAAGTCTGTCAAGTATAAACATTATTTTGGATTTCCTACCACATTTATCCAGCAAAGAGCTAGTAATTAATGTGGTAAATTCCAGAATGGTTCTGTAATAATTGGTTAGGTTGTCCTTGACTGTGCTCCCTTATAGTGTACAAAATGGCATCTCTGTTTAATACCTGAAATACTGGTCTTCTTTGAAGTAAATCAATAGCACTAAAAGTTCCCTAACCATACTACTCAGAATTGTTACCTGACACATGCACATACTCGTGGAAGGCTGTCTGTGGATGTAGGTATATGAACATCTGAAACACTTGGATTTTTTCTGTTTTGAATGTGACTTTGAGAACGTATGTGGTATCAGAGTTATTTATATATTTATTAACAGTTGTTTCTAAAGTGCAGTGAAGACAAATGAATGTATGTATGTTGATTTAATGAACTGATTGATTTCTTCAAGTAAGTTGAATAAAAGAAGCATCACATAATTTTAGACAAAGTTTTTCAATAATAATTGTACTCCCTCACAAACTCATCCCGTGAGTGCAGCGATTCCCAGACTTTGTTAGTCGCAGTGCCTGTGCTAAATCAAGATTTTCCTATGGCAACAATTGTGCTGGCACAGGTAGGTAAGTTCAGGAAAAATAAAATTACACACATTTTTAAGACTACAAATAAGCAATAAACATACATGTACAATGAATAATTCCGTCATTGGACAGTTCAAGAAATCATACGTTGGGGGAATGGATATGATTGTTGATCTTTCTATATTTTCTTAAATCTTTGAATCAAACTAAGTATACTTGGCTGAATGAGTTGGCTGTGTGGTTCAGTTCCCATAGTTGTGAGCTTGCATTTGGGGGATGGTCGATTCAAATCCCACCATCGGTAGCCCTGGATATGGTTTTCCATTCTCACATGAAGCAGATGCTTGGACTGTACCTCAATTAAAGCCACTACATTCGCTATCCTAGTCTAGAGGTGATGCATTGCCAAAATCTTTCTGTGTGTTAGTGTGATGTTACTAGTAGATGTGTTGTTTTTCTTTTAATTTACTCAGTGTTAATGCTCCTCCACACTGTTGCCACTGATTGATGGTGCACCCTATTTATTTACTTTCACACAGTGGTAATCTCTAAAAATCAAATAGTAAAAGCCAGTAGTGACTGGTGGACATCGCACGGGAGCATAGTACACTGCCAACACTTTTAACCCGCCAGTGGTCACTATATGAGCGAAATGCTCACGGTCATTGAAAATCATCCGCTCTTTTATACAGCCTGTAGATTCAAACTTAAGCCCTAATGTACCTTCACACAGCAGTTTTGAGGGAAGTACAGATGCATTGAAACTCACATCTGTGACCTTGAGAAGGGACAGGGAGGGAGGAATTATCAGCGACCATCAACAGTGAGCCTTTTGATCACGTGCGACCAGTCACATTGATGCTAATTTCTGTGTGTGTTATAGTTTCGCTATTGTTGTATGTTGTTTCCTAGTTGAAACAGTTCTTTGCAATTTATTGTTATTAATGTGTTGTGTATTTGGTGCATCTTATGGTTTTGTAAGAAAATATTTTCCACCTAATCGATACCTTTTTTATTTTGCCTTTGGCAATTTATAATATCATTAAAAATAACAGTACATGTTTTGATCGCTTTGCAATCATCATCAGCTGTTTACACAAAAGCTTAGATAAAAAAAGCATTAAAGTAAGCACATAATAAAATCCTTGTTGATTTTAAAACTATTGTTAATAAAGGACATATGGGTTGGAGGGGGGGATGTTGCGGCGGGAAGGGGGCGGGTGTTACAAGGAAGTTAATCTAAAATAAATTACAAACATATCTTATTGAGCTATCTTTAGTATCAGTTTTAAGTCCCAAAGGTGTAATTAAAATCACTTATTGTTTTAATACTAAAAGTTGGTGTTGTGATCTTGAAGGTCGAGGACAGTAGACACAGACCCACACCTGTAACCACGGGGAGTAAAGAAAGTGAATCGGACAGGGGTAAGTTAAAATTTCTCAATCATTTTCCATTATTTCAACACGAAACAATTCCTTAGACAACACCTTCGGAGACGATTTGAACTAACTAGCGGATATTTTTCTGCTGGTTATAGATCGTGTAACAAGCTATCCAACCTGAAATGTCTGTGAACGCAACTCTTAAATCTAACAAACAGTGAACCTTTTGAACTGAGAAAAGGACAAACAAGTGGATCAACCTTTTCTGTACATTTTCCAGCACAATACAATGCGACAAGGAAGAAGACTAGAATTCAATGAAAGAAGAAGCACATTTTAAAAACATTTCTTCAAGATCACAACACCAACTTTTAGTATTAAAACAATAAGTGATTTTAATTATGCCTTCGGGACTTAAATAGATACTAAAGACATTTTAGCTCAGTAAGATAGAACTTTTTAATTTATTTTAAATTAACTTCCTTGTAACATCCCCCCCCCCTTTCCGACCGCAACTACCCCCCCCTTCCAACCCATACGTCCTTTACTAACAATAGTTTTAAAATCAGCAAGGATTTTATTATGTGCTTTTTTATCTAAGCTTTTGTGTAAACAGCTGATGATGATCGCAAAGCGATCGTAACGTACTGTTATTTTTAATGATGATGTTATAAATTGCCAAAGGCAAAATAAAAAAGGTATCGATTAGGTGGAAAATATTTTCTTATGAAATCATTACATTATATCATTGATACGGCTATGAAGTGGATAGTTAATAATTGGTGCGTGACGATGACTTCAAGTCGTGATATCTTAGCTTGGTTTGATGAAATTCCTAGTGATCAACTCGAGGGTGAGAACAGTGACTCAGACTGCAAAAGTGAACACGGAGAACACAATATGGATACTGAACAGTCCAAGACAGAATAACGTGCTGATGGAACCATGCCTGGAGAGCAATCTTAGTTGGCAAACAACCTATGAGGATTTCATGTTTCGTGACAATGTTTGTATAGGGAAAATAAGGTGACAAAGTGGGCCAGAAGAAGAAATCCACACTCACGTACTTGTGCTGCAAATATAGTGACTCATCCCCCTTGTGTAAAGGACATTTCAAAAGATGCACAAACTATTTTAGAAATCTGGAAACTGTATTTTCCAGATACACTTATAACTAGGGCCTGGATGTTGATGACATGTCATCCTTTTACTGAGCTGTCTAAAACAGTGCTGAAGTACATAGAAACTCCGGCCGGGTCGCCCCGTCTTCAAATATGTCATTTTTATTTTGCATCCTTTTGCATTTTTTGCTATTTTTCCATTTTAAGAGCATTTTTATAAGTTTGGTAGATTTTTTTTGTCATATTTTATAGAAATCAGCCTTTTACCAATTTAGTCATGTCACAGCTTTATATGAGGGAGTTACGTGTCTCAGAGTTAAGAACAAGTTAGTAGCTGATACAAGATAATTTAAAATATTGAAATAAAATATTTCGGTATTGCTATTAGGAGTAAAAAATATATCTTGGAAGCAGAAGGTTATGGGGATAGGTATACAGATGCTCTTGTTTTCGTCGCAAACCAGTTATTAGTAGAATGGAATGTTACCTGCTCTGTTGACCAAGGAAGCATATTGTTTTGCAAACTGTGTGGAACTATAGTAGCTGCTGAAAGAAGATTTACTGTAACGCAACATTTCGGTCATGATAAACACATTCGTGCTCTTCAGCGTGTTTCAAATAAAACTGCAACTCGGCACTTACTGCCTTCAGTTGCTTCAACTTCCAGCAAGTCCTCACAGTTCAGTAAAGAATTGTGTGATGTATTTGTATTTGCAAACATTCCGCTGTATAAACTCACCAGCCTGAAATCAAGTGAATTTTTGGAAAAACATACAATTCAGGAAATACCAGGCGAATCAACTTTACGTAAGAAATATTTTCCGCAGTGTTACAAAGACACATTTAAACAAAATAAGATCTGAAACTCGCGGGAAGGAGATATGGGTGTCAATCGACTAAACTTCAGATGCTGCGGGGCGTTGTACAGCCAACGTTGTGATCAGAACTTAAGAAGTGCATACATACCAGGTGAAATATTTTTATTGACTACCGAATAGTTAGCAAAGACCAATTATTCTACCGTATCAAAATTGTTTGATAGTGCTATATTTCTCCTGTGGCCTGAGGGCATCAAACGTGATGATGTACTTTTATTTTTAACTGCTAAAATGGTCCATGTTACATGCCTTGCCCATGGACTGCACAGAGTTTGTGAAGAAGTAAGGGCTCTTTACCCCAGTGTAGACAGGCTTATAGCGAACGTTAAGAAAATTTACTAAAAAGCATCCTCGCGAGTCGCACGTTTCGAAGCTGATGCTCCAGACACTGCATTACCTCCACAACCTATCATAACACGCTGGGGCACGTGATTAAACACCTGTATGTATTATTGCAAAAACTTCAAGTTAGTGAAGGAAATAGTGCAGAGTTTTGACAGTGAAGAAGCTGCAGCAATAAAAGTTGCCCAGGACATGCTATCTGAACTAAACATTGAAGGTAGTTTGGCATTCATAAAATCAAATTTCACCTTACTGACAGCAACAATCACATCGTTGGAGAAAACAGGCGAAGAAATGGTTGATTCCGTTTCCTTAATCAGCCAGGTAAAAACTAGTTTTAGCAACAATCGTGGCGAAATTGCTGTGGGTATTACATCAAAACTGAAAAAAGTGCTGCACAAAACCACTGGGTATAAAACATGCAAAATCTCAGACATTCTTTCTGGTGAAAACTACTGCATGGATGGGATTTAGGAGGATTTAGCAGCAAACGACCTTCCTCACTTCAAGTATGCTCTGATCACATCAGTTGATGTTGAACACAGCTTTTTGAGATATAAAAACTTGTTGGCTGATAACTGCAGATCATTTACATTTGACATCATCAGAATGCTGTGCAACTCACACTAAAGTGAACGTAAACCTTTTGTTAAGTGCTAGAAATCTATTTTTTGACTTTTCAGTTTGAGCTTAAGATGTCATTTTTAAAATATTGGTGAGTTTAATGTTACAAGATCATTTCCTCCATTTTATAGTGCATTTTTCAAATTTTTAGGTCATTTATTAGTCATTTTTGAAAATTTCAAGTGCATTTTTTAAACTTTTTACGGCATCAACATCTTATTTGTAAATTTTAGTGTTATTTATAATAGTTTGAGATTTATTCTTATGTTCATTTAATGTGTTAGTACATTTATGCTCAAAATCGGTTGGTATTTATTATTGATACTTAGATATTAGCTTCTTGAAACAATGCATTATACACAATTTAACACCAAACTTTCTGAAAGGAACTATCAAAAGACATCGTTCCGCACCACATTCCGTCCGAACCCAACAAAAACTGAACAAAATTTGGTTGAAAAATGAACTTTTTTTTTAATATAAGAAAAATGGTTTTTAAACAATAAACTTTATGAGACTCACCTTGAAGCAGCCAATCTGCTTCCTGGCATTCAATGGAATTTATTTTTTAATCAGATTAATAATAAACTGTTTGACATACTCTCACAAAAACAGCTTACGTTAGAGAAGAAATTAGCAGCATTAAAAATGAACAGAACCGCATCAAAAACTCAGCCCAAAGAGACCTGTTTGCAAAGAAACTTAATCGAGAATTTTCATCCTCCTGTAGTCAATCGAACATAATTTTAACCACAGAAGAAACCACCATTTTAGCGAAAGGCCCAACGCATAATTGGCCCAATATGAACAAAATAAACACAGCCACTAACTTGATTATTGAGTCGGAAGCTACAATCAATAAAATGCCGCTAGAAAATCAAGATGAAATTCGATTTGAAGTAAAAAGAAAACTAGATGAGATGTTCAGTTCTGTCGTGTACCGACCTCCCACGGACTCGAACCGGCGGACTGCCTGGTGGATGGCAGCCGGGGTTAGCAGCCGAGTCTTGAGCTCAAGGTGTCAGAGGAGATTAATTAGTGTTAGAATGATAATCAAAGACAGGAGACACCTTGTAGCATTAATGTAATTGAATAATAATTATAGGCAGATTTAGTTACTGTAAGAAAAGGGAAACATTTCAAGAAGTTACATGTAGTGGAGAGAGCTTGCGAAGTGCGCTTACACAAGAGTTGACTAAGAGCGGGGACTTGTTGATCACAACAAGGTATTTACTGTGTATCGACAAACAGAGCTAGTATGGCAGCGGGCCGCCGAAGCCGACAAAGAAATAAAGCCCAGTGCAAGGCCATTCAGGGTCAGTACAGATGCACTAGGGAAACAAGGAAAGATGACGATAAAGTAAGACAGTAGTGCCTAGGTAGCAGCACTTACTGTGACAACTATTGAGAATAGCCACTTGAGGGCGCTAGTGACTGGATGATCAGTTTAGCAATGCCCGTAAGACCCAAGGAGGTAGGGATAGAACTTTGAGTTCAGGAGCGGAGATATAACCCCTGGCCAAGATGGCGCGGGGCCTTCTTCCAGCCAGTAGTTCGTACTAGTCAGAACGATATTCTGTTCGGGCATAGCCCAAGTGCCGCAGGGCAAGATTCAGATAGACGCGTAGTAGAACAGTAGGCGCGTGGAGCAAGCTCGCTCTCTCTACAAATCATTACATTCAGACTTGTAAATATACTGTACATAGTAATTTTAGTGTCCTCAGTAATAAAGGACAGGGAAATAACTTCTTCTTTTATTTCGGGAGTTGCGGGACGAGTCATACCTACAAATTACCTCCCTACGTTCCGCTCGGCAGGTCAGGTAATACTTCAACATCCAACGGCCTGGTGACCAACCTACGAGAACGTCTCTCAGGACAGGTAGGTCACGACAGGCACGTATAAAAATTTGGTGTCAGGTAGTGCAGGGTCCCGAGTTCGATCCTCGAACAGTGTCAACTCACCGAAATAACGTGAGAGAACCGCGACTTCGTAGAAGATTGTCCGTAAGAGAACCGCGACTTCGCAGAAGATTTCCGTGTGAGAAAATCGCGACTTCGCAGAAGATTGTCCGAACCGCGCTACCGCGTAGTTTCGTTCGTGTGCCGCGCATCGCAGAAGAGGAGCATCACTACCGCAGCCTACTAAGCCAGCCCAGCAGAGGGGTAGCAGTCCAGTAGCAGACAACGCCATCCGGTGGAGACGCAGCACTACAGCCGACTACTCATCCAGCCCAGCAGTGAAGCAGCATTGCAGATTAAGGTAAGCTGAATATTTATTTCAAATGGCACGACAGAATAGTTCAGTACCAGCAGACCAAGGCACTGAGATGCTTGACGAGGTGGAATCAGTAAGTATGAGTGGGCCTTTTGTTACAGTAGTAGAAGGACATCGCCTAATTGGACGAGAGTTTGATGGCAGTCAACCAGATAGATTGCATGAGTTCATAGCTAACGTAGATGCTGCTGTTCGTATGATTAAGGATGAGGATCAAGAGTTGTTTTTCAAGTATATTTTAACTAAGGTTACGGGCAGAGCCCGAGATAAATTATTGTACAGACGTGATATACATAACTGGGAGAAAGCCAAGCGGGCATTGATAGAATATTATGGCCAGCAAGGCACGTTAGATTTGTACATTTGTCAAATGTTCCAAACAGCGCAGGACCCGCGAGAATCAGTCGCACTTTGGGCGCACAAAATAGAAACATTGTCAGCTTCTTTTAGAGAGGCAATACTTGAGGATGAATTAGAGGAGGATCGTGACGCGCAGTTGAAAATAACGAGAAAAATATGTGTTGCTAGTTTCATACAAGGATTAGCCAACCCTAGAATACAAGCTAGAGTACAGTCAGAAAAGGGCATCACTTTTGAGAGGGCCGTTGCACTTGCACAGCAGGAAGAAACCGTAATATTGTCAAAGAAGGCACGAGAGGGCCTACAACACAAACATAGTTCAGGGTTTAGCAAGCGCAAACCAGAACAGGAGCGCAGTGCAGCACCAAAGTGGCATACTAAGCCAACACATGCTAGGGAGCGCAGTGCAGCACCACAGTGGCATACTAAGCCAACACATGCTAGTTTTAGGGTGGTCTGCTACACTTGTAGCAAGGAAGGCCACATAGCAAGGAACTGTAAGAACACAGGAACGCATGGGGCTCACACCACACAGACCGCTAGTTCCAATACGGCTATAGGGGGCACCTTCAGTAAATTAAAATGCCGCTATTGTGGGAAGACAGGGCACATTGACCGTGACTGTAGAAAGAAACAGAGGGACAAGGAAACAGAGGTACGAGACACGGTGCGCATAGTACGTACACAACCAAACACAGTGACAAGGGAAAACAGAATTTGTTATCGTTGCGGCCAAAAAGGGCACATACAGGTGAATTGTCGACAAGGTGCACGCACACAAGGTGCACGCACACAAGGTGCACACACACAAGGTTCACGCACTCAAGGTGCACACACTCCGGTGATGCGTACGGATAGCCGTAGGTGCTACTCGTGTGGCCAACAGGGCCATATTCAGAGAAATTGTCGAAAAGCCCAAGGCAAGTCCACGGGCAACAGGGCCATGAAAGGCCAAACTCAAGGTGATCGTATAGGGGGCAAGGCCGTAAGATACCGAGCCCAATGCGAACATTGTGAAAGAGGGTCACACCGAACCCAAGACTGTTGGTTCAAAAAGAAGGGTGGCAGTACGCACGCCACGAAAGCCTCCGCGGCTCAGGCGGCAAACTAGAACGGGCCCGTAACAAGGGGACAGTTACGGAGGCCCGCACACCAGAAGGTCCCAAGAATTCTGACGTAGAAGGCACGGTGCTGATCCAGGTTGCGAACCAAGGAAGACCGTTGAGATTTTTGATAGATACTGGGTCCGATGTCAGCCTAGTTAAGAGGCAATCGGTACCCAAGGAATGCCTGATTGACGGGAGCAAATCAATTGAATTAGCGGGTGTAAGTAAAGGAATAATTTACACACAGGGTACTGTACGTTTTGCCATAGGAAACACAAGTCACACATTTCATGTGGTAGGGAGTGATTTCCAATTAACACAGGATGGTATAGTTGGGAGAGACATCCTGACAGATAGCGTGATCGACTACAAGGAAGGTCATGTCACCATAAGAGGGCGACAATACCCTATGGGGGCGCGAGAGACGAGGGTGATCCGTCTCGAACCAAGGACCCAGAAGGTCGTTGTTATAGAAGTAGATCGGAATCTACCTTTAGGAATTATTGAGAAGGAAGAGGTGATACCAGGGGTGTACCTCGCAGGGTGCCTAACCAAATCAGAGCGCCACGAAGCACTGGTTAGCATGATGAATACCACTGAAAAGGCGGTGACTTTACACAGTCCACGAGTGCACATACAGGAGGTAGATAAAACCTGCCTGGCACAAGTGCGAAAGGTAGAGCAGAACAGTAGAGTGGCAAACGGAGAACCGGCCACTCAGAAGCCCCGATCACAGCGGGTGATAGACTGTTTGCGAGTTGATCACCTCACGCAGGTAGATAAGGAAGGGATATATGCCATCTGTGCTGAGTACAATGATATCTTCCATCTTGAGGGAGACAAATTAACTCACACTGATGTACTACAGCATGAGATCCCTACACCCCAAGATCAACCTCCAATTAATGTACGACCATATAGACTTCCCGAAGCACAGAAAGGGGAGATACAAGCTCAGATAGATAAGATGCTGAATGATGAAATTATCACACCTAGCACATCAGCCTGGAATGCGCCATTACTTTTAATTCCGAAGAAATTAGACGCCTCAGGGAAACAAAAATGGAGGGTCGTGATCGACTTTCGAAAATTGAACGAGATAACGATAGGAACCAGTTATCCCCTGCCATTAATTTCAGAACTGTTAGACGCCCTTGGCAAGGCGAGATATTTTTCGACCTTAGATCTTGCGAGTGGCTATCACCAGGTGTTGTTGAAGCCTGAAGACAGGCCAAAGACAGCATTCTCTGCGCTAGGACGCAAGTACGAATTCAGGAAAATGCCCATGGGTTTGAAAGACGCGCCAGCCACGTTTACGAGGCTGATGAACAATGTGCTCACAGGGTTAACGGGTATAAAATGTCTGTGTTACCTGGATGACGTCATTGTGTACGGGAGTTCAATCCAGGAGCACAATGCGAAGCTAAGAGACGTATTTCAAAGGCTGAGAGAGAACACGCTGAAACTCCAGCCAGATAAGTGTGAATTCCTAAGAACCGAAGTAGCGTTCCTAGGACATGTAATTACTGACGAAGGTGTCTTACCAGACCCACGTAAGGTACAGGCCGTTAAGGACTTTCCGAGGCCGACCACTAGCCGCCAGATCAAGCAGTTCTGCGGACTGAGTGGGTACTATAGGAAGTTCATACCTAACTACAGCAAAATCGCGAAACCGCTGTATCAGTTAGTGAAGAAGGACGTTCCCTTTGTATGGGGAGACGATCAGGAACAAGCGTTCCAGATACTAAAGCAAAAGCTAATTGAGGAACCTATATTGCAGTATCCGGATTTTGAAAAACCATTCGTTGTTACCACTGATGCGAGCAACGAAGCGGTTGGGGCAGTATTGTCACAAGGACCTATCGGGAAAGACCTTCCAATTGCCTATGCAAGTAGAACGCTTAACAAAGCAGAAATGAATTACAGGGTAACTGAGAAAGAATTGTTGGCAATAGTGTGGGCAGTAAAGTATTTCAGACCATATTTGTTTGGTAGAAAATTCACTGTTGTGACAGACCATAAGCCGTTGAAGTGGGTCTTCAACGTGCAAGATCCTTCTTCACGCCTGCTAAAGTTCAGGCTGAAGCTAGCGGAATACGACTTCGACGTCGTATATAAGCAGGGCAAACAGAACTGCAATGCAGATGCCCTGAGTAGAAATCCCACTGAACCCAAGTGCCAAGCGCGAGTAGTTAACTCGGCTCAGCACAGGTCTCACTCAGAGACAACGGTAGAAACTCAGGCCTCAGACGAGAATAGAGAGGAGGTACTGTCTTCAAAACCCGAGGACGCTACGGCAGAGGGAGTTGAAGCGGACGGTAGCGAGGTTTCCGAGGACGCTAACGCAGAGGAGATTTCGCCCGAAGGTAGCTTATCTGAGGAAGAGAACGAACTAGGTGAAGCTGAAAAGCTAGCCATTTTGAAAGAATGTCATGATTCTTTGGTGGGAGGCCACCAAGGAATAGCGCGCACGTACGCCAGGGTACGTGAACGAATTCAGTGGAAGGGCATGAAAGGGGACATTGAGCGCTATGTACGCACATGTCCCTCCTGCCAAAAGAATAAAGGGACCAGACCAGACGTCAGGGCTCCCATGAGAATTACGGATACCCCGAACACAGTCTTTGAGAAAATATCCCTAGACGTAGTTGGACCTCTTCCGTTGACAGAGGCAGGAAACAGGTACATACTGACATGCCAAGATCAGCTGTCTAAGTACCTAGTAGCGAGTGCCATGCCTAATCAGGAGGCAGAAACCGTGGCACGGACGCTAATCAATAACGTAATAAGTATCTACGGGATACCAGAGCAGATTCTCACTGACCAGGGTAGTAATTTCATGAGCGATGTGTTTAAGACGCTGTGTAAAACGCTGCGCATTCGGAAAACACACACTACGGCCTTTAGGCCGCAGTCGAACGGTAGCATAGAAAGATCCCATAAGGTGCTCACGGAGTACCTAAGGCATTATGTCTGCTCAGGGGAGCAGAATGACTGGGACAAGTATTTGCCTACAGCTAGCTTTGTGTATAATACCACAAAGAGCACAAGTACAGGGTTCACACCCTACGAATTAATTTTTGGAAGGAAGGCAAATATCCCAGGTGTGCTGCAAAAGCCACCTGAAATGAATTACAACGAACACCAGAACGTGGTGGAGGAACTGACGGCACAGCTTAGGCGAAATCACGAGGCCGCCAGAAAGACCTTAATAGAGCGAAAGGAATTAGAGAAAGAACACTACGACAAAAAGCAAAATGAGGTCACCTTTCAGGTAGGTGATAAGGTTCTCTTGCGCAATGACGCATTGCGAAGAGGAAAATCCAGAAAGCTAAGCCCACCATTCGAAGGTCCGTACGAGATAGTAGATGTTTCAGGGGTGAATTGCACCCTACAGATGAACAAGAAAGGAAAACGGGTTAAAGTGCATAAGAACCGTTTGAAATTGTACTTGTAGAAACGAGAACTGGGAAGCGAATGTATCCATAGATAGAAGGGTAACACATATCCTGTCTTTACCTTGCAGGTAGACAGCAAATATGGCGCGAATGCTAGGATTGTTGTCCATCGTAGTAGCAGTGATAGTCGTGACGTCACATCGCTATAGAATAGCCGGAGAAATACTGGATGTCAAGGTGACACCATATGAGAGTACTCCAGGGGCATACTTCGACAATCAGGGTGAGATACAGTTATACCATACGGAATGGACATTAGTTACCTATGTAAACCTGAATAAATTAAGTGATGTATTTTCAAATGTCAAGAGACACATACACTGGACTCAATTAATATGTACACAGTTAGAAAGAAGTACTAACCTAACATGTCAACAGGATGTTAAAATGCTAAGTGCACAATTAGATAGAATTAGGGAATCGAAGGAATTAATTACGAGGATTACTAAACCAATAGGGGAAACGGATAACACTAGGCGAAAACGAGGCCTAATTAACGCAGTAGGTTCCATCGCAAAGGCATTATTTGGAACATTAAGTCAAGAGGATGCCGATAAATATGAGTCAAAAATTAGTGAGTTAGAGCAGGAACAGCTTTCAATTATGAAAATTGCAAAAGACCAGATGATAGTAGTAAAATCAACATTGCAATCTATGAACAGCACCATTTACGATGTCACAGCCAATGAGCAGAGATTAACTCAAAATATTGCAGAAATTAGATCATATCTTGCCAATAGCACGCTTCAGATTACAGAAGCACTTAAGCAAGTAGAATTAGAAAACTCAGTGAATAGGCATTTAATTGAGATTGAAGGCCTTCTCATACAACTGTATGAGCATTACAGTGTTGTATTATCAGGTATAATGAATGCTCAGGTAGGAGTCATTCAGGTGCAAATAATTTCACCAGATGATACTATTGAAGGTTATAAGAAAGCTCAGGGAGATTTCCCTAAAGGATTGTCCTTGCCATTTGACTTAAAATCAGCTTACGGCTACTTGATTTACAAGGTAGCCACAGTGGAAGTGTTCGCTAACAAAAATTATCTAGTGTACGTCATCAAGACACCCCTTACAGATAGGGTAACTTATACAATGTTTCACATGATTCCATTCCCCACGTATATGAAGAGTAATCCACACCATTTTGTTTATCTTCAAGAGACCAAGGACTATATCCTTATGGACAAAGAGAAACAAACTTATGTTCAATTAGACAAGGATCAGGTAAATCAATGTAAGGTAGTAACACCCAGTTGGAAACTATGTCATGTTAAATTCCCTATTAATACAGTGTACACTCAAAAGAGTTGTGCAGTCCAGCTTATCTTAGGAGTTAGTCAGATTCCAGATTATTGTGATAAAAGAATACTTCCCGTTCAACAGCTCATGTGGATACCTATCAGAGCTAACAGATATATATACGTATCCCCAGAAGAAGTTAAAGTAACATGTATGTGTAAGGATACCACCAGTGATATCAGGTTAACAGGCACTGGTATTCTTGTTTTAAGTGCAGGTTGCACAGTATATGGGCCACATAGTAAAATACAAGGTGTAGGTGAAGTGAACACTACACAAAGTAAAGACTTTGTACCAGAAGTCACACTTGATTATGACTGTTGTGAACAAATAGGTAGTGAAATCAAGTTAGAACAGATACCCGAAATGAATAAGTTGTCCTTAAATAATTTGCTAAATCACATTAACGATTTACAATGGGCTACCCATAAGACACAAGAAGTGGAAGATATGGTGAGACAAAAAGAAGAAGAACTGCAAAGACAAATGGTCTATCAGCATATTAATGTATACAGATATATTGTGCGGATAGTTGTTGGTATCACAAGTTTAATTTTAATTTGTTATTGTTGTAATTGTTGCTGTCCGAAACTAGGGTTTCCAGCAAAGAGATGGTTTAATGATGCACGGGCTCATTGCCCTAATATATGTATAAAACAAACGGTAATCACGAAGGGAGATAAGGTTAAGACTTCAGATGAGGATTTAACTATATTCCAACGTCCCAGGCGGATCCGGGGACGCTCGGAAATGTCTGCGGAGATCATGGAATTACACTCTAGGCCTGCTGGGGGACGCCCTAGTACGCCTGTGAGATCTATAGAAGCAATAGAAATGGATGCAAGTGATAATCAGAGTAGAGAACAACCTTCCCCTTCACCACAGGGTCGCCGATCGTTACGCACAAGTAACATCAGAGTATAAATAGTGTAGGACAGAAATGGACGCAACGTATGGTTGCATCCATTTCTTCCCTAAGGGGGGAGATGTCGTGTACCGACCTCCCACGGACTCGAACCGGCGGACTGCCTGGTGGATGGCAGCCGGGGTTAGCAGCCGAGTCTTGAGCTCAAGGTGTCAGAGGAGATTAATTAGTGTTAGAATGATAATCAAAGACAGGAGACACCTTGTAGCATTAATGTAATTGAATAATAATTATAGGCAGATTTAGTTACTGTAAGAAAAGGGAAACATTTCAAGAAGTTACATGTAGTGGAGAGAGCTTGCGAAGTGCGCTTACACAAGAGTTGACTAAGAGCGGGGACTTGTTGATCACAACAAGGTATTTACTGTGTATCGACAAACAGAGCTAGTATGGCAGCGGGCCGCCGAAGCCGACAAAGAAATAAAGCCCAGTGCAAGGCCATTCAGGGTCAGTACAGATGCACTAGGGAAACAAGGAAAGATGACGATAAAGTAAGACAGTAGTGCCTAGGTAGCAGCACTTACTGTGACAACTATTGAGAATAGCCACTTGAGGGCGCTAGTGACTGGATGATCAGTTTAGCAATGCCCGTAAGACCCAAGGAGGTAGGGATAGAACTTTGAGTTCAGGAGCGGAGACATAACCCCTGGCCAAGATGGCGCGGGGCCTTCTTCCAGCCAGTAGTTCGTACTAGTCAGAACGATATTCTGTTCGGGCATAGCCCAAGTGCCGCAGGGCAAGATTCAGATAGACGCGTAGTAGAACAGTAGGCGCGTGGAGCAAGCTCGCTCTCTCTACAAATCATTACATTCAGACTTGTAAATATACTGTACATAGTAATTTTAGTGTCCTCAGTAATAAAGGACAGGGAAATAACTTCTTCTTTTATTTCGGGAGTTGCGGGACGAGTCATACCTACAAATTACCTCCCTACATTCCGCTCGGCAGGTCAGGTAATACTTCAACATCCAACGGCCTGGTGACCAACCTACGAGAACGTCTCTCAGGACAGGTAGGTCACGACAGTTCTAATAACGTAAATAAAAGAAATTCCCTTATCAATTCTAATGCCAATAGTTTTACCTCCGAACATAAACAAATCGCGGAACTCAAAAAGAAAATTAAAAACAACAATCTAATTATCACAAAAGCAGATAAAGGAAATACTACAGTTGTCATGGACAAATCTATTTACATATCTAATAGCAAAGAATTTTTTAACAATAGCACGTTTACAATAATCAATAAAGATCCTACACAGAAAATACAGCTACAATTAAAACAAACATTAAAGAATATATCCTTTCTTTTTACAGATCAAGAAAAAATCTAAACTATTAAATATGAATCCAGGTTTACCCACACTTAAAGCCCTCCCTAAAATACATAAAATTGACATTCCTATCCGGCCCATTATTAACTATAAACCCAGCCCTCTATATAAAATTGCGCAATTTGTTCAACGATTTTTAACTAAGAACTATCAATTTATCTCTAAAATATCCATCAGCATCCGGGAGATAGTAGGTTCGAATCCCACTATCGGCAGCCCTGAAAATGGTTTTCTGTGGTCTCCCATTTTCACACCAGGCAAATGCTGGGGCTGTACCTTAATTAAGGCCACGGCCGATTCCTTCCAACTCCTAGGCCTTTCCTATCCCATCGTCGCCATAAGACCTATCTGTGTCGGTGCGACGTAAAGCCCCTAGCAAAAAAAAAAAAATCCATCAAAAACACCACCGAACTAATTGAAAAAATGATGTCATTTAATATACAACCCAACCATACCCTTCATTCATTCGACATAGTAAACATGTATCCAAGCATACCCACAACCAAACTTTTCTCCATTATTGAAAATAACTTAAATAGAGCTCTCTCAGCAAATTAGAAATACATGATTTTATTTCTCTTCAAAAACTGGTCATCAACAATAATTTCTTTAAATTTGATGAAACCATCAAAAAGATGGGCTGGCCATGAGATCACCTGCATTTGGAATTCTAAATTCCCATGGAGGGAATTAGATATTTTTCCACCAATAGAGCATATCAAAAATCAGATAAAAAATTAGATGTATGGTTTTTCAGGCGTTTGCTCTATTAACCAGCATTTCGTCTTATGTCTGACACGACTCATCAGTGTGGGATGTGTCAGACACTAGACTCGTCAGAGTGGGATGTGTCAGACCCTACCCACTGATGCTGGGGTGTATGCAGGTGAACTTATCAGAAGCCTATTTATGAGGCACAGTCTGATAACTCTTACTAAAATATTGTTGAAATTAGGATAGGCTTAATTGCAGTTTGGAATTGTGTAGTTCTTGTGTATTACTTTCGATATTCAGTAATTAACAGCAGTTTTTATCCTGTTAGGGGTTGTAGGATTAAAAAAAATAGAGCACGACTAAGTAGTATTGTAGTGTAGTCGTATATTAATTACCTTATTGTTGTGTACTATCCCAGACAATATATCCCTCCGTTCATTTATTTTTTTGCAAATAAGTTACTTTATTTTTTTTTTATTTATAATTTTTCCCCTGTAAAGAATGGCTAAGGAGCGCGAGTGTACTTATTGTGGGTGTGGTGAGGCATTGAGGGGTATGAGGGAGGAGTTGGAAAGTTTGAGGGAGATAATTAGGATTCTCACAGAAGACAGGAAGGAAGATAGGACTCCCTCAAACAATGTACAGGTTACAGTAGGTGTACAAGAGGGAGGGGAAGGAAAGGGAGGAGTTGTAGAAGACAGGTGGTCTAATGTTCTAAGGGGAAGGAGATTGCAGGCCAAGGGCTCTATTCAGGATCAGAATTCAGGACAGGTGTCTGTGCGAAATCGGTACGAGTCACTCCAGGTAGAACAACAGAGGGAAGATGAGGGACAGGGAACTGTTGCTGAGATGCATGGAAGTAGGAGGAAGGGAAAAGGTAGGAAAGGGAAATGTAGAGTAGAGGATAGGAAAAGACAGGTGGAACAGGGTCATGGGAAGGAGAAAAGGGAGGAGGAAGTAGCTTCTACAGCTATCAGGAAAGATAGGGCTGACCAGGAGGGGAGGGGATCAAATGAGGTGGGTAGGGTTGAGGCTCTGGTCATGGGGGATTCCATCGTTAGACACGTGGGGAAAGTATGTGGAAGAAAGGGAACCAGGGTAGAATGTTATCCAGGAATTAGGTTGAGGCAGATGTTGAGGAAAGTAGAAGAGAGGGAGGAGGGGAAGGAGAAGGTGGTAGTGTTTCACGTTGGTACCAACAACGTAAGGCAAGCTGATATAAGTACCAACATAGTTGGAGATGTGTGGGATCTGGTAAATGCAGCACGGGTGAAGTTTAAGAAAGCGGAGATTGTTATTAGTGGAATACTGTGTAGGAGGGATACTGACTGGAGGGTGATTGGGGATTTGAATGAGACTATGGAGTGGGTATGTGGGAAACTGGGAGTGAAATTTCTAGATCCTAATGGGTGGGTAGGAGATAGGGATCTGCGCTCGGATGGCCTTCATTTAAACCGCAGTGGTACGTATAAGTTAGGAAATTTGTTTGGAAGGGTAATAGGGAGGTACATTCAGGGAAACGGGATGGCCTAGGGAGCGGTGATAAGGGAACAGGGAACTGGAAATCAAGTAGGGATGACATAAAATTGTTTGTGCTGAACTGTAGAAGTATTGTAAAGAAAGGAATAGAATTAAGTAATTTAATAGATATATATTTACCAGATATTGTAATAGGAGTTGAATCATGGCTGAGAAATGTTATAATGGATGCAGAAATTTTCTCACGGCACTGGAGTGTGTATCGTAGAGATAGGATAGGAAAGGTGGGAGGGGGAGTTTTCATTCTGGTGAAAGAAGAATTTGTAAGCTACGAAAAAGTTAAAGATGAGACACATGAAATTCTAGGTGTAAGGCTCATTTCTGAAGATAATAGGCAACTTGATATATTTGGAGTGTACAGATCGGGAAAGGGTAGCACTGATGCGGATTCGGAATTATTTGATAGGATAGTCAGCTATGTGGGAAACGACATGGAAAGAAATGTGATTGTAGCGGGGATCTGAATTTGCCAGATGTCAATTGGGAAGGAAATGCGAACGACAGGAAGCATGACCAACAAATGGCAAATAAGTTAATATGGGAAGGACAGCTGATTCAGAAAGTGATGGAACCAACCAGAGGGAAAAATATCCTGGATGTGGTGCTGATAAAACCAGATGAGCTCTATAGGGAAACTGAAGTAATAGATGGTATTAGTGATCATGAAGCCGTTTTTGTGGTAGTTAAAAATAAATGCGATAGAAAGGAAGGTCTTAAAAGTAGGACTGTTAGGCAGTACCATATGGCTGATAAAGCAGGTATGAGGCAGTTTCTAAAAAGTAACTATGATCGGTAGAAAACGGTAAATAAAAATGTAAACAGACTCTGGGATGGGTTTAAAGAAATTGTTGAGGAATGCGAAAACAGGTTTGTACCTTTAAGGGTGGTAAGGAATGGTAAAGACCCACCTTATTATAATAGAGAAATAAAGAGACTAAGAAGGAGGTGCAGACTGGAAAGAAATAGAGTTAGAAATGGCTGTGGAAGTAAGGAGAAATTGAAGGAACTTACCAGAAAATTGAATCTAGCAAAGAAGGCAGCTAAGGATAACATGATGGCAAGCATAATTGGCAGTCATACAAATTTTAGTGAAAAATGGAAGGGTATGTATAGGTATTTTAAGGCAGAAACAGGTTCCAAGAAGGACATTCCAGGAATAATTAATGAACAAGGGGAGTGTGTATGTGAGGATCTTCAAAAGGCAGATGTATTCAGTCAGCAGTATGTAAAGATTGTTGGTTACAAGGATAATGTCGAGATAGAGGAAGAGACTAAGGCCAAAGAAGTAATAAAATTTACATATGATAACAATGACATTTACAAGAAGATACAAAAGTTGAAAACTAGAAAAGCGGCTGGAATTGATCAGATTTCTGGGGATATACTAAAGACAATGGGTTGGAATGTAGTACCATATCTGAAGCACTTATTTGATTATTGTTTGGTCGAAGGAGCTATACCAGATGAATGGAGAGTTGCTATAGTAGCCCCTGTGTATAAAGGAAAGGGTGATAGACATAAAGCTGAAAATTACAGGCCAGTAAGTTTGACATGCATTGTATGTAAGCTTTGGGAAGGCATTCTTTCTGATTATATTAGACATGTTTGTGAAATTAATAACTGGTTTGATAGAAGGCAATTCGGTTTTAGGAAAGGTTATTCCACTGAAGCTCAACTTGTAGGATTCCAGCAAGATATAGCAGATATCTTGGATTCTGGAGGTCAAATGGACTGTATCGCGATTGACATGTCTAAAGCATTTGATAGGGTGGATCATGGGAGACTACTGGCAAAAATGAGTGCAATTGGACTAGACAAAAGAGTGACTGAATGGGTTGCTATATTTCTAGAAAATAGATCTCAGAGAGTTAGAGTAGGTGAAGCTTTGTCTGACCCTGTAATAGTTGAGAGGGGAGTTCCTCAGGGCAGTGTTATCGGACCTTTATGTTTTCTTATATATATAAATGATATGAGTAAAGGAGTGGAATCGGAGGTAAGGCTTTTTGCGGATGATGTTATTCTCTATAGAGTGATAAATAAGTTACAAGATTGTGAGCAACTGCAACGTGACCTCGAAAATGTTGTGAGATGGACAGCAGGCAATGGTATGTTGATAAACGGGGCCAAAAGTCAGGTTGTGAGTTTCACAAATAGGAAAAGTCCTCTCAGTTTTAATTACTGCGTTGATGGGGTGAAAGTTCCTTTTGGGGATCATTGTAAATATCTAGGTGTTAATATAAGGAAAGATCTTCACTGGGGTAATCACATAAATGGGATTGTAAATAAAGGGTACCGATCTCTACACATGGTTATGAGGGTGTTTAGGGGTTGTAGTAAGGATGTAAAGGAGAGTGCATATAAGTCTCTGGTAAGACCCCAACTAGAGTATGGTTCCAGTGTATGGGACCCTCACCAGGATTACCTGATTCAAGAACTGGAAAAAATCCAAAGAAAAGCAGCTCGATTTGTTCTGGGTGATTTCCGACAAAAGAGTAGCGTTACAAAAATGTTGCAATGTTTGGGTTGGGAAGAATTGAGAGAAAGAAGAAGAGCTGCTCGACTCAGTGGTATGTTTCGAGCTGTCAGCGGAGAGATGGCGTGGAATGACATTAGTAGACGAATAGGTTTGAATGGCATTTATAAAAGTAGGAAAGATCACGATATGAAGATAAAGTTGGAATTCAAGAGGACAAACTGGGGCAAATATTCATTTATAGGAAGGGGAGTTAGGGATTGGAATAACTTACCAAGGGAGATGTTCAATAAATTTCCAATTTCTTTGAAATCATTTTTGGAAAAGGCTAGGAAAGCAACAGATAGGTAATCTGCCACCTGGGCGACTGCCCTAAATGCAGATCAGTATTGATTGATTGATTGAACTGCATACGGGAGATAAAACTCCACAATGGAATTTTTTATCTGATTTTTTATATGCTCTATTGGTGGAAAAATATCTAATTCCCTCCATGGGAATTTAGAATTTCCATGTGGAATTGGTAGGCAGGCATTAATTCCATTGTGGAGTTTTATCTCCCGTATGCAGTTATCAGACTGTGTCTCATAAATAGGCTTCTGATAAGTTCACCTGCATACACCCCAGCATCAGTGTGTAGGGTCTGACACATCCCACTCTGAAGAGTCTAGTGTCAGACCTAGGACGAAATGCTGGTTAATAGAGCAAACGCCTGAAAAGCCGTACATCTAATTTTTTATCTGATTTTTAATATGCTCTATTGGTTGAAAAATATCTAATTCCCTCCATGGGAATTTAGAATTTCCATTTGGAATTGCTAGGCGGGCATTAATTCCACTGTGGAGTTTTATCTCCTGTATGCAGTTATCAGACTGTGCCTCATAAATAGGCTTCTGATAAGTTCACCTGCATACACCCCAGCATCAGTGGGTAGGGTCTGACACATCCCACTCTGACGAATCTAGTGTCAGACCTAAGACGAAATGCTGGTTAATAGAGCAAACGCCTGAAAAGCCATACATCTAATTTTTTTATCTGATTTTCGGAATTCTAGCGGACATTTACTTAAATTATCTGGAATATACAAAAATAAATAGCAACACTTTTCCAAACATCCTCATGTGGGCCATGTATATTGATGACACATTTGTTATAATGGATGAAGAAATCAAGAATGCGACCTCCACCCTGCAAGAACTAAACAACATTGACCCCCACATCAAATGTACGCTTGAGTCCGAAAATAATAAAGTAATTAATTTTCTAGATTTAACTATTCTCAGAAATCCATCTGCTCTTTCATATAGAATCTTCAGAAAACAGACACAAACTGCCAATACTATTCGTCAAGATTCCATACACCCCCAAACACACAAACATGCAGCGTACAATAGCATGGTTCATCGTGCATTCACGATACCTATGTCTTAAAAAAGACCTCAATAGCGAACTCAACACTATAAGAGCAATCGCCAAATTTAACAGTTACAACAGATCATTTATAGAACAGATAATCAATAAATTTAGACACCGACCTAAGACTACTCTCACAAGAGAAAAACCATCTACTTTTACATTTGACAACGATGTCCATAGGATCACCAATCTCTTTCGAAAACAACGTCAAAATTTTCTTCAGAACTAATAATAGGACTTCAGAAATTATACACAGTTCAACATCAGTCAACACTTCTAACAGATTTTCTAAATCTGGAATCTATAGATTCAAGTGTATCGACTGCAGCACCTCTTACGTGGGACAAACAGGACGCAGCTTCACAACCAGATATTCAGAGCACATCAACGCAGTAAGATATAACAAGTTTTCTGCTATAGGCCAACACATTTACGACTCTAATCATGAGTTCACTGATATAGAACATGATTTTGAGATACTTCAAATAGCAAACAAAGGGCCAATCATGAACATTGTCGAAAATTGTTTCATTCATTGCGATCAATATTTCAACCCTAACTATAATTTAAATGAAATTTCTGAGAAATCTAATATTCTATACGATCTCTTAATTAAATGGTTAAAAAATATTAGACCGCCTAAAAACAATTCGATCTTTCAAACCATACGCAGTATATATCCACATCATTTACCCCCACTACCACATCCTCCCGCTCCACCTTAGCTCCGTGACAGTTGCTCCGCCTCTACCACACCCCTCCCCTCTCCACCCCTTCGCCTCACCCCTTAACCTCATGATCGCATCCATCAGTCCAGCTCCGTCTGCCGATCACTCAGGCTGCTCAAGGTGAGTTCATTTCTAGTCGTCTCTCGTCTTTTCCAGACTTTTCTTTTTAGTCTTTCCTTCCTATCTTTTGCCTAATTCGACTTTTAATTTCTTCTCCAGGTTCCATAACCCATATTGAAGTGGGAATTAATTCTTTGGATCTAACCAAGTTCATCATATGCATGTTTAATTTTTGGAACCAAACTACAGAACACACAGTGTTAACTTCATATGATATTAAACTCCGCAGCATAATTTTAACGGATTAAACTAAAGACATATACAAGCTGGACAAACCGCCATGGGCATACAACAACGAAGTCATCGTCATTTTAATGGATTTTAAACTGAAATGCAATATCATCATGTACTATATTTTATTTCATATTCATCTGTGCAAGTGTTATAGTGTGTTTTAAAGTTGTTTTTAAAGTTATATTGTGTTTTCCCGATTTGACTTGTTGGCTGATGATGGCACAAGTTTAGTGTCGAAACCTTGTGTGAACGATATGTGATTCATTCACGTTAATAAATGTTTTTGTATTGAATAGGAGGAACTGTCTTAATTTCAATTATTGGTATTTATCATGTAAACACGTCATATCACATCGTGAGCATTTTGCTCAATGCGCAACCACTCGCGTTACTTTCATCCTAGCGATCACTTGCGGGTTAACTGTTCATAGCTGTTATTTTCTTTCCTATTCAGATCAGACGATACTCATCAAATAAACATTTCTCCAAGCTTGCCAGTGCTTGGTGCACCTAGATTTCTATCTCCTTCTGTTCGCATATTCAAATGGCATGAGGATGAGAGGGGTGCAAAATTTTGCGTGGAATGAAGACTTGGCCACTAACAAAAAAAGACAGGGAAATAAAATTGTTTTAAGATGTCAGAAAGAAAATAAGAGTGAAAATTAAAAATAAACATGGATGGTTTAGACTTATTAAGAGGATGGAAGAATGAAGGATACCGAATTGGACGATATAGACCCTAATGGGAGGAGAGCAAGAGGGTTACCCAGACTAAGGTGGTTGAAAACGATCAAGAATAGTATAACTAGAAGAATTGGAACACAATTAAGGAGAAACCATGGTGGTTGAATAGAGGAAGATGGAAAAGTACCGTAAACATCCCGTCCCAGCAGGAGCTGGACGAGGGAAATCGATAATGAAGTTTGTGTGTGTGCCACCTAAAACTTTTCTAATCACTTTTCAATACAAATCATAATATACATTCAGTCACCGAGGATGACACGTACCGTAGTGTTAAAATGTAGAACATGTTTCGTCCCTCTTTTGGGACATATTCAACTACATATAACTTCAATGATAAAAATATTCTTCTTCTTCTTCTTCTTCTTCAAGTGCCATATCCGGTTGCCCAGACGTCGGCGATTACTCTGGAGAAAGTTTTTCTGTCTTCTGCTAGTCGAAAGAGTCTCTCAGTTGTCTTGATACCGGTCCACTGCTTGATGTTGTGTAACCATGTTATCTCTGGTCTGCCAACTCGCCGTTTGCCCTCTATTTTACCTTGGAGAATGAGTTTTATGAGGCCTTATTTGTTTCCTCTTAATATGTGGCCTAGATAAGCTGTTTTGCGAACTTTTATAGTTGTTATTAGTTCTTGCTTTGTCCTAGCTCTCCTTAGGACTTCGTTTGTTATCATATCTGTCCAGGGTATTCTAAGCATTCTTCTGTGTAACCACATTTCAAAGGCGGCAAGTCGTTTGATACTTGCGGCTTTTAAGGTCCATGTTTCTGCTCCATATAACAGTACTGACCAGATGTAGCACTTCATTAATCTCTGTCTGAGCTTCAGATTTAGATGATTATTACAGAACAAGGAACTCATCCTGCGAAATGCAGCTCTAGCGTTCTCAATTCTGCATCTGATTCCCTTATCTGGATCCATACTCTCTGTTATTATGCTGCCGAGGTACTTGCATTAAGATTGAAATTTGTCAAATAATCTATCTTAGGTGCACTAAATATATATGCATGAACGAAGATGCCATTGTAAAATACAACACTGTCACAAGACGCACATAAAATAATGAGAAATTCCCTAAAAGCTTAAATGTTCAGCTGATATCTGGAGAAAAACACAGGCGTTGCGATGCAAAGTGGCAAGAAACTCGCATCACCATGACGTAAGATCATTGAAATCGGAAGAATTCCATACTAAAAACTTCCGTGTACATGAAGTCCATGGTTTGTCTATGACAGGGACTACAAGACGAATGGACATAATTGCCTTTAAAGATAACGATAAGAAAGGCTTTGTTATCTACCTGACCACCTGATAAGAGCACCATGATTACCAACCTACTGAAGTCACCTTGAGAAGCTGAACATTTACGTGCCCACCATAACGTTCTACAAAAACAAATACCAGCTGAATGAAGTAGAGATTATCGGCCTCATAGTTTGTGCTCATGTCACAATGCCTGCATTGTTCATGGAATTCTGGAAGAAGTTCGAGGTGCCTATGAACAGCATTGAAAGCATAGTTACCACCACAATACGTAGTTCTGTACACATTGAGATCACATTTGTTCAGACCTCCATAATTAAAAAGCCATATTTGCTGCTACATTTCTATAAGATAAACATTTCTGTATCCTGATACGCTGAACTTCGTCCATTTTGGCAACCCATAATTGCGGGAAGTCATTCATTCTTTTAATAAATATCACTA
The DNA here is from genome assembly GCF_040414725.1 of Anabrus simplex. NCBI lineage: Eukaryota > Metazoa > Arthropoda > Insecta > Orthoptera > Tettigoniidae > Anabrus > Anabrus simplex. The sequence continues at coordinate 1,750,361,385 of NC_090265.1, forward strand.
AGAATGTTGATTTTCCACATTGTCTTGAACTATATTTATTTTGGTGAAGTGGGTTGTTACCAGCCCTGGTCGATAAATACATTTAAAATTGCAGCGGTGTGTTTTGCCTGTGAGTGAGTGCACTGGTGAAGTGCTTCTGCAATTGGAATTATTATTTTTGAACAGTGTGTTCTGCATGAACCGTACTTATTTTTATTATTATCTGAACTCTAAATTAGGAGCGTCTCTGAGGTAAACACAAAGCAATCTTGTGAGTTGGATTGACAGTTTTGATTGTTTAATTTGGTCCCTTCCCAAATTATCTGTCCCATATTTCAAATATGCACACCCAGCTGAAATCGCCAGTAGCCGCCACTGGTTGAAGCTCCTTGTATTTATAGACTACATCACTTCCCTGCCTACCATGGAATAGGTTTATTGACTGTATCCAGAGAAGTGCAAAGGAAATTTTGTACGATAAAACCAGAAAGGTGTTTTGCAGACAGACTGGTCTGGTGGTAAAATGAGGTGGTATTTTGGACCAAGTTGGATATGCAGTTTGGATAGCATGGCTGTGAGCTTGTTCTCAGGAAAATGGTGGGTTCGAACCCCACTCTCAGCAGCCCTGAGGATGGTTTTTTTGTGGTTTCCCATTCTCACACCAGGCCGTAATTAAGGCCACGGTTGCTTTCTTCCCAATCTCAGCCCTTTTCTACCCCATCATTGCTTTAAGACCTGTCTGTGTCAGTGGAACGTAAAACAAATAGCAACAAAAGGCAATCTTATGCTGAGTAAAATCATAGGGTGCCTTCAGTTAGCTTTGTTTGAGGACTGACACTGTTCCTGCCAGCTGTGCAGAAATCTGCCTTCCACTCAGGAAGGCTGAACCTGAGGGTGCCAGTGATATGTACAGATTGACCAGAACTTATCATACTCGTTATACACATATAGAAAGATGGATATATCTTTGAAATGTAAATTGTCATCAAAACACCTATTGTGATCTTGATAAGAAGTTCCCAAAACTGACCTGATCCAGGATCCGATATTTTCTGTTACCTCCTGTAGGTCTCTCTCTAGTCATCAGCCATGAAGCTGGCTGACAGCAGCTCTCCATTCTTCTCATTTCTCTGCTTTCCTTTGCAATTCGTGGTAGGAATCGCATCTCATGTCATCTAATATTTGCGTCATATAGGCTACTCTAATCTTGGTCGTCCTCCATAATTTTTTCTGCTCTATGGAACCCTCTGTTATTTTCTTCAATAACCCATCATGTCTAAGTACATGGCCTATTAGGTGATCCCTCTATCTTTTTGCGTCATGAAACATCTCTCTATCTCTTCATTCATGACCATTTCTCTCCGACTAATTTTCAGTAATCTCCTATAGCACCAAGTACAGTAGACTCCCTTCAGTTCGGCCACCAGAAAGTCCAACCGGCATTTGTCCTTGAATGATGAGGGGGGAGAAATGTGTCGCGTTGAGGGAAGAGCCCTTACCGAGCTCGATAGCTGCAGTCGCTTAAGTGCGGCCAGTATTCGGGAGATAGTGGGTTCGAACTCCACTGTCGGCAGCCCTGAAGATGTTTTTCCATGCTTTCCCATTTTCACACCAAGCAAATGCTTGGGCTGTACTTTAATTAAGGCCACGGACACTTCCTTCCCACTCCTAGCCCTTTACTGTCCCATCATCGCCATAAGACCTATCTGTGTCGGTGTGACGTAAAGCAACTTGCAAATAAATAATAAAATGAGGGAAGAGCGACATATCTAGAGCCCTGCACGGGTGCGGATATCCACGAATTTAGTGTCTTGGCAGATGCAACCGTATGGCAGTGCGGATAATTTTGCTGATCAATTTCTAGATAATGAAATTTATTGATTTTTCCACTCAGTGTTTTCTCTTGACAATGGTATGGGAGAATGAAGACATATAAAGAGCCTTGAGAACATAAAGTTGTAATGGTTCAAATCCCGTTACAAGGTGATATCTGTATTTTTATTATTATTATTATTATTTTATCTGTGATATTATTATTATTATTATGTCCATATTATTATTATTTTATCTGTGAGATTACTATTGTTGTATTATCATTCTTATTCAATTCTATTCTGCAATGCTTGTCGCTTGCGTGATTGTAGTTAAATGTGTGCATATATACGTGTGTGTAGATTAACACTAAATACATGTACAATAAAGAGTTGCTGTATGTCAGATGTGGATATGACATTGCTACATTGTGCAATACTGCTGGAGTAAATGCAGAGTCATCGCTACGTCATTGTTATGTCATCGTGCTCATTTAGCGGTGCGCTCACTGCTGGGAGAGACCTACTGGGTGCCCCGGGCTATTTCACCATTGTAGGTAATATCTGTCGCGAGGTGGGAGTAGATTATTGTTATTTCTGGAGATTACATAGGTGCGTCAACCTAACGTCTATAAAAGGTGGCTGCATATTGTAGCGTCAGTCATTATTCTACTGGAAGGAGAGGCACAGTTGGCCATTAAGTGAACGAAATGGAGTGGCCTCAGTCAGTCAACGGGAGTCATTAGTTAAACGGAAGGTGAAGAGAGAAGAAGTGGATGGTGAACAGTGATGGAGTCATAGAAGGATACACTTGTAAATAAGTCATACCATACAGACTTACAAAGAAATCATATGATGTGGAGAAGAAGCAGCCACATGAATACATCGCCAAATTAGGCGTGACACATCTACAGTAAACACCAGATCTAAGGAATACGTCGTAATTACACTCAAAGTGTTGAAGGTAGTCAAGTGAACCAGTGAGGGATATATCTCGTATAAATTGTTAAATGTCCGGTCAAGAAGAATTCAAATTCATGCCTAGTTTCTTTCAGTTGCAATGTCATCATTTCATATTCACATCTGTTTTATCGCAATGAGACTTACTATTTTTTATATACAATTTCAAGAATATATTTTTTTCTATCAAATTAATTCATATATTATTTCAATGACAGAATTAGCTAACCTCAAATTAAATGGGCAAACCGAACGCCAATCTCCTTTTCCCAGAACTTATATGGTATGTTGTCAAAAGTAAGCTTATTACCCCACACCTTAGAGATAGTCAAGATTCTCATTCTATTATTGATGCACTGAGTGGTAGCTGGCGCCCATCAAACAACGTATGTGTAAGTAAGCAGGTAAGAAGTAAGTGTGAGTACAAGGTTTGACGATTGTGTATTTTATTTAATGAATATTAAATTTTCAGATTATTCAATTTAAATTCAGATTTGTATGTTTCAAAAGATAGTCAGAGAGTCAGGAACAATTACAAAGTCGTAAATCTGACCTTCTGCCCTCAATTAGTGGAAGGAAGGAACAAAGGTCAGTACGTCGGTAGTTGTCGCAAGAGAAAATCCCTCATAAATCAGTGACTGTATGGGGTCTGGTGATAGGTATCAGGGCTATTGTATTATGGTACCAGATCTATTCATTTCAGTACCTTGGGCGTAATATCCTGTAGTTAAATATTTACAATATCTGTGGATAACAATTCGTGGATGCGGATCGAGGAAGAGTGGGTGCGGATAATATTTTGTATATCCGCGCAGGGCTCTACTTATATCAAACAGCAGTTGATGTAATGTTTATAAAGAAGTGGTGTGATTTTGCTTCTAAAAAAGGCAATTGATATAAAAAACAGAAAAAGGTTACCAATTTATTTTAATTTTTGAATTCTGCCAAGTTTGTGACATAGTACTATACTGTAATGAGAGTTCCTTTTGTTTATGACAGTCTGTGATGTTTATAAGAAGTGTTAGTGTACCTTTACAGATTAAATTCTGAGTTTTTGTAATATATTTTCCTGCATTTAATCTTCCACCACAACTGTTTATCTCTCATCGGGAATGAAACTTCAGTAGTGTATGGAGACACAGACATAATTTTGGGTGAGTACACTTGGTAAAAACACATTAACACTACTTGCCTTATACAGTTGGTTATTTATGTACTGTATTTCACTTAAGCTTTATTTATAGCATATTGTCAGTTAGTCCGGCCTAGGGTCCGGTCCCAAGGTGGCCGAACTAGAGAGAATCTACTGCAGTCTCTTTTTTTCCCTTTTACCTAATGTCAAAGTTTCACTTCTGTATAAAGCAATACATACGACTTCAACAGTTGTATCCTTACATTAAGACTTATGGTTTTGCTATAAACAGGTTCTTCGTATTAAAAGCAAAGCTTGAGCAATCCTACTCAATATCTCACAACTTTTTCCACCACTCGAGATTTTACTTTGTATGTAAATTCAGACACTTCCTGTAATGTTTTGTTTTATCTCTGTGTGTTTTATTTTTAGTCTACTGCATACTAATATCTTATACCAAAGTCTTTAAAGATAGCACAAACAGAGGTCATATAAAAGTATGATATAGATGTTGATTCCCATAGGGAATCTGAAATATTTGTCCTGAATGAGCAAATTTATAATACCAATATAAATGGTCCGTTATTGGACATTATAGATTTTCCAGCTAGCTCATTCTTGGTTGCCAGCGTTTCGCCCTCGTGTGCTAGGGTGGGCTCGTCAGTTGGTACCTAGCACACCTACCGATACGCTGGCTAGTGCATACCGTGGAGGCCACTACGTAGGCTAACTGGAGCCACCGGCAGTGCCAATGCACTAAGAGACTTTGTCTCATCACTAAAAATTGATGCCTGCTTGGCCATCAGATGATATAGATGTTGATTCCCATAGGGAATCTGAAATATTTGTCCTGAATGAGCAAATTTATAATACCAATATAAATGGTCCGTTATTGGACATTATAAATTTTCCAGCTAGCTCATTCTTGGTTGCCAGCGTTTCGCCCTCGTGTGCTAGGGTGGGCTCGTCAGTTGGTACCTAGCACACCTACCAATACGCTGGCTAGTGCATAGCGTGGAGGCCACTGCGTAGGCTAACTGGAGCCACCGGCAGTGCCAATGCACTAAGAGACTTTGTCTCATCACTAAAAATTGATGCCTGCTTGGCCATCAGATGATATAGATGTTGATTCCCATAGGGAATCTGAAATATTTGTCCTGAATGAGCAAATTTATAATACCAATATAAATGGTCCGTTATTGGACATTACCGTGGCCTCCACGGTATGCACTAGCCAGCGTATTGGTAGGTGTGCTAGGTACCAACTGACGAGCCCACCCTAGCACACGAGGGCGAAACGCTGCCAACCAAGAATGAGCTAGCTGGAAAATTTATAATGTCCAATAACGGACCATTTATATTGGTATTATAAATTTGCTCATTCAGGACAAATATTTCAGATTCCCTATGGGAATCAACATCTATATCATCTGATGGCCAAGCAGGCATCAATTTTTAGTGATGAGACAAAGTCTCTTAGTGCATTGGCACTGCCGGTGGCTCCAGTTAGCCTACGCAGTGGCCTCCACGGTATGCACTAGCCAGCGTATTGGTAGGTGTGCTAGGTACCAACTGACGAGCCCACCCTAGCACACGAGGGCGAAACGCTGGCAACCAAGAATGAGCTAGCTGGAAAATTTATAATGTCCAATAACGGACCATTTATATTGGTATCATATAAAAGTATATCAACCTCCTGTGCTCTGCCATGATGATCCTAATGTATATGATTAATAACCATCTATGCAGCATTATCATCTCATTGAGCCAGTGTGGCTGCAGGAAGACTCCCAAAACAACTGTTACAATCCACACCATCATCTTATAGTCTGAGAAATATGGGGAGAAGAAATGGAGAGCCGACATGGCTTTCAGTTCTTTGTGTACTGCACAAGTTGTTAATTTTTTATTTTTTCCTTTTAATATTTATTCACACTGTAAGTTTCCTAAGTTGCTGACTAACTTTACAAACATATGTATAAATCTGGATTAAATTGAAAAATCTGAATATCTGCATTTAAAATGGAAATTAACCTTCATTAAATAAAATACACACTCGTCGGACCTTGTACTCACACTTACTTGTTACCTGCTTACTTACACATACGTTATTTGAAGGGCGCCAGCTGCCACTCAGTGCAGCAATATTAGAATGAGACTCTTGACTATCTCTAGGGTGTGGGGTAATAAGCTTACTTTTGACAACATACCATATAAGTTCTGGGAAAAGGAGATTGGCGTTCGATTTCCCCATTAATTTTGAGGTTAAGATATTTTACTGTCACTGAAATAAAACTATGAATTCGTTTGATAGAACAATATATATTCTTTAAATAATATATCAAAAAATAGTGAGTCTTGTTGCGATAAAACAGATGAGAATATGAAATTATGACATTGCAACTGAAAGAAACTAGGCATGAATTTGAATTCTTCTTGACCGGACATTTAACAATTTATACGAAATATTTCCCTCACTGATTCACTTGACTGTACCTTCAACACTTTTAGTGTAATTACGATGTATTCCTTTGATCTGGTGTTTACTGTAGATGTGTCACGCCTAACTTGGTAATACATCCTTGTGACTGCTTCTTCTCCATATCATCTGACTTCTTGGTAAGTCAATATGGTATTACCTCTTGGCAGGTCCAGGGTTGCCCTCTCTGACCCATGGTAAGCCTTGCGTCCGTGTCTTCAACTAAGTGACCAACTAATTTTTGGCCTCACTCTCTCAATGACCAATAATTAGTGGCTCACTAAGTCTTCACCATCTCTCGTTCACACTCGTTGACTGACCGACTGAGGCCTCTTCATCTAGTAGACTACTTCACTGTACTGCTTCCATTTAACTAATGACTGACGCTACAATATGCATCCACCTTTTATAGACGTTGGTTGACACAGCTACGTAATCTCCAGAAATAACAATGACATACTCCCACCTACGCGACAGATATTACATACAGTGGTGAAATCCCCCGGGGCGGCTGAGTCTCTGAGCGCATTGCTAAATAAATACGATGACGTAGCCATGAAGTGGCGATGACTTGGCAGAATCGCCAGTGGTATAGCAATATAACAACGTCACTTCCACATCTGATACATCGAAACTCTCACTGTACAGGTATTTAATGATAATCTACATATACGTATATATGCATACATCTAAGTACAATCTTGCAAGCAACAGGCATTGCAAAATCGAATTAAATAAGACTGATAATTACAATAATGGTAACAATATCACAGATGACATAATAATAATAATAATAATAATAATAATAATACAGATAAAATCATACAATAATAAAAATACAGATATCATCTTGTAACGGGATTTGAACCGTTACAACACTTCATCCCAGAGGCTTTATGTATGATCGATATAGTTCCTGTATGGCAAAACAAGCATGACCACTGCTGTGCTGGGGTCACCAAATCATTCAGCATTCAGATGCATGTCTTGCTATTCCTGTTCATTCTTAGCATGGCCTCTAGAACCACAGACCTGCAAATACCTCGTCCTTGAACCCTGATGATCACAGACCCAGCATTATAGGGCCAAATGGAGGACAAGATTATTAAAGGATTGGAGTAACTCCAAGAAGAAAGAAAGTTAACAGTACCAGCAAAGTATTTGAACTAATATTAGCTGAATGGTGACCATTCTAAGTTCTGTAATTTTTGAAGTCCCAGTAAGAATTTTCCCTCTAACAATTTAGGGATCCCCGGTGAATTTTATAGTTCTAATCACCCGAGGACAAAACACTCAAAATATGTCGGAGATACCCATTCCCATTTCTTAGTAGCTGGTATCCCGACTCTCAGGACCACTTGGCCACTCAACTTGCCCATGATTAATGAATGGGTGTGTGACTACAGTTACCCACACCATTAAACGAAACCGGGCGAGTTGGCCATGCGGTTAGGGGCATGCAGCTGTAACCTCGCATCCGTGAGATAGTGGGTTCAAATCCCACTGTCGGCAGCCCTGAATATGGTTTTCCATGGTATCCCATTTTCACATCAGGTGCCAGGCACGGTCCCTTCCTTCCCATTCCTAGGCCTTTCTACAGAGAAGAAAGGATTTCCACCTTATCAATACTGTTTATTGTTAAAAATATTATCTTACAGTACCGGTTTCGACTTTATCTGGTCATCATCAGCTGAACATAGTTTGTACCTTTACATATATGTTAGGCAATAACTGACATTACTCTGTCTAAACGGAGATGCCGTGAGGAAACAACATATCTGGATGTGTCCAAATTGGGCATGCTAATGGATACGTGGGTATAAAACTGTCTTCTTTAAGACTTGGAATTTGACTATGCAATCTATTCTAATGCGTAAATCTAAGTTGTATGTACAAATACAATAAACACATTAAAACAACGTGTAAAAACACTTCATAGGTTTCAATATGCGTGTCTTGTATATATCTTCATTTGACTCCTGTGTTAGAGTTTTTATCCATAGTTGTGCATCAATTGATGCTTGTGATCGTAGGTAACGATGTAGGTCTCTTAAAATGTCCTCTATTATTTGCTTAAAAGTTGTCTTCATGTGTACGTATGACAAAACATTTTTGTTGTTAACAAGATCCGGTTATGTGGATAGAGGTAGGTATGTGCAGCTCTGCTGTAAGTGGAGTCTTGTTCTTTAAGTTAAAAGCAGTTGATGTGTTCCTGGTCATTCATGAATTTGTAATATTAGATTATGGTGGAGGCTCCTTCCTCATCTATACCTGTGTGCTGGTGTTATAGTTATCTGTGAAAGATAAAATAAAATGTAAATAATGAATTGTAAATTGAAAGAATGCCTGAGGGTGTGTGCTGATATGGATGTGTACTTACTATTGTTGTCATGGCTGGATTGCGTTCAATCTGAGAGCCTGCCGTATACTACTTCACATTCGCCTTGGACTTGTGTCTACTGTTGCGAGGGTAGTGAGCGGAGGGGTAGGGAGAGTTGCTGTTGTTGGGTTAGGGGTGGAGCTGGGCATGTTGTTTGATAGTTCTATGGCACGTGTTATGTTCTGTTTATTAATTATTTTAAGGTAGTTATTTTTGAGGACAGGGATGACTTTATTGAAGATGGTATTAGTTTTTTCTGTAATTTCATTTATATCAAAATTGGGATTAGTGTATTGATCTAAGGATATATAAAACTCTTCTGTTATATTGACCAGGCGGCCCTTGGGATTTATGTTTAGTATTTTCATGTCATTTTCGATATTCGTGAAACTGTGGTTATATTCTTTGGTGTGCTGGCCTGTTGCGAAAAAATGATTATGCTTTATAGCATTTAAATGTTCATTATATCGAATAGTAAAGTGTCTTCCGGTGTGTCCAATATAGCTGGTCTCACAATTGTTACACTTGATGCGGTATACTCCTGATTGGTTGTATTTGTTGTTGGTATTGATTGTCTTGACATTGTGTAAAATATTAGTACTCTTATATGTGGTTTTAAATGCTATTTTTAAGTTATATTTTTTGAAAACATTTGTTATGGGATATATGTGTGCGTTGTTGAAGGTAAATAGTATGTAATCTTTCTTAGGTTTGTCTGTTTTTGTCAATTTGGTTTTGGGTTGAGATTTGATTTTGTGAATAATTTTATTGACCATTTCTTTCTTGTATCCATTGTTTTTAGCTATGTTGTGTGTGTCTGTCTGTTTGGTCATCAGCCCAGAGGCAGGTTGGATCCTCAAATAGCACCACCAAAGGTTATGCGGTTATAAGGAAACCCCAAAAACCAATGGCAGCACCAAAATGAGGCATACTGGGCAAGATGAGTGAGGTAGTTTGCCATTGCTTTCCTCACTGGGTCAGAAAGTACTATTGCAGCACGACTGACCCTATGAGCAGCACCTTTCATAACACTCTGATACACTAGTCATGCTCTGAATGTCAGTACTCAGCACTACCCATACCCCAGCAACTTCCATATTATCAGCCATGGATGTTGACTGGGACTTCGGTGGAAGCTACACTTTACTCTGGCCTGTGCCAAGAGATGGATGCAATTAGTTGTAATTCATTGTTCAAATCTTCTTTTGATAACGGTATATTAAAGGTTCTATATATCATGTGTAATAAATCACGTGACCTATCTGTGTCAGTGTGACGTAAAGCAAATAGCTTTACATTGGTCTGTTTTCAGACCAACTTTACTGTACGGAAAGGAAAGCTAGATGGACTCAGAATATCGTACTCACAAGTTAGAAATACCATGCATGACAGTAGCGAGAATGATTGCTGGTACAAACAGGTAGGAACAGGATACTTGAAAAGTGATAAAGGCTGAGTTCGGAATAAAGTCGATGTATGAAACTGTACATATAAACTGGCTGTGGTGGTAAGGGTCTTGTGAGGCAAATGGAGGAAGATAGATTACCTAGGAGTATAATGGACTCTAACATGTAAGTAAGACGAGTATAGGACGACCAGGGAGATGACGGTTAGACTCCGATTTTAATCATACAGAGGTGTGGAACTAAACGAGGCCAGAGTATTATGAAGGCATTTAGTTAAATCATAGAGGCTTGGAGACTTAATGCTGGAAGGCATAACAGTCTGTAAATATTATGATGTATGGTTTTCTTTGTTAATTTTTGGGCATAGAGATCAACATTACAGTATTCTATGAATTTCATATCTGGTGATCATTTTATCTTGCCTGTGTGACCATTTATACTATACAATTTATCTATTCTCATTTCTGTGGTATCAATTACTTTTTTCAATTTTCCCTTTTGTGCCTCTTCATCTGTCTTCCTTTTACTGAGTATGAGGTGGCCACGCGGTTAGGGTCGTTTAGCTGTGAGCTTGCATTCGGGAGATGGTGGGTTCTAATTCCACCATCGGCAACTCTGTAGATTGTTTTCCGTGGATTCCCATTTTTACGCCAGGAAATGTACCTTATTTAAGGCCATGGCCGCTACCTACCCAATCCTAGGCCTTTCCCATCCTTATGTACCCCAAAATCTTGGCTCTGTTAGTGCAACGTTAAACCACTACCAAAAAAATATAAAAAATAGCTCCCTTTTGTACTTATCCTTGAGATGGAGCCTATTTCCTCTTATAACACTGACAACATGCATATTATTTGTAGATTTACATTTAGGTATTAGGTATAGGTATTAGTATTCATATGGTATTTTTAGAGGTTTTGTATCCAGTCAGACACCATTTTGAATTCAGTGAGATCAGACAATCCATACCAACATGAAGATTTTGAAAGGAATGGAGGCAAGTCTTGTATGTACATCAGTGGATTCCACGAAGTCTCTGAAGAGAACCATACATGAAATTCAGATTTTCACTGGGTGCAGTAAGTGTTAAACAGCATTATCCAAACACATACAAGGGTTTTGTTTTTAACATAAAGACCCTTGGCCAATATCTTTCAAAAGTCTGCTCATTCTTTTTCTACAGCCACATAGATTCCAGACATACATAATCTCTAGCAATAATAGCAGTGTGTGCGCGCATGCATCATACTGCGTTATAGAAACGATTATTACAAATTCAGCACTCTACCACATGTGAAATAACATGTTACCTAAGAGTTGAACAGCAATAAATGTGACATCAGCAAAGATTAATTTACTAGATCTGTGAAATGATGGTTAAGTTTATAAGTGGATAAGGTTATCGTAGGTTATGATCTTCATTCCCGTGTTGAAGTATAACTAAATAAGATAGAGTTTGAGGGATGTTCCACCACTCAAATTGTAAAATATATTAAATTTATTGGCCGAAGACTGGTTTCAACTCCCTTGGAGTCATCATCATGTGATGAACACCATAGGTTTGCGTCACTTGTAAATGGCGCCGCAGTGTGTGAAACAGTGTAGGTCTGTAATACATGTGCAAATATCCTTACCTGTGAGTAGTACCATAATGTGTGGAATACTGCGAGTCTACACTACTCTTGATTAGTACTGCAACATGACAAATACCATGTTTCTACATTCCTAGCGAGAAGTACCATTGTGAGGGGCTGCTGACTTGTATTTTGGACCCCTTCTGACTACAAGTATCATCGATTCAGTATCGTGCTAGAGAAGCAGTCCCTTGGTCAGTAATTCTATTGTTCTACGCCAGCTTCTGTACATGTGAGGCACTATGGGTCAGTTCCACTGATTGTTTTAAGTTCATAACCATTCATCCATTCATTCTTCGTCCTCACGTTTTTAATTGTGGTCAGTGGATGTTTTTGGGCTTTTAATCTGTCATTTCATTTCGTACCATTAGGGGGCCGATGACCTGGATGTTGGGCCCCTTTAAACAACAAGCATCATCATCAAACATATTCGTCTACTGATGTCATTCCACGTCATCTGTCCACTGACAGCTCAGAACATACCATGATTTCAACAGACCACAAACCTTCAAAGCACAATCAGTTATTTATTATTTATGTATCGCATGATGAATCTATGTACACACATGTATATAGCTCAGGGTAAATGTGCATAGTCACAAGTCCGTACAATACTGTAACTCTAGGTTTAGCATTTTGACCCAATCAACTGCTTCATCCGATGTGCGGTGAATGTCCATTAGTGTTCCTTTGAAAGCTCGAATTGGGCAGTCAGCAACAATATGGTGGATTGACTGAGAAGATGCACCACAACCACAATCTGCAGACCTAGTCCAACCCCATTTGCACAACAGATAACCACATCTGCCTTGTCCAGTTCTTATCCGATTGATGATTCTCCACTGTCTTGGAAGATCAAATCCTTGTACTCGTTTAGAAGGATTCTCAACCAGATGTTTGTTCACTACCTAAGACTGATCCCACTGGGCTTTCCATGAACTGTTAACATGAAAAGAGGTTCCTTCAAGATCCATTGCTGTACGCCAGAGTGGTTTCCTTGATTTCAGTCGTTGATGTTCAGTGTGCGTAATATCTTGATGGATGGGTAGTTGGGGGTTCTGCTGAATGTTCTTCCAAACCTGAAAGTACAACGAAAAGGAAAAACATTGAAAGTTTAATCCTCTAACATCATTCATTTCAAATAGGACATTTAAACTTATATCTCGGCATTAAATAGTGTTAGTAAACACTGGGAACTAACGAGATTTTTAGCCAAATCGTCCAGATATTTAGAACATTACTATGACTTGGACATCAGTAAATTATGATCAATGTCTAGTCCATCACAGCCATATTTTAATTTGTTAATTCTTTTTAATTATTGTTAACTAGTGGTAATATTTTTATTGGTGTAAAATAATTTTAATGATCAAATTCTTTATGTGAAAGTTCAATGTAAAGACGTCTATATTTTAATTTGTTAATTCTTTTTAATTATTGTTAACTAGTGGTAATATTTTATTGGTGTAAAATAATTTTAATGATCAAATTCTTTATGGGAAAGTTCAATGTAAAGACGCCTTCTTCTTCTTTTCCAGCCTGTTTCAGTCCACTGCTGGATATAGGCCTCTTCCATTTGCTTCCATCGTCTTCGGTCTTGAGCCACTTGAAACCAGCGTGTTCCAGCCAACAGCTTTATGTTGTCGAGCCATCTCTTCTGGGGTCTTCCAATGCCTCTCTTGTGTCCCCATGGTCTCCAGTGAACAATCCTAGAGGTCCAGCTGTTGTAGTCTTGTCGAACTATGTGTCCTACCCATTGCCATTTTAGTTTTGCTACTCTCTCTAGGATGTCTGTTACATTAGTTCTTCTCCTGATGTCCTCTGAACGGATCTTATCCCTAAGGCTGATCCCTACCTTCTGTCGCTCCATGGCTCGTTGTATTCGCTGAAGCTTGCGAGCACTTTCCTTCGTCAGAGTCATCGTTTCCAGACCGTAAGTAGTAACTGGCAGCACGCACGTATTATAAACCTTGGTCTTCAGGTTAATTGGAACATCTTTGTTGGTGAGGATGAATCTTAGTTTTTGGAATGCAGTCCAACTCATACCTATTCTGTGAGGAATTTCTGCACGTTGGTTGTCTTTTCCAAGTTTTATCTTGTGTCCAAGATAGATGTACTCATCGACAGCTTCTATATATTGGTTTCCCATTTTAAGTGGTCGACTCTCTGGGCTTAGTGTTTTCGTTTTATTAATGTTCATTTCCAAACCAATCTTAGCAGAAGCAGTTTTTAATTCTTGGATCATGCTTTCTAGCTCATCTAGATTTTCACTTATGAGCACAATGTCATCGGCAAAACGCAGGTGGTTCAAATATAACCCGTTGATTTTTATTCCTTTATTATCCCAATGAAGGGTTTTGAATACATTTTCCAAGGCAAGGGTAAACAGCTTTGGAGAGATTGTGTCACCTTGTCGAACTCCTTTGCCAACTGGGATTTTATTGGTGATGAGGTCTTCGTCCACTCTGACTACCATTGTTGCTTGATCATAAATGTTATGTAAAGACTTAACCTTCCAAAATTTGTTCAAATAAGGCTGAAGATGCTTGATATAACGAGCGAAACATGTCCCTGTTAGTGTTGTATTGTAGTAAAATGTCCTTCTAGAGACAGTAAACATTTATATGTATTGAATTAGGTGGAAAATAAAACAAGAATTGTAACAATTACATACCACTTAGTTGAGCAGCTTGTCTCCTTTCTCCCAAGTCTTCCCAGCCCAAACTTTGCAACATTTTTGTAACGCTACTCTTTTGTCGCAAGTCACCCAGAACAAATCAAGCTGCTTTTCTTTGGATTTCCTCCAGTTCTTCAATCGAGTAATCCTGGTGAGGATGCCATATACTGGAAGCATACTCTAGTTGGGGTCTTACCAGAGACTTATATGCCCTCTTCTTTACATCCTTACTACAACCCCTAAATACCCTCATAACCATGTGCAGAGATCTGTACCTTTTATTAACAATCATATTTATGTGATCACCCCAATGTAGATCTTTCATTATATTAACACCTAAGTACTTGCAATGATCCCCAAAAGGAACTTTCACCCCATCAACTGACAGGACTTTTTCTATTTGTGAAACTCACAACCTGATTTTTAACCCCGTTTATCATCATACCATTGCCTACTGTCCATCTCACAACATTATCAAGGTCATTTTGCAGTTGCTCACAATCATGTAACTTATTTTTTACTCTGTACAGAATAACATCATCTGCAAACAGCCTTATCTCTGATTCCACTTCTGTACACATATCATTGATATATATAAGAAAACATAATGGTCCAACAATACTGCCTTGAGGAATTCCCCTCTTACTAATTACAGGGTCAGATAAAGCTTTGCCTACTCTAATTCTCTGAGATGTATTTTCTAGAAATAGAGCAACCCATTCAGTCACCATTTTTTTCTAGTCCAATAACAATCATTTTTGCCAGTAGTCTCCCATGATCTGCCCTAACAAATGCCTTAGATAGGTCAGTTGCAATACAGTCCATTTGACCTCCTGAATCCAGAATATCTGCTATATCTTGCCGGAATCCTGCAAGTTGAGAGTCAGTGGAATAACCTTTCCTAAACCCAAACTGCCTTCTCGTGCGCGTAGAGGTGCGCGGCTGTGAGCTTGCATCCGGGAGATAGTAGGTTCGAGTCCCACTATCGGCAGCCCTGAAAATGGTTTTCCGTGGTTTCCCATTTCCACACCAGGCAAATGCTGGGGCTGTACCTTAATTAAGGCCACGGATGCTTCCTTCCAACTCCTAGGCCTTTCCTATCCCATCGTCGCCATAAGACCTTTCTGTGTCGGTGCGACGTGAAGCCCATAGCAAAAAAAAAAAAAAACTGCCTTCTGTCAAACCAGTTATTAATTTTGCAAACATGTCTAATATAATAAAAAAGAATGCTTTCCCAAAGCTTACATGCAACGCATGTCAAACTGACTGGCTTGTAATTTTCAGCTTTATATCCATCACCCTTTCCTTTACACACAGGGGCCACAAACCTACTACGCTGGCGTAGCAGGGGGAGAGGTGATACTCCCACATGGTGGATAGGGGGTCCTAACCGGCTTGCCGGCGGACTTGGGGGAAATAAAATACCTCTCACAGACCAATCACACAACCCCCTGTGGGTGGGGGACGCAGACGAAGAATAAACCCACGCTATCCCTTGCCTGTCGTAAGAAGTGACTAAAAGGGGCAACCAAGGGATTATTATATTACAGGGTGTCCGAGAAGTCCCCGTACCCCTAGTTTCATATTATTATTTTATTATATTATGGCATGGGCAATTGAGTTTGTATAATTGGGGAATTCAAAAGTTCTTTTATTGGTATTGGTATCCCTGCTGCTAGCGTTGTTGTCAGTCTCATTTCAGTTGTTAAGTCATGGCAGACGTGAGCAGACACAGCTACACTGTTGAGGAGCGATTAGTGGCGTGTGTGTGGGTGCACGAACGAGCACATATGGGGAAAACAATGACGGTGATAATGAGTGCATTTAGAGATCGCTTCGGCAAACCCCCATCTCGTAAAGCTACTCTGCTTGATTGGGAGAAACGTGCGTTTGCTTCAGACAGTGCCAAAGACAGACCGCGTAGTTGACGTAAGAATACGTGGGAAGAAACGTGTGCCGCCGTCGCTCAATTGAGCAGTCTCCATAGAAATCCATTCACAAAAGAGCAGCTGAACTTCAAGTACCGCAGTCAACAATGCATGACCACATTAAAAACGATATGAAAATGAAAGGATTTAGGCCGATGCATGTGAATGAATTATCAGACAATCACGTGGAGCAACGAGTTGCAGCCTGCCGTGCTTTGTTGGCACAATTCCCAACTGCCGTGTCTCGCTCAAGAGTGTTATTTTCTGATGGATGTGAGATATATCGCAGTTCACATAGGAGGAATGTGGTTTTCTGGTCTGAGGAAAATCCTCATTATGTGCAAGAGTTGGAAAGGAACCCCCCTCATGTTATGGTATGGGCCGGGATATCATCACGTCACTTGTGCGGACCGTATTTTTTTTAATGGGTATGTGAATGGAAAATCTTATTTGCATATGTTACAATCTTGGTTAATACCTCAGCTTCAAGACAAGCGAATCATGGCTCATGTGTGGTTACAGCAGAATGGGGCTCCAGCACATCTTGCTATTCAGGTGCGCGAGTTCCTTGATGAACAATTTCAAGGCCGCTGGATTGGCCGTGGCTCACCAACATCTCCAGCCCTGTTGAAATGGCCACCACGAAGCCCGGACCTTACCACGCCAGACAACTCATTATGGGGAATAATCAAGTCCCATGTGGCTCAGCGTCGGTACACGACTAATGAAGAATTGCGCCAAAGTGTGGAGGAAGCCTTTCGTTCCATAACTCCTGAGATGCTCCGCAAGATGTCAATGAGGACTTGGAGATGGATAGAACTCTGTGTAAGGCATGATGGTGCACATACAGATTATTATTATTATTATTATTATTATTATTATTATTATTATTATTATTATTATTATTATTATTATTATTATTATTATTAAAGCGTCTTTATTGTGGCAAAGTTAGGGCTCCCGGCCCTTTCTTACAGTTAACCACTTCATCCAGATTCCCTGGATTCATAGTCTTTATATGTAAGTGCTCCACTATAATATGAAAAGTATGAAATTTCTCGGACACCCTGTAGAACCATGAAACGCCTTGTGATTAGTACCACCACGCGGGGAACACCATGAGTCGCTTTTCCTTGCGCGTAGTACCACTATGTTAGGTACCAAATAGGTTTGTGATCAGTAGCAAACAAGAGCACGACGGCTTTTACAGTACGGTACCTGTGATTAGTTGCACTATATGAGCGACACCGTGGGATGACGGAACCCATGGTTCTGGCTTGCCTATGATTAGTACCCACTATATGACGAACACTACGGGATAGTACGAATCCCTGTGTTTAGTACACTTAGGTGATGAACACCATAGGTTTGCATTGCTTGTCAATGGCGCCGCAATGTGCGAAACACGGTAGGTTTGTAACATATGTGCGAATTTCATTACCTGTGAGTAGTACCATAATGTGTGGAATACCCTGAGTCTATGCTACTCTTGATTAGTACCACAACATGACAAATACCATGGTTCTACTTTTCTAGTGATAAGTACCATTATGAAGGGCCGATGATTTGGATTTTGGACTCCTTTCGACTACAAGCAACTTCTATTCAGCATCGTGCTATAGAAGCAGTCCCTTGGTCAGTAATACTATTGTTTTACGCCAGCTTCTTTTCATGTGAGGCAGTGTAGGTTGGTTCTACTGATCATTTTAAATTCACATCCATCTATCCATTCATTCTTCGTCCTCACGTTTTGAGTTATGGTCAGTGAAGGATTTTGGGTTTTTAATTTGTCATTTCATTTCATCTCATTTTATAACATTAGGGGCCTATGACCTCGATGTTAGGCCCCTTTAAACAACAAGCATCAATCATTATACACAGGGGCTACTAGAGCAACTCTCCATTCATTTGGTATAGCTCTTTCATGCAAACAATAATCAAATAAGTACTTCAGATATGGTACTATATCCCAACCCATTGCCTTTAGTATATCCCCAGAAATCTTATCATTTTCAGCTGCTTTTCTAGTTTTCAACTTTTGTCTCTTACTGTAAAAGTCATTGTTATCATAGGTAAATTTTAATACTATTTTAGTATTAGTCACCTCCTCTATCTGGACATTATCCTTGTAACCAACAATACATACTGCTGATTGAATACTTCTGCCTTTTGAAGATCTTTGCATACACACTCCCCTTGTACATAAATGATTCCTGGAATGTCCTTGGAACCTGTTTCTGCCTTAAAGTACCTATATATACACTTCCATTTTTCACTCAAATTTGTATGACCACCAATTATGCTTGCCATCATGTTATCCTTAACTGACTTCTTTGCTAGATTCAATTTCCTAGTAAGTTCCTTCAAATTTTACTTTCTTCCACAGCCATTTCTAACTCTATTTCTTTCCAACCTGCACCTCCTTCTTAATCTCTTTACTTCTCTTTTATAATACCATATAGTGGATCTTTACCATTCCTTACCACCTCAAAAGGTACAAACCTATTTTCACATTCCTCAACAATTGCTTTAAACCCATCCCAGAGTCTGTTTACATTTTTATGTACCGTTTTCCACCGGTCTTAGTTACTTTTTAAAAACTCCCTCATGCCTGTTTTATCAGCCATATGATACTGCCTAATAGTCCTAATTTTAATACCTTCCTTTCTTTCACATTTATTTTTAACTACGACAAAAACAGCTTTGTGATCACTAATACCATATATTACTTCGGTTTCTCTATAGAGCTCATCTGGTTTTACCAGCACCACCTCCAAAATATTTTTCCCTGTAGTTGGTTCCATCACTTTCTGAATCAGCTGCCCTTCCTATATTAACTTATTTGCTATTTGTTGTTCATGGTTCCTGTCATTCGCATTACCGTCCCAATTGACATGTGGTAAATTGAGATCACCTGCTACTATCACATTCCTTTCCATATTGTTTCCAACATAGTTGATTATCTTATCAAATAATTCTGAATCAGTGTCAGCACTACACTTTCCCGGTCTGTCCTTCGTGCCTTGTGATGTGCAATGAGCAGAGATAACCAAGTGGGTTGGCAGATTCTGCACCTTGTTGCGAGGAAATGGTTCTGAATGGTATTGCTGCTCACACTTTGTTGATGTCTAGCATAGAATTCGTGAGTGATCTGTTACACTGTGGCCCACCCACCAGATCCACCATGACCCCCGTCATTACTGTAACACCTCGTTGTCCATGGCAGTTAACCCTGACAGCAGAGGTTTTGCCCGAATCCACAAACTCATGGTACACTATTGATATATGCAATGTGGAAAGCTCACTGTCTGAACAACTTTGGAAATGGAACTACCTATACTTCTGGCACAGAAAATCTGGCTGCAATCAAGTGCTCTGAGATGTCATGTTTTACTCATCCTGTGCTCAACTGTTACTCATACACACACCCCCTGTGTGTGGTGGATGCAGAGAAAGAATACACCGACGGTATTTTCGCTGCCTGTCGTAAGAGGCGACTACCAAAGAGTTGGCCGTGTGGTTAGAGGCGCAAGGCTGTGAGCTTCCATCCGGGAGAGAGCGGGTTCAAATCCCACTGTTGGCAGCCCTGAAGATGGTTTTCCGTGGTTTCCCATTTTTACACCAGGCAAATGCTGGGGCTGTACCTAAATTAAGGCCAAAATGAAGCAATGCGCATTTGAATCTGAAACTGTATATATAGTTTAATCCATGTGTTTCATTCGTCAATTTTGAAGGCGATTAAGGGCCTAGAAACTTGTGGTGCACTCCTACACGAATCCCTTCAGTTAATTCTAAGCACCATCAGTTCCTTAAATTTTGTCCATGGTGACACTGAAGAAAAAGTTGAAAAAGGAAACTGTGCAGTTAACCCAGGACTGAAGAAGATTCAATCCGTAAGCAACTACATAAGGAATCAGGCAGTCTTTACCAGAAGAATGTTCCGAGCAGTCAGTGCCAGTGTACAAGTATTTCCCAGTTACGTCCATCAACATAGAACGATCATTTTCAGCTTATAAATTAATTATGTCCAACAAAAGAAAGTTATTGACCCCTGAGAACATTGAAAAACTGTTGATAACCTACTGACATGCATCATTTTTCAAGGAATGAAACATGTTTGTCAATTTAACACCGAGTTAAAATTAAATAATGTGTTTGGTAAATGTATTTTGTTTTATTTTTAGTGCATATTTGCAACATTTTTAGTGCATACGTGCATGCGTATTTTTGGAGGTTTTAGTGCATATGAATCCGGACCCTAGTCATTACATTTCATCTCATTTTGTACCATTAGGGGCCAATGATCTAGATTTTAGGCCCCTTTAAACAACAAGCATTATCATCTTCACATTACTCATACAGCCAGTACAAGGCTTGACGACACCACGGTCAAGTGCCAGGCCAAACTATTACATTCACCAGACTGACCACAGCATCATTTTGCCAAAATGGCAGCTATCTCCAATTCAATTGCTCCTCATTTCGTGTTTCTTATTCAGTTTCCCTTTATCAACTATTGTCCAACTTCAATAGTACCTATTACATTTGTCAGGTCTATACAGGGTGTATCGGAACTACTGTATACCGACAAAAAATCATGGATGCTTTTCGTGTAAAGAATGATGGTGCAATCAGATTGATGGAGAAAACTTTTCTTTTCAAGAAAATGACGTAACTTCTGGGTGCACTATTCAAATGAACTCTCCGTATTTTTACTATGCCAGAGCACAAGCTGCTGCCATGCTTCAGGAAAGAGAAGGGGAGGAAAGGGAATTGGGGTGTACAATGGAGACAAAGATAATTAAGGGCCTTATTTTTTGGTGAAATAAAACTGTTGATTTTGGTGTTAAAACTAACACTATTTCGGTAGGTATTTCGTGAAATAAATTGTCATACTGATTGATGTTCCTTGTGATATCTTCCTTATAGCATGCGGTAAATCTAACATTTTGTGATAAGGGGTTTTAAAGTGAACTCTTGTAATGTATTAAATTGTTATTAAATCTTAGAACAACTAAATATACAAAATGTTAAAGAAATAAATACCAGTATATAAATCACCGATACTTCAAAATGAAGTTAGGTGATCTGCCGTGTAATATGAATTTATACATAGCTTACATTTTTTTACATTTTGAATTACTTGTCTACAAAGTAAGCATGGTTTCAGTCCGGCCCCGCGGTGTAGGGGGCAACGCGTCTGCCTGTCACCCGGCGGCCCCAGGTTTGATTCCCGGCTGGATCAGGGGTTTTTAATTGTAAATGTTCAATATCCCTGGCCTGGGGACTGGGTGTTTGTGCCATCGTTAACGTTCCTTTCCTCACATTCAACACTTAACACTTCCGCCATTTACATAATATACGCAGGTTCATCACATGTGGTACAAGTCGATGCCCCGAACAAATAGCATTTTTTTTAAAGCATGGTTTTAAAATTATCAGGATGCAGAGTTGTGTGACAGTCAGAAAGTATCTTTGTGTAAGCAGAGAAGCCCCTTTTGTTGACCACATTAGATGTTGGAAAGCATAATGCTTGCAAACACTTGGATGCAAATTCACTGTGGTCTTCTATCAAACCTCCTAAAACTTCACTAACAATGTCTTCTTTCTTCTCCTGTACCAGATGTGCTTTCACTGCATTTTGAAAAGCCATATAACCCTGGAAGATGTTTGCGGGGGTGCTGCCCTACCAGGGATGAGTAGCTCAGATGGTTAAGGCGCAAGCTTTCTGAGCCCAAGTTGGCAGGTTAATCCCAGTGGTATTTTAAGGTGCTCAAATACGTCAGCCCCATGTCACTAGTTTTACTGGCATGTAAAAGAGCTCCTGTACGACAACATTTCGGCATCTCGGTGTCTCCAAAAACTGTAAAAGTAGTTAGTGGGACAAAAACAATAACATTATTCCTACTTAACCAGGTGATTTATTTACAATAGGCCTACTAATACTGTCGTATTTTACAAGAAAGACAATATTATTTATCTTTCCTTTTATAATCATTCGTGTCCTCATGCCAGGATTATCCAGTTTTTCTATAGGAATGCTGGCTTGCATGAATGCTTTTGTTGCGTCTATAACAAACTGCTCTCTATCACTTTTCAACTTCTTTGCGATGTGTCAAGTATTGCCGATTATTATTTGCTGTTTAGAATTATGTTAATTTGGCTTTATTCTTCTTCTTTTTGTGTGTTTCTGATTCTCTGCAGTGTTTTTCTCACGTGTGTTTCCGTTTCCACGTTTTATTTTTTATTTTATTCGTATCAGAAGCATTAATACTATAAATACATATATACTCTTACTGAATTATATACATTATATACAAAGTCACACTTATAAGAAAAAGTCTACTCTACTTTTGCCCAGAAATTGGCGACATCCAGTGCATTTTCTGTTGCCTGAAGTAGATCTTGTACTGTGCATGTTTTAGGGCACTTACTACACTGCAACAAATGAGACGTCATCTGGATTGCACTACACTCACACAATGATGACTCGATGTTAAAACCCCACTTCTGCAGGTTGCTTTTACATCTTGTCACGCCTGCCCATAATCTGTTCAGTGATCTCCAAGTACTCCATTTCCCCATGTGACCAGGTGGTAATTCTTCACTTGGTGTCAACCATTCTTAGGAGCGAGTGCAGCTTGCGCGCCACATATTAGTTCAGGATTGCTGAGTTGTCTCATTAAGAGCCTCTGTTGTTCTGAGGAAACTTTTCCTTGATTTGAGTCTTGGAGTAACTGGCCTCTATCCATACAGAGGGTGAGCTTCAGATGTTTCCGCCTTCTTCCTCTCGTTTTTTTGCTGCAACCTCTCGACGGATATCAGGAGGGGCAATACCAGCAAGACTATACAATTTGTTCAACGGAGTAGGTTTTAGACAGCCGGTAATGATGCGACAGGTATCGTTTAGAGCAACATCTACCTTCCTGGCATGACTCGACTTGAACCATACGTAATACACGTAATCCACGTAATACAAAAATTATAGTACTTGCACATTGGAATCTTTCTTGCAGCATCAAATACATAGAATGCCTCACTGTTGTATTCCTCAGCCCTCAAAAAAAAAAAACGTGTTGTGGCTTAAATTTTCAGCATTTTTATACTCAAATGCTGCACATGGGGTATATTTCGTGATTATTTGCACAATTCGTGCAATAAATTGAATTCTGCGGAATTTTGCAAGTTCATTTTGCTAAAATACGGTACTTTAAGTACCTACAAGGTTATATATGGCAAGAAAGATGTAAAATAAATTGTGCACATCACTATTATAAAAAATACAGCCCTTGAATCAATCAATACTGATCTGCATTTAGGGCAGTCGCCCAGGTGACAGATTCTCTATCTGTTGTTTTCCTAGCCTTTTCCTAAATGATTTCAAAGAAATTGGAAATTTATTGAACATGTCCCCTGGTAAGTTATTCCAATCCCTAACTCCCCTTCCTATAAATGAATATTTGCCCCAGTTTGTCCTCTTGAATTCCAACTTTATCTTCATATTGTGATCTTTCCTATTTTTATAAACGCCACTCAAACTTATTCGTCTACTAATGTCATTCCACGCCATCTCTCCGCTGACAGCTCGGAACATACCACTTATAATACTATAAATGGTATTATAAATTTACTCATTCGGGACAAATATTTCAGATTCCCCCTATGGGAATCAACATCTACATACCACTTAATCACAAAGTTTATACAGGGAGTAATTTTAAGATTAATTGAAGCTGATGATGCCCAATAAATAGTGGGCGAAACATGTACCCTTCAAATTTCTGGTGATTTCCGTGTGTATTTAACCACACTATAGTGGAATAAATTGTATTGAATAGGTGGTATTAAAATTACTCCTTGTATAAACTTTGTGATTAGCTATTTTTCAATACGGAATAATGACGAGAATAATGGTTTGTAACATACCACTTAGTCGAGCAGCTCTCCTTCTTTCTCTCAATTCTACCCAGCCCAAACTTTGCAACATTTTTGTAACGCTACTCTTTTGTCGGAAATCTCCCAGAACAAATCGAGCTGCTTTTCTTTGGATTTTTTCCAGTTCTTGAATCAGGTAATCCTGGTGAGGGTCCCATACAGTGGAACCATACTCTAGTTGGGGTCTTACCAGAGACTTATATGCCCTCTCCTTTACATCCTTACTACAACTTTTAAAGTAAATTTCATGGTAGGGCTCCGTATTGAGTTAAGACTTAACTTAAAAATGAGTACAATTTTATTGTTCCACCTTCTCAATACTTAAGATTATTTAGCGTTTGTTAAAATATTATAGGTACTAGTTTCGGTCCGGTTTTTTTTTTTTTTTTTTTTGACTATCATCAGCCTAATCGAGAATATAAACAAATACATAGTCTAAAAGAAAATGATGTGGATGAAAAGGGGGAATGGGATGGTAATGAAATGACATATAAAAGTAAAAATGTTATGCAAAGTTACAATAAATGTGGCCAGAACAAATTAAAACTAACAGAAGTATAAAAGTATTATGATGTTACTTAAAGTCATTTGATGACAAAGTCTTAATTTTTACAGGGACAGATAAAGCTTCACCTACTCTAATTCTCTGAGATCTATTTTCTAGAAATATAGCTACCATTCAGTCTTAGACTTTGTCATCAAGTGACTTTAAATGACATCATAATGCTTTTATACTTCTGTTAATTTTAATTTGTTCTGGCCACATTTATTGTAACTTTGCATAACGGTTTTACTCTTATATGTCATTTCATTACCATCCCATTCCCCCTTTTCATCCACATCATTTTATTTTAGACTATGTCTTTGTTTATATTCTCGATTAGGCTGATGATGGTCCAAAAAAAAAAAAACGGACTGAAACTAGTACCTATAATGTTTTAACAAACGCTAAATAATCTTAAGTATTGAAATGAAATGTCGTATGGCTTTTAGTGCCGGGATATCCCAGGACGGGTTCGGCTCGCCAGGTGCAGGTCTTTCTATTTGACGCCTGTAGGCGACCTGCGCGTCGTGATGAGGATGAAATGATTATGAAGACAACACATACACCCAGCCCCCGGGCCATTGGAATTAACCAATTAAGGTTAAAATCCCCGACCCGGCCGGGAATCGAACCCGGGACCCTCTGAACCGAAGGCCAGTACGCTGACCGTTCAGCCAACGAGTCGGACATCTTAAGTATTGAGAAGGTGGAACAATAAAATTGTACTCCTTACTACAACCCCTAAACACCCTCATAACCATGTACAGAGATCTGTACCCTTTATTTACAGTGCCATTTATGTGATTACCCCAATGAAGATCTTTCCTTATATTAACACCTAGATACTTACAATGATCCCCAAAAGGAACTTTCACCCCATCAACGAAATAATTAAAACTGAGAGGACTTTTCCTATTTGTGAAACTCACAACCTGACTTTTAATCCTGTTTATCAACATACCATTGCCTGCTGTCCGTCTCTCAACATTTTTGAGGTCACGTTGCAGTTGCTCACAATCTTGTAACTTATTTATTACTCTATAGAGAATAACATCATCTGCAAAAAGCCTTACCTCTGATTCCACTCCTTTACTCATATCATTGATATAAGAAAACATAAAGGTCCAATAATACTGCCTTGAGGAATTCCTCTCTTAATTTTTACAGGGACAGATAAAGCTTCACCTACTCTAATTCTCTGAGATCTATTTTCTAGAAATATAGCAACCCATTCAGTCACTCTTTTGTCTAGTCCAATTGCACTCATTTTAGCCAGTAGTCTCCCATGATCCACCCTATCAAATGCTTTAGACAGGTCAATCGCGATACAGTCCATTTGACCTCCAGAATCCAAGATATCTGCTATATCTTGCTGGAATCCTACAAGTTGAGCTTCAGTGTAATAACCTTTCCTAAAACCGAACTGTCTTCTATCGAACCAGTTATTAATTTCACAAACATGTCTAATATAATCAGAAAGAATGCCTTCCCAAAGCTTACATACAATGCATGTCAAACTTACTGGCCTGCAATTTTCATTCAGCTTTATGTCTATCATCCTTTCCTTTATACACAGGGGCTACTATAGCAACTCGCCATTCATCTGGTATAGCTCCTCCGACCAAACAATAATCAAATAAGTACTTCAGATATGGTACTATATCCCAACCCATTGACTTTAGTATATCCCCAGAAATCTTATGAATTCCAGCTGCTTTTCTACTTTTTAACTTTTGTATCTTATTGTAAATGTCATTGGTATCATATGTAAATTTTAATACTTCTTTAGCCTTACTCTCCTCCTCTATCTGGACATTATCCTTATAACCAACAATCTTTACATACTGCTGACTGAATACTTCTGCCTTTTGAAGATCCTCACATACACACTCCCCTTGTTCATTAATTATTCCTGAAATGTCCTTCTTGGAACCTGTTTCTGCCTTAAAATACCTATACATACCCTTCCATTTTTCACTAAAATTTGTATGACTGCCAATTATGCTTGCCATCATGTTATCCTTAGCTGCCTTCTTTGCTAGATTCAATTTTCTAGTAAGTTCCTTCAATTTCTCCTTACTTCCACAGCCATTTCTAACTATTTCTTTCCAGTCTGCACCTCCTTCTTAGTCTCTTTATTTCTCTATTATAATAAGGAGGGTCTTTACCATTCCTTACCTCCCTTAAAGGTACAAACCTGTTTTCGCATTCCTCAACAATTTCTTTAAACCCATCCCAGAGTCTGTTTACATTTTTATTTACCGTTTTCCACCGATCATAGTTACTTTTTAGAAACTGCCTCATGCCTGCTTTATTAGCCATATGGTACTGCCTAATAGTCCTACTTTTAAGATCTTCCTTTCTATCACATTTATTTTTAACTACGACAAAAACAGCTTCATTATCACTAATACCATCTATTACTTCAGTTTCTCTATAGAGCTCATCTGGTTTTATCAGCACCACATCCAGGATATTTTTCCTTCTGGTTGATTCCATCACATTCTGAATCAGCTGTCCTTCCCATATTAACTTATTTGCCATTGTTGGTCATGCTTCCTGTCGTTCGCATTTCCTTCCCAATTGACATCTGGTAAATTCAGATCTCCTGCTACAATCGCATTTCTTTCCTTGCCATTTCCTACATAGCTGATTATCTTAACAAATAATTCTGAATCCGTTTCAGTGCTACCCTTTTCCGGTCTGTACACTCCAAATATATCAAATTGCCTATTATCTTTAGAAATGAACCTTACACCTAGAATTTCATGTGTCTCATCTTTAACTTTTTCGTAGCTTACAAATTCTTCTTTCACCAGAATGAATACTCCACCTCCCACCATCTCTACGATACACACTCCAGTTCGGTGAGAACATTTCTGCATCCATTATATCATTTCTCAGCCATGATTCAACTCCTATTACAATATCTGGTAAATATATATCTATTAAATTACTCAATTCTATTCTATAATGCTCTGCGCGTGCACAAGTTACAACTTTGGTTTTAAGAGGTGATTTCCACCTTCCAATACTTTTTAATGGCTAATTTATAATTACTTCAAGTTAGCTTGTCATCTATTTTGGACTTAAGTTTAACGTCTAATTAGTACGTTTCATTCTGATTTGTGGGACATCTTCAGCTAAAAAGCGTGCTGTACAAAAACTCTCACACACAATAAAACATTAGATGATTTAAAATACAGTAGTTTAAAATAGGTTCAACACTGGTAAAATGTTTGGTGACATTTAAGAAAGTATGACATTCCAATTTATGAAGAATAATGCGCACTGCCGGTGGCTGCTAGTAGCCCACGCAGTGGCCTCCACGGTATGCACTAGTCGTGCGTCTTAGTGGTGTGCTATTACCAACTGATGAGCCCAACTTAGCACACTGGGGCAAAACGTTGGCAGCCTGGAATTAGTTAGCTGGAAAATTTATAATGTCCAAAAACAGACCACTTATACTGGTATTATGATAAATTTGTCAGTTTGAATCACGTGACCAGAAGTAACAATGTAACCTAATTTTCTCAAAAAGAAAAATTTTCTCCGCCAATCCGATTGCAAATTTTTTTTAGAAAGTTTACGCCCCCAGTGGAGCACTTTATTCAGTCATTTACATTAAAGTCTAATAGTATTAAACAGTCAGTTTTTCAGCTGCTTCTTCCGCTCCAAAACTTCTTCTTCCGCTCCCAAAACTTCTTCATCCTGTCGGACCTGGCTGCCCTTTGGTTGTCAGTAATGGTGTACTGCCTTCGTTCAAATGTTATGAGTTTGAATCATTAAGGTGTATTCCTTAGAATCCCCTTCTCTTCTCTGCCTTCAATTTGTAGTATTGATAAATTTAATTCTTCTAAATCATTCATGATCTCTGTGAACCAAGTGTTCTTTATTTTATTTTTCCAGAAGTAATTATATAACCGCTTCACTAGTCAGGTTTCTGGCAGTCTGAAGATGACAGGGAAAACCGGAGTACCCGGAGAAAAACCTGCCCCGCCTCCGCTTTGTGCAGCACAAATCTCACATGGAGTGACCGGGATTTGAACCACGGTATCCAGTGGTGAGAGGCCGACGCGCCATGGAGGCTCCAGTGTTTTAAATATTATGTTTTTAATAAGACTAAGGTTCTTCAGCAGCTGAAAATGACTCGCACATAGAGTCGAAACCAGTACTGCAATGTAAAAATAATTTTTAAGTACCTTATAATAAATAACTGTATTGATTAGGTGGAAAGTTCAAATCTTTATCCACAAACCTACTACGCTGGCGTAGCAGGGGGAGAGGTGATACTCCCACGTGGCGCATCCCAGGTGGCGGATAGCGGGGTCCTAACCGGCTTGCCGGCGGACTTGAGGGAAATGAAATACCTCTCGCGGACCAAACACACAACCCCCTGTGGGTGGGGACGCAGACGAAGAATACACCCACTGTATCCCCTGCCTGTCGTAAGAGGCGACTAAAAGGGGCGACCAAGGGATGATTGGATTAGAACCATGAAACTACTTGTGATTAGTACCACCACGCGGGGAACACCATGGGTCGCTGTTTTGCACATAGTACCACTATGTTTGGTACCAAATAGGTTTGTGATTAGTAGCAATCAGGAGCACCGTGCGGTCAGGTTTTTACGCTACCTGTGATTAGTAGCACTATATGAGCGACACCAGGGTTCTGGCTTGCCTATGATTAGTACTCACTATATAAGGAACACTATGGGATAGTACGAGTCATTGTGGTTAGTACACTTAGGTGATGAAAACCATAGGTTTGCGTTGCCTGTAAATGGCGCCGCTATGTGTGAAACACCATAGGTCTGTATTACCTTTGCGAATTTCATTACCTATGAGTAGTACCATTATGTGTGGAATACCGCGAGTCTACGATACTTTTGATTAGTACCGCTCCGTGTCAAATACCATGATTCTACTGTCCAAGCGATAAGTACCATTATGAGAGGCCGATGACCTATAATTTGGACCCCTTCAGCTTGCAAGTGTCCCTCGATTCAGTATTGAGCTATAGAAGAAGTCCCTTGGTCAGTATTACAATTGTTTTCCGTCAGTTTCTGAGACCGAGGCATTGCGGGTCGACTCCACTGATTGTTTTAACTTCATATTCATCCGTTCATTTTTCGTCCTCACGCTTTGAATTCTGGTCAGTGGAGGATTTGGTTTTTTATTTTGTCATTGCATTTCGTCTCATTTCGTACCATCAGGGTCCGATGACCTCGATGTTAGGCCCCTTAAAACAACAAGCATCATCAACATCAAATCTTCATACTTGTGATCATAGTTCGGTATATGATGGTGCAATGTGTAATTGTGTCTAATTGTATTCGACAACTTTAAGACGATGTCCAAAACGCACCGTAAGTTGTGGATGTACATTATTTTGAAGAGATGCAACATAGCACAGCCCGCTGTATTGTTTATTCAAAAGGAGTAAAATACGTCACCAGAAATATGTCTGGGATGATCCGGCGCTTAAAAACGCATAATATCAACGAAGGGGAATTGTCACAGAACACCTCCAGCCCGGTCTGAATCACAAGAAGTTACCCTGCCAACAACAATTACGAGGTATCCAGGTAGATCTACATCCTATCTACAGTTATAAACAAATTATAAGCCTCAAATAAGTCGTGAACAGTTTAAGGCTGTGAGCTTGCATCCGGGAGATAGTAGGTTCGAATCCCACTATCGGCAGCCCTGAAAATGGTTTTCCGTGGTTTCCCATTTTCACACCAGGCAAATGCTGGGGCTGTACCTTAATTAATTAATTAAGGCCGCTTCCTTCCAACTCCTAGGCCTTTCCTATCCCATCGTCGCCATAAGACCTATCTGTGTCGGCGCGACGTAAAGCCCCTAGCAAAAAAAAAAACAGTTTAAGGTACTGACATTCTGTTTTCACTTTAGTTAATGGTATTAAAGGGTTCATAGTTGAATATGCAGTACTTTACCAGGCTTTTGACAAACTTTATTGGCTCACACGTTTCCATACGATATTATATCACGCAATAACTGCGTATGGTATACTCTCAGCTTTACACTAGTAGTTACTGTGACATTCAGGGGCGGCCGTACCTTATGTGCTGAAGTGCTGCAGCACATTGCCTTTTTGAAAAAAAAAATACTTTAAAAATATTATCGACAATCGAATACAGTGCACTGAAAAAGTCATCAGCCGAAGAATAGGAAATTATTCAACTCCCTCACAACCAGGTAAGTAATCGTGTGCTCCACGCCGGGTGGCTGTGCTGGGCTGTGCGATCACAGCTCAGCGAGAATTTCTAAACTTTTAGCCAGAAACCAGGAACTCTGTCTTTTGCGCATGAGTGCCCAACTTTTCCGATAGGCTGTGGAAATAACAGTCAAAACCGCCAAGACATCAGTTCGCAGCGATTCTTCGTTCGACCACAAAGAGGCAGCACCAGGCAGCACTAGTCAGACTTGCATTACGACCGATATTAGAACGTGGCAGGTGGCACCGTCTTGACTCAGCGGTAGTATTAAAGAGGGGATCGCTAAAAGCAAACGGGAAAACAAAATACTGTAGAGCTGTTCCCGCCAGGTCTTTTAATACCAAAGAGGATATAATACTACCAACTTGCCTATTCCATAGTCACATTTGTAAATCGATGAACTATTAAATTGTACTTTTTATGTTGTCAAAATAAGGACATGATATTGTGATTTCCTTTAATTGAAAATGTCTAGATTATAAATATCATTATAAAAACATAACATGTAATTTTGAATTACGTCGTTGCTGGTTTAATTTCAATGATGTTGGTAACATTGGGAAGATCTGTTTTTGCGTGCTTACACCAAGTGTTTGAGTTCGTGAATATTTTGCCATTGCAGGTGTTATTGTATGTTTAATTATATAGTTTTGTAGCTTTTTTTTACGGGGAATGTGTATATATGTTGGGGTTCTATGCGTGTTTGTTTAGTGTGGAAAACTCAGTGGAGAGCCTCTTGAAAACCACATACCGGTATGTTTCTAAATACTTTTATTTTTTGGAGGGGGATGGGTTACAGCACACAACTGATTTTCTGCACCAGCCGCCACTGGTGACATTGCAGAGATCGCAGCACAGGAGAATCTGTCTCGAGATCTGCGACATCAGTCTCAAGAGTCTCGAGCGAGAGCGTTGCCCATTACTACTTGATACCATATACAGCATTGTTTTGGAACCTTGCAAAAAAAAGTTACCGCAACCATATCATGTCAAATTCTAACAAATACCCAGTAAAATGTACATTTAATAAGAGTCACTTGCGTTCTTCACAATATATATTTAAAAGATGTTTTAATGGAAGAGTCTAGCATTGACATTTTGGTGGAAAGAGTGTGGCGGCCTCTAGTATTAATATATGTGTATAAACTCATATATGTTTTATAAACTCCTTGAACTTTGTTTACATTTCGAAGACTTCTATATATTGATATTCTGTTCTTCTAATGTTGTCTATATTCTCTCTGATTATTATTCATGTTTTTACTTTCGTCCCCACGATAGTTGGAGTGTTAATTAAACACATTAATACACCATCCCTGTTCTATTATTCAAGTACATAATCATCATCGATAACTGCATTGGTGACCCCGACGTGATATTAAAATACGGCGCGGAACACATTTTGTGGTTAGTCAAGTGTGAAAATGACCGATGCCAGCAACGAAACAAATCCACCGCCAACAACAGTATAGAACGAAACGGGTATTGCTCGCATTTCAGTGAAGATTCCACCCATCTGGAAGAAAAACAAAGGTATGGTTTCTTCAAGTTGAAACACAGTTTACTATGTTGGGTATCACTAACGAAACCACGAAATTTAATCATGTTGCTGCGTCATTAGAAGCGGATATTGTAGAATTAATTTCCGACTTTTTATCTCGACCACTATCTACCACTCGGTTCACAGAGCTTAAAGCACGACTAATTCAGGAATTTGAAGAGTCAGAGAATAGGAAAGTGACGAAATTATTAACAAAATTAGAATTAGGTGATAAGAAGCCAACTCAACTCTTGCGTGAGATGCGAACTTTAGCCGGTACGCAAGTCAAGGACGATTTCTTGAAAACCATATTTATGCAGCGGCTTCCTGTTACCGAGCGTTCTATATTAGCTACGAGTCAAGATAATCTGGACACCATAGCCACTATGGCTGACAAAATTGTTGAAATTTCACAACCGGGATTAAATGTTTGTGCTCAAACCGCGCAGGCACCATCCACCATTGCAGTCGATAAAATAAATGATGTCCGATCGTATCTCAAGACTAGAAATGCAGATCGCTGAATTAACACTGAAAATCAATGAATTGAAAACGTTGTCACGTTCTTCAAGAAGTAGCTCACGATCATCTCGTTCCTCACCAAGAAGGTCACGAGACAGGTCCCGATCAGCCCACTCTTTTAATCCTAATGGAGCACTATGCTGGTATCACTTTAAATATCGCAGCAGGGCAAAGAAATGTCAAAGCCCATGCTCATATCAACCACCTTCCGCTCAGAATTCTAACATGCAGTGAAACTAAAACGCTCCACACTAGCGGCGGCAGGTGATCGGAGTCATTTTTCACGCCGCCTATTTCTCACAGACAGAAGTAGCGGAAGTCGTTTCCTGGTCGATACCGGAGCTGATATTTCTGTGATTCCGCCTTCGGATAGTGATCGCCCAAAAAAGACAGATCGTAAACTTTATGCAGCAAACGGCACTGGTATTAACATTTACGGAGAGCATCTACTAGTACTCAGTTTGGGTTTACGGCGCAATTTCACATGGAAATTCGTAATTGCAGATGTGCAATCACCGATTATTGGAGCCGACTTCATTCACCATTACAACCTTATCGTAGATCTAAAGAACAGGCGACTCATTGACCCATTAACATCAGCAGAGACACCTGGCACATTGATTAAAGTCTCGGGCATAGAAACAGTTTATCTAATGCCACCAGATCAAAAACATGCTGACATTCTAAAGAAATTTCCCAACTTGCTCCATGAAAACGTCCATTTCGACATCCCAGATACCTCTGTTTATCATACCATTGTCACAGAAGGACATCCTGTAGCAGCAAAGGCACGACGACTACCACCAGATAAACTCAAAGCAGCTAAAGCAGAGTTCCAACAAATGATCGATATGAAAATCCGCCAGCCATCAAAGAGCGCCTGGGCAAGTCCCCTCCACTTAGTTCCCAAGAAAGACGGATCCTGGAGACCTTGCGGAGACTACCGTGCTCTCAACAACATCACCAAGCCTGACAGGTATCCTATTCCTAACCTTCAAGATTTTAACAGCCAACTACATGGAAAACGAATATTTTCAAAAATAGATCTGATCAGAGCTTATCATCACATCCCTGTACATCCGGACGATGTACCTAAGACAGCAGTGATAACTCCATTTGGTTTGTTCGAATTTTTGCGCACCCCGTTTGGACTCCGTAATGCGGCTCAAACTTTTCAAAGATATATCGACAGTATACTCAGAGACCTCGATTTCGTGTACTGTTATATAGATGACATCCTAGTGGCATCACAAGATGAAGAAGAGCACAAGAAGCATCTTCAAATGCTTTTCGAACGACTCAGTAAGTTCAACATCAGAATCAATCTGAACAAGTGCATTTTCAGTTCAACAGAAGTACCTTTCCTGGAATATGTGATATCTGCAGAAGGAATCAGACCCCTACCAGAGCGAGTGCAAACCATTGTTGACTATCCGCTACCCACAACAGTAAAAGAACTGCGCCGGTTTCTTGGCCTCATTAACTTTTACCGAAGAGCACTGCCAAATTCAGCCAGTAAACAAGCAGAGCTTTTGAACCTACTCCATGGGACTAAGAAAAATGACAACAGAAAAATTAATTGGACAGAAAACCTTCGACAAGCCTTTAATGACCTAAAAAATTGCTTGGCCGATTCAGCACTTCTAGCTCATCCATCTTCAAATTTACCACTAATTTTAATGGTAGATGCCTCAGATTATGCTATTGGTGCATCCTTGCAACAAATCAAGGACAATAATCTGCAACCATTAGCATTCTTCTCCAAGAAACTGACAAATGCAGAGAGGAATTACTCAACCTACGACAGAGAACTCCTCGCTGCCTACTCAGCTGTGAAGCACTTTCAGTATATGCTTGAAGGACGTGATTTTCCGATTTACACCGACCACAAGCCACTCACCTTCATGTTCAAGCAACATTCAGACAAAGCTTCTCCACGTCAGATACGACACATTAGTTTCATCGGACAGTTCACCACAGACATACGTTACACTACTGGAAAGGAGAACATCGCAGCTGATGTTTGTTCACGAATTGCTTCAATCACTATACCTCCAACTGTTACCATGGAAGAAATAGCAGAAAGCCAACAATGTGACGAAGAACTTCCACACATTAAGAATACGTCACTTGCACTTCGAACAATAATGTTACCCAATGGTAAAGAACTCGTTTGCGACATGACTGAAGAAGATATGATTCGCCCATATGTACCTCAACAACTACGACAGGCAATTTTCAGCTCGCTACACAATCTAGCCCACCCTGGTATTCAAGCAACCATTAATTTAGTAAAAAAGCACTTCATTTGGCCATCACTAAAAAAGGACGTAAAGACCTGGACATCAGCATGTATTCCTTGCCAACGAAGTAAAGTCTGAAGACGGCAGCAAGATTCAGTCACATTAACGTGGACATAGTTGGACCCTTACCTCCATCACAAAGATATCGCTATTTACTAACAATTATTGATCGTTTCTTCCGATGACCAGAAGCAGTTCCATTAGCTGACATCACAGCAGAAGCAGTTTCATTCGCCATAGTCTCAACATGGATATCTCGTTTTGGCGTGCCTCATATCATAACTACTGACCGCGGAAGGCAGTTTGATTGTCAACTTTTCAAATGCCTTACAAGCACACTGGGCATCGTCCACATTAAAACGACAGCATATCATCCGGCAGCAAATGGAAAAATTGAACGCTGGCACCGTCAATTAAAATCTGCTTTGAAGGCACAGATGTCTGATGATTGGGTTTCGAAGCTTCCTTTGGTCTTGTTAGGACTTCGTTCCTACATAATTCCGCAAGTCAACACCTCGCCAGTGGAAATGACCTATGGCTCAACAATTAGGCTACCAGGAGCATTTCTCAATGAACATAAATTAGTAACTGACATACCAACCTTCGTTTTCAAATTGAAGGAACAGTTGAGGAACCTAAGATCAGTCCCAACAGAACATCACGACCGCAAAAAGATCTTTATACACCCACGGCTGATGACAAGCAATTTCGTTTTCGTTCGACATGATGCTGTCAGAACACCCCTTCAATCACCATATGACGGGCCATATCCAGTTCTATCTCGCAGTGACAAACACTTCGAGGTGGAGATGCCAACAGGGAAAAAAACTATTACCATTGACAGATTGAAACCTGCCTTCCTTCTGACAGACCAATCATCGGAAAACAAGGAAGACACATCTGGAGAAACCACTGTGGACATTCCGTCGAGTTCCATTCCAAAGACTGTCAACCTTCAGAAGAAGACAGGCAGCACTCAATCCAATACACCCGCACCACGGATCACCAAATCAGGTCGAAGGGTCACCTTCCCTCGAAAATACATGGACGCTGTCACTGCGGAGGGAGTGTGTGGCGGCCTCTATTATTAATATATGTGTATAAACTCATGTATGTTTTATAAACTCCTTGAACTTTGTTTATATTTCGAAGACTTCTATATATTGATGTTCTGTTCTTCTAATGTTATTCTCTCTGATTATTATTCATGTTTTTACTTTCGTCCCTACGATAGTTGGAGTGTTAATTAAACACATTAATACACCATCCCTGTTCTATTATTCAAGTACATAATCATCATCAATAACTACAAGAGCCTTGGTTCAAAAGGGAATAGACAACAACAGTGATGCTATAAGAATAAGAAACCACACTGTAAATAATAGCCTATATTAATAATGTAGACAAAATTTGTTGTATTCTGATGAAAATGAGTGCGTAATAACACAAACAATCAGAATACAGTAGCATGGAAACTAATATAAATTTAAATATCATCAAACAATTCATTAATACCAACTGAGGCATTTAATTTCCATTTTCAGACATTCCCTTCTCTCAGTATTCTGTTCCCTTCCTCGATCAACTCATTTGTTTTTTTCATTAGTTCTAATTTCTCAAATTCAATTTTCAGCTTCTTCTCTTGATATATTTTCCTATCATTGTGGATTGCTTCCAGGGTGGTTCTCCTCTTACGTCTTCTCCTCTGTGAA
This sequence comes from Anabrus simplex, assembly GCF_040414725.1. Lineage (NCBI taxonomy): Eukaryota > Metazoa > Arthropoda > Insecta > Orthoptera > Tettigoniidae > Anabrus > Anabrus simplex. Next base: position 1,750,398,568 of record NC_090265.1, read on the forward strand.
ATGCGTCTTTTTTCCCGTTCATCATCCGAAGATCCCGGCTGCACATAATCTGGAGTTCTCAGCATCTTCGTCTGATTCGCTGTCCCTTTAAATTCACTTTCTGCCTCGGATGATGCAGTGGATGTTGGAAAGATCACTAATTCCTGAAATTCTGCATAAATGGGATTTGATTAGTAATTTCGTACCAAAAAAGAAACTAATAATAATAATCACAGGGCCTATGTTGAATAATTCTACTTAATATGATGGGTAGGGTTATGTTGTATTGTGCCATATTAAACGTGTATTTGTGTGTTTCGAACATCCATTCTAAAATCATTTACCCACTTAGTTCAAAAATGACAATATTTATAGAACCCACCGTCAGTTAAATCCATCGCTACTTAATGTAATTTTCAATTACACTATTATAGTACAAAAAGCTATACTAAAGTCAATTTAATGTTTTCGCGCGTTTTCGATTCGATTGTCTTGTCTTGATGGGATAATATAATGGGCTTCGCTTGGGAGCGGTATACCCAGCCCGTTGCCTACGTTATAATACAAAGCCTGGAAATAGAGCCCATAAAACGCTATGGAAGTGTTTACACTGAAGTTCAATGCCGGGCCGCTAGGATCGCTATCTTGCCCCCTGTCTACCAGGCTCGCGCCTTTAAACGTGTTCATTAACTGAGTTGGTTGTGAATGTATTATGTATTCGTCTGATGTTGAGCATTCGCAGTTCCAGTCATGGTTTATTCACGAGAAATTAAAGGTAGTGGAATTTCGTTTCACAAGTTTCCAGTGAATGTTCAATGTTCGAAACATTATACAGAGGAAGTATTACGCATGAGATACGACTTCAAGCTGATCGAAGTAGGCCTCTGTTCCTAAGTTTTGATCCGAGTTACGTCATAAGAATCTGGCGATCCCAAAATTTGTCACTGGATTTTTTTTAAACTATACTACCGTGACCGGCAATCATTTGAGAGGCATCTTCAAACTCAGAAATCGTAAATTAGGAAACCAACGAGGAAAATAATTTGCCCAACAAATTTCACGAAAATGAATGTAGTAAGAGCTAAAAATATTGTATTTTACCCTGAAACAATCTCTGGTTTGTAAAGTATGGAGGTGGTATTGTCCCGAGAGCATAACATATAGATTAAAATAAGCCATTTGTTTTATGGAGCATTTTATTAAATTGTTCAATTCGCATAACGTCTGCAACACCTCACATGGGACATATTCAGGAACGAGAACAAACGAGCATCTTTTAACCGGGCGAGTTGGTCGTACGGTTAGGGGTGCACGGCTGTGAGCTTGCATCCGGGAGATAGTGGGTTCGAATCCCACTGTCGGCAGCCCTGAAGGTGGTTTTCCGAGGTTTCCCATTTTGACACCAGGAAAATGCTGGGGCTGTACCTTAATTAAGGCCACGGCCGCTTCCTTCCAACTGCTAGGCCTTTCCTATCCCATCGTCGCCACAATACCTATCTGTGTTGGTGCGATGTAAAGTCACTAGCAAAAAAAAAAAGCATCTTTTAGTACTGAAGATTGAACTCCTCAGTTGGTTAATTAATGATTTCCTGTCATATATTAAGAAACTTAAAATGCATTCAGAGAAAGTAAAAAAGAATCATGAGAGAAATGTATCAGGCATAGATCTTGACTACCCAGTCCACTGTGGCCTGCGTAAAATACCTCATAAGTATACATTTGCATTATGCATTGATGAGGAACCTAACGAAATATGATATCGATCTCTTCTTCAGCTACCTAAGACGCCAAGCGGAATACAATGACATGGTTCGTATGGCAAAAGAAAAAACAGACTGTAAAGGCTGTTTAGAACATATCTGTTCTCCAGCTACTCAAAGTCCAACATTGTGTCTTATTCGTTTTCAAGATCAAGGAGCCCTCAGATACCGAAAATCGTCTGTGGCACTTCTGCAGTGAACGACGGAATTTGTCACTTCCGCTACGCAGTACTTGTCCCGAAGAGAGTTACTAAAAGGTGTACGTTTATTTTTTTCGAAAGACATGTTCAACAGTGAAATTAAGTGTGGAAAGTGTAAAGGCGACAAACCACCTCTTTCTCTACTATGAAACTTTCCGAGACCTCTGTTAGACAACATTGCTTTGAGCCACTCAAGTAGAAGAGAGAAAGTTTTGAAACTTGATAAGAAGCCCCTCAGACGGAAAGTTTTGAAACTTCAATGACATATCCAAGCCAATGCAGCACTGCTCTATAAATAAAGTACTGTCAATACTCGAAAAACATTCAGTTCTTTTTATTTAGGATATACTTTACTTATTGACATATACGGCCAAGCGAATACAAGGGAGCAAGACCGCGATCCTATCGGCTGAATGGTGAACTAGGAAGCAACCCGTTTCCACGAGTGCATTTCAAGACCTTGTATTATAGCGTAGGCAACGACCCAGCCACACATCCTATAATTATCGATACGATGTTTTGTTCCTATAGCCTGATCAAGGTAGCCAACGCCATCAAATACTCTCTTTTAAACGAACTTCTTTGGTGGTTATCAACTACGGTGGGCAAGCTACATAACACGAAATACAGTAGAGACTGTACTGTTCTCTACTGAGTCTCTACTGTATTTGATAACACCACAACACCATAACAGATGGACTAAAATTTTATCTGAAAGAAAACTGAATATCTGGAGAGAAATTACGTACGACGAAGTGAACAATAGGGGAAACAATAAAGCGTTCAACATTGGGGTGGATTTTGAAAAATGTGGAGAAAATCTAGTCACCAGGAATGTGGCCTAATTGTGTTGGGATAAGGCATTTTCGTTCCTTGAGGCAAAGACAGGGTGGAGTACCCCTCGGAAGCGAAAAAATTACTAAATCAAAAGAAACTTTACTGTTGCCTTGGAACATTTAAGGTTTACGAAATGTTATGAGAGTGATCCCAGATAATGCGCTACAGGGGGACATAGTGGAACTAACAGAAACATTCATACTAGACATGGCACAGCTCTTGGGGCACAAAAAATTTGACCGAGTGGAGGCGTATCTTGCCTAACTAAGCCATGGCTTAGACCCATACAAGTTGTACATAAAACCAAAGAGTAATTCTCTGCCGGTGCCTACGAGATATCTCGTAGGCAACATCTCTGCGCATACTTCCCTCCAGAATTGTCGTCACTTGACATAATAGTCTCTAAGCGACGCCTAATATAAGGTCGAAAACGAGCCCACAATTCTTGCAGGAGACCTTAACTGTGGAACAGATATGAAAAGTAACAAAACACAGGCAGAAACATCATTTTAGACCAAGAAGGTCAGGTCTGCTACTACTTAACGATAATCGACTCCCAAAGGACCTATGCCACAATGGGACAAGTGCAATTGACCTAGTTTTTCCAAACAATGAGGTCAGAATCCTTAGTCATCGTATTCTAAAATCATCTATGTTAAAGAGCATCAGGAAGCACCTGCCGGTCTTAAATTCTCTGACAACTACCGGAAAACTATTCAACCCCAGCAGAGCGATCAAGTCAGAATGAAAAGAACGTAGAAACACTCAAGCAAGAGGCGCGCACCGCAAACCAACAGGTCCTCCGGGAACTAAGTAATGGACAACTTGAAAATTCAACCCGGATTATAGTTAAAGTCAGATACCGGTTCTCGAGAACTATAGATTACTGAGGAGGTATTGTTTAATGTAATCGTTTCATAATTTGTGATACATGCAGTATACAAAAATGAGAAAGAATAACCTGAAGTGATTGATGAAATTTTGTTCATAAATGGAAATTCCAATGAATATTAATATAAAATGCAAAATACAGATGAATAGAAATTGAAAAGAGAAAGAATAACCTGATATGAATTTTGGAATTGTGTTGATAGATGGGACTTTAAAAGAAAAAACAGAAACATCAATGAATATTAATATAAGACGCAAACAAAACCTCAATCAATCTCCATATTGTATTTTCAGACTATTGAGAAAAAAAGAAAAATAATTTTAGTACTGTCTTTTCAGACTATTACCAATAAGGCAAAAATAGGGCACATGCAGGGTAATAGAACTACTACGACAAAGTAGTTCCATACTATACCTTAAATCTACGTATTTAATGGCTCTAGTCTACAACGGAGTTATCTTGTCTAGATTACCTTAGGCACAATTCAGTTCCTGGCTGACATGTATCACATCATTTCCTTCCCTCAGTTTCCTACTCCACATTCCCCTAGTAGTGTTAAATAATTTTGCGATCCTGCCCGGGGACATCCGTTCTCTTTTCAGTAACTTTATAATTGTACATAGCTGTTTTTCGTTATCAATTTTCTTTACATCCTCCTCGTCTATAAATTTCTCTCGTATTTGCTTTATCTCTGAACAATCTTTTATAAGGTGTACCCATCCCATTTCTTCAGAACATAGTAAACATTTATTTTCATCTCTGCGTTGTCTATATGCTTTAATTTTTTGTATCCCATTTAGCCACCATGTTATACCCCTCATTCCCCTATTTGTTATAATCTCTACATTTATCCTCATTCTCTCACTTGCATTACAAAATTCTTCTGATGACCCCTTACTTCTACATTGTGGAGCAATACGTTGCTTTCCAATATCCTTAACTCTTAGGACTATTTTTTACATATTCTCATCTTCCCTATACAGTCTCTTTTCCAGTAATATCCCCCAAAAAGTTCCTTACTTACTCCACTCAGTATCCTTGGTTCTGATGTTTCATTTGGTGCTGGTAGTCTATCTGTATTACTTCGGCACCTTTTCCCAGCTTCATTCTCAACCAAAACTTGATTATCTTTATAATAATATCCGCTTACAGACTTACATCGTTGCACATCATTCTCACTCCACATTTAGCGGTACAACTGGGTAGTCCCATAATTATTTTTCCGAATCTACTCGTAATTGTATCAAGTGAATCAACCCTCCCTTCAGCTCCACCAGATTTCCGCTCCGTACAACACTCTAGATTTAACTAATGCATTAAAAACTTCTTTATACAATCTGTACTCTGTGTTGGGCATCTTTTTATCCAATATGTTAATGGCTGACAGTGCACTCATACCCTTCAGTGTATCCCTTTTTATTTGCTCGGCCTATTTTCTATTTCCACTTAATATCAAACCCAAATATTCTATTTTCTTGACAACTTCTAATCTTGTCTCGCCCATCCACCATTATTCATTCTTTGACAATTTATCCTTTTTTTACACTCCATCATCTTGGTTTTCTGTGCATTAATTTTTAAATTCCGCTCTTTACAGTAATTTACCACAAAATTTCTACTACCCTGCATACTATTGGGTGTCAATGTGAGCAGAAGGATGTCATCAGAAAAAATCAGACCCGGGATATCCTGGTTCTCAAGACTTGGGTAGACCGCTGCCTCGAAACCTTTCGATTGAAATATATCATTTATAAACAATAAGAACAGTACAGGTGAACCCTACTTTAGAGAATATTTCCCCAATTACTACTCCCTCCTTAATTTTAATTGAGCACTTCACTTCTGCATATACGTTCTAACCGCTTTTATCATCTTATGAGACACCCTTATCCTTCTCATCTTATCTACGACCCCGCCCCCCCCCCTTTGTACACGGGATCAAATGCTTTCTCCAAGTCAATAGCAGCAATGTACAATTTTCCACCTTTATATGTACATACGTATCCATTATGTTTTTCTCTACAAAATAGTATCAGTTGTCCTCAATCTCTAAAGCCTGCCTGAAATCTTTCCATAATCGATTTCCCCCACCCATTTCATAATCCTTTTTGCCAACACACCTGTGTATATTTTACTTAATGTATCCAACAACGTTATGCCCCTATAATTATTCGGGTTAGATTTCTCTCCTTTCTTCTTGTAGATTGGACAGATCACTCCCTCTTGCCAAGATTTGGGAACCCCCCTTCCAATATTCTGTTAAATAATTTAACAGTACTTTCTAGGATATCCTTATTCTTCGCAACCTGCTTCCAAAATTCGTTAGTTATACCCGAAATCGCTCCTAATTTACTTTTCTTGGCTTTCCCTAAGACCTCTCTTACTTCTTCTATCGATATTTCCTTATCTAATGCAGGCACAGTATACCTCATCCCTACCGATATTCCGTTTTCTTCTATTTTCAGTCTCCACCCATCTTCAACACCTAAAAATTTCTTATAGTGCTCCACCCTGATAACCTGCCGAGGAAGTTTCTGCATTCCGCAGATCCTCTCAATGGTGCTCCATACTTTTCTACTTTCATTCCATTTTGAATTACTGTTCATTTCAACAACACTCTGCCTCCGCCATTCGGACTTAGTTGCATACAGTATTTCTCTATATTATTTTCTCAAGTTACAAAATTCAATCCTATAATTTTCTTCCCCGTTCTCTCTAGACGCCTTCAATGCTTTCAGTACTTCATAATTTTTATGCCTGCATTCATTATTGTTCCAGCCCTTTCCTATTAAGTTCTTCCTCTGCTTTACCCTCATCTTCTCCCCTGCCGTCTTTACAGTGTTTTCTGTTAGTTTTACTGCTGCACTCGTTAGGTCTATTCCAACTTCCACTATCTGACCAATTTCTCCCTCATAATAGTTCATAAATTATTTCTTACCGGGCGAGTTGGCCGTGCGATTAGAGGCGTGCGGCTGTGAGCTTGCATCCGGGAGATAGTGGCTTCGAATCTCATTGTCGGCAGCCCTGAAGATGGTTTTCCATGGTTTCCTATTTTCACACCAGGCAAGTGCTGGGGCTGTACCTTAATTAAGGCCACGGCCGCATCCTTCGAACTCCTCGGACTTTCCTACCCCATCGTCGCCATAAGACCTATCTGTGTCGGTGCGACGTGAAGCCACTAGCAGAAAACTCTTCCTTTAGCTCCTCTCTCCACCTGTATTTAGGAAATAATGTTTCTTTGAATTTTATCGTGTTGCTTGTTAATGACTTGCCCTCTCTACCATTTACGCTGACAATAATTGGTAGTCCCCATTCCTTAACCTTCATGCTTTTGATCATAGGCAACGCATTTCTAGGACATAGCGCCAAATCTACGATAATACACCCTGTCTCCGTTATGTATGTCAGATTCACTAATTCGTCGCCATCCACCATCCATTCAAAATATAGTTCTACCGTACCACACAGCTCTAACAGCACATCCTAGAGAACAAAGTCTGGCAATACGATTCGTGACGTCACGCGCATGGGCCCTGGGCGAACTCTCGCAGCGCGAGTGGATAGTAGATGAAGCTAATTCCTTACGATGATTGAAAAATATGCTGGTTAAACTACATTCTACGAATATTCTTTCTCATAGGCGCGCATATCGGAAGCGAAATTAGTAATATACCGTAATAATTAGGAAGAACAATTAAAAAAGCAAAAAATAATGGAATTCAGTTTTTTAAAGAGTCATAATACTGAACAACTTTAATAATATGCCTATGTGACACTTCCTTTCGTATATTGAGGAGTCAAAATGATCAGTTCCTTTTACCAAACTGAACTTGCTGATGAAAGATAAACGATCAAAAACAACATTTTTAAGTACAGCAAAATTTATTAAATAAAAATAATAACATATAAACTACCTTAATTACAGTATTTTAGTAGCAGTCCAGGAACATACAAGCTGCAATGCTCAGAGTTGTCGGACATGAAAACAGGCGAACATGTTTTTACCATAGAAGCCTAACATAAATTAAGGGGGTGAAGAGCTCACAAAATTCGGCTGCTATGCAAAGAGAATGATAACAGTAATGGCAACAATAGTTTGTTCATCAAGTCATCAAAATATATTTGCATTCCCTAGTGTATATAAATATACTATTATTATTTTGGACCCTGATTCAAATAACCAGAACATCGGAAAGATGGATTACTGTAGTCACGTCCTAGTTCGTGAACAATGCATAACGGCTGAGTGGCCTAGTAAGTGGTCCTGAGAGTCGGGATACCAGTTGCTATGGAATGGGAGTGGGCATCTCGGACATATTCTGAGTCGTGGCCCTCCTTGTGCTCAGGCGGCTAGGACTATACAATTCACCGGTGGTCCATAACCCGTTAGAGGAGAGATCCTCACTTGGACTATGTGCAAGTAGGGTAGAATCCTGCTTCATGAATTTACCGAGCTCAGAACACTATAAGCAAGCCTCGGACCTATGGGAGTATCGGAGTCCCACTCCCATTTGACAGGCGAGGGACTCCTTGGAAACAACTTGGCGAACGAAATGGAATTCGATGGGGAGCTATAAATATTAATGGGGCTTATGGAAGAAAGAAAGTAGAACTGGCTGAGTCAGCAAAGAGGATGCATTTGGATGTGCTAGGAGTAAGTGATATTAGGGTAAGGGGAGATAACGAGGAAGATATAGGATATTATAAAGTGTACTTGACGGGTGTTAGAAAGGGAAGGGCAGAGTCTGGGGTAGGGATCCTTATCAGGAATACCATTGCACGCAACATAGTTTCTGTTAGGCACGTAAATGAGCGAATGATGTGGATAGATTTGTCAGTGGGAGGAATTAGGACAAGAATTGTGTCCGTGTATTCACCATGTGAGGGTGCAGATGAGGATGAAGTTGACAAGTTTTATGAAGCATTGAGTGACATCGTGGTCAGGGTCAACAGCAAGGATAGAATAGTGCTAATGGACGATTTCAATGCGAGAGTTGGGAATAGAAGTGAAGGATATGAAAGGGTGATTGGTAAATATGGGGAAGATATGGAAGCTAATGGGAATGGGAAGCGTTTGCTGGACTTCTGTGCTAGTATGGGTTTAGCTGTTACGAATGCATTCTTCAAGAATAAGGCTATTCACCGCTACACATGGGAGGCTAGGGGTACCAGATCCATAATAGACTATATCTTAACAGACTTTGAATTCAGGAAATCTGTTAGGAATGTACGAGTTTTTCACGGATTTTTCGATGATACAGACCACTATCTGATCTGTAGTGAACTAAGTATCTCTAGGCCTAGGGTAGAGAAAGTGAAATCTGTCTGCAAACGAATAAGGGTAGAAAATCTCCAGGACGAGGAAATTAGACAGAAGTGCATGGATATGATTAGTGAGAAGTTTCAAACAGACAGTAAGCAGGTTCAGGATATAGAAAGTGAATGGGTGGCATACAGGGATGCTGTAGTAGAAACAAGAACGAATGCCTAGGAACAACTGTGTGTAAAGATGGGAAAAGGCGAACATCTTGGTGGAATGATGAAGTGAGAGCAGCTTGTAAACGTAAAAAGAAGGCTTATCAGAAATGGCTCCAAACAAGGGCCGAGGCAGACAGGGATTTGTACGTAGATGAAAGAAACAAAGCGAAACAAATAGTTGTAGAATCCAAAAAGAAGTCGCGGGAAGATTTTGGTAACAACCTGGAAAGGCTAGGTCAAGCAGCAGGGAAACCTCTCTGGACAGTAATAAAGAAACTTAGGAAGGGAGGGAAAAAGGAAATGAACAATGTTTTGAGTAATTCAGGTAAACTTATAATAGATCCCAGGGAATCACTGGAGAGGTGAAGGGAATATTTTGAACATCTTCTCAATGTAAAAGGAAATCATACTTGTGGTGTTGCGAACAGCCAAGCTCATGAGGAGGAGGAAAATTATGTTGGTGAAATAATGCTAGAGGAAGTGGAAAGGATGGTAAATAAACTCCATTGTCATAAGGCAGCAGGAATAGATTAAATTAGACCTGAAATGGTGAAGTATAGTGGGAAGGCAGGGATGAAATGGCTTCATAGAGTAGTAAAATTAGCATGGAGTGTTGGTAAGGTACCTTCAGATTGGACAAAAGCAGTAATTGCACCTATCTATAAGCAAGGGAACAGGAAGGATTCCAACAACTATCGAGGTATCTCACTGATTAGTATTCCAGGCAAAGTATTCACTGGCATCTTGGAAGGGAGGGTGCGACCAGTCGTTGAGAGGAAGTTAGATGAAACCCAGTGTGTTTTCAGACCACAGAGAGTCTGTCAGGATCAGATTTTCAGTATGCGCCAGGTAATTGAAAAATGCTACAAGAGGAATAGGCAGTTGTGTTTATGTTTCGTAGATCTAGGGAAAGCATACGACAGGGTACCGAGCTCACTATACTGGAGGACTATGGAATTAAAGGTAGATTATTAAAATCAATCAAAGGTATTTATGTTGACAATTGGGCTTCAGTGAGAATTGATGGTAGAATGAGTTCGTGGTTCAGAGTACATACAGGAGTTAGACAAGGCTGTAATCTTTCACCTTTGCTGTTCGTAGTTTACATGAATCATCTGCTGAAAGGTATAAAATGGCAAGGAGGGATTCAGTTAGGTGGAAATTTAATAAGCAGTCTGGCCTATGCTGACGACTTGGTCTTAATGGCAAATTGTGCCGAAAACCTGCAGTGTAATATCTTGGAACTTGAAAATAGGTGCAATGAGTATGGTATGAAAATTAGCCCCTCGAAGACTAAACTGATGTCGGTAGGTAAGTAATTCAACAGAATCGAATGTCAGATTGGTGATACAAAGCTGGAACAGGTCGATAATTTCAAGTATTTAGGTTGTGTATTCTCCCAGGATGGTAATATAGTAAGTGAGATTGAATCAAGGTGTCGTAAAGCTAATGCAGTGAGCTCGCAGTTGCGATCAACAGTATTCTGTAAGAAGGAAGTCAGCTCCCAGACGAAACTATCATTACATCTTTCTGTTTTCAGACCAACTTTGCCTTACGGGAATGAAAGCTGGGTGGACTCAGGATATCTTATTCATAAGTTAGAAGTAACAGACATGAAAGTAGCAAGAATGAATGCTGGTACAAACAGGTGGGAACAATGGCAGGATGGTACTCGGAATGAGGAGATAAAGTCTAATTTAGGAATGAACTCGATGGATGAAGCTGTACGCATAAACCGGTTTCGGTGGTGGGGTCATGTAAGGCAAATGGAGGAGGATAGGTTACCTAGGAAAATAATTGACTCTGCTATGGGGGTAAGAGAAGTAGAGGTAGACCAAGGCGACGATGGTTAGACTCGGTATCTAACGATTTAAAGATAAGAGGTATAGAACTAAATGAGGCCACAACACTAGTTGAAAATCGAGGATTGTGGCAACGTTTATTAAATTCACAGAGGCTTGCAGACTGAACGCTGAAAGGCATAACAGTCTATAATCATAATGTATATATGTATGTATGTATGTATGTATGTATGTATGTATGTATGTATGTATGTATGTATGTATGTATGTATGTATGTATGTATGTATGTATAAACAACTTATTAAAATATATCAACTTAAATTTGGAAATTAGCATGCCAATTCTGGTAACATTTGAACTGGCCTTCACCGAGACACTTTCTGAAATTGTTTCCAATTTAACTTCACCAGGTTGCTTAAAATTGAAATGTACATGGGGTGAACATGATATAAGAAAATATAAAAGGAAGTCTCTATGAACAGTGATTGTTAAAATCCTAAGAAACCATATTAAGAACTTGCATCCCTGCCATTACATTAATAAAAATGTAGCAGAACACACATTGAAGTACCCATTTCATGCTTTATGAACCAGCTGCATTGTATAGATATGACACATGAGATCAATTAAGTAATTAATCCCCAATTTTCCACACATATATGTTACATTAATTACATGCAATAACTAAAGATGGAAGGAGTACTTTCTCCAGGAGAAAATTAATAACCAGTGTGTGAATAGGTTATAATGCTGGAAGAGGAAATTCATAATTGAATTCATAATTACACAAACAGGAATGTATACTACTGAAGGAACTTACAGTGATTAACCCTGAATTCAGAGTTTACACATTCCCTTTCAATGGAAATCATAGGGGTTCATCAACTCAGTCATTAATTATAGTAATATACTGAAAAAATGAGAAAGCCTCAGACCCTCAGCTTACCACGGACAAAAGAAAAGGACGGTTAATGATTTTGTACATACATTCATACATACATATCTCTATTGCCCACCCTAGTATACACCATCGGCTAACAGGTAATAAAGACAGAAAGATAAAATCACCAGTACATCTTTCTTAAAAGTACTTAACTAGATTAACTACCTCTACATCTACTCCGTACCATCCAACAGGTGCGCTGATAGCCAGCACACATGCAGGATGCAACCTCACTACATACTACCCTAATCACGTTGCTCGAACCCAGCACCTAAGAATCTAATTTAAAAATAGATAAATAAAACTAAAAATCAAATAAAAATATATAGTAGGCTAGTCACGGTGTCAGTCCCGGTACGGAACACAAGCCAACCAACCCTCGACACCGACACCAGCCTCGCCACGTGAGAACGGATACTATATCTCACCGTCTATTGCTGACAATGTGTTTCCTTCCTTCTCTTGCGTGGCAAGCCACCTGCGGCGGAAACCAGCCCAGCACGCGGCCTGCCACACTCTTTTGCCCGATGTGCACGTCACGCCTACTTTTATCCATTGTCAGCGAACTTCTTTCCCTCTCCTTTTTCTTCACCTGCAGACATGCTTAAGGCTAAATTACTTGCGATGGGTTAGGCCCACACCTCCCTCTTCCCTTGATACGTCACGCTCTCCTCACTGGCGCTATTCCCGCGAGCTCCATCTCACATTAATATAACTGTTTACATTTCTAACTCTTCAAAACATACTTTCACAATTTTCAATCACACCGCACTTACACACATATTGTACCAGGAACAGTGGTACGGAACAATGTCCCCGTAATTAAATTTGAAACTTCGCGTTACGCGCCGGCCCAGAAGCGGAAGAAAGACTGGAACAACGAGCAACAGCAGTGACGTAGAGTGGAATGACGTCACAGCCTGCCTCCCCGTAACACGGAGAGAGCCTAGATCAGTATGGAATGTTCCTTGAGTTTCTTCGGTTAATACCTTTCCCCACGATAATAACTAGACAAAATCAACCACATCAACATGTAGCCCGATATTTTATCTTCATTCCTGCAAGGATTGATAGAAATCCGACGAGAGACGACGAAGTTGTGGAGTGAGATGTGAAGGCATATTTTGGCGTGGATCGGGTATAAATGGAGAGCTGCTTACCTGAGCAGACCAGTGTGTATCGCAGTGAAGTTCGTGCGGCTAGCAGCGAGCGGTCGGCTCGTGAGGACTGCGATACGACGTGAAGTGATTGTCATATTTCGTCTAGTCCTGGACTTTAACAGCGTAGCGTCGAGTGTGGACTTACACAATTTTCTTGAACTCGTGAATGATAGAATTCTGCTACAGCGGAGAGCGACATAAATAGTGCTTCATCAAAGTCTTAATATTTTAAAGTGATTGTTTATTCTGAATGAATGTCTAAGACTTGCGATTATTTTTCCAAGTGCTCATAATTTAAAGATAAAAATTTCATTGCTCCGTATTGAAAAGTATTACAGTTAAATTGAAATAATAAATATGGTAGTTCAACCTATTCAATACAAGTAAATAAGAGATGTAGAGATTAGATTCTTATTTAATTAAAAGTGGAAATGGTACCGGGTGCGACCCCATTCTGGGTCATCATCAGCCAATTATAACTCGAAAAACAATGCATAAGTAAGAAAGAAGTTAACGGTCAAGTCCACACAATATCAGTTGAAGAGGCGATATAAAAATGACGGGGGTAGGCACTATAAAATTCAGACGAAGTGGAATGTAAGTCACTTAAAAGAAGTAATGTGTAATCTTCCGAGCATCAGCACGGCACACGCAATGTTTGGCACTGTCCCACAATGTTCACGAAAAGCAGAGAACAGTTAAATGAGCCAGACTGCATAAACAGTCAGGCACAAAGTCGTAACACAATCCAAATATGCAGATCTAAATTCATGAAGAAGCTGAAGACGAGCAGCTCAACCGAAGTAACTTGCAAGCTCCAGAAGATCGGCGCGGCGTTTACAACGTCAAGTGCTGTAGTTTCATACGCTGACGGAGATTGAAGGATAGATTAATGATCAAGTATTTGCTTAGTTCACGAAAATGTACCTATATATATACTTATAATACGATTCAATATAATTGAATACGTAATTATGATTTTTGAAGATTTTTAGAACAGTTGACGCGAAAAAAGGGTAGTGAATAGAAAAATGGTAAAAAGCGCAATACCGGAAACAAATGAAAACGTGTATGCACAGTACGCTATTTCTTGAATATAAAAAAATTCAGGTCGTGATTGAAGTAGTCAAAGTTGGCGGACGCAAGGCATGAGTTTAAATTTGAAAGTGAGGGCCCAAATTAAGGTGGAAATGTATCTTTTTAGGTGAAAAAATAGGATAAGTTAATAAAGAAAGAAGATTATTGGATAAGAAAAGATTAAAAGGGTTTAAAGTTAAAAGGTGGTGCAACAGGAAAACCCATTCTTCTCCTCACATATTAAAAACCCAAAGAATAACCAACAAAATTTGGTTAAAAGACAAATTCGTTTCTTACACAAGAAAAAATAGTATTTAAACAACAGATTATATGAAACACATCTAGAAATTGCTAATCTTCTCCCGAGTGCACAATGGAAGCTCTTCCTAGCTCAAGTTGACAATAAATTATATCATGAATTGTCAATTAAGCAACAACCCCTTGAGAAAAACTCAACATTCTTAAGAACAATTCTTCACATAAATATCAGTTTAAGAAAATGATCACACCCTCCAAAACCATTCAACAATTCCATCCTCCCATAGTCAATTTATCTAAAACAACTCTGAGTGATGATGAGAACTTACTTCTTTCGAAGGGCCTCAAACACAATTGGCCCAACCTCAACACTTTCAATATAGCCACCAATTTAATCATTGAATCTGAAATAGCAATTAACAAAATGCCAACAGAAGAACAAGATGAAAACAGATATGAAATAAAAAGAAAACTTAAACAAAACATCAATAATAACAAAAACACTTCTAAAAATTATAATATTAATAATAATAATAATGTTAATAAATTAATTAATGACAATAAACTCATTTTAGATCTTGAAAAGAAAATCACTGACAATAACCTCATTATCACCAAATCTGATAAAGGCAACACCACCGTCATAATGGAAAAACTGACTACATAGCTAAAACTAAAAATTTCATCAATGACTCTTCTTTTTCTATAGTAAAAAATTATCCAACCAATAAAATCCAACGCCTACTCAAACAATCCTTAAAAAACACTTCCTATCTCCTCACTGATAAAGAAAAAACTAAATTAATTAACATGAACCCTGGCCTACCCACTGCCAAAGCCCTCCCAAAAATTCATAAAACAAACATTACTATCCGTCCAATAATCAATTACGGACTCAGTCCCTTATACAATACTTCTAAATTCATCCAAACATTTTTACTAAAAAACTTCCAATTTTTATCCAACAAATCTATCAAAAACACTTCTGAAGTAATCGACAAATTAAGAACTTTGACATCCAACCAAACTTTTCTTTCCATCCTTTTGACATCGTAAACATGTACCCTAGTATTCCAATTTCCAAATTATTCCCCATAATAAACAACAACTTAAACAAATTCAGAAATCTGAGTAAACTAGAAATTCAAGACTTCATGTCAATCTTAAAATTGGTTCTCAACAATAATTATTTTACCTTTGACAAAACCATTTATCAACAAGATGGTTTAGCTATGGGCTCACCAGCTTCAGGCATTCTAGCTGAAATTTACCTCGACTTCTTAGAAAACACAAAAATTAATAATAATAATAATAATAATAATAATAATAATAATAATAATAACAACAACAATAATTATAATTTCTCTAACATCCTCTTTTGAGCCAGATATGTCGATGACACATTAGTAATTTTAAACGAAGAATCAACCAACGCAGCCTCTACACTTCTTCTCCTCAACAACATTGACTCTAACATTAAATTCACCCTCGAATCAGAACACAACAAAACTCTTAATTTTCTAGACCTAACCATTACTAGACATCCTTCTTCTTTATCTTACAAAATTTTCAGAAAACCAACCCAAACTGCAACCGCAATACGACAAGATGCTTCGCACCCTCAAGCACATAAACGTGCTACTTACAACAGCCTAATTTTCCGTGCCTTCAACACCCCTATGTCTAAAAAAGATTTAAATAATGAATTAAACACCATCCGTAACATCGCTAAATTAAATTGCTATAACAACTCCTTCATAAACCGTATCATCAACAAATTCAAACACTGTCCTAAAACTACTTTATCTAAAGACAAAACCAAACCCGCTGCATTTTCCACTTTCACTTTCACTCAAGAAGCTTATAAAATAACTAATGTTCTTAAAAAACATAACATGAAAATTTCCTTTAGAACCAATAACAGAAATTTTGATATATTACACAACTCTAAATCACTAAATAAATCTAATGCTTTTTTCAAAATCTGGAGTATACAGACTCAAATGTAACAACTGCAGCTTCTCGTACATCGGTCAAACTGGCCGCAACTTCAACATCAGATACTCAGAACATATCAATGCCATTAAATACAACAGATTCTCCGCCATAGGACAACACATACATGACTCCAGGCACAATTTCACCAATATTGAAAAAGACATGAAAATACTTAAAATCATTAACAAAGGCCCCCTCTTAAACATTACTGAAAATTGTTTTATTCACCTTGACCAATACTTCAACCCCAATTTCAACTTAAACATTTCTGAAAAACCAAACATCCTATTTGACTTCCTAATTCTTCTTCTCAAAAATTCTAAAGTTCAAAACCTGAATTCAATTTTCCATGCCTTACAGAGTTCCTACCCACATTTTCTACCTCCAGGAACCCACCTTCCTAATCCACCCTAAACTACCCCTCCTTCATCCCTATCTTATCCTTTCTCACCACCTTTTAACCTAAAACTCTTTTAATCTTTTCTTATCCACTAATCTTCTTTCTTTATTAACTTATCCTATTTTTCTTATAACCTCAAAAAATCTACATTGCCACCTTCATTTTGGGCCCTCACTTTCAAATTCATGCCTTGCGTCCGCCAACTTTGACTACTTCAATCACGACCCGAATTTTTTATATTCAAGAAATAGCGTTCTGTGCTTGCACGTTTTCATTTGTTTCCGGTATTGCGCTTTTTACCATTTTTTTCTATTCACTACTGTTTTTTCACGTCAACTGTTCTAAAAATTTTCAAGATCATAATTACGTATTCAATTATATTGAATCGTATTATAAGTATATATATATAGGTACATTTTCGTGAACTAAGCAAATACTTGATCATTAATCTATCCTTCAATCTCCGTCAGCGTATGAAACTACAGCACTTGACGTTGGTTCATTCTTGAGCCCTATCACTTCATAAGGGGTGCATGTCGGGAAAACGTAGGGTGAGACAGTTTTTTCTGTTTTCACTGGTCATTCTTTACTCAACAAATTGGCTACATTTCATTTGCCATCCATTAATCTTTGTCCGCAAAAGCACGTCAGATCTCGCATTCGGCAGTATTTTCTTCCTTTAGCGGTATTTCATTCTTCATTCATTCATAAGTTTGAATGGTGTTTATAAAAGTAGGAAAGATCACAATATGAAGATGAAGTTGGAATTCAAGAGGACAAACTGGGGCAAATATTCATTTATAGGAAGGGGAGTTAGGGATTGGAATAACTTACCAAGGGAGATGTTCAATAAATTTCCAATTTCTTTGAAATCATTTAGGAAAAGGCTAGGAAAGCAACAGATAGGGAATCTGCCACCTGGGCGACTGCCCTAAATGCAGATCGGTATTGATTGATTGATCAGTATTGATTGATTGTTGTAAACACCGCGCCGATCTTCTGGAGCTTGCAAGTTACTTCGGTTGAGCTGCTCGTCTTCGGCTTCTTCATGACTTTAGATCTTCATATTTGGATTGTGTTGCGACTTTGTGCCTGTCTGTTTATGCAGTCTGGCTCATTTAACTGTTCTCTGCTTTTCGTGAACATCGTGAGATAGTGCCAAATATTGCGTGTGCTCGGAAGATTACGTATTACTTCTTTTAAGTGACTTACATTCCACTTCGTCTGAATTTTATAGTGCCTACCCCCGTCATTTTTATATCGCCTCTTCAACTGATATTGTGTGGACTTGACCGTTAACTTCTTTCTTATTTATGCATTGTTTTTCGAGTTATAATCGGCTGATTATGACCCAGACTGGGGTCGCAACCGGTACTATTTCCACTTTTAATTCAATAAGAATGTAATCTCTACATCTCTTATTTACTTGTATTGAATAGGTTGAACTACCATATTTATTATTTCAATTTAACTGTAAAAGTGCTCATAATTCAAAGATAATGTTGTGGACAGTGATAGGATTTGGAGCAGTCTTTGCTCCTTACAAAGTGATTGAATATTTCGGGAAAACTCATTGACGTGACTGTGCTTTAATTTCGAATTCCTCAAGTGGCTAACATTAACAAGTGATTGAGTACAGAATTAACTTGAACTTGGTGACTACGTTACTAACTTACAATTTCGCGTGCAGATAATTCTCTAAACTGTGTAAATATTTTGAAGATGATGGACTGTAGACTATGTATTTGAACTGTGCATTTTCAATTCTACGAACATTCGAACTAAGAACTGTTGATAAATGATCACCCCCATGTCTCTGCAGCCCTTGAAGGTCCTTGGCCTACCAAGCGACCGCTGCTCAGCCCGAAGGCCTGCTGATTACGAGGTGTCGTGTGGTCAGCACGGCGAATCCTCTCGGCGGTTATTCTTGGCTTTCTAAACCGGGGCCGCTATCTCACCGTCAGATAGCCTCTCAAATCTAATCACGTATGCTGAGTGGACCTCGACCGAGCCCTCAGGTCCAGGTAAAAATCACTGACCTGGCCGGGAATCGAACCCGAGGCCTCTGGGTAAGAGACAGGCACGCTACCCCCACAGCACGGTGATAAATGATCAACCTCACATTTTTCATTACCATGCGTGAACAAGATTAACCTCATGAGTGAAAGATTCTTATTTCATTTCAATCCAATTGATTACATTGAACAGTGTTCAGACTAAGAAATATGTCGTGTGGAATAACTTCAGATTATGCCAAGTATCACAAACTTTAGGTGGCTATTTATTAGGTTGACTTTATTGACATTCGACGACAAGTTTCTAGTAACTATTCACTTTATGAGTTTAATTTCCGAGAGTTAAACTTGTGTGCCTATTCGAACTTAGTGACATTTTGCCGCATAGAATTCATTTCAAATGATTAATGACATAACACGGGATATATTTCAGTGACATTCTACCGTGTGATAATTCTTCAATTATAGAGTTCTGACGAGTTATAAACCTTGTTGAAACCGTTACTATATTCTTTTCTCATCTGTGCAGAACCCGCCTTTCGCATTAACACGTCCAAGGCTTAACGGTGTTCGTTGACGTTTATAATTTAGATGGTCTGTTTCAACGCCCTTACTTCTACATCGCATGGATCATCTAGAAATTCGAGATCTTCAAGAACATCCTTCGAGGGAGGAATGATGGTTCAATGGTGCAGAGAGGAGGAGCAGCCGGAATTCCAGGACGTCACCAACCCTAGGACGAGTAAAGAACACTTCCCACAATTTCTTCTGTACAGAGGTGATATAATTTTGAACATATTAATAAATTCAGAAAAAACTTAAGAATGTTTTTCAAAGAAAAACCCTCTCCCTCTGTAAGCACTTCAAGCAGAACGGTACACGCCCTGCGTTTCTCATGCTCAACCAAGTACCATATTTACTGTTACAATACAGAACAGTTTTCCATTCCAAGTCTATACGTTCATTCCTTCTTCTCACAGTTATTCCCCTCATGACTTACACCTAAACAACCAATAATCTACAGCAACACACTCACACACATATCAAACCGTTTTCTTACCCAAACATATTGTTCACTCAGTCTTCTCCCAGTTCTTTACATGTTATCAAACGTAAGACTTCAACTAGCAATCATTCTGCATCCCTCATCAACGCACCTAAAACAATTTAACTCCATACTCCAACATTTTCTCCTTAATTACACTACCCACTTAATCTACCTTAATTACTATTGCATACACCAACTTTATCCTACATCCTCAACACATGCACACCTGAACAATCCAATTTTCTTCCACACCTAACTTACAAACAAACAATTTTCCATTCCAAGACAATGAGTTTACTCAGTCTTCTCACAATTTTTATTCACTAGCTTCTAACTAAGTGTCGTTTCAGCCATCAACGATAAACTTAAACTATATTCCAAATTCTTCTATTTACACTACCTTCAGAGCATATTGAAACTCTTATTTTATCCACTCCTTCCTAATTTTCTCAGGCTGTTCTTTGTTACATACTATTTTAATAAACACATGTACTCTCATATTACTCATATCTTACATATCATTCACACACCCCTACTACTATTCCTCGATCAACTTCCCAACAACTTGCCTCGAGCGGATAACCATTCCACAGGGCAATGTGCTCTCCTCCCTTCCCCTAACACTACAGCCTCTCCTCTGATATCATGGCCACCATGATACCCTACACGCATCTCCTCAGGGCGGATAACAATTCCTCTGAACAGAATGCCCTTCCCAGTCCCCCTCGCATGACACCACTATATCTGAACAACCCCTATTACTCCCTCAGTTTCTTTACAAATCTAGCTCTAGCCACATTTAAGAATTTCGCTATACTCGTTCCTTTCTCCTATTCTCTACATAAACAAGATGTCATCTTATAACTTTCCCCTACCTTATCCACCTCCTTCCTAATTAGTATATTTTAATCTTTATCTCCTCCAAAGCTCGGCATTGACGAATATATGCAGGTCGGTTCACCTCCACATAATACACATCTATCCTTATTCTCACCTATCCATCCCCTATTTCTCGGAACTCCTAATATCCACCACTACAAAACTCTCTTATCCCTTCTACACCGGGCGAATTGGCCGTGCCGTTAAAGGCGCGCGGCTGTGAGCTTGCATCCGGGAGATAGTGGGTTCGAATTCCACCGTCGGGAGACCTGAAGATGGTTTTCCGTGTTTTCCCACTTTCAAACCGGGAAAATTGTGGGGCTGTACCTTAATTAAGGCCACGGCCGCTTCCTTCCAAATCCTGCGCTTAAGTGGATTACAACAGAACAAATAGTAACAAGAAACTCTTCTAAGAAATCAATCTGAAGTTTTAATACGTAGTTCAAAGTGTTCTACAACATAATAAAACCAGTTAAACGATTTATAAGTGTTTTAAAGTGTTCCATTTCAACCAACATTATCAATAAAGGGTCAGTGTGTGTATATTGGTTAAAGATAGTAGCAAAGAAGGCAGCTAAGGTTTACATGATGAGAAGCATAATTTTAGTGAAAAAATGGAAGGGTATGTATAGGTATTTTAAGGCAGAAACAGGTTCCAAGAAGGACATTCCAGGAATAATTAATGAACAAGGGGAGTGTGTATGTGAGGATCTTCAAAAGTCAGAGGTATTCAGTCAGCAGTATGTAAAGATTGTTGGTTACAAGGATAATGTCAAGATAGAGGAGGAGACTAAGGCTAAGGAAGTAATAAAATTTACATATGATAACAATGACATTTACAATAAGTTACAAAATTTGAAAACTAGAAAAGCGGCTGGAATTGATCATATTTCTGGGGATATATAAAGACAATGGGTTGGGATATTAAAGAGAATGAGATTATAACAACCAAAGCGGATAAGCGCAATACCACCGTCTTATTACATAAAGAAGATTATATTTAGGATTCTTAATTTTTAAATAACAATAATTTTAAAATAATTAAAAAACATACAACCAATACAATGCAAAATTAAATTGAAGAAAATCTTAAACGAAATTTTGTAATTGCTGCTAAATATACAAGGTGTTAGTGGTATACTTGCAGATATTTCGTGTAGCAATAGAGAACGATGTGAATAACCACTAGTAATCCTCGGAAGTTATTTTCGAGAGCAAAGGCATACGATCATTATAGAATAGATAGTTTGACTTGTTCTTGTGAATGAATAGCTTTCCTTTGATAACAGACAATTCACGCGTCACCAATGCCAATCTGGTCTCTGTTTATGTTTACGAGCAAGTGTACTATTGTAACAGCTGAACGCTACTTATGCATTGCCACGAGATGTTACGTAACATACTTGTAAAAACTGGTTTTATGTTCAAGAGCAACTGAACTACGATAACAACTGAAGCCTGCTACTAGAGTATGCCATGTTGCGTTACATTCTCACAAGACTGGTTTTTTTGTTGTTAGTATTTAGTTTCCTTCTTAGGGGCTTTAGACATCCCTGGTCATCGGTTTCGGACTCTGGAGATGTATCGAATTGTCAGCGTTAATACCGGTTCATTTGATGTTACGTCTTTTAGGGGATTGGGATATCTGTGTTCACCAGCCCCATGGTCTAGTGAGTTTGGAAATGACCTGAAATCCTGTGTCGGTGCGGGACCTGTACGAGAGTGTGGTATAATTATTGGTTGGGATTGGCGCGCTGGAACGTGAAATCGGTACGATCCCCGTTGTGGATCGCGTACAGGTAGATGAAAGAAGGCAGATCCTTACGCCAACGGAAGCATTCATGGGATAGGATGTCCAAATGAGTAGCATCGGAAATGAATTATCGAAGCACATCGAACGCTTTGTTTCAAGCGAATAATGGACATGTTATACAACTAAATAAATTAAACATGCCTACATTTCGTGCCTGCTGCTGGGCTGTGTGGCTCAGACGGTTGAGGTGTCGGCCTTTTGAATCAAATTCGCAGATTCGAACATGGCCCAGTCCGGTGGTATTTGAAGGTGCTACAATAAGGTACGTAAGCCTTGTGTCGGTAGATTTACTTGGTACATAAAAAGAACTCCTGCGGGACTAAATTTGGGCTCCTCAGCGTCTCAGAATACAGTAAAAGTAGTTAGTGGGACTTAACATTAT
The DNA here is from genome assembly GCF_040414725.1 of Anabrus simplex. Taxonomy (NCBI): domain Eukaryota; kingdom Metazoa; phylum Arthropoda; class Insecta; order Orthoptera; family Tettigoniidae; genus Anabrus; species Anabrus simplex. The sequence continues at coordinate 1,750,421,490 of NC_090265.1, forward strand.
CATGATTATTATTACTATTATTATTAATTATTACGTGGTCATTAAGAGATGAAATGCGTGGAAGAAAATAGTAAAATATGCGTGGTTTAGGAGGCAACAAAATGAAATGTACGTCACGTGAGGCAACATCGGTCGCAGTAGTTAACTACAGATTACTATGCGTAAGACGAGAACCATTTAATGCTCGTGGGGCTGAGCAGCTGTAACCTCGTATTGTGTATAAACATTAAACACACACACCTGAAAACGTAAACGAGGTTACACGTTACAGACATGTAGCTATTAACCTGAACGCCAGGCTGACGGTCACTTTCATGAGTGCAATTGAGTTATCAAATTATACACAATTCACAGATGTCGAACGTATCTAAGAGGATTCCGCCACAACTACATCCTACATTTTACTGCGATGGTGCTAATAACAAATCGCAGCAGATTAAACTACTGCGTGTTAAGATGATGTCGGTAGCATAGAGTACCTGTTAAGACATAAGGCTCCAGTAGAAGAAGAGGAAAAAGAATGTAACGAGAGACACATAGTCAAGCAGGACAGAGCCGAACGAGGCGCACAGACATAAGAGTGGCGTGGTCGTAGGAATTACTGTCGCATTAGTAACACTCTGTTGTAGAAAAGAATGAACTAAAATACAGTAGGGGCTCCGCAATTCCAGGTGAACGGTAACAAGACTATCTCGAACTGGATTTACGAACGTACGCGAAAAGGCCTGTCTACAAAAAATGTACCTATGTTGAACACTACATTACAACAATTTAGAAAACAAAAACGTACATATTGCCTTACACTAAAAGAAATTTTAAACCGTCTTTTGTAAATTAACAAACACTCTAGGCAACCTTCTTAAGTTAAATGTTAACTTATAGTTCCCATTTCAGTAGTGATGGATATAAAAAAGCATTTTATTGAAATTTTAAACGTGATAATGATGATGATGATTTGCTGTTTTAAGGTCATCGGCCCTTAAAAACGCAAATTGTCTTCTGTTTTAACTCGTAGTGAATAAGAAACAAAATATAAACTGCACAAACACACGTATTGATCCCAAACCCAGTGCAGGGTAGGATTGAGGAACCGCCCAACTGAGTTCAAGGTCAATGTGTAGCGTTTTAACAAGCATGGCTTCCGTGTGTTGTGTTCAGATTTCGCCACTTACAAGGCACTCGCGTACTGAAACTCTCGATTTATAATTTTTGTTACCGGTACTTCAATTTCTCTGCTCGGATTTATGAGAATATCGAACTATCGAGACTCAAAATACTATATCGATTCTGTACTGTACTCCCAAGTTATTACGCTGCAGAAATGGCATAACCTCTGGCATACGAAAGTAACATTGGTAGCAATTGTTCAAAGTGATTACCCTGGGTATCTCTGCAGGCTTCACTTCTCCGAATCCAGTTGCGACGCATTCGAGCCAAGACACCAGGGTTGTTCAGAATATCCTCTGTTGCTTAAACAATACGTTCACGGAGGTCATCCGAACCGGATACTGCAGTTCGATATACTTTGTGTTTCATGTCACCCCAGACATTAAAATCCATCGGAATAAGGTCTGGAGATCTGGCTGACCAATTGATAGTTCCACATCGTCCAGTCCACCGTTGAGGAAATGTCTGCACCAACGTGTAAAATAAACATGGTTCTGCGTAGTCGAAGAGACACGTCCTCTGAAAGCTCCATTAACGTACTGTATCTACACGAGCAAGGTAACATTAACAAAACATATGATTAGTCCTTCGTAATCGACATCCTACTATACCCATCCAGGTATTAATTCAGAAACGCTGCTGGAATTTACCTTGTCCTACTGAATGGGGATGTTCCACAGCCCATGAGTGGGATATAGTGGGTTCGAACCCCACTGTCGGCAGTCCTAAGTATGGTTTCCTGTGTTTTGCCATGTACATTAATTAAGGCGAAGGTTGCTTCTTCCAGATCCTAGGCCTTTCCTGTCCCGTCGTCGTCGTAAGACCAACAGTATAGGTGTCGTTTCGACGTACATCAATTTGTAAAAGAAAAGGAAATCAGCGGGTTAAAGACGCTGCATTCGTTCAATGTGGTCAGGATGCACTCGCTCCGGTTGTGGTCCAAGTTGGTACACCAACGGCACCTGTTATACTAAGCGCACGGCGCCCGGGATCATCGTTTACTATTGTCAGGATGTCTTCTTCCGCGTCTAGGATTACACGTTGCCGTTCAGGCCCCCGCTTTTCAAAGCGTGATGTAATACAACCTCTATCGCGAATACGCTGCAGTACAGAAAGTATCGTCGCTGGATTCGGCACCCGTCTGTTGGGAAGCCTTTCCCGATAGATTAATGGAGCGCGACCCGTATTCTGTTCTGCTGTTCTGCTGCACGATACACTTGCAGCATATCAGGGTATTCGTGGTTTTCATACATTGGCATTATTCAAATACTACTACTACTACCACTACTACTACTACTACTACTACTACTACTACTACTACTACTACGAAGTAACTCGCGTATAGTACGGACGATAATTCGCGTCTCTGACAGCTGTTATTCAGGTGAAAGTCAGCCAGGTATCTCATACCTCTAGTCCGGTTTCATGTAGGGGGCGGGAACCAGTTCAACCATACCCCGTCGCTAGGAACAGCAGACAACCGAACCGGCACGTGATACGTCTAGTGCTTTTGTCGAAATGCTTACGTTGAATATTCTCCCACAGTGTGATTTCATTATCATGGACTTTTGTGAGACCAACTCGCCGTATGCAGAAACACCCCGGACTTCATTTCTTCATTTTTTACAATAAATAACATAGCTCAAACACAAAACTAATAAAATGACCGGTTAGTCAGCTAGGCAAAAGCGCGTTGACGTGTACGTAAATAAAGTTTCTAACGTCAACGAAATAATGCATGCGATAGGATGTCCAAGAGAGTAGTATCAGAATTGAATTGTCAAAGCACATCGAACGTTCTGCTTCATAGCAATAAGGGACATGTTATAAAAATAAATAAGTTAAAAGTACCCCCCTTTCGTGCTTCGTGCTTCCAAACGAAAAGAACATGTTTAATGGTATATTGAAGCTTTCTAGCTTACTGCTACTTTTGCAATGCCTATTAAACGTATCAAAATAAACGATGTCAGGCTGAGTGGCTCAGACTGTTTAAGCAAAATAATAATAATAATAATAATAATAATAATAATAATAATAATAATAATAATAATAATAATAATAATAATAATAATAAATTAATAAATTTAATTAATTAATTAATTATTAATTATTAATTATTAATTATTAATTATTAATTAATTAATTAAATTTATTAATTTATTATTATTATTATTATTATTATTATTATTATTATTATTATTATTATTATTATTATTATTATTATTATTATTACCGGGCGATTTGGCCGTGCGGTTAGGAGAGCGCTACTGTGAGCTTGCATCCGGGAGATAGTGGTTCGAATCCCACTGTCGTCAGTCCTGAAGATGGTTTTCCGTGGTTTCCCATTTTAACACCAGGCAAATGCTGTACCTTAATTAAAGCCACGACAGCTTCCTTCCAACTCCCAGGCTTTTCCAATCCCATCGTCGCCATAAGACTATCTGTGTCCGTGCGACGTAAAGCCACTAGCATTATTATTATTATTATTATTATTATTATTATTATTATTATGATTATTATTATTATTATTATTGTGTTAGTCTACTAGTACTAACTATTATGAAAAGAAAATTTAATCACCCCACTCAAACTTCCTAGCTCGCAATCTCTCAGAAAACTCTAAAGATTATAGTGAACTGTCAACAATTCCGAATTATTATTAATCCTTTAATTACGGACTTGTCGCCGAAAACACCGAAACCTGTACTTACAAACTGTTTTACGTCGCACCGACACAAATTGGTTTTACGGCGACGATGGGAGAGAAAACGGATATTAGTGGAAAGGAATCGTTCGAGGCATTAATGAAGTTTCAGTCCCAGCATTTCCCTGGTGTAAAAATGGGAAACTACGGAATACCATCTTCCCGGCTGCCAGCAGTGTAGTTCGAACCCACTATCTTCAGAATGCAAGCTCACGGCTGCGCTCCCCTAACCGCACGACCAACTTACTCTAAGCTCTAATGCCGGTCTGAGTAACTCGGACGCCAAAGCGCTGGTCTTCTGATCCCACCTTGGCTGGTTCGATGGCGGCTCAGTTCGGTGGTATCTGAAGGTGCTCAATTACGCCTCCTTCTGATCGGTAGATTTGCAGGCACGTTAAAGAATACCTATGGTCAAAATTCCGACACCGCGCATCTCCATAGGCAAGTAAACATAATAATAATAATAATAATAATAATAATAATAATAATAATAATAATAATAATAATAATAATAATAATAATAATAATTAAATAATAATAATTATTAAATAATAAAAATTATTAATTAATTAATTAATTAATTTAATTTGTTAATTATTATTATTATTATTATTATTATTATTATTATTATTATTATTATTATTATTATTATTATTACCGGGCGATTTGGCCGTGCGGTTAGGAGAGCGCTACTGTGAGCTTGCATCCGGGAGATAGTGGTTCGAATCCCACTGTCGTCAGTCCTGAAGATGGTTTTCCGTGGTTTCCCATTTTAACACCAGGCAAATGCTGTACCTTAATTAAAGCCACGACAGCTTCCTTCCAACTCCCAGGCTTTTCCAATCCCATCGTCGCCATAAGACTATCTGTGTCCGTGCGACGTAAAGCCACTAGCATTATTATTATTATTATTGTTGTTATTATTATTATTATTATTATTATTATTATTATTATTATTATTATTATTATTATTATTATTATTGTGTTAGTCTACTATTACTAACTATTATGAAAAGAAAATTTAATCACCCCACTCAAACTTCCTAGCTCGCAATCTCTCAGAAAACTCTAAAGATTATAGTGAACTGTCAACAATTCCGAATTATTATTAATCTTATAATTACGGACTTGTCGCCGAAAACACCGAAACCTGTACTTACAAACTGTTTTACGTCGCACCGACACAAATTGGTTTTACGGCGACGATGGGAGAGAAAACGGATATTAGTTGAAAGGAATCGTTCGAGGCATTAATGAAGTTTCAGTCCCAGCATTTCCCTGGTGTGAAAATGGGAAACCACGAAATACCATCTTCCCGGCTGCCGGCAGTGTAGTTCGAACCCACTATCTTCAGAATGCAAGCTCACGGCTGCGCTCCCCTAACCGCACGACCAACTTACTCTAAGCTCTAATGCCGGTCTGAGTAACTCGGACGACAAAACGCTGGTCTTCTGATTCCACCTTGGCTGGTTCGATGGCGGCACAGTTCGGTGGTATTTGAAGGTGCTCAAATGCGCCAGTGTCGTGTCAGTAGATTTACTTGAATAAAATTACTGCGGTACAAATTTCTGGCACATCAGCATATCCGAAAACCGTGAAAATTAGTTAGTGGAACGTGAAGACATTATTATTATTATTATTATTATTATTATTATTATTATTATTATTATTATTATTATTATAAGTTTATTAGTAACATTATTATTACGGAAGTTCTAATTAAACGGGTCAATTACAGTCATCATTTTACCTATCGGCGCTTACTGCCCAGTAATACGCCTTCAGTCCGCCTCTGTGTTGTAGTGGTTAGTGTGATTAGGTGCCACTCCCCGGAGGCCCGGTTCGATTCCCGGCTCTGCCACGAAATTTTAAAAGTGGTACGAATGGTGGACCGAGGGTCCACTCAGGCTCGGGAGGTCAAACGAATAGAGGTGGATTCGATTTCCACCTCAGCCATACTGTGTGGTTTCCGTTGTTTCCCACTTCTCCTCCAGGCAAATGACGGGATGCTACCTAACTTAAGGCCACGGCCGCTTTGTTTCCTCTTCCTTGTCTGTCCCTTCCAATCTTTCCATCCCCCCGCAAGGTCCCTGTTCAGCATAACAGGTGAGGGCTCCCGGAGGCCGTACTGGTCATTCTCCCCAGTTGTATCCCTGATCCAATGTATCACGCTCCAGGACACTGCCTTTGAGGCGGAAGAGGCGGGTTCCTTCGCTGAGTCCGAGGGAGGGTAAACAGAATAAGGAAAAAGAAAGATTATTATTATTATTATTATTATTATTATTATTATTATTATTATTATTATTATTATTGTTATTATTATTATTATTATTATTGTTGTTGTTGTTATTGTTGTTGTTGTTGTTGTTGTTGTTGATGTATTAGGCAATCCTGTGGTGTAGAGGTAGCGTGATTAGGATGTGAGTAACAGTAAAGAAGTGTTAAAATTTACCTATTATAACAATGACATTTACAGTAAGATACAAAATTTGAAAACTAGAAAAGCAGCTAGAATTGATAAGATTTCTGGGGATATACTAAAGGCAATGTGTTGGCATATAGTACCATATCTGAAATACTTATTTGATTATTGTTTGGTTGAAGGAGCTATAAAAATGAATGGAGAGTTGCTATATTAGCCCCTGTGTATAAAGGAAAGGGTGATAGATATAAAGCTGAAAATTACAGGGCGGTCAGTTTGACATGAATTGTATGTAAGCTTTGGGAAAGCATTCTTTGATTATATTAGACATGTTTGCGAAATTAATAACTGGTTTGACAGAAGGCAGTTTGGGTTTAGGAAAGATTATTCCACTGAAGCTCAGCTTGTAGGATTTCAGCAAGATATAGCAGATATCCTGGATTCAGGAGGCCAAATGGACTAGATTGCGATTGACCTATCTAAGGCATTTGATAGGGTAGATCATGGAAGACTACTGGCAAAAATGAGTGCAATTGGACTAGACAAAAGAGTGATTGAATGGGTGGCTATATTTCTAGAAAATAGAACTCAGAGAATTACAGTAGGCGAAGCTTTATCTGACCCTGTAATAATTAAGAGGGGAATTCCTCAAGGCAGTATTATTGGACCTTTATATTTTCTTATATATATATCAATGATATGTGTAAAGAAGTAGAATCAGAGATAAGGATGTTTGCAGAGGATGCTATTTTGTACAGAGTAATAAAGAAGTTACAAGATTGTGGGCGGCTGCAGTGTGACCTCTATAGTGTTGTGAGATGGACGGTCGGCAATGGTATGATGATAAACGGGGATAAAAATCAGGTTGTGAGTTTCACAAATACGAAAAGTCCTCTCAGTTTTAATTACTGCGTTGATAGGGTGAAAGTTCCTTTTGTGGATCATTGTAAGTACCTAGGTGTTAATATAAGAAAAGACCTTCATTGGGGTAATCACATAAATATGATTATTAATAAAGGGTACAGATCTCTGCACATGGTTATGAGGGAATTTAGGGGTTGTAGTAAGGATATAAAGGGGAGGGCATATAAGTCTCTGGTAAGACACCAACTAGGGTATGGTTCCAGTGTTTGGGACCCTCACCAGGATTACTTCGTTCAAGAACTGGAAAAAATCCAAGGAAAAGCAGCTCGATTTGTTGTGGGTGATTTCCGACAAAAGAGTAGCGTTACAAAAATGTTACAATGTTTGCGCTGGGAAGATTTGGGAGAAAGGAGAGGAGCTGCTCGATTACATGGTATGTTCCGAGCGCTCAGAGGAGAGATGGCGTGGGAGGACATCAGTAGACGGATAAGTTTAAGTAGTGTCTTTAAAAGTAGGAAAGATCGCAATATGAAGATAAAGTTGGAATCCAAGAGGACAAATTGGGGCAAATATTCGTTTATAGGAAGGGGAGTTAGGGATTGGAATAACTTACCAATGGAAATGTTCAATAAATTTTCTATTTTTTGCGATCATTTAAGAAAAGGCTAGGAAAACAACAGATAGGGAATCTGCCACCTGGGCGACTGCCCTAAATGCAGATCAGTAATGATTGATTGATTGATTGATTGATTGATTGATTGATTGATTGAGATTCGCGTGGGAGAACCGTCATTAAGCATCGTAAATAACAAATTTTCTCAGTACTGATATCAAACATCCTGTCGTTCGCATTACTTTCCCAATCGACATTTTTATAAATTGAGATCACCCACTACAACCACGTTCCTTTCCTTATTTTTCCCCACATAGCTGATTATCTTATCAAATAATTCTGAATCAGCATCTGCGCTACCCTTTCCTGGTCTGTACACTCCAGATATCAAGTTGCATATTATCTTTAGAGATGAGAATTTCATGTTTGTCATCTTTAACTTTTCGTAGCTTACAAATTCTTCTTTCACGACGATGAATATTCCCCCTCCTGCCCTTCCAATCCTATCTCTACGATACACCCTCCAGTTCCGTGAGAAAATTTCTGCATCCATTATATCATTTCTCAGCCATGATTCAACTCCTATTACACTATCTGGTAAGTATATATCTATTAAATTACTTAATTCTATTCCTTTCTTTACAATACTTCTACAGACGAGCACTAACAGTTTGATGTCATCCCTACTTATTTACAGTTCCCAGTTCCCTTAACACCGCTCTCTAGACCACCCTGTTTCCCTGAGTGTACCTCCCTATAACCCTTCTAAACAAATTTCCTAACTTATATGTACCACTGCGGTTTAAGTGAAGGCCATCTGAACGCAGATCCCTATCTCGTACCCACCCATCAGGATCTAGAAATTTCACTCCCAGTTTCCCACATACCCACTCCATAGTCTCATTTATATCCCCAATCACCTTCCGGTCAGTATCCCTCCTACACAGTATTCCACTGATAACAATCTCCGCTTCCTTAAACTTAACCCGTGCTGCATTTACCAGATCCTACACATCCCCAACTATGTTGGTACTTATACCTGCTTGTCTTACGTTGTTAGTACCAACGTGAAACACTACCACCTTCTCCTTCCCCTCCTCCTTCTCTTCTACATTCCTCAACATCTGCCTTAACCTAATTCCTGGATAACACTCTATCCTGGTACCCTTTCCTACACACACTTTCCCGACATGTCTAACGATAGAATCCCCAATGCCCAGAGCCTGAACCCTACCCACCTCATTTGATCCCCTCCCCTCCTGGTCAGTCCTATCTTTCCTGACCGCTGCAGAAGCTACTTTCTCCTCTCTTTTCTCAATCCCATGACCCTATTCCACCTGTCTTTTCCTATCCACTACTCCACATTTCCCTTTCCTATCTCTTCCCTTTCTCCTACTTCCACACTTCTCGGCAACAGTTCCCTGTTCCTCATCTTCCCTCGGTTGTTCTACCTGCAGTGACTCGTACCGATTTCTCACCGACACCTGTCCTGAATTTTGATCCTGAATGGAGCCCTTAGCCTGCAATCTCCTTCCCCTTAAAACATTAGACCACCTTTTTTCCTCAATTCCCCCTTTCCTTACCATCCCACTACTACACTGTATCCTGCACATTGTTTGGAGGCCTACTTTCCTTCCTGTCCTCTGAGAGAATCCTAATTATCTCTCTCAAGCTCTCCAACTCCTCCCTCATACTCCTTAATGCCTGGCTACATCCACAGTTCCTACACTCGCACTGCTTGGCCATTTTTGATAAATAATGAAAAGAAAAGAAAAAATAACATAAGTTATTCTGTGCAAAATAAAAATTAAAGGAAAGGAATATTGTCTAGGTTAGTTCATAAAGATTAATATTAATTAATATAGGCTACTACTACACTACAATACTACTTAATTGCACTATTTTTATTCCTAGAACACGTTAACACGATGAAAATTGCTGTTAATTACTGGAAACAGAGAATAATACACTAGAATTACACAATTCTTAACTGCAGTTAAGTCTACCCTAATTACAACAACAGAATTTTAGTAAGAGAGTTACTACATATACCACAGAAACGGTAGATACTACACAAATATTTCACAGTAATAGAATAAACACACTATTTTCTAATAAGATGCTATAATACACTAAAATAATTTTAAACTACGTTCAGACTAAGTACAGTTACTACAATACACTGCAATAACTTTAAACTACGTTCAGACTTATTCTAATCACAACAGGTTATTACCAAGCAAAAACAGAAAAGAAAATTATCTTGGAGACCGGATCCCAATACTATGCTCCTGTTATATCGCAATAATATTCGTTCGACTTTGGATTATGGCTCGGGGTTCGTAGACACGGCAGCCAATCAAAAACTTAATCAATTGGATTCGCTTCAGGTACAGTTTATTAAACTTTGTATTGGGGCTCTACAATCTTCCCCCAAAAATGCAACATTGGTCGAGGCTGCAGAATCCACATTAAATATTAGGAGAAAATTGCTTGCTTCCAAGTTTATTCTAAGGACTCTCTCTCTTAGCTCACGCCCAATACTTCCTAAATTATCATTACTAGTACGTTCCTATCAAGATCAATATACACCCCTACACCGTTACCCAGCACTTTCCTGGATACATTATTACTTTATTTCCCTTCGTACTTCTATTACTCGTTCCCCGTCCACAGCTAATTACATTCTTCCCTTTCAAGCAAATTATTATGTCCCTGCTCTGATTTTATCAGCATTAGGTGGTTCTCAACTCTTTGGCCCGGCCCGAACACACGGTGCTAGGAAACATGTCCGTCTAGCTTTGTCCCTGGATGTTCATTTTCTTTCACCAATATTCTATACTGACGGGTCCAAAATTCACACCCCTCCAAGTGTGGGGGCGGCCGTTTTCTCAACCGAGTTACACATTTCCAAGCAATTTTCACTTCCATCGGAGGCAACTATTTTTACGACGGAAACTTTTGCAATCCATCAAGCCTTACTATACATCATGTATTCGCATCTAGATAGTGCCTACATTGCATCCGATTTCCTGAGTGTGCTGCAAGCCTTAAATAATCTCAGTTTCCGGTCCAATTGGTATATTTAATATCTTCGTAAAATCTGTTTCGATCTACACCAACTAGGTAAAAGGATTACAGGTATCAAATTAGACATGCAGATGACTTGGCCTTGTATCACATCCACTCTTCAAAATATGGGAAGAACAGTTGTAAATTATCAGCAATTCAAGCATACAACAAACTTCCTGCTGACATAAGAATTGCCCCTACTTTAATAACTTTCAAACGAAAGTCAAAGGAAAATCTATGTAATAGATACTTCATATTTGAAATATAAATATGTAATGTTTAAAACAAACACTCGCCCCGCTTTGTTAATCCTGTTGCATTGTTACTCACTTGTTATACGAAATAGAGTAGAGATAATACGCGGCACTTACGGATTTAGCCTTGCTAAAATGGGAGAAAATTCGACGGTGGCGCTCCTAGTGACTTGATCTGAACAAATCACGCTAAATTCAAATATCAATGGAAATGTATATACGGATGTGGATAAATAAATTACGTCTAGAAAGAAAGTGTTATTGAGATATTAACTTCGAAGTTGCTAAAGCAATTCTGGATAAATGAATGAAGAATTATTTAAAAGGTTATTATTCAAAGACTGAAATTAGGCATATAAACAAGGTGTGAAATGGACTGATGTGAAATGGGTTGATCTTTCATTTATGCATTACTTTTTTAGGTTTAGGATTCCTGCCTGAACTCTTACGGTTGGATTTGTCTTTCTTCCTCATTTAAAAACATTGTATCATCACATTAAGATATTTGTCAATAAAAATATCGGCACATTCCTTACACATATGATGCAATGAATTAACATTTAATAGCTGGACAATTTTCCTCTTAACATGAAGCCTACAAACAGAAAAATATTCCTTACACATATGATGCACTGAATTAACATTGAATAATAATAATAATAATAATAATAATAATAATAATAATAATAATAATAATAATAATAATAATAATAATAATAATAATAATAATAATAATAATAATAATAATAATAATAAAGTTTTTTGTTTTACTTCCCACTAACTACTCTTTTGCGGTTTTCGGAGACGCCGAGGTGCCGGAATTTAGTCCCGCACGAGTTCTTTTACGTGCCAATAAATCTACCGACACGAGGCTGACGTATTTGAGCACCTTCAAATACCACCGGACTGAGCCAGGATCGAACCTGGCAAGTAGGGGTCAGAAGGCCAGCGCCTTAACCGTCTAAGCCACTCAGCCCGGCGAATTAATATTTAATAGCTGGAAAATTTCCCTCATAACATGAAGCATACTAACAGAAAGATAATCTATAAAATCCCGGCTTTAATCGGAGAAGAGGGATAAAGAAAGAAAAGTATGAAAATTTTGTCGATAGTGATGCTGTAAGGAATATTTACGTACAATTAGAGCAAACATGTAACATACCCTTGGCTGTATTGTCGAGGATTTCTAAAGCCGCTGGCCTGGAAATGATCTGAACAGATCTTATAATTCTTATATAAGCGTAACGTCCATTCTTTCTTGTACACCTTATCCAAATCGCTTCTGTGACATTTCAAAACCCGCAGATCACACCTACAACACATCGGTATTGGAGGTCAACTGCTGCACTAAAGAATACAATATGCGTATTACATTTTATGCCAGTTAAAATATGGGTCGAGCAGGTCAGAAGATTATGAAGTACTATAAAAATCTCTGTCACTGGAAGAATATATATGCAAACACAATATTACTTACATGTTCTTGTCACGGGGGAACCTGAAGAACGACCGCACATTTTTCTCTACTTCGTAATTACTGCAGCCGAACACAGCACATACCTTTCCCCTCATGTTGAGAGGAGATATCAAGGAATGACACACACTACTATTTATTTATGTCAACTCAGTGAAAACGCATAAATAGCACCAAAAACTTCACACAAAAATACACGTGCTCTTATGAGAGAATCAGTACTGTTCAGGTCTATCCGCTAGAGTGAGCTCCAGTAGCTGTCTCTCGATATCTCGCTCAGTGTCGCGTATTATCTCTACTGTATTTGGTTATACTAAGTAGTTTAAGTATCTTAGTATAATTAAGGAACTATATAATGGTATTTTAATTTTATTTTTTACACTTTCTGTATTGATGTCTCTACTTTTACTGTTTAAGTAACCTGATTATATCATTGTAAGTTTGTAGATCCGCCATTGAATATATTATTCGTTGTACAATTCCTCTGTATAAGCCTTTGGCTCGTCGGAATTAATTATTGAAATAAATATCTTCTCTTATCTTACTTTGGGTTCCGGGTCATACAAATATTACAGGCGGATACCTAGGCTCAGGCGGCAGCTCAAGTTCAGGGTGTTGCGAACCATTTTGCGTTTATTGGAGCGGTTGTCGAGAGAAGATAAGGCAGTTATGGAAGGATGAGTGGAGTCACCCCTCGTGTCGTACGATGGTGGTGGTGGTGATTATTGTTTTAAGAGGAAGTACAACTAGGCAACCATCCTCTATATAACTCTAATCAGAGGGAAGAAATGGAAGGGATCCGACACTTCGAAAAATGAAGATATCGGCCAAAGGAAGACAAGGGCCACGAAGGGCGTGAAAATGAAAGACTCCCTAGCCCTCGCAAACCTAATAGCGTCGGGGTCGGAAAAGAACAAGAGTTGACCAAGGGAGGTCGGATAGTATAGGTCAAAGTGAGGAGCCTGGCACAAGTAAGTGGAAGCAATGCCAGGACTCAGCTGAGGGCCCCGTAGTCGCCAACCCTCGCTCCAAAGTTCAGAGCCCCTAGGGCCCCTTTTATTCGCCTCTTACGACAGGCAGGGGATACCGTGGGTGTTATTCTACCGCCCCTACCTACAGGGGGGACCTCGTGTCGTACAGGACGGAGTTTGTTTACGATCCTTCCGAACGCCCCACGTTCTCCGTGGTTTACTAAACATTATTATACTAGACGTCACATTAGTAATATTATCCGTTTGCGGCTAAATCATATGTGCACGCCTGATCAATTATTTCGTATGAAGTTGGTCGAGTCTAACCTCTGTAAATGCACCTCGGTTGGTACAATTAATCATATTTTGTTTCAGTGTCCGTTGCTCGAAGTTAGTAGGCGAAAATGGTTACATTCGTTTTTCCGGAAACAATTCGCATCACCCACCCAATGTTGTTTACTATATCCCACGCCCACTATGGTCGTAGCTTTATCGAATTTCTTTTCCGACACCGACACTTTCCTTTAATTTCCGTCCCTGTGGCACTTCCTTATGTGTTGACCCGGGCATGTGCGTGTAGTAGAAAGTCGCCAAGTAGTATTTGTTTCTGGCGTGAAGCTTTGTAGCTTGTGTTCTTGTGTTAATCCTGTGTCTTGTAGATAGGTAGTTGAATTCTAACCCTCCTTTTTATTTTCTCTCTTGCGCTTTCGCCTCCTCCATACTTTGAGTTTTATTATAGGATCTGTGCCTGGGTACACCGCTATAAACGCGAAGCGCATCAAATTATCAAGACAAGACAACTACGCTGTAGCAAATACAGTAGAGACAATACACACACTTACGGATTTCGCCTTGCTAAAATGGGAGACAATTCGACGGTGGCGCTTCTAGTGACTTGACCTGAACAAATCGCGCTAAATTCAAATATCAATGGAAATGTATATACGGAAATGGATAAATAAATTACGTCTAGAAAGACAGTGGTATTGAGATATTAACTTCGAAGTTGCTAAAGAAATTCTGGATAAATGAATGAAGATTTATTTAAAAGGTTATTATTCAAAGACTGAAATTAGACATATAAACAAGGTGTGAAATGGACTGCTGTGAAATGGCTTGATCTTTCATTTATGCATTACTTTTTTAGCTTTAGCATACCTGCCTGAAATCTTACGGTTGGATTTGTCTTTTTTCCTCATTTAAAAACAATGTATCATCACATTAAGACATTTGTCAATAAAAATATCGGCACATTCCTTACACATATGATGCAATGAATTAACATTTAATAGCTGGACAATTTTCCTCTTAACATGAAGCCTACTAACAGAAAGAAAATCTATAAAATCCCGGCTTTAATCTGAGAAGAGGGATAAAAGAAAGAAAAGTTTGAAAATGTTGTAGATAGTGATGCTTTGAGGAATATTTACGTACAATTAGAGTAAAAATGTAACATACCCTTGGCTGTATAGTCGAGGATTTTTAAAGTCGCTATCCTGGAAATGATCTGAACAGATCTTATAATTCTTATACAAGCGTAACGTCCCTTCTTTCTTGTGTACTTTATCCAAATCGCTTCTGTGACATTTCAAAACCCACAGATCACACCTACAACAACACATCGGTATTGAAGGTTAACTGCTGCACTATACAATAAAATATGCGTATTATATTTTAAGCCCGTTAAAACATGGGTCGAGCAGGTTAGAGGATTATGAAGTACTATAAAAATATCTGTCACTGGAAGAATATATATGCAAACACAATATTACTTACATGTTCTTGTCACGAGGGAACCTGAAGAATGAGCGCGCATTTTTCTCTACTTCGTAATTACTGCAGCCAAACACAGCACATACCTTTCCCCTCATGTTGAGAGGAGATATCGAGGAATGACACATGTTACTATTTAATTATGTCAACTCAGTGGAAACGCATCAATAACACCAAAAACTTCACACAAAAATACACGTGCTCTTATGACAGAATCAGTACCGTTCAGGTCTATCGGCTAGAGTGAGCTCCAATAGCTGTCCCTCGATATCTCGCTCAGTGTCGTGTATTGTCTCTACTGTATTTGGCTGTAGTCTGTTCTCTCTCACATGGCGATTTCCGGCAATTTCTTTGGTATAGGACAGGAAGAAAAATGGCGCTGTCGTCAGGTTTGTTTATAATATATGAAGTTTTGGGTGTTTTTAAGATTATCTGTAATAATTGGATGTTATTATATATTAGATACAATTAATTACAGTTATTTCTGGATATAATTGTTATCTAGTTCGTGAGTTATACCCTATGAGGGGGGAACATGTTTTAAAATACTGGCACGTGTGCGTGTGTGTGGATTTTATGGGTTAGCAACGTTGCAAACAGTACTTGTTAATATGTTTAAACTAATACTTGTCCTGTTGATACATACACTCCACCTTAGGGAAGTAATTCAACCCATTTCTGTATTACTCGAGAGATTTCATTCCTGTTTATTTTGGGACGTTCCGGTGTTGTGTAGGTTATGGCCGATTAAAGCGTACATACAGTACATGAAACTTTTCTTGATACCTGAGCTCCCTAGTGCTGAATCGGAACTTTGTATCAAGAAAAGGTTCGCGTACTATACATTTTTTGTCATTGACGTACGCTTTTGCATTCTACATTAGTTTCAGTTTCATTATATTTTATTCCGTTCCACCGATTAATGAGTTAGTACAATGATACACCGAAGTCTGGCTTCCTTTTTAAATATCAGAATCTTTTTTTATTTTTTATAATTTGCTTTACGTCGCCCCGATACAGGTATATAGGTCTTGCGGCGGCGATGGGAAAGGAAAGGCCTAGGAGTGGTAAGGAAATGGCAGTGGCTTTAATTAAGGTACAGCCCCAGCATTTGCCTTGTGTGAAAATGGGAAACCACGGAAAACCATCTTCAGGGCTGAAGACAGTGGGGTTCGAACCCACTATCTCCCTGATGCAAGCTCACAGCTGCGTACGCTTTTGCATTCTACATTAGTTTGTGTCATATTTTATTCCGTTCCAACGATTAATGTGTTAGTACAATGATACACCGAAGTCTGGCTTACGTTTTAAATATAAGAATCTGTTTTTCATTTTTTATAATTTGCTTTACGTCGCACCGACACAGGTAGGTCTTGCGGCGGCGATGGAAAAGGAAAGGCCTAGGAGTGGGAAGGAAGGGGCCGTTGCCTTAATTAAGGTACAGCCCCAGCATTTGCCTGGTGCGAAAATGGGAAACCACTGGAAACCATCTTCAGGGCTGCTGGCAGTGGAGTTTGAATCCACTATCTCCCGGATGCAAGCTCAGCTGCACGCCCCTAACCGTACAGCCAACTCGCCCGGTGTATCATCAGACTCTCTGTGACAAGTTGTATCTTCTAGTAAGTGTCCCCCGTCCACACGGCAAGAACCAGTCCAGGTCTTATCCTAACGTCTGCACGGCAAGAACCAGTCGAGACCATTCATGTAACATTAATCAATTAATCACCACCACCAGCTATCGAAGCACCACTCACACATTCGTTCCTAAGTATAGAGGTTGGCAGCACTGAGCACCGCATGATAACATCCTTCCTGAGCGTGTAAAAAAACGACAGTCGTTCCACGTGGAGCTGAATGCAGTGAGTAGTGGGCTGCGGAAGGTAAAATTATAATCCCACATCCACTGACTTATTGCTGCTTCTTCCAGTATCTCTTATCCACACATAACAGACTAACATTACACATACAACTGAGGATGGTTGCCTAGTATGTTGTACTAGTATGTTGTTTTATTATAAAAGAGCTGACCATTCTGCCAGAAACTCTGTCCGCGCTAATACCTCCTTCCTCAGCCACCAAGCGAATTGTGGCACAAAAGTCAAGGTGTGAAGCACAGTATGTTATAAGTAGGGCCTGGATTCATGGGTACTAAAAACTCCAAAAATATGCATGCACATATGCACTAAAAGTAAAATACATTTATCAAATGCATTATCGGTACTTAAATTTAGCTCAGTGTTTTATTCCTTGCCAGATGATGCATGGCAGGAGGTTATCAACAGTTTTTTAATGTTTTCAGGGGTCAGTGACTTTCTGTTGTCAGACAGAATTAATTTATATGCTGAAATGGATCGTTGTGCGTCGATGGATGTAACTGAGAAATACTTGTACACTGGCACTCTGCTCGGAACTTTCTTCTGGCAAGGATTGCCTGATTCCACTTACGTATATGCTTATGGATTGAATCTTCGTGAGTAGAACAGGTAGAACAACCGAGGTAAGATAAGGAACAGGGAACTGTTGCCGAGAAGTTTGGAAGTAGGAGAAAGGGAAGAGGTAGGAAAGGGAAATGTGGAGTAGTGGATAGGAAAAGACAGGTGGAACAGGGTCATAGGATTTAGAAAAGGGAGGAGGAAGTAGCTTCTGCAGCTGTCAGGAAAGATAGGACTGACCAGGAGGGGAGGGGATCAAATGAGGTGGGTAGGGTTGAGGCTCTGGTCATGGGGGTTTCTATCGTTAGACATGTTGGAAAAGTGTGTGGAGGAAAGGGTACCAGGGTAGAGTTTTATCCAGGAATTAGGTTAAGGCAGATGTTGAAGAAAGTAGAAGAGAACGAGGAGGGAAAAGAGAAGGTGGTAGTGTTTCACGTTGGTACTAACGTAAGACAAGCAGGTATAAGTACCAACATAGTTGGGGATGTGTAGGATCTGGTAAATGCAGCACGGGTTAAGTTTAAGAAAGCGGAGATTGTTATCAGTGGGATACTTGTAGGAGGGATACTGACTGGAAGGTGATTGGGGATTTAAATGAGACTATGGAGTGGGTATGTGGGAAACTGGGAGTGAAATTTCTAGATTCTAATGGGTGGGTAGGAGATAGGGATCTGCGCTCAGATGGCCTTCACTTAAACTGCAGTGGTGCATATGAGTTAGGAAATTTGTTTAGTAGGGTTATAGGGAGGTACATTCAGGGAAACGGTGCGCTAGGCAGCGGTGTTAAGGGAACAGGGAACTGGAAATCAAGTAGGGATGACATAAAACTGTTAGTGCTCAACTGTAGAAGTATTGTAAAGAAGGAATAGAATTAAGTAATTTAATAGATATATACTTACCAGATATTGTAATAGGAGTTGAATCTTGGCTGAGAAATGATATAATGGATGCAGAAATTTTCTCACGAAACTGGAGGGTGTATCGTAGAAATAGGATAGGAAAGGTAGGAGGGAGAGTATACATTCTCGTGAAAGAAGAATTTGTAAGCTAAAAAAAAGTTAAAGATGACAAGCACGAAATTCTAGGGGTAAGGCTCATTTATAAGGATAATGGGCAGCTAGATGTCTTTGGAGTGTACAGACCAGGAAAGGGTAGCGCAGATGCTGATTCAGAATTATTTGATAAGATAATCAGCTATGAGGAAATTGAATCTAGCAAAGAAGTCAGCTAAGGATAACATGATGGCAAGCATAATTGGTGGCCACACTAATCCTGCTTCATGAATTTACCAAGCTCAGAACATTTTAAGCAAGCCTCGGACCTATGGGAGTAATGGAGTCCCACTCCCAATTGACAGGCGAGGGACTCCTTGGAAACAACTTCTCAAACGAAATGGAATTCGATGGGGAGCTATCAATATTAATGGGGCTTATGGAAGAAAGAAGGTAGAACTGGCTGAGGCAGCAAAGAGGATGCATCTGGATGTGCTAGGAGTAAGTGATATTCGGGTAAGGGGAGATAACGAGGAAGAGATAGGAGATTATAAATTGTACTTGACGGGTGTTAGAAAGGGAAGGGCAGAGTCTGGGGTAGGGCTCTTTATCAGGAATACCATTGCACGGAACATAGTTTCTGTTAGGCACGTAAATGAGCGAATGATGTGGGTAGATTTGGCAGTCGGAGGAATTAGGACAAGAATTGTGTCCGTGTATTCACCATGTGAGGGTGCAGATGAGGATGAAGTTGACAAGTTTTATGAAGCATTGAGTGACATCGTGGTCAGGGTCAACAGCAAGGATAGAATAGTGCTAATGGGCGATTTCAATGCGAGAGTTGGGAATAGAACTGAAGGATACGAAAGGGTGATTAGTAAATGTGGGGAAGATATGGAAGCTAATGGGAATGGGAAGCGTTTGCTGGACTTCTGTGCTAGTATGGGTTTAGCTGTTACGAATGCATTCTTCAAGCATAAGGCTATTCACCGCTACACATGGGAGGCTAGGGGTACCAGATCCATAATAGACTATATCTTAACAGACTTCAAATTCAGGAAATCTGTTAGGAATGTACAAGTTTTCCGGGGATTTTTCGATGATATAGACCACTATCTGATCTGTAGTGAACTAAGTATCTCTAGGCCTAGGGTAGAGAAAGTGTAATCTGTCTGCAAACTAATAAGGGTAGAAAATCTCCAGGACGAGGAAATTAGACAGAAGTACATGGATATGATTAGTGAGAAGTTTCAAACGGTAGACAGTAAGCAATAAGATGTACAGTATTATAGGTTAGGATCCACCTTTCAATACTCCGTAATAAGATGGTAAAAAGTAGTTACAACCTGTTTAATGGGACCGGTTTCAACACATTTTAAGTGTCATCATCAGCCAATTTGCGAAGATCTTACAACAACTAGCACATTGAATACAGGCAAAAAATTAACATTGTATCATAACGTAGCAATTCAGTAAATGTTCAAAACACAATAATCACAGTCAAGAGAGTAAACAGAACATCACTATCTTGCGCCGAAAACAAATATAGCTGAAGTTCATAAGCAGGTCAAATATTCGCTTATGTAAAGTCGTTGCTAGGCAGGTCTTGTAGGCATTTGTTTCTCCGGCCGAAGAGCAAAAGGTGACGTGAATGAAGTCCTAGGAAAACAGTGTAGGATTTAATTTCGTCAAATTTCAAAGTGGATATATAGGTTTTATAAAATAATTTAAAACGTTAAAAAAGAATAAAGCCAAATAAAAAATATATTTAAAAAATAGGAAGAAATAATGAAAGAAATACGAGGTTCAACTCGAAACAACTTGCCGTAGTAATTGATAAAGAAATGATAAATAGAGAAAGGGGGGACGTTAATTAGAGGGTGGTGATGGTGGTGGTGGTGGTGGTGGTGGTGGTGGTTATTGTTATTAGAGGAAATACAATTGGGCAACAATCCTTAATATAATACTAATTCGAAGAAAAAAGAAAAAGAACCGACACTTCGAAAAATGAAGATATCGGTTAAAGGAAGACAAGGGCCACGAAGGGCGTGAAAATGAAAGACTCCCTAGCCCTCGCAAACCTAATAGCATCGGGGTCGGAAAAGAACAAGAATTGACCAAGGGAGGTCGGACAGGATAGATGAAAGTGAGGAGCCTGGCACAAGTAAGTGGAAGCAATGCCAGGACTCAGCTAAGGGCCCCGTGGTCGCCAACCCACGCTCTGAAGTTCAGAGCCCCTGGGGGATGGAGGATGGGAAGGAAAGAAAAAATGGAAGGGATCCGATACTTCGAAAAATGAAGATATCAGCCAAAGGAAGACAAGGGCCACGAAGGGCGTGAAAATGAAAGACTCCCTAGCCCTCGGAAAACTAATAGCGTCGGGGTCAGAAAGGAACAAGAGTTGACCAAGGGAGGTCGGACAGGATAGATGAAAGTGAGGAGCCTGGCACAAGTAAGTGGAAGCAATGCCAGGACTCAGCTAAGGGCCCCCGTGGTCGTCAACCTACGTTCCGAAGTTCAGAGCCCCTGGGGGATGGAGGGTGGGGAGGAAAGAAAAAATGGAAGGGATCCCTTCAGAGCGTGGGTTGGCGACCACGGGGCCCTTAGCTGAGTCCTGGCATTGCTTCCACTTACTTGTGCCAGGCTCCTCACTTTCATCTATCCTGTCGGACCTCCCTTGGTCAATTCTTGTTCTTTTCCGACCCCGATGCTATTAGGTTTGCGAGGGCTAGGGAGTCTTTCATTTTCACGCCCTTCGTGGCCCTTGTCTTCCTTTAACCGATATCTTCATTTTTCGAAGTGTCGGTTCTTTTTCTTTTTTCTTCGAATTAGTATTATATTAAGGATTGTTGCCCAATTGTATTTCCTCTAATAACAATAACCACCACCACCACCACCACCATCACCACCCTCTAATTAACATCCCCCCTTTCTCTATTTATCATTTCTTTATCAATTACTACGGCAAGTTGTTTCGAGTTGAACCTCGTATTTCTTTCATTATTTCTTCCTATTTTTTAAATATATTTTTTATTTGGCTTTATTCTTTTTTAACGTTTTAAATTATTTTATAAAACCTATATATCCACTTTGAAATTTGACGAAATTAAATCCTACACTGTTTTCCTAGGACTTCATTCACGTCACCTTTTGCTCTTCGGCCGGAGAAACAAATGCCTACAAGACCTGCCTAGCAACGACTTTACATAAGCGAATATTTGACCTGCTTATGAACTTCAGCTATATTTGTTTTCGGCGCAAGATAGTGATGTTCTGTTTACTCTCTTGACTGTGATTATTGTGTTTTGAACATTTACTGAATTGCTACGTTATGATACAATGTTAATTTTTTGCCTGTATTCAATGTGCTAGTTGTTGTAAGATCTTCGCAAATTGGCTGATGATGACACTTAAAATGTGTTGAAACCGGTCCCATTAAACAGGTTGTAACTACTTTTTACCATCTTATTACGGAGTATTGAAAGGTGGATCCTAACCTATAATATTGTACATCTTATTTCTCTATTCAATATGGAACAATAATGAAGTTTTTAACTTTAAAAAGACAGTAAGCAGGTTCAGGATATAGAAAGTGAATGGGTGGCATATAGGGATGCTGTAGTAGAAACAGCAAGGGAATGCCTAGGAACAACTATGTGTAAAGATGGGAAAAGGCGAACATCTTGGTGGAATGATGAAGTGAGAGCAGCCTGTAAACGTAAAAGGAAGGCTTATCAGAAATGGCTCCAAACAAGGGCCGAAGCAGACAGGGATTTGTACGTAGATGAAAGAAACGGAGCGAAACAAATAGTTGTTGAATCAAAAAAGAAGTCGTGGGAAGATTTTGGTAATAACCTGGAAAGGCTAGGTCATGCAGCAGGGAAACCTTTCTGGACAGTAATAAAGAATCTTAGGAAGGGATAGAAAATGGAAATGAACAGTGTTTTGAATAATTCAGGTGAACTCATAATAGATCCCAGGGAATCACTGGAGAGGTGGAGGGAATATTTTGAACCGCTTTTCAATGTAAAAGGAAATCATCCTGGTGGTGTTGCAATCAGCCAGGCTCATGGGGAGGAGGAAAATGATGTTGGCGAAATTATGCTTGAGGAAGTGGAAAGGATGGTAAATAAACTCCATTGTCATAAGGCAGCAGGAATAGATGAATTTAGACCTGAATTGGTGAAGTATAGTGGGAAGGCAGGGATGAAAAGGCTTCATAGAGTAGTAAAATTAGCGTGGAGTGTTGGTAAAGTACCTTCAGATTGGACAAAAGCAGTAATTGCACCTATCTATAAGCAAGGGAACAGGAAGGATTGCAACAACTATCGAGGTATCTCCTTGATTAGTATACCAGGCAAAGTATTCACTGGCATCTTGAAATGGAGGGTGCGATCAGTCGTTGAGAGGAAGTTGGATGAAAGGAAAACCAGTGTGGTTTTAGACCACAGAGAGGCTGTCAGGATCATATTTTCAGTATGCGCCAGGTAATTGACAATGCTACGAGAGGAATAGGCAGTTGTGTTTATGTTTCGTAGATGTAGAGAAAGCAAATGATAGGGTACCGAGGGAAAAGATGTTCACTCTACTGGGAGATTATGGAATTAAAGGTAGATTATTAAAATCAATCAAAGGCATTTATGTTGACAATTGGGCTTGAGTGAGAATTGATGGTAGAATGAGTTTTTGGTTCAGGGTACTTACAGGGGTTAGACAAGGCTGTAATCTTTTACCTTTGCTGTTCGTAGTTTACATGGACCAGGAATGAGTTAGCTGGAAAATTTATGATATCCAATAACGGACCATTTATATTGGTATTATGAAAGAACTTTACCAAATGAATGGAGAGTTGCTATAGTAGCCCCTGTATATAAAGGAAAGGGTGATAGGCATAAAGCTGAAAATGACAGGCCAGTCAGTTTGACATGCATTGTAAGTAAGCATTGGGAAAGCATTCTCTTTCTGATTATATAAGACATGTTTGCAAAATTAATAAATGGTTTGACAGAAGGCAGTTTGGGTTTAGGAAAGGTTATTCCACTGAAGCCCAACTTGTAGGATTCCAGCAAGATATAGCAGATATCTTGGATTCAGGAGGTCAATTGGACTGTATTGCGATTGACTTATCTAAGGCATTTGATAGGGTAAATCATGGGAGACTACTGGCAAAAATGAGTGCAATTGTATTTGACAAAAGGGTGACTGAATGGGTGGCTCTGTTTCTAGAAAATAGAACTCTGAAAAGTAGAGTAGGTCCGTGTAAAAATTAAGAGGGGATTGCCTCAAGGCAATATTATTGGACCATTATGTTTTCTTATATATATCAATGATGTGTGTAAAGAAGTGGAATCAGAGATAAGGCTTTTCGCAGATGATGTTATTCTGTACAGAGTAATAAATAAGTTACAAGATTGTGAGCAACTGTAAAATGACCTCGATAATGTTGTGAGATGGACAGTAGGCAATGGTATGATGGTCAACGGGGATAAAAGTCAGGTTGTGAGTTTCACAAATAGGAAAAGTCCTCTCAGTTTTAATTACTGCTTTGATGGGGTGAGTGTTCCCTTTGGGGATCATTGTAAATACCTGGGTATAAATATAAGGATAGATCTTCATTGGGGTAATCACATAAATATGATTGTAAATAAAGTGTACAGATCTCTGCACATGGTTATGAGAGTATTTAGGGGTTGTAGTAAGGATGTAAAGGAGAGTGCATATTTGTCTCTGGTGAGACCTCAACTTGAGTATATATACCGAGCTCGATAGCTGCAGTCGCTTAAGTGCGGCAAGTATCCAGTATTCGGGAGATAGTAGGTTTGAACCCAACTGTCAGCAGCCCTGAAGATGGCTTTCCGTGGTTTCCCATTTCTACACCAGGCAAATGCTGGGGCTGTACCTTAATTAAGGCCACGGCCGCTTCCTTCCCAGTCCTAGCCCTTTCCTGTTCCATCGTCGCCATAAGACATATCTGTGTCGGTGCGACGTAAAGCCAATAGCAAAAAAAAAAGAAGCAGCTCGATTTGTTCTGGGCAATTTTCGACAAAAGAGTAGCGTTACTAAAATGTTGCAAAGTTTGGGCAGGGAAGACTTGGGAGAAAGGAGGCGAGCTGCTCGACTAAGTGGTATGTTACAAGTAACTAATCTCAGTTTGTTCCATATTGAAGATACAATAAGTAAACTCTTTCAAGATTAAAATTATTGTGTCCACCTTTTCAATACAAATACATATTTTTAGTGGTTAAATTCTACATGAATGAAACACACCAGTTAGGGACATATTTCGCCCTAGTTATGGGCATTTCAGCCTATATTAATCCTAAGGTCAAGAATTAAAACGATAAACATTGGAACTTATAGTAAACTAACTTAATCCTAAATACAATTGTCTTTATGTTATTTACACAGTTTACAATATGTACAGTATGTACAATAAGTGCATTAACCTTGCCAGAATTTATGAACAATGAATTATATTTTTAACAATGATCAAACCTCCGATTGCAGATTGGAGTGATCACCGCTTGAATTGGGGCTTCTCAATAGTATTGACTAGAATTTATCACTGCGTGAGTTGGAGTTTCTTCAGCTGTTATAGTCACCTGAGTCATAAGAATTTTTACAACACCGGAATCTTGGATAAAATCGTTAATATTCAATTTATAGTCCACATGTAGTTGGAAATGAAATCCATTCGAACAAAGACAACATTTGGGCCAAAAATAAATGAACTTTATATAATTGTAAATTTAAGAGGGCTTTCTTTTGTACATTGCTTTAATTTCATTTCTTATCCAAATCTCGTTGACCTTATTCTGAATTCTATTTGTATTATGAACAATGAAATTTGAATTAACTTATTTTATAATGACTAGAATTCCAATTGTGGATTGGATTGATGAAGCGTGAATAGGGGTTTCTCAAAATGTATTGACTAGAATTTATCACTGCGTGAGTTGGGGTTTCTTCAGCTGATATGGTCGCCTGAGTCGTAAGAAATTTTAACAATACCGGAACCTTGGTTAAAGTCGTTCATGTTAGGGTTTGAAACAGTTTGAATATTCCTTTAGAAAGAAGCATGGTTATGTATTAAGGTTGAAGCGTGTAAGTAGGATATATATTGTTGATTTCAATCATTGTTTATCGCAATAAAAATATTCCGTCATTCTTGTGGATAAACTTCCCATTGGTGCATATTCAATCTGGGAGGAATATGAGTTGTTTGTAATTGTCTTGTCGACGTTAGCTGGGATCAATTGTTCCGGTTGTGTCTAAACGGCTAAGCTTGCTCCTAGTGTATTGACTGTGTAAATAACATAAGACAATTGTATTTCGTATTTAGTTTACTATAAGTTCCAATATTTTTAGTTTTAATTCTTGACCTTAGGATTAATATAGGCTGAAGATGCCCATAACTAGGGCGAAACACGTCCCTAACTGGTGTGTTTCATTCATGTAGAATTTAACCACTAAAAATATATATTTGTATTGAAAAGGTGGACACAGTAATTTTAATCTTGAAAGAGTTTACTTTAAGTGGTATGTTCCGAGCTGTCAGTGGAGAGATGGCGTGGAATGACATCAGTGGACGAATAAGTTTGAGTGGTATATTTAAAAGCAGGAGGGATCACAATATGAAGATAAGGTTCGAATTCAAGAGGAAAAATTGGGGCAATTATTCCTTTATAGGAAGGGGAGTTAGGGATTGGAATAACTTACCAAGGGAGATGTTCAGTAAATTTCCAATTTATTTGCAATCATTTAAGAAAAGGCTAGGAAAACAACAGATAGGGAATCTGCCACCTGGGCGACTGCCCTAAATGCAGATCAGTAGTGATTGATTGATTGATTCGTGGGTTCGAGTCAACACTGCAATGAGTTTCCTTTTAACTTTTTCTCCAGTTGCTCCAGGCACACCATTTAAAGAACTAATGGTGTTTTGAATTAACTGAAGGGATTTGTGTAGGGGTGCACCGCAAGTTTCTAGTCCATTAATCACCTTTGAAAGTGGCAAATACTGCACATGGACGAAACTGATATCTTTATATACAGTTTCAGATTCAAATGTGCACTTTGCTTCTTGAACACACGCAGAATGACTATCATCAATACTTTTAACCACATCTTTCACCGGGCTGAGTAGCTCAGATGGTTAAGGTGCTGGCCTTCTCACCCCAACTTGGCAGGTTCGATCCTGGCTCAGTCCGGTGATATTTGAAGTTGCTCAAGTACATCAGTCTGTTTGGGTAGATTTACTATCATGTAAAATAACTCCTGCGGGAATAAATTCTGGTACCTCGGCGCCTCCGAAAACCGTAAAAGTAGTTAGTGGGACGTGAAGTAAATAACAGTATTAACTACATCTTTCACTTGACTAAAGTTCTCCTGGTAGAACAATACTGCGGATAATCTAGTTTCCCATCTTGTGAGAACAGGTTCCAGCAGAAGAGAAACCTGAGGCAGATGAGTTTTGTGCAACTGTACACGAGCCAGTATCTTTTAGGAACTGTTTTTTTTTCCACTTGAAATTACTTTGCCGACAGATGGAAAGAGGATACGTATCTCTTGTGCAACACGATGCAATCCATGGGCCAAACGTTATATGGATGAGATTTGGAAAAAATGCTCGTAGAGACTGACATGAAGCTGCATCTGTGATTAAAAGCACACTTACTAACAATCACTCTCCGATTCACTAGGCCGCAGAAGTCACAGGAAATCATTAACAAATCTTGCAGTTGTAGCACGCTTGTTGCTTTTTTTCTTGCACTTTGCACAAAAGTAAATTATGTTTGCTGGGTTCTTCTGGACATAGTTTACTCACTATGGAGTTCACATTGTATCAACTGCACGAATGGGTTGTTTCATTTACCGATATCCAGACACCGTATTGAATCCACGACAGAAGCGTGCAGTGAAAGTAAACAGTTCTTCATAAGGGTAGATTCATCTAGAATCCTTTGATTAGCACAATACTTTTCGTGAAACGAGTGTAGATGTGGATTATTCAATTTATGCAGCGGAATGTTGCTGGATACAAAAGCTTTACAAATATCAGCTGAAAATGTACTAACTTCAGACTGTGTTTTCACATCGGTTAAACGTAGCTGTTGCTTATTCTTACTCTGTTCTTTTGATCTGAAATGTGAAGTTTTTTCCTAATGCTGTACAATTTGAATTTTGTAAATCGCATTTTACACTCTTTTCTACATTAAGGAGTGAGGGTAATTTTTTCCACCTATTCAATACTACAACAGTGTGACGTCAATAATGCATCACGTATTTATTAGATTTCAATATTGGGACCGGATTTGGCATTTGTGTTCGCCATCATCAGCCAAAGGAATATTGTTACAAGGTTTTATACAAATCAATATTAACATAATTTTAAAATATATGTACATACAAATTGAACCATAGTCTTAAATTATTTTGTAATTTGGTGTACACCATAAAACTTTTAATTGAAATTACAAACATATTTCTTATGCAATATATTATTTGTTAACTCTGTTACATTCTTTTGGATATGAATAGTTAAAACGTTGTCAAGTCCTTATAGTTGTTGCAAAATGCTGATTAAGCATCTAGTTCAATTAAAATCAATCTCTTAAGAAGTTTTTTGCAGCTGCTTATACCTTAAGGGCATATGGTTTTTCTTGGCCAATTATACATTCTAGTTACTAACATACATTAAAATAAATTTGCCTACTGTCATATTTGGAATATATGTAAATCTTTACTCTTTAATGTAAATCTGGATTCAATACGGACTAAAAATGAAGTTTTTTTGACATTAAAAAAAAATGTACACTCTTGTCGCACACTTGATAGTACACTGCACCACCGTCACTTGTTTAGTCACTATTGCCTGATATCTACTGTTTAATTGAAAAAGACCTTGCGTTTGTATCGTTGGGCATTTTTACAGTTTAATCTGGTAAAACACTGCAATAGACGAAGAGCAAGTTAGCAGATGAACGCACTTGTTTAAGCAAACCTTGGGAGGCTACTGTAAGCAGAAAGGAATGTCAGAAAAAAGGAAATAGCTGGTGTAAAAAGAGTCATTATCTGTGTACCTGCTTGTATTCCAACACTAAAAGCACTTTTCAGACAGTTCATTTTCCACAGTCAAAAAGGATCCCACCCTACTGCAAAAGCCCTTCCAAAAAGGCACAAAACTGGTATACCTATCCAATCATCAACTTTAGACCAAGCCTTTGGTATAAAATATCTCAATTTATCCAAACATTTTTGAGGAAGTATTATCAATGTATGTCTAAAAAATCCATCAAAAACAATTCAGATTTAATTAATAAATTAAATAACTCCAATATCCAACCCCATCACTCCCTTATTCTTTCGATATCATTCATGTGTGTCCCAGTATACAAATATCAAAACTTTACCCTGTTATTGAAAATAATTTAAATAAAACAGTCAGTCATTTGAGTAAATTAGAAATCCTTGATTTTATGTCTATTTTAAAATTAGTTGTTAATAACAATTTGTTCACTTTTGATAACATTATCTGAGGCATCCTAGCTGACATATACCTCGATTTACTAGAACACATTAAGATTGACAACAACCAAAACTTCAACAGTATTCCCTTTTGGGCCAGATATCTTAGTTATTTTAGATGAAAAAACAGTCAACGTTACTACCACCATTCTCAATCTTAATAACATTGATCCACATATTAAATTCATTCCAGAATCCGAACAAGACCAAAAAATAAACTATTTAGATCTAACCATCACCAGACACCCAACTTTTAAAAATTATAAAATCTTCAGATAACCCACTCAAACTGCTTCCACAGTCAGTCATCATTCAACACATCCACAAAAGATCTAAATAATGAATTGAACACCATTTGATACATCGCAAAATCCAATGGTTACAATCATTTTTTTTCTCATTGAAAGATTAACAAATACAGACGTCACCCCGCAACAACTTTAAAAAAAGAAAAATCCAACATCCCCTTAATTTCCACTTTCACTTTTAATAAAGAACACTAGCATTTTTAAGAAATAAAATGTATAGCCTTTAAAACAAATAATAAAAATGCAGATGTCTTATACAACTCCACTTCTGTTAATTGAATTAATAGTTTCTCAAAGTCAGGAGTTTATAGATAATTGCAATTTTTCATACATTGAACAAACTGGAAGGAGTTTCACCACAAGATATTCAGAACATATTAATGCCCTAAGATACAATAAATTCTCAGCAGTAGATCAACACATGCAAGACTACAACCATAATATTACCAACATAAACCAAGATACGGAAATCCTTAAAACATTAAACAAAGCCCCCCTACTTGATATAACAGAAAACTGTTTCATACATTTAGATCAATATTTCAACTCAAACTATAACCTAAATGACATTTCTCAGCAAACCAACATTCTATTTGACCTGATAATTATTTTATAAAATTTTAATTTAACTAATCTAAACTCAATTTTCCATTCTATTCATGGCACCTTTCCTCAGTGTTTACTCCTATTCCCTCAGCCCCACCTTAATTATCCTCTCTTGTTTTTTCCACCTCCCTTCCCCAATTATCTCCAAACAATTTTCTCTTTCCTTATTTTCCTATTCTTGCTTCATTTCGCATAAATTATACAATACGTCCAACACTTCGCACCGCAAATTGATTCACATATTACATATTTTATTACCTCTTCCATTCGTTTTCTTCCCCCATTTCCAATCCTTTCCATTCCCCATTTCTTTCTGAAATTTCCCCTCCCTTTTTTTTCATTTATCTTGCTTCCCGTCGTGCAATTTATCCAATATGTCCAACAATTAGCAACGCAAGGTGAGTCACATATTGCATATTTTCTTTATAAAAATTTTTCCACCTTTTCTATTACTATTTCACTAATTTGGCTTTTCAGCATCCTTCTGTAACACCACATTTCAAAAGCTTCTATTCTCTTTCTTTCTGAGCTAGTTATAGTCCATGTTTCACTTCCATACAATGCCACGCTCTACACAAAAGTCTTTAAAAACATCTAATTCCAATATCAATGTTTGAAGTGAGCAAATTTCTTTTCTTAAGAAAGCTCTTCCTTGCTTGTGCTAATCTGCATTTTATGTCCTCCTTACTTCTGCCATCGTTAGTTATTTTACTACCCAAGTAATAATATTCATTTACTTCCTTTAAGACTTCATTTCCTAATTTAATATTACCTGCATCACCTGCCTTTGTTCAACTGCACTCCATTACTTTTGTTTTGGACTTATTTATTTTCATCTTGTACTCCTTACCCAAGACTTTGTCCATACCATTCAGCAGCTTCTCAAGATCTTCTGCAGTCTCAGATAAAATAACAATATCATTGGCAAATCTCAAGGTTTTGATTTCCTCTCCTTGGATTGTGATCCCCTTTCCAAATTCCTCTTTGATTTCCTCTACTGCCTGTTCTATGTAGACATTGAAAAGGAGGGGGGACAAACTGCAGCCTTGCCTCACTTCTTTCTGGATTGCTGCTTCTTTTTCAAAGGCCTCAATTCTTATTACTGCAGACTGATTTTTATACAGATTGTAGATAATTCTTCGTTCTCGGTATCTGATCCAGTTGCCTTCAGAATCTTACATAGCTTGGTCCAATCAGCGTTATCGAATGCCTTTTCTAGATCTACGAATGCCATGTATGTGGCTTGTCCTTCTTGATTCGATCCTCTGAGATCAGACGTAAAGTCAGGATTGCTTCACGTGTTCCTACATTTCTTATAAAGCCAAACTGATCTCCCAACTCAGGTTCAATTTGTTTTTCCATTCTTCTGTAAATAATACGTGTTAAAATTTTGCAGGCATGAGATACTAAACTAATGGTGTGGTAGTTTTCACACCTGTCAGCATCGGCTTTCTTGGTAATAGGTATAACAACATTCTGACGAAAATCGGATGGGACTTCTGCTGTCTCATACATCTTGCCATGCTGGTTTCTCCTACGGCAGTCAGTAATTCAGAGGGAATGTCATCAATTCCAGGTGCCTTGTTCCTATTTAGGTCGCTCACAGCTCTGCCAAACTCTGATCTCAAAATTGGGTCTCCCATTTCATCAGCATTAACAACCTCTTCTTGTTCCAGAAACAAATTATCTACATCTTCACCTTGATACAACTGTTGGATATGTTCCTGCCATCTTTCTGCTTTGTCTTCTTTCCCTAGAAGTGGCTTTCCATCTGAGCTCTTCATATTCATACACCTAGATTTCCTTTCTCCAAAAGTTTCCTTGATTTTCCTGTATGCAGCTACCTTTCCTAGTACCATACAACCTTCGACATCCTTGCATTTCTCCTTCAGCCATTCTTTCTTAGCTACCTTGCACTTTCTATCCACTTGATTCTTTAATCGCCGGTATTCTTTTCTGCTCTCTTCATTTCTAGCCTTCGTGTATTTTTGTCATTCATCAATCAGGTCTAGTATCTCCTGAGTTATCTACTGATTCTTAGTTGATCTTTTCTTCCTTCCTTCCTAACATTTCTTCAGCAGCCCTACTGACTTCATTTTTCATGACTTATCCACTCTTCCTCTATTGTGTTTCCTTCAGCCTTTTCATTTAGTCCTTTTGCAACATGTTGAAACAATCCCTCACACTCTTTTCTTTCAACTTGTCTAGATCCCATCTTTTTGCATTCTTTCTTCAATTTCGTCAGCTTCAGATGGCATTTCATGACCAACAAATTGTGGTCAGAGTCCACGTCTGCTCCTAGGAAAGTTTTGCAATCCAACACCTGGTTTCTGAATCTCTGCCCAATCATAATGAAGTCTATTTGATACCTTCCAGTGTCTCCAGGTCTCGTCCACATATACAGCCGTCGTTTGTGGTGTTTGAACTAAGTATTGGCCAGGACTAAATTATGATAGTATAGAATTCAACCAGCCGACTTCCTCTTTCGTTCCTTTTTTCCAATCCGAATTCTCCTACTCTATTGCCTTCTCTTCCTTGGCCTACCACTGCATTCCATTCTCCCATCACAATTAGATTCTCGTCACCTTTTACATATTGTATTAAATCTTCTATCTCTTCATATATTGTTTCGACTTCCTCATCATCCGCTGAGCTAGTAGGCATATAGACCTGCACTATTATGGTGGGCATTGGTTTGGTGTCTATCTTGACGACAATAATTCTTTCACTATGCTAGTCGTAGTAGCTTACCCGCTGCCCTATTTTCTTGTTCATTATTCTAAACCAACTCCTGGATTTCCCCTGTTTGATTTTGAGTTGATAATTTGGTAGTTGCCTGACCAAAAATCCTATTCTTCCTGCCAGCGTACTTCACTTATACCAACTACATCTAACTTTAGTCTATCCATCTCCCTTGTCAGATTCTCTAATCTACCACAACGATTCAAACTTCTAACATTCCACGCTCCGACTCGCAGAATGTCAGTATCCATCTTCCTGATGATCGCCCCCTCTCGTATAGTCCCCACCCGGAGATCCGAATGGGGGACTAGTTTACTTCTGGAATATTTTACCCGGGAGGAAGCCATCATCAGTACATCATTCATACAGAGAGAGCTTGGAAGTTAGTTACGGCTGTAGTTTCCCGTTGCTTTCAGCCGTGTAGCAGTATCAACACAGCTAAGCCATGTTGAGTATTATTACAAGGCCATATCAGTCAATCATCTAGACTGTCGCCCTTGCAACTTCCGAAAGGCTGCTACCCCCCTTTCGATGAACCCTTCCTTAGTCTGGTCTCAACAGATACCCATCCAATATGGTTGCACCTGCGGCTCGGCTATCTGCTTCATTGGGACACGCAAGCCTCCCCACTGCAGCAAGGTCACGTGGTTCGCAGAGGAGGTGGTGGTAAGTTTAGGAATAAAAGATATAAAGAGAAGATGATATGTTTGATGAAAGTTAGTTCAGTGAACAGTATAAAGCTGTCTGCTATAACTCAGAAGCACGTCTTATCGTATTACTGTAAATGAGACAACTGACAGTGAGCACCGTGAACTTCTGTCACAGAATATCTTTCTGCATCTTACACAATCTACCCAAGAGGGATTTGTAATGCCCATTGCCTCGTTTGTGAGTCTGTTAACATGTCCCCTCCAGCACTTTTGACACTTAGAATGGTTTACTGTGGTGCCAGTATCTCAAATCTGTTGGTTTTAGTTCCCATATTATATATATTTACTACTGAGATTTGTTCCTCGAGTCGTAAGATTTAAAATAACCTTTGTCTCGTCCTTATACTATAAATCTGATTTTTTTGTATGTTAGCTACTGTGGCAAAGGGCGTAAGTCTGGACAGAAACTGAATTTTGAAAAATCCTTTCTTATTGCATGCCTAGAGCGAAAGATGGAACCTATATTCCTAATTTCAGCTTTCTAGGTCTTTTGGATCTGGAGATAAAGTGATCAGTGAGTGGTACTTTAATTTCTTCCAGGATGACCCAATAAATGCACACAGAGTTCTAATTAGCAGTGAATGACCACACTCACTAATTGCTGTCTATTTACAAGTCTCTCTTTTTACACAGCAGGCAGTCCAGCCTGTTGGTATATGACCGTATCGTCACATTGAATATTTATTCGGAAATATATATATATGTGGGAAGTGTGTATGCTTGGAGTTTCTTTGTCAGAACAGGGGCTCGGTTGCATCATGTTGCGCAATCTCTTCACCAGCCCGGCGCCTAACGCACGTATACCTTGGCTTATAAAACCCCCGAACTGAGTGCACGTGATGAGGGAAGAAGAAAAAAAATATAGTTTCTGCTGGCTCCGCCTCTAAAACAAATGCCTACTCACAGTAGAGCCAACGTGAGGAGGTGATTTTAGAAGTACTTCCGGGATAATAACATATAATCATGAAGCGCATGTCAAAGTAATAGCAAGGATAATGGATCATTGACAAAATTATAATACATACCTACATACATTATCATTATAGACTGTTATGCCTTTCAGCGTTCAGTCTGCAAGCCTCTGAGAATTTACTAAACGTCGCCACAATCCTCGATTTGCAACTAGTGTTGTGGACTCATTTAGTTCTATACCTCTTATCTTTAAATCGTTAGAAACCGAGTCTAACCATCGTCGTCTTGGTCTCCCTCTACTTCTCTTACCCTCCATAACAGAGTCCATTATTCTCCTAGGTAACCTATCCTCCTCCATTCACCTCACATGACCCCACCACCGAAGCCGGTTTATGCGTACAGCTTCACCCATAGAGTTCATTCCTAAATTAGCTTTCATCTCCTCATTCCGAGTACCCTCCTGCCATTGTTCCCACCTGTTTGTACCAGCAATCATTCTCACTACTTTCATGTCTGTTACTTCTAACTTATGAATAAGATATCCTGAGTCCACCCAGCTTTCGCTCTCGTAAAGCAAAGTTGGTCGGAAAACAGACCGATGTAAAGATAGTTTCGTCTGGAAGCTGACTTCCTTCTTACAGAATACTGCTGATCGCAACTGCGAGCTCACTGCATTAGCTTTAATACACCTTGATTCAATCTCACTTACTATATTACCATCCTGGGAGAACACACAACCTAAATACTTGAACTTATCGACTTGTTCTAGCTTTGTATCACCAGTCTGACATTTGATTCTGTTGAATTTCTTACCTACTGACATCAGTTTAGTCTTCGAGAGGCTAATTTTCATACCATACTCATTGTACCTATTTTCAGGTTCCAAGATATTAGACTGCAGGCTTTCGGCACAGTCTGCCATTAAGACCAAGTCGTCAGCATAGGCCAAACTGCTTACTACATTTCCACCTAACTGAATCCCTCCCTGCCATTTTATACCTTTCAGCAGATGATCCGTGTAAACTACGAACGGCAAAGGTGAAAGATTACAGCCTTGTCTAACTCCTGTAAGTACCCTGAACCAAGAACTCATTCTACCATCAATTCTCACTGAAGCCCAACTGTCAACGTAAATGCCTTTGATTGATTTTAATAATCTACCTTTAATTCCATAGTCCCCCAGTATAGCGAACATCTTTTCCCTCGGTACCCTGTCATGTGCTTTCTCTAGATCTACGAAACATAAACACAACTGCCTATTCCTCTCGTAGCATTTTTCAATTACCTGGCGCATACTGAAAATCTGATCCTGACAGCCTCTCTGTGGTCTGAAACCACACTGGTTTTCATCCAACTTCCTCTCAACGACTGATTGCACCCTCCCTTCCAGGATGACAGTGAATACCTTGCCTGGTATACTAATCAATGAGATACCTCGATAGTTGTTGCAATCCTTCCTGTTCACTTGCTTATAGATTGGTGCAATTACTGCTTTTGTCCAATCTGAAGGTATCTTACCAACACTCCATGCTAATTTTACTACTCTTTGAAGCCATTTCAGGTCTAATTTCATCTATTCCTGCTGCCTTATGACAATGGAGTTTATTTACTATCCTTTCCACTTCCTCAAGCGTAATTTCACCAACATCCTTTTCCTCCTCCCCATGAGCTTGGCTGTTTGCAACACCACCATGATGATTTCCTTTTACATTGAGAAGATGTTCAAAATATTCCCTCCACCTCTCCAGTGATTCCCTGGGATCTATTATGAGTTCACCTGAATTACTCAAAACACTGTTCATTTCCTTTTTCCCCTCCCTTCCTAAGATTCTTTATTACTGTCCAGAAAGGTTTCCCTGCTGCTTGACCTAGCCTTTCCAGGTTATTACCAAAATCTTCCCATGACTTCTTTTTGGATTCAACAACTATTTGTTTCGCTCTGTTTCTTTCATCTACGTACCAATCCCTGTCTGCCTTGGCCCTTGTCTGGAGCCATTTCTGATAAGCCTTCTTTTTACGTTTACAGGCTGCTCTCACTTCATCATTCCACCAAGATGTTCGCCCTTTCCCATCTTTACACACAGTTGTTCCTAGGCATTCCCTTGCTGTTTCTATTACAGCATCTCTGTATGCCACCCATTCACTTTCTATATCCTGAACCTGCTTACTGTCTACTGTTCGAAACTTCTCACTAATCATATCCATGTACTTCTGTCTAATTTCCTCGTCCTGGAGACTTTCTACCCTTATTCGTTTGCAGACAGATTTCACTTTCTCTACCCTAGGCCTAGAGATACTTAGTTCACTACAGATCAGATAGTGGTCTGTATCATCGAAAAATCCGCAAAAAAACGTGTACATTCCTAACAGATTTCCTAAATTCAAAGTCTGTTAAGATATAGTCTATTATGGATCTGGTACCCCTAGCCTCCCATGTGTAGCGGTGAATAGCCTTATTCTTGAAGAATGTTTTCGTAACAGCTATAGTATTTTTCTACACTGATGGCGGGCGGCCTACATGCTGTCAGGGGAAGCGGGGAGCATGGGGCCGACCAATCCAGCACGACGTGAGAGGCCGTTATGGGAGAGAGACAGAGGCCACTACTACAACGTTGCCAGGAGCGCCCGCGCGCTTTAAAGTTGTGTTGAAATCCAGATAACAATAAAATACAGAGCTTCGTATGTTGCAGTTCGATTATGGCCCGTGGATGAGTTTTATTATTTTTATTTATTTATGTATTTATTTTTGTTATTTTCTTATATCTTCGATGTAGTATGATACGACTTAGTTAGTAATGCATATAACAAGTGCATTGACAACAGACCGAAAAACAATTTGTTCAAAAGTACAGAGTTACACAACACATTTCTTACTTTATGTTACCTTATTCCAGCTGAAGGATCCGTGTTACAGCACCCCGACACTCGCCATCGTCACCAGAGCTGTCACCGGAAATGTCCTCGTCACTCGACTCCTCACTGTGGCTGTCGTCTCGTAGATTTATGATGATATCATCCATGACTGTGTCCAATACCACGTCCCTTTTGTAATCGTCCTCTTGAAATCTTTCAGCATGTGACACACAAGCCTTCCACTCCTGTTCGGTTACTTTATCCAGCTCCTCTTCCATTAAAGATTGGACGTCAGTTAGTTTGAACGTTTTGTTCCTTTTCCCTACAGCAGTTTTAACGTTTCCCCAAACCAGCTCTATGGGGTTATATTGACAGTGATAGGGTGGCAGGCGAACAACGGTATGACCCTTTCTGTCAGCAAGTGTATCAATTTCGTACATTTTTGCCTTTGGCTTGAATTGTTTCACAAGAGACAACAGTTCGAGTCTGGTGTGATTGCTGTCATGAGGAATATTCCTAGCAGATAATCACGATATAATATCAGCTTTTCGTGTGTTTGTTGTAGGAATTCGTTCTAGCTGTACTGAATGGTAGCTGGCATTGTCCATTACAATCACTGCGTCTTTGATGTTCCTTGCAAGTGATAAAAATCATTGTTATCCGTATTGAAGATACTGAATGTAGGATGTTAAAAGGTTTGTTTTTTTCACCTATTCAATACATATAAATTTTATAAATTAGGAATCTACAATAAATTCCTATTCTACAATAATTCTACAATAAATTCCTAATTTATAAAATTTATATGTATTGAATAGGTGAAAAAAACAAACCTTTTAACATCCTACATTTGATGTTCCTTTCGTCAAGAGCATCTAAAAACCTCAAAAACCATTCTTTAAAAACCATAGCGTTCATATCAGTGTGGTAGTCATCACTGGTCGATTTCACCTTTGGCCTGAAAACTAATTTACATTCCTGTAGAAAACCAGTGCGACTGGAACCTACGTGACAAACTATAATTCGTCCACTTTTCCCTACAGGAACTTTTAAACCTCCTGTACCCTCTTTATCTTGCCAGATTTTCGTTGGAGCGTAATTCTGATGAATGTAAGTCTCATCTAAATAAAATATATGGGGTGATGGGTCCTTATTCCTCAAGAGATGCATTTTTCTCAAAAACGTTACTCTGGCTGTTACTATATCAGCTCTCTCCATTAAAAATCTTCTCCCGTCGTTGCTTTTTATATACTTGAACCCCATAGACTTTAGTATCCTCCACAATGAAGTAACTCCCCATTTAAATTTTATCTCTCTTTCTAAATCATCACATAATTTGTTCAGTGTCGGGTATTCACCCTTTACGTAATAACTGAGGAGAGTTCTTCTAATTACATCTTTATGGAATCCGTCAATTGCCTTTGTTATACAGTTCCTTTTGATTAGTTTGCGCGGTGATTGAAATGAGATGGAACCAGATGACTGGGTACTGTCTTTACCTTCCTTTACTATACGCTGAACGGTTCGTGTACTAACTTGACAAGCTTCCGACACTCTCTGCTGCACTTTATACACACTCACTAAAGGGCCATTATTTTCTGCTTCCTTTTGAAAATATTCATGAACATTGCTGATCAGTTTTCTACCCTGGCTCCATATCTCCTTCCTCTTCACCATTGTACGATATACGTATAGTGCAATTATTATATAAAAAAACAACACAGAGCAACACAAATAGAAACAATAGAAAAAACTAACGTCACATCACATGCCACAAAAACGTTAATCGAAAAATGCAGTAAAGGACGCGGCAAGAATTACTCATAAAACAAACTCGTCAAACGAGCTCTTTGTAATACCCAACGCACACTGTAAGACTACTCGGCAACACAGCAGTTCGTGGAGCGAAGTGAGCGCGGCAAAGTCTCCGGGCGACTGAATAGTTCTCAGCGCCACCGCTAGGCGATCTTTTGTCTGATTGGGCAGTGACATACTGCCCGCACCCCACTTCCCCTGACAGCATGTAGGCCGCCCGCCATCAGAGTAGAAAAATACTATAAACCCATACTAGCACAGAAGTCCAGCAAACGCTTCCCATTCCCATTAGCTTGCATATCTTCCCCACATTTACCAATCACCCTTTCGTATCCTTCAGTTCTATTCCCAAACTCTCGCATTGAAATCGCCCATTAGCACTATTCTATCCTTGCTGTTGACCCTGACCATGATGTCACTCAATGCTTCATAAAACTTGTCAACTTCATCCTCATCTGCACCCTCACATGGTGAATACACGGACACAATTCTTGTCCTAATTCCTCCGACTGCCAAATCTACCCACATCATTCGCTCATTTACGTGCCTAACAGAAACTATGTTGCGTGCAATGGTATTCCTGATAAAGAGCCCTACCCCAGACTCTGCCCTTCCCTTTCTAACACCCGTCAAGTACACTTTGTAATCTCCTATCTCTTCCTCGTTATCTCCCCTTACCCGAATATCACTTACTCCTAGCACATCCAGATGCATCCTCTTTGCTGAGTCAGCCAGTTCTATCTTCTTTCTTCCATAAGCCTCATTAATATTGATAGCTCCCCATCAAATTCCATTTCGTTCGCCAAGTTGTTTCCAAGGAGTACCTCGCCTGTCAAATGGGAGTGGGACTCCATTACTCCCATAGGTCCAAGGCTTGCTTAAAGTGTTCTGAGCTCGGTAAATTCATGAAGCAGGAATGCTGCCCTACTTGCACATAGTCCAAGTGAGGATCTCTCCTCTAACGGGTTATGGACCACCGGTGAATTGTATAGTCCTAGCCGCCTGAGCACAAGGAGGACCACGACTCAGAATATGTCCGAGATGCCCACTCCCATTCCATAGCAACTGGTATCCCGACTCTCAAGACCACTTAGTAGGCCACTCAGCCGTTGCCCATGGTTCACGAACTAGGACATGACTACAGTAACCCACAAACATGAACCATGCAAATCAAAATAAAATAATGTCATTTATGAAATTACGTCTCAAAGAAGTTACGTAAGATGGTCTGGTGTCCTAACGCTAGCTGTGAAACCAGACAGCCAACAAGGATTCCCTGTTGGGCTCTAGATTTAGACGATGAATTTCTATAAAACCACTGATCGTTATGCGTTCTGCATTACATATATTATTTGTGATCAGCGAGCGACACAATCTGCCGCATCGCTGTTTTACCATAAACTTTGTGGATCTGGAGATCTCAAAATTATGGTTGGGAGCCGTTCCTCTGTCTAACCCCCACTCCATGTGAGTCCATATGATGGTAGCTAGTTAGTCTGGAGGCAGTCTTGGAGGTGAGAAGACGGTCGGTGGGCGGTTTTGCCTGTTCTTTGTATAAGAAAATGTCCAAACAAACGGAGTGCTCTACGTATAATTTCTCATACGGAGTGTCAACAGAGAACCTAACTGATCGATAAGTGCTGTAGGAATTACAGATCGTGAATTACATGATTACGTAATATGTATGCATCACGTAACTGTGACGCTCTGATGTGACGAATATCGGACGGAGAGGACTATCCTTGAATTAATCTCCCGTGCGCGCGAGAGAGAATCCGTGTGGTGTAATATTAATTTTGAATCTGTGTGACAAGGTAGCATGAAAATCCGTGTTAGATAATAAACAGATTTCCAGTATAAAATTATTGTGCTGAATGACGGTGTAGTTGTTGTAGTACAGAGAAACAGACACACGAGATTGGGTTTCAAAATAAATATAGATACCCAATGTCTCGATGATTTAGAATAACGAACTATTTCATTGACTACACCGCAAGGTTTTTGTACTAGCTTGTCAGACTGAGGTAGACTAGCTACTCCCTGCATCAAAGTAATAAGTACATAACTTTCATTCTGTCAGAGGAAAAAGGGAAATTTGACTGTGACGTGTGCAGAAGAAGCCTTCGTGAAAATCGGTGTGATTAGTATCTTTCCAGTGATTTCAACCATAATACCATGGATTACTCAAGAGGTACTGAGGGTCGTCTAGAACCTGGGACTTCCCACTTCAGCACCATGGGGTAAACACTGCAGGCGGGTCCCTCGTGGACTCGGACGATGGAGGACAAACCAGCTGTTGAGTACTAAGCTATGACTTTGTAATGCTTGTATTCCCCTAGTAAATATGTAAAAAATGGAAGGATGGGGTTATGATAATTTCTAATGTTGAATTATTAGATTAGTTCACTTAGAGTGGTCGATAGAGTCCCTTTTACTTTTAGTCATTTGAGGTTATATGGCAAGGAAACAAATTAGGGTAATTGTACGTATTTTTGGCCCCATTTATTTCCTTGCATTTGCATGTTTTATGGGTATTTAAGAGTGCTGTCAGAGGAAGATGGGGGAAAAGAGTAGTTAATTTTGGTAGGTTAAAGAAGTAACTTTCATCTGAATGACTATACAAGATGAGTCAGGGTAATGTGACGGTAGGATCTTTGCCAAGTGCCTGTGAACAATATAAATGTGGGATAGTTGAAGTACTCCCTTTTTAACGTATAGTAGTAGAATTTGTTGCATGATAGGTTAAGATGTGGCTGTATCGGGATGTGTGTGAAAAATTCATTGTCCCCAGGTTCGTATACCCACCCTCCAACCACTAGGTAGGCTCCTGTGTTATTTTTCTTTTTGTGTGTTTGATATTGTTTGATATTTGAATTTTATTGAACTAATTAATTTGGTTGGATATTAAATGCCGATTTACTGAACGTAGTATCAATTTACCTCAGGTACACACTCTCATCTCATTAGTTAGAGATAATAGAAATTTTTAGCTTGTGCGCTAGTAAAATCGTGGTTAACTCTGTGGTGATAAGGAACGATGTTTGAACTCTGGACTTTTATAATGTCAAGAAAATATGAAGTGATATAGCAGCATAATGAGAGATATTTATAAGATTGATGAACGCCTGAACTGATATGAGCATATCTATAAATGTGTCAGTATGCTGCGTGACTATAATGATCCATTGTATTACATAGCGAGTGCGACAAGTAGATAATTTCCCCGTTTGGGAGGGCTGGCTGCGAGGAGAGATTTATTGCAGGCGACCCCAGGGGTCGTTGTTTTCTTTTTGATAGAAGGCCAGCTGAGCTGGG
The DNA here is from genome assembly GCF_040414725.1 of Anabrus simplex. Taxonomy (NCBI): domain Eukaryota; kingdom Metazoa; phylum Arthropoda; class Insecta; order Orthoptera; family Tettigoniidae; genus Anabrus; species Anabrus simplex. The sequence continues at coordinate 1,750,464,013 of NC_090265.1, forward strand.
AGCTCAGGCTGCTCGACAAAGAAATGTTCTTCAGACACACTGCATTCTCTGTTAGTAAAAGACGTATTTCACTTGATTACCACATTCGCCACAAGCTATGTCTACATTAATGTAGGAGCATTTAAATTATTATATTTTATGATGTGGTAGCTAGGGCTTTGTTTTTCAGGATATCTGACTAGGCATGTAACCTGAAGTCGCCACTTCGAACCTTGGGAGCACAATGAGAATTGTCAGTCACACAAGCGGCGGATTATAATAAAACAAAATGCAGCCATTATTTTTATATTATGTGTATGATATGAGTTTTCTTTTTCAGGTGTTAGAAGGGTGTGAATCTGATGTTTAGATAATCATTGTTTTATTGAAGCTAGACTTAGTGAAAATCTTTTGATAGTTTGTTGAAGTGAAGGGCTTCGATCCTTATGACGTGTACAGTTAGTTCATCAAATGAGTGGTTCATACCAACCAGAATTACGTTCATTTTTAACATTGGTAGGATTATGTTGCAATACCGTAACATTTGCTTATTTTTTTTATTTGATATATTTTATTTTTTTATATATCATCTATCGTGTCATATTTCATTTAGGCGGCCACTCTAAGACTAATCTCAGTGTAAGTTAATGTTTGAATATGTAAATTGGGAGTCAATCCCGGGGAATATTTCGCATTCACAAGGTCGTAGATTCTCACTGTAAATACACAAGGGTTTTATTATGATATTGTTTGTCGTATTCAACAGCGAAACATATTAGGCCGATGAACCTCAAAATCGATGGTAGGGAGTGAAACTTTTAGAAGGAAAATTCAACCTTCGATTTATTCAGATGAAAGTGCAGTAACACTCAAGTGTTTAATTGATAAATGTGTGATTTCTTTGATTATTAAAATCAATGCCAAACTTTTGAAGTCCACACAGAGACACTTGTAAAGATGTGGATCGAAAGGTTTACTTGATTGACAGCACGGACATGATTTCCTGTTGCTTTATCGAGTATCAAGTGTAATTATTGTAAATTTTAACCATCAAGGTTGTAGAATGTACTGTATGTTTTAAGGAGAGCTAATTATATTTTTTGAAACTTATTTGTGCCTATCTTTGCCGTTAATTAGCATTCATGACCTCTTCCATTCAGTGTATGCCTATAAGTTAGATATAAGTTGGTTCTAGTTCGTATCCACGGACGCACCATGCCCTTGAGAGGCTTGTGCTCATATCTTGGAACGGAAGGGTACCGGTTGACCTCACTATGCTGTAATGGTCATCTCATGTGTTCGGATTAGTTATTAAAATACAAATGAGGCGACATTTGTCATTAGGCAGAAAAGGTCCCTTGACTGTTATTTTCTGTAGCGCGTGGTCCCATGTGTTAAGACCCGATAGGGGTAAATTTGTGTTGTCACATGGTCCCATGAGCTATGGGAAATGATGGTAAAGGTCCCAGTATTACCTTAGGACAGCTATAATCCTTACTTTTACTTCTTCAAGTCTGGTCACCCCATATAGCAGCTGTGGGCAGACCACTGGGTTTGAACACAGTGCTACTGGCTACACAACACACGATGACTATTCCTTGGTTCGACTCCAGAGACAGTCCTGTAATACACACAGTCACATGCAGTGAACAACTAAATAGCAACAGCTCATCAGTATTCAGGATGATAACTACTTCAGTTGCTGACTCATGGCAGCCCTTATTCTCTGGACACTCCGAAACCACCACCACCACTCCTCGTTCAGACCTCGGTGAGACACTAGCAATACCCGACACCTTTGTTGTTTTCAGCCCAGTCACCGAACCCCAATACACTGTCTCAGACTGACTCCAGCACTGAGTCCCACACTGACTCCTGCGGAATCCAGGACCAACACTGACTGACTGACTGACTGACTGCAGCTAGCCTCCATTTTTATCACTCGGGTGATGTGGCTAGAAACGGAACATTCTTGTAGCATCTCCCAGAAACTCACAGGTAAACCAATCGATCAGAACAAAACACAGAATGATCGGCCCCGTTCCACTGGCCAGCTGGGACGTAGCATGTGCACGTTCTCTGTATCACTCGCCCTTTTGAACCACGTGTTGAGTTGCCTAACATGAGGTGTACATTGTATATTATCGTGTACATATAAATCTGCATTTTTATGTTGATTGTTGTTTTAAAGGCCCAAACATCAAGGTCATCCTCCCACCACCTCGCATTTTGAAATTCACGTGATTCATTGCAGGTTTTATGATAACATGTTCTGAGTGTATGTGGCCTAAATTTCTCAACGGCCAGAATATTCTGGAAGAGTCTTTATTACATGTTCATGCTTTGTTCTTTCTTGTTTACAGAACTTCAAAGAAGACTGAAAGAAAATTCTGTGCCTTTATCAAAGCGATTACTGTTAGCAAAGAATTCCTTTAAGCACACTGAACTTCTCATAAATAAGAAGGAAGAATTAGTTTTAAATTGGCTGTGTGAAGAAAGTCTCAACAATGCTCACTCTGTAGAAATTTGGCAAACCCTTTTTGATTGTTTAAGCAGTAATCGTATGCTTAACCTGTCTGCCACTGATATAAGATCATCTGAGAAGGCTAAATTAATTCAGGTATGTAACTACTCATTAACTGACTTATATGCAGAGGTGCCTACTATTACGAATTTTCCGTAATTATTACGGATTTCACTTCATGATTACAGTCAAAGGGGACTTTTTTTTTACAGAAAAGGTACATTATCACAAAAAGAAAAGGAAAGAAGGGAAAATGTTCAGTCCTTTCAAGCATCTCTGCTCAACCCTCCTCGTTTCACTGCTTGTGAGCTGGCAATGATACTTATTTGATCGTTATTCCTTTTGCTACCGGGTCGATGACTTAGGTGTTAGGCCCCTTTAAACCACAAGTATCACCATCAAAGCTAGGATTTTGGTGACATGTGATTCTTAATTGGTTCGGAACAGACATTGTTAACTTGTACAGAAATCCTGATCATAGTTCCCACATTGTAAAAGTGCTAATTTATTAGGTCATTATTTGTCTTTTTTGCCATTTTATATTTTTTAAATTTTCTAAGATTATATAGCATTATTTGGTCATTTTATAGATTTTATTAGACTATTTTGTACTTTTTGAGTAATTTTCTTGCATGTTTGAGGATTTCCTAGCATGTACGCATGTGGTACTCCATGTTATCACAACTTTAAGCGGGGATGAATACTGAGATTTGAGAATCTTCTTAACTAAAGAAACTTTGTTCCCCACTTACTTCATGGAATCGTCCACATTCCAGGAGAGACACCTTCAGTTGGAGAAGTCTTCCGCGTGAACATTCGAGATGGTCTTCTGAAGACATGAAGCAAAGATCTCTGTGAAACATAAAGAATTTCACCTTGTTTTCTTGACATGGCAGCCCATGCCTCTGGGGGGATCATGTATAACCTTTGCCAGTTGCTGACAGTGTGCAAGTAAACCCTGTTAACAGCTGTATAGTTCCTCATAGTGTTATTTCAGTCACTAAAATGCCTCCAAAACATATTCCATTCAGAATGGTAAGCTGTTCTGCTATCGCCTTGATATGAAGTTTGTACTAGTTCGTTGTTTTCATAAATAGGTACTACGTTTTACTTGATTATTTTCTTTGTGTAGGCTACATAGAAATGCCATTACAGCTGCCATGACTTCACTGAAGCTGAGGTACGTAAGCTTCGCAGTGACTTTAGAAAGCAAACACTGGATAATCAAGCTAATTTTCTCTTTGGGTTGATAAACATTGTGAAGATTAAACAGTGAAGACCATGTAACATTGACAATCCCGCATTAAGCAGAAGACAAATATCGGTCACCTATGGTTTATCTTTCAGTCAAAGACACGTTCAGGTGTGTTGCAAGTCATTCAAAGGCATGTTGGGCCTATCAGATAATTGTGTTTACACTCTGATCAAGAAAAAGAAGAAAGGGGATGTTGTGTTCACAAATCTCAGGAGAAAGAATCCAAGATTGCATGTTCATGTCATGTAAATACAGAGCTATTGATTTGATTTTATCTTATTTATTATTTTATAAGGTTCTTTTTGTTGCAACTTTCTTTCTCCTTTTCATTACTTATTATAGTCCTTATGTTGTTTTTAGGCTTCACACCTCCTATGGTGGTTTGTTGGCAGTTTAAATAGCTACACTCCTACCTAGCTGTCATTACATTTGACATACGTCAACATCTTTAAATTCAGAAATTTTTGGCTGCGAATATATTATACAGAACAACAATTTTTCATGAATAAGATGGTTGCTGCTACCTTAGAAATTAGCTCACCATACACTTATCAAGATGAATGGTTTTTGAAGATCAATGTTTTGTTTTATATTCATATAATGAGGGATGATTCTTTCATCTGTAATGTTTTAATTCACAACATTTTATTCCTGTGTTTTTGCAAAAATGTAAATTTTATTCATAGCATGTATTCATCATATATTTTTATTTCTGACATTTGAAAGCAGCTGAAGATGACCTAAAGAGGCTGAAACATGAATTTGCTCCTTTTGTGATTTTTGTACAATGGTAAATTGTTAATAAATGTGAAGTACCCCGGAGAATGGATATCGGAGGACCTAAGTGAAACGATGGCTCTTGAACAAAGGAAAATCAAATTAGACAAGGCCTACTATGCCTGCAGAAAACTGTATGCCTCAAAGCATTTATCAAAGAATGTAAAACTGAGACACTGCAAGTGATAAAAATCATTGTTATCCGTATTGAAGATACTGAATGTAGGATGCTAAAAGCTGTAGGTGGAAAAAACAAACCTTTTAGCATCCTACAAACTGAGACACTTCGTAGTAGTCAGACCATCAGTCCTCTACGCAGCAGAATGCGTATCCCTTACTAAAAGGACCCCACTGAGAGCCCTGGAAGTGCAAGAACGGAAATTCCTTAGAAGAATAATAGGGCCAAGGATCCTTCCAGATGTAAGGCGATGGTACAGACCCAACAGTGAGCTCTACCAGCATCAAGAAAACCTCATAGATGCCATCAGAGGAAAACGTCTGACTTTCTATGGACACCTACACAGAATGGATCCTAATAGATTATCCCATAAGAACTTCAAGGTTGCTAACAAAGGCAAAGCTACTGGATTCCCCTGGACCAAGCAAGTGGACAAAGGTCTTGCAAAGCTTAATATTAATCATTCCACCATAACTGACGAGAATGCATACCGTTTAATGGTCAAAGCGAAACCTTTCCTAACATCCCTTGCATCACCTAGCCGCAAAGTAGTCGGGAATTGGTCAGAGGAGTGCAGGAAGGAATTCAGCAAGAAAATGAAGGAATACTGGGCCAACAGGAAGGCTCAAGAGGCCGCTAAGAACACAATCCAGTATGCCAAAAGGGACAGACGACAAAAACAGAGCTAGAACACAAGCACCGTGGTCTGCAGATGGCCTAAACAGAAAGAAAAAAAATCTAAATGTATTGACCAGGTGGACCCATTTATACTTTTTTATTATATCCTTGATGGTGTTCAAAATGATTTGTCCAAGTGGAATTGTCCTATTCAAACCCCAGCGAATACATGGATTCGTAATCATAAAGGTTTGTCTTGCAATGAATGGAATGAGGCAATGAAAATGAATGGCAATATCTCTGCTGTGCATACTGTACCTGGCAGATCCTAGGGCAACAGCCTCTGTCGGCATTGCCGCAGAGTTCGAAACTCTTCCACACGTCCTGGGAACCTGTCCACAGGGTAATTTACTACGCACCTCACACCATAATGTAGCCAGATCAATGATAGCTAACGATTTGAGAGGGCAAGCATGTGTGAAGAAATACAGGGCTCTTCAACAGAAGCAACAACTGCTGCATTGACATTGTTGGTTTTAAGCCATCTTGTTCTGAAGATTTCATCATTGATCCAACAATTAGATTTGAGACCAACAAATTCAGCCAGAAGAGGTTGATGTGGTGGGAAAGAATAACTTATGAAGAAACGGTGGACTTCTGTAAGCAAAAGTATAAGCTCTCATCCATCTCTCTAATTGGCTTGACGTTAAGTGGTTGAGGAACCATTCCTAAATTTTTTGTCAACTTTTGCAATACCTTTGGGCTTAATAGAGATTTCATCTATAACATCGCTATTTCTGCTCTTAAGAAGTCCATCTTTATCTTCAAGAACCGTGCTTGCGTACCTCGGATAAATGTTTGACATGCCTAACTCTTTTGCCTAATATTAACTTCATGCTATCTCGTGTATATATCTGTATCCATTATTGTTGTTCAGGTACTCTTTGTCCTTGGGCAACCTACGGCTGTTGCAGGAAGATTGCGTAATAAAATTTGGCATTGTGAAAATATTTGAGAACTATAAATATGGAATGTGAAAGTGTCTATCTTTATGTTGGTGTTGATTTCTTTAACTTTCTCTTGCAGGTTTTGAGTGATTCTTTAAACAAAGCATCGTCTGAGGAAAGGAGCTACATAATCATACTACAGTGTATTTCTCGAGTGCTAGAAAACAGTCACTTCCAGGATTACTTTAGAAAACAATTGCAAGATTATATTGCTTTAAACAAAGTTTTCTTCAGAGGCATATCTCAAATTCAGGATGCTCAGTTATTTACAAAAACTGTGGAAAATCTTGTGTCATTTTACAAACAGCTGTCTAACAAAGATGAATTCAGTAAATTGTTTGTAAGAGAAATCATTATAGCTTTGGTTGAAAGTTATTGCAACGTGAAATCAGAAGACACATCTGGCACCATAAAACTTAAGGTAATACATTGTGTTGAGAGGATAGTTTTCCCCCGAGCTAAGCATAGTGAAATAAGTGGCTGCATTAGAACAGTGTTTGGTTCATCCATTTACCAGTTCTCTGATATAATTTGTGAACTGTTCGTTCTCCTATCGAACGCTGTTACCTCTCTTCCCGAAAATATTATCAGTGACGTGATTAACATAGTATTTCAGGCATTTGCTCTAAGCTACAAAAATGAAAGTAGTGTGATTTGTTGGTTTTTTGTTATCCTGTGTTATTTTATTGGGTTTAAACCTAATGTTAGAGTTGCTGAAGGTAATTCAGTCCATTTAATAACTCATAAAAACTTTAAAACAGTGTTTCAGGATAAAGTGTCTAAATGTTCAAAAGCTAGTGTAACTTCACTTCTTGTTTTGAGGAGTCTGTTGGAAGTGTTAAGTGAGAATAATGTTCAGCTGGACTTGATGATTAATAATGTATCATTTAGAGACTGGCTAGAAGTGCTTGTTTCTAGTGTTTTGAAAATCAAGATCCATGGAATTACATTTGATGTACTGAATTGTATTATTCAATTGAATCCTCTCATCATTGAAGCTAAGATTAGCAGTATTTTGGAATGCACTCTGTTTGTGCAAGAAGACTTCATTGTGTTGAAGCCAAGCTATATTTCCTTTCTTCATTGTGTTCTAGTGATGTTCAATAAGCTTCATAGGCTCCAAAAATTTACGTCAAAGTTCTTAACTACAATATTGGACTGTACTGTTGTGAATTCTGCAGAGAATGGGAGAATACATTTAACTTCATCTGATATATTGCCAAAAGAGATCTGTCATGAATTTTGTGACTGTATGACTACACTTCCTGGATCCCAGTGCATTGAAATGATGAAAAGTCTTACTTATCATGTACATCAAGACTGTGTGGAGATATTAGAAAAAAACATCCCTGGTGAGTAAAAATTTGAAAAATTTCATAATCCAGCTATGATTTAAATTAAAGAAGATATTTCATCATACTAATCATAAAATATATTAATGCATAGTGTATTATTTTTCAGGTGAGGGATTCCTCTTGTATGTAGAAGTTCTAGCGGATGTTCTTTGCCACTTCCTGGATGGTGTCCGCATGGCTGAACATTCAATTCCCATTGTGATTGTAGAGAAGTTTATTAATGGTATGGCTGAGCTGAGAGGGATATTGGGTCAACTAGGCACTGCTCTTCTCCACAAAGAGCATGTAAGACAATGATCTGTAATTTACCTTCTCGGTAGTTAAAGACACTGGTCAAAAAAAGTTTTGCATATTACAAGATTCCTTATTTTTGGACCAAATTTAATACATTGTTATTTATCCTACAATAGTGTACAGTACAAACATACATAAAACCAGATAACACGTGAGCCAATGTGCAAAAAAGGAATATTTTGTCATACAGTAATGTAAACAAAATCTTGCATAATCCTTAAACCACAAAGTCAATTTTTTGTGTAATGAATAATTTGTGTGGCCTCTATGAGCCCCGCGACATTCTTGGAGGTGGTGTGACATGCTCAGTACCAGGGTATCCAGTACATCTTGCAGAAGATTGTCCCATTCCTCTATGGCAGCGGGGATAAGGTCTTATAGGGCTCATGGTGATTATTCGGGTAAATTTTTTCCCACCTCCTCAATACAGTAAGGTTTTTGCAATGCAGTTATTCGGTACTAGTTTCGACCCTACTCGGGGTCATCATCAGCCGTGAGTATTCAATTACACAATATAGTCACAATATCCTAAAACAATACATTTTAGTTAAAATAAGCAGTATTACATTATCCAGCTTAAAAGTTAATGGTGAAGAAATACAAAGATAATAAAACAAATATAAACTAATAAAGCGTTGTAAAATGGCTACATTTGGAACCAAGTGTTATGGTTCTAACGGTACAGTAGAACCTCAATAATTCGAAATCGGTTAATTCAAAATGCCGCGCAATTCGAAGAATCTCTTGTTCCCCGAAACACGAGATACGGTTTTTCATGTTATTTAAATTGTTTAATTCAAAATATGGATAATTCGTAATTCGAAGAACAATGTCGGTCCCAGTATTGAAATTCAGACTTTTAATTCGAAATTGTCCTTCAGTTTGTTAAAAATAATACTTCATGGCGTAATTTGAATTAAAAATTCTCCGCGTCACGATAGAACGCGTCTTCCGGAACGTGTATCTTTCCGCACTTTCACTTAGAGTTTGGTGTGTGTACAGCGTGCTTCAGAGTTGCCAAATTCTAGCGAAATCATAGTTCTTTTGTATTCTTCTAGTTACTCATTTTAATTAAAGTTTTAGTGTGCAGTTATAAACTTCGAAGTTGTTATATTTTATTAATACTGTGTTTTAGTTTATTGTTACGATATTTTAGTTTAGGGCATGTGTGTTCCTTTTTTTTGTGTTGCGATGGCTAAGCGTCGGTATTCTTCAAAGACACTCAGAGAGAAAGTGAAAATTATAAGGGAGGTCGACAAAGGACAAAAGACGAAAACTGAAATAGCTAAAGAATTTTTAATTCCTGTGTCCACACTTTCAACGTTTTAAAAAATCGTTAAGAGCATAAAAGCTTAGGAAATTCAGAGTGTAAATACAGCAAAGCGAATGCGCATTCGAGGAGCTAAATATTTTGATTTGGAAGTACAATTGATCGAGTGGTTTCGGCATGTTCGGGCAAACAATATCCCTGTAGATGGCGAGATTATTAAGGGGAAGGCGAATGAACTGGCGCCGAAGATGGGTCTTGAGTTTCAGTGTTCGAATGGGTGGATTCAGCGTTTTAAAGAACGGCACAATATCACGTGGCAGGCAGTGTGCGGAGAAGCCGAATCAGTGAACACTAGTGATGCAGACAGTTGGCGAGAAAACGTGGCTCACATAATCAGTTCATATGCACCGAGCAATATCTTCAATGCCGATGAGACTGCATTGTTTTTTAATGCCAAGCCCAAACGGACTTACGGTTTTAAGGGAGAGACGTGCCATGGCGGGAAATCTTACAAGGATAGGGTCACAGTCCTTCTGTGTTGCAATGCGGATGGAAGCGAGAGACTTCTTCACCTCGCCGTAGGCAAGTTCGAGAAGCCGCAATGTTTTAAAGGCATCAGGCACTTTCCATGCAAACATAGGTTGTCTAAAAATTCCTGTATGACAGGCAAAATTTTTGAGGAGTGGCTGGTATGCCTTGAGCGCAAAATGGTATGCCAGGACAGGAAAATACTTATGTTGTTGGATCAGTTGGCTGCACACAAACATAATTTAATTTTAAAACATGTGAGAGTTCTTTTTCTGCCGGCCAACACTATGAGCTACTTGCAGCCCCTAGACCAAGGCATAATTTAATCTGTGAAACGTGGCTACAGAAAGCGACTGGTGCGTTACTTTCTCTGGGAAGTTGCTAGAAATATTCCGGCGGGAGAAATATGCAAGTGGAACGTAATTGATGCAATGCGGAGTGTAACAGTTGCCTGGGACTCTGTTCCTTCATCGACAATCAAGAACTGCTTTGTCAAGTGTGGTTTTGGTTCGTTAAATGAAGTAGAAAAGGAAGAAGACGACAATGAAGTTGAATGGGAGGGGTTACGGCAAAAGTCCGATGTCGGTATGACTTTCTCCAAATACATCGACCATGCGGAGACTACTTAAGAAGAGCGGGATCCCGCCATGATGATCAGCTGTGATTACGTGACGCCAGAGGGAGATGCAGCTACAGCTGATGTTGAACATGACGAAGATACGGCACAGGCGGCAACTATTCCGTCAAAGAATGATGTACTTGCCGCTCTCGCCGTGTTGGATTCAGTTATAAGTGCAAGTGATGCTGACAACGCTACAATTAAGGCTATGGCCCATATGAAGCAGTTCGTAGCTAGTGTTTATAAAATAAATAAAAAGATGAAGCAACCTCTTATACATTCTTTCTTTAAAAGGCAATAAGCCTAATTTGTGACAAAAAAGCCCTACTGGATCATTAAACATTTGTGAACTATTCAGGTACTGTACATAGTTATCTATTATTCTTGTTGTTTGTTTAAAATGTATGTCTGGGTTTTTAAAGTTTGTTTTGTTGGTGTAATGTGTTTCCAATTTGGACAGCCTTGTTGGCTCCCCTGTGCAAGTGCTTTATACTGCACGTAAATCAAGTAGGTTATAACCTATTTGCTTAAATTGCATCGTGCATATACCGTAGATTACCGTACTCCTTGTCTTTGAATTGTGTTTTATTTTTCCCGGGTGTGAGGTTACATTTGACAGTGTACAGCGTTATCCAAGAGCATTATTTCAACAAATGCACCTTGTTGGATACATTTAGGAATTTTTTCCCTATGGCATTTGAAAGGTTTAACTGTGAATCAAGGTGATTGCATGCTTTAAAGGATCTTGGAATATTATGTGATGCAGCAGGGGTTGGCATTTCTGAACTTCGAGTTAGCGGCGGTTAATTCGAAATCATGTAATTCGAAGTCCGATTTTTGCCTCCCAGCGACTTCGAATTAACGAGATTCTACTTATATTTCTCATGTGAGTTCTAAAAGTACAGTTTTTTCGTAGCACTGAATAAAATTAGCACAGTTGTGCTGAAAGTTCATAAAATAAATGCTTCAAAATATGATTTATAAATATATTTCTAAGTACTAAAAGTGAGTCTTTCTGATAGATTCTATTGATATTGCCTATATTTTGGCCCTGTTGAATTATATACTATCTCAAAATATTGGACATATATAGCCTATGCCAACATCAATAGAATCTACCAGAAAGAATATTTTGAAGCATTTATTTTATGAACCTTCATCTCAGTTGTGCTTATTTTATTCAGTGCTACGAAAAAACGATACTTTCAGAACTCACATGAGAGATATACCGTTAGAACCATAACACTTGGTTCCAGATGTAGCCATTTTACAACGGCATATTAGTTTATATTTGTTTTATTATCTTTGTATTTCTTCACCATTAACTTTTAAGCTGGATAATGTAATATTACTTATTTTAACTAAAATGTATTGTTTTTGGATATTTTGACTAAATTGTATAATTGAATACTTAAGGCTGATGATGACTCAGAGTAGGGTTGAAACTAGTACTGAACTTTATAATGTAATAACTGCATTTCAAAAAGCTTACTGTATTGAATAGGTGGGAAAATTTTACCTGAATAAATCACATGTAATCTCAGTTCAATATGGACCAACCAGAATGAAATTTATAACCCTTAATAGGGCTCGTGATGGTTGGGGACTGTTGGAAATTCTTCATACATGCTCCACACAATTCAAATCAGGAGACAGTGGTGGCCAGACCATCCTTTGAATATCAAGAACCTATTCACAGACTGTGAGCGATGGGCAAGAGCATCGTCCATTAAAGTGAAATCTGCTCCAATGTCATTTCTAAATCCACAAACAATGGGTTCAAGGACGTTGTCCTTGTATTATTGTGACGTCATATTGCCCTGGATGTGGACTAGTAGTGTACGGTGGCCCATCAATAATCCTTCCCAGATGAGTGCTGAGCTACCACCTTGCTGGTAGCATTCAGCAATGAAAGCTTCATTTAAACTTTGACCTTTTGCGCTCCAGACATGAATACTTTTGACATCTGGATGCAGCAAAATGCGTACCTCTTCTTTAAATAATGTTTGGGCCCATTGTTCCTGGATCCAATTTTCATATCTACTTACCCATTGTACACACTGACGTCTGTGGCGGTATTCGAGGCCTAGTCCCCTGAATGGTCTTCGAGAACGTAGTCCTACATTATGGAGTCGATTTTAGACAGTTTGTGTAGACGCATTGACTCCTGTAGCTGCTCGAAGCTTTCTCCGTAAGGTGGTTGTCTCCCAGCAGAAATACGATGTATCCGTCTTGAGCCTGCGGTTGTCTTGCGTGGTCAACCTGTCCTAGGCTTACCAGCTATGGATTGTGTCTGTTGGAATTTCCTCCACAGTCTGGAAATGCCTCTTTGATTGCACCGCACCACTTGAGCGACTTCGGGTTGTACCATTTGACCACATTGCATTAAAGTCCCTATTCAAACTCTATGTGCTACTGAAATCGTGTGCCATGGCATTGCGCGTTACTGTGGTGCAGTAAATTACACGGTAAAACTGTATTTATCACTTCTTTTTCCAACTGCACTCCATCAACTCAACTTCTCAACTGATCAGAATCTCTACCAGGAAAACAGATATAATGCGTTTCAAAGATCATATAAAACCAAAATATGCAACATAATTTACCAGACATGTTCAGAAATACAGAATCGTGCAATATGCATAACTTTTTTTTGACCAGTGTCGTAATGTCCTAACAGTATTATTCACCATTGTTTAACTATTTTTGCAGCCTTTTCCTTTCTGAGATTTATCTGTATGTACAGTAGAACCTCGATAATCCAAAATCTCACCTAATTCGAAGCAGCTCTCGTTCCCAGAAAACATTAGGTACGGTTTTGCATGTTATTTAAATCGTTTAATTCACAATTCGAAGAACAGTATCGGTCCCGTTACTGAAATTCAGACTTTTAATTCGAAACTGCCTTTACATTTTGAAAAAAGTTATTTTACAGAGCAATTTAAATTCAAAATTTCTCCGCGTCATGAAAGAACGCATCTTCCGGAACATGAAGGCAACTTTGCGCACTTTCACCTCCTTTGGCGTGTCGACAGTGTGCTTCCTATCTGCTATATTCACGCGGAATCGTGATCATTTTGTATTTGGCGTTTTAAGGAACGCCACAATATCACGTAGCAGGCAGTGTGAGGAGAGGTAGAATCCGCGAATACTGGCGACGCCGACAGTTGGTGAAAAAGCGTGGCCTGTAGCCTATAATAAATTCGTATGCACCAAACAATATTGTCAATGCCGATGAAACTGCATTCTTTGTTTGTTTTATTTGTTTTAAATGCCGAGGACAAACGGACTTATGGTTTTAAAGGAGAGAATTGCCAGCCTGGAAATGTACTGTGTTGCTATGCCGTGCACACAGAAGCAAGACACTTCCTTCCCCTGTCATAGGAAAATTCGAAAAACCACAATGTTTTAAGGGCGTCGGGCACTTTCCATGCCAGTACAAGGCATCTAAAAATGCAGACAGTACAGTAATCCAAAAGAGAAAAGCATTTGCACAGGGGAGCCAGCAAAATTTTTCCTCGTCTTTGAATCGTGTTTTTCTTCCTTTCGTTGCATGAGGTTATGTTTGTCATTGTTTTATTCAAGTGCATTATTTGAATAATGTAAATGCACCTTGTTGGATAAATTTCTGAAATAGTGTTTTCCATGGCATTTGAAAAGTTTAAACTGAGAATCAAGGTGATTGCATGCATTAATGGGTCTTAGAAGTGCCATGGTGGGAAATCGTACAAGTATAGTCACTGTACTGTTGTAATGTGGACAGAAGCGAGATACTTTCTCCCCTCGTCATAGGAAAGTTCGATAAGCCACAATGCTTTAAGGGCATCGGGTACTTTCCTTGCAAGCAAAAGGCATCTAAAATGCATTCGGTACAGTAATCCATTGAATAAAGCACTTACACAGGGGAGCCAGTATAGATTTCTCCTTGTCTTTGAATCATGTTTCCACCGGGCGAGTTGGCCGTGCGCGTAGAGGCGCGCGGCTGTGAGCTTGCATCCGGGAGATAGTAGGTTCGAATCCCATTATCGGCAGCCCTGAAAATGGTTTTCCGTGGTTTCCCATTTTCACGGCCGCTTCCTTCCAACTCCTAGGCCTTTCCTATCCCATCGTCGCCATAAGACCTATCTGTGTCGGTGCGACGTAAAGCCCTAGCAAAAAACAAAAAAAACAAAAACAAAAGAAAAATCATGTTTCCTTTCTTTTGATTTCATTGTGTGAGCTTATGATTGCTGGTTGAGTTATCCAAGTGCATTATTTGAATACTGTAAATGCACCTTGTTGGATACATTTTTGAAATAGGTTTTTTTCCATGGCATTTGAGAGCTTTAAACTGTGAATCATGGTTAATTGCATGCAGTAATGGGTCTTAGAATATATTGTAACGCCGCAAGGGTTGGCATTTCCGAAGTACATGTTGGTGGTTAATTCGAAATGACGTAATTCGAAGTCCGATTTTTGTGTCTCAACGACTTCGAATTAACGTTTTACTGTATATAAAATAACATGTCCTTCATGGTACATATACATTTAGGTTAGGTGTTGCTGTTTGAATAAGAAAACTGAAGCATTTGCCACAAAATGCGACCTTCGGTATCGTTTTCTTGCCATGTGAACTTGTGAGGTCACTCGTCCACATTCAGAGGCGATGTCGGAGTCGATTAGTAATACCAGTCAATTGCTATTCCTTAAAGATCATTAGAAATTAAAGAGGTGAACATGTTTTCATAACAAATGCGTAAATTACATGGTCTGTAGCAGTTGTTAACCCGTTAGAGATAAAGGCTAAGTAAACGATCGCTTAATATGAATACTCTACACTGAAATTAAGTAAGAATGCGATACACCTCAAGATATGGCAGAGTGCATCACTGATTTCACATAGTTTACATCTTCTGGCATTTGGTTAAATTTTGGAGAACCGGGCGAGTTGGCATGCAGTTAGGGGCGTGCATATGTGAGCTTGCATCCGGTTCATATCGCACTGTCGGCAGCCCTGTAGCTGGTTTTCCGTGGTTTCCCCATTTTCACACCAGGCAAATGCTGGGGCTGTACCTTAATTAAGGCCACGGCCCTTTCCTTCCCATTCCTAGGCTTTCCCTGTCGCATCATTGCCATAAGAACTGTTTGTGTTGGTGCAATGTTAAAACAAATAGGAAAAAAAAAAAAAAAGATTTTGGAGGGGCTATTCCCATGTAAATTTATAGCGAGTATGTCATCATTTCTCTATCGGC
Organism: Anabrus simplex; assembly: GCF_040414725.1. Taxonomy (NCBI): domain Eukaryota; kingdom Metazoa; phylum Arthropoda; class Insecta; order Orthoptera; family Tettigoniidae; genus Anabrus; species Anabrus simplex. Next base: position 1,750,479,648 of record NC_090265.1, read on the forward strand.
GCTTGGAATACGTTTTTCTGATTACATATAATACGGTTAGGTTAGGTGACGCAGTTTGAATAAGAAAACTGAAATATTTGCCACAAAATGTAATCGATGATATTCGGTACCATATCCTTTTGTGTGTAGGATGCTAAATGGTTTATTTTGTCACCTATTCAATACATATAAATTTTTACATTTAGGAATTTATTATTAATTCCACTTGAGACATGTTTCGCCCTTCATTGAGGGCATCATCAGTCAAATCACCTCCTCAAGGCAAAAATCAGGTACCTGATTAGTATTTAACATGCACACATTAATATACATTACAATGGGAAAATTAAGTACGAGAAACACTTGTACAATGGTGATCGTTGACAAATTAAGTTTATAAATTAAGTAGTCGGCACCAATGCGTAAAGTTATTGGGTAATTTTAGCAGAGCTAGCAGTGGTGCTCCGAAGAATAATTGACGCACTCTTAGGAAATTATAATGTTTTTACAAATTATTTACATTATAACAGTCAGGGGAGAAAGGGTATAGTGCTTGGCGTCAATGTTTGTAACAAAAAATACTGTCAATGGTTGGTAACTATACAGTAAATTTACATTATCCAATTGAACAGTTGAGACTTTATAGTTTATATACATATTTACAAGAGAGCCGCTTGGTGAGCTAGGATATAACATTGTCTAGCACCAAGTGCGTCCCGTTGTTTTAATCGTTGGAAGACGATTGCAGCATTGACATATCAGAAATATGCAGAGTGGTTTAATCTTATTTTATCATCACAGGGGGTAGGGAAAATATTCCATAGCCAAATGAGGTTCTATGGGCATCAAACTGAAAGTTGTCTGGTTGAAGTCCCGGGTTCAGTACGGTGAACTTGGTCAGTGTGGACGGAGACTCATTGGGTGTCACTGAGTAAACGGTGCATTTGAATGGCAGCAATGATGGTAGTTATTTGTAGGTGTGGGAATATGTTGTGGGTTGAATCTTTCGCTTAAATTTACATTATTACGTAAATGAAAGTATGAAGGACCTCGGAATGAAGTTACTATTTTTGTTGCTGGTCTGGTGAAATAGAATGGAGTTGCTTATGCTATGAACTGCAGTGGAGAGATTAGAATGTATAACTACAGAGTCAGAGCGTTGTAGCTGGGATGAGGCATCTTCTCATTCTGTCTGCGAAGAGGAGCCGTAATGGCACGCCATGTTCGTGCCGGTGTGCGCTGGATTCTAGCGTGTTGTTGGAAGTTGTGTTGTATGAAGTGGAAGTTATCTGTAATCGAGATGTTATTAGTATTAATTGGTGTGTAGGAAAAGATCATGGTAAGTAATGAAGAGTAAATGTTATGTTACATACCTGATGTGTCGCTGAGAGGCTATTTGTTGGTGAGTGTTGGTTGACTATGAAGGAGGCTCAGTCGGTAATACGCACGTGTTGTTGGCAATGGCGGCGGGAGGGGGTGGAGACCTTTGGGAGGGAGGAGTATGGGCGGAGTTCATGCGCAGAGGTGAGTTGATGGAATCGAGGAAGGTAGAGTGGAGGGGTGAGCTTGTAATGTGTTGGGATTGTTGATTGATAAGGTGTTGGTTTGTAAACAGAGGGAGGGGGGGGGGGGGATGTATGGACTCGAAAATTGCGTGGATAGTATTGATGTCTTTTTATTAATGCGGTTGAATGTTATTTGCTTGTGTTGGGTGTTGTGTTTTAGATGGTCAAGTGGTTTTTATTTCTCGTATTGTATCGATGGGTTTAAAGTTAAAAATTTCATTGTTCCGTATTGAAGAATATTACAGTTAAAATTGAAATAATTGATAAAGAGATTCAACCTATTCAATACAAAAGAATAAGAAATGTAGTGAATTACATTCTTATTTAATAATAAGTAGAAGTGGTACCGGTTTCAACCCTAGTCCAGGTCATCATCAGCCGATTAAAACATGAAAAACAATGCATAGGAAAAGGAGATAAAAGATCGAGTACACTCCGGATCCGTAGAAGAGGCGATAAAATGTAAGTCACTTAAAAGAAAACAGTGCGTAATTTTCTGAGCGGCAGTATGGCACACGCAGTGTTAGGCAAAGTCTTATAATGTTTATGAATAGCGGAGAACGGTTAAATGAACTAGTTTTTAAACACTGTCAGGCACAAAGTCATATCATCAAACACATACGAAGATCCATAATCGTGCATGAGTTGAAGATGAGTAGATCTATTGAAGTGACTTGCCAGCTCCCGGTGATCAGCGCCATATATTTAACATCAGGCACTGTGGTTTCAAACGCCAAAGTAAAATGGAGAATAGCTTGATGATCCAGTAATTTTCTTTGGTTGCAGGAAAGTATATAGATATAATATAATTCAATATAATTGAATAAGTAATTGTGCTCTTATAGAATTCTTAGAACAGTTGACGTGAAAAATACAATTGTGAAGAGAAAAAAAATATAGTAAAAAGCGCAATACCGGAAACAAATGAAAACGTATATGCACAGTGCACAAGTTTTTAAAACGTAAAAAATTCAGGTCATGATTGAAGTAGTCGAAATCGGCACAAGGCAGGAGTTGAGTATGAATGAGAAGAACCAAAATTAAAGTGGAATTTTTTTTTTAAAGAAAAGATAGAATAAATTAATAGAGGAAGAGGAATAGTGGAATAAGAGAAGAATAAAAGAAATTGAAGTTAAATGGTGTTGAGGAAGGATAAGATAGGGAGGATTATTGGAGATAGAAAATGTGGGCAGGAACTTTGTAAGGCATGAAAAATAGAATTGGGGTTTTGAAATTTAGAATTTTTGAAAAGAAGAATTAGGAAGTCGAAAAGGATGTTGGGTTTTTCAGAAATGTTTAAATTGAAATTAGGGTTGAAGTATTGATCAAGGTGAATAAAGCAATTTTCAGTAGTGTTTAAGAGGGGGCCTTTGTTTATGATTTTAAGTATTTTCATGTCTTTTTTAATATTGGTGAAACTATGCTTGGAGTCTTGTATGTATTGTCCTATGGCGGAGAATCTATTGTATTTAATGGCGTTGATATGTTCGGAGTATCTGATGTTGAAGTTTTCAATTTTAATTGTATCAATGGGGTCGTGGTGGAGGGGTAAGTGCTTGGGTGGGAGGAGGTATGGGCTTGCTGTCATTGCGTGTGGGGGAATGGGGAGGTGGGGGGTAACTGTCGACGTGCTGGGTGAGTTAGTTAATATGGTATTAAAGAGTTTAGAAAAGTTGTTGCCTTGAAAATTTATTTTTTGTAGTAAGGTGGGAATTTGTTTGTAAAGGGGTTTTTTATATCTATTATCTCGTTGAGGTTTTTGTCTTTATTGTAGTGTTGGTCTAGAAAGATGTATAGGTTCTCAGACTCAGTCATTAGTTTGCCTTTCTCAACTCTTTTCAGGATTTTTAAGTCTTGTTCTGTTGTGGTGAAATGGTGGCAAGTGTCCCTCATGCGGGTGCTCATTGCGGAAAATTTATTATGTTTTTTGGCATTGTAGTGTTCTAAATAACGGGTTTGGAAGCTTCGGCCAGTTTGTCCGATGTACGAGAAATTGCATTGTGAACAGGTGAGTCTGTAAATGCCTGAGCCCGCCTAGCGATTTTTTCTTGGGTTGACAAGAGTTCTGTTGACTTTGTGGTTTTTTAGGGGGTTGGTTATCTGGTGGATGACTGGATTTGTGTATGTGAAAGTTGCGTATTTGGGTTTATTGGGGAAAGCTGTGTTGTTAATTTTAGTTTTACTTTGTTGATGATCTTGTTGATCATGTTGGTGTTGAAGCCGTTGAATTTTATGTAATCAAGTTCTTTTTTTAGATTGTTATGTGAAAGGGGAATTTTTAAAGCTCTGTATATTAAACTGTAGTAAGAGGCTTGTTTATGAGAGTTAGGGTGTAAAGAATTATTGTTTATTGTTAGCGGGGTGAAGGAGGGTTTTCTGTGTATCTGAAACTCAAATGCGTTGTCCATTCGTGTGATGTTAATGTCTAAAAAATTAATAGAGCTGTTGTTCTCATCTTCCTTTGTGAATTTTATATTGTCTAAAGTGTTTAGGAATGTGAGGATGTTGTCGCTGCTATTGCACTGTTTATCGATGATGACTAATGTGTCGTCGACATAGCGGAGCCAAAGATGAATACCATTAATGGAATTTATTATTTTACTGTGTTCTAAGTTGTCCATGTAGATGTTCGCTAGAATTCCAGAAAGGGTCTCCCATAGCTAAGCCCTTTTGGTGGTATATCTTGTCTCAAGTGGAATTAATAATAAATTCCTAAATGTAAAAATTTATATGTATTGAATAGGTGACAAAATAAACCATTTAGCATCCTGCATTCAGTATCTTCAGTACGGATTAACAATGATTTTTATCACTTGCAACCATATCTTTTTCTCTCTGTGTACACTTACAAGCTCTCTCGTCGACATTCGAAGGTGATGTCGGATTCAGTTGGTAATACTCGACTGCTGTTCTGTAAATTCTAAATGAAAGAGGACAAAACGTTTTCGTAACAAATGCGTAAATAATGTGGCCAATAGCAGGTGTTAACTTGTTTGAAATAAAGGCCGAAGTGCACTAAGGCTTAATTTTAATGTTATGTACTGAATTTAGGTAAGAAACTGATACACCTCAAGATATGGCAGAGTACATCACTGATTTTAGAGGATAGTTTGTATTTTCTCGCATCTAGTTGCATTTCGGAAAGGTTATTTCCCATATGAATTTATAGTGAGGAGATTATCATTTCTCCACATGCGCTTGAAATATGTTTTCATGATACATATACGGTTAGGTTAGGTAAAAATTAAACATACACTTTCACGTAGTATCACATTTTGAAAAATAACAACTTGTAATAACCCATACTGTGGTTATCATCTGCAAAAATGCAAGTTTTGTACAAACTTATGGCCGTTTCATACTGATTATAATATATATGGGGTTTTCCCCTGACTTTTACGGAAAATCATATATAATGACAATCCGCGAACAGACTTCTACGGTATAATACATTGTAGGTGCTCACTAAGAGAGGATTTTTGTATTTTCCGTCACTAAGAGGGTGAAAAGGGGGGAGAGGGTGAATTTTTAAAATGACTATATCTCAAAAACTTAACAGTTTAAAGACGTGAAAATTGGTATTTGGAATCAACTTTAAAAATAAACCCTTTTTTCTTTTGTTTTTATTTTTGGAAAATCCTCTTAGTGGGGTAGGGGAAGAAAAAATGTGAAAAATGGGTTGAGTATCTTTTATGAGGATTACTTTCATCTAAAAAGTGAAGATGTTACAGTCATGAAAATTGGTATTTGGAATCTCCTTTAAAAATAAAGAAACATGTATTCTTTTGTTTTCGGAAAATCCATTTAAGGGGGTTGAATGGATTGATAAATGTGTTGAATTCCCTGTGTGAGGATACTCACATCTCAAAAACTTAGATTATTACTGGCTTGAAAATTGGTATTTTGAATCTCCTTTAAAAATAAACACACACACACACATGCATGTTGGGAGGGGGTCAAGTTAAGGGAGGTGTAAAAGGAGTTGAATTCTTTTTATGAGCATACGAATAAGAAGTAGACTTAAACCAAAATACCCGTAAGTGGTTTTGACTCGGTGGGGGGGGGTTTGATAAAAAAATATGCATTATATGGAACCATTTGAATTATGAGGTTAAAATTTCAAATGATATCCTGGGTGTTAAATAACAGAAGGTTTGAAACAAATTGAACCCCTCAAAGAGTTTAATGGGGGTTATGATCCGAAAACAAATATTTTAATTCCTTCCTTCTAAAAGGTGTAATGCACGAAGACAAAATTCTAAATAGTGGTATATATTTAAAATCCTAGGTGTGAAATATGAAATATTTTAAAATGTTCCACCCATAAAGTGTTAATGGTGTTAACTCCGTATACAAAATTATTCATCCCTCCAGAACCGTGTGACATACAAAGTTGTAATTTTACGTGGAGGTTTTTCTGTTCGACGTACAAAATCAAAATTTTACATGGTCAATTTTACGTCCCAGATGTTAAATAAGATTGGATTTAGAATATTCAAATTCTTCTGTTAGATCAGAAAATAAATAACCATTGCCCCAAAACCGTTTGATATACCAACTGAGGGCATATTTTACAGGCTCAGCTGACAGTGGACTCTCCAAAATGTAAAACTTGGAATATATAATTACACTATTTAAGTTTAAATCCAAGTTTAAAAACTTCATGTTTATTCCATATTGAAACGAGAATCTAATGGAAACAAGAGAGGTCCATCTATTCAATACCATATAATGTTATAAGAAAAATTATAACATTTTATTATACTCGGTACCGGTTTCGATGCTGGTGTGCTTCATCATCAGCCAAAAATAAGAAAAATATACATAGACAAAATTACAATAAACAATGCATAAAGTACATACAAATTTTACAGAACTGGCAAGACCTAATTAAAAACGGGATCCATAAACATTAACCTATGACTTAAATTTAAAAAATAGCACCAACTGTCTTAAAACTATGAATATACGTCCTCTTGATAAAAGTCCTCTGAATCTAAAAACATTAAACCCTGTGTTTATGATAGTGAAACATTGGTTTTTGTTCGCACATGGTTTAATGTTTTTAGATTCAGAGGACTTTTATCAAGAGGACGTATATTCATAGTTTTAAGACAGTTGGTGCGATTTTTTAAGTTTAAGTCATAGGTTAATGTTTATGGATCCCGTTTTTGATTAGGTCTTGCCAGTTCTGTAAAATTTGTATGTATTTTAGGCATTGTTTATTGTAACTTTGTCTATGTATATTTTTCTTATTTTTGGCTGATGATGATGCATACCAGCATCGAAACCGGTACCGAGTATAATAAAATGTTATAATTTTTCTCATAACATTATATGGTATTGAATAGGTGGACCTCTCTTGTTTCCATTAGATAATTACACTAGCCTGAAAAAAAATTTTTTTTGTGCGGTAAAAACGAAAATAGGTGGGTTTTATGAATTTCGTAACGCAGAATTCGAGAAAAAAATTAGTTTTGGCGTATCACGTCTGGTTTAGTGGCAATTTTACAAAATATTATTTTGTTCTTACGTAACATTTTTGATACTTAGTATTGATTAAATTTGATGTATTAATATAAATTTCAGCTTGGAAAACGTAATCATATTTTTCATGCTTTGAATACACATAAATGCTGCTTTGTAAGCAAGCAGATGGTTCGTTTAAAAAAAAATGTATATTGAAATTTGTGAAACTGAAGCATAAAACGCCTATTTAGTTTAGGCTGTACAGTTGCTTTTAAATTAATATAACCGCACCTTGAATAAAAATTGCGTTGTTAATCATACATAGTTTTGTTACTTACATTATATGCAGGTTAGATTCACACCTCCATCTTTTCCCGTTTTCCGGGTTTTTGAAGTTCTTGAACGATCTCTAGAAGGGTCGTCTCGTGCAAGCGACCAGCAGTAATCGGCCATCATATTCATATCCCAACGTTCCTGATAGCGTCGTTCTGCATCTTTGAAATCCTGGTGAAACCTTTCACCTTGTTCTTCACTGACAGATCCTAAATTTGGAGGGAAATAATCCAGATGCTAAGCTAAGAAATTAAGCTTAAGGTTCATATTACAACCGAGTTCCTTAAACTTTACCAACATTTTCCTTAGAATTTCTTTGTATTGAGGGTCCTTAATGTTGCCAAGGAATTTAGTCACTACATCTTTGAATGCGTTCCATGCCTCTTTCTCAATTTTGGTCATCATATCTGTGAAATTTTTATCCTTCATCAGTTTATGAATCTGTGGTCCATCAAATACGCCTTCTTTGATTTTTTCATCTTATAATGGGGGAAATTTAGTGGATAAATATTGGAAGCATAGGCTACTTTTATCTAATGCCTCGACATACAGTTTCATCAATCCTAATTTGATGTGCAAGGGTTGAAGTAGAATTTTTTCACGGTCAATAAGACTTACATTCAAGAAATTTTTGGATCCTGGTTGTAGTTGTTTCCTTTCTGTCCAATTCACTGTATCCCAATGTTTATCCCGTGCCCTGCTCTCCCATTTGCATAGGAAACAGGGAAATTTTGTATAGCCTTTTTGTTGTCCCAGCAACAATCCAATGATCTTCAAATCAGCGCAAATTTGCCACCCATGCTCATGATATGTAAATTTTTCAAGCACCAACTTTAAGGTCTCGTATGTTTCAGACATTTTTGTGGAGTGTGCAAGTGGATGGATGCCAGAACATTTGTATTATGAAGCAAAACAGCCTCTAACCTTATTTTGGAAGAGTCAATAAAAACACGCCAGTTACTAGGATCATATTCTTTCTCCCAATTGACGTAGATTTGAAACATTCGTACAAAATACAAGTTCATCTTCTTGAGTATAATACTTTCGGACTGTTATCTTTGAAAGAAAACTGCTTTATCAGTACATCATAAACATTGCATAAGGGCTGGGGCTTTTAACACGTCTGTTTGTTCAAGTGGTCTAAGATAAAAGACAAACTCTCAACTGTCTTATTTTCAATCCTACATACCTCGCGGTCTATTGCGTATCTGGGGGAGTTTGTTATGAATTTACTAGGAAACCCCCAACTACAAAATGAAAGTTTAGACAGCAATAAACCTATAATAAAATGCTAACAGTAACAAATCAAATCACATAATTGTTTTCTAAAAATAGTTGCGCGAGAACATCTCTCAAAATTACATCTTACGAATTCGTGCAGATAATAAAAAACCGAATTGCGTCAAAAGTAGACGTGATAGGAAAAAAAATAGCATCATTTTCGGAATCAGGGCAGTGATTTCCATAAGAATTACATATTTTCTATTTTACCGCAAAATCATGTTGGCTAGTGTTATATACCGGCGAGTTGACTCTGTGGTTAGGAGTGCGCGGCTTTGAGCTTGCATCTGGGGGTTCGAATCCCTCTGTCGGCAGCCCTGAAGATGGTTTTCCGTGGTGTCCCATTTTCACTCCTCAGTTAAGGTCGTGGCCGCTTCCTTCCAACTCGTAGGCCTTTTCTATCCCATCTTTGCCATAAGACCTATGTGTGTCAGTGCTACGTAAAGCCGCTAGCAAAGAAAACTTTGAATAATAACTGTCAGTTTAAATCCATAGCGAAGCATGGGTATCTTGCTATTTTATTATATAGCAATATTATGTACAACTATTTACATGACAAGGAAGACTTACAGCCTCGAATTCAATATGCTGATCCATTCAAGGACTGCAGATGTTGCCAGCTGAAAATAGAGTCCTTGATATGCCCATGTCTTGCTTTTGGACACAGTGTGCTGAACAGACTGTATGGGAGAACCACAGACACACTGAGGGGATAGGATTTTTCCCCACTTATAGAGGGATTCAGGGCAGATTCCATTATGTGTGTGCAGAGGGCAGACCAAGTTCTCCTTGGTAGATTAAAACCAGGTGTAGGGTTGTTTATCTTTAATTAGGACCAAGGCTGATGGTTGGTGTTCAGCCTCCTTTCTTCTCTTCACTGGGCATTTGCATCAAAATGGTGCATTATTAATTTCTAGGCATAATTGATTGGCAAACATTAGGACTTCAGCCACTTTCTATATAGTTAAGGGATGTCTTCTTGAATAGGCAGATCTGGATTTTTTGTGATCTTGTATTCTCAAATCAGAACAGTCTTTCTGCGCAGGTGAGGCAAAACTGGAAGCCAATAGGTGGGAGCCGGTCTGATTAGGCAAGTGATTGATCTCATGGAACTGTTAACTTGGGTATTGGCTAACTTAACATGAGGGTTGTTCAGCAAAACTGGGGCACAGTATTCAGCCATAGGGAAGACCCGAATTAAGTAGAACATTTCAGAGTTGTTGTAGAAGCACCCCTAGTTGTACCACAGGGATTCTTCAATACGTTATTATGGGCTTGTAATTTTTGATAGCTGTGTTTTTTGGTGGGGTGTTTTTTTTGAAAGGCAGCACTCACTCTAGGGTTACTCTTAAATTATGTGCATCACACTGTTATCAATCACTACTGATCTGCATTTAGGGCAGTCGCCCAGGTGGCAGATTCCCTATCTGTTGTTTTCCTAGCCTTTTCTTAAATGATTGCAAATAAATTGGAAATTTACTGAACATCTCCCTTGGTAAGTTATTCCAATCCCTAACTCCCCTTCCTATAAAGGAATAATTGCCCCAATTTTTCCTCTTGAATTCGAACCTTATCTTCATATTGTGATCCTTCCTGCTTTTAAATATACCACTCAAACTTATTCGTCCACTGATGTCATTCCACGCCATCTCTCCACTGACAGCTCGGAGCATACCACTTAAAGTAAACTCTTTCAAGACCAAAACTACCGCGTCCACCCCTTCAACACAAATACATATTTTCAGTGGTCAAACTCTACATGAATGAAACACACCAGTCAGGGACGCGTTTCGCCCCAGTTATGGGCATCTTCAGCCCATATCAATCCTAAGGTCAAGAATCAAAACTAAAAACTTTGGAACCTATAGCAAACCAACCCAATACCAAATACAACTGTCTTATGTTATTTACACAGTCAATACACTAGGAGCAAGCTTAGCCGTTTAGACACAACCGGAACAATTGATCCCAGCTAACGTCGACAAGACAATTACAGACAACTCATATTCCTCCCAGATTGAATATGCACCAATGGGAAGTTTATCCACAAGAATGACGGAATATTTTTATTGCGATAAACAATGATTGAAATCAACAATATATATCCTACTTACACGCTTCAACCTTAATACATAACCATGCTTCTTTCTAAAGGAATATTCAAACTGTTTCAAACCCTAACATGAACGACTTTAACCAAGGTTCCGGTATTGTTAAAATTTCTTACGACTCAGGCGACCATATCAGCTGAAGAAACCCCAACTCACGCAGTGATAAATTCTAGTCAATACATTTTGAGAAACCCCTATTCACGCTTCACCAATCCAATCCACAATTGGAATTCTAGTCATTATAAAATAAGTTAATTCAAATTTCATTGTTCATAATACAAATAGAATTCAGAATAAGGTCAAGGAGATTTGGATAAGAAATGAAATTAAAGCAATGTACAAAAGAAAGCCCTCTTAAATTTACAATTATATAAAGTTCATTTATTTTTGGCCCAAATGTTGTCTTTGTTCGAATGGATTTCATTTCCAACTACATGTGGACTATAAATTGAATATTAACGATTTTATCCAAGATTCCGGTGTTGTAAAAATTCTTATGACTCAGGTGACTATAACAGCTGAAGAAACCCCAACTCACGCAGGGATAAATTCTAGTCAATACTATTGAGAAGCCCCAATTCAAGCGGTGATCACTCCAATCTGCAATCGGAGGTTTGGTCATTGTTAAAAATATAATTCATTGTTCATAAATTCTGGCAAGGTTAATGCACTTATTGTACATACTGTACATATTGTAAACTGTGTAAATAACATAAAGAAAACTGTATCTAGGATTAAGTCAGTTTACTATAAGTTCCAATGTTTACAGTTTCAATTCTTGACCCCAGGACCAATATAGGCCGAAATGCCCACAACCAGGGCGAAACACGTCCCCAACTGGTGTGTTTCATTCATGTAGAATCCAACCACCAAAAATATGTATTTGCATTGAAAAGGCGGACACAATAACTTCAATCTTGAAAGAGTTTACTTATTGTATCTTCAATATGGAACAAAATGAGATTAGTTACTTGTAACATACCACTTAGTCGAGCAGCTCGCCTCCTTTCTCCCAAGTCTTCCCAGCCCAAACTTTGCAACATTTTAGTAACGCTACTCTTTTGTCGAAAATTGCCCAGAACAAATCGAGCTGCTTTTTTTTTTTTTTTCTATTGGCTTTACGTCGCACCGACACAGATATGTCTTATGGCGACGATGGAACAGGAAAGGGCTGGGACTGAGAAGGAAGCGGCCGTGGCCTTAATTAAGGTACAGCCCCAGCATTTGCCTGGTGTAGAAATGGGAAATCACGGAAAACCATCTTCAGGGCTGCCGACAGTTGGGTTCAAACCTACTATCTCCCGAATACTGGATACTGGCCGCATTTAAGCGACTGCAGCTATCGAGCTCGGTATATATACTCAAGTTGAGGTCCCACCAGAGACAAATATGCTCTCTCCTTTACATCCTTACTACAACCCCTAAATACTCTCATAACCATGTGCAGAGATCTGTACACTTTATTTACAATCATATTTATGTGATTACCCCAATGAAGATCTATCCTTATATTTATACCCAGGTATTTACAATGATCCCCAAAGGGAACACTCACCCCATCAACGCAGTAATTAAAACAGAGGACTTTTCCTATTTGTGAAACTCACAACCTGACTTTTATCCCCATTGACCATCATACCATTGCCTACTGTCCATCTCACAACATTATCGAGGTCATTTTACAGTTGCTCACAATCTTGTAACTTATTTATTACTCTGTACAGAATAACATCATCTGTGAAAAGCCTTATCTCTGATTCCACTTCTTTACACACATCATTGATATATATATAAGAAAACATAATGGTCCAATAATATTGCCTTGAGGAAATCCCCTCTTAATTTTTACACGGACAGATAATGCTTCATTGATGGTTATGAATTTCATGTTTTTGGTCCGTATTGAACTGAGAATAATATATAAGTAATAATAATAATAACGTAAATGTTTCCACCTTTTCAATACTACAATATATTCACAAAATTATACGGTACTAGTTTCGACCCATCTAGGGGTCATCATCTGCCGTATTGGAGCAAAGATCATTTGTGGCGAAATCCTAAGACAATATTATTTTAAAGAATAACAAGTGAAATGAGATGTTATGGTAATAGTTAATAATACAAGGAATATACATACTAAGAGGTTTTTAACAAAGAATAAAGTATAAATGGGGTGTTGTAAAAATTATAATCATGGAAATCAGTAAGTTCTTGTATTGAAGTGAAATATGGCTTAGGAAGAGGGCTTAAGGTGGGGCTGAAGGGTGCGGGAGAAAGTGTAATTGTCTTGGAAAAGTACCTTTGATTAAATTTAGGATTGAGTTTAGGTTGGCTGCATTATTGTTTCTGAGGAAAGTGATAAATAGATCGAAGAGTATGTTGGGTTTCTCTGAGATTTCATTGAGATTGTGACTGGCATTAAAGTATTGGTCTAGGTGTATGTAGTAATTTTCCATTATGTTCAGTAAAGGGCCCTTGTTTGCTAATACGAGGATGTCCATGTCTTGTTCAATATTGGTGAAATTATGGTTATAATCTTGCATGTGTTGGCCGATGGCTGAAAACTTGTTGTATTTTATTGCGTTAGTGTGCTCGTGGTATCTGATAATGAAGTTTCTCCCGGTTTGCCCGATGTAGGTTTTTTTACAGGTGGTACATTTGATCCTATAAACTCCTGATTTTAAAAAACTGCTGGTCTTGTTGATGTGTGAAGTATTGTATAAAACATTCATGTTCTTATTGTTGGTTTTGAAGGCTATTTTAACGCCTTGTTTCTTAAAGATGTTGGTTAACTTGTAGATATCATTGTTGAACGTAAAGGTGGAAAATGTTAGAGGTTTGGTTATTTCTTTTTTGAGGGTAGTTTTTGGGCGATGTTAGTGTTTATTGATTATCCTTTCTATAAAATGATTGCTGAAGCCGTTGAATTTTGCGATTCTGCGGATTGTGTTGAGTTCGTTTTTTAGATCTTTATTGGACATAGGTATGCTGAAGGCTCGGTGAACTAGGCTGTTGTATGTGGCTCGTTTGTGGGACTGGGGGTGCACTGAATCTTGGCGAATGGTGGAGGCTGTTTGAGTGGGTTTTCTGAAAATTTTATAACTGAAAGAATCTGAGTTTCTAGTGATGGTTAAATCTAGAAAGTTGATTTTTTGATTTGATTCGGATTCTAGTGTGAATTTGATATGAGGATCAATATTGTTGAGTCTTAAGAGGGTGGTGGGTGCGTTAATTGATTTCTCATTCATGATTACAAAGACATCGTCGACATATCTGGCCCAAAAGAGAATGTTTTCGAATTCGTTGTCAATTTTGGTGTATTCGAGGAAGTCCAGGTATATTTCTGCTAAGATACCTGAGGCCGGTGACCCCATTGCCAAACCATTTTGTTGATATATGACATTGTCAAAAGTGAAGAAGTTATTGTTGATGATAAGTTTTAATATTGTGATAAAGTCTTGTATCTCTAGTTTGCTTAAGTGGCTGTTTTTGTTTAAATTGTTTATAATTATCGGAATTAATTTTGATACTTGTAATCTTGGGTACATGTTTACAATATCGAAAGAGTGGATGGAGTGATCCGGTTGCAAATTGAACTTGTTTAGTTTTTCTACTAGCTCAGATGTGTTTTTAATAGACTTTTTGGATAAGAATTGATAATTTTTTCTTAAGAAACATTGGATGAATTGTGATATTCTGTATAAGGGGCTCGGTCTATAGTTGATAATTGGCCGGATGGGAATTCCGGTTTTGTGAATTTTGGGAAGAGCTTTAGCAGTGGGGAATCCTGGGTTCATATGTATGAGTTTGGATTTTTCCTGTTCGGTAAATAAAAATGAAGTGTTTTTAAGAGTTTGTTTAAGTAGTTTTTGAATTTTTTGGGTGGGGTCTTTTTTGATTATGGAAAATGAGCTGTCTGTGAAAAAGTTTTTTGTTTTTTCAATATATACTTTTTTATCCATGATAACTGTTGCATTGCCTTTGTCAGCTTTGGTTACGATGAGTTCGTTGTCTTTAATTTTCTTCTTGAGGGCGTATATGCGCTTTTGTTCAGCAAATTTTTTCTTTATTATTGAGGTTATTTGCGGGGTTGGTTAAATTGTGGAGGATATCAGTCAGTTTCCTTTTAACATCGGTTCTAACCTCATTTTGCGTGTCTTCCGGCATTATTCCTTGTATTATTAACTATTACCATAACATCTCATTTCACTTGTTATTCTTTAAAATAATATTGTCTTAGGATTTCGCCACAAATGATCTTTGCTCCAATACGGCTGATGATGACCCCTAGATGGGTCGAAACTAGTACCGTATAATTTTGTAATTTTGTGAATATATTGTAGTATTGAAAAGGTGGAAACATTTACGTTATTATTATTATTACTTATATATTAGATAATGCTTCACCTACTCTAATTTTCAGAGTTCTATTTTCTAGAAACAGAGCCACCCATTCAATCACCCTTTTGTCAAATACAGTTGCACTCATTTTTGTCAGTAGTCTCCCATGATTTACCCTATCAAATGCCTTAGATAAGTCAATCGCAATACAGTCCAATTGACCTCCTGAATCCAGGATATGTGCTATATCTTGCTGGAATCCTACAAGTTGGGCCCGTTCAAATGAAAACAGGATACCCCAGTTTTTGTTGTGCTGGGTTGAAGTTCTCTCCAACAGACCGTTGTAGGTTATTCTTTCTTTTAAGCACTTCTTGCTATTTTCTCTTAAGGAATTATTAGTGAATTTGGGTTCAATAAGCACATTAACACTCCTCTTCCTCCTCCTCCTCCTCAGAATCTATAGCTGACAGCTATTTTCTAATAATCCATTGAGGGAGGTTGTGTCATGATAGCAGAGTGTTATTGTCACGTGTATCTCATAAAGCTTCCTGGCCAATGCATGTGGAATTTTAAAAATAAAAAGCCATACCCTGATGGTCCAGATTACATGGAAGACTGTCGTTGGGCTGTGATCATGACATCAACAGTTGCGTAAAACTACAATATTTATTGCTTTTTCTGTTATTCTGTTTATATATTTAAGATGTGAAAATGAGTACTTTAGTTCCAGAACATTTTATATAAAACAATATTTAGTCTTTATTTTTACCAATATATTCAATATGTCCATTTCGTTTCAGTGCCATCGGTTGATGGTTGCATTCCTTCGTATGTGCTACTCTTGTGGAGAACTACAAATTTTACTGCTTCACTATAGCCCAGGATGTGAAAAGAATAAATCTTTACAACTAGCAGACATGCAAGGCGATAACAGTGCTACAAATTTGGAATGTCTTCATTCGTATCTTACTCATGAACAGTGGAATCTTGTGGCTCAAAGAATAAGAAATTTTGGTGAAGATGCCTGCAAGGAAATGTTGGTGAGCATTATTGTTTGAGATATGCATGTGTTGAGGTAATTTATCAGCATAAAATTGTATTAATGTTGGGGTTTTGTTGTTTTATTTTTTCATAATATTTTGTTGTAAAATTGTGTCCTTTAAGACATGTTTAGTGCTTGTAACTTATTTATTTTGTTCATTACAATCCCTTAGGATCACTAGTGACTTGTTTAGTGCACCTTCATTCTTCCCAGTATCTCTTCATTCTGTCACTCCTTTAGCTTCTCTCTGCTTCCATGATCTGATTCTTGATCCTAGTATCAGTCTCTGTAGTTTCCTGTAGCCTGTAGTGCCTTTGGTGGATTTTTTCCATTATGCCAATTGTCTTTGAATCTTCCTGACTTTCTTCATCCAGTTATTCTCATTAAGCAGGTTACATTCCATTACTTCTTATTGCCCATCCTCGTCAGGTGTTGCAGAAATCTCGACCTTCTTTTCCTTATGAAGCTCAAAATTGATCCTACGCTCTCATACAGCGCGTATCTTAGTTTGTGTACCGCAAAGTCACCTTGATGTTTAGGTGTTTTTTGTAATATAATTTCAACAATTAAAATCTTTGTATAGTGAATAACATTATTTCTGTGTTGAGATAATACAGAAAGAAGGAACCCATTTTGTAAGTTCTTTTTTCTTTTACCACCCCGCATAGGCCAGGAGTCCTATGTTGTACTGCAGGTAGACGTTAAGTGCAGTGCTAAGTTAGAAACTCATTTTAATTTACGATAGTCTGTACCACCTTTCAAATCAAAGCTTTATTAGTTGGAGTTTTGAACTGTATTTTGTAGCTATATGTATTTTCAAAGTGCACAGTTAAAGTGCAGTGCAGGGCAGTAGTTGCTACCCTGCTATAACATTGGTATTAACCTGATAAATTCACCTGCATACTCCCCAGCATCAGTGGGTAAGGCCTGACACATCCCACTCTGATGAATAGTTTGGGCCTAAGACAAAATGCTGGTTTTACAGAGCAAACACCTGAAAAACCGTACCTTTAATAATTGAATTGACGCCTGCTGTGAAGTATTCTCGTTTGATTAACTCCTGTCAGAGAGGTACAAATCGTACTATGGCGTATTCTTGCTTGAAAGACTGTTGCAGCTAGATTGAGTCATTCATTTGATAGAAAATTTGCTAAGGAATGTTTGTTTGAAAAAGTGGTGGCAACATGATTGTAATAATGCTGAAATAAGGGAACAAGTCTTTGAACATTTTCTAGGTATTGAACCACCAAGTAGAAAGGATGTATATCCTTAAAAAAATATTTTGAACAGACAGGTTAACTGCAAGACCTACCAAGATCCGACCGATTACAGTCTGTGTTTGCTGAAGAAACCTTGCATTATGTTGCACAGGCATTTCTAAATACTCCAAAAATCAGCAAAACATGCTTCCAAGGAGATGGGGATTTCAAATAGAGGTGTTAGAAGAAAGCTTAAAATGCTGGAAATGAAACCTTTCATTCCACATCAGTATTACCAGTAGCATTATAACAAGGACAGTCCTGACAGATGCTTAGAATTTTGTGAACAATAATAAAACCGTATGCAACGAAACTGATCCTAACTTTTGTAAGTAAATTTTATGGTCTAATGAGACATTTTTCAAGTTGAACGGAACAATAAACGGACAAAATTTTGTATTCTGATCTGATGAGAACCCTCGTACAATGATTCCAAAAAGCAAAGAAAGTCATCTCCATACAGTCCATGAAGGCCATGGGAGAGGTGAAAGATAAAGGCCTTCACTGTCCATAATCTCAGCACTTTGTGGGGTAGGGTGGTTAGTTCGTTTCCATAGGACCCATCTGTGTCGGTGCAATGCAAAAAGAAAAAAGTGGGGTAGCTCTACGTCCATCCGTTTTCTTAATTTTTTCGACTTCCTGATGGCGAATCAGGCCCACGTCTTTCCGGATGAACCGAACATGCCTGGCAGCCCCTATACAGTAATTCAAATAGAGCATCCAGAGTTAAGAAAAGACTACAGGCCTTATGGGCCTGCTGCCTTCCACTGTTGCCATACTCGCTCACTCACCGCGGCTCGGACACTGCTTGTGAAATACAGTGATGACATAAAATTATACATCGCTTGGTATAGCTGTTGCAAGACTAATAATAATATAAATCCAGATTATCTCCAGTCATTAATGAAATTACAGTCATGAAATTTCGTTTTGCCATAACGTTTCTAAGGATAATAGCCCACTGACTGTAACATTCGAAATAAAGTAAGAGTTTGAACATGCAGGGGTGCGGACAACATGCATGTCCAGAAACCGAAATGATTGTCCTGTTTCTTATATCTGAGAAAGTTTCATGATCGTTGTTGCTTTACGGGAGCGCAGTGCGGAGTCTATTAGCCCCCAGAAACATTTCATTATTAAGGCAAATACTGTGTGGTTACTAGGGTTGGGCAGACCGGAACATTCACTTGTTCCGCAACATTAGGAACTTGAGGCGGAGTGTTTTGGTACAGAGTGCCGAGACACAGGACACAGGACTGTAACTGCGTCCTAGAGAGAACTTCGAGAGGCAACAGGACATGCTCCGCTTCAGCTGGAATGTGCCTGAACCGAGCGTGCTGTGCCAAGGCCGCACTAGATAGATTGTTGTCTTAGGATTTCGCCACAAATGATCTTTGCTCCAATACGGCTGATGATGACCCCTAGATGGGTCGAAACTAGTACCGTATAATTTTGTAATTTTGTGAATATATTGTATTGAAAAGGTGGAAACATTTAAGTTATTATTATTATTACTTGGCTGTCTGCCTGTCGATACCGGCTGTGTGTCGCCCTGTGTTGGAGTGTCAACATTTTTTCATCCAGTTATATCTGTAATTCCAAAGCGATGACCCGTATTTTTCTTGGGCTTAAAAGTTTCCTTAAAGTCCAAATTAATTTTTAACATCAATCCCCGAGAAAGTGTTGAGGGAAATTTTCGAGATATTGAAGAAAGTAAATGGAAGTTGAGAGCGAAGGAATTCGAAGTGCACAGAGCATAAGGCACAGTGGGACGCAGGCGAAGCAGCTAAAGCAGTGCAGCGCAGAGCAGATTTTTGTAATCCACACAAATCATTGCACCATCGCAAGTTGACAGACAGGGCAGGACAGAGCAGAGCAGGTCGGTTCTGCACCTACTTCCGCCTACCACGCGCAGTCTTCGAAATAACAGTTTCTTGCGCACGTGTCACGCAGTTATTTAAGAAATGGAGGAGAAAATTACCACAGCCATTCAGTCTCACCATGTTTTGTAGGTACTATGTGAATCATGTGGACTGCAATGCAGAATGTACGTATATATGTATGTATGTATGTACGTATGAGGGTGAGAAAATGGCTGAACAGAATTTAATGAAAATCGGTATGTAAATTCGGGGAATAAGGCACTACAGTCCAGGCTATAAATCATTTTATTCACGCTGCGTAACAAGGTAGTTTAGAGGAAGGCCTAAAATGTAATCCACCGAGTAAGTGGCCGTGCGGTTAGGGTCGCGCCTCTGTGAGCTTGCATTCGGGAGATAGTGGGTTCGAACCCCACTGTCGGCAGCCATGAAGATGGTTTTCCGTGGTTTCCTATTTTCACACTAGGCAAATGCTGGGGCTGTACCTTAATTAAGGCCACGCCCGCTACCTTCCCAATCTTCCACCCTTCTTCCGTCGCCGAAAACCTTCGATATGTTAGTGCGACGTTAAACAAACAGCAAACAAAAGAATGTAATCCTCATGTATCTATGAAACAATCCGTGACCCAAGTTCTCGCAACATATAGAATTTAAGACAAAGATCTAATGCTGATTATGGAGAGCATCATCGCCGACTCCGTCGTCGTCATCCATCATCACATTTATGTGAAGAGATAAATACGGAAAAACATTTATCATGTCTTGTCAAATATGAATGCAAACGCGTTCACAACAGATTGTCAATGTTGATTGATTTTAGTATCTTGTGTCTTGTGACAACTAGATGAAAATCTAGCAGTACATTTGTAAATACATATTTCCCCCCCCCCCGTGATCCTATTAATGAATTTACCATGCAAGTTGGTCGTGCGGTTAGGATCGCCTTGCTATGAGCTTGCATTCGGAACATAGGGGGTTCGAACCCCACTGTCGGCAACCGTGAAGATAGTTTTCCGTGGTTTCCCATTTTCACACCAGGCTAATGCTGGGGGGCTGTACCTTAATTAAGGCCTCGGTCGCTTCCTTCCCATTCCTAGCCCTTTCCTATTTCATCGTTGCCATAAGACCTATCTGTGTCGGTGCGACGTAAAAAATATAAAAAATAATCATGAATTAAATTCTTTGTTTAGTCCATATGAACGCCGAACAGCGGTAACATAGAAATATTGTTCAGTCTTGTAAACTGGCGAAGGTGGTTGTTTTTATTGCGATTGTCTTAAGCTGAATAACCGCGTTGCCATCAGCACAAGGGAAATTGTGAAGATGACTAACAAAATGAGAAAAATCGCGAATGCTTGAAGAAAAAGAAAAAAAGAGCCTCTTTATACTGGATGCCCCAGTATCACAGAGTCTAAAGAAAACATGTTATTTCTGAAAACCGACGAGACCCTGCGTGGCAATGTGCGCTCACGTCCACTTCGCAATTTCGCAAGCTTCGCGCTGTTCTGCTCTGCTCTTCCCTGCTCTGCGAGCAACTGCTTCTCAATGTGCGCCCGGCCTAACAGCACGAAAGTACAACAATGTATTCATCCAGTTATATTTTCAATTCCAAAGCGACGATCCATATTTTTCTTGGGCTTAAAAGTTTCCTTAAAGTCCAAATTAATGTTTAACGTCAATCCCCGAGAAAGTGTTGAGGGAAATTTTCAAGATATTAATTACTCACTAATTACTCACAATACAGGCCAATACATTCAACTGGTGAAAATATTCTTGAATTGGTTACTTTTCAACACCTGCACTGCCATTGTAACCGTGTTATGTGTATTTTATATTGACCGGAAAAATCTTAACCTAAACGTGATTATTGGGCGCGAATTTCAGTGTTCCGACTGTTCGTTCACGTTCCCTGCAGCTTTATGCTGGACCATGGCCGTACAGGCACACTCCCAGTTCCCACTGGCGCGGAGCATGAAATGTTGCCTCTCGAAGTTCTCTCTACACTGCGTAGTTACAGTCCCGCGTCCCGTGCGCTCGCTGCACAGTTCAGCTAGTAGGCGAAGGGCAGTGCATAGTGGCGCTCTTCTGAAGGGACAGCGAGTCAGTGTCTCCGACTCGCTTGAGAATGTTTCAGAACAATTGACACTCGGTGTTCTGGAACAGCGGAATATAACTGTGCACCGGCACCTTGTGCCGAAACAGGGACATAGTGCCCAACCCTAGTGGTTACAACACAGGAAGCTGACGGCGAAATATCTCTATCTCGGTGATGTATCCTTCAGGTCATTTCAGATAAATTTACTCGTAAGTGACAACAGATGCAAGGGCTTCATGTTTATCACAAAATACGATAACTTTAATATTCTTCCGCAACATAAAATACAGAATGCTGAATGACCTATTCGTATGATTTCTTAAAATCAGGTAGTTCGGGGTTGCTGTTTACGGAAGTGAGGATTGTGTTCAGAGTTGGCGGTTCATCTCTAAAATAGAATTCATGAACAGTGCGCCGTATTCCACTTCTGACAAAATCATCGTATTTAATGAGTCTGGATTGACTGCGAATTGACTTTTTCCTTTTTCTTTTTCCTTTCCCGCTTCTTGCTGGGACTCTGGAGTGGCCCTTCGCTGGCTTTCTTCCTTATTTTGAAGACGGAAGACCTCGAAATTCCTAAAAACTTCGCGGCTTTACCTACTATCCAGTTTACACTTCGTCCTGGATGCTTTGTTTTCAAATATGAAAATGAATTAAGCACCATTTGCCGTTCCTTTCTCCTGACAACTTCACTACTTCTCCTTTTCACATGTTCAGCTATAATTTAAATGTATTACTCGCTGGTCGATTATATAAAATACTAAACAGACAAAAGCAATACATGATACACACAACCAAAAGCAATGCAATACACGAAAAATGAAACACAATATACTGTATTTATAACAAAACACTGTGCACCCCAGGAAGACGATCACTCCACTCTGCCGAATATCTCCCTTACATAAGCAATCACTGTAATGAGTGACACACGCAAAAAGGGAAACGTGCCGCACTGACCTCACCAATGAGGATTCGCAGTGATTAAGCTGAGTTATTACACATGTTGACTACTGTACACACTTCCGCACTAGACGCTGAAATGTGGCGCGCAATGTGACAAGCATGGCTGGCTGTTCCGTGTACTGAACCGCATATACGATATTTAAAAGGATAAACTCAAAGATATAAAAATGATTTTACGTCTTCTTCAGTATTGTATGGCACAACCAATGCTTGTTTCATAAGAAAAATTATACATTTTGATAGGAATTCATTATAATTTTTATATACATGTAGAACTAAAGTGGGTAACACCAATAGAAGTAAAAGCCCATAAAGCCTGTAGTCTTTTCTTAACGCTGGATGCTCTATAGATAATAATGATATTTTTGAAGGTCGTAGGCAGCAACAAGATAGCATACCAGCCCATTAAGGATTAATCCTTCACAAAATCCTTACTGATCATTTCAGTGAATGGATAGGCAGACTACTGGTGTGCAAGGTCACCAGACCTTACACCTTGTGACTTTACCATGTGGAATATTATGAAGGAATGTGTACTCGCTACCAAACTTGGAACATTTGAAGAGCTTGATTGACAAAGAATTTGAAAACACTTTTGATAGTACCACACCCATGTGTGATTAGATAACATGCAAATCTTTGGTCATATATTGCTTGCAATAATGGACATTTAAGCAGTTTTTCTAGCTGTATTGATGTTCATAAAATAGCAAATAGCAGTGTTCAGTAGATATTTCTATCACTTACTGAACTGTAATACAAATGATGACCCTCCAAACCCTGTAAACAATGATTCCTTTCTGGAAATGGGGACGGCAATAAATAAAATGAAAAGCAACAAGTGTGTTGGGCTGGATGAGCTCAGTGTGGACATGGTCAAAGCACTTGAAGAAGCTGGAGTATACAGTGGTTGTACAGAGTACTAAATAAAATTTGGGAAGAAAATGAATTCCTTAGTGATTGGATGCAAGACATAAACATTCCATTATTTAAGAAAGATGACCAAATGAAGCGTAATAACTATAGAGGTATAAACCTTCTATATCATGTGTTAAAAATATACAAGTCCATCCTGGAGAGAAATATCAGAAAATTTTTTGAACCTTAACTTGAGGAAGAACAACATGGATTTAGACTGGACACATCAACGCTAGAACTAATTTTTTCGATAAGAATGCTCTTCGATAAATATTGAGATAAGAATAAAACGGTTATAGTTGTATTCTTGGATAATGGATAATGAGAAGCCATTTTATCAGGTACCACATAAGCATATATGAGAATGTTTGAGAAGTAAAGACATGCCACATGAGGTTATAGCTCAAGTTAAACAGCTACAGTAGAACCTCGATAATTCGAAATCGGTTAATTCAAAATCCCACGTAATTCGAAGCAGCTCTCGTTCCCGGAAACATGAGATACAGTTTTGCATGTTATTTAAATTGTTTAATTCGAAATACGGATAATTCGTAATTCGAAGTAAAATGTTGGCCCCATTACCGAAATTCAGACTTTTAATTCGAAACTGCCTTTACATTTTAAAACATAAGTATGTTACCGAGTAATTTCAACTCGAAATTTATCCGCGTCATAATAGAACGCGTGTTCCGGAACGTGGAGGGGTAGCTTTCCGCACTTACACTCAATTCGGTGGGTCTACAGTGCGCTTCATGATTGCCAAGTTGAATGAAATCGGAATTCTTTTGTATTCAACCTTTTCAGGAACGCCGTAATATCACGCAACAGGCAGTGTGCAGAAAAACAGAATGCGCGAACACTGGCGATGCCGACAGTTGACGAAAAAGCGTGGCTCATATAATAAATTCGTAGGCACCGAACAATACTGTCATTGCCGATGAAACTGCATTGCTTTATTTTAATGCGAGCCCAAACGATTATGGTTTTAAAGGTGAAAGTGCCAGTCGGGGAATCGTACAAGGGTTGGGGATGGGGGTCATTGTAGTGCGTTGCAATTGCAATGCACATCGAAGCGAGAAACTTTATCCCCTCGTCATAGAAAAGTTCGATAAGCTACGTTTTAAGGGCGTCGGGCACTTTCCATCCCAGTACAAAGCATCTAAAAATGCAAACAGTACATATATCCAAAAAACAATGCATTTGCACAGGGGAACCAGCATAATTTATCCTCGTCTTTGAACTGTGTGATTTTTTTTTCTTTCGTTGTGTTATGAGGTTATGTTCGTCAGTGATTTATCCAAGTGCATTATTTGAACATTGTACAAGCACCTTGTTGGATACATTTCGGAAATAGTTTTTCTATGGCATTGGAAAGGTTTAAACTGTGAATCGAGGTGATTGCATGTATTAATGGGTCTTAGAATACTTTGTGACGCGGCAAGTGTTAACATTTCTGAAGTACGATAAAAGTGCCATGGCGGGAAATCGTACAAGGATAGAGTCATAGGAAAGTTTGATTTTAAGGGCATCGGGTACTTTCTGTGTAAATACAAGGCATCTAAAATGCATACAGTATAATACTCCATTGAATAAAGCACTTGCACATGGGAGCCAGCATAGATTTCTCCTCGTCTTTGAATCGTGATTTTTTTTTTTCTTTCTTTTGTTGCGTGAGGTTATATTTGCCAGTGAGATATGCAAGTGCATTATTTGAATACTGTAAATGCACCTTTTTGGATACATTTTGGAAATAGTTCTTTTTTCATGGCATTTGAAAGGTATAAACTGTGAATCAAGGTTAACTGCATGCAGTAACGGGCTTAGAATATTTCGTAACGCGGCAAGGGTTGGTACTTCTGAATTGCGAATTGGCGGTTAATTCGAAATCACGTAATTCGAAGTCTGATTTTTTAGTCCCAACGACTTCGAATTAATGAGGTTTTACTGTATATTGAAAAGCAAAGAGAAGTGTGCAAATTCGAGGAGGCAGGTCAAGTTGTTTTGAAATCAAGAGCAGAGTCCAGCAAGGATGTTGTCTATCACCACTTCTCTTCATTATTAGAATGGATAAGGTTATAAAAGCAGTGAAAAGTAAGGATCAGACAATAAATGTGCTTGTATTTGCTGATGATGTTTTGCAATGTGGTGAGACAGAAGCAGAAATACAAGCCAAACTACATCTTTAGCAAGAAGAATCTGAAAGAATTGGAGTGAGCATAAGCTGAACTAAAACAGTTGAAGCAGTCCATTTGCGAGTACGCAACGAAGTAGATATTATTAATAACTTCACAAACTTAGGGAGCTTTTGTTTCTTTCCTAACTATAGCATAAACCAAGAAATAGACAATAGGATACAAGCTGCATCAAAATTCTACTACTCTGTTCATGAAGTGCCTTCTTCTTCTTCTTCTTCTTCTTCTTCTTCTTCTTCTTATTATTATTACTATTATTATTATTATTATTCTGGTTCCTGTTTGTTTCAGAAGTTGGCAATGATCTTGGCTGTGATGTTCTTGTCACCTGCAGCTCAGATTAATGCTGTAGACGTTTTGTATGTCCAAGTTTTTATATTTTATAACTAGGATATTCGTCTCCGACCAACACTTCCCTTTCCCGGTATTTTTGCTCGAAGAAATTGACTGTAAGAGATGGTATCTACTTTCATTCCTTGTGATATGTCCAATGTCTTCCTTGTTTCCACAGTGGTAAACACTTCCTTGTCTTTCTTCATTTTCTAGAGAATCTCAGCATTTGTGACATGATTTATCAGCGGCATCCTCGGTATTCTTCTGTACGACATCTAAAAGACCTCCAATCATTTACTTAATGACTGTCAGAGTCTCGATCTTTCAGCACCATAGAAGAGGGTAGAGAACACACAGCAGCGCAGAAGTTCGACTGTCATTGTCATTATTACAAGTAACCTTGATATCTATGCCTAATGTCATTGTCATTGCTAAACCATGATTTTTAATACTCATCTTAATGAAAACTGCCATGTCTTTTCCAATTTGAGACTGTCCCTCATCAGAAGAATCCCGCTGGTCACTTGTGGTGCCAAGATATGTGTGCTTATGTACTTGTTCAATGAAATTCTGGTCTATATTAACATGGCATGCAGAGAGACTCGTTTTATTAATTATCTTTTTGTTTTCTGAGGATTTATATCTAGACCATATTCTTGGCTTCTTTTTTTTATATCTATCGATAAGATATTGCAGGTTATTTTGACTATCCGCAAAAATTACCATGTCCTTGGCATATCGTATGTTATTTGTCCAAGTGCCTTTTAAGAACATTCCCATCTCCACATCCTCGAGAGCTTCCTTGAAGATGTATTCTGAATCAGTGTTAAAAATCAGTGGCGACAACAATATACAGCCCTGTCTTACACCCTGTAAAATGGCTCTTCAGTGTTCTCTCTGCTCATCCTGTAGGAGCGGACTGGTTCCAATACAAGTTTATAATTACTGTATTAGATTATTATCATCCATGCCAATGTTTATTTTATTTTTAAAATTTCCACCCTGTTCTGATGTTTTCCTGTGTCAGAAGTCTTTTGGTAATCAACTACTTTGGGATGACATATTTCCTTAAGCTTCCAAGATCACACTGTACAAAACATATCTTGTACCGTTTCTATTGTACAGACTAGAAGCAGCAACTTTAACTGGACCTGCAAAGCCACCTCCAGGCCACTGAAATTAAGTTCCTCTGTTCTTGTCTTCAAAAGGCAGAGAGACAAAATAAGGAATGAGAATATTTGGGAACAACTTGGAATGGAGTCTGTTAAAAACCTTACATTAAGCCTATTATGATGGTATGGACATAAGAGAAGGAAGGCACCAAGTAAGACCCAAAGAGTATTCTGTGAAAGGAATGATGTTTGTAAGAAGCCCAGAGGCAGGCCTCGTGATGGTTGGTAAAAGCAAATTTTTGAAGCCCTTGGCAGCAAAAAACAGAACGTGAGCTGTGGATCCACAGGACAAACTGGAGATGGCTTGTCAATTCCCGCTCCCTGCTTGTTGGAGCGGAAATGGTGGTGATGATGATGATGTTTGCAAACTGTATTTTCAAGTTAGGTTTTATCAGAACATGAATTGCACTTTCAGAGTAGCGCTTTATGCTACATGTATACACCTCAGGAAGGCATGATCTGTAATCATGATGATCTGTGCTAATGCGAGTGAGTTGGCTGCATGGAGATCAAACTGTTTAGCTGTTACCTTGCAATTGGATGATGGTTGGTACGAATCCCATAATTGACATCCCCGACATCCCTGAAGAGGATTTCCCATTTTCACGCCAGGCAAATGCTGGACTGTATTGTAATTAAAGGCCTTGGTCACTTCCCTTTCCTATCCCATTGTCACTAAAAAAATCCATCTTGTTTTGGTGCAATGTTCAATCACTAGCAAAAACAGGAAGGGAAAATACTCTTGCAACCAACATTGAAGGATATGTCTAGATACAATTAGGGAACATGTCTTTTAAATTCCAACTCCTCTTTTATTTTATTTTTACTGATGTTTTGTTTGCTTATTTCCAGAATAAACTTGTTCTTCAGAAATTGAGAGTGGCTATTCTCTTTAATGGTGATAGCTTGGAAGTGTGCACTCCAATAGTCAAGCATGTCTTGGACCATATTAATGAGTTGTGGCCACTTTTGCTGGGTAATAATGCTACATTGCTTATGCCCTTGTTAAATACTGATCAGTTACAAGAAATGGCCAATTACTTAGTGCTGAAATTAGTAACCAGTGAAAGTGAACTACATGTAAAGGCGCTAAGTAGTACAACTATACAGGAAAACAGGTAATGTAACCGACTGCTATATCTCTGCACTGTGTTCACATAAGAATGTCTTTAATCATCTATTTGTGCAGAACTTTAGCTGCCTCCATGAAGTAAATGTAATATTGAAGCCTATTTTGATTTTTTTTCAAACATTTTTTTCACACCTACATTTCATTGTATAAGTATTGTTTTTACTAAGATTGTAATAGAAGTGGTATGTTATTGTACAAAGTGATAGTTTCACTGTGAAGATATTTACAGAGAGTAGAAGGCAGTATGGAAAAAGAATTGCAGGTATAACTTTGTTAAATGTACAAAGGCATAAATTACATTATTATACAGGGAGTATAATTTAAGACTTGTAGCAAAGTATGAAGGAATAGGAGCGGTGAGAGAGCCGAGTGCCCGCAATAGCGAACGAACATAGCCGTCTTAGAGAAGTGGCAAGATTATGCTTAAGGAATCTAAATAAAACTGAACTCACCAGCTATATAGGTGCTCAGGACAAATAAATGTATATAAAAATAAATAAACAAGCAAACGCACAAACTAGTAAATGAAACTCGGTATTCACAGAAGGTGTTGGAAGTGATCTTGAGCTGTGATGCAAGCTTCACATCTTGTAATGAGATTTTGAAACATGCTTTGCAGTTCATGGACATAGATGGAATGTGCAGCATTCCTAATTTTGATTTTTAATTCTTCTGCAGTTTGTGGATTATTCTGTAAACTTTTCCTTCAAGATTTCTTCATAGATAAAAATTGCAGGTGCTTAAATCAGGCGAACGATGGAGCCATAAGCCTTCACATGATCTGATCATCATCAAACGCTTCCTGCATACCTGCCAAACCTGCCGATTTACCCGGAAACTTTCCGTTTTTTAACTCTTCTTCCGATTTTCCGATTTATTTTTAATTCTTCCTATTTTTTACCAATATAACCTTCAGTACCGTCAATACTCTTCCCCTAGGATAAAGGATAAATTCTATGTGCTTGTGTAATTTACCCAGCCTCATTTTCAAGCGTTTTTATTTGATGCCTTATTTCGCGAGTGTATCGTCCGTCGCCTTCGTGTATCGTGTTTCCTGCTCGCTACAGCAGCATGTGTGCTTTACGGCTCTGGATTCGCGACGGCAATCGTCCTACAAGCAAGATAGGCTAGCGAGCGGTAGCGACTCGGTTAATCGGGACGAAAGAATGAGTTTCTTATTGTGTGGTTCGCGCATATTAACATCGTTTCTGTGCGTAATTTCGTTGGAATTTTACGCCACGTGTTTTTTCTAGCGGTTATGTGCTTTTCCCCGTGTCAGTCGTATGTTGATAAAGTACGAGACATACCGATCTGTTTTGTATGTCCCAGTCTCGCGTATTTCACTGCATTTTTGTTTATTCTTTCTTCATAATTTTAATGAGTTGAATTAATTCAGAACGTTGTGTCGGTGACAGTTTCTGGTATTTTCTCTTCATGTTATGGCCAAAAAACATAACAAACGTTATCTCCAAGTGTTCAGATATACCTATAAAATTAAATTTCCGTTCATTTTACAGTCTAATAAAGGAAAATATTTTGCAAATCACCTCGGGAGATAAATTTTATTTCGAGTTATCAGTATTTCGAGATATAGAGAATACCATAATTGAAGCATATGTATCTACAGACTTTTACTGAATACATTATGTTTAACGGTACCGGTACTTAAAAATATACAAAGAAACAAGAAACATAACTCTGTTAACACGTTTGGAAAAAAATTCGTTAGTCTCTTCTGTTTGTAGCGGTTAACCTTTCCTCCCTTCACGTTGAAACTTTTCGTCAATACCACGCAGCCGAGTTTCATAAATGGAGCTTGTCATCCGCGACTTCTGGGCTTGCTTTCGTACTGACTGGTAATTAATTGACACCCGAGAAACGGCGAGGCTTTTCCGATTTTCCGATCGATAGAAGTTAGGGTTTTTCGGTTCCCGTCATATTAGTTTCCAGCTTCACTGGAACCCTTCCTTTACTTGTTAACTGTTCTTCGCAAGCAGCAAATGCCGTATTGCCCAGTTAATGTTGCACAAATTTCGAGTAAAAGAGTATTTTTTGCTTCAAGGGAGGAAGTGTTTGCTTCGAGAAATCGAGAAATCCGTATAACAGAGTTTCGAGAACGGGGAAGTAAATACACGTGAAGAACAGGACAAACGGCCAGAAAATCTTAAGTTAGTTCGAGATACTGGAAATTCGGGTAATGGAGGTTCGAGATATCGAGGTTCGACTGTATCATTATTCGTATGTATGTGTCGTAAATGAGAGAGATTAGGTACATTTTCTTGTAACCATTTTCTTGTTTTTTTTTTTTTTTTTTTTAAGATTTTAAATTTAACGATCAAATCATATTGTAACTGTACGTATGCATGCCTTTTATCCTGTCCTTTTATAAACTTAGACCGTGACGCATTATATGTGATGAAATCCAAGAATTAAAAAAATCTTCCTATTTTTTATTTCTTAAAGTTGGCAGATATGGCTTCCTGCAACCGACGCATAGAGCTGCACGCTGTATGGGTTGTCAAGCCATCCTGCTGGAAATAGCAGTGTCTTTTACCTTCTTCAGTCATTTCTGCAAAAATATTACAGAACAGTTTGTGAAGAAGTGGAGAAATATATAAAAGACAATGAAGTAATTATGATGGGAGATCTGAATGCACAAGTGGGAAGAGAAGAGATTCTGGAGCCATATGGGTATGGCAGCAAGAATCAAGAAGAGGATATTTTAATGGACTTTTGCCAGGGGAACCAACTAATAATAGGAAACACATGGTTCAGGAAGAAAAATAAGCAGAAGATACCATGTATGGATAGGGAGACAGAAGAACGAAAAGTTAATTGATTACATATTAGTGGAAACAGGACATCGGAAAGATCTTATGGATGTTACAGCTATGACTGGGGATGATCAGAGAGCAGTGATAGTAGGCAAGGTCACAAAACTACAAGAATATAGAGAGAAAAAAAGATTAGGGTTTAGAGATTAAAGGAAAAAGTTGTTCAGGAAAGAATTACGAAAACTGATACCAAGGACTGATATTAGTCATGTTGAACAGGAATGGAATAGTTTTAAGAGTGCATTTGTAAGATGTGCAGAGAAAATATGTGGCAGAACATCAGGAAAGGTAAGAGATAAGGGGACAACATAGTGGAATGATAGAGTGAAAGATAAAGTAAAGGAAAAGAAGAATACGTGGAAGGAATGGAAAGCACAAAATGAAAAGAGTAGAGTGAAATACATGGAAGTGAAAAGAGTGTGCAAAAAAGTAGTTGCCAAAGAAAAGTTGGGAAAAATTCACCCAGGAAATAAAGGAAGATTTGAACTGTTGAGGAAAAATTATTATTTGGAATTATAAGAAACTGTAGAAATGAAATGGTGAAAACAGGATTTGTGGTGAATAAAGGAGTAATACTGACAAAACGAGAAGAGTTAATGAACAGATGGAAAGAATATTTCAGTGAACTGTTGAACAGGAGAAACCAGACATGTGGAGAAGGTATCCAGGCAGCATGAATAGAAGTAATGGAGAAGGAATCAGACATTCCAGTGACAGTCTAAAAGGAGAAGATTGGAAAAGCTGTGGGAATAGATGAAGTAGCCATAGAAATTATCAAGTCGGTAGGACCAGTGGAACTCCATTAGACTTACAGAATACTCACGTGTGTATGGAGAGGTTAAAGTTTCTGAAAATAGGGGGAAAAGGGGGATGTAATACTAATATTCAAGAAAGGAGATACGAAGATGTGCAGTAACTGCAGAGGAATCACCATCATCATTGGATAGAAGAATTAGAGCAAAGATGGAAACTCAGTTACAAAAGGGACAGTTGGGATTCAGAAGTGGAAGGTCAACAGTAGAAACCATTGTCATTCTGAGACAGATCATGGAAAAGAGCTGGGAAGGATATATTAATGACTTTTATAGGCTTAGGAAAGGCATGCAACAGTGTACCCAGAACAAAAGTTTGGGAAAGTCTGACACACTGTTGCAGCTGTGTGAAGAAAATAATGGTTAGAACAGAATAGTTTGGAATTGACAATGGGCTAAAACAAGGGAGTGTGCTGTCACCTTTACTGTTCATAAAGGTGATACATGATGTCACAAGGGAAGATTGCACAGGGGAAAGTATGTAATGATGTTTGCGGATGATGATGATGATGTGATCTGGGGAGAAGGTGAGGAGGAGGTACAGCAACAGCGTAATGTACTGAATAGGGATTGAACAATGGGGATTGAGGATCAATGTGTTGAAGAGCAAGATGATGGTGATGTGTAGAGGAAGTAAAGAAGGAAAAGGAGCTACCAAAATTAGAGACCAGAAACTGGAAATAGTAGAACACTTCAATCAATCAATCAATCAATACTGATCTGCATTTAGGGCAGTCGCCCAGGTGGCAGATTCCCTAGGTAATGTTTGGTAAGTGAGCCGACAGGAAGTAGAAGACTGGATATGGAATTTGTTAGAAGGATAAAACTGGGGAGCGCATTTTACCATCAGGTACGGAGATTATTATGGAATAAAGATGTACCAATGAAGGCTAAAGAGGTCATGTACAAGAGATATTACTTACCTGAAATGACATGCAGCAGAAACCTGGACAGTGACTCAGAGAGATGAGAGTAGAGAACAGGCAGCTGAAATGAAATTCCTGCGGAGTATGGTATGGAAAACAAGGAGGGATATAGTAAGAAATGAAACATACAAAGAGAGTTAAATATGGAAAAGCTAAATGACGAACTGGAACAGAATTAGTAGAGGTGGTTTAGACATGTCAAGTAGGTGGGGAAGAAAAAAAAAAATTCTGCCAAGACAAGCACTGGAAAGACAGATGACAGGGAATAGAGGAAGATAAAGATTATTATGGATAGACTCCTTAAAGAACAGTGTTGGTCAATGGAACCTGGATTGGAACACCGTGTTGGATTAGGAATTGTGGAGAGGAACCCCCACCCAGTGTCAGCTAGAAAATGGGAAATGAAGATGATAATCACTAACCATCCTCGCTGCACTTGGCTGACCACGCACTATCCCCTCCACCCAGGAACGAAGCAAACATTTCTCCGGTCCACCTGTGCAGTAGCATCGGCTAAAGTGCTGGTAACTTTTCGCTGTCTCTCCCTGTATTAACACCTAGGTACATACAGCAGTCTCCATGAGGTACATTCACTCTTTTCACACAGTAATTAAAACTGAGAGGACTTTCATCTACTGTATAATTCATGTCTTGCCTTAACTTTTATTGATTTTGATGATGGTCTCTAGTAAGACCCAAACTAGTTTCAATAAATATATGTAACTATTTTAAGGTTGGTGGAAACCTTTAGCTTTTGTTTTACATTTTACTGTCAGCTGATGTTATCCTGCTTCTGAGGTGTGTGAATGTCTCCATATTCTCCAACCGCTCCGTGCCCAGCATGCAGTTCATGTGTGTGTGTGACGTGTCTGCTTCCTACTACGATTTTGGTCTTTATTTTAGGATTGCTATCAGCTCCTGCTCACTTTCAGCCAGCACAGTGACATCATCTGTAAATCTCTGTGAGATTTTCTCTCTGTGGGTCCTTACTACTTCCATTTCCTCCAGTTTCTCCTTCACAACATCCACGGCCTATTGGATGTAACCATCGAACTAATGAGGGGAGAGTAGCTTTGTCAGACTGACATTCATCAGGCTTCACCATAACTACCTCATCCCTGTAGAGCTCCTGTATTATTCTGCTCAGAGTCCTGCAGCCAGGCCCACGGGCTCCAGCAGCCCAGCCCGTGCAATGCCGTTCTCTTCTGACGCGGCCGCGTACTGGCCCACAGCACTGGTCTCGTACAGCCCACCGCACTGGGCGGGCTCAGTAGAATAACCTTGAGTACTTCACAATAACGTGCGCTGTGCACAACGAAATGTTCACGCCACTACTATTTGGATCACTCACTCTACGAATTCCCGTACGCTAATAACATATTTCAAAGTAGGCTGATCGCATTTTGAAATTAAACGTTAGAGATTTTTCCTGCACTGTAATAATAAAAATAATAATAATAATTGAAGTAAAACAGAATCTTCATTATAAACTAATATTCATCTGCAATTGACAACAAGTTAACTAAAAATGAATCTAAATAACACGAAGCATGGAGCCTCATTCGCGTTTAACTTTAAATACAAAGTGAAATTACGTGCAATATGCCAACGACAAAAACAAACCTGAACATTTCTTTTAATTAGTGTGAGTAGTGTATTGGTCGTTGATAACTGGTGGTGGAATTACTGTGAATGAAAAGGAGGGCATCAACATTATCTGGGTGTAGAAGAGACCGTCGTGCGTTGAACTGAAGCTGAACTTGATGTTTGTATACATAATACTTTCTTTGCGATCTGGTGAAGTTTCGGATAGTTTTGTTCATTTGTTCTCCAATAGGATGCTATATCTTCTTCCATTCCACAATTTTGCTTTAAATATCTTTCCAGCTCATCTGTTGGAGTAGGACCATCATTCTATCTCTCTCTCTCTTTCTCTCTCTCCCTCTCTCCCTCCAGAGAGAGGCTGGTTGTGAGCAGCTCTCCATACTTCACGTTTCATTTTGTAGGCCGAGTCACACCTTGGGTTGTCTAATTATTTTTTCCTCTAAGGAACCATCTATTATTTTCTTCAATAACCCATCATATCTATGGCCTATTAGATGATCCCGCCGTCTTTTTATTTGTGTCATAAAACACCTCTTCATTCGTGACTGACGCTTGCTGCAGCTGTAGGCAAACATGCTAGCGCCGTGAAATATAGTTCTCTACCAAATCCTCACCCAGGCCAGTCGTCACTGGTGCATTGTGCGCGCAACGTGGCCAGGAACGCTAATTTAAATTTCTTGTGGTGGAAATATTACGAACATACTAAAGAGCGACATAAATGTGCTATCCAGGTTTCTTTTGCATATATTTAATAGGACATAAATTAATGACCAACACGTCGGCTGTGTATGTTCTACAATAGGCCTAATTTTACGTATGTTGTTACGCAATGCACTGACGATAGTAAAATTAAGCACCTATACGTCGCACGAGCTCCTTGTTGTGCTGTGCACTCTAAACAAAGATGCCCACATCAAAGACTGGCTTGAGAATGGCGCTCCCTGTAGCTGTAGGTTGACATGCTAGGGCTGTGAAATTAAGTTCCCTAACAACTCCTCACCCAGGCCGTTTCCGGGAATGCTAATTTAAATTTCTTATGGTGGAAATATTACGAACGAGTGACGTAAATGTGCTATCCAGGTTTCTTTAACATGTATTTAATAGGACCTGGACTGAGACTTCGGAATAATGACATAATAACCAGGGAAACTCGCTAGAGAGGGACGTCTTAACCAGTTTCAACTGTATCTTGGATTCAGGAGATCAAATGGACTGTATAGGGATCGACATATCTAAGGCATTTGATAGGGTAGAATATGGGGAACTACTAGCAAAAATGAGTGCAATTGGACTAGACAAAGGAGTGACTGACTATATTTCTAGAAAATGGAGAATTAGAGTAAGCGAAGCTTTATCTGACCCTGTAATAATTAAGAGGGGGATTCCTCAAGGCCATTTATGTTTTCTTATATATAAATTTTATGAGTAAAGAAGTGGAATCAGAGATGAGGCTCTTTTGCAGATGATGTTATTCTGTATAGAGTAATAAATTGTGAGAAACTGCAAAATGACCTCGATAATGTTGTGAGATGGACATTAGGCAATGGTATGATAACAATCGGTGTTAAAAGTCAGGTTGTGAGTTTCACAAATAGGAAAAGTCCTCCCAATTTTAATTACTGCGTTGACGGAGTGAATGTTCCTTTTGGGGATCATTGTAAATACCTAGATGTTCATATAAGGAAAAATCTTCATTGGGGTAATCGCATAAATGGGATTGTAAATAAGAGGTACAGATTTCTGCACATGGTTATGAGGGTATTTATGGGTTGTCAGGATATAAAGGAGAGGGCACATACGTATCTGGTAAGACCCCAGCTAGAGTACGGTTGCGGTGTATGGGACCCTCATCAGGATTACTTGATTCAAGACTGGAAAAAATCTAAAGCAAAGCAGCTCGACTTGTTCTAGGGGTGATTTCCGACAAAAGAGTAGCATTACAAAAATGTTGCGCAAAGTTTGGGCTGCAAGGACTTGGGAGAGAGGAAACAAGCTGCTCGACTAAGTTCTGTATTGATGATATTTGACTTTTATAATAACAATAAGTAATGTTATTATTTTATCCACCTAATCAATACATTAAACTTATAATGTTCTTTTGTTCCGTTTTACCGTACCGACTATGGTGAGTGGTATTTCAGAGTCGGAAGAAAAAAAATGTGGAAGCGGATAACATTGATCAACAATAACATTACATTGACCATTGTTTGTTCTGATGTTATTTGTCTCTTATGCTGCCTCTCAACTCCGATAGATCGACTGCTGCGAACCGACTGTAACAGCCTGACTGAATCCGGGGAGTTAGAAAACTTTCTTCTTTAGCATGCCATTCCTCAGGTTCATACATTTTCAGATACAGCTGGTAGGTAACACACTGGTTCCTCATAGTATTCCAGTTATTCGATCCTACTCTGACGCGCTCTTTTGAATGAGCAGTGTGCATACTTAAAACTGAGGCTGACTTGGTAGTAGTAGTAATAGTAGTTGTAGTAGTATGCCTGGTCTAGAATAACAATTTAGGCCAAGTTATAGCACGACAATTCACTAAATAACTCAAAATTCAACCCTGAAAAGAGCCGGTTCTTAAGAAAAGCTTCTTCCTCTTCACTTTTATTAAATTCTACATTCATTTTATTCCAAATTATCAGTCAGATAGATTTTTCCGCCGCCAGTGTAGTGAATTGATATTTTCCGACTCATCGGGTACCCCTAGGAAACAGATTAGTAAAATGACATTGTTTTTGCCATGGGAGTCTCCACTATTCGACCCTCTCCCCGCCAAAAAAAGGCGAAGAGTGTTCACGAATCACGGCTGTTTGCGGCTTGGTCATTCCAGCTCTGGAACTTTGGATTGTTGGATCGGCAGTGTAGTCCTGTTCGTTAAAAGTGAGAGAATGAATGGTGTTTCATTTGATCGAGTATTTCATATGAACACATTGCTTTTTATCGCGCCATTCCTACTGACGTCATTGTAATGTGTGTTCATTTCAGTTGGGAAAACCACTTGGACAGTCTTTCTGAAGATGTAAAAAGGCAGGAGGAGAGTGAGTGTCTACTATTATAATGAAAACTCCCCAACCTGATTGTGACTGATGGTATGGAAACGGGTCTCCCATTACAGTGAAAATTCCCTTTTCATATGAGAAAAGATGTTTGGTGACTTCCCGTCACGTTTCTAGGTTAACATTAAGAGCTATGCAATTTAATACAATCTTGCTCACAACCCTAGTTCGTGAACCATGGGCGACGGCTGAGTGGCCTAGTAAGTGGTGCTGAGAGTCGGGATACCAGTTGCTATGGAATGGGAGTGGGCATCTCGGACATATTCTGAGTCATGGCCCTCCTTGTGCTCAGGCAGCTAGGACTATACAATCCACCGGTGGTCCATAACCCGTTAGAGGAGAGATCCTCACTTGGACTATGTGCAAGTAGGGTAGCATCCTGCTTCATGAATCGACCGAGCTCAGAACACTTTAAGCAAGCCTCGGACCTATGGGAGTAACGGAGTCCCACTCCCATTTGACAGGCGAGGGACTCCTTGGAAACAACTTGGCGAATGAAATGGAATGGGGAGCTATCAATATTAATGGGGCTTATGGAAGAAAGAATGTAGAACTGGCTGAGTCAGCAAAGAGGATGCATCTGGATGTGCTAGGAGTAAGTGATATTCGGGTAAGGGGAGATAACGAGGAAGAGATAGGAGATTATAAAGTGTACTTGACGGGTGTTAGAAAGGGAAGGGCAGAGTCTGGGGTAGGGCTCTTTATCAGGAATACCATTGCACGGAACATAGTTTCTGTTAGGCACGTAAATGAGCGAATGATGTGGGTAGATTTGTCTGTGGGAGGAATTAGGACAAGAATTGTGTCCGTGTATTCACCATGTGAGGGTGCAGATGAGGATGAAGTTGACAAGTTTTATGAAGCATTGAGTGACATCGTGGTCAGGGTCAACAGCAAGGATAGAATAGTGCTAATGGGCGATTTCAATGCGAGAGTTGGGAGTAGAACTGAAGGATACGAAAGGGTGATTGGTAAATGTGGGGAAGATATGGAAGCTAATGGGAATGGGAAGCGTTTGCTGGACGTCTGTGCTAGTATGGGTTTAGCTGTTACGAATACATTCTTCAAGCATAAGGCTATTCACCGCTACACATGGGAGGCTAGGGGTACCAGATCCATAATAGACTATATCTTAACAGACTTCGAATTCAGGAAATCTGTTAGGAATATACGAGTTTTCCGGGGATTTTTCGATGATACAGACAACTATCTGATCTGTAGTGAACTAAGTATCTCTAGGCCTAAGGTAGAGAAAGTGAAATCTGTCTGCAAACGAATAAGGGTAGAAAATCTCCAGGATGAGGAAATTAGACAGAAGTACATGGATATGATTAGTGAGAAGTTTCGAACAGTAGACAGTAAGCAGGTTCAGGATATAGAAAGTGAATGGGTGGCATACAGGGATGCTACAGTAGAAACAGCAAGGGAATGCCTAGGAACAACTGTGTGTAAAGATGGGAAAAGGCGAACATCTTGGTGGAATGATGAAGTGAGAGCAGCTTGTAAACGTAAAAAGAAAGCTTATCAGAAATGGCTCCAAACAAGGGCCGAGGCAGACAGGGAGTTGTATGTAGATGAAAGAAACAGAGCGAAACAAATAGTTGTTGAATCCAAAAAGAAGTCATGGGAAGATTTTGGTAACAACCTGGAAAGGCTAGGTCAAGCAGCAGGGAAACCTTTCTGGACAGTAATAAAGAATCTTAGGAAGGGAGTGAAAAAGGAAATGAACAGTGTTTTGAGTAATTCAGGTGAACTCATAATAGATCCCAGGGAATCACTGGAGAGGTGGAGGGAATATTTTGAACATCTTCTCAATGTAAAAGGAAATCATCCTGGTGGTGTTGCAAACAGCCAAGCTCATGGGGAGGAGGGAAATGATGGTGAAATTATGCTTGAGGAAGTGGAAAGGATGGTAAATAAACTCCATTGTCATAAGGCAGCAGGAATAGATGAAATTAGACCTGAAATGGTAAAGTATAGTGGGAAGGCAGGGATGAAATGGCTTCATAGAGTAGTAAAATTAGCATGGAGTGTTGGTAATGTACGGTACCTTCAGATTGGACAAAAACAGTAATCGCACCTATCTATAAGCAAGGGAACAGGAAGGATTGCAACAACTATCGAGGTATCTCACTGATTAGTATACCAGGCAAAGTATTCACTGGCATCCTGGAAGGGAGGGTGCGATCAGTCGTTGAGAGGAAGCTGGATGAAACCCAGTGTGGTTTCAGACCACAGAGAGGCTGTCAGGATCAGATTTTTTGTATGCGCCAGGTAATTGAAAAATGCTACGAGAGGAATAGGCAGTTGTGTTTATGTTTCGTAGATCTAGAGAAAGCATATGACAGGGTACCGAGGGAAAAGATGTTCGCCATACTGGGGGACTATGGAATTAAAGGCAGATTATTAAAAGCAATCGAAGGCATTTATGTTGACAATTAGGCTTCGGTGAGAATTGATGGTAGAATGAGTTCTTGGTTCAGGGTACTTACAGGGGTTAGACAAGGCTATAATCTTTCACCTTTGCTGTTTGTAGTTTACATGGATCATCTGCTGAAAGGT
This sequence comes from Anabrus simplex, assembly GCF_040414725.1. Classification (NCBI taxonomy): domain Eukaryota; kingdom Metazoa; phylum Arthropoda; class Insecta; order Orthoptera; family Tettigoniidae; genus Anabrus; species Anabrus simplex. The sequence continues at coordinate 1,750,519,520 of NC_090265.1, forward strand.
ATAAAATGGCAGGGAGGGATTCAGTTAGGTGAAAATGTAGTAAGCATTCTGGCCTATGCTGACGACTTGGTCTTAATGGCAGATTGTGCCGAAAGCCTGCAGTTTAATATCTTGGAACTTGAAAATAGGTGCAATTAGTATGGTATGAAAATTAGCCTCTCGAAGACTAAATTGATGTCAGTAGGTAAGATATTCAACAGAATTGAATGTCAGATTGGTGATACAAAGCTAGAACAGGTCGATAATTTCAAGTATTTAGGTTGTGTGTTCTCCCAGGATGGTAATATAGTAAGTGAGATTGAATCAAGGTGTCGTAAAGCTAATGCAGTGAGCTCGCAGCTGCGATCAACAGTATTCTGTAAGAAGGAAGTGAGCTCCCAGACGAAACTATCTTTACATCGGTCTGTTTTCAGACCAACTTTGCTTTACGGGAGCGAAAGCTGGGTGGACTCAGGATATCTTATTCATAAGTTAGAAGTAACAGACATGAAAGTAGTGAGAATGATTGCTGGTACTCGGAATGAGGAGATAAAGGCTAATTTAGGAATTTAGGAATGAACTCGATGGATGAAGCTGTACGCATAAACCGGCTTCGGTGGTGGGGTCATGTGAGGCGAATGGAGGAGGATAGTTTACCTAGGAGAATAATGGACTCTGCTATGGAGGGTAAGAGAAGTAGAGGTAGACCAAGACAACGATGGTTAGACTCGGTTTCTAAGGATTTAAAGATAAGAGGTATAGAACTAAATGAGGCCACAACACTAGTTGCAAATCGAGGATTGTGGCGACGTTTAGTAAATTTTCAGATGCTTGCAGACTGAACGCTGAAAGGCATAACAGTCTATAATGATAATGTATATATGTAATGTATGTAATGTTGCTCACAACATGTACACTATAGTTCCGTTTTTATGAGTTTTTACTTGACAGTTAGCCGGAAGTCAGCCGGTGGTGCCAAATTGCCACGAATACAAACAGCTGATATACGATACACAACACGAACAGAAATGTAACTACTGGAATAGACGTCCATAATCGGTTATTCTTTGTAGCAACGTACATGATTCACGTAAGATCAATAATGCACAACACATTTAGGATAAGGCTACAAGATAAAAATATGTCAATGCTCGAACAGATAAACCGTGAGAAAATTAAATTAAATTTCTACTCACCATGTAGAAGATCTCGCGTTGCTGTTACATTTAGTTTGCCGTAACGAAGGAAATAATCCTACAAAGTGAATATACCCCTAATTTCTCAGTCACTATCGGCATTGTCATCGTCTGTTGAAGTTTCACTCTTGCTTGACCCTGAAGAGATAATAAAGTCTTCAACATAATCGTCTGAACTACTTTATGCCCGTTCCTTCTGGCTATCCACCACATAAACTGGGTACTGGAGCTTGTTTTGTTTCAAGAGACGCATAAGATCCCCCTTCCCCATGTCATCGCGAACCGAAATATTTTGCTCCTTCAACCACTTAATCAACTCATTCTTTCTAGCCGCCATTGTTGGTGCTTTGTCAAGAATGACTCTCTTAACATTACAAACAATTTCCCGGGCCCGGCTCCTTAGTGGAGTACCTCGTCCGAAGGGCTTTCTTCTCTGGGAGCTTCATCCTTAAACGTAGGCGTCGACATGACAGAACATCAAATTCACACATGGGCCTAAAATGAACCTACTATATAACTACCGAACGAAATGTCAAACTAAGCTACTATATAAAATAGATCACTTGTCACACACTATTTACTACAATATAACGCGCTATACTATTAAAAATACTAAACAGTACATTTATAAACTCTACACTGGGAAATATAAACGAACAACAACCTAGCACAAAGACACACAAAGACCGCGAAAAGAACCGAGCACAATGCAACACACGGCTGATAGCACGTGGTTACAGTAAACAACAAATCGACAACACTGCTAACCGCAACTGGAGTCTAACGTGCTCTATCGGAGCGATTGGCTGTTGATTAATTCACTTACCCTCCGCCAAAAGGCAGCGCTCAATCAAGTCGAAACTTATAATAACTGAACTATAGAATTTCGTATACAACGTAGAATTCCGTAGCGAAGCACGGGTACATCAGCTAGTTGTACGATATACGTTAATCATTTTTTACTTTTGACCAAGGCATTAGACTTTCAGCATATTAATTATTCTCATGTCTAGTCAAGTTCCTTAAATAACGATTATACATTATGTTAATGTTTTTAATTTATAAGAATTTTTACATTATATTATACATAATAGGTTATAAATTATATCCTCATTTCGGTGATCATTTGCTTGGTTAAGTCTGTGAACATTTTGGCACCAGGGAGTAACTCAATATTATTAGCTCACGGCACTAGACTGCAATCCTGTGAATTTCAGTCCGGCACTCAACGTGTTAAGTTACAAGGGAGTCCTTAATCCCAAATGCTCTGAATCGAACAGAAATATGCTTAGAATATAGATCGTTCATCACAATAACTGTGGTCTTAATCACTACCATGCCAAACAGTGCATTCTTTCTCAAGAGACATCTAAATAATACTCTATTCAAGTCCTAAGGGAGGAAGTTGGGTAACGCAAGGAAACACAATATTAGTATAATATGAGGAAATGCACATGTAATTCAGTGCAGTGAGTATATTGTTACATTTTCCATCAACACTGTCACAAACCCTCCGCTTGAAATAATTACGATGCGTAAAACTCATTTGTTCTACTGACCTAATAGTGCTGTTATTTGTCTTCAATGTGCAATGTTGGATTTCAGTTAAGTGGTTAAAGCAAAGTGGAAGACAATAATATGCACCTCTCACTAAAGCAACATTTTTACAGTCGACACCACTTTCGCGTTCAAGAAGACAAATATCGAAAGCCACACTAATTACTTCTTCAAACAATGATACGGGTAAGTTAATGTCAAAACCTGTCTTTTGCCAAACGTATTGTAACGTAAGCTTGCACTTAGGTGAGAAAATGGATTGTATTTCACAGAGTGAACTTTAACAATGAAGTTCCGATCATGGAGCTATTTATGTTGTTGTTGTTGTTGTTTTTTTTTTTTTTTTTTTTTTTTTTTTTTTTTTTTTTTTTTTTTTTTTTTGCATTATCTTATAAAATCAGCTATCCTTTTCATATAAAGTTTATATTGCCAAAAGAAGTACACGTCAATAGACTGGCAACATTTGATTTTTGGTGGCAATATCTTAAGTATAACATCTTTCTTTTGAAAACTTGCAGCTGAAAGGATAAGATCAGTGCGACATGACCAGGATGTAAAAAAAAAAAAACCGTTGAATGCTCTTTCGTAATTTTTCCACTTTTTCTTTCCTGCTTTTCGTTTTTGTTTGCCTCCACATGAATGTTTCGTGGACATGTTGATTCAAGTTTCTTTGCAACACTTATGCCTAAAGGTCTCTTGAAAACAATTTGTTAGCTAATCCGCCATTTACTGATAAAGCCACATCAATTGTGTAGTTGTGTGTAGAGCTTTGTACAGTCAACACATAACCTGTAGTTTTCTCTCCTTTGTGAGATAGTGTCAACACTGAAGACATTTCTTAATTAAATTGACTTTGTTCGCTGTTCCAAATAGGTCCTTTGTCCACACTTCCCTCTGTTATAAATCTGTTCACTTCCTCCACAAACTCTTTTGCCTTCCGATGATGATTATCTTCTTCTGTGTCCCTACGTTTGACGAGTGTAGTAGCATGTCTGTTTTTCTTTCTTTTCGTCCAACTTGCTGTACATCGCACCGACACAGATAGGTCTTATGGCAATGATGGGATAGGAAAGGCCTAGGAAGTGGAAGGAAGCGGCCGTGGCCTTAATTAAGGTACAGCCCCAGCATTTGCCTCGTGTGAAAATAGGAAACAGCAGAAAACCATCTTCAGGGCTGCCGACAGTTAAGTTTGAACCCACTATCTCCCGAATGCAAGCTCACAGCTGTGCGACCCTACCTGCACGGGCAACTTGCTCGGTCATATATGCCTGTTTCAAATGATATATTCAGCCTTAAGACTATCGATAAAAAGAAATAGAAGCTTTAAAAGTTTTAGAAGTCTCTTGTGCCCACATTTGCAGGTGCCATATGCCCTTGATTATCAAAGTGTAACATTAAATCTAACCTAACCCCATGGCACTACAGCACTTGAAGGGCCTTGGCCTACCAAGCAACTGCTGATCAGCCCGATGGCCTGCAGATTACAGGGTGCCGTGTAGTCAGCACAACAAATCCTCTCTGCCATTATTCTTGGCTTTCTAGAATGGGGTTGCTATCTCACTGTTAGATAGCTCCTCAATTCTAACCACGTAGGCTTAGTGGACCTTGAACCAGCCCTCAGGTCCAGGTAAAAATGCCTGACCTGGCCAGGAATCGAACCCCAGGTCTCCAGGTAAGAGGAATGCTACCCCTACATTACATGCTTTTTTTTTTTTTTTTTTTTTAAGTTTGTAATTGTTACAGTTTTTTTTTTTTAAGTGAGCTGCTTCTCGTCTTTTACTAGTTGCAATTTGATTTCCTTTTTTATCTTCTCATTTTACTATAGGAGTTGAAGCTACGATTGTAATAGTTTTCATAAATGTTCTCCAGTTTGATGTCCTCAATATCTTCTAATCTACTGGGCCTCGACTTTCTGGATGGAGATAGTTTGTACTCAGTTTGACCTGACAGTTCCTAGCGCTCAGGAGATGGAAGTCTTGTATTGCTTGAACACTGACTTTCAGATCCAGGCTCTTGCTCTCCTTAAAGTCTGTGTGTATTCAGCATAACTCCATGCACTTCATGTCATTCCCATTATATTTCTGCATTATTATATGCTATATAACATATTCGTGAACTCCATATTCTGAACTCCGATTACGTTTCGAAATTCAGCATGTTACAACTTTGTCTCTAATATTTCGAGAACATTCATGGGATGAATTCTCACAAAGGAAACAGTAATTCGAATCCCTGACAGAACATGTGTTTTTTAAACAAAGTCTAATTTATTTTGGTTCGGATTTGACGTGAATGTGCGTAAAGTAGTTAACTGAAAAATCTACTAGAGGAATAGACCATTATGCTCAGGTTTTGTAAATCTAGAGAAGGTGTATGACGAAGTGTCAAAGGAGACCTGGAAGCATTTGGCGCGATGTATCTATAAGATGATGTATTCACCATTCTCGCTGGGTAAAATACAGAGCTTGTGCCGTATTTCAAGTCAAAAGGCATATCTATCAATCAGTCCTAAATTAAACATCTTGTCACACAGTTCAAACTCCTTAATTGTTCCACAAAATTGTATGCGCCCTTGTAATCACACAAGCAACTAATATTATCACAATACCCTTCCGAATTTGCAGAAAATGTCTCATTATCTAATATTACTCTACATTTTTAGTAATCTGGCCAGTGAGCAAAGGTCTTGGAAAAGTCAACTTACACTTCATCAATAGGAATCCAATTATGTTACTATTATGAAATAGTCCAGACTAAATTCCTTAAATTGTTTGAAAAAAAGGGCAAACATTTAAAATAATGTATTCTAGAATGCATAAAATGATATTTGAACAAGTTCTAATCATTAAAACTACAATCAGTCTTGAAATACTGCAGTATCTTATTCAGTAAGGACTGCTGATACACAGTGATTAATTTAATTGATTTATTTAATGTAAGATGAATATTACAGTATGTATTTGTCAATTTTGAAACAACGCAGAAAATTGTATTTAAAACTGTTCGAAACATATAAAACTAATAGTTCTACATCAGCAGAAATATACGAAATATAACGGGAAGTCAAGGATAGAATGGCTTCACATAATCTTTCAGCTTCCATGTTCATAGACAACATTTACCATTTACTGAAAGGTATAGCATAGCAGGGAAGAATCAGTTTGACTTCTGCTAATGGCAGATTGTGCTCAATGCCTGTTAAGAGTATTGGCATTTCCAGTACAAGAGTGATGTCCTTTCAAATACTTAGCAGTGTGCTCGCTGTTGTGATGAACGGTATTTTGTAAGAAAGAAGGTCTGAATTCTTGTGTCCCCGACTATGGTATTGTATTCAAGAAACTTAAACGACTCGCACAACAAGTCTATCAGATGAAATTGTAGTGTTTTGTTCGTAAAACGGTCGTGACCTGAGTTGGAACTGAAGAGGACAAATTGAGGCAAATATTCATTTATAGGAAGGTGGTTTAGGGTTTGGAATAACTTACCAAGGGAGATGTTCAATAAATTTCCAATTTCTTCACAATCAAAGGCTAGGAAAACAATAGATAGGGAATCTGCCACCTGGGCGACTGCCCTACATGCAGATCAGTAGTGACCGATTGATTACTTACTACTCTATAAAATATAACATCATTGCAGTTAGTTCTTTAATCAGATTATATATATTCCCTGTCAGTTCTCATTGCTTGCTGATTACATTTACATGCCAACCAAACAGGGCTGCTCATTTTAAAACAGAGCTCGTTGAGATGCTGCAAGACAGAATGTAGGGATGATGTGGTATACTTCGTATTGTGATTTTTCTGTTTGAACTGTGTATCTATTAATGACTTTTTTATTTTTATTTTTCTGAATTAAGCTGCAAAAAGAAAAAACATTAATTGTAATAATTTCTATTAAATTTTCTTTGCAGGTCACTGGTATTGGCATTGGCATTGGGTGTTCTGAACCAAATCAACCAACTGTTCACAAAAAGGAAAAGAAAACTTAACCATTCAGAGACACATTCACCTTCAAATTCACAGTTGGCAAGGCATGTCCTTAGTGTTTTGAATCTTGAAACTATCTTGAATCAGAGTGAGGAACATTTGTCACCCATCATCAGTGAGCTTGCAACAGTGATCAATAAAGCTTGTGAATCCTATGATAATGCAAAAATTACAAATGGTTTCACTTTGGATGCTTCCTTACTGGAGAATTATTTGAAGTTGTTGAAAAATCTTCCTCTTCTCTACCTTTCAAGAGGAGTACGGACATTGTTGGTGTTCAGCATTCTTGCTGTAGCAGTCAGCCTGAGTCCTCTTGCACCAGACAATACAGACAAGCTTACTGGTGTGCGAAAACTGTATGCTGAGCTTCTCTTAGGTACTGCTTCAAAAAGGTTCACTTTAGTTGTAGATGCATAGGTCATTAAGTTCAGTTAATGTATTGTTGGGTCGTTTTATGAAGATGGCTTCTGCATTCAGTATTATCAGGTCATACGTAGGGAGATAAGAATATGGTTAAGGGATGCAGAAGAGGACAAGCATAATGACTGGTCAGTGTTGGAAGAGGATTCAGTAGAAAGAGAAGAGGGGGACAATCTTGAAAAAACAAAAAAGGCAAGGACAATCTCCACACCTTATACACTGTTGTTTTCAACATCCATTTCTTCTCAGCCTCCAGCAACCTAATTTCTGCTTTCCAGCTTTATCAGGAGTTGGGTTTTAACTAGGGTGACCAAATGTAGATAGGTACAAAACGGACAAAACTATTTTTTAAAAAGAGGACATACCGTATAATCAAAGTACCACCCGCCCCTGAATAAGACCCGCACCCTATATTTTAAATGACGAAATTTAAAAAAAATCACTCATATTTATTTACAATATTTGCTACAGAACAAGAATGTCATTTCACCACATACGTTTCACAAATTTAAAATAGTTTCAGACAGATTTTAAGTGTCCTTGAAATAATACCGAATAAATTATTTAACACAGAAAAAGTTATCAGTCACTGAACGACAGTCAACATTTCATCATCAGAGCTTTCATTATCACTTTCCCACCACACAGCGTCGTCTTTGCTGCCATCCATAGCATTAGAAATACTGCACTTCTGGAAACTTTTCCAGGTGAGTTCACCAGAGATACGATCCCACGCCATCTTTACCCACGAACAAAGCATTTGAACTTGCGGGTGCTTAATACTACCAGTTGACGTCAGTACATGACTGTCAGCCGCCACCAACTCGGTATACAGTGTTTCAAGGGTGCTTTGAACAGACGGTTAACACAGGTATCTAACAGCTGTAACATACAAGTCAATCCACGTGGAATGATTGCTAGATCGTTTTTTGCGTTCTTGGTTTGCTTCTTCACAGCTTTTGTTGTGTGACTGCAGTAGCTGTCCATAACAAGCAAGCTTTTCCGTCGAAGCTATACACCAGGGCGATGTTGCCAAACACATTTCAGCCAGTCTTCCACTAGTAGACTTCCCATCCAACAGGCGTCCCGAGTTCTGACGGTAACATCAGCAGGTAAATTTTCTTTCGGAAGCGTCTTTCTCTTTAAGACAGCGAATGGTGGAAGTTTAGTTCCATCAGCAAGTATACATTACATTACTGTACACCTCTGTTGTTCATTACCACCTGTTCTGATGGTAATACTTTTTGACCCCGTAACACACTGTATTGTCTGGTGGCATTTCAAAATAGACAGGCATCTGATCTGTGTTTCCAATTTGAGAAAGCAGATACAAATTTTTCTTTCGCAACTGAAAAAAACCTCGATAATTCAAAGTGATCAGGACCAGACAAATTGGACTTTGAATTTTTGAATTACATAACTTTGACTTAAACAAATTTCTGCATAGCAAAAAATATTGAAAATATCTTCAAGATTCATAGAGCAGAAATTGTAAGAGGTAATAATTCCCTTTTTTTTTTTTTTTTTTTTTTTTCCAGTCCAGAAAACAAGAATAAAAGGAATTAAGGCCACGGCCGCTTCCTTCCCACTCCTAGCCCTTCCCTATCCCATCGTCGCTGTTACGGACTTTTCCGTGGTAGGTAGAGGTGAAAGAAGGTGCGGGTGTGAATGGGTTTCAAGCTACGAAATTATAGTGCAATGTAAAATTGATTTAAAAGTTAACAAGGTTATATTTTCTTTTCGAAAACAAAGAAATAACAAGCATGGCAGGTACAAAGTAGCAATTCAAAAGGGGTTAGTTACAATATTTACAGAATTTGGGCTTCGCGCCCTGACTTCACAATGCTTGGGCAATCAGCTCAGTTTTACCTCAAACACAAGTTTTAACAGAGGGGGAGAAAACCCCATTCATACCTAGGAGCCCTTGCTCCAAATTACACTGAAAAACCTCCATGAGGCATACAACCCAGAATTTTCAAGAGAGCCACTCGCTCTCAAAATTTAAGCCTCTCCCAGGCCACACCAAACTCCACCTTCAAGTTGTCCTCAACGGACATAAACACAGGGGTAAAATACCCAATCTACTGAGGTCTATTAAAAGAAAAGCAGGTTAATTAAATGACCTCTAAAATAACAATTTGAGAGGAGGCGAACTTGCACTCCTAATACACTTTGATTAAGACCTACTTGGCACTAGGCCGTTAATACAAGGGCTAATCCCATGCTAAAGAGGTGACTTAAGAAAAGAACAATTTGTTTTACATTAACGAAAAATAGGTCGAGAAAATAAGTTCACCTCAAGACAATGTGAGTGGGAGCTCGAGAGGGTTAGCACTCTCTATCCCAATATGTCGTTTTACAAGAGAATAGATGAAAAGGGAAGTTACATTTTAGGAAAAGGTTACATGGTTGAACGCTTAGAACCCGCCTCGAAAGTTAAACTGCTGAGCTAGCAAAGAAAGAAGTTATTAATCGGCCATTACCTTGTGTTGAACGGCTGGAGAAGAAAGAGGCGCTTCCCGCCCCCTGCTATGTACTTAACACACTGAAAGATGGAACAGAAGTGGCCGAGAGACCCAAAAATCAGCAGTTTAAATACTCTCGCGGAAGTTTCTAGGCGTTAGGGGAAAGAAAACACCCTCCCACAAACTCTTTATTGGATAGGACCCCGCAACAGATTCAAGTTGGGGGAAGATACATCTGATTGGATAGAAATTAATTTAAGAAATTCGGGATTGGTTAGGTTCAACACAAGGGGAAGAAAGGGGTAAATATTGCCAACTTAAACAATGATAGAAAGAAATTTAACAAAGAACAAACTCTTGAAATTAAATTTTCTCCAAAAAAATAGTTCTTTGACTCTGCACTAGGTTGCACTATTGTAGATCTTCAGTAGTGTCCTCTAGAAGAGAAAGTTCACACTTCTTACTTCAAGCGAAACAAAAACACATCAAAAATGACACAGTTCAAAAACTCAAAATTTTCCACGTGGTGACATCTTCTGAGACGGTAGAAAATTAATACTGTCAATAAAGTTCAGACTTCCTCCAGCAGAGGAATTTCAACAGGCGCACATTTTAAATGAGCGGAGTGGAGGTGTACCGCCCGGTACAGACCTCCCCCCCCCAAAAGTTCCTACAGGGATGACACATGAAATCAGTTTGAAACAAGGTCCAAGTTATGCTGTGGGTATGAAGATTGATTGCCAAAAAATTTATAAGATTTTCTTAATTTGGGGTTGATTTGGTTTCAAAATTTGTTGTTGCAGATGAAGTAAAGTCTTTATATTTGTAGAAGTTGAATTTCTGAAGATAACTTTTTATACTTGAAAGTGAAGGAAAAAAAATTTCAAAGTCCACCAAATATTGCAGTTGAATTCCCAAGTGTAGTCATTACTTATGGTATCTGTTCATGTAGTAGATGGTGATGAAGTGGGGTTGCCAGACCGGCCGTTGCGGCTTGCGTCCAAAGGAGGCCGCTCGGACCCCTCAAGTACCCTGAGATACCGCTCGCCCGCACTATGAGGGGAGCAGAGGTGTTGAAGCACGCCGCGCCCGCGGTGAACATATACAGGCTGCGGGCAAGTAGCAGGTCGTGCGCCGCACATCAGCCTTGGCCGGGAGGAGAGCTCCGGCTCGCCGTGCACACGTTGTCCTCGCTGGGGCCGAGGGGGCCCGTCCTCAGCTCCAGTTGCTGCACGGCGCCGCGCGGCTGCGGGGGCACTGAAACATGAAAGCTTGGCGGCAGAATTGTGTTGGACCATCATCTTTTTTGAGGGTACAGGCTTGTGGAGAGGTTGAGGGGCCAGCGGCGTGCAAATATCCATGGCATAAATTATGCCACTGTGTGTATTGAAGCAGGAGACGGGAGCGTGGTAATGGCCGAGGTAAGGACAGGATGGCAGTTTAACAATCAGGGAGGTTTACAAGAAATGCTTACATATAAAATAAAATAGAAGGAGCAGAATGCCTTAAAAGTTGAACTCAAAAAAAAAAAAAAAAAAAAAACCTTCATATTCCTATCAAATTATATGAAGCAAGTTGACACAAAATTTACACTGGTTTCACCTGTGACAGGTGAACCCTAAATATCCTCTCGGTGGCTGGATTGCTTACTAACAAGGTAACCGGCGTAAGAAAATCGAGAATGATGCATGGCCCATGAAATCTGGGGGCAAGCTTGCCCACGGGAACAAAATTCTTGACCATCACCTGGTCACCTACCTTCAAAGTGGTGGGTCTCCGTCCACGATCATACCTTTCCCTAACCTTTTCATGAGACACTATAAGATTGGCTTTAGCCTTCTTCCAAAGATCTTTAATGTTATCCGGATCTATTGTCTCGGGTAGAATGTCATTCAGAGACCAGAGGTTAGAGAGCGGCGAGTTGGGAACAAACTTGAACATCAAAGAAGCTGGAGTAAACTTGTGAGATTCATGAACCGCCGAATTCAAAGCAAAAGCTATCCAATGCAGGGACGTGTCCCACCTGGAATGATCTTCATGATGATAGGCAATAAGTGCTGACCTGAGATTACGGTTAACCCGTTCAGCCAGAGATGGTTGAGGGTAATAAGCAGAAGTAGTTACATGAGAGATTGATAAGTCAAAACAGAATTTACGAAATAAATTAGATGTAAAAGCCTTAGCATTATCAGATACAATATATTGACACGGACCAAAAGAAGCAAAAATAGAATTTAAGCAGGTAATGGTAGACTGAGCGGTAGCCAGCTTAGTCGGAAATAACCAAGAAAATCTGGTAAAACCATCTACGCACACAAAGATGAACTTGTTAGCATTACCCTTTGACTGGGGGAAGGGTCCTACATAATCGATATACAGACGTTCCATGGGGCGCGACGCTTGATGCGAAGACAAAAGGCCTACCTTGGTGGACATGGTGGGTTTACTGAACAAACAAGATTTACAAGCTTTTACAAGTTCACGGATTTCACCGTCCATACCTTTCCAGATGAACATTTCACGAATCTTTTCACGAGTTTTAAAGATACCCAGATGCCCTCCTAGTGGGGTCTCATGATAATACTTGAAGATCATAGGTACCAGAACAGCTGGAACGACAACTTTCATCATCTTGTCGTGCCTCGAAGGGCAACATAAAACACCATTCCTCAGAACATAAGGGACAACATGTTCCCCGGAAGAAAGGGTTTCCATTATCGGAGCCAGCGTCGGATCTTCACGTTGGTATTTCTCAATATCCCTAAAAAGCATGGGAGCATCTGTTAAGATGGCATTAACACCAGATAGTATGGACTCGGGAGGTGATGAACTGTCGACCGGTTCGTGGGTCTCGACGTCGTTATGAAACATACGGCTGAGTCCATCAGCAACAACATTTTCGGTACCTCTGATATGTCTAACATCAAACTGGAAGGCGGAAATACGAATAGCCCAGCGGGCTATACGACCAGTACGACGCGGCCTACCTAAGACCCAGCTTAATGCTTGATTATCTGTCTCCAGGTCGAATTTGACGTGTTCCAGATAGAGACGGAACTTTTCTAAGGCGAATAAGACTGCCAAACCTTCGAGCTCATAGATGGAATACTTGGCTTCTTGAGCCGACAAGGTCCTAGAGGCATAGGCGATAGGTCGCCTCCCTAGTTCAGTCTCTTGAAGAAGGACTGCAGCTACTGCTGACGACGACGCGTCGGTTTAGACGATGAATTTCTTCGAGAAATCAGGCATAGCAAGTACAGGGGCATTACAAAGTGCTAATTTAAGGTCTTCAAAAGCGGCTTGTTGAGAAGGTCCCCACTCGAATTTGATGCCTTTCCTACGAAGAAGGTTTAAGGGCGCCGCTCTATTAGCAAAGTTAGGAATGAACTTCCTGAAGAAATTCACCATACCAATGAACCTGGCGATACCTTTAGTGTCCTTGGGAGGTTTAAAATCACGGATGGCCTGTGTTCTAGAATGATCGACTGCTACACCATCGGGTGACACAATATGCCCTAGGAATGACATAGAGGGCTTAGCAAAGGCAACCTTGGACAACTTAACAGTTAACCCAGCCTTACGAAGGCGATCGAGAACTTCTCGCAAATGATCTAGATGTTCTTCAAAAGTCTCTGAAAATACGACGACATCATCTAAATAGTGATATAAGTACTCGAATTTGATGTCGGAGAAGACCCTATCTAGTAGCCTAGTGAGCACAGCTGCCCCCGTGGGGAGCCCGAAAGGCACGCGGTTGTATTCGTATAAATTCCAGTCCGTGGCGAACGCTGTAAGGTGTTTAGACTCTTCGGCAAGGGGAATTTGATTATAGGCCTGATTCAAGTCCAAGATAGTGAAGAACTTGGCCTTACGAAACCATGAAAAACAAGAATGAAGGTCAGGAAGGGGCACCGATTGCAACACCACCTTCCGATTGAGAGCCCTGTAATCAATGACAGGCCTGAAGCCTCCTTGGGGTTTCGGGACTAGAAAAATAGGTGATGAATACGCCGACTTAGAGGGCCTAATAATACCATCCTTCAACATCTGATCGATAATTTCTTTCAGAGCCTTCATTTTAGGTGGAGATAGCCTATAAGGTGGAAAACGGACAGGAATCGAATCCGTGACCTCAATTTTGTATTCAATAAGGTCAGTAACACCAAGAGTATCAGAGAACACCTCTGGAAATGACTGACATAATTTACGAATACTATCAGCCTGCTCCTCAGGTAGATGTCTAAGGTCTAACAACATCTCATCCTGGGTAGGCGAAATAGATGAACATGACACAGAATTACACTTTAACAAGGGAATTTTACAATTGGACGCAAATTTGAATGTGCACGACTTACTCTGAAGATCGAGCACAAGACCAGTGTGAGAAATAAAGTCCGCTCCCAGTATGATGGGGCAAGACAGGTGCTTAGCCACAAACAATTTAATTTTCCATGTAAATTTAAAAATACGAATTTTGACCAGTACGGAACCTAGAATTTCTAATGGAGATGAATTAGCCGAAACATATTGAATAGGAGATGAGACGTAGACAGGTAGTTTACAAACAGCTTTCAATTTAGAATACCATTCAGCCGAAATAATCGAACAAACACTGCCTGAATCTAAGAGAGCTGTTATAGGCTCGTTATTTAACTCAATCTTAAGAAAAGGAACAGGTGCGGGGGTATCCGCCGCAATCCTAAGGCACTCTTTGGGGCATTCAAAAGATGTATTCGAAGACTTATCGTTCCCTGAATTCTCGACCTTTTTGCCAGGGGCTGAGCCTTGGGAAGCAGAATTAGTTGACTCAGCCGCAGCCACTAGTCACTTTTGATTGTTGTTGGAAGTTACACCAGAAGTTGAGCAGGAGGGGGTGCTATTCGAATTGGGACAATTCTTTGCGATATGTGAGAAAGCCCCACATTTAAAACAGCCTTGTGATGAACCAGCTCCATTATTTGCCCTACTAGTTTTGATCAGAGGACACTTATTGCGCAGATGGTCAGGCGACCCGCAAGCATAACATTTACGGGGGGTGACTGATCGGCGAGGTGGAGGCCGAGTATTACTAATGGAAGGCGGGGGTTCTTTCGCGACACGCAAAGAATCGGCGTATCTAACTCCTTCCGCTGAGACGGCCAATGCTTCAAGTTCCGAGAAAGTTTGCGGGCACGCCGCAAAACACAAATATGACCTATAGGGAGGTGAAATTCCCTCTACAATAGCCTGTACAATCTGATCTTCAGGAAAATGAAGGGCAAACACCCTAGTATAAAACTTAATGTCCTGTATGAAATCAGCCAAGTTTTCATCCAAGCGCTGTACACGATAATAGTACTTCTGAATAAGGGAGGACCTGGCCCTAGCAGGGATGAAGTTAGCTAGCAAATGGGCATGGAAATCCTCAATAGATGATTGCTCGGCAATGGCTCTTACGATTTTATCAGAGAGAATACGAATAGCATACGGATAGATAATTTGCAAGATTTGACATGGAGAAAGAGAAAAAACAAGGGCATGATCCTGAAATTCCACTAGAAATCTTAAAAATGAAATTACGTCACTGGTGGTATTAACGGAAAACTTAGATATACCTCTGAGCAACATTGCCAATGGATGAGGCAAGCTACTAAACCCGGGTGACATAGTAGGTAAAGGTTTCAATGGCAAGGAAGTTAATTCAGAACGGATGTTACTCAGCGATGCACGGCGTTCAGACTCGTAGTCCAATGGGGCAGGGATAGTTTGAGCAGCAACGGTTATTCTATTAACTTCTCCCTTGGGAGGCGCTTCCTCACTACCTGCATTTACTATGGTGGGTTGATCAGATTTGGGAGGAACTTCCCCAGTTAACAATTGAGTTACCTTACTAGATAATTCGGAAATATTTTCCAGGAGCGTACTAGCTTCCTTCCTCTGAACATCATTCAGTTTTAGATACAACAGATCGTTAACCCTATTCGAAAAATGATATAGCCTGCCTTGCACACGCTTAATTTGATTAGGAGACGGATCATTTTCATCAAAAAAACTAACTACAGAAGCTAGCCCAGTAATATTCTCCGTGATCGTGGAAAGAGAGTCGTCAATTTCTTTCTCTCCCAAATTGGGGATGGAAATGGGCAAATCAAGGGACTCTCTAAGCTTGTTAGTGTCTATTGCAACCGTGCCTCCAGATTGCACATTTCTGATAGTTAATTCATAGATCAACTCCTCCTTACGCAAATAGTTAAGAAGGAGAACATCGCGAGGGCCGGGCATGATGACAGACCAATTTTGAAAAACTCAAAAATTCCAGCAACTGGGAAAATAGTTAGAGTTCGGAACAAACAATATTTAGCCGTCAAAAGGGGCTAAATTGAGACCCATTCAACCACGCTCTGCTACCACTTGTTATGGACTTTTCCGTGGTAGGTAGAGGTGAAAGAAGGTGCGGGTGTGAATGGGTTTCAAGCTACGAAATTATAGTGCAATGTAAAATTGATTTAAAAGTTAACAAGGTTATATTTTCTTTTCGAAAACAAAGAAATAACAAGCATGGCAGGTACAAAGTAGCAATTCAAAAGGGGTTAGTTACAATATTTACAGAATTTGGGCTTCGCGCCCTGACTTCACAATGCTTGGGCAATCAGCTCAGTTTTACCTCAAACACAAGTTTTAACAGAGGGGGAGAAAACCCCATTCATACCTAGGAGCCCTTGCTCCAAATTACACTGAAAAACCTCCATGAGGCATACAACCCAGAATTTTCAAGAGAGCCACTCGCTCTCAAAATTTAAGCCTCTCCCAGGCCACACCAAACTCCACCTTCAAGTTGTCCTCAACGGACATAAACACAGGGGTAAAATACCCAATCTACTGAGGTCTATTAAAAGAAAAGCAGGTTAATTAAATGACCTCTAAAATAACAATTTGAGAGGAGGCGAACTTGCACTCCTAATACACTTTGATTAAGACCTACTTGGCACTAGGCCGTTAATACAAGGGCTAATCCCATGCTAAAGAGGTGACTTAAGAAAAGAACAATTTGTTTTACATTAACGAAAAATAGGTCGAGAAAATAAGTTCACCTCAAGACAATGTGAGTGGGAGCTCGAGAGGGTTAGCACTCTCTATCCCAATATGTCGTTTTACAAGAGAATAGATGAAAAGGGAAGTTACATTTTAGGAAAAGGTTACATGGTTGAACGCTTAGAACCCGCCCCGAAAGTTAAACTGCTGAGCTAGCAAAGAAAGAAGTTATTAATCGGCCATTACCTTGTGTTGAACGGCTGGAGAAGAAAGAGGCGCTTCCCGCCCCCTGCTATGTACTTAACACACTGAAAGATGGAACAGAAGTGGCCGAGAGACCCAAAAATCAGCAGTTTAAATACTCTCGCGGAAGTTTCTAGGCGTTAGGGGAAAGAAAACACCCTCCCACAAACTCTTTATTGGATAGGACCCCGCAACAGATTCAAGTTGGGGGAAGATACATCTGATTGGATAGAAATTAATTTAAGAAATTCGGGATTGGTTAGGTTCAACACAAGGGGAAGAAAGGGGTAAATATTGCCAACTTAAACAATGATAGAAAGAAATTTAACAAAGAACAAACTCTTGAAATTAAATTTTCTCCAAAAAAATAGTTCTTTGACTCCGCACTAGGTTGCACTATTGTAGATCTTC
Organism: Anabrus simplex; assembly: GCF_040414725.1. Classification (NCBI taxonomy): domain Eukaryota; kingdom Metazoa; phylum Arthropoda; class Insecta; order Orthoptera; family Tettigoniidae; genus Anabrus; species Anabrus simplex. The sequence continues at coordinate 1,750,536,791 of NC_090265.1, forward strand.
AGTAGTGTCCTCTAGAAGAGAAAGTTCACACTTCTTACTTCAAGCGAAACAAAAACACATCAAAAATGACACAGTTCAAAAACTCAAAATTTTCCACGTGGTGACATCTTCTGAGACGGTAGAAAATTAATACTGTCAATAAAGTTCAGACTTCCTCCAGCAGAGGAATTTCAACAGGCGCACATTTTAAATGAGCGGAGTGGAGGTGTACCGCCCGGTACAGTCGCCATAAGACCTATCTGTGTCAGTGCGATGTAAAGCAACTAGCAAAAAAAATAATAATGATAATAATGCAGTCCAGGGTTCATCAGTCTTAAAATTTACATACCTAAATAGACTGGCCCGCTCTTCCTGAATGTTTAGAACACACCTGTCCATTATTGTGATTACTTTTTCGTAAATATGAAACGATAAACTGAAGCAACAAAACTTGTCGATCACCTGCTATCGGCATAAAGGATGTGCGATTGTAGCGAATTCTGTTAGACAATTGGAAACAGTCACGAAAAGAACACAGTAATAAAAGGGGGACGCAGCAAGAACTTTGAAATTGACAAGTTATGCACGGTTGACTGGCCAGAAATTGGGTTAAGTGCGCCACCAAATAATTTCCGGTCTCTGATGCTTTATATCCAGTATTTGTGAAGAAAAATAAATCCTGCATTTATCTACGGTATGACGTACTCGCATAACTATTGTAAGTTGATTATAATACATCCTGATACAATGCACAGACGATATTCTATTTGACTTTGTTTGAAAATCATCAATACCTGGATGTTCAGAACACAAGAAAACATGAAAATTCGAAAAAACTATGTATGACATGGTGGCCAATATAAAGTTGTTCTAACATGGTAGCCAGCATAGAAATTAAGTTCCAACAATAACGCATTTCAACATCATCTTTGTTAGGCAAACACTGAAAGCAATTGCTTCATTTTCTGAAATATGAGTCAATGGTGTGCTGATTAAGTGCATTTCTGTAAGTTATCGAAATAAAATCTTCTATTACATCCATTGCATTTAAAACATTTTCTGGGGCATTGCTGGTAGAGATGACACTGTCCAGAATCGATAAGGCTATCATTTTGATTCTTTAGCCGGCGGGCGCATGAGAAGACTCCGTTTCCGATGTTTCATCTGCTTGTGACTCCATTATAAACAAATTTAGACTCTACAGAACTTGAACAAAGATAACTCCATGACCGTACCGTACGTGTACCTCACGACAATAATAAGGCTCATTGGCAATACGATTAAAAAAAAAAAGCAGCAGCAATAAGAGCTTTAATTCCTCAAAAACTGATAGGGCCAACCCACTGTTCTGGTGTGTACGCGACAATGAGGGATACGAGACTATCGCTCATTGTCGTTAATTGTCGTTTACAATGACTTTATTTGTTAGCTGCTCTACAGCAACCAGATTACAGTACTGATTTCTAATTACGTAGTTCAGGAGCCTGATGAGAACTTCAAATTGCAAATTAACTGTATTTCAATTAACCGATTGAAATAACACACTAAGGCCTATATTTGAATGCGGGGAATGACATTTACTTCGAAATATGTGCATTTCGAATTAACCGACTTCGAATGAACGAGTTTTCATTGTATATGGCGCTGGAAGGTAAACCTTTTTCAATCAATCAATCAATCAATCAATACTGATCTGCATTTAGGGCAGTCGCCCAGGTGGCAGATTCCCTATCTGTTGCTTTCCTAGCCTTTTCCGAAATATTTCAAAGAAATTGGAAATTTATTGAACATCTCCCTTGGTAAGTTATTCCAATCCCTAACTCCCCTTCCTATAAATGAATATTTGCCCCAGTTTGTCCTCTTGAATTCCAACTTTATCTTCATATCGTGATCTTTCCTACTTTTATAAACGCCATTCAAACCTATTCGTCTACTAATGTCATTCCACGCCATCTCTCCGCTGACAGCTTGGAACATACCACTTACAAGTAACTATTCTCATTTTGGTTCCGTATTGAAGTTGACGTATGTCTCAAGTATTATTACAATATTATAAGTCCACCTGGTCAATACAATAAAATATGATCCACTATTTCATATGGTCAAATATTTTTTATACATAATACATAAAAGTCAAAGGTACATGTTTCACCCTCCTTACGGGCATCATCAGCCTATATCAATCTTAAAAATAATACATATACTTATAAATATAGGTTAAAATGTTGAAAAATGATTTCCTAAAACATTATACAATAACATCTAAAACAACGATAATGCACCAAAGTATGTTAAAAGAGAGTGAATTAACAGTTTTGAAGATTAAAACGTGATTAAACATGAAATTTTGAGAGTTTAAAACTAAAATGGATCCATATTTTTATAATATCATAAAGACTGTGATGGCCTTGAGTATAAACACAATCATCAAAGGGGGATGTTTCTTCAATTCCCAAGTTGAATCCAAGGTGGTAAAATCACTGTCAGTTATTTAAAACGGAAGTGTGAATGTAATAAACAAGTTAAAATGTATATGTTTGGGATATCTGAAAGTCGAGAAGAAAATGGAACTTCTGTAGAGGCGTTGCTTATGATAAAACGTATGTCAAAGCTAGCAGAGTTCGGAAATTATGTGGTAGTCAAATGGATATGGATCCATTTTAGTTTTAAACTCTCAAAATTTCATGTTTAATCACGTTTTAATCTTCAAAACTGTTAATTCACTCTCTTTTAACATACTTTGGTGCATTATCGTTGTTTTAGATGTTATTGTATAATGTTTTACGAAATCATTTTTCAACATTTTAACCTATATTTATAAGTATATGTATTATTTTTAAGATTGATATAGGCTGATGATGCCCGTAAGGAGGGTGAAACATGTACCTTTGACTTTTATGTATTATGTATAAAAAATATTTGACCATATGAAATAGTGGATCGTATTGTATTGAACAGGTGGACTTATAATATTGTAATAATACTTGAGACATACATACCACTTAGTCGAGCAGCTCTTCTTCTTTCTCTCAATTCTTCCCAACCCAAACAGTGCAACATTTTTGTAACACTACTCTTTTGTCGTAAATCACCCAGAACAAATCGAGCTGCTTTTCTTTGGATTTTTTTTCCAGTTCTTGAATCAGGTGATCCTGGTGAGCGTCCCATACATTGGAACCATACTCTAGTTGGGGTCTTACCAGAGACTTATATGCACTCTCCTTTACATCCTTACTACAACCCCTAAACACCCTCATAACCATGTGTAGAGATCGGTACCCTTTATTTACAATCCCATTTATGTGATTACCCCAGTGAAGATCTTTCCTTATATTAACACCTAGATACTTACAATGATCCCCAAAAGGAACTTTCACCCCATCAACGCAGTAATTAAAACTGAAAGGACTTTTCCTATTTGTGAAACTCACAACCTGACTTTTAGCCCCGTTTATCAACATACCATTGCCTGCTGTCCATCTCACAACATTTTCGAGGTCACGTTGCAGTTGCTCACAATCTTGTAACTTATTTATCACTCTATAGAGAATAACATCATCCGCAAAAAGCCTTACCTCCGATTCCACTCCTTTACTCATATCATTTATATATATAAGAAAACATAAAGGTCCGATAACACTGCCCTGAGGAACTCCCCTCTCAACTATTACAGGGTCAGACAAAGCTTCACCTACTCTTAACTCTCTGAGATCTATTTTCTAGAAATATAGCAACCCATTCAGTCACTCTTTTGTCTAGTCCAATTGCACTCATTTTTGCCAGTAGTCTGCCATGATCCACTCTATCAAATGCTTTAGACATGTCAATCGCGAGACAGTCCATTTGACCTCCAGAATCCAAGATATCTGCTATATCTTGCTGGAATCCTACAAGTTGAGCTTCAGTGGAATAACCTTTCCTAAAACCGAATTGCCTTCTATCAAACCAGTTATTAATTTCACAAACATGTCTAATATAATCAGAAAGAATGCCTTCCCAAAGCTTACATACAATGCATGTCAAACTTACTGGCCTGTAATTTTCAGCTTTATGTCTATCACCCTTTCCTTTATACACAGGGGCTACTATAGCAACTCTCCATTCATCTATAGCTCCTTCGACCAAACAATAATCAAATAAGTACTTCAGATATGGTACTACATTCCAACCCATTGTCTTTAGTATATCCCCAGAAATCTGATCAATTCCAGCCGCTTTTCTAGTTTTCAACTTTTGTATCTTATTGTAAATGTCATTGTTATCATATGTAAATTTTATTACTTCTTTGGCCTTAGTCTCTTCCTCTATCTCAACATTATCCTTGTAACCAACAATCTTTACATACTGCTGACTGAATACTTCTGCCTTTTGAAGATCCTCACATACACACTCCCCTTGTTCATTAATTATTCCTGGAATGTCCTTCTTGGAACCTGTTTCTGCCTTAAAATACCTATACATACCCTTCCATTTTTCACTAAAATTCGTATGACTGCCAATTATGCTTGCCATCATGTTATCCTTAGCTGCCTTCTTTGCTAGATTCAATTTTGTAGTAAGTTCCTTCAATTTTTCCTTACTTCCACAGCCATTTCTAACTCGTATTTCTTTCCAGTCTGCACCTCCTTCTTAGTCTCTTTATTTCTCTATTATAATAAGGTGGGTCTTTACCATTCCTTACCACCCTTAAAGGTACAAACCTGTTTTCGCATTCCTCAACAATTTCTTTAAACCCAACCCAGAGTCTGTTTACATTTTTATTTACCGTTTTCCACCGATCATAGCTACTTTTTAGAAACTGCCTTATGCCTGCTTTATCAGCCATATGGTACTGCCTAACAGTCCTACTTTTAAGACCTTCCTTTCTATCGCATTTATTTTTAACTACCACAAAAACAGCTTCATGATCACTAATACCATCTATTACTTCAGTTTCCCTATAGAGCTCATCTGGTTTTATCAGCACCACATCCAGGATATTTTTCCCTCTGGTTGGTTCCATCACTTTCTGAATCAGCTGTCCTTCCCATATTAACTTATTTGCCATTTGTTGGTCATGCTTCCTGTCGTTCGCATTTCCTTCCCAATTGACAACTGGCAAATTCAGATCTCCCGCTACAATCACATTTCTTTCCATGTCGTTTCCCACATAGCTGACTATCCTCTCAAATAATTCTGAATCCGCGTCAGTACTACCCTTTCCCGATCTGTACACTCCCAGTATATCAAGTTGCCTATTATCTTTAGAAATGAGCCTTACACCTAGAATTTCATGTGTCTCATCTTTAACTTTTTCGTAGCTTACGAATTCTTCTTTCACCAGAATGAAAACTCCCCCTCCCACCTTTCCTATCCTATCTCTACGATACACACTCCAGTGCCGTGAGAAAATTTCTGCATCCATTATATCATTTCTCAGCCATGATTCAACTCCTATTACAATATCTGTTAAATATATATCTATTAAATTACTTAATTCTATTCCTTTCTTTACAATACTTCTACAGTTCAGCACTAACAATTTTATGTCATCCCTACTTGATTTCCTGTTCCCTGTTCCGTTATCACCGCTCCCTAGGCCATCCCGTTTCCCTGAATGTACCTCCCTATTACCCTTCCAAACAAATTTCCTAACTTATACGTACCACTGCGGTTTAAATGAAGGCCATCCGAGCGCAGATCCCTATCTCCTACCCACCCATTAGGATCTAGAAATTTCACTCCCAGTTTCCCACATACCCACTCCATAGTCTCATTTAAATCCCCAATCACCCTCCAGTCAGTATCCCTCCTACACAGTATTCCACTAATAACAATCTCCGCTTTCTTAAACTTCACCCGTGCTGCATTTACCAGATCCCACACATCTCCAACTATGTTGGTACTTATATCAGCTTGCCTTACGTTGTTGGTACCAACGTGAAACACTACCACCTTCTCCTTCCCCTCCTCCCTCTCTTCTACTTTCCTCAACATCTGCCTCAACCTAATTCCTGGATAACATTCTACCCTGGTTCCTTTTCCTCCACACACTTTCCCCACGTGTCTAACGATGGAATCCCCCATGACCAGAGCCTCAACCCTCCCCACCTCATCTGATCCCCTCCTCTCCTGGTCAGCCCTATCTTCTCTCACTGCTGCAGAAGCTACTTCCTCCTCCCTTTTCTCCTTCCCATGACCCTGTTCCACCTGTCTTTTCCTATCCTCTACATTTCCCTTTCCTACCTTTTCCCTTCCTCCTACTTCCATGCATCTCAGCAACAGTTCCCTGTCCCTCATCTTCCCTCTGTTGTTCTACCTGGAGTGGCTCGTACCGATTTCGCACAGACACCTGTCCTGAATTCTGATCCTGAATAGAGCCCTTGGTCTACAATCTCCTTCCCCTTAGAACATTAGACCACCTGTCTTCTACAACTCCTCCCTTTCCTTCCCCTCCCTCTTGTACACCTACTGTAACCTGTACATTGTTTGAGGGAGTCCTATCTTCCTTCCTGTCTTCTGTGAGAATCCTAATTATCTCCCTCAAACTTTCCAACTCCTCCCTCATACCCCTCAATGCCTCACCACACCCACAATAAGTACACTCGCGCTCCTTAGCCATTCTTTACGGGGGGAAAATTATAAATTAAAAAAAAAAAGTAACTTATTTGCAAAAAAATAAATGAACGGAGGTATGTATTGTCTGGGGTAGTACACAACAATATGGTAATTAATATACAACTACACTACAATACTACTTAGTCGTGCTCAATTTTCCTTTTTATCCTACAACCCCTAACAGGATAAAAACTGCTGTTAATTACTGAATATCGAAAGTAATACACAAGAACTACACAATTCCAAACTGCAATTAAGCCTATCCTAATTTCAACAATATTTTAGTAAGAGTTTCTACGGATACCTCTACTACACCAGTACTACACAAATATTTTACAATAATAAAATAAGCACACTAAATTCTAATAGGATATTACTCGTATACTACTGTACACTACAGTAATTTTTAAACTACTTTCAGACGTATCCTAATTTACGATACCGGTACCGTACCGTATGTCACTACTAAGCACAACAGAAATGAAATTTGCAAGAACTACTGTACTCAAAGATTACCAACGAAGCTAAATGCTTAGACAAATTATTATTAGTATTAGGGTCTAATAGATACACACGAAAGATAACACACGAATATAGCAGGCAGGATACGGCACTATCTAAATGTACCGTACTGTATCTATACTACAATGTATCTACACTACACTATACTGCGTTTGGTTAAATGCTTAAGTATCAAAAGGATTGCCGTACACGAAGAAAAACACGAATATAACTGGCAAGATACTATCTAATATATTATACCTTATCTTCACTACAATTCTACTGAAATGTGGTTATGTGATTATTACAGCTGGTGTATTACTATTATTTTCCCTACTCCACGGGACGGAGAAAAAAAAAGTGTCCTTAATTAGGCCTACTGAAAAATACGAGGTTGTCTACAATAATTTCTCAAATATTTCTATCAAAACTACTACTACTATTACTCCAGGGACTTGAACTGCAATTACTGGGATATATGAACTTTATTATTATTAGCTAACCGCTCATAAATACTGAAAGATCGAGGGAGCGAAATATAAATTACGGATTCTTTAACTACCTACTCAGAAGTACAAATGAATGGAATACAAGGTCAGCTGATTTTTATTTATATTTACTTGACTACACTACACCCTTTGTTCACGACTGTAGCCAACAATGCAATATTTGAATATGAGGAGCGACAATAATCAATAACAATACGACTGTTAACTATTACCGTGTAATCTCTTTAACTTCTTTTTAAATGGAAGTTTACAGGCGTATCGTGTTTTTTAATGTAGTAAATTATTACCTTCGCGATAGTTTGAACGTATATCTATACGAAATACCGGAGAAGTTGCTGCAGAAGTTACGGTACTATTCCTTATGATAATCTGCCTTTGTAAGTATAACCAACGAACCTACAGATACCGGTATTTACAAATATTTTTAAAGTTAATACTGTTACCTAAAGTATTACCTAAACCTAAATTCGAAACAAGGTGCACCTAGCTAGCCTACTTAACCTAGAAAACGTAATTTACTGAAGACCAACTGAATTACTTGTTACAAAATTTAAATAATTATTACTACTCCCAATTTCTACCAACAAGCGCTAAACACCACTATATAAACAGCATTAAATGAATCAGATATACACAAAATTAAGCTATTTCAATAGATTTTCACTACTTTATCATTACAATAATGCAAGAGCTCTCTCAACAGCCAACCGTTCTCAAGCACATCCAACAATGCAATTTTCTTCATAGGCGGTAGGATCACACTGTGAAATTGTGGTACGCTTTCTAATGCTCAGTCCATTCATCTTATAGAAAATCTATCCCACCCTCGGCTTGCTTTAAACTCTGGCGAAGAATTTTTTTTGCGATTTCTAATGCTTTTAATTGGCAAATTGCAGTAGAAACGCCATATCCCAATTCCCTGCCTTTCTGTTACATATTTGTACAGAATCCTTTCAATTTCAGAAAACTGTGCCTCTGCCCGCAGGAAGCTCTACTATCACCACTGCTGTTTAAAAGAAAATCTTTCTTCTTTCTCAAATCTCGAATACACGATTCCTCTATATCGTATTTCCTAGTGGTGGCACGATTTCCGATCATTTCTGCTTCCTTTATAACTTTACGTTTTTCACTTACGGTAAAAGACCGCAAACGCTTTGTTAAATTCATGTTTACACGTGGCACTCTAAGAATGTGAGATTGTAGACTGACTGCCGCCAAGCGCTTACGCTAAAAGAAAAGAGAAAGTGTGCTCGGGTTTGTGAGGAGTCCGTACTGGGAAGATTAGTTGCCAGGTCAGCAACCACAAGTGTGCAGATATTTGATTTCAGGGTTGTACAGTACTTAGAAATAATTTTATTGAGCTTGTAGACTACAGCCGAATTTTAGGAAAGTTTTACACACATTTATATTATAGATCAAATCTCCATTATCACATGAAATACATATGAGAGAACAATACGGTACACACATGTCCACTTGTTATTTTTAAACTAATGCTATTGGAAGACGTGGTTGAATCCAGTACCAACCCTTAAAACTAAAATACACTAAAAATGTATAATTCCCTATGACGCGCGACGTATCGTGCCGCAAAATGAAAGGCTTGAATGAGACCCGCACCCAGTTTTTAGATGCAATATTTTCGGGAAAAAAGCGTTGGTGGAATTTGGGATTATATGGTATATTCTGACTTTTACAAACATAAAATGTATCAGTTTCCATATTATACAGTAAATTCTAAAAAATTAAGCAATGAAAATAATTTACACACTTTGCTGGTACTTTTCTGAAGATTCAATTGCCTTTAGGAGGTTTGGCATGTCTACATATAGAAAGATACACATGTAAATTCCCTTAGGTTATATTGAACCGTTAAGAGGATTTTCACAGATGCTACGTTGAAAGACCTCTTATAATCAGTCCATTGTGCTCAGATCAATGAAAATACTCTTTCTACATTTGCATTGTGCCCTGGTATAGATTAGATTCCTGGCCAGGTCAGACATTTTTACTTGGATATGGGGCTGGTTCCATGTTCACTCATTCTACGATTACCTTTGATTGAGGATCTATTTAATGGTGATATGGTGACTCCGGTCTAGAAAGCCAGGAATAACGGCCAAGAGGATTCGTCACGCTGACCATGCGTCATCTCTTAATATGCAGGCCTTCGGACCGTGCAGCGGTCGCTTGGTAGGTGGATGGCCCATTGGGGCTGTAGTTTGGTTTTGTTTAGGGGTGTTTGTAAGATTATAAGTATACATATTTCATTTTTGTCATGTTTAGTTAAATTGTTGATGGTTCATTTGTTCCCGGATTTTCCGTGGTCCCTTCAAAAACGGAGAATAGAAGTTCCACTGTACTGAGTGGTAATTAGCGTCTATTATCACAATACAAGGCATGCATAGAATAATCGCATTGTAACTTACTTTACGTCCATATCACATTACTGTATGTCGACACTATATCGAGGATGCCGCTGTGTAATGAAGAATACTTGTAAAAACAAAGTATTAAAACAGATTACCCCTAAATAAGCAGAATCACGAAAAAAGAGAGGACATATGAGTTTTTTAAAATAATCCACCCAGACCCTGGGGAATGGTCTAAGAAGGAGGACATGTCTGGATAAAAGAAGACGTCTGGTCACCCTAGTTTCAACACACAATGGCAGTGTAGTCTTGATTTGAGAAGTGTAGAATAAGAAGAAAGTAGGTTAAACACAGGAAAAAGGAAGAAATGTAAGGTCAAAACCAATACAGGTGGCAAAAGACTAAGAACATACGACAAACACAGAAGAAGAAAAGATCTGCAGAACCCATATGTATGAGGGCCATTCAAAAAGAAATGAGCCAGAGGCTATAAAATGAAAACCGCTGAAAGGATCATAATGCAATTGCCTGCGGAAGAAGGTGCTGTCCCTAGGAGAGCACTTGAGGTCCTCAACTCGCCGCTGGAGGGACATGGCTGCACACCACGTGCTATAGAGCGAGCACGCGCACGCATGGATCGTCCACTGCACCCAGTCATGCTGAGAAAAATGGAAGCTTCCAAAGAAGGGCAGAGGTGTGTAGAGCATTTCCTGAGCAGAAGGAGTGAGGGAAATGGAACATTCATTGAAGAATGGCACGAATGTACGGAGAGCACTGCATGTCCATTGCAAGGGTCAAAGCATGGCAGAAGCGATTCAGAGAAGGACACGTCGTTGGCCGATGATGCATGGCCTGGAACGCCACACTGCATTACCGATGCCATTGTCCAGCAGTTGGATGCCCTAATTATGCAAGACCAGCGAGTTACGATAGCAGCCATTGCCGCAGAAGTTGGAGTGAGCATTGGAAGTGTTCACGCCATCATGGAGGACAGATTGAAATTTTGTTAAAAGTGGGCCTAATGGCTGCCTCACAGTATTCAACCAGCACAGGAAGCCTGTCGAATGGACCTTTCTCTTGAACATCTGCTGCACTATGCCAAAGAAGGGAATGAGATGCTGTTACGAGTGGTTGCTGGAGACGAGGAATGGTGTCATCACTTTGAGCCCAAATAACGACGAAGTCTCCAGTGGAAGTAGTTAGGGTTGCCGCCACCCAACAAAATCCAGTGTGAGCTAAAGAAGGCTCGGAGAGGCAAACGATTTACCTCGGACACTGACATCAAGCATAATGTTCAGAACTGATTCACAACGCAGCCGCAGGTATTTTACGAGATAGCCGTGTGTCACAGTGGGACAAGTGTCTCAACAGTGCTAGGTAGTACTTTTGAAATAAGGGCACAGTTTTTCATTTTATAGCCTCCGGCTTGTTTCTTTTTGAATGGCCGTTATATTTATCTTTATTTAACATTCTCCCATTTTCCTCTGGCTTTCTTACCTTACACTACCCACATCAAGACTGAAGATCTGTCATAATGGCCCCTCAACATGTGTTGAAACCCACCCTCCTGATGAAACTGGAAAGCAGAAATGAGCTCATTGGGGGCTGAAAAGTATTGGATATAGAAGAACTGGGATTTAGAAGAGAGAGCAGTGTATACATTGTAGAGATTATCCTTGGCTTTTTGGGTTTGCAAATTTGTTCTTGTCTTCTCTTTCAGTTGCTTCCTCTTTCCACACTGTCCTGCCATGTGAACCGAGTATATAAGCGTTAGAGCGTTGGTCATACTGATAAGTAATTTGAAAAAATATGTTGATATATCACACCATTGTCAATTTATTATCTGTTGAAATTAACCAATCTGATTGCTCTGCAGGCAAGTTCAATTGGGTTTTCCAAGGCATTGTTGCTAAATCTGCACGTGGCTTGGTCGGGCTTGAGAGCCATATGAAACTATTTACATTCTGTACTCCAATACGGTTATCATAATGAGATTCATAACATGTAACAATAGAGCCATGCCAAGAAATGTATATAGCCGCCATCTTGTACAAGCATCCCTAGGGCATCTCATAAGGGCCTATGTATAGCAGCCATCTTGCGCAAGCGCCCTTAAGCCATCTCATAAGAGCAGCCGCCATCTTGTGCAGTAGCCTCTAAGCTAGCTTTGTCTATATAAGCCTGTGTATAGCCGCCATCAAGCGCAAGCGTCCCTGGGGCGTCTCATAAGAGCCTATGTATAGCAGCCATCTTGAGCAAGCACCCTTAAGCCGTCTCATAAGAGCAGCAGCCATCTTGTGCAATTAGCCGCCATCTTGCGCAAGCGTCCCTAGGGAGTCTCATAAGAGCCTATGTATAGCAGCCATCTTGAGCAAGTACCCTTAAGCCGCCTCATAAGAGCAGCAGCCATCTTGTGCAGTTAGCCGGGATCTTGCGCAGGCATCCCTAGGGCGTCTCATAAGAGCCTATGTATAGCAGCCATCTTGCCCAAACGCCCCTAGGCCGTCTCGTAAGGAGCTGTGTATACCCGCCATGTTGTGCAATTGGCTTCGGGAAGGGTTTCTTTCCGTAAAACTAAGGATCCCTTCAAGATGGCGGATGTGAGGTTAGGCTTGCTCTCTTAGCCAATGCCTCCGTAGCGTGCTTGCTATGGGCCGAGCCTATCAGCAGGTCCTCGTTCAAGTCCCTCCCCTGGAGAAGTTTATTTCTTCTATTGGCACTCTCAAGCCGGTCATAAGCCACGTGCAGAGTTAGCAACACCTCCTCTATACAACTCTATCAACACTTGTCTGTTCATTTTCATAACTTAACATTTGCTATTATGTAGTCTTCCTTTGAGTTTTTTATTTGATTGCAAATGAATGAGATTCTCAACAGAGTGATCAGTATACGGCTTTCAGCATAGATAGAACATCATGGTACTACTGAACATAAATTATAGAGGTGTTGCTGGATCAGGACTTGAAACCTGCAAATTATTACAGTTAACTTAGCTATCTTACCTTGGGTTTTCAGCTCTATGCTTTGACCATAAATGTTTATAATTTTCAAAAATCTCCAGGAGACTGGAGATTTAAAACCCACAGAAAACAGGTAGATGCTTACACACATCTGGAACAGTTTTGCATCATCTCTCTCTCAGTTGTCATCATTGGTGATTAAATAGGCTATGTTATGTCCGTAGAGCAGTCCCATAATCTGGCTGTTAATATAAACGTACCTCCACATGACCTTATGTCTCAAAAGCAAAAAGTCAAAGGACGAGAAGGATATCAGATCATGATGATGATGATGGTCAGTCAGGTTGGAAGTGCTGTCATTCTTTATGAACCCTGCATGGAAGATAAGCTCAAGCTGTGGCGTTAAGACTAGTGTGGGGAAGATTGATCATGTCTGCATAGTTTCACTTAAGTTGGGAGGAAGTAGTGGCAAGGAGAGATCCCAGATGTGATACATTAATAGGTGGTAGGTATTACTGTTTTAAAGGAAAGTGCAATGAAATAACATCCTCTCTCTTACATGAGGACTTGCCTCCCCCAGTCATCCATCTATCAGTTATCTGCATTTAGGACTGGTGCCCAGCTGGCAGATACCCTGTCAGTTTTTAGCTAGCCTTTTCTGAAATTATTTCAAAGAAATTTATCAAACTTTTCCCTTGTAAAACAAAATTCCAATCCCTAACCCTTCTTCCTATAAATTAATATTTGCCCCATTTTGTCATCTTGAATTCCAAATTTATCTTCATATTATGATTTTTTCTAGTTTTACTCCGCTCAAGTTTATTCATCTACTAATATCATTCCACACAACAGCTCTGAACATACTGCTTATATATTATTTATTTGTCCATCTAATCAATACTACTATATTGTATTATTATTAATTAGGTGAACAGATAAACAGTAAGATTTATATGATTGTAAATGTCGATACGGAACCGCAATTAAGTTTATCAGATACTGCTTAGTCGAGTAGTTCTTCTCTTTACTCCCAAGTCTTTCCAGCCCAAAGTTTGCAACATTTCTGTAACATTACTTTTTTGTCCGAAATCACCCAGAGCAAGAACTCCTGTGGGACCGAATTCTGGCACCCCGGCATCTCCAAAAACCATAAAAGTATACTGCTGTTTGAAGAAAGTGAAACGCCAAGACCGAGAGTTGTGATCTCAATGCAATTTATTCCACAGATTAGGGACATGACAAGAGACAAATGATTACAATTACAGACTTGTACCTGCACAGTGACTGTGGAACTTCAGTACGGCGTAACGCCACCGCACGCTGCAATCTCTTTACTCCCAAGTCTTTCCAGCCCAAAGTTTGCAACATTTCTGTAACATTACTTTTTTGTCCGAAATCACCCAGAGCAAGAACTCCTGTGGGACCGAATTCTGGCACCCCGGCATCTCCAAAAACCATAAAAGTATACTGCTGTTTGAAGAAAGTGAAACGCCAAGACCGAGAGTTGTGATCTCAATGCAATTTATTCCACAGATTAGGGACATGACAAGAGACAAATGATTACAATTACAGACTTGTACCTGCACAGTGACTGTGGAACTTCAGTACGGCGTAACGCCACCGCACGCTGCAATCAAAGCCACTCGACGTCGTGTTATGGAATCAAAGAGTGCGTGAATATGCTGCTGGGGAATACTCCGCCACGTGGTTTGTAAGCGCCTCCACAAATCAGCAACAGTGGCTCTAGGAGGATCTGAACCAACAAGTCCCCGACCGACCCTATCCCAGAAATGTTTCATGGGCAACATGTCAGGTGAACGGGCAGGCCAGAGAAGCAGTGGTACCCTTCGTGCTCCGAAGAAGGCTTGCACATTCGTCGCCATGTGGTCGGGCATTATCCTGCTGGAATAAGGAGTGTGGATCTCCCTGCAGGAAAGGTAGTGCCTCGGGCTGTAAAACTTCCCTGATGTAGTGGTAGCTATGCCGCTCAACAATACAGTTGACTGATTGAGTTCTTCATGGCAGCGTCTAACGCGTATGTGGCCATCACTGTAGGAGAAGTTGAAACGGGACTTGTCCAAAAACACTACATTTCGCCGCTCGACACGCCATTGTCGGTGTTCACGTGCCCATTGCAGTCTGTTGCATTGGTGGTTGCTGGTCAGTGGAAGCCGACTCAATGGCATGTGTACCACCAGTGCAGCCTTCAGAAGATGGCGTCGAACCATCGATGCAGGCGTGTCCACACCCGTTGCAGTGCTGTAACGTCGAGCCAATGCTGTGGAGTCAAAGCTGTTCTGTCCATTACAGCCAAGTGGACAAGATGGCGGTCATCTTGCGCTGTGGTCTCATTGTGTCGTCCAGTACCCTGTCAGCGCTGTGTACGGCCCTCTTCTCTCCGCTGGTTCCACATATGCCTCACTGTTGAAGCAGCGCACCCTGTACGAGCCACAATGTCGGGGAGCGACATACCCACCTCCCAATCACTCTGCCCCGTTTGAACGCACTCGTGTGCTGATATTCCACCCTGTGATGTCAGCAAGGAATAGTGGCACTTGGGTACACATACCTGCCAACCCTTCCAATTTACCCGGAAACTTTCCGTTTTTAACTCTTCTTCCGATTTTCTGATTTATTCTTACTTCTTCCTGTTTTTGACCAATATAACCTCCAGTACAGTCAATAATCTTCCCCTAGCATAAAGGATAAATTCTTACGTGCTTGTGTAATTGATGCAACCTCATTTTCAAGTGTATTTATTTGATGCTTTGTTTCGCGAGTGTATCGCCTGTCGCCTTCGTGCATCGTGTTTCCCGCTTACCACAGCACCGTGTGCGCTTTACAGCTGGGGATTCGGGACAGAAGTCATCCTACAAGCAAGAGAGACTAGCGTGCACTAGCGGCTCGGTTAATCGAGATGAAAGAATGAGTTTGTTATTGCGTGGTTCGCGCACTGTTAACATCGCTTCTGCGCGTAGTTTCGTTGGAGTTGTAGATCACATGGTTTTTTTCTTGCGGTTCTGTGCTTTTCTCCCTTGTCAAAATTGTATGTTAATAATGTATGAGACACATTGATCTGTTTTGTATGTGGTATTTTTGCCTTTCTGTGGATTTGTATTCATTCTTATTTCATAATTGTAATGAGTTGCATGTATTTCAGGGAGTTGTGTCGTGACAGTTTCTGATATTTTCTCTTCACGTTGTGGCCATAAAAAATAACAAACGTTATCTCCAAGTGTTCATAGATACCTATAGCATTAAATTTCCATTCATTTCAGAATCTAATAAAGGAAACTATTACGCATTTTGTTGCATGTTTCGGTGTGATATAAATATTATTATTCGTATGTATGTGTCATAAATGAGAATGATTAGGTACATTTTCTTAGTTTTAAGATTTTAAATTTAATTGTCAATTCACATTGTAACTGTAAATACACATGCCTTCTATCCTGTTTTTTTTATCTGGATCGTGGCACAATACATGTGATGAAATCCAAGAATTAAAAAATCTTCCTATTTTAGGTTTCTGAAAGTTGGCAGGTATGGGTACATGTTTCCACTTCGTATGATGGCTCCGCACCGACTGAGCGTTGCATAACACTGACCTGGCTGGTCTCTGCAATTTTTTCAGACTATTGCTTCATAGTGTTTCACTTTCTCCAAACGGCAGTATAGTTAGTGGGACACAAAACCAATATTATTGTTATATAATTGAAACTATTAAGTTTTCATCAAAGGTAAAAGAGCCGAAATTGTGACCATTCATTGGACACACAAACTTTAATATCCTACTCTGCACACCTATGTGTTAACCAATTCTCCTAGAAGTCAGCATGCAGGTCATGGTCTGAATTATTATTATTCCGTGTGCCTATTGCTAGCCCGGTGCAGCCTTTGAAAGGCAGAACCTCATCTGCCATGCATGGGAAACTGGTTGTTCTTGTAGTGGAAGATTTTGGGTGTGCATGTTTTTGCCGGTATGTTGAGGACAGCTCAAGCACCCAGTCCCCGAACCAAACGAATTAACCATTTAATATTAAAATCCCCATCTTAGCCGGAATCCAGGGCCCTCTGAACCGAAGTACACTGCGCCGACCATGGCGGAGCTGTTGAGGATCAGATCAGCCTTCGGGCTGAAAACTCTACTTACATACTTCCACTTTATGGGTTTTTAGGATCACAAAGCATTCCATGCAATATACAGTATATCTTAAATGAAGAAAATGACTAAGATTACAAAGGGAATATTTACAGCATGGATTATAGTCTGCTAATCTGAAGTGCGCAAATGATTTCTCAAAATCTGAAGAGTGGCCTTGAGCAGCACAGACTGTTCAGATAACTAACAGTGGTTCAAATTTATCATTATATGTTGCATTGATTAATCTGCTACATCTCTTTAATCAGAATCTATTTACTATATGTTAGTATTTCGTGCTCAGAACATGATTGCATGTGACAATGCCAGGATCTACTGTGTGTTTACATCTAGTGTTCTGACAGCCGGCTCTGTCACCAGATGTGGTTGCACACTAAATATATGATTGCTCAGTCAGTTGGTCGATCCTTGGTGATTCAGTGGTTCCTTTCGCGGTAACATCACTAGCCTCTGAATGATTCTGACACATTCCATTCTGAATTTGCCCTATTGTTTTTGCACTTGCAACACCCATAAATTCTCCTCTAATATTAATAATGTCTTCTCATTATTGTGAAACTCTTGTGATGACTGTACTCGGTCCATGGACAGGCCAAATGCTCACCCCACTATCTACTAAATGTGATGAACAAATTCTATCCCCACTGTGTTTTATTTTGAATATATATATGGTTCATGTTTGTGGGTTACTGTAGTCACGTCCTAGTTCGTGAACCATGGGCAACGGCTGAGTGGCCTAGTAAGTGGTCCTGAGAGTCGGGATACCAGTTGCTATGGAATGGGAGTGGGCATCTCGGACATATTCTGAGTCGTGGCCCTCCTTGTGCTCAGGCGGCTAGGACTACACAATTCACCGGTGGTCCATAACCCGTTAGAGGAGAGATCCTCACTTGGACTATGTGCAAGTAGGGCAGCATCCTGCTTCATGAATTTACCGAGCTCAGAACACTTTAAGCAAGCCTCGGACCTATGGGAGTAATGGAGTCCCACTCCCATTTGACAGGCGAGGGACTCCTTGGAAACAACTTGGCGAACGAAATGGAATTCGATGGGGAGCTATCAATATTAATGGGGCTTATGGAAGAAAGAAGGTAGAACTTGCTGAGTCAGCAAAGAGGATGCATCTGGATGTGCTAGGAGTAAGTGATATTCGGGTAAGGGGAGATAAGGAGGAAGAGATAGGAGATTATAAAGTGTACTTGACGGGTGTTAGAAAGGGAAGGGCAGAGTCTGGGGTAGGGCTCTTTATCAGGAATACCATTGCACGCAACATAGTTTCTGTTAGGCACGTAAGTGAGCGAATGATGTGGGTAGATTTGTCTGTGGGAGGAATTAGGACAAGAATTGTGTCCGTGTATTCACCATGTGAGGGTGCAGATGAGGATGAAGTTGACAAGTTTTATGAAGCATTGAGTGACGTCGTGGTCAGGGTCAACAGCAAGGATAGAATAGTGCTAATGGGCGATTTCAATGCGAGAGTTGGGAATAGAACTGAAGGATACGAAAGGGTGATTGGTAAATGTGGGGAAGATATGGAAGCTAATGGGAATGGGAAGCGTTTGCTGGACTTCTGTGCTAGTATGGGTTTAGCTGTTACGAATACATTCTTCAAGCATAAGGCTATTCACCGCTACACATGGGAGGCTAGGGGTACCAGATCCATAATAGACTATATCTTAACAGACTTTGAATTCAGGAAATCTTTTAGGAATGTACGAGTTTTTCGGGGATTTTTCGATGATACAGACCATTATCTGATCTGTAGTGAACTAAGTATCTCTAGGCCTAGGGTAGAGAAAGTGAAATCTGTCTGCAAACGAATAAGGGTAGAAAATCTCCAGGACGAGGAAATTAGACAGAAGTACATGGATATGATTAGTGAGAAGTTTCGAACAGTAGACAGTAAGCAGGTTCAGGATATAGAAAGTGAATGGGTGGCATACAGGGATGCTGTAGTAGAAACAGCAAGGGAATGCCTAGGAACAACTGTGTGTAAAGATGGGAAAAGGCGAACATCTTGGTGGAATGATGAAGTGAGAGCAGCCTGTAAACGTAAAAAGAAGGCTTATCAGAAATGGCTCCAAACAAGGGCCGAGGCAGACAGGGATTTGTACGTAGATGAAAGAAACAGAGCGAAACAAATAGTTGTTGAATCCAAAAAGAAGTCGTGGGAAGATTTTGGTAATAACCTGGAAAGGCTAGGTCAAGCAGCAGGGAAACCTTTCTGGACAGTAATAAAGAATCTTAGGAAGGGAGGGAAAAAGGAAATGAACAGTGTTTTGAGTAATTCAGGTGAACTCATAACAGATCCCAGGGAATCACTGGAGAGGTGGAGGGAATATTTTGAACATCTTCTCAATGTAAAAGGAAATCATCATGGTGGTGTTGCAAACAGTCAAGCTCTTGGGGAGGAGGAAAATGATGTTGGTGAAATTATGCTTGAGGAAGTGGAAAGGATAGTAAATAAACTCCATTGTCATAAGGCAGCAGGAATAGATGAAATTAGACCTGAAATGGTGAAGTATAGTGGGAAGGCAGGGATGAAATGGCTTCATAGAGTAGTCAAATTAGCGTGGAGTGTTGGTAAGGTACCTTCAGATTGGACAAAAGCAGTAATTGCACCTATCTATAAGCAAGGGAACAGGAAGGATTGCAACAACTATCGAGGTATCTCATTGATTAGTATACCAGGCAAAGTATTCACAGGCATCTTGGAAGGGAGGGTGCGATCAGTCGTTGAGAGGAAGTTGGATGAAAACCAGTGTGGTTTCAGACCACAGAGAGGCTGTCAGGATCAGATTTTCAGTATGCGCCAGGTAATTGAAAAATGCTACGAGAGGAATAGGCAGTTGTGTTTATGTTTCGTAGATCTAGAGAAAGCATATGACAGGGTACCGAGGGAAAATATGTTCGCTATACTGGGGGACTATGGAATTAAAGGTAGATTATTAAAATCAATCAAAGGCATTTATGTTGACAATTGGGCTTCAGTGAGAATTGATGGCAGAATGAGTTCTTGGTTCAGGGTACTTACAGGAGTTAGACAAGGCTGTAATCTTTCACCTTTGCTGTTTGTAGTTTACATGGATCATATGCTGAAAGGTATAAAATGGCAGGGAGGAATTCAGTTAGGTGGAAATGTAGTAAGCAGCCTGGCCTATGCTGACGACTTGGTCTTAATGGCAGACTGTGCCGAAAGCCTGCAGTCTAACATCTTGGAACTTGAAAATAGGTGCAATGAGTATGGTATGAAAATTAGCCTCTCGAAGACTAAATTGATGTCAGTAGGTAAGAAATTCAACAGAATTGAATGTCAGATTGGTGATACAAAGCTAGAACAGGTCGATAATTTCAAGTATTTAGGTTGTGTGTTTTCCCAGGATGGTAATATAGTAAGTGAGATTGAATCAAGGTGTAGTAAAGCTAATGCAGTGAGCTCGCAGTTGCGATCAGCAGTATTCTGTAAGAAGGAAGTCAGCTCCCAGACGAAACTATCTTTACATCGGTCTGTTTTCAGACCAACTTTGCTTTATGGGAGTGAAAGCTGGGTGGACTCAGGATATCTTATTCATAAGTTAGAAGTAACAGACATGAAAGTAGCAAGAATGATTGCTGGTACAAACAGGTGGGAACAATGGCAGGAGGGAACTCGGAATGAGGAGATAAAGGCTAATTTAGGAATGAACTCGATGGATGAAGCTGTACGCATAAACCGGCTTCGGTGGTGGGGTCATGTGAGGCGAATGGAGGAGGATAGGTTACCTAGGAGAATAATGGACTCTGTTATGGAGGGTAAGAGAAGTAGAGGGAGACCAAGACGACGATGGTTAGACTCTGTTTCTAACGATTTAAAGATAAGAGGTATAGAACTAAATGAGGCCACAACACTAGTTGCAAATCGAGGATTGTGGCGACGTTTAGTAAATTCTCAGAGGCTTGCAGACTGAACGCTGAAAGGCATAACAGTCTATAATGATAATGTATGTATGTATGTATATATTAACTAAGATTCTGTCCGCCTGGTGGCCATGATCGTTAAGGCGTTGAAGTCTAAACGGTCTTAACACCAAGGTTAGGGCATACGATGCTGTTGATGGTGATTCGTCCATCTGATGGAGACATAAAGCTTTGAGCAGACCCCTTGGTGTTATTCGACAGGAGTAGGTTGTGTGTCGGCACTGGGTTTCACCCTCTCCCTTCCTAGTATCACATACCATGTCATTCGTTTCATCTCATTAACTCCTCTGATGAGGTTGATGTCAGGAAGGATGTCCGGTTCCATGGCTAAATGGTTAGCGTTCTGGCCTTTGGCCACAGGGGTCCCGGGTTCGATTCCTGGTAGGGTCAGGAATTTTAACCATAATTGGTTAATTTCACTGGCACAGGGGCTGGGTGTATGTCTCTTCATCATCATTTCATCCTCATCATAACGTGCAGGTCGCCTACGGGAGTCAAATCAAAAGACCTGTACCTGGTGAGCCAAACATGTCCTCGGACACTCCCGGCACTAAAAAAGTCATACGCCATTTCATTTCAGGACATCCGGTCATAAAAACCCGCAACGACAGATTTATCTTGCCTCGTGCCCAATCCCGTAGAGAAACGGGGCGAGGGTTGGACAAACAGCATATTATATTAACTAAGATTCCCTTCAGATGCATAGAAATTTAATGGTGCTAGATTTCCTCGAGATAGCTTGGCAGTTCATCCAAATCTACTCTAAATCCAAAGCTAATGAATACCGTCTTCCAAATTTCTGTGTAAAATATTTCATGGTTATTAGAATTATTGTAAACCTTCGATATTGGGAGAGTAGAAAAAATACAAGATAATTAGGGGTAATAATTTACAATTAAAACATGCTCGACAATCTCTCAGTTTGTCTCCATTTTCTCATGGTTGCATTTTAGGTTTTTTAATTTGTAGGTTACAAAATGGCAGATAAACACTACAGATTAGTCGTTTGCCCACAGTGCTGCTAGAAGGGCCCAATCCACCGAACTTGGCAGCTCATCTTCATCTAGGCCAATTGATGACATGTCTGCCGGATTTGGGCCTTGCTCAACCCCTCCTGTTACAGCATCTGTTCAGCATGTGCCTTCGTCAGGAAGGAGCTCTGGAGCAGTTGGAAGTAGGGGTACCACTCCTTGATCTAGCTGGTAGCAAACAGGAGTGCAACAGTGCATCACTTGATTCTGGAACTCTCCTTCTGAAGTGTCTCTCAAAGGTGAGTTCTCTAGTATAATTATGGTCATTGTTGCAACTTAAACTCAAGCTCTGTTGCCAAACTAATGTGGGAAATCACTTGTTTGTTGCTAAATTAAAAGTGTCCAGTGGCTAACATTACCCCCATTTTGGTAAGATGATTGTTTAAAAAAAAAAAAAATAGTGTGTGGCTCAGGCGGCAGCACACCGGCCTCTCACCGCTTGATACCGTGGTTCAAATCCCAGTCACTCCATGCGAGATTTGTGCTGGACATCTGAAGGTAATCTTAGTTAATATAATATCTTTCATTCCAGCAACACCCTCCACTATAATTTCATTTCATCTGTCAGTCATTAATCATTGCCCCAGAGGAGTGCGACAGGTCTCGGCAGCCAGCATACTTCCTATCCTCGCCGCAAGTTGGGGGCTTCATTCATCCCATCCCTGATCTGGTTATTGACTGGAAAACAGGTTGTAGGTTTTTCGTGGCCTCCGTAGAGGCCTGGTGCAGGTCTTTTTCAAGTTGACTCCCTGTAGGTAACCTGAATGTTGGTGAGAATGGGGCCCTATCTAAGGTTGATTCTAATGAATGAAGACGACACAAACAGCCAGCCCCCCAAGCCAGAGGAAACCAATTAAGGTTAAAATCCCTCGCCCGGCCAGGAATTGTACCCTGGACGCCTTGGACCAACGGCCAGTATGCTAACCATTTAGCCATGTAGTCAGACATTAAAAAAGATTTATATTTGCAATACCGAAAAGAAAAAACCCTACATAAACTAGCAGCTCTTTAACTAATAATCAATATGGATCAAATGCAGAAGGGGCACCACAAATGCTATTCATGCCATTAGAGCCATTATAGAAAAGGGCATGCAAGAGAAAGAGGGTGTTGGTTAGCTTTCATCGACCTAGGAAAGGCGTTTAATCGGGTACCTGTAACTTTTCAAAAACAATAAAGGTGTTTTTAAATCCACCTATTCAATACTTTAATTTTCACTTATAGTGGTTACATAAACACTCTTCTACAATATTTCAACTGATGCTTCTGTTTCACCTTATGCTCACATTCATCAGCGGCCTTGAACATGGTGTATTTATGACACTCACGTTAGTGCTTTTGTTCACGCCCTAATGTCGTTGGCATTATGTTTTTATCACTGTAACTAGCTAAACTTTTAGCTTCCATATTTAATATTAGATGTACTCTTAAAAATTGTTTTTAGGCTGAAGATGCCCTAAATTAACCTGTTAAGTGGGGAGCGAGCTCTTCCTCTTTACACACTACGGTGGGGAGGTGTTTTCATCATTATTTTTTTTTTTAAATACTTGGATTTATGCAACCCGACATGTATCTATCTAATATTACTTGTATATTGTGACAATAAGACACATTAATTTCGATACTGCACCGCATATTCACGATAAAGAATGATTTTTAAGCACTACGTTTTTTAGTGCAACAAAGGCATAAGTCTCATATTTCCCGTTTTTTCTCTTATGGGCATTGTAATAATTACTTTCTGAAACTTGTACATAAGCAGTAAACATTTACGAATCAAACTGTCATTGTAGTCCCACAAGCACTATAATATATTGTTATACTTTACTATTATTACACTATTGAAGAATATAAAAATGATCAGAGAAAAATGTACTCACCGAATATCTACTTTCTTCTCTTGTTCTGGATATGAAACTGCCGAGTCACTAATTTCACTCATAGATTTTAACTAGTCTATATATCCACACACGCAGTGGCGGTGACAATGGGGGGGGAGGGGGTTAGCGGTTAGGGGTAGTGCTCCTCCACATTTTGGGGAAAAATAACATTTTTATTACATTTTAGCCGTATAAAAAAGAAATTAAATTCGCAGTTCAAATGTAGGTCCTACCCTTTTGTTTCTAATTTCTTTATCCGCTAGTCGCCGTCACTGTCTACACGCACGCACACACACGAGTTTACACAATTAGGGACACTATTCACAATACACGTTCAATGGACGCCTCTCAGTTCACATTTTAGCTGTGTGGTACACTCCGAAACAAGGAGCCGGGCACAGTGCTACATCGCAGATTTTGCAGCAGTGCTGTGTCTCCTTTCTTTTATTATTTGCATTGCAAACAACACATCTCTTGCTTGCAATGGGTTTCGTCTTTGAAGGGGCATTGAAATCCGGGAAGTGCCTTCCCGAGAATCGATCCGAAGGGTCATTTGACAGTGACACTACTGATCTGACTGGCTGGGCTTCAGCAGGGATTGATTTATCATACTTTTCAAAAAGCTTCTGGATAACGTGCATACGAAATTGTAAGTGAGTGAATTTTCCTCCATGTTTTTGATAAATAACGAAGGAATTGAACATTGTTATGTCCAACAAGTGCCTGAAAATCTTTTGGTAGAATTTCTTGATTCGCTTTCGGGCTGTACTGTACGGGACCATACACTGATCAGATAAATCGACCCCACCCATTGAGTCATTGTAATCTATACACATGACAGGCTTTTCTACTGTGTCCCCTTTCCTGTTTTTCACAGTGTGCATTTCGGCATCATGTATGCTACTTAGCATACACACATCCCTCTTGTCTCTCCACTTGAGAGCAATGAGTTTGTTACGATAAGCAAACGCAACTTCCCCCTTTTTTAGTTTCTTCCCCATAACATCTTTTGGGAGATTTTTCCTGTTCGGTCTTACGGTGCCTACAGCATCTGTCTGAAGGTCATTGAGCAGGTCAAATAGCTCCGGACTACTGTAGTAATTATCCACAGCTATTAGATAACCTTTATTCAGCAGACCTTCGGCCAGTGTAAATACAACTTTGGAAGGCTTAGTGTACTCAGAAATATCTATTCCACAAACTTTGTTTACCAGATCAGTTTCCTTCCCCGTATACCATAGGAGGTTCCACACATACCCAGATTTAGCTTCACATAACTTATAAGATTCCATACCAAAGCGCGACCGTTTCTTCGGTATGTATACCTTCCATCCCAGTCTACCTTTCCACAATAACAGGCTCTCATCGATAGATAGGCGATCGTCTGGAGTATATGCAGTTCTGAATTTTGATAATAGGTCGTCTAGAACTGGCTTCACTTTATACAATTTGGGGTGAACCTGTCTATTATATGCTTCATCGTCCGCAAAATGCAAAAATTTAAGTAAAAGGAAAAATCGTTTCTCAGACATAAATACATAAAAAACAGGAGTAGCTAACAGTTTATTACGAGAAAAGTAATGGACTAATTTCGGCTTCTGAACAATACCCTGCAGTAATAAGATTCCTAAAAAGAGTTTTATTTCATTTTTGTTAGTGGGTACCCAGTCTCTCTCACGACTTCTTCTTTTCACTTTTGCCATCAACGAATTTGAGGTAATTATTTGCTGAGCATACAGATTTGTTTGCTGTGCAATAAGATCACAAAGTCCGTCATCTATAAAAAATTCGTAAATTTCTTCGGGCTGTTTCTTATCCAAAAGTTCACCCTGAATTCCAGCATTGTAATTTGTTGGAAATCTTGCTCGCTTACAACCCCGCACATCCCATTCACCCTGTACAGCAGCAGGATTACCGTCATTCGCAGTTTCAGTTTCACTGCTTTCACTGGAACTCGAACTCCGCACCGATTGAACCGGTCTTGGAACACTACTAGAAAAGCTACTTCCTGGAATATTTACTAATAACGGAGATTCATCATCACTTTCCGAGCTGAAGTCACTACAACTTTCATCTTCGCTATTTTGAAGGATATCACGAATAGTACAATCACTTGGAATATCCCCCGCCCTTTTAAACATACTGTATTATGATATAAAACAAAATAAACATTTCAAAAACGCAAAAGGAACACACTGAAGCTTCTATTTATCGTGAACTTAGTACAGCGCAGGGCCAGTCATGCGGCCTACTGACGAATGCACGGGCTGAATGTGATGCGGCGCTTAAGCGATTTTTGCACTGAACAAATACGAACGAAACAGAAAGGGGATTCCCTGTCGCAATACCGTTCTTACTACGTAGTTCGAAAAAAAATAGTCAAGATATCAGCACCTTCCAAAGCATGTGAGGAAAGTTTCAAGGCTCGCACCTAATATTGAAGATAAGAAAAAAATAAAAACAGTCCCGCGTCTGGAGCCGCATCGCCCACCCTAGCGCAGAGTTTGAAGTGCGGATGGAGACGCAAGCCCCGCTCTACGGGTTAAGGGCGAAACATGTCCCATTTAACTGAGTCTGTGTATGTAACCACTATAAGTGAAAATAAAAGTATTGAATAGGTGGATTAAAAAACACCTTTATTGTTTTTGAATTGTAAATTTTCAATACAGACCAAAAATGAGAATTATAACATATAATACCTATAACTTATCTGAAATAACGTAGGAGTCAACAATAATAACTCCGGCCACATGCACGTCAAAGTATTGTTCAACTAAAAACATCAATCAAAGAATAGTTATAAAAGGAATGCAACATATACAGTAGAACGTCAATCATTCAAAATCTGTTAATTCAAAGTCTCTCCTGATTCGAAGCAGCTCTCGTTCCCGGAAACATGAGGTACAGTTTTGCATGTTATTTAAATTGTTTAATTTGAAATACGGACAATTCGTAATTCGAAGAACAATTCCCGTTACCGAAATGCAGACTTTTAATTCGAAACTGCCTTTACATTTTGAAAAGAATCGTGTTTTACAGAGTAATTTAAATTCAAAATTTCTCTGCGTCAGGAAAGAACGCGTCTTCCGGAACGTGCAGGCTTAACTTTCTGCACTTTCACCCACTTCGGCGTGTATACAGTGTGCTTCATCTATATATATAAAATAAGAGTTTTGTCTGTACAATGCTCAGAATTTGAAAAGAATGGTATTTCTGAATCGGTCATGTCCACAGTAACAAGAAAATGCATTTTTTACTTTTCCGTAATTTCTGTCTGTATGTATGTATGTATGTACACGCATCACGAGAAAACGGCTGAAGAGAATTTTATGAAAATCGGAATGTAAAGTCGGGTGATGAACCGCTACAATCTAGGCTATGAATTATTTTAATTACGCTGAGTGAAATGGTAGTTTAGGGGAAGGCCTGAAATTTAATTCTCAAATATTTATGTTATTAGTGGTCGTGTCTTAATGAAAATTGCTAGACAAAGATGGAAAACAAGTCGCTACAATATGGGCTATACACGCTGAAAAAAAATGGTAGTTTAGGGGAAGGCCTAAAATTTAATTGTCAAATATTTATTTTATTAGTGGTCGTATCTTCACGAAAATTGGTATGCAAAGTCGGGGAATAGGTTGCTATAATCTAGGCTATCAATAATGTTATTTGCACTGAGTGAAATGGTAGTTTACGGGAAGGCCTGAAATGTAATCTGTATATATAAAATAAGAGTTTTGTCTGTACAGTGCTCAGAATTTGTAAAGAATGTTATATCTGTATCGGTCATGTCCATAGTAACAAGAAAGTGTACTTTTTACTTTTCCGTAATTTCTGTCTGTATGTATGTATGTATGTACACGCATCACGAGAAAACGGCTGAAGAGAATTTAATGAAAATCGGTATGTAAAGTCGGGGGATGAGCCACTACAATCTAGGCTATAAATCATTTTATTTACGCTGAGTGAAATGGTAGTTTAGGGGAAGGCCTTAAATTTAATTATCGAATATTTATATTTATTAGCAGTCCTATCGATAAATACTATATAACTAAAGTTATATAGAATTCAATTTCCAATCATTTATGTCTTATACATTTTTACCGTACCGGCTCTGATAACACAGATATTAATGAATTTGTATTTTTATTGCTAAGTCCATATCAATGCTGAGCCACGAGAAAATGGGTTAACAGAATTTAATGAAAACTGCTATATAGAGTCGGGGAATAAGAAACTACCGTCTAAGCTGTAAATAATTTTATTTTCCCGAGATAAAATGGTAGTTTAGGGGAAGGCGCTTAAAATTTAATTTTTAAATACCGGTACCTATGTTATTGGTGCTGTCGAAAAATATGGTACTACATAACAAAAGTTATAGACAGTACAATTTCCGATCATTTATGTTTCATTCAGTTTTACTGTACCGACTATGATAAGAGTGGTATTTCAGAAGGCCTACAATATCCAAAGCCCATAACACTGATCAACAATAACTTTACATTGACCATTGTTAGTTGCGATGTTCTTCGTGCCGCTCAACTCTGAAAGATGGGATTACTACTGCGTACCGAGTATAACAGCCTGACTGAACATTGGCGGGAAATAGCTTGGGAGTTGGAAAACTTTCTTCTTTAGCATGCCACTCCTCTGGTTCATACATTTTCTGATACTGCAGGTACGTAACACACTGGTTCATCATAGCATTCGAGCTATTCAATCCCTACTCTGAGGCACTGATTGGAATGAGTAGTGTGCATATTTAAAGGAATAATGACAGAGGAGTGTTCATGGCAGTCTGCGACCTGGTTGTTCCAGCTCTGAAACTTTGGACTGTTAGATCGGCACCGTAGTACTGTTCGTTGAAAGTGAGAAAGTGTGCAGTTTTTCATTTGATCGAGTATTTTATATGATAACATTGCTTTCAATCGCTACATTTCTACTGACGTTTTTGTAATGACCTATGTTGAATTCAGTTAGGAAAACCACCAAGTCGGTCTTTCTGAGAATCCCGTTGCGAAGCACGGGTACATCAGGTAGTATCTGCTAAGTTCGAGTGGAATCGTAGTTATTTTGTATTCGGTGTTTTAAGGAACGCCACAATATCACGTAGCAGGCAGTGTGCGGAGAGGTAGAATCCCCGAACACCGGCGATGCCGACAGTTGGCGAAAAGCGTGGCTTATATAATAAATTCGTACGTCCCAAACAATATTGTCAATGCCAATGAAACTGCATTGTTTGTTTTATTTTTTTAAATGCTGAGACCAAACGGACTTACGGTTTTAAAGGAGAGAATTGCCAGCCGGGAAATGTACTGTGTTGTAATGCAGTGCACACAGAAGCGAGAGACTTCCTTCCCAATGTTAAAATTTAGGTAAAAGTTCCACCTTTTCAATACAATCTTAATGAAATTTTGGAAAAAGCTAACATCCTCTTCGACTTCTTAATTAGAGTCTTTAAAAGCATCAAGCTTTCAAATAGGCATATGATCTTTCATGCTATGAATAATACCCTCTTGCGCATCACGCCCCTAACTCACCGCCCTCCTGACCCACCTTAAACACCTTCCCCTTCCTAACCCTCACTCCTCCCACCTTCCCCAACACATCCGGCCAGTTTGTGCTAACGCACACGCTCCAGTTCACTCCTCTCAACACGACAAGCTGCAAGGCATGCTGCACAAGGTAAACCCCATACATGTCTTACTTCACAGGTCACATGTTTGTCTTGCCCCATTGTAATTTTACATCCATCTAAATAGGCTTCTTTTTCTTATAGGCTTTGCAAACCCTGTTGGACTGGGATTAACAGTAGCCTGAACAACTAAGGCCTACTTGTATAATCCCACCACCTCATAATATGCCGGTAATACAAAGAATTTGAAGAACATCCTTAATAACAACTGTTCTTCCTCACGTTCACTAGATGTACACGATTTTAACAAGTTCATCAAGATTTTAATTTGTACATCATACTTTTAACCTATATTTAATCACAACTTGGTTCCATTACCAGTGATCTTAATAGCACCAAAACCATATAAGACTATTACGCTATAACGTGTGTAAGGAAAACAAGAGCCACATATTTCATGTTATTTTAACTTTAGTATGTAATTCTGTATCATGTATTGTGTCATTTTTGTACTTTGTAAAGAGAATTTAGTATGTTCTTTTTTTGGTTATAATTTTAGGCTGATGATGACACTATATACAGGTGTAATAGACAAGAAAAATGTTCCACCGATCAATACATTTATTGTGAATGAATTATAGCATTAGTACCGGTTTCGACATATCTTGGCCATCATCAGCTAGCACACAAATTTACAGTCATAGGACAAAATTACAAAGACGTTACGTAAGAGCATCCTGATGTCTGATAAAAAATGGAAGTGAAATATATTGCAGTATGTTGCGTTAAAATATCTCTGATTAAAAGTGGTGATGGTTAGAATAAACTAAAACCTATTGATTGAGCATGGACATGCGTACATAAACACATTAAAATATATATGCCACATCATAAGACACTAAAAAATATAGCACATTAAACACATTAAAACATGGTATATTTTAAAAACGTACTAAATTAATCAAAACAGCCAAACCGAAAAAAGATTATGTCCTATTTACCTTCAACAACACCAATATATATACTATAACTAATATCTTTAAGAAGCACAACCTGAAAATAGCATTCAAAACCACACACAACAGCACCAACACTATACACAACACCAAAACAGTCAATAATAACAATAAATACAACCAATCAGGTGTCTACCGCATCAAATGTAACAACTGTGACACAAGCTACATAGGACGTACAGGTAGAAACTTCACCGTCCGTTATAATGAACATATAAATGCAGTGAAGCACAACCATTTCTCATCAATAGGCCAACATGTAGAAGAATCTAAGCACAACTTCACAGACATCAGTAATGACATGATGATATTAAACATAAACTCTAAGGGCCCTCTGCTCAACATAACCGAAGATTTCTATATTTCTTTGGATCAATACGCTAACCCCAATCATAACATTAACGACATTACAGAGAAAAGCAGTATCATTTTTGACAAGGTCATTCCTGCAATAAAAAATGACTATCTCAAATTAGTAAACACACGTCATAACAAATCGACGAATCACAAACCTAACCCCGCCCCTACCTTCACAATAGCCACTCCTCCATCCCCTCCACCAACATCCCTCCACACAGCTCACATGAGCCCCAGACGTACTCGCAGCAGAACACAACAAATTTCCAAACATATCGGTACACAACCTCCACAGCAACAACAGTAAGTACTTTTTCATTTCACACATACATCCAGGCATTCCTTCATACATACGCTATACTCATATTAGCTTTTCTTTACGGATAACAACCATATAACGTGCATAGACGAGAGAAGTGTCACCACCAACTGCTCTAAAATTAAACCCTATCTTGCTGTATATATAAATCTTACCTGACTACATCAACAGTTGAATTGCACAGTACTCAATTTTCAAATTTTACTGACAAGAGTTCTTATAACATACCAATACAAAGTATATCAGCCATAGAACATTCTCGATATTCAACTTAATCAACACAAGAACTACAAGAGGATTGAAGAATGAATGCAACACAACATGAACTCAAATTTTAATAGAGGTTTTTAAAATATACCATGTTTTAATGTGTTTAATGTGCTATATTTTTTAGTGTCTTATGATGTGGCATATATATTTTAATGTGTTTATGTACCAATGTCCATGCTCAATCAATAGGTTTTAGTTTATTCTAACCATCACCACTTTTAATCAGAGATATTTTAACGCAACATACTGCAATATATTTTACTTCCATTTTTTATCAGACATCCGGGTGCTCTTACGTAACATCTTTGTAATTTTGTCCTATGACTGTAAATTTGTCTGCTAGCTGATGATGGCCAAGATATGTCGAAACCGGTACTAGTGCTGTAATTCATTCACAATAAATGTATTGATCGGTGGAACATTTTTCTTGTCTATTACATTGAATCCAATCAATACGGAATATGAAACTTATAAATAATAAAACTATATACAGGTGTCAAAAGCGGTATCTTAATAAAATATGTTGTGAATAACAATCTTGTGCAACGCATATTGTATTGAAAAGTTGGAACTTCTACCCAAATTTTAACATTGTGATCTCAGTTCAATACGGAACATAATGAGGTTTTTAACTTTAAATTTTTAAAAAAGACTTCCTTCCCCGATAATAGGAAAGTTTGAAAAGCCACGGTGTTGTAAGGACATCGGGCACTTTCCATGCAAGTACAAGGGATCTAAAATGCATCCAGTACAGTAATCCAATGAATAAAGCACTTGCACAGGGGAGCCAGTATAGATTTCTCCTCGTCTTTGAATCGTGTTTTCTTTCTTTTAGTTTCATTGCGTGAGGTTATGTTTGCCAGTGAGTTATCCAAGTGCATTATTTGAATACTGTAAATGCACCTTGTTGGATACAATTTGGAAATCGTTTTTTCCCGTGGCATTTGAGAGGTTTAAACTGTGAATCAAGGTTAATTGCTTGCAGTAACGGGTTTTAGAATATATTGTGACGCCACAAGGGTTTAAAGATAAAAATTTCATTGTTCCGTATTGAAAGTATTAACGTTAAAAATTAAATAATTGAAAAAGAGGTTCAACCTATTGAATTATTGAATTATTTAATTTTTAACGCCACAAGGGTTAGCATAACCGAATTACGTGTTGGCGGTTAATTCGAAATGACGTAATTCGAAGTTTGATTTTTGCATCCCCACGACATCGAATTAACAAGGTTTTACTGTATACAATCACCAGAATGAATCAAAAAGCTATTTGATATAATTCTGAAGATTAAAGGCGGGAACACACTATTGTCGCCACACGTGAACCGACGCTGATCTGCATCGTCGTGGTGAGAAGATTGATGTTGTTGCTACATGCGGCATGAAGACAGGAAACTCACTATCCTCACATTCAGAAATGAAATGAAATGGCATATGGCTTTTAGTGCCGGGAGTGTCCGAGGACATGTTCGGCTCGCCAGGTGCAGGTCTTTTGATTTGACTCCCGTAGGTGACTTGCGCGTCATGATGAGGATGAAAAGATGATGAAGACGACACATAAGCCCAGCCCGCTTGCCATAGAAATTAACAAATGATGGTTAAAATTCCCGACCCTGCCGGGAATCGAACCCGGGGCTCCTGTGACCAGAGGCCACCACGCTAACCATTTAGCCATGGAGCCGGACCTCACATTCAGAGATCACAATATACTTGGTCTGACGGTAAGTTACCACAGTACATCCACTTCATCAGATTCTGATGAGCTCTTAATTGCCCGTGCTGTTTCTGTTGCCCTGAATTCTGTTTGCTGCAAAAGACCGTGGGTACTTGAAACAAAGAAAAGGGTGAATAAAACAATTTAGTAAGGGAGCTAAATAGACATCCAGAAAGATTTCAAATGTACTTCAGGTTGAACAAAATATAATTTACTTACTTGGATAATCTCATCAAGGATAAAATTTTTGGCCAAAATAACACTACTTCAAGAAACTATCTGCACTGAACGAAAGTTAGCCATATGCTTGAGGTAAACATATTATAATAGCAGGTTGCTGATTTCATCAACTGAATGCCTATTAAAATTATTTCATTATTTCAGTTTAGCGCTCACTAGTGAATTTTAATTCCTTTCCTATTTTGTCCCCTGCCTCGTGCCATACTTAATGGTTTATATAGTTAATTGAACCTACTGCATATCATAGAGATTATCATGCACCCTTGCTAATTCAATTAACATTTCTTCCACATCGCTAAAAGAAACTGCTTCCATCCACACGTCACTGTGCCGGATATGTGCTAGAGCAGAAAACTGTGAGGAGCACTGTCACCTAATCCTACGTCACTGTGACGTCAGCTAACGTGAACAGTCATGACATGAGCTGCAGTGTGATCACATTACATTTTGTACAGTGTGGGAAAGGCGTAGTTCCAGATAAGAGCGTTAACTGCCTCTACAACTTCGGCATAGCTAGCCTCGAGAATATTCTCCCAGATTGTACATAAACGAAAGTCGTAGTACGCGTTTTCAACCGAACTTCCAGATAAATCTGCAAACTGCCACATAAATTTAAACCGCATTTTTATCTTGCTGTCGTAGTACAGGCCCTAAGGATTCTCATTCGAGAGCTCAACTCCATAGTCAGAGGACACGGGTGATACAAGCGTGCCACGTAATGCAAGTTAATTTTCGTTCTTCATAACTTACTTTATATGTTTTTCCTGTTAGTCACCATTTTTCAACTCTTAATTAGATTTGCATTTTCCATTTTACAGACTAAAAATCAAACGGTTCAACTTCAATAATGCATATGTATATCAGCCCATGTCGGAACATAACAACTGAGCCAACAGTTTACAGATACTAGTTGAACCACACCAAGGGACAACAAAACATTGAAACAGAAAGACCTCCAGCTCAAGACTGTTTTAACGATCACCATCTCACAGTTTTTAACTTTCATCATGCTTTTTTTAAGTTAAAAGAGCTTTTTCTTAAGTTAAAAGAGCTTTTTCTTAAAAAGCATGATGAAAGTTAAAAACTGTGAGATGGTGATCGTTAAAACAGTCTTGAGCTGGAGGTCTTTCTGTTTCAATGTTTATGTTGTCCCTTGGTGTGGTTCAACTAGTATCTGTAAACTGTTGGCTCAGTTGTTATGTTCCGACATGGGCTGATATACATATGCATTATTGAAGTTGAACCATTTGATTTTTAGTCTGTAACATGGGAAATACAAATCTAATTAAGAGTTGAAAAATGGTGACTAACAGGAAAAACATATAAAGTAAGTTATGAAGAACGAAAATTAACTTGCATTACGTGGCACGCTTGTATCACCCGTGTCCTCTGACTATGGAGTTGAGCTCTCGAATGGAATCAAGATGGCTGCACATCAAGATGAATCTACATCTGCATGATGCTGTTAGAAATTAAGTTGTTATAATGTAATCTACGCATATATTTATGAAGTATGTCATGTTTCCTATCCAGCTATCACAGAATTCTTAAAGATTTCCCAAGCTAGGAAGTTGTTGCTACTGACTATATGAGTTGCACACAAGCAGTTGAACAGCGAGCTTCGTGGTTAGCCGTGGTCGTTACACATTTCCTAATAATTAGGATGCGTGTTAAAAGCGTGTGTTCTATTCCAAATCTATCCGCGACGCACATATGGAGTAAATGTATACGACGTTGTTCAGGGCGATTCATCCGTCGAATGAGGATGTTAAGGAGGTTATATTTATTTGAGTTCATAACAACTTGCTACTAAGTATTTACATTAAAGTGAGATGAATGCTTTGCCAGTTACTATATTCTAACGTTGTATTGAAAACAAAGAAACTAACTACTTATTCAGTGAGCAAACAATAAATTGAATTAATAATAAAATTAATGATCCTACACTGCATCAGTGGCATTAATTACGAATATAGGCTTTACTTTCGCCGTAACGCGCATCCTCGTAAATAGTATTAGACAAAAAAAAGATACACAACCTGAATCTTAACTTTTGCGTTCAGGTTACATTTTCAGTCCTTTTATTTTCTACAACAATTTCTGAGTTTCGTTACATAGCTTTCTTCGTATGTGTAGATTTTAGTCCTAATTCTTTTTTTGACCTGAACTTCCACATTATAGCTTAATAAGAGTCTGATATTGGATTCTAGCAATACAATTTCAAAAGGAATAGAGCTAAACAAACTAAAACACCAGGGAACACAAATACCACCGCGCTAAATTTCACTATATTTTAAGTAACCTTATTGCCAATCCAATAAAAATGTTACTACATCTTCTGCAATACAATACCTTCGTTAAAATCCGTTTGTAGTATGCAAGAAAATATTTAACTTCTAGTTTGCAAAACTGCAGCCTATGTATCTGGCTGTTTACCTGACAGTCGTAATACAGGCCCTTAGACTGAACCAGGAATGACACCAAAACTAGTATAATGGTTTATTTCTGTATGTTTTAGTATTATGCAAATTATGTTGGTTTAATACTAAAGAAAGGTACTGAGTAAAGAATAATTTGTATACTGTGTTTGAACCCATTAATGTTCTTGCTGTAACTGCCTGTTCTGCTTCAAGAATTCTGATCTCTTATTTTAGAATCAAGGATGCCTTTTGATTTTAAAAGAAATTGCAGTTCCCATCAGCCAGTCAAGGCCAAGGTAACTATCATATCTTCGTGCGTTCACTATGGGGTGAAGCACTGTTTTAGCTGCTTTACCGCCGTAGTGACTGCTTGAATGTATGGTCAAGAACTTCCAGGTCTCATCGCCCTCATTTTCACTGTTTGTGGAACTGTGGAAAATTGCTAGTCAAGAAAGCAATTGAAGGTGATGGTGGTGTCTATTTGTTATTGGCCAATGTAGAAATTTTAACTGTCTGGGCTTACATTGTTGATGTAATTATAATGGAAATTTTTAATTTCAAATCATAAATTTGTTTATTTTGTGTTTGAATAAGAGAGTATTTTTCTAGATATTGTTGTTTATTAACTAATATATAGAGCAGACTTATGAAACGATGAGACTTGCGAACACAGAAAATTCTACCTCTTACGGTGGTATCATTCTAGGTTGCCAACGGGATGCCATGGTAAAACTGCTGTCATCTCAATCAAACTCAGTTCCTTCATTTAGTAATTGTATATCACACCTGGCATCCATTTGGTAGGGCTTCCAGTTTAGCATCACTGCTAAATACTAATAATACTACTATCACTGTCACAGAGGTCAATTCACTGACAAATATAACCTCACGCAACGAAAGAAAAAAAGGATTCAAAGATGAGAAGTCCATGCTGGCTCCTCTGTGCAAGTACTTTATTCATTGAATTACTGTACTGTATGCATTTTTAGATGCCTTGTATTTGCACAGAAAGTACCAGACGCCCTTAAAACGTTGTGGCTTCTCAAACTTTCCTATGAGGTAGGGAGGAAGTCTTTTGCTTCCATCTGCATTTCAGCACAGTACAGTGACCCCATCTCCTTTTAAAAAGCCCGTTTGGGCTAGGCATAAATAAAGCAATGCAGATTCATTGGCATTGATAATATTGTTCGTTGCATATGAATCGATTATAATTATGAGCCACAGTCCATTTCTGTTCAACTCTTTGTGCAGTGTATTTCTTTCAAGCATGCACAGTTTCAACACTGTAAGGTTGATAATTGAAATTCAGTTCCAACTGTCATGTAAGTTTCATATGCTGTTGAATATGGACATTGAGACTTTTTAAATACAAAAAATAAAAGGCTATAATGTAATGAACAGCTAATGGATATTTTAAGGATGATCCAACCATAACTCATCAAATAATTCTATGGAATGCAGTTAGCTAAGGAATTTATGTGAATATTTTGTTGAAATCGGAGTACCGTATTAACGCAAATAATCCCCACACCCTAATTTTAGGCTCATTTTGAAAAAAATTCAACAAACTAAAATTCCTTCCATTGAAAGAGTAAGATAGTCATAACAAATATTTCAGCGAGGTTCACGTCTTTATTAAAATATGAACGTGTAAATTTATGGATATAGCTGCTTTGCCTGAACGTATTTGAGAAATACATTATCACTGCCATAAAATATATTTGCCATGAAAATTATCAAGTAGGCCTAGGTATTTCATTAATCTGAACTTGCAGTAGGCTCGATTCCCTGTAGATCGAAAGATTCGTTGTCTTTTGCATCACTAGAATCCTCTCCTAAATTACAGATTTGTTACACTCCACGTCTGAAACACTTTTCATATGCAGTCTTTTCTTTACGCGGATATTAACACGACCTGTGGTAGATAATTCTTTTTCATGCATGTAAACAGTTGAAACAGACACACCGGCGAACTCGGATGTTAGTTTTGTGATATAGTAAAACCTTGTTAATTCGTAAGTCATTGGGACACAAAAATCGGACTTCGAATTACGTGATTTCAAATTAACCACCAACTTGTACTTCAGAAACGCCAACCCTTGCCATGTCAGAAAATATTCTAAGATCCGTTACTGCATGCAATTAACATTCATTCACAGTTTAAACCTTTCAAATGCAATTGAAAAGAACTACTTCCAAAATGTACCCAACAAGGTGCATTTACAGTATTCAAATAATGCACATGAATAATTCACTAACAAACATAACCTCATGCAACAAAAGGAAAAAGGAAAAAAAATATTCAAAGTCTATGCTGGCTCCCCTGTGCACGTACTGTACTGTGTGCATTTTTAGATACCTTATATTTGCACAGAAAGTATCCAACGCCCTTAGAACGTTGTGGCTTCTCGAACTTTCCTATGACGAGGGGAGGAAGTCTTTTGCTTCCGTCTGCATTTCAACACAGGACAGTGACCCCATCTCCTTTTAAAAAGTCCTTTTGGGCTAGGCATTTTAAAAAACAATGCAAGTTCATTGGCATCGTCAGTATTGTTCGTTGCATACGAATCGATTATAATTATGAGCCACGTTTTGTTGCCAACTGTCAGAATCACCAAAGAGAATCACCAGTGTTCGCTGATTCTGCTTCTTCGCACACTGCCTGTTGTGTGATACTTTGGCATTCCTTAAAACTCTGAATACAAAAGAATTACGATTTCACTCGAACATAGCAGCTATGAAACATTTTATCGACACACCAAAGTGAGTGAAAGTGCGGAAAGCTACCCCTGCCTGTTCTGAAAGACGCATTCTATCATGACATGGAGAAATTTTAAATTTATATTACTGTGTAAAATACTTTTTTTTTTAAATGTAAAGGCTGAATTGATTTCCATTTAAATATGACATATAGGGGCAGTTTTCTTCCATCTGCGGTTACACAAAACATAATTGTACACCCAATATCAAAAACTAGGTGAGCCAGGAGCGTGTTGCTAACCCTGACACAAATAAAACCCGCACCCCAATTTTGTGCCTCACTTTTTTTTTTTAATATGCAGGGATTATTCACGTTATGTATTCAATACAAGACTCCAGTTGACTTTCAGTGTTCAGTCTGCCAACTGCTGTAAGCAAGTTAAGTGCCTGCTTCTGCTTCATCACCTCTTGTTTTGAAATCATAAGTCTAACCATAATTTCCTTGGATCTCAACACTTTTTATCTGTAATTTTTTTTAAGACTTTATTGGCGAAGTACTATATAATGTTTTATTTATCATGACCTAACCTGTACTGTTATTTGTAGAGCATAAGATAATTTAATGACCTAACCTGTACTGTATAATGTTGTAACATAGGCATTTGTAAATAGTAGAATTCTGTCTATAGTTCCTGGAAAGATCCAGAAAGTTACATAACTTTTGTACAGGGTGTGTTACTTTGTTGGTATGTGTTCTAGAAAGTGTGTTCTGTCTATTCTGGAAAAATACTACTTTCACGATCATGCGTATTCTAGAATGTTAGTCAAAGTTCGCGATCGAAAGTAAGGTTGTGATTGGTGAGTCTAGGTGGCGATAGGGAACACGTGCACGCTGATTGGTTGCCTCCAAGGCCAGTAATTCCTATATATAGTGAGCGAGGCAGTGTTCGAATCAATTCTGTATCCTGAATTCTGTCGGTCTCGGTTTATCTGTCTGCGAGCAGCCTATCTGGTTGACGTCCCCCGGCTTCGGGGATGGCACTCTGCTCGGGTAAGCACTCTTGAATTCCGTTCCTGCTAAAATTTCCGTAATGTTCCGATTTGCTTTTCATACAGGAGTCTGCCCTAACCTCGCCTAGATTCACCAAATTAGTTACTTATGACGCCTTAGTTTTTCAGCTGGACTTACCTTTTCGTTTCCGAGGCATTCCCGTTTTGTTTCACTAAAATATGTATATTGTAGTTTAATAGTATTTCCCTTGGGGTTTGCCTCTGATAGTTCTGTATCACTTTAGGTACGCTAGATTTTGGATAACCTGTAAATTGCATTGTACTACTGCATTGGTAACTAGATGTACAGTTGATTTGTAATTTGAATTTACACTGCTACGAATAACCTATGTATATCACTGAACTTATAGCTCATAACTTGGAATGTATTTGTAGAATTATCTTGTAAATAATATTTTTAAAAACTAAGGATCATGGTGATTCATTTCGGAATCCGCTATCTAAGCCATGTCCATGCCTTTGGTAGGTTCCCAGCCCTTCCATCTTCCCGTTTTGTCGTTCACTAGTTGGCCCTACTGATAGTTACGTACTTGTTTTGTTGGAGATCCGCGTAATGCTAGCTACTGTTTTTCTGAGTGTGTAGTGTTTTCTTATATTGTGTATTGTACTCTTACCTTCCTCTTTTAACTGTGTTTGTGCCTTGTTTGGTGTTACCACTGTAGTAGAGGTAACATTATCTCATCTGCTGGATTCCTAAACCACATTTCCTGATCTATTTGCATGATACGACGTTCAGAGCTGCGTTAAATAG
This sequence comes from Anabrus simplex, assembly GCF_040414725.1. Taxonomy (NCBI): domain Eukaryota; kingdom Metazoa; phylum Arthropoda; class Insecta; order Orthoptera; family Tettigoniidae; genus Anabrus; species Anabrus simplex. The sequence goes on from NC_090265.1 coordinate 1,750,577,234, forward strand.
ACAGCTTAATCTGAGCCATTCTAAATTTGTATCTCTCCTGCAACACTTCAACTTGACTGTGATCATTTCTCTCTTTGTTTTTTTGTTTTTGTTTTTTGTTTTTTTATCTCCAGCTTATGAATAAGATACGGTATCCTAAATCCAAATAGCATTTCCTTCTATACAGTAAAATATAACTTAATACTGAATAATGTAGAGAAAATTTGATCTATAAATTAATATCCTGCTTATGTAATACTGTAATCTGCATTAGAACTCCCTGTGGTACCTTTGCTTATCTTGACTTAATATCTGTGTTCTGCCTTTCTTCTTTCTGTGTGTGTGGAAAAATTGACCAGTTGAATCACTGGTATATCTTCCAAGAGGGTACATGCTCTTTTATTTTCTTCTTCAGGTTAAGAAGAACCGTGTACCGAAGGAAGATCGGATATTGTGTAGAAAATTCAAGAAACGATTATCACGGGGTATTGTGCGGTACATTAAACGCTGCAATTCTGACATTTCGCCGCAAACAACCTATGAAATGTTGGAGGCCTTCAGTCTTGCCTTGCAGAATTATGTTGCTGGAAGTGAGAAGAATTTGAACAAGATCACACCTTATTTAAATTCCTTCATAGAGACAGCTGTAAGTTTTGCCATTATTATTATTTACACTTACAGTTTCGATTCATCTTCTCCACAGGAATAGATTTGTTCTATAAATAATTGAGTCTTCAGTATATATTGTTTTGCCTTTCAGAATTCAACTTCTTTGAACAAACCCAAGTGCTTTCATATCATCAAAACGATTGTTTAAAACACTTATGCATAAATTTATATTGCTTAAACATAGGAATTTTGATTCATGATTTATAGAGGCAGAGTGTTAGTGAGGATACAGATTGCAGACATGCCAACTCTTCCGATTTAAGTGGGAGACTTCTGATTTTTAGTCCTTCCTCCCGATTGCCAAGATTGATCTCCCGATTTTGAGAGCACTTTCAGCAATACTCGTATTATTTTGAAATCTGCACCTTTTATCGTTTTATCGATAGCTGGCCGAGGTATGGCTGGTCGGTAGTAGTTACAATAACTGTTACCTGAAGTCAGCACTGCATCATTTCAAATTATTTTTGTCTAGTCTTTGTTCTTGTCTTTGCCGCGCTGAGTGGCTCAGACGGTTGAGGCGCTGGCCTTCTGACCGCAGCATGGTAGGTTCGATCCTGGTGGTATTTGAAGGTGCTCAAATACGTCAGCCTTGTGTCGGTAGATTTATTGGCATGCAAAAGAACTCCTGCGGGCCTAAATTCTGGCACCTCAGCGTCTAAAAAACCATAAATGTAGTTAGTGGGATGTAAAGCCAATGGCATTATTATTATGTTCTTGTCTTTGTGTGTTGCAATATGTTGTTGCCAACTTTTGAGCCTTGATGTTGCATGGATTTGGTCATGCAATAACTAAACCTACAGAAAAGCTTGTGTGGTTTATTTTATTGTATTTTTTATTATTTTTTCATGTCAGAGGTACCAATATATAAAAATTCAATTCAAAAATGAAATAATAAAAATATGAAGTATGTTAATCACTCAAAATGAAAGACATATGAACAAATTAATTGTAAAAAAAAAAAAAAGTATTACATGAAAATATCTACACTATATAGACATTATTTACACAAGTTGTGACCAGTATTTGGCTACATTGATGGCATTGTTTCTAGCCAGTGCCAATTCCAACCCTGTACATGAATCTGGGCATAGACGACAGTGCAAGAGGTGCCTGGAAGTCTGTTCCTCTCCACATTCGCATAATGAGTCCCCACCATGCACGATGCCCCATTTCACGAGATTGTCCTTAGATCTTGCAATGCCGGTCCGCAGTCTGTTTTATAACGACTTCCATATACACCATCGCTCTTCGTGACCAGGTGGCAACTTTTCTTCAGTTTCAACACGTTCCGGATGATCTGGGTACCTTTGTTTCCATAGCTTAACCCTGGCCTTTTTTGGGTCAGAATCAAGTGGAGCAGAAGACTGTAGAAAACTCTTCCTGGATTTCAGTCGAGCTGGTGGTGGCTGATGTTCATGAAGAGGATGGACTGAAATGCTGCAAAACGTTTGTCTCTCGATATTAGCGGCCACCTCACGTCTAATATCAGGTGGGGCTATATCTGCAAGTGAATGCAACTTCTGTGTGGGTGTTGGTTTTAAACAGCCTGTGATTAGCCTGCAGGTTTCATTCAAGGCAATGTCGACTTTCTTTGCGTGAATTGATTTATACCACACGGGACTAGCATATTCAGCAGCAGAGTAGCAGAGTGCTAGGCAGTTGTCCTTACTGTCTGGGGATGGGCACCCCATCCAGAACCAGTTACCTTACGCAATAGGCAGTTTCGTAATGGAACTTTTGCCTTGAATTTGGTGCAGTGTGTGGTGAAGGTCATCGAACGATCCAGGTTAACACCAAGGTAAGCTGGAGTATTGCTATGTTCCAGCTCCATTCCTTTCCAATTCACATGCAGCTTCCGGAGGGCTGCTTTGTTCTTTAAATGTAAGGTGCACACAATAGTTTTTGATGGGTTTGGCTTGAGGTGATTTTCCTCATAATAATCTGAGAGCATCTTCAAAGCAGCAGTAAGGTTTTGTTCCACTTGCTCGAAATTTTTACTGTGAGTTGCCAGGGCCAGGTCATCTGCGTACAGAAAGCTCCTTGTGTGAGGTGGAAGGGGTTGGTCGTTGGTATGTATGTTAAATAGCATTGGTGCTAGGACACTGCCTTGTGGGAGACCGTTCTTCTGTATTCTCCATCTACTCCGCTGTCCTTGAAATAATTTATAAGTGCAATACTAGATGGTCGGCAGCAATACTCATATTGAGAGATTTTGAAACATAGTGCTTCTTGATTGTATGTCATAACTGTTTCCCGTCTAAAACACCAAAGAAATATGCTGCAGTGTTTATAAAGAAGAGTTTCCTTGTTTGAGAGAATCAAGGAAGGAACCATCTTTCACATTTTACTGTTCTCTGGTGTTCTGCGTAGCCTTTTTCAGAGAACGGTCTAAGTATAACACCCAGGTATTTAGGGTAAGTATTAGTGACTTTAGAATTCTGCTTGGGGCATGTGGTTGGCCTGCCTGTTGTCGAAGTGAAAACACTTGATCACAGTTTTGTTTGGGTTAGGTTTAAGCCACCAGGTGCTGATGTAGCTGTTCAGTTTAAGGAGATCTTGACCCATTACTGTCTTCAGCTATTTTGAAATCGCTTGACTGAACTTCCAGAGCTATCAAGCAATGAATATTCAAGATAAATATTATAATTAAGTGGTCCGCCTATTCAATACAATATATAATTTATTATATCTAGTACATGTTTCGTCCCCTAAGGGACATCATCAGCTAATAATAAATTAACATTAATATATCAGAAATAAATATTATTAAAATTGGAAAGACACATTAAAATTTTTTGACATTTAAAATAAGATCTTCGAAATTTTGTTAAAATTGCAAGTCATAAGACAGATAAAACAGTTAAATTGTCCATATTTCTCTTGTTGATGTTCTTGGAAAATACCAGTTTTGCTTATAAAATCTTAAAATATCACTTGTTGATACACATCAAGTGTGTCTTCTATGATCTTTTTGTCCTGAAAACCTCTCTCGATTTGATTGCTTAGTGCCTTCACCTGGTTGCAGCTGTTTTGATTAGGCCTAAATCCTGCCTGGTCTTCTGGTATATTTTCAAGCTGAAATTCTGTTTTAGACCATTCTCTCTAGCAGTTTGCAGCGTATGCTTAACAGAGCAATTGTTCTGTATTTCTCTGCTTTGTTACCACTCTTTCCGGGTTTTCTGTACAGCAGCTACCTTCGCTCTCTTCAAAAAAAGGGACAGGAGCATTGCTGAAAAATCTAACAAACCATTGTAGAGTTCATAAACCACAAGGTTTCACAATCTCTGGGTACAAGCCACCCAACCCTGCTCCTTTTTCTGGTCTTTATTTCTTTCAAAGGAGCTGAGATCTCTTCAATGGAGAATTCTTCAGAAAAACTGAGAAGTTAGTTCAACCGTAGATAGTCTGATCTTCAACTCATTTAGATTTTCGTAGCTTCTTCCTTGTTGGTGTCTGCTGGATTTCTGGATAATCTGACGGAATGACAGATGACATGCAAAATTTCCTGTTTTTACTTTTGAGCTCTTACTGGTAGATTTTGGAGAGCTACCAACCAGTTTTCATAGTCGTGTCCATGCCTTTTTGCTGGAATGTTGGAAGTTCATGATATATGTCAGTGAATTCCAGTTCTCTTTTCTGCTGTATCTAACCAGTGTGGTAATTTTACTTGTGAACTGGTAATCTGCAATATAATTCATCACATGTGAGGTTCCAGCGAGGAACTTATTCATTTAAAAAAAAACTAAGAAACAATGTTAGGTTTTGGTCCACCCAATCAATACACATCACTTTACAAGTGAACTATTTAATTAAAAACATATTAAAACTATTTAGGGATATGTTTCCTCTCTGTTTGAGACTTCATCAGCCCTAAAATAACATGGTAGGTTACAAAACTCAAATCAGAAACTGGAAGGAAAAAAATGTAAAAATGGAGAACCTAATGTCTTTTTAAGGACTGTTAGGAAAACTCAAAAGAGATAAATATATATACATTATTTACACAAATTGATCTCACTTCTTTTGTTGTAATCTACCACGTGATTTTATGGCTGATGAAGTCTCAAATAGAGACGAAACATGTCCCTAAATAGTTTTATATGGTTTTAATTAAATAGTTTACTTGTAAAGTGATGTGCATTGATTGGATGGACCAAAACCTAACATTGTTTCTTAGTTTTAACTGTATCAGTGCAGATCTACACGATGAAGTTCGTAAATTGAACTTATTCATTTCAAAATTTCCTGATAAACTGCTTTGGCATGGCACATACAAGTCCTACAAACTGGTTGTAATCTTCTGTCTTTGGAGGAATCCATTGAATATTATGTTCCACCTCCTTAGTGAAATTGTCACCCCCTGTGGGTGGGCGACACAGACGAAGAATACATCCACGCTATCCCCTGCCTGTCGTAAGAAGCGACTAAAAGGGGCGACCGAGGGATGATTGTATTAGAACCAAGAAACTACTTGTGATTAGTATCATCACGCGGAGAACACCATGGATCGCCTTTACTTGCGAGTAGTACCACTATGTTAGGTACACAATAGGTTTGTGATTAGTAGCAACAGAAGTTGAGTCTGTGTAGGTTTTCCATTACCCGTGAATAGTACCATTGCGAGAAACACCACAGGTCTGGGCGTTGCCTGTGATTAGTACCCACTATATGAGGAACACCACAGGATTATATTATTTATTTTATTTTACATTTTAAGGCCTGCATTGGACCGTTCTAGTCAGTTATACAAAGAATTTCTTGATTTCCTGTCAGCCCAATATTTTTTTCATTCTGAGAGATGCTGCCTTCCTTTGTTCTGTTGAAAATACCCTCCCATTAGACCTTTCATTGATCTTGGTCTGTAGCCTGGGGTGTGTGTGTCTTGAATTATCTTGATTTTCCTGTTTTGTTCTTGAGATTGTCTATTGTTATTTGTAGTTCTTTAATATCCTCAATTTCTATGATCCATTTAATCTAGGTCTTGCTATTCCATAATTAAGGCATTATAAAACAGTCACACAGCCAGAAATAATGTATGCTAGTGAAACCATTTTCAAAACTACTAATACAGCTGAAACAGACCAAATACTTAAAGAGAGAAAGAAGAAGAATTAGAACACGCATAAATAAACAGAATCGAGTTAATGGACAGTGGAGAATAACATAAAATAAAATCGTTTATAAGGAAATTGAACCAGTATTGAGCACAATTAGGAAAAAACTTATAACATTCTTTGGACATCTTTTATCAGAACACCTGACACGAGAATTAGCAGAAGAATAATTGAAAAATTATGCAATACCTATAATATTAATAAATTATTTGACTTCATTTTACATAAGACGATTGATATTTTCCAATAAAAGTAATATTCATTTGTCTTTGATTTTCTAGATATTGGTATAATTCTCTCTCGTATTTATTAGCAAAAGGGCCTCTTCTTGAGTCTGAACATCAGTCATCATCGGTTAACAGAAAACTTATTGTGTGATATTTGCTGTGCTTGATACAGTACTGAGTATAAAATGGTCAACATTACAAATCCTTGAAATCAAACTTTCAGCTTACAAGGTTGTGTTGAGTACATACAGTACTTGACAGAGAGATGTCAAGTACAGAACTACCAAGTGAGTTTGGGTCACATAGCTTTTCTGTAGTTTCTCATTTTCTCACCAGGCAAATACAGGAGCTGTTCCTTACCACTCCCTGACCCTTTCCTGTCCTTTCTTTGCAATAAGACCTGCCTGTGTTTGTGTGACATAAAACAAATTCCAAAGAATTAAAAAATAAGTATAGAATAGAAATGGCCAACTTGTTGCCAGTGGAACCAAACTCACAACCTTCTGATATTGTGCTCTGTACTAAACATCTCTAGGGCGCTGAAGTCTAAACGGTCTGACACCGTGGTTAGCCGGTTCGAGTCCTGTTGGTTGAAAAAAATGTCATCATTAAAATGTTGGCCAGCAGGGTAGGGGAGGTTGTGGTATACAATTTCTAATCGCTAGATTGTGTGCCAAAACCTCTCCGCAGTGCTCATATGCTGTGAGGGCATATGACGCTGTTGACGGTGATTCGTCTGTCGGGTGGGGACATTAAGCCGTGAGCAGACCCCTTGGTGCTATTCGACAGGAGTAGGCTATGTGCCAGCACTGGGTTTTACCCTCTCCCTTCCTACTATTATATATCACATCATTCATTTCACCTGATTTAACTCCTCTGATGAGGTTTACATCAGGAAGGGCATCCGGTCATAAAAACCCGCCACGACAGATTCATACCTGACCCCGTACAGAAACTTTTTTTTTCAGGAAGGTCCCCAAAGCCCACTTCCCCTGCGTAACCATCGACTCAATCTACATGGCCTCCGACATGCTATTAATTTCTAAGAAGAAAGAAATAGCAGGGAAGAGTGTGAGGTGATACAAGGAGTATCTGCCGGTTTCCGAGTTAGACTCGCTACCACGGCAAAGTTTGTGTTAGTAAGGTGTGGTATTGAAGGGTCAGGGGAAAACCACATAGGCAGAAAAGAAAAACTCAACATCTCTTTGGCATGTACTACAAATATGCTCAACACATTCTAATACACTGACAGTCTATGTCAAGTACAGTTCTATCATAAAAACATTACAAATCCTGCCTTCACAATTCTACCTCTCTTGTCCTAGAACTCGTGAATTGTCCTGATAAGCTGAATTGACCTTCATATGAGGAAGAATCCTTAGACTGAGCCAAAAATTAAACCAAAATTGTTATAATGGTTTATGTCTGTATGTGTCAGTATTATGCAAATTAAGAAATGTACTGAGTATAGAATAATTTGTATACTGTGTTTGAATCCATTCATATTCTTGCTCTAACTGCCTGTTCTGCTTCAAGAATTCTGATCTCTTATTTTAGAATCAAGGATGCCTTTTGATTTTAAAAGAAATTGCAGTTCCCGTCATCCAGTGAAGACCAAGGGAACTGTCATATCTTCGTGCGTTCACTATAGGGTAAAGCACTGTTCAAGCTGCTTTACCACTGTAGTCAATGCTCGAATGTATGGCCGAAAACTTCCAGGTCTCATCGCCCTCATTTTCGCTGTTTGTGGAACTGTTGAGAATTGCTAGCCAAGAAAGCAGTTGAAGGTGATAGTGTTTTTTATTTGTTATTGTTGTTGGGCAATGTAGAAATGTTATCTGTCTGGGTGTACATTGTTGATGTAATTACAATTGAAATTTTTAATTTTAACATTAAATTCTGTTTTTCTGTTTTAGTAAGAGAGAGTATTTTACTAGGTGTTGTTGTTCATCAACTAATATATAAAGCAGAATTATGAATCATCATCGTCATTTCCCATTATCCATCTGTAGCCGGATAGGGGCAAATATGGTTCCTCTCCACTTTCTTCGGTCTTTCCATCACTCCTCCAACACTGTGTCTCAGTCCAGGTTTCTTTCTCTAATACTGCATTGAATTGTCTCTTTCTATCTCAATCGTGATCGTCTGTTTTCTCTCCTTCCTTGCCTTTGCATTTCCATCACTTTTTTTTTTTTTTTATTCTTTCCTCACTCATTGCTTTATGTGCCCAAACCATCTTAGTTGGCTCTTCTCTATTCTGTTCCTCTCCAATTTCTTCCTGGATTTTCTCATTCTTTATTTTGTCTCTTGTACTCTTTTGTATCATACTCCTCAAGAACTTCATTTCAGCTGCCTGTATTCGACTCTCATCCTTCTTTGTCATAGTCCAAGTTGTTACGGGTATGTAATACATCTTGTACATAGTTTCCTTTGCTTCCATTGGCACATCCTTGTCCCATAACATGTTTCTTACACTATGATAGAAACAGCTTCAGCTTGAATCCTCTTACTGATTTCAGCATCCAGTCGAGCATTCTCCATTAATTCACTCCCCAGGTATTTAAACGTCTCCACTACTTCCAGGGGCTTGCCTGCAAGTCTAATCTGACCTTTCCCTTCATTCTCCCCTCTAGTCATAACAAGAGTTTTACTCTTTTCTACACTTATTTTCAATCCAGATTCGTTGATTTTCCCATTCACCCCATCCAACTGTTCTTGAACATTCATGTCCTCTTCTCCCCAAGTCACAATATCATCTGCAAATAACAACGTGTTCATTTCTCTTCCTCCATATGCTGCTTTTGCTATTCTCATGATGTCATCCATTATTATTGTAAACAGGATTGGCGATAGAACACTTGCCCATTAGTGATTTTGAACCAACTTGTCCTGCCAACTTGTGTTTGCACGCGACTACAACATTCCTTGTACATTGCCATGATAATTTTTAGTAATCCCTGTCCAATTCCGTTTCGGACCAGACTGTCCCAAACTTTAGACCTGGGGACACTGCCATATGCCCTTTCAATATCAATATATGTAATCACCATATCATTCCCATACTCCTATTATTTTTCCATTAGTTGTCACATAATGAAGAAGGGCTCTATTGTTGACCTTCCACTTCTGAAACCAAACTGATTTTCCTGTACACTAGAACCTCGATGCATCGTTTCCGGAACTCTTGTTTTCCTGTATTCATCAATCAATGTATTCAGTCCCAAAAATGTTCCGTACAAACCATTGTGAAATTTCTCCACGTCTATCGTTCCTCGAACTGTCGTTTTATCGCATCGATCATCAAAAAAATATTTGTCCTCAGCCACATTTTTCCCGTAGGGATCGATCGTACGAAAGAAAAAAAATACTTAAAAGTTTTTTTTTGTTTTTTTTTTTAATTTAAAGAGACGGCTCAATACTCGAGCATATAATAGCGGCAGCTTGTTAAACGAGAATGTACGAGTGATTCAGAGTTGCTAGTCTTGAGCAAGGATCTTGTAGGTTGGAGTGCTGTGTGCAGGTTATTCACGCGCAAGCTCACTACGACCCTTCTGGCGCCAACGCTTCTCCTCGACCCACTAACATACCCATAGAAGTATTCTTATTTACAAGAATTAAAACAAAGGCGCAGTAAAACTCAAATTTGCCGCCATTTTCTGTGTTGCTATGCTGGTTATGACTGCCTCCTTTGTTGAAAATAAGAAAATTGCTCAGTTTAAATTAGTCACGGCGTTTGCCGTGTACGTTTTAATTGTCACAAGGTTATTAATCGCGTCGTGCCTTGTGCAGTGTGTGGGATACTAGAGGCCTGTTAACCACTTTGTTGCCCCCTACCCAATTGTCTTGTTAAAAGCCGGTCCTAACCAAGCCAGACCAATAATCTTTTCACTAGTCTGGTCATGAAACTAATTTCTAAGTTGGCAGCTTCGTAACTGCTGTGACATCGTCCGAGACGCGCCATGTTGAATTTCTAACCTCTGTGACATCGAGCCGCACTGTGTGGCGGTGTGGGATTTCTAACCTATCATTCATAAAGCTTCTATGGAATCTTTACCAAAATGCAGGTTATCGCCGTAATATCCACGTATATCATTAATTTTCAATAAGAGAAGGAGATAACACTTATTATGAGATGTAAAGAAAAGTGAAATGAAACGGCGTAAATTAATTTTTATCGCGTAGCCTATATCATGGTTGCAATATTTCGATACCGTTATGTATACATAGTATGAGCATGTCCAGCTCCATGGCTAAACGGTTAGCGCGTGTTGGCCTTCGTTTCAAGGGTTCTCGATCGAGTTGGGGATTTTAACTTTCCTTGGGTAATTCTGACAGTTCGGGAGCTGTGTGTACGTGCCACCTTACACATTAGGATTCATCTTAAATAGGGCCGCATTTTCATAAGAGCGTAGATCGCCTATCACGCGACAACTCGCAAGACACACACCTGGCTTCGGAGGCCACTCGTTGTTGTTGTTGTTGTTGTTGTTGTTGTTGTTGTTGTTGTTGTTGTTGTGTGATCAGGTGATGATGACCTAGGAAGGTCGAAACCGGACCTAATTTTAATTTAATAATAATAATAAGTATTGATTAGGTGGAAGCCTTCCTCTCATTGCATTTGTATACAATGTCAGTACGGAATGAAACTTATAGATTACAATGTTGTTGTTATTTTTACATAACGAAAAATGCCCAAATACAGTACCCGTATTTTATTATTTTGATTTCCCCCTTATATTTTATATCACACGCATTTATCATTTTCACGCATCCATCGTCATTTTCCCCCTCCTCCTTGAAAAACAATGTATCGAGGTTTTACTGTATCTGATTTTCAACCCTCATCCTTTTCCTAATTTCCAGTAATCCCATGTTGCTAAGATAATGGAGGGAAATCAAAGTAATTCCCCTATAGTTCTTCAATATTTTCTTATTGCCTTTCTTGAAAATTGAGATGGTTATTCCTTTTTGCCAATCCTCAGGGACCTCCTTATTCTCCCAGGCAATCCTGAGAAATCGTTATGTCCACTGCAGGCCTACAGCTCCAGCTGCCTTTATCATCTCCACTGAAATTTCATCTATTCCAGGAGTTTTTCCATTTTTCGTCTTTCTGACTGCCATTTCAATTTCATTCATTGTAATTTCTTTATCCATTTCTTCATCAACTAGTTGCCTTTCCTGGTGGTCTGGACTGTCATTAGTTCTCATGTTGTCCGACTCGTTGGCTGAACGGTCAGCGTACTGGCCTTCGGTTCAGAGGGTCCCGGGTTCGATTCCCGGCCGGGTCAGGGATTTTAACCTTAATTGGTTAATTCCAGTGGCACGGGGGCTGGGTGTATGTGTTGTCTTCATCATCATTTCATCCTCATCACGACACGCAGGTCGCCTAGGGAGTCAACTCGAAAGACCTTCACCTGGCGAGCCGAACATGTCTTCGGACACTCCCGGCACTAAAAGCCATACGCCATTTCATTTCAGTTCTCGTGTTCAGCAACTTCTGAAAATACTCTCTCCATTTCCTCTGGTTTTGTTAATATTATGCTGCCTTCATCCTTCACAAATATCTCTTTGTTTCTTAAGATACCATACAATAATTTCTAGCTGCCCTGCATATCATCTCTCAAGTTCTATGTGAATAAGGCCCAGCTTTTCCTCTTTTCTTCCTCTACTACTTTCTTGACCAGATATTTCCTTCTACTTTCTTCAGTCTTAGATGTTTTCCATGCTTTCCATGCCATTTTCTTTTCCTTCTCTTTAATCTTTACCTTATCATTCCACCAATGTGTCTCTTTGTCTTTCACATTTCCTTTCACATGTTCATCTTCAACATTCCCAATCTCCGTCCTGGGTACCAAGGGTTATTAACACCCTTTGAAATTCTTCTTTTATGCTTTTCTCCTTCAGCTTCCATACTTTAATTCTTTTCTCTCTTCTTAATGGGTGTTTTTCAATCTTTCCCACTTTCAGTTTTTGTATCACAACTCTATGATCTCCACCAAAGGCTTTTTCAAGCATGGCTGTAACATTTAAAAAGTTCTTCCGGTGTTCTTTCTCTATGATTATATAATCAATCATGGTCTTTGATCATCTATCTCCCCAACCATACCTTTTAATCTTCTGACTGTTCTTCTTCCTAAACCAAGTGTTTCCAACAATCATTTGGTTCTTCATGCAAAAATCCACCAACAACTCACCTTCTGGATTTACATTTCCATATCCAAAGGGCCCTACAACATCTTCCTTTCCTTGCCTTTCCATTCCAACTTGTGCATTTAGATCTTCCATCAATAGCACTATCTCTCTCTCTCTCTCTCTCTCTCTCTCTCTCTCTCTCCACTTCCTCTAAAAAGTCCTCTAGATGCAACTCGTTCGTGGGGCTTAAAGTGAAATAGATCTTTCATGCCATTTTTGAACTCTGTGTTCTCTCCAGAAATTTTCATCAGCTGGGTGGCAGGAATGAGTAGCCGGGAGGCAAATACTACCTAAAAAATTAATATGCTGAAATTTCAATTTATTCCCCTCAGGGTATTAACAATTATATTAGACAGGTAAACATAAATTGCAAAATACTGTATAACTATTTGTGTTATTATCACAAACAAGACATAACAGAGTATTTTGAACTTCTTGTGTTCTACTGCTTTTTTTTTTTTTTTTTTTTTTTTTTTTTTACATCACATTGATACGGATAGGTTTTATGGTGACAATGGGATAGGAAGGGGCTAGGAGTGGGAAGGAAGTGGACATGGGCTTAATTAAGGTACAGCCCTAGCATTTGCCTGGTGTGAAAATGAGAAACCATGGAAAACTATCTTCAGGGCTGTGGACAGTGGGGTTCGACTACTGCTCCTTCATAATCGTGTAACACTGGGGCTTACCGCTCGGTTGCTGTGGACTGTCATACGGGTTTGTGACGTGCAGAATCGAATGCTCGCATGCAATTCCACGTTAATCCAGACACTGCTCTAGCGCTACACTACGTGACAGTCAAGCTACAAACTTAACCTCCGATGTAATTCAAGCAGTTGTGCTGATAATAATGAAGATTTATCATGCAAATAAACAGTTTTACAGTATGTACATTTTAATTTGGAGCAGCCAGTGATTCAAATATGTATATTATGTAACTAGTAATTACCTAGGTTATGTTAGCTGGGCGGTCTATAAAAACGGCAGGGCGGTGCGCCCATCGAAAAGGTCTTAGGGAGAACACTGGAACTGGAGTCTCTAAGTATGATGGCCACTTCATTTTTTGCATCAGGTCCTCCACTGTAATACAGCCTGTATCCTTCTTTCAGATGAATCTCTCCCGTACCCATCTTCTTGGTCTCACACTGTCCTAGTATGGCTATATCTTTTTCTTCCATGAAGTCAACCAGTTCTTCTATCTTTCCCGTCGATGTTAAGACATTACTGTCGCAATCTTGATGTACTTTGGTGCTGGTTGCGCACTTACAGTTCTCGCAGCATGCAAAGAGTTGCTCATCGCTTTTTGCAGGGGGTGCCCTAACCTTTTCCGAGGCACCATATCTGCTTTATCCATATAGGCTATTTTTACAATGGGCTTGCCATACCCAAAGGCATTTTATACCTACTGCCATGTTCAAAATTAGGCCGCCCCTAACGTGGAGACAGACGCTTTTCTTAGCCGCTCCTTTGCAGTACGGACGCTATGGGTTTGCCCTTGTGCCATCTCCGCCATACCGAAGATCACCTTCCCCGCCGTAGATGCCGTTGAGGACTTCACCCATAACCCAGGGCAAGGGCCCTCCATATTTATGACCCCTGGAGAGAGGGTGACCCAGTATTTTAAAACCCCCAGGAATTGGGCTACCTCTTGGTCCGTGGGTTGTATTGGGTATTTCAACCAGCCCTACGTACTGTAGGCCACCTGAAGACGCACTCTGTAGGGGTCAGGTTCCCCTGGTTACTTTCACCCACAAAGGCTGAGGTTATTTGTAGAGAAATTGCAGTTCCCGTCAGCCAGTGAAGATCAAGGGAACTGTCATATCTTCGTGCATTCACTATCGGGTGAAGCACTGTTCAAGCTGCTTTACTGCCGTAGTGAATGCTCGAATGTATGGCCGAAAACTTCCAGGTATCCTCGCCCTCATTTTCACTGTTCCTGGAACTGCTGAGAATTGATGAGACTTGTGAACACAAAATTCTACTTCTTACAGTGGTATCGCTCCGGGATACAGAGATACTTCAACGCAATGCAACTTCCATAATACAACGATTAAAGGTAATAAGAAACACATGATGTTAGTAATACAACATTAAGTGAAAGCTAACGGCGCTTTCAGACAGTCGCGCCACATAACGGAAACAAGTGGAAAGCCGACATACTTAAACTTGACGCCGAACATTTCTGATGCTGCGGGACAGAGGAAAAACTAGCATGGATCAAGTAATACAGAGTTACTAGAGGCAAACCCCAAGGGAAATAATATCAATCTACTAATTACACGGTTTACCAAGTTAAAAGAAAAGGTGGAATGCTTCGAAAATCAAACAGGCAGGCCCAGCTGAAAAGCTAAGGCATTCGAGTAATAGAGTGGTGAACCTGGGCGAGTAGGGGTAAACTCCTATGTGAAAGTACAAGCAAACATTAAATATAAATTAAGGTGGAAATGAAACCAACAGCGCTTACCCCAAGGCACCCCATCCTGGGAGGGAGGATAGCTGACGTGTGTCTGATCGCTGGACTGACAAGAAATAAAAAGACACGAAATCTTCCCTCGCTCTCTTAAGAAGGCAAGGCAAGGAGCTTCCCTCTCGCCACCCAGATCCACCAATCAAAACCCCTTACCAAGTTGCTATGTTTGCACAATATTCCAGAACGTTACGTAACCCTTATCGTGAAGTTTCCATCTTCCAAAATGAGTAAAAACATGCTTCTAGAATCGACAGGGGCAGACACACCCTGTTCTGAAAGTCTGTGTCACAAAACTTTCCAGAACATTACAAAATATCACTCTACAGTAATAATAATAATAATAATAATAATAATAATAATAATAATAATAATAATAATAATAATAATTTACAATTTAGTAGTTACATTTCCAAATATAGATAGATGAAAGGAATACAAATAAAAGATACTACACTAATATTTTACACCATATAGTAAACATTTCTTTGAAAGAGACATATTCCACAGGTCATATCTAAGATGATATTTTACACAACCTAGTATATTTCTTTGAAAGAGACATATTCCACAGGTCTCAAAAACCTTAATCTAATAAACAGCTTCTCTTCTGGACTAATGGACTTTCTAAAGATGGTATCCATCCATAACTCCAAATTATTCTATGAAAATGCAGTTAGCTAAATAATTTATGGGAATATTTTCTTTAAATCAAAGTATATTTTGCAAAACATTAAACTTGTAGAACAATCAGCAGTGAAAGGCTGTTCCCATAATCTCTCTCTCTCTCTCTCTCTCTCTCTCTCTCTCTCTCATATGCAATTACTGCTATCATCTCTTCAACATCCATCGTGAAACTGCTATTTGCTCGACCAGCGTCAAAGCTGGCAATGTGTCAGGCAGGTTATGTGGCATCTTTTCTGGTAGCTCGATGCCATGACATTGCTGTTGACGCCGCTGCCATGGCATCCTGTCTGAAACCGCTCTTAAATCTGTGATGCACTGAGGGGTCACTTTATTAGGGTGATAAACTTTCTTCAGCCTTTAAATCACTCTTGAGTTCATTCTACTATGACTTCGACAAGACGCTGAAAATTTTCTTTGTACTGTCAAATACATATAGACATGAATGTGTCCACCGGTCTTCGTGAGATTAGAGAGTAGCATTGATCTGTGATGAACAGTCCTTTTCTATTAATTTCCAAGATGCTCATTACTTTTGAAATTGGGGGTACAGACAGGCCATTATTCTTCTTCTCTTTCTTACCAAGCGAGTTAGCCGTGTAGTTAGGGTCGTGCAGCTGTGAGCTTACATTCAGAAGATAGTGGGTTCAAACCACTGTGGGCAGCCCTGAAGATGGTTTTCTGTGTCTTTCCATTTTCACACCAGCCAAATGCTAGGTCTGTACCTTAATTAAGGTCATGGCCACTTCAAACGCATAGCCCTTTCGTATCCTATCGTCATCATAAGACTACCTGTGTCAGTGTGACGTAAAGCAAATTGTAATAAATAAATTATTCGTATTCTTATTCTTGGGTGGGGTAACGGGCCACTGACTACCATCACTTCCCTGGTGTGCCCCCCCCTTTCAGTCTTGTTCCAGTCATCTTCCATTCCGTCATTGCTCTAGGGGTTCTTATTATTTCCATCCTGCCAATTTTACCAAAACTCGTCAGTCTACTGGTCTGAATTCTGTTTTGTAACTTTCCCACATCTTGTTGTTACCACAAAGACACACAAACGAAATGCTGTCAGTTGTGTACAGTTTTATTTACACCTTATACACACATTACACATACATAAATAAACCACTACCGAGCTCGATAGCTGTAGTCACTTAATTGCGGCCAGTATCCAGTAAGTAAATTCTTTCTTGAATAAAATTACTGTGTCCACCTATTCAGTACAATTATATTTTGTAGTCATTAAATTCTACATGAAATATAAACAATAGTTAGGGACATGTTTCGCCCTAGTTTTGGGCATCTTCAGCCTAATACTAATCTTAAGGTCAAGTCTTAAATCTATTAACATTGGAACTTAATACTAAACTTAAATTAATGTCAATATTAAATACAATGGTCTTATGCTTACTACAAAGTTTTAGGTGATATTTACATAGTTTACAATATGTACTATAACTAAATGCCAGAATTTGTGAACAAGGAAGCAATAAAATATTTTATTTTACAGTGACTAGAAAACGTCTGGATGAAAGTTTATGCAAATGTGTACGTATTGGCTAGAGATTGATCACAGCGTGAATTGAAGTTTCTCCAACTGTTTGACTAGAGATTGATCACAGCGTGAATCGGGAGATAGTGGATTCGAGCCCCACTGTCGGCAGTCCTGAAGATGGTTTTCCATGGTTTCCCATTTTCACACCAGGCAAATGCCGGGGCTGTACCTTAATTAAGGCCACGGCCGCTTCCTTCCAATTCCTAGGCCTTTCCTATCCCATCGTCGCCATAAGACATATCTGTGTCGGTGCGACGCAAAGCAAATAGAAAAAAAATATTTTTTTAAATCACTATTTTGAACACTTGACTGCTACAAAGAAGAAGAAGAAAAGGAGACTACAACACTTGCATGTCAACCAACTACCAACGCAACAAATTCACATACTCTATTAACGACTTGCACTCATCACTCTCACTAAAAGAACTCCACTCAACTCTACCGCCAAGACCGCCTCTTTATATATATTGCCTGGCCAGGCTTCTAGAAGAATATGACACAACATGTTTTCTCGTAATCTCAAGAGTCTCCAATAACCTAACTCTCTAATGCTACAGATACGTTGTTCAGGACTATTACAGTGTGTTGCACAACATTGCACTGGATATGTACATCATATATACAAGTAATAATAAATTATATACTATTAATTATGTGTTCTTACATTAAATAAACTTATATTAATGTACATACAGCAGATGTTTCATGTCATAACCTCACAAATAATACGATCACGATTTATACCAAATAAAGTCCGTACATAACTACGTAAGTAATAATGATTCTAATAGATGTAAAGAACTTCATAGCCACACCTCACAAGTCATAATAATAATAATAATAATAATAATAATAATAATAATAATCGAGCTCAATATTTCCATTATTTACCCCTAGGATAGAGAATTGTTTCCAAGATATACTAGTCCATTACACTTGCATCAATCTCCATGTTCCTTCTATGGCCCTCCTTCGTCATTAAATGCATGGTTTTAAGGAACTTTATTCCACTCCCTGGATCCTACTTTTATACTTCCAGAGGCTCATTTTGTATCTTTGTAACGCATCTTCTAGCCCTCTGCTTCCTTTTTACCACCATTGTTTCACTCTTGTCTTGACTTACTTTCATGGCCCATTCTTCTACACTGAGCGGCACGAAAAACGCATACTTCAATTTCTTTCAAAACTGAAATTAATTTTAAATTTATGACACTAATCCACTATCTTATGAAAGAATATTGTGGTACGGTCCCTTTAAGTGTCTAACAATGAAGAGAAAAGACGATTGTAAACAAATTGAACAAATTAAGCCAGAGGTGCACATTTCAAGGAAATATTATTTATTTATTTATTTATTTATTGATGTCTTTATTTGTGGCGAAGTTAGGGCTCTTGGCCCTCTCTTACACTTAACCACATTATGCGGCTTAATACTGAATCCAAACTTAATATTCAAACTTAACACAGTGTATATAATATAATAGTAATATAACTTAATAAACTCTAAAACTAAAAGATTACATCCCAAGTCTAAATTTAGAAAAATAAATTCAATATTAACTACTCTAGGTGGAAATCATAAAATATAACAGTAATTTATGTAAACTTTTGGGAACTATTTACTACAGACATTCACTCTCACATTCACACATAACTACATGATATAGCCTACGTATTCAAGAGGAAATCTTTAGACTGTCTTTTGAAGGTAATTAATGAGGAACAGTTTCTAATTTTAGGGGGTAAAGCATTCCAAATTCTAGCGCCCGACACAAGGAAAGAATTACTGAAGGCAGATGTATGATGTGGAGGTATTGCAATTGTTGACCCAGATCGCGTGTCACGGTCATGAAAGGAGGATAGAAAACGGAAATTACTGGAGAGATATTCAGGTATATTTTCGGTCAAGAGTCGATAGATAAGGGTTGATACATGGTGATTCCTCTGCTTCTCTACTTTTAACCAAGAAAGTTGTGCATAAAAAGGGGATACATGCGAGGCAAAATTCAATGAAAAAATAAATCTAATGCAGGAGTTTAAAGCTCTCTGCAATTTCCTATTTTGTTCACTGGTAGCATCCAGCAACACAACATCACAATAGTTAAAAATTGGAAGTATCAATGTTTGAACCAGTTTTATTTTTAAGTTGAGAGGTAATACGGTCTGGTGAATCTTAAGGGGATGAAGTGATGAATGAACTTTCCTGCATACGTTAGTGACATGCTCATCCCAGTTTAAAGTTTCATTTATAGTGACTCCAAGGCTTTTTACTGATTTACAGAATGGGATAGCAACGCCATTTAGTTGAATGACTGGAATTTGTAGACTGTGTAGATGGGCAAGCAGTTTCCTCTGGCCTAGTATAATAGCTTGTGTTTTCGTTGGGTTGATGGAGAGAGAATTCTCAGCTGCATAACAGCTGATCTGTTCTAAGTTTCGGTTCATATTTTCAATAGCTGCATTTATGTCATTCACTTTTGTGTGACAGTAAATTTGAAGGTCGTCGGCATAGAGATGGTAGTTGCAGTTTTTCAACTTAGAAGAGATGTCATTCAAATATAAAATAAACAACAGGGGGCCGAGTATAGAACCTTGTGGCACACCATTAACTTTGTACTTCCACTCCGTTCTCATATCATTCATGACAACACACTGTCGTCGGTTATGGAGGTAGGAAGCGAACAATTTGAGAGCAGCGTGGCTAAAATGGTAGGAATGCAATTTCGCTATTAATATGTCCGTACTGATAGTGTCAAAAGCACTGCTGAAGTCTAGGAGAATGAGCACGGTCACTTTGCGTTCGTCCATTGCTTTTCTTACGTCATCCGTAACTTTTAGAAGAGCAGTAGATGTACTATGTCCTTTTTTAAATCCAGATTGCAGGTGATCAAGTAACGAATGATGCATCAAATATTGGAGCAGTTGTTCATGCATGAGTTTTTCTAAGACTTTCGAAAGTGAAGAAAGTATACAGACAGGTCGATAGTCAGATGGAGAATTTGCTAGAGATTTTTTTGGTACTGGGAAAATTAAGGCATCCTTCCAAACAGTTGGGAAGTAGCCTTCCAAAAGACATGAGTTACATATGTGGGTTAAAATTGGCAGTACTACATCTATCAAGGTAACGACGAAGGATATCGGGATGTCGTCCACTCCGATTGCTTGCGATTTGATTGATGTTAGTTTTCTTCTTACATCGTTTTCATTTACTTTACGAAATTTGAACAAAGGCCGTTGTGGTAATGGAGTAGATTGAAGAGAATTTATTGTTGTTTGTATAATATGAGGGTGGGTATTAACTATTTCTCTAGTAAAGTGGGCATTTAATTCATCTGGATTTATCTCATGCGTATTGGAGTTTGTAGTTTGCCTCCCAATACCTACGGATCTGAGTTGTTTCCAGGTACTTTTTGTGTTTAAGTTACTGGCTAATTGTTGGAAGTACGCATATTTTTTGTTTCTGATTATTTGTTTAACTTTATTTCTAAGCACACGGTACTTTTCAAAATCTTCAGATGATAATGTCTGCTTGTAACATCTGTGTAGTGCATCTCGTTCAGCCATTGCGGACTTAATGTCATTTGTTAACCATGGAGCAGCTTTTCGAGTCACCCTAGCAGTACGTTTAGGTACGTGTTTGTTATACAATCCCAACAATAATGTGTTAAACCTCTTTACTTTTTCGTCATTGTCAGTCAAGTGCAGTATTTCGTCCCACGGGTAGAGATTAGCATCTTGTATCAATTGTTGAGGATTTAAATTTTTCATGTCTCTATAGGTTATCCACTTCGGCTTTGTTTTGGGAACTTTCAAAGAATAAGCTAAATATATGAGATCGTGGTATGAAATACCAGGTACAGAAGTTTGTCCGTGTTTTAGTATTTTCTGAGGATTATTTGTGATAAGTAAATCTATTAGAGTGTGTGAGGATCCGTTAGCCGTATGCACGTGGTGAGTGGGATTAAGTGGCAACACTGACATGTTACAAGAGGTAAGTATGTTCTGTAAACGATTTGCTTCAACGGAGTCTATTAACAGGTTTGTGTTAAAGTCGCCAAATATGAGTACATGTTCGTAGATAGGTAGGAGTCTTAGTAAATTTTCTTCGAAGTCTGTGAAGTTTCCTGCTTTTGGTGGTTTGTAAACAACTCCAATCAGTACTTTAGTCTTATCAACAGATAGTTCTACAAACATATATTCAGTTAAGGTATCGGTAGATAATGTCGAAGTATGTATAATCTTCCCCGTTAAATTATTTTTGTAGTATAGAGCTACTCCTCCTCCACGGCGCTTCGGTCTATTGTGAAAAACTGCATTAAATCCTTCTATATTTACCGAATTCAGAGGGACCGAGTCCTTCATCCAACTCTCACTAATTGCTACAACATTTACCATGCTTCCTTCAAAAATAGCTTTCAGCTCAGTGTGATGGGCAATTATAGACTGAGCATTGACATGGGCACACAATAATGAGCGGGGAAAGGACGAGAATTCTCTCTCCAGGTGACTGCGGGCGGGGTGAGAGGGGGTCAGGGAAAGAGAAGGGTGGGAGGGTTCAGTATCAAGGTGAAGGTTGTTTACCCTGCCCAGGGAGAAAGCTACGTTATTACCTGTGTTAGCCATAATCAAAAATAAACAGAGGGCAACTTACCATGGTTTCCTCTTGCCTACGTAAGCCACTTGAATCATTTAAACATTCACTCACACTAAACTTATAATAAAACCACTTATAATTAAATCGTAAATCCATGAGTCATGTACTCTACTAATCACCTAGCCCTGAAATAACAGCATTTAGTTCCGCTGTAGTGGTCACAGTGAATTTGTTTTTGTTTTTGCCTAGAAGTACTATTCTTCCTTCCTGGGTCCAAACGTTACGCACTCCGAGCTGGTCTCGGGCTCGATTTAACAGATCTTTTCTAGAAGCAGTCAGTGACTCCGTAACCAATAGTTTGGTGCCTTTGAAGAGCTTCTTAGCGCGCCAGACACGATCGCGAACATGAAACCGGACGAATTTGACTATAATCGGCCTGTTTCCCGAGGTCACGACTTCCGCAGCTGATCTGCGTAGAGGTCCCAATCTATGACAGCGATCGATGTCATTCATCGATAATTCCACTTGTAGGTAAGATTTTACTGTCTCTATCACTTTGGCATAGACATTCTCAGCCGGTTCTTCTTTCACCCCGTGTATGAGTAGACAGTTCCGTCTACTGTATTGTTCGGCTTCGTCAGCCCTGGCTTCGTGCTGGTCAAGACGCTGTTGAACAACTAGTAACTCCTCCTTTACACAAGAAATTTCCGCCGAGATGTACTGGCGAAAGTCTTTGAACTCGGAACAGAGGGAAGACAGATTTTCATCGGCGCGGTCGTTAGTGTTGGCAGCCCTGCTGGCACTGGCTGATGTCAACTGTTCCAAGCGAGCTTGGAACTCATCCATCCGTTTAACAAACTTTATTTCAAAGTCCGACACACGCTTATTTACACTTTTTACGGACATGTTTTTACTAGAACTAGACGTCAGTTGTCTGGTGTAATTACTGAGACACACTCACCGGACTTGTCTGCTAATAATCTTGCTAATTCAGGCTGGTAACACAGAGCTCTCCTACACAACACACACTCATAAAAGTAATGCATTCTGTTTTGATGTTATACACTTCACAGACCTCGGAGACGATCTCGGGGACCTCTACTCGCATCTTCAAAAGCGTGTATTCCCACCTCTTGCACCAATGACGGCATTCAACCTTTCAGGCATGATTCCGATTAATGCCGTAATGTTGATTCCGATTAATGCCGTAATGTCCTGCTGAGGAGTCCTCTCCCATTCTTCCAGGAGGGCGTTCCGTAGGTCCTGTAGGTTCTCGGGATAGTGCTGACGAGCTCTTCTGCCCAACTGGTCCCAAAGGTGCTCAATAGGATTCAGATCGGGGCTCGAGCAGGCCAAGCCATAGCACGAATCCCTGTTTCATCCAAGCATTCTTGCACAATTCTCGCGATGTGTGGGCGTGCATTAGTGTAAAATCGTCACCAGTAAATGGAGCGAAAGAAACTACATGCTCCAGAAGGATTTCCTTCACATACCGATGTGCGTTAAGACTTCCATTCTCCACGAAGACCAAGTCCATCCTTGCAGCTGCATAGATTCCTGCCCACACCATCACAGAACCATCCTGAAAAGGCGTCCTAAATGAGAATGTGCAAGGAGAAAACCTTTCCCCTGGCCTTCTCCAGACTCTCTCTTCCATCAGCTGATCAGAGGCCGAATCGCAACTCATCAATAAACAACACTTGATCCCATTGTTGTACTGTCCAGCCAAGATGTTCCCTTGCGAAACGTAACTGAGCTGTGTGATGCTCTCTGGTGAGTTCCGGACCTGTAGCAGGTCTTTTGGACTTAAGATTGGCTTCTTCCAGTCTTCTTCAAACTTGGAGTTGATTTTGTGCTTCAACGGCGGTGGTGTGACGGTTGCGGAGAACTTGAAGTTATGAGAAGAGGTCATCTCTCTCACATTTTGCTCTTCTCGGGCCTGATTTTGATCTTGCAAAGCCTCCTGTTTCACCGTACCTTCGTATGGTTCTGGAAATCTTGGAAGGTGTAGTCCTCAACACTTTTGCAACGTAATGCATGCTGCAGCCATCTTCTACCATAGGAGCAGCTTTCGCAGCTTGTTCAGGGCTTAATGGCATGTTTACTCCAGAAAGCTGATGAAGGCAATCACAGAAAGATCCTACAAACACGTGTGATTGAAAGGGAAACAATGAAAGGTACAACAATAAGCGCTACAATAGCGGGAAAACATTATTGGCTCACATCCAACGATGTGTTTTCCAGGTTGTGTGGGGAAAAAACCATTGAGGCTAATGCAATAATCAACACTTCATTGTTTGCTCGCAAAGCAATGCCAATAACATACCTGGTATTAAAATTGTTAAAATAAAAAAGCAAAGCAAAGTCATCTCCGTACAGGCCATTAAGGCCCTTGGAGGGGTGGAAGGTAAAGGCTTCCATTATCCATAATCTCGGCACTTGATGGGGTTGAGTGGTTAGCTCTACGCCTGGCCAAAATTTTTTAAATGCAATTAAAATATAGTAAGACACCAAAATGTCATTGGACCTTTTTTTTTTTTTTTTTTCAAATTTTGTCTACTTTCCCTATTTCTAGGAATTATTTTTCAAAAATACACACAAAGTGCTTCAGTTTGATTAAATAGATAATTACACATTTATTGGGTGTTGCATTTTTCGTGCCGCTCAGGGTATTACTAACTGAATTTGTACTGTGTCTTCACTCTCACCCCATATCACAATACCATTAGCAATTAACCAAGCTGTAGAATTCTTTGGCTCTATCTTCATTTTGACTTCCTTCTGTACTTTGTCCATTACAGTGAAATATAAGAGAATGGACAGAATACTTCCCTGTCTCAGTCCTGTCTTTACTTCAAACTAATATCTCTTCCCCTTTTTACATTTCCTGTACAATGTTGGGATCATGTGTACCATCTCTTTGGCAACTCCTTTATTTTCATGAAATAAATTTCATGATTAAAGGCCCTTATTGACAGTGCTTAAAGTATATTTTTCAAATATGAGAGAGAAATTCCACCTTTGCAATACCATAAATCATGTATTTGGTTGTTAAAATGTAATTAAAACATAGTGCGACATCAAAATGTCATTGGACCTTTTTGTTGCAAATTTTGTCTACTTTCCCTGTTTCTAGGACTTTAAAAAAAAAAAAAATACACACAAAATGAGGTTTTTTTAAAAATCTATGTTTTCTGAAAATTTTGGAGGGTTGTAGGGGAATGATTGGTAGGAAATTAAAATTTTGGATTCAACAATGCAAGAATTTCCAGAACTATCATGAATTTTTCTAGGTAAGGTCCCTAAATGGCCTCTATTGCCTTGACTAATCAGTAAAGCCCAAATTTCTAAGCACTAATAGGTTAGAATAGAAACTTATTTAAGCAAGTAGCAAGTGTCTTCTAGTCCACAGAACGGTTCTGGTATGAGATGTACATAAATATTAGGGGGGCAGCTCATTCGTACCTACGTGATTGTAGTTCGAGCTAGATGCCATTTGCTGCTCGCTTAAATAAATGTGCTTTCTAACCTGTTAGTGCCTTGAAATCTAGGTTTTATGTATCAGTTAAATCATTACCCTCTGTATCATATGAACTTAGGTCGGTTGATTACTTTTAGAATCTATGGACTGTTGCTAAATAGTTCATAATAATCCCCCCCCCCCGTGTATAACATACCAATGGATGGCATCCCAGCAATTTCTGCTGCCATGTCATATATGATTCAGAGTGCTGTAACTCTTTTAACAGTGCTGTTTGTGAGTGAATAAAAGCTAAAATTAACCGACTGGACTTCTTTCTAAAGCGTATCAGTGTGTGTCATCCATATTTGAAATTTCCATTATTAAATACAAGCATCTTACTGGGTTCATTGCAACTGAAGCGTTTTGCTAATATTATTTACAAATGCAGTTTCAGGCTAAAGCCAAATTGGAAGAAATTCTTCTTAAGCTGATTCAGGAATTCCTAAGTTGTTATTTTCCACTCAGTATTTCCTTTATTATATTTAGTGATGCATAACATTATCATACCCGCTAACCCTTCTGATTTACCTGGAAACTTTCCGTTTTTTAACTCTTCTTCCGATTTTCTGATTTATTTTTACTTCTTCCTATTTTTTACCAATATAACCTCCAGTACGGTCGATACTCTTCTCCTAGGATAAATTATTATGTGCTAGTGTAATTTACACAACCTCATTTTCAAGGGTATTTATTTGATGCTTTATTTCGCGAGCGTATCGTCCGTCGCCTTCGTGTATCGTGTTCCCCACTCACCACAGCAGCATGTGTGCTTTACAGCTCGGGATTTGGGACGAAAATTGTCCTACAAGCAAGATAGGCTAGCGCGCGTTAGCAACTCGGTTAATTGGGACAAAAGAATGAGTTTGTTATTGTGTGGTTCATGCGCTGTTAACATCGTTTCTGTGCGTAGTTTCATTGGAGTTGTAGGCCACGTGTTTTTTCTTGCATTTCTGTGCTTTCTGTAAATAATGGGACATATTCAATTGTTTTGTATGTAGTAGTTTCACGTATTTCAGTGCATAATTTTAAATAGTTGAATTTATTTCAGGGTGTTGTGTCGGTGACAGTTTCTGGTATGTTCTCTTCACGTTATGGCCAAAAAATATAACAAACATCTCCAAGTGTTCAGAGATACCTATAAATTTCCATTCATTTTACCATCTAATAAAGGGAACTATTATGCAGTTTGTTGCGTGTGTTGGTGTAATATAAATGTTATTATTTGTATGTAAGTGTAATAAATGATGGTGGTGGTGGTGATTATTGTTTTAAGAGGAAGTACAACTAGGCAACCATCCTCTATATAACACTAATCAGAGGGAAAAATGGAAGGGATCCGACACTTCGAAAAATGAAGGTGTCGGTCGAAGAAAGATAAGGGCCACGAAGGGCGTGAAAATGAAAGACTCCCTAGCCCTCGCAAACCTAATAGCATCGGGGTCGGAAAAGAACAAGAGGTGTCCAAGGGAGGTCGGATAGGATAGATGAAAGTGAGGAGCCTGGCACAAGTAAGTGGAAGCAATGCCAGGACTCAGCTTAGGGCCTCGTGGTGTAATAAATGAGAATGATTAGGTACATTTCTTGTAACCACTTATGTTTTCTTAGTTTTTTTTTTAATTGAATGGTCAATTTGCATTGTAACTGCAGATATCTATGCCTTTTATCCTGACCTTTTTTCACCTAGACCATGGCCCAATATATGATGAAGTCAAAGAATTAAAAAATCTTCCTTTTTTTAATTTGTAAAAGTTGGCAAGTATGCATTATATTGTTGACTTAAATATTGTTTTAATTCTTGTGTTTGTACCACAGATATCTAGTCTTTCTGACGCATCTCAACCAAGCTTGGCTTCTATCACATTGCTGGGCACTGTGCTGCAACATAAGAGTAAGCTGGAACAATCTCTACCTTCAGACTTTATTGCTAAAGTGTGGGCTGTGCTGTCTTCGGAACAACACGCAAGAAATACATCAGGTCAGCTGACTCGACTTCTGGAGGTTGCAAACGAGGAGGAGTTCCAACGCATCATCAAGGACTTGCTTACAGAAACAGTGAGTATAACATACTTTAACACATTCACTCCCGTAGACGCCTCAAGGCGTTTAAGAGCAGCCTATGTTACGGGACCATATCCGAGTTAGTGTTTAACACGTTGGGTGCCACGTGCCGCCATACGGCGTCACGGTGGTCTACAAATTTGAGATGGCGTGACGCCATATGGCGGCACACCGTTCTTGAAATCAGAGTTGGCGTGACGCCATATGGCGGCACAGTTGAGTTTCAGGCGATGCGCCGTAGATAATCAGCTGTGACATCTATGCGCGTAAAATTGGTACTACGTGAAGGGCGAACTTCAGGGTCTATTCCAGCTATGTATTTTTACTGTATGCCACCATGTGGCGCCACAGTATTCTT
This sequence comes from Anabrus simplex, assembly GCF_040414725.1. Taxonomy (NCBI): domain Eukaryota; kingdom Metazoa; phylum Arthropoda; class Insecta; order Orthoptera; family Tettigoniidae; genus Anabrus; species Anabrus simplex. The sequence goes on from NC_090265.1 coordinate 1,750,604,651, forward strand.
CCGAAGCCACTGTCTGGCCAGTGGTCTTTGTCACAGGTGAAAGCGCGCCAGGCTTTGTTTATTCCTCGTTTACGTACGTATTATCACTCAGTTTATATAGTTGTGCACAAATATAAAAAATGGAAGATATTGGTAATAATCTTACGAGGGAACACATACATGTGTTACACTCGGATTCGGTTGAAATTTGGTAGGAATATTCGTGGGAGGCAGTAGAATGCCAAGGTGAAAACTGCATGTACCCAGCGCAAGTTTAAACGCCAAAATTGAGCAAATAAATAGTCATAAAATTAGAAGTACCACGGGAGTATCGGGGTGTGGCGGAGAGGTAGGGAGGAGCGAAGCATCGGACGTGAACCAACCGGGCTGCGTCGAGCTGCGCCAGCAGCCAGGTAGCGTACAGTTAGCGCGTTTCCCTTAACTTCCCCATCAGATGTGCAAAACGTAAATATGAAAACAGCACATGAAACAAGTGTACAAAGGACGATGTTTGAACAACGATGCCAATAAGGTTTGAAAAATTACAACGAGTAACAAGAACTCGGGCATGCCGAGACGCATATTTTCATTGTTTAGAGTTATCAGAAAACTGTTCACAACAATATGTAATGCAATATAAGTACTTGTTTTGCATTTTACTAGGTTTTCATAAATATTGCGTTAATTTGAATTAGGAAATAAATATCCCGTATTGGAAATTCGTATTGAACATTCCATGTCAAAAAATTCTGTGACACCATATGGCGTCACGCTATATTTTATCTTTCCTAAAAATTGATGTGACACCATATGGCGTCACGCATGACCATGGTATGGTGAGATAAAATTTACTTAGTACATCATATAAATACATCCCAAGATTATATAAACAGTCTACAACGCGTACAATTGCTTTGGCACCAGCGGAATGCAATTCAAAAACATGCCTGGCACCAGTGGAATAGTGTGCTACAATCGGCTCGGCACTCAACGTGTTAAGGTCGTGCGATGTAAACATTGTTTCGAATTCAGCGCTAAATTTGTACGGAGTCGTAGTTCGTTTTGAAAACCATAGATGGCATATAAATGAACAGTCCCTCACTCTGACTACCTGAACAGAGGGTAAATTCCAATGCTTGCTTTATTTTTTTCTTTGAGTAAACACGGATCTAAGCCAGTCATGGTATTCTTGCGAGGGTGTGTAGTGAAGTGAGTTGTTGTGTCACAATAACACGACGAGTTACAAACATAGTATACGAAGTGAGGAAATTGAAGACATACTACTGAATGCCGGTGCTGACAGGTGTGAAAACTACCGCACTATTAGTTTAGTATCTCATGCCTGCAAAATTTTAACACGTATTATTTACAGAAGAATGGAAAAACAAGTTGAAGCTGAGTTGGGGGAAGATCAATTTGGCTTCAGAAGAAATGTAGGAACACGTGAAGCAATCCTGACTTTACGTCTGATCTTAGAGGATCGAATCAAGAAGGACAAGCCCACGTACATGGCATTCGTAGATCTAGAAAAGGCATTCGATAATGTTGATTGGACCAGGCTATTTATGATTCTGAAGATGATAGGGATCAGATACCGAGAACGAAGAATTATCTACAACCTGTATAAAAATCAGTCTGCAGTGATAAGAATCGAGGGCTTTGAAAAAGAAGCAGCAATCCAAAAAGGAGTGAGGCAAGGCTGCAGTTTGTCCCCTCTCCTTTTCAATGTTTACATAGAACAGGCAGTAAAGGAAATCAAAGAGAAATTTGGAAAGGGAATCACAGTCCAAGGAGAGGAAATCAAAACCTTGAGATTTGCCGATGATATTGTTATTTTATCTGAGACTGCAGAAGATCTCGAAGTTGCTGAATGGTATGGATGAAGTCTTAGGTAAGGAGTACAAGATGAAAATAAATAAGTCCAAAACAAAAGTAATGGAGTGCAGTCGAACGAAGGCAGGTGATGTAGGAAATATTAGATTAGGAAACGAAGTCTTAAACGAAGTAGATGAATATTGTTACTTGGGTAGTAAAATAAGCAACGATGGCAGAAGTAAGGAGGACATAAAATGCAGACTAGCACAAGCAAGGAAGAGCTTTCTTAAGAAAAGAAATTTGCTCACTTCAAACATTGATATCGGAATTAGAAAGATGTTTTTGAAGACTTTTGTGTGGAGCGTGGCATTGTATGGAAGTGAAACATGGACGATAACTAGCTCAGAAAGAAAGAGAATAGAAGCTTTTGAAATGTGGTGTTACAGAAGAATGCTGAAGGCGAGATGGATAGATCGAATCACGAATGAAGAGATACTGAATCGAATTGGTGAGAGGAGATCGATTTGGCTACATTTGACGAGAAGAAGAGATAGAATGATAGGACACATCTTAAGACACCCAGGACTTGTTCAGTTGGTTTTTGAAGGAAGTGTAGGTGGCAAGAATGGTAGGGGTAGACCAAGGTATGAATATGACAAACAGATTAGAGCAGATGTAGGATGCAATAGTTACGTAGAAATGAAAAGGTTAGCACAGGATAGGGTGGCATGGAGAGCTGCATCAAGCCAGTCTATGGAAAGATGACTCAACAACAACTACTGAATGATGATTCTGGTGATGAACACATCCCAGATTTCAGTGATAGCAAAAGCAGTTTCAGTGATGATATACCAGACTCTGGGCAAAGTGAAATTCAGCGCATTCAAATAACTGATACGCATCCGTCTTATTGCTCACCTGCAATCAAGTTCACTGGCCAGGTAAGATTAAATGCTGACATTGAAAATAGCAACGAAATTATGTCTTTCATCAATTTATTTGTAAATAACGATTTTCTTGAATATGTATGCCATCAGACAAACCTTTACGCGGAACAAGTTAGTAGTGCAGTGCCGCGTCCATTCACTAAATAGGCGTATTCTATTTTTCAAACGTGGAAACCGGTCGACATAAATGAGATGAAAAAGCTTTTGGGACTAATGTTTATAGGGTTGCCAGGTTGTATGTTTTTCCCGTATTCTTACTTTTTTTTTTACTGTTAATTTCAGTCATCAATCAATCAATACTGATCTGCATTTAGGGCAGTCGCCCAGGTGGCACATTCTCTATTTGTTGTTTGCCTAGTCTTTTCCTAAATGATTTCAAAGAAATTGGAAATTTATTGAACATCTCCCTTGGTAAGTTATTCCAATCCCTAACTCCCCTTCCTATAAATGAATATTTGCCCCTGTTTGTCCTCTTGAATTCCAACTTTATCTTCATATTGTGATCTTTCCTACTTTTATAAACGCCATTCAAACTTATTCGTCTACTAATGTCATTCCACGCCATCTCTCCGCTGACAGCCCGGAACATACCACTTAGTCGAGCAGCTCTTCTTCTTTCTCTCAATTCTTCCCAACCCAAACATTGCAACACTTTTGTAACGCTACTATTTTGTCGGAAATCGCCCAGAACAAATCGAGCTGCTTTTCTTTGGATTTTTTCCAGTTCTTGAATCAGGTAATCCTGGTGAGGGTCCCATACACTGGAACCATACTCTAGTTGGGGTCTTACCAGAGACTTATATGCACTCTCCTTTACATCCTTACTACAACCCCTAAACACCCTCATAACCATGTGCAGAGATCTGTATCCTTTATTTACAATCCCATTTATGTGATTACCCCAGTGAAGATCTTTCCTTATATTAACACCTAGATACTTACAATGATCCCCAAAAGGAACTTTCACCCCATCAATGCAGTAATTAAAACTGAGAGGACTTTTCCTATTTGTGAAACTCACAACCTGACTTTTAGCCCCGTTTATCAACATACCATTGCCTGCTGTCCATCTCACAACATTTTCGAGGTCACGTTGCAGTTGCTCACAATCTTGTAACTTATTTATCACTCTATAGAGAATAACATCATCCGCAAAAAGCCTTACCTCCGATTCCACTCCTTTACTCATATCATTTATATATATAAGAAAACATAAAGGTCCGATAATACTGCCTTGAGGAATTCCCCTCTTAATTATTACAGGGTCAGATAAAGCTTCACCTACTCTAACTCTCTGAGATCTATTTTCTAGAAATATAGCAACCCATTCAGTCACTCTTTTGTCTAGTCCAATTGCACTCATTTTTGCCAGTAGTCTCCAATGATCCACCCTATCAAATGCTTTAGACAGGTCAATCGCAATACAGTCCATTTGACCTCCAGAATCCAAGATATCTGCTATATCTTGCTGGAATCCTACAAGTTGAGCTTCAGTGGAATAACCTTTCCTAAAACCGAATTGCCTTCTATCGAACCAGTTATTAATTTCACAAACATGTCTAATATAATCAGAGAGAATGCCTTCCCAAAGCTTACATACAATGCATGTCAAACTTACTGGCCTGTAATTTTCAGCTTTATGTCTATCACCCTTTCCTTTATACACAGGGGCAACTATAGCAACTTTCCATTCATCTGGTATAGCTCCTCCGACCAAACAATAATCAAATAAGTACTTCAGATATGGTACTATATCCCAACCCATTGTCTTTAGTATATCCCCAGAAATCTGATCAATTCCAGTCGCTTTTCTAGTTTTTGACTTTTGTATCTTATTGTAAATGTCATTGTTATCATATGTAAATTTTATTACTTCTTTGGCCTTAGTCTCCTCCTCTATCTCGACATTATCCTTGTAACCAACAATCTTTACATACTGCTGACTGAATACTTCTGCCTTTTGAAGATCCTCACATACACACTTCCCTTGTTCATTAATTATTCCTGGAATATCCTTCTTGGAACCTGTTTCTGCCTTAAAATACCTATACATACCCTTCCATTTTTCACTAAAATTCGTATGACTGCCAATTATGCTTGCCATCATATTATCCTTAGCTGCCTTCTTTGCTAGATTCAATTTTCTAGTAAGTTCCTTCAATTTCTCCTTACTTCCACAGCCATTTCTATCTCTATTTCTTTCCAGTCTGCACCTCCTTCTTAGTCTCTTTATTTCTCTATTATAATAAGGTGGGTCTTTACGATTCCTTGCCACCCTTAATGGTACAAAACTGTTTTTGCATTCCTCAACAATTTCTTTAAACCCATCCCAGAGTCTGTTTACATTTATATTTACCGTTTTCCACCGATCATAGCTACTTTTTAGAAACTGCCTCATGCCTGCTTTATCAGCCATGTGGTACTGCCTAACAGTCCTACTTTTAAGACCTTCCTTTCTATCACATTTATTTTTAACTACCACAAAAACAGCTTCATGACCACTAATACCATCTATTACTTCAGTTTCCCTATAGAGCTCATCTGGTTTTATCAGCACGACATCCAGGATATTTTTCCCTCTGGTTGGTTCCATCACTTTCTGAATCAGCTGTCCTTCCCATATTAACTTATTTGCCATTTGTTGGTCATGCTTTCTGTCGTTCGCATTTCCTTCCCAATTGACATCTGGCAAATTCAGATCTCCCGCTACAATCACATTTCTTTCCATGTCGTTTCCCACATAGCTGACTATCCTATCAAATAATTCTGAATCCGCGTCAGTGCTACCCTTTCCCGATCTGTACACTCCAAATATATCAAATTGCCTATTATCTTTAGAAATGAGCCTTACACCTAGAATTTCATGTGTCACATCTTTAACTTTTTCGTAGCTTACAAATTCTTCTTTCACCAGAATGAACACTCGCCTCCCACCCTTCCTATCCTATCTCTACGATACACACTCCAGTTACAAGTAACTATTCTCATTTTGGTTCCGTATTGAAGTTGACGTATGTCTCAAGTATTATTACAATATTATAAGTCCACCTGTTCAATACAATACATTGTGGACTTATAATATTGTAATAATACTTGAGACACACACTCCAGTGCCGTGAGAAAATTTCTGCATCCATTATATCATTTCTCAGCCATGATTCAACTCCTATTACAATATCTGGTGAATATATATCTATTAAATTACTTAATTCTATTCCTTTCCTTACAATACTTCTACAGTTCAACACTAACAATTTTATGTCATCCCTACTTGATTTCCAGTTCCCTGTTCCCTTATCACCGCTCCCTAGGCCATCCCGTTTCCCTGAATGTACCTCCCTATTACCCTTCCAAACAAATTTCCTAACTTATATGTACCACTGCTGTTTAAATGAAGGCCATCTGAGCGCAGATCCCTATCTCCTACCCACCCATTTGGATCTAGAAATTTCACTCCCAGTTTCCCACATACCCACTCCATAGTCTCATTTAAATCCCCAATCACCCTCCAGTCAGTATCCCTTCTACACAGTATTCCACTAATAACAATCTCCGCTTTCTTAAACTTCACCCGTGCTGCATTTACCAGATCCCACACATCTCCAACTATGTTGGTACTTATATCAGCTTGCCTTACGTTGTTGGTACCAACGTGAAACACTACCACCTTCTCCTTCCCCTCCTCCCTCTCTTCTACTTTCCTCAACATCTGCCTCAACCTAATTCCTGGATAACACTCTACCCTGGTACCCTTTCCTCCACACACTTTCCCCACGTGTCTAACGATGGAATCTCCCATGACCAGAGCCTCAACCCTACCCACCTCGTTTGATCCCCTCCCCTCCTGGTCAGCCCTATCTTTCCTGATAACTGCAGAAGCTACTTCCTCCTCCCTTTTCTCCTTCCCATGACCCTGTTCCACCTGTCTTTTCCTATCATCTACTCTACATTTTCCTTTCCTACCTTTTCCCTTCCTCCTACTCCCACACATCTTAGCAACAGTTCCCTGTCCCTCATCTTCCCTCTGTTGTTCTACCTGGAGTGACTCGTACCGATTTTGCACAGACACCTGTCCTGAATTCTGATCCTGAATAGAGCTCTTAGCCTGCAATCTCCTTCCCCTTAGAACATTAGACCACCTGTCTTCTACAACTCCTCCCTTTCCTTCCCCTCCCTCTTGTACACCTACTGTAACCTGTACGTTGTTTGAGGGAGTCCTATCTTCCTTCCTGTCTTCTGTGAGAATCCTAATTATCTCCATCAAACTTTCCAACTCCTCCCTCATACCCCTCAATGCCTCGCCACACCCACAGAAACTACACTCGCGCTCCTTAGCCATTCTTTATGGGGGGGGGAAAATTAAATTAAAAATAAAATAACTTATTTGCAAAAAATAAATGAACGGAGGGATATATTGTCTGGGATAGTACACAACAATAAGGTAATTAATATACGACTACACTACAATACTACTTAGTCGTGCTCTATTTTTTTATCCTACAACCCCTGACAGGATAAAAACTGCTGTTAATTACTGAATATCGAAAGTAATAGCCTACACAAGAACTACACAATTCCAAACTGCAATTAAGCCTATTCTAATTACAACAGTATTTTAGTACGAGTTTCTACGGATACATCTACTACACCAGTACTACACAAATATTTTACAATAATAAAATAATCACACTAAATTCTAATAGGATATTACTCGTATACTACTGTACAGTACACTACAGTAATGTTAAACTACTTTCAGACGTATCCTAATTACGATACCGGTACCGAACCGTATGGCACTAAACTAAGCACAACAGAAATGAAATTTGCAAGAACTACTGTACTCAAAGATTACCAACGAAGCTAAATGCTTAGACAAAATTATTATTAGTATTACGGTCTAATAGATACACACGAAAAATAACACACGAATATAGCAGGCAAGATACGGCGCTATCTAAATGTACTGTATCTATACTACAATGTATCTACACTACACTACCCTGCGTTTGGTTAAATGCTTAAGTATCGAAAAGATTGCCGTACACGAAGAAAAACACGAATATAACTGGCAAGATACTATCTAATATATTATACCTTATCTTCACTACAATTCTACTGAAATGTGGTTATGTGATTATTACAGCTGGTGAATTACTATTATTTTCCCTACTCCACGGGACGGAGAATAAAAGTGTCCGTAATTAGGCCTACTGAAAAATACGAGGTTGTCTACAGTAATTTCTCAAATATTTCTATCAAAACTACTACTACTACTACTACAGGGACTTGAACTGCAATTACTGGGATATATGAACTTTATTATTATTAGCTAACTGCTCATAAATACTGAAAGATCGAGGGAGTGAAATATAAATTACGGATACTTTTAACTACCTACTTAGAAGTACCAATGAATGGAATACAAGATCAGCTGATTTTTATTTATATTTACTTGACTACACTACACCCTTTGGAATAGGAAAACTTAAAACGGTCCACCTTTTCAATACAAAAATGTTATAGTTTATTTATAACATGTATTTGCACTTGGAACTAGTTTCAACGCTGTTCTGCGTCATCATCAGCCAAAATGTGGGAAATAGGCCAGCATGTAGGCATTTATATTACACAAGGCGTTACATTAAACAATACACATCTTATAAGGAGATAAAAACAGAGACGAATATAGAAACAAATGATTCGTTGAGAGAGCAAAAGTTATACATAATAAAAATAACCTTAACCACACATCTTGCAGTGCGAAAGTGTTCTTCTTGAATGATTCCTGAATATAAAACACCCGCGCACACATTTCTGAAGAGCCAGCAGGCAGGAAAAAGTAAGGTGAATCCTTAAGAGTTCTTCTGAGAAGAGTTCATCATTCTTTCTATGTTCCGAATAACTAATGAAGTCTCCCTTGAGTTCTTGATAAACATTCACAACAGGAAATTAAACAATACACATCTTACAAGGAGATAAAAACAGGGAAAGTTATACATATTAAAAATAACCTTAACCACACATCTTGTAGTGCGGAAATATTCGTCTTGAATGATTCCTGAATACAAAACACACACGCACACATTTCTGAAGAGCCAGCAGGCAGGAAAAAGTAAAGTGAAACCTTAAGAGTTCTTCTGAGAAGAGTTCATCATTTTTCTATGTTCCGACTAACTAATGAAGTCTCCCTTGAGTTCCTGATAAACATACACAGCAGGAAATTCTCCTTCACTCTCAACAATAGCTATAAAGACCAACGGTAAATTTCATTTTAAATATTGTGCAGAGACGTGAAAGCATGATCTTGAACATGATATAACTCCTTCATTTAACCCCATTTTTTACACAAGGTGTTACATTAAACAATACACATCTTACGAGGAGATAAAAACAGGGACGAATGTAGAAACAAATGCAACGTTGAGAAAGCAAAAGTTATACATATTAAAAATAAGCTTAAACACACAACTTGCAGTGCGAAAATATTTGCCTTGAATGATTCCTGAATACAAAATGCACGCGCACACATTTCTAAAGAGCCAGCAGGCAGGAAAAAGTAAGGTGAAACCTTAAGAGTTCTTCTGAGAAGAGTTCATCATTCTTTCTATGTTCCGACTAACTAATGAAGTCTCCCTTGAGTTCCTGATAAACATACACAACAGGAAATTCTCCTTAACTCTCAACAATAGCTGTAAAAGACCAACGGTAAATTGTATTTTAAATACTGTGCAGAGATGTGGAAGCATGATCTTGAACATGATATAACTTCTTCATTTAACCACCTTTGAAAGTCTCTCTCTATATTACATAGCTTCATTAACACACCATTCTGTGGATGCACAAAATAATCTTGTAATCTTCACAGGTCCGGTATTCAGCTCGACAAGAATATAAAATAGGTATTAAGGAATACGTTGTTGAGAGTTTGGAGGTTGACTGTGCCAGTATTTGTGGTGTATTGTTGCAGCGTTACGTGTAGGGTGGGGGCAGGTTTCTATGATGTTAATTGCTGGCCATGAGGCGGTAAAGCTATGGCGCGAGATGAAGAGGAACAGAGCGTGTTGGATAGTTTAGGTCTGGGGAGCGGCCATTGTTGGATTAGGAGGGGAGAGGGAAGGAGGGGAAGTATGGGGGGTGATGTGGTGAAAGTGTGTGGCGTGACAAAGTATTATGCATAATCTGAAAGACAGATCTGTTTTTCGGGATATTCATGTTTTTGAAAAATTCAATGAGGAAGTCGAATAGGATCTTTGGTTTCTCTGAGATATCATTTAAGTTTTAAGTTGGGATTGAAATATTGGTCTAAATGAATATAGAGGTTTTCAGTGACATCTAGGAAAGAACCTTTGTTTAGAATATCTAATACCTCAAGATCTTGATTTATTTCAGTAAAGTTGTGCTTAAATTCTTTTATATGTAGGCCGACCGCGGAAAAACGGTTGTGTTTTATGGCATTGACATGTTCTGCATATCAGATTTTAAAGCTGCGTCCTGTTTGCCCTAGGTAAGAACTTTTGCAGTCTTGGCAAGAAAACCTATATACGCCTGATTTTGAAAAAGGACTACTTTTATTTATTGATGAAGAGTTGTGTAGGATCTCTGTGCTTCTATTGTTAGTACGAAAGGCTATTTTAACGTTGTGTTTTTTAAAAACGTTAGTGACGTTGTAAATTTCTTTATTGAAGGTAAATGTGGAAAACGTGGCAGTGTTAGTATTGTCTTTTATTAGGGTGGTTTTTGGGCGGTGTCTGAATTTATTGATTATTCTTTCAATAAAGGATTCATTATATCCATTGAATTTTGCTATAGAGCGAATGGTGTTCAATTCTTTATTTAAGTTTTTTCTTGACATCGGAATTTTGAATGCTCGGTCTACTAAGCTATTATATGTAGCCGCTTTGTGTGTTTGGGGGTGTAGTGAGTCATTTCTTATAGTAGTGGCCATTTGAGTGGGCTTTCTATAGATACTATATGTGAACGAAGAGGGGTGCCTATTGATTGTTAGGTCTAGGAAGTTGATGGAGTTGTTTGTCTCTGATTCTAAGGTAAATTTAATGTCATGATCAATGTTATTAAGGTTTTTGAGGGTGGATGGCGCGTCTATGGAGCGTTCATCTAGGATTATAAATGTGTCATCTACGTACCTAGCCCAGAAATGGATATTAGCAAATTTGATGTTATTGTCGATGGCGGTGTGCTCTAGGAAATCAAGGTAGATCTCTGCTAAAATTCCTGAGGCTGGTGAACCCATAGCCAAACCATCTTGTTTGTAAATGATCTTATCGAATGTGAAGTAGTTATTGTTAATTAGTAATCTTAATATGGTCATAAAGTCTTGAACTTCTAGTTTACTTAGTTGATTGTTAGCAAGTAAGTTCTTTTCGATGATCGGGAATAATGAGTTGGTGTTTATACTGGGATACATGTTGACTATATCAAAGGAGTGCATTGAATGATATGGTTGAAGCTTGAAACTGTTTAGTTTGTTCACTAATTCTACAGTGTTCCTGATGGATTTATTTGATGAGAATTTATAGTTTATTAAGAAATTGTTGGATAAATTGAGATAATTTATATAAGGGGCTTGGTCTGTAGTTTATTATGGGATGAATAGGGACACCGGTTTTGTGGATTTTGGGTAGTGCTTTAGCTGTTGGTAGGCCTGGGTTCATAGTAATTAACTTTTGTTTTTCTTGCTCAGTGAGGAGAAAAGATGTGCTCTTTAGAATTTGTTTCAATTGCCTTTGAATTGATTGTGTTGGGTCCTTCTTAACTATCGAAAAGGAGTCATTATCTAAGAAAGTTTTGGATTTCTGAATACAAATCATTCAAGGCAAATATTTTCGCACTGCAAGTTGTGTGGTTAAGCTTATTTTTAATATGTATAACTTTTGCTTTCTCAACGATGCATGTGTTTCTACATTCGTCCCTGTTTTTATCTCCTCGTAAGATGTGTATTATTTAATGTAACACCTTGTGTAAAATATTGGGTTATATGAAGGAGTTATATCATGTTCAAAATCATGCTTTCACGTCTCTGCACAATATTTAAAATGAAATTTTACTGTTGGTCTTTATAGCTATTGTTGAGAGTGAAGGAGAATTTCCTGTTGTGTATGTTTATCATGAACTCAAGGGAGACTTCATTAGTTAGTCGGAACATAGAAAAAATGATGAACTCTTCTCAGAAGAACTCTTAAGGTTTCACTTTACTTTGTCCTGCCTGCTGGCTCTTCAGAAATGTGTGTGCGGGTGTTTTATATTCAGGAATCATTCAAGAAGAGCACTTTCGCACTGCAAGATGTGTGGTTAAGGTTATTTTTATTATGTATAACTTTCTCTCTCAACGATTCATTTGTTTCTATATTTGTCCCTGTTTTTATCTCCTTATAAGATGTGTATTGTTTAATGTAACGCCTTGTGTAATATAAATGCCTACATGCTGGCCTATTTCCCACATTTTGGCTGATGATGACGCAGAACAGCGTTGAAACTAGTTCCAAGTGCAAATACATGTTATAAATAAACTATAACATTTTTGTATTGAAAAGGTGGACCGTTTTAAGTTTTCCTATTCCATTCTCAGTTCAATACGGACAAAAATGAAATTCCTAGGTTTAAACTACACCCTTTGTTCACAATTTAGCCAACAATGCAATATTTGAATATGAGGACTGACAATAATCAATAACAATACGACTGTTAACTATTACCGTGTAATCTCTTTAACTTCTTTTTAAATGGAGGTTTACAGGCATATCGTGTTTTTTTTTTTTAATGTAGTAAATTATTACCTTTGCGATAGTTTGAACGGATATCTATACGAAATACCGGAGAAGTTGCTGCAGAAGTTACGGTACTATTCCTTATGATAACCTACCTTTGTAAGTATAACCAACGAACCTACAGATATTTACAAATATTTTTAAAGTTAATATTATTACCGTACCTAAAGTATTTCCTAAACCTAAAATTGAAACAAGGTACACCTAGCTAGCCTACTTAACCTAGAAAACGTAATTTACTGAAGACCAACTGAATTACTTGTTACAAAATTTAAATAAATGTCACTACTCCCAATTTCTACCAACAAGCACTAAACAGCACTAAATGAATCAGATATGCACAAAATTTAGCTAATTCAATAGGTTTTCACTACTTTATCACTACAGTAATGCAAGAGCTCTCTCAACAGCCAACCGTTCTCAAGCGCATCCAACAATGCAATGCGTTACATTTTTTATTTCCCCATACGTCACTTTCTTCCGTTTAATATTTGGTGCTGGCTTATCGTAGAACCCAACACAATACTTCCCCTTAATATGCATATAACAAAAATGCACATTAATTTGATTGTATTTGTTATTATTTCCGTTCGGATATAGATTTTATGGTAGTCTATGTTTAGGTTGTTACTTCTGAAGATCATTCGATGGCACAGCCGATAGTGTTGTCGATATACTTTATTTCCGATTAGCTGTTTTACACATGTTCGTAAACTTCATTGCAGTGATAATTTATTGAATCCATACAGTTCTCCTAGTTTTGTTCGAGAATCGTAATGAGTTCACCAGTGAAGAAGAAACGCTACAAGCAACAGCAGTACAATCAAGTGTACTTGAAGAAATGGGAAGATAATTTCATGTGGGTTAGACCTGGTTCAGGTGATAAAGATGCTTTTTGTACATTGTGCAAGAAGGAATTCAGCATTTTGCATGGTGGACAGTTTGATCTCAACAACATGCCCAGTACAAAGGACATCAGTTAAAGGAGAAAGCAAGTAGTCAAACCACAAAAGTGTCTAAATCTTTTGTGAACACTAAGAAATCTGAAGCCAATGTTGTCACAGCTTGTGAGTTAGGACCTTTGTATCACACAGTCAAATATAACCTGAGTTATGCAAGTTTGGATTGCAGCAATAAATTGACGTCATGTATATTCTCAGATTCAGAAACAGCTGTAAAACTATCTTGTAGCAAGACAAAGGCAGAAATATTAGTGAAAAACCCATTAGCACCTAAAAGTGTTAGTGATTTTGTTAATATTCTAAAATCTCCTGATAGTAGTAAGTTTTTCTCAGTAGCAACAGATGCTTCCAACAGAGGCAACAAAAAGATGTTCCCGGTTTGCATAAGATATTTTGAACCGTTAGTGCAGGCGTACAGAACAAACTGTTGACATTTATTGAACAGTCCGATGAATCTTCAAATGCAGTGGCAAAATTAATCATTGATAGTCTGGAGAGCCATTCGCTAAATATTAATAATTTAACAGCATATAGTGCTGACAATGCTAATGTGAATTTTGGCAGGAAACAATCTGTTTATCAATTGTTGCTTTCCAAGAATCCCAACCTGCAGAAAGGCAGTTCTTCAAATCACATGGTTCATAATGCGATAAAGCATGCCATGGAAGAGCTGCAAATGGATGTAGAGAATCTTGTTTTGAAGATCTATAATCATTTCTCTGTATCAGCTAAAAGGCGTGAGCAATTGAAATCATTTTTTGAATTTATTGATTTTGAGTAGTCTGAAATATTTATTTACATTTAATGACCTTCATTGGACCACTCTAGCCAACTTTATACAAAGAAAATTTTTTAGTTTCCTGTCAGCCCAGTACTTCATTCTCTCTGATCTTATCCTTCTTTCTTCATCAGAAATCATCCTTCCTATTGTCTGTTTCTTGATTCTGATTTGCAGTCTGGTTTGTGAGTTTCTTGATTTTGTCGGTTTTGTTTCTTAGGTCTTCCACTGTAATTTGTAGTTCATCCATATCTTCCTTGATTTCTGTAATCCACTTAATGTTGCACTTACTGTTCCATAATTTTTCTATTATTCTCCTGATGATCCTGTTCTGGTGTCCTGATTAGATGTCCAAAAAATGAAATGCGTTTCTTCCTGATTGAGCTCATTACTGGTTCTATTTCCTTGTAGACTGTTTCATTAGAAGCTACTCTCCAGTGTCCATCTTTTTGGTATGATTTGTTGATGCATGTTCTAATGATTCTTCTCTCTATCTTGAGTATTTTGTCTGTTTGTGCAGTGTTAGTCTTTTTGAAGATGGTTTCACTTGTGTATGTTATTTCTGGTTGAATGACTGTTTTGTAATGTTTTAATTTTGTAGCTATTGACAGGCATTTTTTGTTGTAGGTATTCTTGGCGACATATTGTGCTCTAGTCAATTTATTTATTCTGTTATGCCATGCTGGCTTTTCATTGAGGTTATATGTTATGATTTCTCCCAGATATTTAAATTTATCTACAATTTTGATTTCTTGGTTTCCTATGGCAATTTTGTTTATGAGTGGTGGGTCAGTAAACATGATTACTGTCTTTTCAAAAGATATTCCAAGACCAATTTTCTGTGCTATTTCCTGTAGTGATATAACTTGTTGTCGGGTTTCCTGAATATTGTTGGACAAGAGAGCAAGGTCATCGGCAAAACCTAGGCAATTTAAACTTATGTTGTCTTTGGGTCTTCCAATTCGGATGTTCTTTGGGTTTCTCTTGTACCATTCCCTCATTATATATTCCAAGGCACAGTTGAACAGCAGTGGTGACAAGCAATCTCCTTGTCTTAAGCCTGTTTTTATGATGAATGGCTCAGAGAATTCCTCCTCTGAACTTGACTTTTGATTTAGTGTTGGTTAAGGTGAGTTCAATCAATTTGATTAATTTTGGATGGAAACCAAAATTTCTTAATATTTTCAACATTGAAGGTCTATGGATACAGTCGTAAGCTTTTTTAAAGTCCACGAAGGTTATTGCAAGAGGTTTGTTTAGCTTCTTGTAATATGCTATGGCTAATTTTAAAGTGATGATTTGTTCTGCACAGCTTCTCCAAGGTCTGAAGCCTCCTTGGTATTCACCTAATTCTTCCTCTAGTTGCTCTCTGATCCTCCTGTGTAGGATTCTGGAGAAAATCTTGTATGTGCAGTCTAAGAGAGAGATACCTCTGTAATTATCTGGATTGCTTTTATCTCCTTTTTTGTGGAGTGGGTGGATTATGGCTGTGGTCCAATGTTCGCGGAACTTTTCTGTTATCCAGATTTTTGTTAGGGCCATGTGTAAAGATGTTCGAACTGTATCACTGGCATATTTCCACATTTCTGCGAAAACTTGGTCTTCTCCACATGCCTTATAATTTTTCAACTCTTTGAGTGCTGTTTCCACCTCTTGGATTGTTGGGGGATTTATGAGTTCAGGCGGGGTTTTGATGGGCGTGTCTGTATTAATTGCTAAAAGTTCCTGGGGTTCTTCACAATTCAAAAGTTTAATGAATGCTTTTGCCATGATTTCGGCATTTTCCTTGTCATTATGTGTCGTTTTTCCATTCTCACTTTTCAGCATTAATGTGGGAGGGGCAAATTTTTGTACTTGTCTTCCAAACATTGTGTAAAAGTCTCTGGAATTGGTTTTGTGGTAGTTTTCTTCTATTGAGTTGATTAGATCTTTCTGTGATTGTCTCTTGGTTTGCCTGATAATTTGTGTGAACTTTTTCCTGATATTTTTGAGGTTGGTTGCACTTTCTTCTGTTTTGTGTTTTTGAAATTTTAACCATGCCTGATGTCGTTCATGAATTTTGTCACATTCTGAGGTCCACCAGGCATGTCTTTTACATGTGTCTGAAATATTAAGGCATGTGCCCACAAGATGGCTCTCCTTAACTCTTGCCATTAACAGATTGAGTACTGGCCAGCTATAAAGAGCTACTTCAAGAGCATTCATGCCTGTCCAAAGCAACTTGCATCAGTATTTTTAGCTGAAGATCTGAAGAAGCAAATTATTCCTGAAATATACTTGTATTTTGTGTCAAATATAGGAGGTCAAATGCAATCAGTATCAAAATACCTGGAAAAAAGGAAGCTACATATTATTGAATCTCATAACAGTCTGTGCATGATC
Source organism: Anabrus simplex (assembly GCF_040414725.1). Classification (NCBI taxonomy): domain Eukaryota; kingdom Metazoa; phylum Arthropoda; class Insecta; order Orthoptera; family Tettigoniidae; genus Anabrus; species Anabrus simplex. Next base: position 1,750,621,302 of record NC_090265.1, read on the forward strand.
TATAACAAGATCGCACAAAGAAAGAACTATAAATTCTATGGGAATGACACTCAGAAATTAATGAGAGATTTCATCAACATTCCTTAAGAAGATTTCATATGAATTTGATCGTTTCTATGACACATTGCTGAAATATCTCAAACCATTATGACTTCTCAGTTAGTAATAAATATGCAAGGTTGGAACCTCTTTCTTTGAATGGGGAAATACAATATTGTGACTTTGAACATGCAGTGGAAATTCTCAATCTACAAGATCAAATCAACCTGGACCAGCTATATGAAGAATTTTGTGAGGTGACAGATTACTGACTGTATCACTAAGGATGGTAATGTTTTGTCTAAGTGGGTGAAATTCTTCACACTAGTACCTCAACAAAATGTGACAAATCTCTCTCTGCTCATATGTTTTATACTAAGCATACCCGGTTCAAATGCTTTCGTGGAACAAGTGTTTTCGATGATGAACAACAAATGGACTGATGTTAGGAACCAGTGTTCACCAGAACTCATAAAATCAGAGCTTCAAATTGTAATAAATTTTGACATATCCTGCAAAGAGTTTTATAACCGAGTAATGAATGACAGTAGATTCCTAGATAAATCAGTTTCAAAAAACGAAAGTGATACGAAGCAGTAGGGTTAAGATGTAAATGTGAGTGGTTTTTGATCGAAAATGGCATTTAATAAAAATATGAATGCATGAGTCATTAAAAAATATGTCCATGAAAAATATTCCCTCTTTGTGAAGAAAGTGGCAACCCTATTTTTGGTAGGTAGTGTATTAAAATAAAACTACCAGAGATGTTTTTCAGTAAGTCATAAAATCTTGAATATTGAATTTTCACGACTGCATTGTAATCAAAACCGACTTTCAACCTGTTAGGTCATGTTACGTGCATTTAGTACGTGTTGCAGAGGTGTTATGTACAGAACAAAAATGGCCAACCAGACACCAGTGGGATCCGAACCCACAACTCCTGATTTTAACACCATAGCTCAATCTTTAGAGCAACCGACGCGAATCGGGAGGTTATGGGATTTTGGTGTCTTAAATGCAAGGGTAGGGGAGACACCAGTTGTGGGAAAACAGCATGGGTAGTCAAAGTGTAGGGAACTGCACTGCAAATGGACTGTTACTTCTTGGTCTGTGCTCTGAACATGAATTTTACATAAGAAATACACAGTTCCACCTACCAGACCACTACAAACCGCATGGATGCATCCACGTTGGAAATTTTATTTGACATGATTGTATGGTTTGATAATTTATATTGTCTTCACCTTGTCCCCCGTTGCAATTCATTCTCATTATTTATCTTTACTGGAGCTGGATGTGAGGCCCGATGACCTTTGATGTTTAGGCCCCTTAAAACAACAAGCATCATCATCATCAAGCAAGCATCGGAGCTGGATGTTTCGCTTGTTTAAAGAAGACGGGTAAGATTACTTATTAAAGCATTCATAGTCCTTGTCATATTTTAGAATATTTTAATATAGATGAAGTATGTACACTGCAATACAGTGAAACCTCCTTAGTACATTCCTCATTAACACGTTTTCCCACTTAGCACGTCGTAAATTCAAAGTCCCGATTCTCATCGTATTAAATACAGTGAAACCTCGTTAATTCGAAGTCGTTGGGACTCAGAAATCGGACTTCGAATTACGTGATTTCGAATTAACCGCCAATTCGCAATTCAGAAGTACCAACCCTTGCCGCGTTACAAAATATTCTAAGGCACGTTACTGCATGCAGTTAACCTTGATTCACAGTTTATACCTTTCAAATGCCATGAAAAAAGAACTATTTCCAAAATGTATCCAAGAAGGTGCATTTACAGTATTCAAATAATGCACTGGGATATCTCACTGGTAAACATAATGGGCCGATGACCTTCGATGTTAGGCCCCTTAAAACAACAAGCAAACAAGCAGGTAAACATAACCTCACGCAACGAAAGAAAGAAAAAAAGCATGATTCTAAGACGAGGAGAAATCTATGCTGGCTCCCATGTGCAAGTGCTTTATTAACTGGATTACTATACTGTATGCATTTTAGATGCCTTGTATTTACACAGAAAGTACCCGATGCCCTTAAAATCGAACTTTCCTATGACTCTATCCTTGTGTACGATTTCCCGCCATGGCACTTCTCTCATACTTCAGAAATGTAAACACTTGCCGCGTCACAAAGTATTCTAAGACCCATTAATACATGCAATCACCTTGATTCACAGTTTAAACCTTTCAAATGCCATGGAAAAAACTATTTCCGAAATGTATCCAACAAGGTGCATTTACAATGTTCAAACAATGCACTTGGATAAATCACTGACAAATATAGCCTCACGCAATGAAAGAAAAAGAAAAATCGCACAATTCAAAGAAGAGGATAAATTATGCCGGTTCTCCTGTGCTAATGCATTATTTTTTGGATTTCTGTACTGTTTGCATTTTTATTATAGATGCTTTGTACTGGCATGGAAAGTGCCCGACGCTCTTAAAACATTGTGGCTTATTGAATTTCCTATGACGAGGGGATAAAGTATTTCGCTTCCATGTGCATTGCAACGCACTACTATGACCTCCCTCCCTCACACTTGTACGATTTCCCGGCTGGCAATTTCTCCTTTAAAACCATAAGACCGTTTGGGCTCGCATTAAAATAAAGCAATGCAGTTTCACCGGCAATGACAATATTGTTCGGTGCCTACGAATTTATTATATGAGCCACGTTTTTCGTCAACTGTCGGCATCGTCAGTGTTCGCGGATTCTGTTTTCCCGCAAAATGCCTGTTGTGTGATATTACGGCGTTCCTTGAAAGGTTGAATACAAAAGAATTCCGATTTTATTCAACTTAGCAATCATGAAGCGCATTGTAGACCCACCGAAGTGAGTGTAAGTGTGGAAAGCTACCCCTCCACGTTCTGGAACACGCGTTCTATTATGATGCAGAGGGGATAAATTTCGAGTTGAAATTACTCTGTAACATAGTATTGTTTTAAAATGTAAAGGCAGTTTCGAATTAAAAGTCTGAATTTCGGTAATGGGGCCGACATTGTACTTTGAATTACGGATTATCCGTATTTCGAATTAAACAATTGAAATAACATGCAAAACTGTATCTCATGTTTCCGGGAACGAGAGCTTCTTCGAATTAGGCGGGATTTTGAATTAACCGATTTCGAATTATCGAGGTTCTACTGTATATCTAAAAATACCTCACTTATCGCTTCACGAATTTTCACTATTACTGCTTAGTATGATCAAATTTTTCCTAGCTCTGAAAATGTTATTTGCCAGCCCTTATGAAACAAACGTGATTTTCAACTCGGGTAACATCCATCGCCACAGTTGCATTATAACGGAAAAAGTGAGCCAATTTGTGCTTGTATTTCATATTCCATTCAGAAATTGATTTTGTGTTGAGTGGTACAGTGAAGTTTTTTGTGCGTGATATGGTAGCCTATATCTGGATTGGCCGCTAGGCCCCTTTAAACAACAATCATCATCATCATCATCAGGAATATAATCGTGTGAAATTGATTAGCGTGGTGCATATTTGTCGTGTGATAGCCTGAGTATGGATATGGAAAAAGTGAAATTCCTTTCTAATGAAGAAAACAACAAAATATTTCAGAAAGTGGACTGCCATCCGCATCTTTAAGCACGCAGAGGTCCCGAATGTTGAACTCGCACCTTCGAGTTTCGACTCGGTCGATTCGACTTAAAATTGTAAAATCCTTTTATTTACAACCACCTACTCAATACAATACAATACAATACAATACAATACAGTCATTGAATTATAAAATAATCATGAGGTGTTTTAAATAATGGGACATGTTTCGTTCGGCATAGCGAACATCATCAGCCGTTAATGTGCAAAGACTAGTTCAGGGCCCTGAGCTTAAAATGATCAAAATTGTGTCCTCATATTAAAAGAATAACAATGTCGTAATAAAAAGTAATAATATAACATTAGACTTAGATTGTAGCAATATGTACAGATTAACAGCAAGAATTTGTCGTGGAATACATTGAATGATGGCAGTCTGTGAAGTTCAAAACTATCATGAGTGGTTAAAGTAAAAATAAATATTGTGGACATTAAAATATACGTCAATGCGTAAAGCATGGATTAATTATTGAGGATGGAGTTCCTTCAGTTATGCAAAAACAAGAGTTGAAATAGAGTCCAAATTGAACCAGTCAAAAGGCGCATAACGACGAAACTAAGGTTGATATGACATGATCTCCAATAGTTGCGAATTCTGTAGGAGAGATGATCTCGATGCCAGAAGGAAATACAAGTTAACTAGTCCATATTCACGTGCTAGCAGTAAAACTAAAATCGTATGTAACATAGAACAGCAATAATGGACTCATGAGTAACGACGATCTTGAATATAAGGGGAGTTCTAGCAATTTTTAGATGAATGGAGCAGATTATGGAACAAATTGGAGTTTGGAATCCTTAGGACTAGTGTGAGGTGTCCGCTAGCGTTGTCTGCATGAAGCAAACACCTCACACTAATCCTAAGGATTTGAAACTCCAATTTGTTCCATAATCTGCTCTATTCATCTAAGAATTGCTAGAACTCTCCTTATATTCAAGATCGTTGTTACTCTTAATGAGTCCATTATTGCTGTTCTATGTTACATACGATTTTAGTTTTACTGCTAGCGCGTGAATATGGACTAGTTAACTTGTATTTCCTTCTGGCATCGAGATCCTAAACTTCCTTCAGTGGCACTACATTCGTTCATTAGTTTCAGCTGTGTTTCACTCAATGCACAGTTCACTTGTCTTGATTATGTGTTGTCCTTCATTTTTCTAGATCATTCTTATTGTCCGCTAGAAGAATTTATGCTAACTATGGTCGAATTTGTTCAGTATTTCACTTAGACGGATAGTTTGAAGTACGACCTGTAACCGGCAGGAAAGATATAATTATTAATTTAAAAGATTTTTGTTTAAGATTCTGTTATCCAATGAATTGTACGTATTTGAAAAGAATTGTAAAGGCCGAAACTTACCCCTATTTAATTGTTCGTTGTGTAAATTTATTCTAAATCTTCAAAAGATTGGCATATTTGGTGTAACCTGAAACCGGCAGAAGAACGTGTTGATTATTTAAGAGAATCTGGAAACATGTTTCTTGCACGAAGTTATTATGCCGTAAAGAACTGTTTTTAAAATTTACCCCTGTCCAATTTATTCTGGTTACGGAGTTTACTTGTTTGTTTCCTTCTCTACCGTCTTCGACCTAGTGTAATAGCTGTGTGACAGGTGCGTTTTACTGGTATGGTTTGGAGGGGGAAGGAAAAGTGAGAGTGTGTTGTCATTTGTTGTCGAGTTAAGGGGATTGGTTTCTATTTGTGACGTAGCTGCTTTGTGATAGGTTACTGCTTTCACTGGGCGTGTTCGATTGCTTTCTAATACTTCCATGTATCTTACAATGTGTTCAAATAAGGGGTTTCTTTGTTCATTTATTTCATTTAAATTTTTATCCTTATTTAACATTTTGTCCAGAAATATGTGTATACTTTCAAAACTATTCATTAGTCTTCCCTTACTTAGTCTGTTGATAATTACGAGATCCTGGTTGATGTTTGTAAATTTGTGTCCTGTCTCATATGTTCGCCCATTGCCGAAAACCTCCTGTGTCTCTCTGCATTAATATGCTCCTGATATATTATGAAATTGCGCCCGGATTGCCCGACACTGATTACATGTTAACTTGTAAATTCCTGAGTTTTGTAACTTACTTTCATTATTCTCGTCGTACTTCAAACTATTCGTCTAAGTGAAATACTGAACAAATTCGACCATAGTTAGCATAAATTCTTCTAGCGGACAATAAGAATGATCTAGAAAAATGAAGGACAACACATAATCAAGACAAGTGAACTGTGCATTGAGTGAAACACAGCTGAAACTAATGAAGAACGAATGTAGTGCCATAGAAGGAAGTTTAGGAAGTTTTTAGTTAGAAACACCATTAAGTGTTCTTTACCAAAAATTTTAATTATCAAATGTTTTTATATTCTTTCGCCTAAGCTATAAGATAAGCAGCTGATGATGATTGCCAAGCAATTGAAACATGTACTGCAGTTTTTAATGACATAATTTAGCCTAAGGTTAAATAATAAAAGTATCGATCAGGTGGAAAAGTTTGTATTTAATTCTTATTTGATTGCAATATCGATACGGAATGAAGTGGATAGTATGTAATAAAACCTTAGTTTTGTCGTCATGCGCCTTTTAACTGGTTCAATTTGGACTCTATTTCAACTTTTGTTTTTGCATAACTAAAGGAACTCCATCCTCAATAATTAATCCACACTTCATGCATTGACGTATATTTTAATGTCCACAATATTTATTTGTACTTTAACAACCCATGACTGCTGTCGTTCAGTGTATTCCACGACAAATTCTTGCTGTTAATCTGTACATATTGCTACAATCCAAGTCTAATGTTATATTATTACTTTTTATTACGACATTGTTATTCTTTTAATATGAGGACACAATTTTGATCATTTTAAGCTCAGGGCCCTGACCTAGTCTTTGTTCATTAACGGCTGATGATGTTCGCTATGCCGAACGAAACATGTCCCATTATTTAAAACACCTCATGATTATTTTATAATTCAATGACTGTATTGTATTGTATTGTATTGTATTGTATTGTATTGTATTGTATTGAGTAGGTGGTTGTAAATAAAAAGATTTTACAATTCGAATATATTATCTTCAATACGGTTCTATTATGAGATTCATTACATGTAACGATTCGACTTAGTCAAAGTTTTCAAAATGGCGGCCAGAGTCATTCTGTCGCAGTCACACATGGCCAAGTATAACCTCCAATTCATTGTCCAAGAATGTGACCCGAAAATAATGTTTTATAACCCACTGCTCCAAAATAAGAGGCTTCTACTAACATTTGTGCATCTACAATAAAACTTTGATATTTTTATTGGCCCCAGTGCATATGTTTTCATATATTTTGTTGTTTGATGTTTTTCATACCGTTCAGTGCATTTATTTCATAAGCCCCAGCAAAAAGGTTTTCATATTTGTTCTCTTGTGTTTTTCACACTTTTTAATACTTTCCTCTCATCTTGAGAAATGGTAGATATAGTTTTCACTGTACTCGCAGATACATGACGTAAAATGCCTTCATGTATTATAGAACTATTTAAAATAGTTTCCCGAAACATGTATGGTTAAATAGTTTTCTTTCATTAATAAGTGTATTGACAAGGCGGATTCAAATAAAACTATTTTAAATAGTTCTGTAATACATTCAGACTAGTCAGTACGGATCAAACAACCATATTAACCTATCATGGTTAAGTTTATCAACAAATACCTTCATGTCGGAAAAAATCGTATCTAGTGTTTCCATATCCCTGACGGATAGTTTTTATTGGTATATTCTGTTGTACGTTTTCTCACTTAACATGTTCATTTTTGTTGTCCCCTGCAGAAATGTCTTAATGAGGTTCTACTATATTGAAATATTGAATCTACATCCCTTCCTAATTATATGGTGTAAATGTCTATTTACTTCAATGCTGTACTATCTGCATAATACATGAGAAAATATCTTCATGTTTTTTAGCACAGCTGCACAGTCTCGGAAAAGTGTAGTCGGTTACCTTACGTACTGAACCTCTGGAAATGCATTGCTTTGAGCTCCGTGAATAAGGCAAAGAGTGAAGTTCAAGAAGCAGCCCTACATGAAGCCTGTCTTTACATGGTCTCCCAGTTCACTCTGGGTGCAGCACACTCTTATGTTGTACCTCTACTGGAGTTGGATGTCACACTCGCTAAGAGAAGGCTGGTAAGTTTCACCTGCTCTATATACAGTGAAATATCATTAGTGCGTTCCTCATTAAGACATTTTTCGCTTAGAATGTTGTAAATTCGTGCCGAGATTAAATAAGTCAGCACTGGCTTTCTGACCCCAACTTGGCAGGTTCTACCCGGGCTCAGTTTAAATACATCAGCCTCATGTTGGTAGATTTACTGGCACATAAAATAACTCCTGTGGGATTAAATTCTGGCACCTCGGCATCTCCAAAAACTGTAAAAGTAGTTTGTGGGATGTGAAGCAAATAACATTACTTCTTGGTTCAAATGGGCCTACTTTGGGCCACGCTTGTTCAACTGTTGGGCTTTGATCTTTGGCCAGTATTCTCACATTTTCTGCCAGAGTAACTCCTTTTTTTCATCTGTCCAGGAGTTAACCTTTCTTCCAGGGTTTTTCCTGAAATCCATGGACTTCTTTCAGGATATATTGTACAGGCTGTCTATCTTGAAGATCTGATATTCCCAGTTCTTCAACACCCTTCTCAGTTTCTGTCAGCCAAGTGGTACGGATCATCTGGTTCTGTCAGAGATGAACAGGCAATTGGTCAGTCTTTTGGGAGGCAGTCTTACTATGTGGCCATAGAAAGCTGCTCTCCTTTTCCTAGCACAATCAATTACTTTCATTTATAATGTCTCTAAAGTCTGTTAACAGACGAATTTCTTCATTCAAAGAAAAGCTTAATGGTACCCAAACTCGCTTCAAGAAGGCTTCCGTTACTGAGGAGCACAAGGAGGTGAAATGTGAACTTGTTGCAAAACCAGATCTCTATACAGGGCGACCTAATTGCAGACGCAGTGCAATATAGCGGGAGAAAATGCTTATTACTCATTGCTATGGCAGAAGTTCCAAACAAGAACGTCTATGCCAAAGTGGGATTTCACAACACTGAACACTTCCCATCTAGGGATAGACTTGACATTGGACACCTTAGACGGTGTCATAGAATTGGAAAACCCAAGAGAACCACAGCTATGGTAGTGATGGGAGGGGAAAGGCCCATCATAATCTAGTTCACACAATACCACAAACATGACACTGTCTGGCATGCAAAGTAATTGCTTAACCCTATCATTGTTAGGTTTTATATGTATATGTACCCCTTCTGTGCTGGTTTTCTTCCCTCAAGAATATGTGATTATTGAAAATTAGCTTTACTGGTTATTTAGCTGACATTTTAAGTTATTAAATTGATATTAAGCATAAATTTACAATGGTGATGATGTTCAAAGTCTAAAAATGGACATTTCTGTGGTATTGATCAAAGCAAGGTATAATACACAAACCCCATCATATGGTTGACACATACAACATTTTTTCAGCTTGTCAACATTGTAAGTGCAAAAGAGAGGCAAATTTTTGTTCACATACATATCATTCCACTTCTGAAGTCTACTATTTGTAGAAATTGGGTAAACTGTTAAGACGTTGTAATATTCATTGGTAGCCACCACAATAACGTGTACCAGTGCAGAACTGAACATACACAGAAAGAAATCTATTTTTGGAGAATCATCACATAATATATTGTCTGCAACATCTGATTTGAGTGAACAGAAAGTGTGTATTGGAGTAAACTGATCAGCAATCCAAGAAAATTATAATGAAATTTATTATTTCCGTTTGACTGATGGAGGTCAACTTCTTTCACCTTCGTCTTCCTCACTGATGTCATTGTCTGCATCTTCACCATCATTGTCCAGATAGTCATCTGCGTCACTATCAACTAAAAACTCTTCAACTTCATCATTACCAAGGCATCTCCTCTTTTGCGATACAGCCATTTTTGTTGTTGTGGGGAGAGGTGGATCTTACTGTTAGTAACTGTTTTCAGGAAACATCAGAACTAAGACTATTCTCTTGTATTTGTCGCCATACCAGAGCTTGAGTGTACTGAAAAAATTTGTGCCTCACTGAGTGATGACCGGCACCCACCTTTCTTTCCCGTTTCCCTGCCTGACTCATCTGTGAGGCAGCCTGCTCCATTCCTCTCCTCATCTGACGACCAGCCCTCACAGGTTTCCCACACACCACCCACTGGGTCATTAGCGCATAAATCCATTGAGAAAATATCAACACTCAGTCTATTCCTGCACATCGCACAGAGTTAAAAGCTTTCTATGAAGAGGCAATATAAATGTTTTTGCAGTCTCTGAGTCTTGGCATCTCAACTCTTTACCTTCAACTGTAGTTTCGCTAAGAGAGTTCTGATTATGGAGAAACAAGAGAGATGGGTGAGGAAGCGATATGGCTTTCTACTTTAGGAATAAATTCCTCATTAAATTAATTTATAAATCTCTACATTCTGATCATCCAAAACCTGAATTTCTGTTTATGGAAATAACTACCTTTACTCGGAAAGTTCCAGTACGAGTGGTATACAGACCTCCTAGAACAGGAATTTTGTGGAATTAGAAGACAGCTTACTAAGACTTGACTCAAAACAGTTGCTTAATACATTTGAATCCTGTAACAAGTTTGTACTTCCACTAAAACCGACTTGCCACGTTCACTCAACTACGATTACTTCTGATACCCTCATTGATATAATGACAACAATTATCCTAACAGAATTCTAACTCGCAACCAGTTCCCAGTCCCAGATATATCATAACCTTATTTATTTAGCATACTCGGTTTTGAGTCCCATGATGCACACAAGAATACATAACCTATAGAGATACGAAACTCATTAACATAACTTCTCCTACAATATGCTTATGCCTTCCCATGGCATGATATTTCATTTATAAATGACCCTGATGCTAAAGTCGAAATGTTTAACTTCTTGCTTCACAAACTTTATGCCAAGCATGCGCCAGTATGCAAAGTTGAAGAAATGAATAAACTAGGACCTTATGCAACAGATGAAATCTGATTGATGATGATGGCCCCTTAAGATACTTTACCGTATTTACGCGAATAACCCCCGCTCCCTGATTTTAGGAAGGCTAATTTTGAAAAAAATGAAATTAACTTAAAATTCCTTCCTGCAAAAGAGTAACGTAGGCATAAACAAACATTTCATATCACTCCTCGACTTCCACATGGGCTTTACGCAAATATAAACAAAACGGATATAGCTACTTTGCCTGAACATATTTGAGATAATAAAAATGCATTATCACTGCTATAAAATATATTTGCCATGAAAATTAGCAAGTAGGCTTTCTTACATGACCGGTATTTCATTAATCTGAACTTGCAATAGGCTCAATTCGCTGTAGATCAGAAGATTCTTTGTCTCTTGCATCCCTAAAATCCTCTCCTAAATTTCTTACAAATTCGTCACACTTCACGTCTAAAACTTCTCACACGCAATCTCTTTTTTACTCAGAGAATAAAACAACCCGTGGTGGATGATTCTTTTCGTTCAATATAAACACTTGAAACAGACACCCCTGCCAACTCGTTTGTTAGTTTTGCGTTAAATTAAAACCTCGTTAATTTGAAGTCGTAGGGACTCAAAAATGTGACTTCGAATTGCGTGATTTCGAATTAACCGCCAACTCATAACTCAGAAATGCCAAACCTTGTTGCTTCACAAAATATTTTAAGACCTGTTACTGCATGTAATTAACATTGAATCATAGTTCATACCTTTAAAATGCCACAAAAAAAAAAACTATTTCCTAAATGTATTCAACAAGGCGCATTTACAGTATTCAAATAATGGACTTGGTTGACTCGCTGGCAAACATAACCTCATGCAATGAAACTAAAAAAGAAAAAGAAAATGCTTCAAAGATGAGGAGAAATTTATGCTGGGCTCCCCTCTGCAAGTGCTTCATTCATTGGATTACTGTACTGTATGCATTTTAGATGCCTTAAAATACCATGCCTTATCGAACATTCCTATGACGAGGGAAGGAAGTAGAAAGTCTCTCGCTTCCATCCGCGTTGAACAGCGACTATCCTTGTACCGTGCATGTTGGCTGTGCGGTTAGGGGCGCGCAGCTGTGAGCTTGCATCTGGGAGATAGTGGGTTCAAGCCCCACTGTTGGCAGCCCTGAAGATGGTTTTCCATGGTTTTCCCATTTTCATTCCAGGCAAATGCTGGGACTGTACCTTAATTAAGGCCATGGCCACTTCCTTCCCATTCCTAGACCTTTCCTGTCCCATCGTCGCCATAAGACCTATCTGTTTCGGTGCGACGTAAAGCAAATAGGGCAACAACAACAAAAAGTGTGCGTTTCTTTATGATACTGGTAATAGGAACCTCAATACCAGCCACTTTCCTATTGACTTTATTTCTGATCTTGTCCTTTCTGGTAGTTTGGTTCATGGTTCTAATTAATCTAATTTCAGTTGCTTGGATTCTACTGAAGTCTTTGTTTAGTAGGGTGCATTTCTCTATACCACACGTGAGGATTGGTACGAAGTAAGTGTGGTACATGATTATTTTTTGTTTTTGTGGTATTTTGCAGTCCCAGTAATCAAGATTATTATTATTATTATATTAAATAATCTGTTGCGAACAACGAAACAACATATCGAACGCACATAACAAGGTTCAGTTCCATAGGCGCACAAATACAATTTTGAAACAAGTCAAATGGAGGACCGGACTGCCCCAAACAAGCAGACACAAACACATCACTCACAAGGTGATTCAAACATTTATTACACATGAATAAAACACTGCATATTTACACATATGTACAACAATTCAGAGGTACACCAAAACACGTGTACTGCTGCCGGTCGCCATGTTCAGTGTGTATGTAAAACAAAAACGCAGCAGCACATTGCCAACTGTGACAAAATGAAATGCGGCAGGCGAGTACCACCACAAAGGCCGCAACATAATCTGTATAAAAATACCTCGCTTACCATGACATGATTATTTGCTACTACCACTTGGTAAAATGGAACAGGGAACTGGAAATCAAGTAGGGATGACATAAAATTGTTAGTGTTGAACTGTAGAAGTATTGTAAAGAAAGGAATAGAATTAAGTAATTTAATAGATATATATTTACCAGATATTGTAATAGGAGTTGAATCATGGCTGAGAAATGATATAATGGATGCAGAAATTTTCTCACGGCACTGGAGTGTGTATCGTAGAGATAGGATAGGAAAGGTGGGAGGGGGAGTTTTCATTCTGGTGAAAGAAGAATTTGTAAGCTACAAAAAAGTTAAAGATGAGACACATGAAATTCTAGGTGTAAGGCTGATTTCTAAAGATAATAGGCAACTTGATATATTTGGGGTGTACAGATCGGGAAAGGGTAGCACTGATGCGGATTCGGAATTATTTGATAGGATAGTCAGCTATGTGGGAAACGACACGGAAAGAAATGTGATTGTAGCGGGAGATCTGAATTTGCCAGATGTAAATTGGGAAGGAAATGCGAACGACAGGAAGCATGACCAACAAATGGCAAATAAGTTAATATGGGAAGGACAGCTGATTCAGAAAGTGATGGAACCAACCAGAGGGAAAAATATCCTGGATGTCGTGCTGATAAAACCAGATGAGCTCTATAGGGAAACTGAAGTAATAGATGGTATTAGTGATCATGAAGCTGTTTTTGTGGTAGTTAAAAATAAATGCGATAGAAAGGAAGGTCTTAAAAATAGGACTGTTAGGCAGTACCATATGGCTGATAAAGCAGGTATGAGGCAGTTTCTAAAAAGTAACTATGATCTGTGGAAAACGGTAAATAAAAATGTAAACAGACTCTGGGATGGGTTTAAAGAAATTGTTGAGGAATGCGAAAACAGGTTTGTACCTTTAAGGGTGGTAAGGAATGGTAAAGACCCACCTTATTATAATAGAGAAATAAAGAGACTAAGAAGGAGGTGCAGACTGGAAAGAAATAGTTAGAAATGGCTGTGGAAGTAAGGAGAAATTGAAGGAACTTACTAGAAAATTGAATCTAGCAAAGAAGGCAGCTAAGGATAACATGATGGCAAGCATAATTGGCAGTCATACAAATTTTAGTGAAAAATGGAAGGGTATGTATAGGTATTTTAAGGCAGAAACAGGTTCCAAGAAGAACATTCCAGGAATAATTAATGAACAAGGGAAGTGTGTATGTGAGGATCTTCAAAAGGCGAAAGTATTCAGTCAGCAGTATCTAAAGATTGTTGGTTACAAGGATAATGTCGAGATAGAGGAAGAGACTAAGGCCAAAGAAGTAATAAAATTTACATATGATAACAATGACATTTACAATAAGATACAAAAGTTGAAAACTAGAAAAGCGGCTGGAATTGATCAGATTTCTGGGGATATACTAAAGACAATGAGTTGGAATATAGTACCATATCTGAAGTACTTATTTGATTATTGTTTGGTCGAAGGAGCTATACCAGATGAATGGAGAGTTGCTATAGTTGCCCCTGTGTATAAAGGAAAGGGTGATAAAGCTGAAAATTACAGGCCAGTAAGTTTGACATGCATTGTATGTAAGCTTTGGGAAGGCATTCTTTCTGATTATATTAGACATGTTTGTGAAATTAATAACTGGTTCGATAGAAGGCAATTCGGTTTTAGGAAAGGTTATTCCACTGAAGCTCAACTTGTAGGATTCCAGCAAGATATAGCAGATATCTTGGATTCTGGAGGTCAAATGGACTGTATCGCGATTGACATGTCTAAAGCATTTGATAGGGTGGATCATGGGAGACTACTGGCAAAAATGAGTGCAATTGGACTAGACAAAAGAGTGACTGAATGGGTTGCTATATTTGTAGAAAATAGATCTCAGAGAGTTAGAGTAGGTGAAGCTTTGTCTGACCCTGTAATAGTTGAGAGGGGAGTTCCTCAGGGCAGTGTTATCGGACCTTTATGTTTTCTTATATATATAAATGATATGAGTAAAGGAGTGGAATCAGAGGTAAGGCTTTTTGCAGATGATGTTATTCTCTATAGAGTGATAAATAAGTTACAAGATTGTGAGCAACTGCAACGTGACCTCGAAAATGTTGTGAGATGGACAGCAGACAATGGTATGTTGATAAACGGGGCTAAAAGTCAGGTTGTGAGTTTCACAAATAGGAAAAGTCCTCTCAGTTTTAATTACTGCATTGATGGGGTGAAAGTTCCTTTTGGGGATCATTGTAAGTATCTAGGTGTTAATATAAGGAAAGATCTTCACTGGGGTAATCACATAAATGGGATTGTAAATAAAGGATACAGATCTCTGCACATGGTTATGAGGGTGTTTAGGGGTTGTAGTAAGGATGTAAAGGAGAGTGCATATAAGTCTCTGGTAAGACCCCAACTAGAGTATGGTTCCAGTGTATGGGACCCTCACCAGGATTACCTGATTCAAGAACTGGAAAAAATCCAAAGAAAAGCAGCTCGATTTGTTCTGGGCGATTTCCGACAAAAGAGTAGCGTTACAAAAGTGTTGCAATGTTTGGGTTGGGAAGAATTGAGAGAAAGAAGAAGAGCTGCTCGACTAAGTGGTATGTTCCGAGCTGTCAGCGGAGAGATGGCGTGGAATGACATTAGTAGACGAATAGGTTTGAATGGCGTTTATAAAAGTAGGAAAGATCACAATATGAAGATAAAGTTGGAATTCAAGAGGACAAACTGGGGCAAATATTCATTTATAGGAAGGGGAGTTAGGGATTGGAATAACTTACCAAGGGAGATGTTCAATAAATTTCCAATTTCTTTGAAATTATTTCGGAAAGGGCTAGGAAAGCAACAGATAGGGAATCTGCCACCTGGGCGACTGCCCTAAATGCAGATCAGTATTGATTGATTGATTGAAAATCACTTTCCCAGCCGAGAAAATGTTCTTTGTCATTCTTTGCACATAGAATGTGATTTGCAATAGGCCTACAGATAGGCCCTTACCATTGGGGGCAGGTCAGGAGAAGTGCGATAACAGGAAAAGACCTTAAATTCCTGAATTTTACAAGGTAAATTGTACCTTTGGGGAACAAGTTGTTAGCTTCAGGAAAGTTCAGTTTTGCTTGCCCATCAGCAGTGAGATGATATAGATGTTAATTCCCATAGGGAATCTGAAATATTTGTGCCGAATGAGTAAATTTATAATACCAATATAAATGGTCCGTTATTGAACATCAGCAGTGAGCCTGTTCGTACTTATAATATTTTGCATTCTAGTCAGAAGTTGGAAATTTATGCTATGTTGAGTTGTTCATTGAAGGGTAGTGAATGTTTGTCCATGTGATAGTAAACGTATGGATTTGGAGCATAATCGTTGAGAAGTTCAGTGGCATAGTATGTATTTCTTTCTTGTGGTAGTCAAGTTATGGATAAGAAAAAAGTTGGAGAATCGATACGTAATCAAGACAAAATTAAAATCCTTCAGGAATTGGCTAAGTATATTGCGTGTAGAATTGGCGCATATGTTAAAACTGGCACCTTCCACTGGAGTTGGTCCAAACCAATGCCAAGTGTTGTTGCATTCAAGATGACAGTCGTTCTCTCACACATGGAAAGTAATATATGGTCAAAGAGTTTGACCAGGTAAAAATGTGTAATAAGCCACTGCTTCGGAAAAAAAAAAACTTCAACCAAATAACACCAACACCGGATTTCAAATCAGCTCACGTTCGCAGGCACATTGTAGATGGTAGAATAGAGCGGAAGGGGAGGAATATCACAGCTGTGAATATACTGTGACACAGGTGTAACGGACGGTTGTTTTTGTGACCAATTTTAGTTGAAGTTCAGAAAAATACTTCTATCATACTTCTTTCTTTTTCCTCTTGTGAGTGAGTTAATATGGTAGATCATGTATTGCATGTCTTCTTTTCTTCGAGCATTAAACTAACTTGGTAATTGTTTTTATTGCACAGGTAAAAGCCAGTTCTCCATTGCTTGATTTATTCCTGGAGACTGTTGCCAATCTTCCTTTGAAGGAGAAGACATCCCTTGAAGACTTTGTAGCTACCATCAACACATCACTGGAACTACTAACTACAGTGTTGCTGCATTGGTCTGTGCTAGTAATATCAAGGATACCACCCTTTCTTCAGTGCTTTCGTCATGTGGTATCATGCATTGCCAAACGAGGCAGCCTTAGTGAAGGGCTCTCTGAACGAGAAGTTGCTCAGTTAGCAAACTGTGCTCATGGCATTGAAAGGTAGATTCTTCATCTTGTATAAAATGATTTTGATACAGTGATGTCTCAGTTTTGTGTTCTTCACATTGTGTCATTTTCAGACAAAAATGTTGAAATATGTATTGAAAACAAACATAAATCTGATATCAGTTAGCATTTTATGTCATAAAGAAATATTACACTTTAAACATTGCAAAAATAACAAAAAATTGCATACCATATCACAATTAAATGCTTATTTTCTCAATGAAATTCACAAGTCTTGATTACACTTAATCACAGCACGATGCAACAGGTGTTGAAACACAAACTTGCACTTATTTTCACTTAAAATGCTCTTGTACTCAGAAAAGCCTTTCATATCACATGCCATAATTGTAGCATATTCCAGCTTAACAAAATCAGAGACTTCCAGTATCAATGGACCGTCAATTTTTTTCTTTGCCTTGGAGAACACCAGAAAGGTCTTTTCTTAAATTTGCGGAGACCAGAGTTTTTAACACTGCATTGTGAATTTTTCTGATAAAACTTGATTTGTTAGGTTCATTCGGGATCGTTCAGCTTCTTCAACAATATCAGTACTAACGTGAAGTGAGAGTCCTTTTTTCTTGCTTTCTCTTGGTGGTTGAAGACTTTCACATCAAATTGGAACAATTGACTATAAGTTGCTCACAAACACCATCTGTGCTCAAGACTTTTTGTGCTTCTTTAATAGAAGCAGCTTCTTTAGAATCGAGGTTTCCTACTACTTTCTTTACTGCTTCAAAATAATAGGCATAATAAGTAGCAGCTTCAAGCCGCATTCCCCATCGTGTATGAAATGGCGAAAGTAGGAACAGTACATTAGCAACTGTATTTTTAAAAATATATTCTTGCAGCATGGAGCCTTCAGGAATATTCTTTTCACTGTAGAGATCAAAACATTTACTTCAGGAAAGGATGCCTGGACCGTTTCAGTGACTCTGATTCCGTGTGCTCCACGTGTGACATGTATCATCTTGGAATATAATATCTCAAGACCTCCCATGGCTTTACACATGCAAGGTATGACATCAGTGCAGGACATGATAACACGTAAGGAATGTGTGATGGCCACAAAAAAAAAAAAAAAAAAAGTTCATCAATGAAAAATGCACCTTACTGTTGCATACATCCACAGTTAGTAGATAATGATTTGTCTCTCTTTTTCCTCTAGTAAAATTCCAACCATGAAGTTTATTACAGATCTTGGATGCATGTCCATTGTTTCGTCTAGCAAGACCCAAGTATATTTTCCATCAGCCTTTTCCTTTAGTTTATCGAACGTCACTTTATAAATCCCAGAAACGTAATTCTCCCCAATTGTTAATTCATCTTTGACTGGTTGTTTCATATACTTTTCCAGAAACTGAACTAATTTCTTATTATTCATCTTTGCCAATGGTAAGTTTACCGAGGCAAACTATTTACACAATTCTTCATTGAATTTATTTTGTGTTGGTTGAGTTTTAGCTAAAGCTATGGTTATAAGAGGCTGGTGTATTTGTTTCAAGCTTACCACTTTCAATTTATTGTGTTTCATCGTTTGAACATGATGTTCAACTTCATACTTTTTAGTTGCAGTTACGATCGTGCTATAATATTTGCAAAACAAAATACTTCCATTAGTTGAGAATTCTTCAAACTTGTATATATGCTTTCAATACATCACAAACAGTTCTCTTCTCCTTAGGCATTATAAATTAAATAGCAACAACACAGCCAATAATTATATTTAACTATATACGAAGTGGGACAAAGACAGTCCTGTTGAAGTGAAATTCTTGGAATCAGTACTTACCTAATTGGGTTGCAGGTAGACTAAACCATGGCTGGATGTAGAGTTGTCCATTCATTATCCCTGGAATGTCCTTTCTGTAACCTGTTTCTGCCTTTAAAGTACCTATACATGCCCCTCTGTTTTTCCCTGAAATTCATATGCCTGCCAATTATCTTTGCCATCTTGAGTAGTGCAGTGAAATTAGAACAATTGCTTGACCTTCTTTCAAACCGCTTCTTGTCATATTCTGCCCTCGTTATTATTGTCATCACCATCCATGATGGTGAGTGTTTCACTCCTCAGAAGAGAGAGTTTCGGCGACTAAACACTCCGGATATTGCTCATTTTAAACGCGCTACCAACCTGTCAAACAGGCTACCTGGCGATAACCAACACAGCCCAACTTCTTGAACATGGCATGGGTCATGCGCAGGTTTCAAACACTCAGATAAATG
The DNA here is from genome assembly GCF_040414725.1 of Anabrus simplex. Taxonomy (NCBI): domain Eukaryota; kingdom Metazoa; phylum Arthropoda; class Insecta; order Orthoptera; family Tettigoniidae; genus Anabrus; species Anabrus simplex. The sequence goes on from NC_090265.1 coordinate 1,750,640,500, forward strand.
CCAAATATTCCAGTATTGTCCTGCAGAAGCTGATATCTACACTCTAGGTTCAAAATACTTTTTAAACATGTCTTAACAGGAGAAAAACACAAAATATGCACTATTATAAAACTACTCCATATATAAAATTGCATATGCAGTATGCAAGATTCATAATTATCCAAAGCCTGGTAGTTATTGATTCAAAAATAAGGTTTGAGAGTAACAGTTCACAAGGCAAAGAAGTTGATTCTGAAAAGAAGAGAGACTACGAACCCTGTTTTAAGTACTTTGAAGAAAAGTATCACATACCCGCCGGTTGCTGGAAGGTGATTGGGTTACTCTTCAGTGCGCGAGGATCTGTCACAAAATTTTCAGTTGATTTCTTCCTTCGTTTTGGTATTCCTGTTTTGTTTCTAAAAAAAATTTGTTTAAATGTTTTACGTGATTCATTGTCAATGGTAAATCATCATTTGTACGGTATGTGTAAAGAAAAATCAAGTTTCCCTGATCGGGAATAGCTGCACAACAGAGGAAATTTCAAAATTAAAATTAAATAAGCTCATTTTATCCTAAGATAAATAGTGCAAAAATTATCTATTTGATGCTGTTGTCTTATGGTACCCCTTGTTCTAGGACAGCTATCCCTTGTGGATTCTCTCTCTAAGCTTAAGAAAAATGTTCATTATCCAGGGAATAAATATCTATGTTGGAGTTCACAATTATTGATTTAAGAATTTCATTCAGGTTCCAATTGTACCACCACTGTGTATAACATTGGGCTTTTATTACATTCATAGTACTTTTAAAGTTAATAACTTCATCACTGAACCGTATTGAACTAATAATTACAATGCTAAAAAGAGAAAGATGTTCCACCTATTCAATACAATAATATTGTTGCACGAATTAATGTAGCAACATATTTAATATGTTATGGGACCGGTTTCAACATACGTCCATGTCATCATCAGCCGACACAAGAGTGCAAGAGTGCTCAAGAACCTCTACATGAACTTCTATTTTTAATTCAAGAAAAGTTTCATAAGTGTTACAATTGTGTTGACTTCTTGCCATTTTTGTGTCGGCTGATGATGACATGGACATATGTTAAAACCGGTCCCATAACATATTAAATATGTTGCTACATTAATTCGTGCAACAATATTATTGTATTGAATAGGTGGAACATCTTTCTCTTTTTAGTATTGTATTCATAGTACTTTGTCAATAAGGTGGACCGATTACTGGTTAGATCTTCTTGTAACTCGACAAAACTAATACTAGCAATCATGTTTCAAGGAATTCCATCCTGAATTTATTTTTAATGCTGTATTTGTTAAAATCTTTCTGGCCAAGGCCTTGAAGTTGTCTTAATGAAAGAGAACAGTGAAGTATACAAATATAAGTACAATATTAAACTTGGGAAGCTAGGAAAGAGGATAGAAATATGCACAAAAGATAAAACACAATAATACAAGAAGCACTGCTCCAAATCCTAGAGGAGATGTGTCTAGATAAGAAGACCATTGTATTAGTCGAACAGAGTGAAATAAACATCCAAAGTCAAGTTCAGAGGTATTCCATTTGAATCTTTTGGGATTAAAACAGGGATCAGTTGTGTACTTTAGAGAGTGGTGCCAAAAACATCCAAGAAATAGGTGGTATATGAATGGGATACAAGAACAATGGAATTAAAGTTGATTGTCTAGCCTTTGCAGATGATATTGCGGTTCTGTCAAAATCATTAGAGGATTTCCTAGCTCCAGGAACAAGCAAGTAAGACAGGCTTACGAATCTCTTTTGAGAAGACACAGTTACATTAAAACTGGACCCAGATGGATGACCATAGAGGAGGAAAAAATTTAGAAAATGAGCAGATTTTAACATTGAGAGAATGGATAGAAAACAACTGTCGTAAAAAGATCCATGGGTACTGAGGATCGAACAAGATGAACCTGATGAGGTACAAACTAATCATGAACAGATGGTCTTATTCAGTAAAAAACTGAAACACTAGCAGACAGTGATCCATCTGGCAGCCTTATACACAGTGGAATGCCTGAACCTTACAAAATCAGGATTAATCTAGAATGAACCTAGTGGAGGAAGACATTGGGGACCTCGAAGAACAGAAGATGGAACATACAGAAAGAAAAGTAACCAAGAATTGTATCTCAGGATAATTTTTATATCAGATACCATCTGGGAAAGATGAGCCATGTTCTTCGGACACATTATGGAATGGACCCAGGAAGGTAAATCAATCAGTTTGTGAGGTTCATTGAGATCAAGAGAACTATCAGGAATTTTTAAAAAAACCTAGAAAAAAATAGGAACACAAGGAATGGAAATCAGCAACAGAGAGGCATACAGGTCTAGAATCACAAACACCAAGTGTTTCCAAGAAAAGATTAGATCCTGGACTCGGTCACCATGGACAGCAGAAAAGGAAAGAACACAAGGTGAAAGGATTAGGGAGTACGGGCTGCTGATCAAAGCCCAGAAGTAGCTGAAATCAAATGTGGCCCAACAGTCACCCCAAACGAAAAGAAGTAGTATCAAATCATACCAGCTGTACTCCCTGGCACGGAAGCCTATACACTACCCTTTCTCCCCTGTTAATACTGAAGGTAGTGATTTGTAGTTATTTTCTAACTCTTGGGACCAATTCAGTGTCGCTAACCACACAGTTTAGGGACTCTACTTGCTGATACAACATCTTACTGTTATTCTGGCACGTTGACACTATACAGTCGGTTTTATTTCCTGATTTGCGAGAATTACGTATTGGCACTACCGTATTGTTAAAATCATTACTGTTACATTTGCAGGTATAATTATAGCATATAATTATAGGATGTCTGTGCGATTGTAAGTCGGTAATACCAGGTAAGTAAAATTGTGGCACGTTCGAATAATGCATTTAATAACGTAATTTGTGTGAAATTACAAATGCAGCGTTTTATTACATTAGAGTCTTATTTGTCCAATACTTACGTATAGAATTCGATTAGGATGTCTGAGAAGCAAGAAAAATCTGCAAGAACTCCTCCAGAAAGGAAAGCAACATAAAGATCAATTCAGTTGAAATGGAAGGAAATTTCGGTATCAACCTAACTTAACCTAAACTTGTCTTGTCACGACTTTGGTACAGCTTGCAGGCTTAGCCTTTGTGTATTCTTATTGACTTACGGCATATGCACATGTTATATATTTGCTTGTGTGCATTATTGCAGCGTGATTTCTCTTCAGTCCGACAAATAATAGCAAATTTCAAGAAGGGAGCTGAATTATTTACACGAGGCAGATACCGAAGAATACGCTTATAGTAATGCGTATATCAAAATACAGAAATATATAGCATTAAATTGAGAGAGAGAGAGAGTGAGTGTGTGGGGGGGGGGTTAGTTAATTCCTCATAAAGCTTGAAAATCAACTTAATAATGAATATCTTGATTGATCATTTATTATCATTTACTTGGGTAAGGGAACCTTCATTATTGATACTTACATTGAGGTCAGTTTGTTGATGGTTGTCTTGTGATTTCAATACGTAACTATTCAATTTGCAGAAGGGAGGAGCCATTAAAGAAATAAAAGAATAGGGCGGCGATATGGTTATGTCTTGTGATTTCAATACGTAACTATTCAATTTGGAGCAGTGAGGAACCATTAAACAAAAAAGAGAATAGGGCAGCGATATTTGCCTTTTAGTGTATAGCTTGTCCGACTCGTTGGCTGAATGGTCAGCGTACTGGCCTTCGGTTCAGAGGGTCCCGGGTTCGATCCCCGGCCGGGTCGGGGATTTTAACCTTAATTGGTTAATTCCAATGGCCCGGGGGCTGGGTGTTTGTGATGTCCCCAACATTCCTGCAACTCACACACCACACATAACACTATCCTCCACCACAATAACACGCAGTTACCTATACATGGCAGATGCCGCCCACCCTCATCGGAGGGTCTGCCTTACAAGGGCTGCAATCGGCTAGTAATAGCCACACGAAATTATATAGTGTATAGCTGTACGTGACAAGTAGTATAGATAGAAACAAACGTAACAGAAAACATACATGATTTCAGATGGTTCCTGCTCAGAATTTAGTGACTTCAGTTGCATTACAGTCAGCTAGAGTTGACATCAGGAAAGACGTCTTGCCATGAAACTGGGCTAAATCCATATGAAGTGCCGACCTCAGATAATTTGGAAAAGGTCAGGAGGAGGAGGAGGAAGAAGGAGAAGGCTTTTTTTTTTTTTTTTGGCACCGACACAGATAGGTCTGATACAGATGTTGCAACGCTGTAAACTATGAGGTCCACAACCTCACCATGTGCTACTATTGTTCATTTCCATCTGCATCGTTTGTTTTTTCATTCCATTGTTTTCTTAGGTTAACACAGTTTTTAGTTTCAATTATTATTTTAAATTAACACCTTTTCACTGAATTTTGTCGCAGTGAGTTGTTTTTTGCTCCGCATATTGATGTAAATATTGTATATTTGTGCTAATTTTGTTTCCGTCTAGGCTCTCTTTTGTTTGTTTTTTCATTTGCTCCTTCATTATGTTTTTTAGCATTTTTTCAACTTATATTATGTAAATTATTTAAAACTCATCTCATTTTTCACTGAAGATGGCTCAAACGAGCCGAAACATGTTTGAATTTGTTTACTCCGTCTAATGATGGAATATTTATTGTATTGATTTAGGAGGATACTCTCATTTTTCACCTTTGTAAAGTGAAAACCGTCAATACGGAATGATCCTAATATCTTGTAACCAGGAATGGGTTAGCTGGAAAATTTATAATGTCCAATAATGGACCATTTATTAATGAACGTAAGTTTTCGTGGCTCATTGTGTTAACATTAAGGAATAAATGAACTAGATTAAAGCTACTATATATATATATTTATTAATAATAAAGCCAAGCTTTCTGCCAAATTGCATTGGCCTTCATCAGGGCATGTGAAGTTTTGCCTCCAACAGTGTGTATATATATAGTGGCTTTAATCCAGTTCATTTATTTCTTAATGGACCATTTATATTGGTGTTATAAATTTACTCATTCGGAACAAATATTTCAGATTCCGTATGGGAATCAACATCTGTATCATCTGATGGCCAAGCAGGCATCAATTTTTGGTAATGAGACAAAGTCTCTCATAGTGCATTGGCACTGCCCGTGGCTAAAAATAGCCTACGCAGTGGCCTCCACGGTATGCACTGGCCAGCGTCTTAGTAGGTGTGCTGGGTACCAACTAATGAGCCCAGCCTAGCACACGGGGGCGAAACGCTGGCAACCACGAATGAGTTAGCTGGAAAATTTATAATGTCCAATAATGGACCATTTATATTGGTATTACAGATAGGTCTTGTGGCGACGATGGGACAGGAAAGGCCTAGGAATGGGAAGGAAGCGGCCGTGGCCTTAATTAAGGTACAGCCCCAGCATTTGCCTGGTGTGAAAATGGGAAACCTCGGAAAACCATCTTCAGGGCTGCCGACAGTGGGATTCGAACCCACTATCTTCCGGATTCAAGCTCACAGCTGCATGCTCCCAACTGCATGGCCAACTCGCTCGGTAGGAGAAAAAGGAAAGTTGTATTAGAGTTAAGTAGTACTGGGTCGAGGAGCTTGCTAAACACAGCAGAATGTGTAACATATACAGTACACACCAAACATAGAACTTGCATGGAACTTTATCAAGAAAGCAGTTGAAAATGAAGCATTTGCTTCTTCCTAGCAACATAGATTTGTTACAATTGCAGCATTCCTCGTTTGCATTATATATTTGCATGTTTTGGCAACACTTATTACAGACTCTTATCTCTTATGGTTAGACCTCTTAGTGAGTGTTCATGCCTTGTTTGACCCACCAGATGCTGAAAAGCATCGTGTAAAGTTTCTTGGAATCTTATCAGATGAACAACGCATTCCTGGTCAAAATGTAAAACTTACTATGTTTTATTCTTTCACATAATTTAGTTACTTTTCTTTTTATGTCTTTCAGGCTTACCAATGCTATAGTGAAGTACAAAAAAGATTTTGCCCCAGTATCTGGATTTGTTATAGCAGATACCCTGCATCAGCTGGAAAAATATACCATTTATCCTTCTGTTAAGGTAAAAGTATTGTAATGACCCTATTTAAGTTGGTAATAAATATTACATCTTTGCCTGTAATCAATGAAATTATGTAAGTTTATAATATAATGACTGAAGTGTGTGTCTTTCCAGATTCATCTGAACAACTCCATTTACATCCTGCTCCGGATTTGTGATAAGTATTCCTTAGCTCACCTTTTCCGTGCCCTGCCACCAGGGTCCAAAGAACTGTTCTCCAACGTTTATAGAAACTATAAGAAGTACTATAGATTCACTGGGAAAGTGTAATAACCTTTGAGATTCTAAAATTGTGTTACTGTGTGTACTATTAGGTCGTATTTTGTGAAAAGAAATAGTGTAAAAATGTTGGAAGATCTTCTTTGTAAAGATTCTTTCCATGTGTACTTCACGTCCGCTTGTGTCTATTAGCCTTTAGTCATTCCTTTAATGCATTTTGCTCATCGCCCATCTCCGTTATCAAATGATTTATGGTGCAAGTTCAGGAAACCAACATTACTGTTTTCCCCATATTTTCTTTGAAGTGAAGGGAAGATGGAGAGTAGCAACCAGCATTGTCAACTGTTCCCAAATTTGTTTAAATGTAGATTAACTCCCTTAGTGCTAGAGTCACTCAGAGCGATCCACGAAAAATGAACGCAGCTTGCCTGCGTTGCTCTGAGAGACACTTCATTTCTTTAGTCTTTGACAGGCTTCTAGACCGAAAATGGTGCCTAATTTTGGCAGTTCAAGCTACACTGTTCCGACAACATTCTTTTGTTTTCTGTCTATTGATAATCTCGAGCAATATTTAAATTTCCTTGAAGTGTAAGAAGAATAGTGTAAGAGAGGAGGAAATTAAAGAACTAATGAGTCCAGGAACTGTTCTGGAGCCTGTGTAGGATTGTCCTGGTCAACATTCCTTTCATACCGGTCACTGTTAGTTATCAACGTCATCAGTATCGCTTGCTTGGTTATGTACAGTCTCATCCCGTGCAGGTAATTCATTGTCTGAGGCGAAGTCGGCACTAGATTAGTCACGAAGATCAGAACCACTGTCCACGAAGTCTGAGAGATCACCATTTGATTCGCCAGTCATTAGCTCTATGGCTGTTAATTTTCACTGCCATCATTTAATTGTGTTTCCTTGCGTGATTGTGAGACTGTTGGTGTATTTTTTCAATATGCTAGAATTTTGAATTTCGAACTTTTGACACCCCTGCAGATATTTTTAGAACAAACAAAATGCGTTTCTTGGTTCTTATATTATGTATGTGTGCCCTCCAGTGTTCGTTTTTACTCCATTTGTAAGCATGTGGTGATAGGAATAATCCAGTTTTCCAACTTTTATTTTCCTGAATAAATTATATTAATGAATTAATAATGTGAGGAATAAATTGCATAATGATCTCGAAGTTATCCTGGATTTAGATGACTTTGTTTTGAACTCCCTGATTAAGTTTTGCTTTCATATCTTTAAAAACAGGAATTCCTTTTTTTTTTTTTTTTTTTTAAAGCCTGGCACTTGTAGACCTCACCTTTACATTTTTGCCTAGCACTGAAAGTGTTAATTATGGTTCAAATAGGTTTTAGCAGAATGGAGATAGCTGAGCATCAGACTGTGACCATATTGGGATTTAATAATCTGACTGTTAATAAATTAACGCATTCAACTTGCAATGAATAGCCACATTGTTTGACTGTGGAATCAGATTTAGTTTTCCCGCCAGTAGTTTGAGCATATCTGACACACAAAAACTTGCATAAAGTACTAACTAATAAATATAATTCACTCAAATTTTGCATTCATGCCATTGAAAATTATGACTTACCCATACTTCATTCCTTGAATAACTGCTGGCTGTAGTACAAATGTTTCATTTGAAATAATTTCAAAAAAAGAACTGATTCATGTACTCTAAAACATTGCAATGGTGGACGGACTCTAAATGTTTCGTAAGTACAGTAGAAGTCCGTTATAGCGGGAATTCATAACAGCGAGAAATTTACTCGCTATAACGGATTGTCGTTATATCCAATTTTTGTATAAAAGTCGCAAAACCCTTCATGCACTTTAAAATCGGCATGAAACGGCAATCGGTTTGTTCAAAACTTGCGTTTCCGTAGATAATATCCACACTACGGCTTACTTGTTGGTTATTTTTCGTAATCTGATACTACGTGAAAGTGCATGTTTAATTTTATTCTAAAAAAATATAGTACCGTATATCTCCGAATCCAAGATGAACCCCACTTCTTCCTTCAAAAAATTTAAATCAGGCTCAAAAAGGAGTTTGTAAAATCATATGAATGCCTTGTACAGTAGGCCTACGCATTTTAGTCTATTTTTAGACGCCGAACCTTGACTGTCGTCACGCTGTATTTCTTAATTTTTGGCGGCTGCACAATTATTCTTTATTTCCGCGGGTTTAAGGACCATTAACTTAACATTGGCATCATAATACCGAAGAGAACTCGTTGAAAATTTTCCGGCAGTACCTATTCCATGCGTCTCTACAATACAACGATCCATCAGGAAATTATTCTTGCTGTCTATAAAACTGTTACTTTTACGCAGCGTCAGATATAACCGGCTGCCGCTACGCGCACGTCTTGCTTGTCGGGTTCGGGCAAATTCAGCAGCTAGCGATGTATAGGCCTAATCGCGAACGTTGAAAGTCAACGAACGAGTTTATTGCGCCACGGTATGGCCATTCTGCCCTTGCGTTTTCCGTGCACACACCTCACAATTTCATGTTCGACTTCTTTAAAGCGTCCTTGTTACGGACCACTGAATGCATTTTTTGTACAGTACACATTTTTTTAGCTCTTTGTCTTCACGCTAACGCCAAATATTAGCTTTAGTGAGGCCTATGCCGTATTTTCTTGCGGCTGCACAATTATTCTACATTTCCGAGTGTTTAATAAACATTAACTTAAAATTGGCATCATAATATTGACTAGAACCCGTTGAAAATTTGCCGGCAATACCTTTTCCACGTATCTTTACAATACGACTGCCCATCACGAAAATATTCCTGCTGTCTATAAACCTTAATTTTACTAAGCGTCAAGTACAATAGACGCGTTATGACTCTGCCATTGAGTAGCCATGGCTTTTCTAAGAATTCGAAGGGTCGCATGGTTTGATGCCATTCTGCAGATTTGAGAAACACACAGGCTCTGTACACCCGGTTGTCGCGGCTAGCGATGTGTAGTAAAGAGGCGGTCGTTTGTCAACGAGTTCTAGGCGCGTGTGAAAAGAAGCAGCATGGTTACCGCAGTCGGTAATTGCCAGTGGTATCCAGTAACTTACTGTTAGGCCGCGAATGCAAAAACCCTTGAGTTTTCGCATGAGATTCTGAGAAAAAAAGTCTTGGATTCGGAGAAATACGGTATCACTCCAGAGATTTCTGTGGCAAACACCTCAGCTTTCTTCTTCAAACAGCGTCACCTAACCTAACCGTATATGTAGCCTACCATGAAAATATATTTGAAACGCATGTAGAGAAATAACCTCCTCGCGAAAAATTTACATGTAAATAGCCGTAACTAGACGCGAGAAGATATGAAATATCCTCTGAAATCAGTGATGTACTCTGCCATATCTTGAGGTGTATCACATTCTTACTTAATTTCCGTATATAACATTAAAATTAAGATATCGTTTACTTCAGTCTTTAATTTAACGAGTTAACAACTGCTATCGGCCAAGTTATTTACCGGTACGCATTTTTTACGAAAGCGTATTATTCTCTTTCATTTCGAATTTTCTTTAGAGAACAGCAGTCGATGGATATTACTAATCGACTCCAACATCGCCTTCGAATGTCGATGAGAGAAATCGCTAGTGTACACAGCGAGGAAACTATGCCAAAGGTAATCGATCGCATGCAATATCATCGCTGGGGTGCATAAATATCGGTAACGGAAAAAATCACGCGCGCTTAATCGCTCGTAATAACGGATGCGCCAGTGATAGGGTTCTCGCTGTAACCGAAGGACGATACATAGTTTAATATAGGAATTTTGAAGGGACAGAAAAAAGTCGTCGCTATAATGGAGTTCTCGTTATATGCCGTACTCGCTATAGCGGACTTCTACTGTATTTCTGAAAAACCGCTGTGTCTATGAAATGGATATATGTCAGGGTTATTGTCTTTATTCTCCAATTTCTAATCACAAAGTTTCTTTTGTGTCACCAGCCGCGCACATTTGGAAGGACCTGGTGCGGCACTTTCACCATCACTTTTTTCAATGCTCTGGTCACTTCAGTAACTTTTACTGATGCTATCACTACTCTCAAGCTTGGATTTTCGAAAACTTCATTATTGCCAAAATCGCCACCTAAAACACCGTCTACATGCGCTTTCAAACTCTCGTCATCATTAGCGCGATGTTGGTTTTACTGCATAATGAATACTGAATACCGATGAAATAAACTATTGTTCAACAATCCCAGTGTCACACAGCAATACAGACATCATTGTTTACCAACAGTACATACCTCTACTTCCTTAGAGTGTATTGTGAGAACTTATATTGCAAAGGGAATCTAATATACGAAGATAAAAGAAACACTGCTTCATTTGATTCATGCACCAAAACACCGCACACGACCACATCTCATCAAATGATGCAATTGGTTTAAGTCATATATAGAAAGAGAGGAACATAAAATAGGATAAACAGAACGACAGTTCAGTGTGGGAAAAGGGAGCAACAGGAAGAAGAAAACAACAACATACATGAAATCTCAAAGAATAATTGGTCGTCTTTATACTCTGCTGTCTTCGTCCAGTTGGTCTCTCTCCTCTGCTGTGAGCTTGTATTTGGAGCTTGCAAAAGCAGCTCCGAAGATGGTTTTCCATAGTTTCCTGTTTTCATGCCAGGCTATGCTATGCTTCTGACCCTGTCCTAGTCCTGTCCTATTACATCACCGAAAGCCTGTGCACATGCAGTCTTGGCTCGCTGTAACAGCCCTCAAGCAGCCGCTTACCAGTGCACCAGCGGTGACCTGCAGGCTGCGAATATCAACCCGCACTTCCTCGCTGTGATCTTGAATTTGTCGTTTCACAGTCCAGCTTGATAGGTTTAGGGATTCATATTGTTTTGTCAGATTTTTACTCAATTTTTCTGCCCCCATTTTTTAAACAATTTTGATCAAATCTCAGTCTGATTATCTTTGTAATTGCTTTGCCAGTTGAAGAGAAATTCTGTATGTCTATGCGGTTAGGGGCGCGCAGCTGTAAGCTTGCATCCGGGAGATAGTGAGTTCGAACCACGCTAAAGGTAGCCTTGAAGATGGTTTTCCGTGGTTTCCCATTTTCATTCTGGTGAAAGAAGAATTTGTAAGCTACGAAGAAGTTAAGGATGAAAAACATGAAATTCTGGGTGTAAGGCTCATCTCTAAAGATAATAGGCAACTTGATGTCTTTGGAGAGTACAGACCGGGAAAGGGTAGCGCTGACGCTGATTGAGAATTATTTGATAAGATAATCAGGTATGTGGGAAACAATAAGGAAAGGAACGTGATTATAGCTGGTGATCTCAGTTTACCAAATGTCAATTGGGAAGTTAATGCGAACGACAGGAAGCATGAACAACAAATGGCAAATAAGTTAAAATGGGAAGGGCACCTGATTCAAAAAGTGATGGAACCAACTAGAGGGAAGAATATTTTGGATGTGGTGCTGATAAAACCAGATGAGATCTGTAGAGAAACCAAAGTAATAGATGGTATTCGTGATCACAAAGCTGTTTTTGTCGTAGTTAAAAATAAATGTGAAAGAAAGGAAGGTATTAAAATTAGGACTTAGGCAGTACCATATGGCTGATAAAACAGGCATGAGGGAGTTTTTAAAAAGTAACTAAGATCGCTGGAAAATGGTAAATAAAAATGTAAACAGACTCTGGGATGGGTTTAAAGCAATTGTTGAGGAATGTGAAAATAGGTTTGTACCTTTAAAGGTGGTAAGGAATGGTAAAGATCCACTATATTATAACTGAGAAGTAAAGAGACTAGAAGGAGGTGCAGGTTGGAACGAAATAGAGTTAGAAATGGTTATGGAAGTAAGGCAAAATTGAAGGAATGTACAAGAAAATTGAATCTAGCAAAGAAGTCAGCTAAGGATAACATGATGGCAGGCATAATTGGTGGTCATACAAATTTTAGTGAAAAATGGAAGGGCATGTATAGCTACTTTAAGGCAGAAACAGGTTCAAAGAAGGACATTACAGGAATCATTAATGAACAAGGGGAGTGTGTATGCGAGGATCTTCAAAAGGCAGAAGTATTCAGTCAGCAGTATGTAAAGATTGTTGGTTACAAGGATTATGCCCCCATCTCACATTATTATCATCCTCTGGTTTTCTCCACGTACTTTCTTTCTATTCTTCAGCTCTGTTCTATTCTATCCTGGTGTCTTTCGTTGCATTTTATTTTATTAGTTTATATTTATACCTTCTACCACATTCATCCCTAATTGGTCTGATGTTATCTCTGATACTTTACTGCACACATGGTGTGATAGTACATCTTAATTGGAATTTAATGTTTTTGTCAGCTCCCTCTTGGAGTGCTGTGCTGGCAATCAGCGACCCATCTAGTGATGAACGAGTGTACCACTACAGCTCTCCAACGGTAATGCATTCTTCAATTCAAACCGTCATTATTATAGAAGACTTCCTTGTGAACAGTCGAGATTTTCTTTTGTTGTGCAGAACAATGTTCTCTGCAATACGTAAAGAGTTTCACCTTGTTTTCTGTACATGGCATAAGCCGAAAGGCCCATATCATGTCTACAAGTACGGGGCGTGAAAGCATCAGTGTTAACAGGACAAAGATAATCTGCACTTCTACAGTTATTTCTTCTTAGCGCCTAGCAAACTCGTTCCTGAATCGTAGCTTCATCTGGAGGTCTAGCATCAATACTCATTGAGAGGCCAGCTTTGGGAAGGGTAGAATAAGAAGGAAGACAAACACTGGGAAAGGGAAGAGAGAAAAGAATACAGGTGGTATAAGACAAGGAACACAGGAGAAAAGGTTCCCAACAGGCCAATATAAATAATAGAAAGGAACAAACAACATCAGAAGAGGAGACAAGAGTAAACTTGAAAACATATGTTCCTTGGCCAGGCTGAGTGGCTCAGGCAGTTGAGGTGCTGGCCTTCTGATCCCAACTTGACAGGTTCGATCCTGTCTCAGTCCGGTAGTATTTGAAGGTGCTCAGATAGCCTCGGGTTGGTAGATTTACTGGCACGTAAAAGAACTCTTGTGGGACAACATTCCGGCACCTCGGTGTCTCTGAAAACTGAAAAAGTAGTTGGTGGAACGTGAAGCCAGTAGCGTAACTACTATGATGTTCCTTTTCCTTTTTAGTATTCCTATCTCTTTATGTATGACTACAGAAGACTAATACAGTAAAACCTGTCTTAACGGACACCCCTCATTGGCGGACGATTTTCTAGGTCCGTAATTAAATGCCATGTTGTGTATGAGTAATTTACCCCTCTTGTACGGACACCCTTTATTATGGATACGGACACACCATAGCCACGAGAAACTGCAATTAAACCTCTCCTAACGGACATTTTCCTTTTCAAAACATTCTGTATTTGTGTCCTGTACAGTATGTATTCGCTTACTTTTTGCACAACCGGTACTTCCAAGAATCACAGACACCGTAACATTTGATCCTGGCTGTACACATTCTTGGAAGGCAACACTAAGCTACGCTATCACTTCCGGAAGCTGTGTGATCTGACATGCTCAACAGCCCTGGAATTCATACCTTCACTGTCAGGTTACTTTTCATTGACTCGTGGGCTTTTGATGTGTTCAATTTTACGTTAGTAAGTATGTGTAAACATTGCTCCGAGGAAGTTTTTAACTTGAAAAGAAAAGGTAGGCATAATAGACTATCATAAACGTGAGAAGTGTGGTGTGCATAAACTGTCCGAAGTGTTTAAGATTGGAAAGATACAGGCAGCTGAAATTCTGAAAAAGCAAGAGGAACTAGTGAAAGATTGGCATTTAAATGGCAACGAACAGCGCATTAAACTGTTTCAAAGTGGTAGTGGAGCTCTCATTGACAAGGCAATGCTAGAGTGGTTCGCTAAAATATTGAAGTCGGAACGTCCCTGTCTCAGGACTAATGATACAAGCAAAAGCGTTAGAATTTGCGACAGAATTAGGTATTGGAGATTTCAAAGCCTTGAATGGCTGGCTAGAAAGATTCAGAAAGCGACATGGTATCAACTTCAGAGTGATTTGCGGAGAATCGTCCAGTGTTAATATGGAGATTGTTGACAACTGGCAAGAAAAAATGCCTTCAATCATAGACGGGTATGCTCCGGAAAATATTTTGAATGCCAATGAAACTGGATTATTTTTCCGTGCTTTACCCGACAAAACTATGTGTTTCAAAGGAAATCGTTGTACTGGTGGAAAAGTTATGGAAGAACATCTTACGGTCTTGTTGTGTGCAAGTATGAGTGGAGAACGGGAGGAGCCCCTTGTGATAGGAAAAGCTGCAAAACCAAGGTGTTTTAAAAATATGGACGTTACGAAGTTTGGCATTGAATGGAAAGCTAATAGGAAAGCATGGATGACCAGAGAAATAATGACAGAGTGGCTAGGACAATTGGACAGAAAAATGATACGCCAAGAGCGAAAAGTGTTATTATTCTTCGATAATGCAACATCGCATCCAGATAAAATTAAGTTGCAAAATGTGAAGATCGTCTTTCTCCCACCAAATGTAACATCAGTTTCTCAGCTGCTTGACCAAGGAGTGATCCAGAACTTCAAGGTTATGTACAGACAGTTAGTGATGAAGCACATAGTGTCAGAACTTTACAGGAATGAAGTAACCCTTCAAACACTGACAAAGGGGCTGAATGTTCTCCAAGCAATTTCATGGATAACCAATGCATGGAAAAACACGGCCTCAACAATTCGTAACTGCTTTCTGAAAGCTGGGTTTCCCGCTAGTAGTGGACATCCCGAAATAGAATCGGATGCCCTTCCTGACAGCATGGAAACAACACAAGAGTTGATTAATACAGCAGGTTACAGTGTACAAGTGAACACCTATATCGAAATTGATTCAGATATTCCAACAGAGTGTGAGAGTGGAGACACGAAAATGATTCTTCTGTCAATCCAAGGGAAGAGGGACAAAAATGAAGATTCTGACGAAAGCGGGAGTGAAGGTGATGCTAATGATGACTTTGAAGAAAATACAGAAATGAATGTGCTGCCAAAAACCTCGTACAGTGAGGCTCTCGGCATTGTTAAGCGACTGAAAAAATGTTATTATAAACAAAACGATGAAAAAGGTGTAAATTTGACCCAGGATTTAATTGCACATAGTGAAAACATCATTGCTAAACCGAAATGGACAAAACAAACGAACATTAAGGATTTTTCCAAGTGCTAATGTTTTACTGTACTGTGCTAGATATTGCTACATCTACATACTGATTTGAAGTTTCAAAAACTCATACGTTCTTCTTAATTTTAACATGGTGAACGGTAATAGTGTACAGTGTGCTCAATAGAGGTTTCCATAGAAGTGTTTTTGTCTCTTTAATACAGTGCATCGCAGCTGCAGCAGCCCATCTACAACTTTCTCATGTGAGTACAGTATACTGTATACAGTATACAATTAAAGGTACATTTGCAAGAATTGTTAACACATACAATACATGGGTTATTGTGTTTAATGGTACCGGTTTCATAACCTCTTGCGGGCGGACACCCCTTCATAACGGACATTTTTTCGGTCCCAAAGGTGTCCGTTATAGGGAGGTTTTACTGTACTTAATTTTATCATCATCTGGTAAGAAGGCAGAAGCATGTGGAACATGTATTATCAGTGTGTTTTTCAAATTCCTGCTGGGGTAGTTTTCTTCTCTGTACTAATCCCTCATCATGTCTGATTTATCGTCTGGAATGTTACCCATCTTCTCTTCTCGCATTATGAGAATTCTGTCAGTTGCTTGTTCTACGGTTTATTTTTATTTAGAATTTTCTTGACCAGAGCATGGTCCCGGTGCTTATACATATTGTGAATTTGTATATAATTATATGTAATTTATATTTCGTTGTTGAATTTATAATTTTTGTTTGTTATGATTGTGAAGTTATTGTGAAGCCATGAAGAGATGTGAAAATAATTCCTCTATTTAGACTGAATAATATGTACCAAGGTTTGAGATAATATTGTAAATACTATATACAAGGTTTATTGTATTCTTTTGTACAAACAGATTTTATATATGAAATAAATTCATGTGTGTTTTAAAATACCCATTGAAGATTTAATATTCTTTAGCATTGTTAATGGTATATGGTATTGTGTACAAGTTCACACCACACAGGCCTAATTTCAAGAGCCAGTTTCACAGAAACTATGTATATATCATTCTGAAATTTGTACGTGGGTTTCAGCATATTATGAGAAATATATTGAATAAGAGACGCTGGTCATATGTACTACAATAATAGAGTTTGAGGGAACTTCTACCATACTCCACAATGTAAAATGTTTGAATTTTATTAAGTGAAGATCGGTTTCGATTCACTTGGAGTCATCATCAGTGCTTGTAGATAATTAAATCAATGGGAATCTGATGATAATCGTCATGGGAATTGCCTACATACATTTCCATAGGTTGATAAAATAATCATGACAAAATTATACACACAATGGCAGTTTCCTAAATACTTATCAATAGGTTGTCCTAAAGCATAATGACAAATTATGTACATAGTGGCATGAAACACTTGGCACTTTAAGAAAGATCTTGGATCCGGGTTAAAAATCGGTGTTCTATAAACACATGACAGTATATTTTTAACCCAGATCTAAAATAATTCTTAAAGTGCCAAGTGTTTCATGTCATTGTGTACATCAATTGTCATTATGTTTTAGGAAAAACCTATTGATAAGTATTTAGGCAATTGCCATTGTGTGTATAATTTTTTCATTTTTTGTCAACCTATGGAGATGTATGTAGGCATGATGATTATCAGCTTCCCATTGATTTAATTATCTACAAAAACTGATGATGACCCCAAGGGAGTCGAAACCGGTCTTCACTTAATAAATTTCAAACATTTTACATTGTGTTGTATGGTGGAACTTCCCTCAAATTCTATTATATTAGTTATACGTCAACACGGAAATAAAAATTATAACCACCGAGCTCGATAGCTGCAGTCGCTTAAGTGCGGCCAGTATTCGGGAGATAGTATGTTCGAACCCCACTGTCGGCAGTCCTGAAAATGATTTTCCGTGGTTTCCCATTTTCACACCAGGCAAATGCTGGGGCTGTACCTTAAGGAAGCGGCCGTGGCCTTAATTCCCACTCCTAGCCCTTTCCTGTCCCATCGTCGCCGTAAGACCTATCTGTGTCGGTGCGACGTAAAACAACTAGCAAAAAAAAAATCATAACCTATGATGTTCATATCTACGTCGCAGTTGAAATATTTTCACGAAAGGAAGGGGGGTGAATTTATGAACCACATTCTCAAACCGTATGTAAAGAATTGAAACTCCTCATACATATTCCAAACTTTCTTTAGCAAACTGAATGAGTTTATTTTGGTTCATTTCTTAAGGAGTCATATTTTTTTTATGGCATGTGGCCTCCAGAGAAGCGTTGTGCGGGTCTATCAAGTTGACTTGCACATCTGTGAGGATGGGGCCCTACTGAAGATGAATTCTAATGTTGAAGATGGCACAAACATCCAGCCGGGAATCGAACCCGGGACCCCTTGGATCATCATGCTGGACAGAAAGCATATTAATGATGCTATAATAAACACTACCCATTTTACGAAAATTTATAAAACAAAATTATTTGTCAACTGATATGCCTCCCCACTATCGGCAGACCGAGCTCAGTAGCTTCAGACGCTTAAGTGCGGCCAGTATCCAGTAATCGGGAGATAGTGGGTTCGAACCCCACTGTTGGCAGCCCTTAAGGTGGTTTTCCATGGTTTCCCATTTTCACACCAGGCAAATGCTGGGGCTGTACCTTAATTAAGGCCACGGCTGCTTCCTTCCCATTCCTAGGCCTTTCCTATCCCAT
Source organism: Anabrus simplex (assembly GCF_040414725.1). Lineage (NCBI taxonomy): Eukaryota > Metazoa > Arthropoda > Insecta > Orthoptera > Tettigoniidae > Anabrus > Anabrus simplex. Next base: position 1,750,658,686 of record NC_090265.1, read on the forward strand.
CGTCGCCATAAGACATATCTGTGTCGGTGCGATGTGAAGCAAATAGCAAAAAATAGCACCATCAGCAACCCTGAAGATGGATTTGTAAGGTAACAATCTAGGATTTTTACTCTATTTCATTAACGTAAGTTGGCTACGCAGTTACCTGAACTTACCAGAACGCAAGTACAAAATATCAAAATTGCTAACTTTTCTGGTGTTTGTTTTATGTGTTGTCTGCCTCTGTGGTGTAGTGGTTAGTGTGATTGGTTGCCACCCCGACTCTTCCTTGCCCATCTCTTTCAATCTTTCCATTCCCCACAAGGCCCCTGTTCAGCATAGCAGATGTTGCTGCCTGGGAGAGGGTACTGGTCCTCATCCCCATTTTAAACCCGACCAAATGTCTCACTCCAGGATACTACACTTGAGACGGTAGAGATGGGATCCCTTGCTGGGTCCAAAGGAGAAATCAAACCTGGGTTGTAAACTGACTAAATTAAAGTAATGTGTTTATGAATAGCGTCATTAAATTATTTTTGTGTGTAATCAGTGATCATATAGGTCGCACAAGATATCCCTTACAAATTTATATATGTGTGCAAAGTAGCCTTGAAGGTAAGGTATTTTGTGAATTTCAGTTTCGCAGGAACTGAACTGGTAAACAAGTGTTTTCGCGCGTGTGTATGTTGGCAGTAGCTATGGTTATTTATACTTATGTGAGGCAAGCACGTATTACTGTACCTTTCTTATTAGTACATTTGAAGGTGTCGTTCAAGGTTTTGGAACAGAAACTTTTGATGAGTAGGCCCTACATATGTTTCTGTCATAATTTTTTTTTTCTGAGAAGTTGTTTATTTGTTCAATGATTTTCTTAAAACTGGAATAATTTAAAAAGTATGGATATTGATTAAAGTAAATATTGATATTAGTTTCTCAATTTATAAATTTGTTGCAATTTATACTTCAGTCTTGTAAATTAGCACAGTTAAATAAGACTACTAGCGAAAATGAGTGCAATTGGGCTTGACAAGAGTGACTGAATGTGTGGCTATGTTTCTAGAAAATAGAACTCAGATAATTAGAGTAGGCGAAACTTCATCAGTCCCTGTATTAATTAACAGGGGAATTCCTCAAGGCAGTACTATTGGACCTTTATGTTTTCTTATATATATATATATCAGTGATATGCATAAAGAAGTGAATCAGAGATAAGGTTTTTTTCAGACAATATTATTCTGTACAGAGTAATAAATAAGTTACAAGATTGTGAGCAACTGCAAAATGACCTCGATAATGTTGTGAGATGGACAGTAGGCAATGGTATGATGATAAACTGGGTTAAAAATCAGGTTGTTAGTTTCACGAATAGGAAAAGTCCTCTCGGTTTTAATTACTGCATTGATGGGGTGAAAGTTCCTTTCGGGGATCATTGTTAAGTACCTAGGTGTTAATATAAGGAAGGATCTTGATTGGGGTAATCACATAAATATGATTGTAAGTAAAAGGTACAGATCTCTGCACATTGTTATGAGGTTATTAAGGGTTTGTAGTAAGGATGTAAAAGAGAGGGCATCTAAATCTCTGGTAAGACCTCAATTAGAGTATGGGGACCCTCACCAGGATTACTTGATTCAAGAACTGGAAAAAATCCAAAGAAAAGCAGCTTGATTTGTTTTGGGTGATTTCCGACAAAAGAGTAGCGTTACAAAAATTTTGCAAATTTTGGGCTGGAAAGGCTTTGAACAAAGGAGACGAGCTGCCGTTATCTACGTATAATCTTACAAAAAAGAGGGAAAGAAGTGTTAATAAAATTACATTGAATGCTGCCATGTAATTATTCAGCAAGCTGAAGAAAGATACGGTAAAACTGAACATCTGGAGTGCTCCAATTTTGTTAATGTCGCAAAATTCAGTGACATGAAGTGCAAGTTTTCTGATAGTTTGTGCAACAGTTCTGCTAAATATTATCATTTCATAGAACAGGAAAGTGAAAGAATGAACTCTGTATTGTTTGTTCTAGTGAAGAATGCAAAACATTAATTCTGTCAGTGCACTGTACTCTTTCCTCACTAGGGTCCGGCTCCATGGCTAAATGGTTAGCGTGCTGTCCTTTGGCCACAGGAGTCACGGGTTCGATTCCCGGCAGGTTCGGGAATTTTAACCATAATTGGTTAATTCCGCTGGGGCTGGATGTGTGTGTCGTCTTCATCATCATTTCATCCTCATCACGACACGCGACTCGCCTACGGGCGACAAATCAAACGACCTGCATCTGGCGAGCCGAACTTGTCCTTGGGCACTCCCGGCACTAAAAGAAGCCATACGCCATTTCATTTCATTTCATTTCCTCACTAAGGGATACTTCTTTAGAAATAGTAAATACTGGCGACTTCTGAATCTGAACGATTTTTCTGCATACTTAAGCATGTTGAAATGCATTTGAGAATTAAAATGGGACTGGACAGACCCAATGCTTTAGCTGTGCTTACAATAGAGAAAGAATATATTGGCAGGTTCGATCCTGGCTCAGTACGGTGGTATAGTTGGGGACAAAACATGACGACCTCAGTTCCTGGAAGCGAGCTGAAAGTCAGTAGTCAATCACACCCTGCACCCTGCTGAGTTAACGAGCTCTAAGTGATTTTTTTTATTTATTTATTTTTTTTTTTTTTTTTTTTTTTTTTTTTTTTTTTTTTTTTTTGAAGAGGCTGCCAAACCACTTTCTTACTCATTCTCTGTAGTATATATCCTTTCTTCGTGTAAAGTGCAGTAGCCGATTTGGCAACTCTGGCTGCAGTAGAGGTAGTAAATCCTATAAGTCGCTAATAGACACAGAGCTGCCGCTGGAAAGTAGTGGTGTGAGGCGAGGTCGTCATGATTTGTCCCCAACTATAGTTGAAAGTGCTCAAATACGTCAACTTCGTGCCGGTAGATTTACTGGCACGTAAAAGAACTCCTGCGGGACAAAATTCCGTCCCCTCAGGCTCTCCTAAAACCATAAAAGTAGTTGGCGGGACGTAAAGCCATTAAGTAATAACGAAGTTTGCTGGCTTGAAGAATAGCAGAACAGAATTCTGTACAAATACTGTAATTCCCAACATTTGCAGCAGGTTCGTTACAAGGTTTACTTTTTACATGGTCTAAAGTTTTGTCAACTTAGAAGTAGATTGACTGCCTAGCTTTGACTGTACTGTTTGTGTCACGTAGCTGCCAGCTTGCATTCGGGAGATAGTTGGTTCGAACCCCACCGTCGGCAGCCCTGAAGATGTTTTTTCATTGTTTCCCAGTTTCACATCAGACAAATCAAGGCCACGGCCGATTTCTTTCTAATCCTTCCCCTGTCCGGTTCCACCGTCACCATAAGACCTATCTGTGTCAGTACAACGTAAAGCAACTTGTAAAAAATAATAGATTCTTGTATGTGCAAAATGTGTTAGTCCAGGTCAAATTTTAGGTCATGAAACGTCACCGCTCAAACTGGGTATTAGAGTACTATTATGTAGGTAGTGAATATAGAGACATAGGCTGAAGTCTAGCATTAAAATATCTAAGTAACCATAGCCTCTGTGTGTATAGAGTTGCTTCAAGAGGTACAAATACTGTATGTATCGAATGGAAGACAAGGAATAGGAAATGTTCGTCACAGAACGAATTGAGAGGCGAGACATGCGCAGATCAAGGAACCAGTGTTTGTAACAGAAATAAATAATTCCTTCTAAAGCTTAGCTCAAAATCTGACAAATCCCATAAAAAAGGTAAGTAAAGAAGGGGGCTGTAGCTTACGGCAAAACTTCAGTTTTACTACACAAGTTAGGAGGTGTAATATTATCCGTCTTATTTTAGAAGATAAAATGGTCCATTTTCATAACTGAGGACGATCTGCACACCCCAAGAAATATTTTTACATTTATATTGAAATAATTATAATTTCTTGTGGCTTTTTCTAGCCTAGGGCAGACATCCGATGAGGGCGCGCAGCATCTGCCATGTGTAGGTAACTGCTTGTTATTGTGGTGAAGAATACTGTTGTGTGTGGTGTGTGAGTTGCAGGGATATTGAGGGCAGCACAAACACCCAGTCCCCGAACCAAGAAAATTAACCATTTAAGGTTAAAATCTCCGGCCTGACCGGGAATCGAATCATTGGTACGTCATTTTAAATTATTATGCTTATATATAGGGTTTTTAGTCATCCATTTTACATTATTTCATTTCTTTTATCACGGTTATAACGTGTTCTGAACGAACAACTTGTTGAGTAGAGTATTACCTCATCATTCGTATTAATAGCTTGCAGTAAATTTCCTGTAGCCGAGGTCAGGTGACCGGATTCACCATGCTAATTTTAGTCCATTACCAGAAAATGTTCGACATCAGGCTTGGAAGAGATCTTATCCCTTCCATACTCTGAAGAGACAATTAAAGCCTTGTTAACACCTACTTTTCGAAGTTCGCTATATGACGCTTTGATTGTGCGGGAAAGTTCAACCTATGTGAATGGACGTTATGAAGCAAGATGGTGTATATACAGCAATGGATAGGAGAAGGGATAATGCATCAGATCTTACTGGACCATGTGCTATGGTTGATGAAGGGAGACTTTGGAGCCTATATACATCAACAACAAGAGCTGGAGAGGATTCTATCGGACAATTCTAATCAATCATCGGAGGAGGGCTGTACGTCTTGACATCAGAGAAGGTCTTAACTGCTGAAGATTTTAACTTGGTGCACTTCTCATCTGAGTAGAGCGCTACTCAAAATTATTCTCATTGAGGCCTGTTTATCTCAATGACGAGAGTTAAAGTCAGCGAGAGACCGGTTTTGACTGGTATAGGGCAGGAGAGATTTTGTTATGTATTTAGATTCGCTACAGTTCTGTAATACGGAAGAATACAAGTGTATTCTCTCCATGAACGTAACCCAAGGTAGTTTTGTACTGTAGGAAGTGTTAAAGTCAGGAAAGTCGTAGTACAACTAGTGGACTATGCAAGAGTCAGAAATAGGACTGGTACCAACGAGAGATGACGCCTGTACGAGAGGTCCATCAAACATCTGTTTTGTTTTTGCTATTTGCTTTATGTCGCACCGACTCAGATAGGTCTTATGGCGACGATGGGCAGGGAAGGGCTAGGAGTGGGAAGGAAGCGGCCGTGGCCTTAATTAAGGTACAGCCCCAGCATTTGCCTGGTGTGAAAATGGAAAACCATCTTCAGGTCTGCCGACGGTGGGGTTCGAACCTACTATCTCCCGAATACTGGCCGCACTTAAGCGACTGCAGCTATCGAGTTCGGTCCATCAGCTGCTACATAGATCGTATCCAGATAAGAGTCTACAAATGGTGAGCTAATGGCATAAATTACTGCAAGTCTCCGCGTAAAAGTTCATTTTCTTAAATTTTATTTCTTTTTTTTTTTTTTTTTTTTTTTTGCTTCCGTTAGTTCAGATTTCGTAAATACGCCGTCACGTTTTTTATCCTAATAAATAGTTGTTTTAATTAGTATTTTCTGAAATTCTTATTAAAGATCCTTAACTTCCAAGTTAGTGTGTACTTAAGGGTTAGTGTTCCGTCATCCCACCTCTGGGAGTATTTAGAGTCTCATTACTAGGGCTCGGATTATTTATTATTTAGCGTATGATGCTTCATTTGACAATCGTTTAAAATGTTTTTACATATAAGTGTTATTAGAAAAATATACACATAAAATACATGGATACAGATAGACAGACTAATTATGAGGTAAACACACTCACACACACACACACACACACTTGCAGGTTCTGAAATTTCATCACAAGCTGATGTCAAGTCCTTCCAGCCAAGTGAGTGCCGTAGGGGTTACTTGATGTAGCTCCTCCATAGGTCCAGTGAATGCTCGGAGAGGACATTCTTTCACGATGTGGCTGATGGTTTGCACTTCAGCACCACAGTTGCAGAAAGGAGACTCCAACCACCCCCATTGGTGTAGTGCAGAAGCAGTTCTTCCAACACCGCAGCGTATCCTATTTAATCTAGTCCAGATGGTGCGTGGGCTCAGATGTTTAAGATCTAAAAATAGCCCAAATAAGCAAGCAAATATGACCTCAAAAATGATTAAAATGGTTAATGAAAATATGGGCATTTTAAAGCAAATTAGAAATCGGAACGGTATTTTTTTTCCGCTATTTGTTATACGTCGCACCGGCACAGATAGGTCTAATGGCGACGATGGGACAGGAAAGGCCTAAGAATGGAAAGGAAGCGGCCGTGGCCTTAATTAAGGTACAGTCCCAGCATTTGCCTGGTGTGAAAATGGGAAACCACGGAAAACCATCTTCAAGGAACGGTAATTCCTCTGATACAAATTTGTTAACTAAAATTCTTTATTCTTACTTTAATATTAGTTTTCTGAATATACATGTGCAGCAATTATTCACAGTCTATTATCCTTGATTCACTTATCAAACTTTTGTGAACTTAGTTCGCTAAGATTATCAGATCACACAACATTGTAAAAGTCCATGTTTGCATCCTGCATTGGTGGTTTGAAATACGAAAACTAGAAATCAATCCATTACAAAAATATATATTGGAACGTTTAAGCCCAGATTTCACTAACATTATTCAAATGCATTAAAGTTTAAACTGAGCACCAAGAAACGAATTAAATAGATGTCTTTCAATACATTATGGTAGGGCGTCAGAGCCTATAGTGCAAACTCACATACCTTTTTCATTCTTCTCCGGGGGTGGAAGTGAAGTGTATGACAAGATTCATCTTCAAAGCATCAGGCGCGAAAGACCTCCGATTATCACTTAACACATTCTTATAAGAAGAGAAGCTCCTTTCTACATCACAAGACGTTATTGGTGCATATTTAAATAATGTTAAATCACTGCTGTTGAGTATGCACTCATCTTGAAGTGTACTGTATCTTGCACACACGGTGAAAACCATCATTTCGATTAAGCACATTTTGAAGTTTCCGTTTTACATTGTCTCCAACTATTCTATGTGATTGTTGTACTGAACGTTCCAATGGCGGCTCGTGATGATAGAAATGGGTGGGGCACATTCAACATATTAGGAACACTAGGAATCAATTAAATTAATCCGCCATTGAATATATTATTCATTGTACAATTCCTCTGTATGAGCCTTTGGCTCGTTGGAATTAATTATTGAAATCTATCATCTACCGTGTTATTTCTTGTATATGAAACTGCGATTGTAGGTTCTATTTTTATCTTTGAACGATTTATGCTAAGCTCTGGTCTTGGTCGGCCTATTTCTTTAGCTAATAATCTGTTTTCGTAATTAAGAGATGAATTGTATTTGTAAGTAGCTCACTTGATTCATTTTAAAACACTTATGCTCGCACAGGAATACACTCAGATACCTCACACTAATCTTCACATACTTTTCAGACTTACAATGAACATCGACACCGATGGACACGATTAATCTAACAGACGTACAAGGTAAGCACAGGTTTGCTACAAACACTACCTTTGCGCGCGTTAATAATACATGTGCCGACAAGAAAGTGTAGCTGGGTGCTGTCTAGTAGGCTGTAGGAGAAGTAAGTTCAAAATACGAACTAGCGCTGAAGTGTCACGTCGTAGAAATACTGTGACCGGGTCAATGGAATTTGCCATTACCCCCTTCACAGCTCGCAGAATGAGGGAATGATGTTCAGGTATACGAACGAGTCGGTCCCATCCGGGATTAGACCTTTACTATGTTGCCTAGTTTAGTCCTGGGTTGCTAGAACAAGAACAACCATGGTGAATCATAGCCTCTTGAACTCACTGAAGGTGGTCGTGACAGTAATCGTGAATAATGTTGTTCTGATTTTTATAATAGTTTTAATCGGTGGAGGGGCACGTGACCATGTGACCTAAAGGCAGAACCGCGCCTGGAACGTTCAACACTTCTCATAATGTCAATACTTGCATGAATTTCTCAGCCAGCAGATTCTAAACGAGTAATTGCACTCGATATAATACCAAAGTTCGACTTAATATATGCCAAACTATCTGACAAACTGTTGGAAAACAATTCCTGGGTAATCTTGATAGAAGAGGCATCATCTTTGTTGAAGCCGTTAACAATGTTTTTGATAGTGAAGTAGTTTACGCAATAATATGCGGCAGCATCGAGCCACGTCCCCCACCTAGTAAGAACTGGCTGTGGAGGGAGTGGCGTCCAAGGAGCTAACTCGTTGAAAGTCGCAACCCGCAGAGGTGCTTTCGGAAAAAAATTGACGTTAGATATTAATTTATCGACTTCAGGAAAATGTCCACGAATTTCTTCTGCCATCCTATGCAGAGCATGTGCAAGGCAAGTGACGTGAATCATTCTCGGATAAAATAGCTTGAGGCCTTCAGCAGCTTTCACCATGTACGGAGCAGCATCAGTAACAAAGGGAAGAAAGTTTTCCCGTTTAATTTCATCCTTCCACAAAATTTGTAGTGCATTATCAAAAAGAAATTCAATCGTTAAATGATGTGCTCTCTCTAAAACTTCTGAGGTTAGTAGAAAAATATCCCCAGGGCGATCAGCACGGAGTGTTCCAATAATTACATTCCCTACATATCTACCTGCAGTGTCGTTGTCTCATCAATAGATATCCAAATCTTATTGCCTGCTACACTGTGTCGTATTCGATTTAGAGTATCTTCATAGCAACGCGATAAATAGTTTTTCGCAGTGTTGATTCTGTAGGAACAGATTTTTTTAGTGTATTTCTCCAGAAAATGTTTGAAATGGGGATTGTTCACCTTGTTTAGAGAAATGTTTGCAGACACCATCAACTCACAAAGTTCCTTTGAAAAATCCGAACATATCTCCATCGCTGAAGATGTTAACAGCCTTATCGAATGTCAATTACTGCCTCTTCTTATCGACATGTTTTCGTTTGACATTATTGCTGTGTTTCGCCGTGTTACTATGTTTTTGCACATTAAAACGTTTTCCAGCCACGATCTTCACTTCACACAACTTGCAAAATACAACTAAACCGTTTGTACAGAAATATTCTTCTCCAAATTCCTTAACAAGGCTTCGTAACTGAACACTAGTAGAAGACTTTTTCTTAGGCATACTGGAATGTGTGCTGGGATACAATTTACTGTAAACTAACGCTTGTGTAAGTGAAAGGAGGTTGAGGTTCTAATATCTGAACAAAGACAAGTGAGCGATTACCAGAAGTAATTAGCTCATTGCTGGGAGGGGATTTTCCGGATTATTTCTGTCTACCTGGGAGACCGGGTTGCCGATTACAGTGGGTTGGTTATTCGACTATTCGACTTGTATCAACAGCGTGATACCAAGAAGCAGTTTTGTAAACACTAGTTCGCATTCGGTAAGTTGAAGATGATTTCGCACACCTACAGCTGTGGTCAAACCGCCGAAATATGACCGAAGTGTGACGTTTCTACTAAAACAGCTCAAAATATGACCTTATGGCAAAAAGTAGCCAAAATATGCATTTATATGACAAATCAAAATCACATAATTGTGACGATAATCACCTGATTTGCACCGAAATCCAGTAAGACAAGAAAATAGAGACAAAGGAAAAATATGACATTTCCTAAACATCCGAGCCCTACTCATTACGTATTATTATTAATTATCAACTATCGTTTTCAAGCCATAAGCTTGAAGGCTGGCGCCCATGAGATATTGTTTATGGAGAAGTAAAGGAGAGATTATTTATTTATATTAAAATTAAGGTGACCCGCCACGTCACAAGGCGTTTTTTTTTATTATTATTCATAAGAGTTCATCTATTCGCTTATTTCAATCGATTATCCATCCGACACACTTAAACCGAAACATTGATCCATGACGCATCCGAATATTCTATGCGATACAACTGAATGATATTTGAAACCCATTCGATTATTTAAATAATCGGAAGGAGGTTATTCGAATATTAAAAGTATTCGATTATGCCATCATTGCAACTGAATTTTATTTGAAACTCATTCGATTATTTAAAAAATCGGAAGGAGGTTGTTCAAATATTAAAAGTATTCGATTATGCCATCACTGCAACTGAATTATATTTGAAACTCATTCGATTATTTAAATAATCGGAAGGAGGTTATTCGATTATTAAAGGTATTCGATTATCCCGTCACTAACTACACCCCCTCCCATCGGCTACTGTATGAAAATAGTTCGTAGCAGTGCCTGGGGAACCGAACAGGTTAGTTCGTTACGTTGCGGGACGGCCAGTTACTGCTGCTATCTCTGTACACATGAGGCGGCTGGATTTGAATTCCCTGTCTCCCACCCTTGAAACGGTTTCCATTTTAAACTCCAGGCAAATGCGTATGGAGGTGGATCTGCTATGATGTGGGCAGGTATAAAATTTGACACGAAAACCAATCCGATCATTCGCAGTGGATCCGTAACTGCTCTACGTTACATTGACTGGATCTTATTTAGGAATCAGATCTGGCAACTCCGAAGAGGCCTGGTGCAAGACTTTCGAGTTGAGGCCGTATAGGTGACCTGCCTGTCTATGAGGATGGGGCCCTACGAATTATAATTATGATGAAGACAGCACACACACACAGCCCCCGAGCCATCGGAATTAACCAATAAAGGTTGAAATCTCCAACTCTGCTGGGAATCGAACCCGAGGCCCCCTGGCTGGACCAAAGGCCAGCACGCTAACTATTTAGCCATGGAACCGGACGCAACTTGGAGTAATCGCGCTATTCATTCATGTTAATGCTAAAGCGCATGATGCATACCGGTACATCGTTTGGAGATTGCACCACGTGCAACGAATGGAGTGGCCATTCGGAAGCTCTGACTTGGAATCCGATCGAACAAATCTGTGACCAACTGGAGCAACGCATCCGAGCGAGAATCCAACATCCTAAACACTGCAAACCCTTGAAGACACCTTGTTTGGAAGAGTGAGGATATGTGCCTCAACTGAACGTGCGTCGCCTTGCCAGAAGCATGAGATGGCGGCAGTGGTGTGGATACGGGGGATATATCTCCCACTCCCACTCCCTATGAACCTCTTGTACTCATCATAGGTACATTTCTAATTTTTCCGAATGTAAAAATAATAAAAACTTCCACTTAAAATATGTTTTATTATTATTCATATCCCTCCCTCCCTCAAGGAAAAGTATCTACGCCACTGGAAGGCGGTGTGAAGCTGTTATCCATGTTAGTGATGGCAATACTCCTTATTAAGGTGTTTGATTACCACTTAGCCATTTTGGTGTTTGATCAGGGGCCAGTTTGTTTATGACACGCTGTGTTTATTACCCCGGGCATTGAATGTCCAGAAAACGCTTTTCATTTCAATTCTCCGGATACTTTTTCTGTCATCGTTGCTCACCCGACTCAAATTGTGTTTCACTTCATCCATTACAACCACCACCACCACCACCACCAAAAAAGCATGCACATAAAGCTTGTATGACCATCGACTGCAATCAGTGTATTAATTAAAATAATTGATTGGTACTTTCTGTGTTGATCAGAAATTTGAACCACTGGTACCTTAGGTGAAAACTAGTAATTAATTTTATATCGTGCTCTCGAAGGAGAGAGGAAGCTGTACGGCAGGTGGAGCACTGGGCTAATAATATTGATCCTGGAACTGGTAACATTGTCAGAACAGTAACAGTGTATTCACCACTAGACTGAGTGAAAGTCAACAAGTATCACGTTTATGTTGATTTAGTTCTATTTTTCTTCAACTGTGGTGATGCACGGTACGTGCCGAGTCTCGAACCGGAACTAAGCCCTGTGCCAGCAGATTGTCTCTGGTTTACTGCGCCGCGTGGGAAGGGCGCCAGCATTCCGTAATTTCAGACAGGCGCCTCAGTAATTTAATTGAATACATGAAAGAGCTTTTGAGATGTTGAGAAAGAAAGACAGTGGATATAAGAGACTCGCTTCATAGCTTTTTTTTTTTTATCTTGTAGGACTCTAATGCGTTTACAATTGTGTTCGTTCAGTATCAACTTCATCCCCATGCAGCTTAGAATTAGGGCAATATAAACATTTCCATAAGAAGTTCTGTTCAGTGATTGCAAAATGCACTTGGTGGGAAAGAAGTAGATTTAGGGCCAGGGTTGCCTAAACGGCCTCTTCCACAATGAAGTACCACACCTTACATCACCTTAGCACAGCCGATCCAAGCACCCTATACCTGCACACTAATGTGACCACAAAAGTCCTCATGTACTGACCCAGGTTGAGTTTGGGCGTCCAAAAGCTGCAACACGTTCATCGTCTTACGAAGATTTTATACTAGATTCGCCCGCGCAGCTATATTTTCCAACATTAAGCTAGATATAGGCCTACCATACGTCCCGAAAAAACTGTAATTGTCCCGGATTCAAAGGCGGAAAAATAGTCCTTGCCGGTTCTATAAAAGTCCCGGGTATTTGAAATGTCAGTTAGGTTTGTAAAATGATACAGTATTGAAATAGATACAAATTTCTGCCATCAAGTAGTCGCTTTTTGCCCGTCTTGGAGTAATAACTCATGTTGAACAACAGATGGCAGAAACACCAGTGCCAGAACCACTTAGAATACCACTTCCAAATTCGTTTCCTATTAGTTTGATGCTCATGTTGGTGTGTGAATTCCACTGTATGCGGCTAGGAATTGTATTTCTATAGAACACAGTAGATTAAACTGTCTCATCCACTAGGGCAGGCCATTTCAACTCAGCGTTTGAGGGCTGGGGAGCCCTGGTGCTGCGTCATGTCTTCCCAGGGCTGACCCCATGGGTGTCGGCAAGGAGAGGCGGGGGGCAGATTCCCCCCCCCCCACCCACCTCTGTAATGCCTTACGGCATCGTTAATTTTTTTGCTACTCTTTGTCTCTGTCAACCTGCAGTTGCAGGGAGACTAAAAATATAATTAATTAATTTGTAATATTATAGGCTACCGTATAGTTTAACCTAATAAATAAGAATCTTCGTGTTTCCTGGCGACGTCCCTGGCTGACCCCCTATTACTCTGTCGCTGCGGCTCTGATGATGTAAGAACGCACGCTCTGAGTTGCAGACCTTGCCATTTTAGCCGACATTACGAACCATGTAAGTGCTTTAGTCCACCTCTGTGGTGTAGTGGTTAGTGTGATTAGCTGCTACCCCCGGAGATCCTGGTTCGATTCCCGGCTCTGCCACGCAATTTGAAAAGTGGTATGAGGGCTGGAACGGAGTCCACTCAGCCTCGAGAGATCAACTGAGTATAGGGGATTCGGTTCCCACCTCAGCCGTCCTCGAAGTGGCTTTCTGTGGTTTCCCACTTCTCTTCCAGGCATATGCCGGGATGGTACCTAATTTAAGGTCACACTCGCTTCCTTCCCTCTTCCTCGTCTATCCCTTGCAATCCCCCCCCCCCCAACAAAGCCCCTGCTCAGTATAGCAGATGAGGCCGCCTGGGTGAGGTGCTGGTCCTCCTTCCCAGTTTTATTTCCGCACCCCCCTCCGACCCAAAGTCTCACGCTCCAGGACACTGCCGCTTGATGCGGTAGAGGTAGAATCCGTCGGTGAGTCCGAAGGAAAAACCAACGCTGGAGGGTAAATGGATTAAGTAAGTTAAGTGCTTTATGTGTTAGTGCTATATGGAACAGAATTCGCGCTATCATGATGAAACTTTCATTGTTCGGAAAACAAATTACAGGAGAAAGATTTTGAAGAATTCCCATCTTTAAATCATGCGGCTTGTCCGATTGTAACACTGATATTTACTGTGAAGCCCTCAAACTATTCGACAGTGATTTAGAAATGTCTGAATTTAACATTTGCTGTAAATTTTGAGTGGGCTCCAATCAAATTTCAAAAGAGAACTGATAAGGTTTCAGTATATAACAATTTTGGAATACCGTATAGATATTACAATATTCCAGGTGGCCTCCGTGTGTTTTTTAAGAACTTAGAACAAAAAGAGTTTCCGTGTATTCACGCATTGGCATGCAAATTAGTTGCTATGTTTGGCTCTGCGAAAACATCCTCAGTATTTTAACCTGAATAAGAATAAAACCAGCTCATGTTCGTCCGATGTTGGGTTGAAAGTGGGTTGTGTATTGTATCTGCCCAAACATTCTTTTTGCTGACATCACTAAGTTAGTGAAATCAAAGAAATGTTAGGTATTGTCCTAAATACACAGAAAAAAGGACAGTTTTATTTTGTTATAAAGAATTCAAGAAGTAACAAAAAAATTACATGTCTTTTCCCCCTTTGGGTGGAGGACGCAGACGAATACACCCCGGTATCCCCTGCCTGTCGTAAGAGGCGACTAAAAGGGGCGACTAAGGGATGATTGAATTAGAACCATGAAACTACTTGTGATTAGTACCATCACGCGGGTAACACCATGGGTCGCCTTTACTTGCGAGTAGTACCACTATGTTAGGTACACAACAGGTTTGTGATTAGTAGCGGCAGAGAGTGGTTCACTTGGATTTACAGTGCCTGTGATTAGTACCACTATATGCGGAACACCACGGGTTTACATTACCTGTGATTAGTACCACTATATGAGCGACACCGTGGGTCTGCGTTGCCTATGATTAGTACCCACTATGTGAAGAACACTGCGGGAATACCGGCGCCCGTGATTAGTACACCTATGTGGGGTGGGTTTACGTTGCCTATGAGTGGCACCATTATGTGAGAAACACCGTAAGTCTGCGTTACCTGTGCGACGTACACTATTTGTGACTAGTACCATAATGTCTGGAACACCGTGAATCTACGCTACTTTTGATTAGTACCGCAACATGAGAAATTCCTTGGTTCTACTTTACTAGCGGTAAGTACCACTATGAGGGGCCGTTGACCTGGATTTTGTAAGCCTTTAGACAGCAAGCATCATCGATTTAGGATTGTGTTTTGGAAGCAGTCCCTTAGTAATACTATTGTTTTAAGGGAGGATGGCGCATTGCGGGTCGGATCCGCTGACTGTTTTAAGTTCATAATCATTGTTCATCGTCGTCTTTTTGAATTCTAGTCAGTGGATCGATTTTGGAGTTATTTTCCAGTATTTTTAGTTGGATCCGCTGGTTTTAAAACATTTCATATTCATTCATTTTCTCTTCATCATCACGTTTTAAATTCTGGTAAGTGTATGAATTTTGGACTTTTAAGTTGTCATTACATTTCGTCTCATTTCGTACCATTATGGGCCGATGACCTCGATGTTAGGCCCCTTTAAACAACAAGCATCATCATTATCATCATCATTTATGTCTTTCCCACTCACTCGCTATGTCTCTCTTTCGGGGCTCGCTCTCAAGCCCTGAAAGTCCAAGGCCGCCCACTTGGAATGGCCTGCATTAGGGTCATAGTTGGCATTCAGTGTAACATGTCCCATATGTCCTGCACTAAATTTTGTAAACCTACGTGCAGTGGAAAAAAATCCAGGTACCTTGAAAAAGCTCAGTCTTCTCAAAAATATGATTGGTATAATAAGGAACTATACTTGTTGTGAATACAAGTACCGCAGTATTTAGTGTGGAAGTGATTTTTGTTATGTTTTTACCATTGTCAATAATCCGGTGATTTTTTGTCACTTTTTATTTTGTTCCGGTTTTGTAGAAGAGAATTTTGGCAATCCTAGCTAGATGTGATAAAATGTGAGATCCAACGTATGAAGAATAGAATACATCGACAGATTTGTTGCAGATAACGTAAGTACTGCTTTAAATAACGTGGTGAGCAGCTACCCTCTCGGGCTAGCTTCTGTTGGACTTTATCGGCAAATTGAAAATGTACTACTTAAGTCACAGTTGAATTAAAATAGCAGTAACACTACGCATTGCTGACTGCTGCCCACAAGGACTGCGAACCAGATTCTTTGGACAAAGCCTTACGACTAGAGATGGTCGATAAGAAAACCACAGCCTGTTACTTTGTCACCGATATATCAGATACGCTGTCACGGAAGTACCTGTGACAAAATATCGTTTAAGTTGTGTACTTGGATCACGCTGACAGGGCTATGTTATCTACTGTAGCTCAAGGTCTGTATCCGTTTCTCATTTGCCAGTTACCTACGACAGGGCGAGTAATAGTGTGTTTATGAGCACAGTAGAGATGTAACTAATTTGATGATAATAATAAATAAAATCATGAATAAAAATATATAAATAAAATTACTCAAAAACTTAATAAAATTAATAATTAATAAATGTCCGTAGTATGGGCGCCAGAGTTCACCAGAATGGATCCCTCGAATTTAGATAAGAGCATGATAAACTGTATATCCCAGGGCGTGTACATAATGCTGCGTACTGGTACATCTGCTGCAGGCCTTACCTAACCTCCTGAAAACGACTAATTAGGTAGGAACTGCACCTAGGTTCATCAATAACACTGATTCTAAAATAGCTAACTATATTCTTAACAAATTCCGTGCATGAGCACCTCATCAACATACAACATCATACATATAATACACACATAAAATATTGCTGGAAGACTCCATATTTACAACAACAATAATAATAATAATGAAAACAGTGGGAAAACGAAAGCGAGATCTAAGCTACCATTTGTAGATAGTCCGATGAACAATGTACATGTATGAAGATAAATACCCTTCACTGTCTCTATATCAATTCGACTTACCGATTCTCATAATCGGCAGTTATCAGATCACACAGATACTGTACCTTGTACTACTGTGTTCACATATTTTAACACTTGTTGTAAAGATATATACACACGTCTGTCGATCCTCAACATAAATTATGGAAAGTCTGAGATAGCTTTCACCAACATATAATGCTAGGCCGCCACAAGTGCTACAATATTTAATGCGCAAGCACTCTCCACAATCAGCCACTTTCCACGAACATAACAAGACTACGCTCCACGAACGTTTGAAGTCCAGTCCATTGCAGCCGTGTCACTCCAGAATCTTGTATCAGCACCACTTCCTTCCCGTACAGTGCGTCTGTTGTAGTTCTCTTATCCAGTGTCACTGCTTGTAGTTATCTTCCTTCTCGTTCCTTTACAATCACCTCGGTTGCCGCCGTATGATCAACCTTTATAGACATCAACATCCCCCTCCTCTCAGATGATACGTCTGGATTGGTGCTTGCCAGCCATTCATGAGTGAACCTCTTGTCAAGACCTTGCTCCCAAGAGATAAACAAACTCTGGGGTTTGCCTCGGATGAGTCAACGAACTTCCCTAATACAACAACAAGCTCATCTCATCAGGCTGGGATATATACATGACTCATGGAATATCCCGACACAAGTACATCACAACAAACACTGGGGTAGCCACATGACTCAACCAAATTACCAGAGTTATTAAAGCAATGTTTTCCCACTCGTGCAAAATGAATTACTCATACCTACATATGTGGATATCTTCCAGCTTACCGATATAAATGGCAAAATATACAAATGAAATACTGATAATAATAATGATAATAATGATAATAATAATAATAAATCGAATACTGACAATAATATCTCTAACTTCTACATATAATTCGGGGGTGTGATATATGTACTATCACAGAGAGAATACCTGGGGCCTGTTCCACGAACGAACTTTGCAGCTTTGAACTTTGCACTTTTCAGTTCAGATTTTGTTCCACTATCACTTTTCAGATTTTTTCACTTTTCAAGCCTGTTATGATCCTCCTTTGGTGCAGAAATGCGAAGTGCAAAGAAATGAAGTTTTCAGAAATATTGCAAAGAGATGATTCCCTTTTCATCTCTTAATTAACAAGTATGTACACGAGTTTCTCGGCGTAGAATTTGGTTTAGTGATATAAACACGTTACGACGAGAGCTTTTGTTAGCATCAAGTGAGGACAGTGATGAAAAATCCAACAAGAGAACGTGCAAAGACAGGATTAATTTTCATAATCTCACTTCGACGGAATTTCGCGACTGATTTCATATTACCCCAACACAGGCTGACTGTATTCTTGAAATGATCGGTCATTTATTGAAACATGCAACAATAGAAATTCTTATATGCTTACATTGGTTAGTAAATGGTGCCCAGCTGCACGGTGCAGCAGCAATGCATGGGACATCAAAATCAATTATTTAATTGTTACCAAAGTCGTAGATGTTATAGTAAATGTAATATTTCCTAACATAGTACGTTGGCCTGATAATCCACTTAATATAGCGACGAGATTTCTAATGAAGGGTGAATTTCCCTCTGTGTGTGGATGTGTTGGGGGTACTCTCGTTAATATTGATGCGTGTCATCATTTGAGAGGTTATTTTTAAAGTTGTCAAAAAGGATATCCCGTTTCTCCTTGACAACTTCCTGCACAGCCAGCTTCTTGTAATAATCTTTCTTTCCCATTATAAAAACTTTAAAACTACCGGTGCCACAATTATACCGTCAATTTCGCCGCGAAAAGTAAAGCATTAAAATCACATACAGTTTGCCCATGGAGTAAACATCGTACCACTCATTCGCAAAGACTTTTCACTTTGCGAAGAAATTGAAAAGTACAACCTAGATCATGGTGGAACAGAAAGACTTTGCACTTTGCAAGAATTGAAAATCGAACATGTTAGTCCTCAGCTGGAAAATGAGGCATGTTTTAATACATGATGGTTTTTCGAGAAGTACTTGTCCGATTTTCAAAATAATCGCGGTGCTGAATTTGTAATGTTTGTAGATTTAAGGCTACGTGTACAGAATAGTGTGGTACCGTTTAAAAAAAGCTAAGTTAGTACCATGATCCCAGAAAATATTAACGTCATGACACAGTACTTACTTTAAATCCGATTTATTAGCCCTTTGGAACCATTACTGAAAGTGAAAACAAAATGTCAATATCTTTAACCGTTATTTGAGGTGGATAACTTTGCTGAATAGCCCTGTATATAGGAGGAATCTTTGTATTAAGTTCATAAATGTATTAAGTTTAGGCCTATTCTTTTTATTTTTAAACCTACATTAAGTACTGTAAACAATTGGTATCCCGGAGACACGACACGGGTAACCACATTCAGCTTGTTAATTTATTGCGCTTCATGTTAACAACTATTTCCCTATGCATTATTAAAACTTCAAATTATAAATGTGGCGACTTTGTCATCATATCAAACCAAACCAAACCAAACCAAACCAAACCAAACCAAACCAAACCAAACCAAACCAAACCAAACCAAACCAAACCAAACCAAACCAAACCAAACCAAACCAAACCAAACCAAACCAAACTCCATGGCACTACAGCCCTTGAAGTGCCTTGGCCTACCAAATGACCGCTGCTCAGCCCGAAGGCCTGCCCCTGCAGATTACGAGGTGTCGTGTGGTCAGCACGACGAATCCTCTCGGCCGTTATTCTTGGCTTCCTAGACTGGGGCAGCTATCTCACCGTCAGATAGCTCCTCAGTTCTAATAACGTAGGCTGAGTGGACCTCGAACCAGTCCTCAGGTCCAGGTAAAAATCCCTGACCTGGCCGGGAATCGAACCCGGGGCCTCTGGGGCCGGCTGTCATCATATCAACTAGAAGTATTTCCATACTGGCCGGCCGCGACTAATGGGTGACCGTGACGATAATCATATGCTCGTGCTTCCTGTGACTGAATCACAGATAAGTGTCACAGGTACGCCTGTCACCGGTGTTCTGAAATGTCGGTTAAGCTCATCTCTACTTACGACACCAACGAGATGAGCGTACATGAAAAATGAGTGCAGAATGCAATCTCAATCTGTCGTTTGGATGCAAAGCAAATCCGCACCACTCACACTCCGCTGGACTGAACAGGCGCCTTGATGTATAGATCGCTACTCAGAAAGATTAATTTAAAATCTCTAAGTCATTTTTAAAAATGACGGTTGCACAAATCTGCAACCAGGTCAGAAACAGCCACTAACTTCTAAAATATGTCCTTTTTACTTCAATTTATTGCACGTAATTTCTACAGTTTGTATGTATTTATTTATTTACTTTTTTGTTAATATGCTAGAGAGCGCTGAATGACAGTGTTCTCTGGCAGATTAACCCAAAAAATATATCTTTCAGTTTCTTTCTTGATCCGTTTACCCTCCAGGATTGGTTTTTCCCTCGGGCTCAGCAAGGGATCCCACCTCTACCGCCTCAAAGGCAGTGTCCTGGAACGTCAATGGATACAACTAAAGTGGAGGACCATTACCGGTACCTCGCACAGGCGGCCTCACCTGCTGTGCTGAACAGGAGCCTTGTGGGGGGATGGGAAGATCGGAAGGGATAGACAAGGAAGAGTGAAGGAAACGGCCGTGGCCTTAAGTTAGGTACCATCCTAGCATTTGCCTGGAGGAGAAGTGGGGAAACCACGGAAAGCCACTTCGGGGATGGCTGAGGTGGGAATCGAACCCCCACCCCCACCCCCCACCCTCTACTCAGTTGACCTCCCGAGGCTGAGTGGACCCCGTTCCAGTCCTCGTACCACTTTTCAAATTTCGTGGCAGAGGCCGGGAATCGACCCCCGGGACTCCGGGGGGTGGGGGTGGCAGTTAATCACACTAACCACTACACCATAGAGGCGGACTTAACAAAAAATACACCGAGCTCGATAGCTGCAGTCGCTTAAGTGCGGCCAGCATCCAGTATTTGGGAGATAGTAGGGTCGAACCCCACTGTCGGCAGCCCTGAAAATGGTTTTCCGTGGTTTCCCATTTTCACACCAGGCAAATGCTGGGGCTGTACCTTAATTAAGGCCACGGCCGCTTCCTTCCCACTCCTAGCCCTTTCCTGTCCCATCGTCGCCACAAGACCTACCTGTGTCGGTGCGACGTAAAGCAACTAGCAAAAAAATAAAAATGTAAATAAATAAGTAAAATAATGCCTAAATTACTTGCAATGCAATTAATTCAAGTAAAAAGAACATATTTTAGATGTCAAAATGCCTTAAAACACGTCATTCTGACTTCAGATCTTAAAACACTTCCTCAGAACCCTCTGAAGATCACCCGGAAGCGCCAACCCCTGCAAGTAATTCTGCCGGCGCTCGCGCTTCTTGCTCCAAGTGTATTCAGGAACACGCCAGTTCAAAAACGACCACTTTGTATAAGCCAGTCGTGTGTTCTCTGGCTTGTTTAGTGTACAAATACAATCCCTAAGAAAAGCCGCGAGGCTTATAGAATGAGAGAGCGCTCTCCAGGGCACGTTCCAAAATGGCGGCAGGACCACACACCACACCTGCGTCATGAAGAGCTAACCGTTAAAATCCACAGTCTGTTTGCTGACAAGGGTGTCTTGACTGTGTTGGGTCACGAGACAGACGGAGAATTATTTACGAGTTGGAGTTTTAGAGACGCCTTGCTAAGTGTAATAAAAAGTTTCCCCTCTTCTTTCTAACCAGAATAAGGGAGCATTGTGGCTTGTTGCCCTTGACTTGGAAGGGCTGGTTTTATGTGTGTCGTGATCCCTTCCTTATCTCCTTATAAGCTTCCATCCATGATCTACCACCAGCTACCATTGTCTAAAATTCTCAGGCACCGATTAAAACTTTGACATCTTATAAAGTAGGCAAGTAGACATAAGGTGCAAACCGGTACCTATTTCGTTTGATCTGAAGAAATTGCTGAATGGTGTGAATAGAGTCTTGGGTAAGAATTAGGCCTACAAGAAGATGATAAATAAGTCCAAAACAAAATTAATGGAGTGCAGTCGAATGAAGTCAGGTGGTGCTGGAAATATTAGATTAGGAAAGGAAGTAGATGAATATTGTTACTTGGATAGTGAAATAAATAACGATGGCAGAAGTAAGGAGGACATAAAATGCAGACTAGCGCAAGCAAGGAAGAGCTTACTTAAGAAAAGAAATTTTGCTCACTTCGAACATAGATAGACGAATTCGATGTTTCGTCTGGAGCGTGGCATTGGATAGATCGAATCACGAATGAAAAGATACTGAATCAAATTGGTGAACGGAGATCGATTTGGATTTGACTAGAAGAGATAGAAGGATAGGACACATCTTAAGACACATAGGACTTACGCAGTTGGTTTTTGAGGGAAGTGTAAGTGGTAAGAACGGTAGGGGTATACCAAACCCCATGGCACTACAGCCCTTGAAGGTCCTTGGCCTACCAAGCGACCGCTGCTCAGCCCGAAGGCCTGCAGATTACGAGGTGTCGTGTGGTCAGCACGACGAATCGTCTCGGCCGTTGTTCTTGGTTTTCAATACCGGGGCCGCTATCTCACCGTCAGTTAGCTCCTCAATTCTTATCACGTAGGCTGAGTGCACCTCGAACCAGCCGTCAGGTCCAGGTAAAAATTCCTGACCTGGCCGAGAATCGAACCCGGCGCCTCCGGGTAAGAGGGGTATAACAAGGTATGAATATGACAAGCAGATTAGAGCAGATGTACGATGCAGCAGTTACGTAGAAATGAAAAGGTTAGCACATGATAGAGTGGCATGGAGAGCTGCATCAAACCGGTATATGGACTGATGACTCAAACAACACAGCAGTTTCATTTTAAATACTTTTTAAAAAATAATTCTACTATGAGGTGAGACAAAGCAACGATCAGGATTGTGATCTGTTTTCTAGGCACCAGATCTGAAAGTGCCCCGAACCTTAGCATCAAATATAGGATGAATGTCATATTATTCGGCCCAGTCCACCCAAGCGTATCCATTTTCATTACTGTGCCTGTATTTCCACATTCCATGATGTCTATTCAAGACACCCAGATATGTTGTAGAGTGATTGTGAGTATTAAGCACTTGAGAAGCTCAATTAATACCCGGAGGCTTATACATATTAACTACAGTCATTTCGCCTACTCTTGTGAAAACTTCATGAATACCATCAGCATAGCTTGTAGAAATAAGGTGTGCATTTTGTATATTTTGTCTGCAAATGTTGCCACACCATATAAGTTACACTATCACAGGTAGCACCCAGTAAGTCTAGCTGTTGCCCGCGGCTTCGCTCGCGTGGATTTCGTAACTTGATCAAAGTAATCGTTCCTCGGTTCTGCACTAAGACATTATCTGAAAATCCTTGATGTATAAAAACTCGCCGAAAAATTTAGTTTCATTCACCCCAGATCCTCTTTGTAAACCACGTTTTTGGAATTGCCTTTTGGAGCTAAGATGCCCAGGCTACTGGCAGAGCTAAACATGGAACATACGACATGTGAGAAACAGTCCTCTCTCAAGTCGAAAAAATAATGTGTTTATTTCTTTTTGAGGAAGATTCCAAATACCTATTTCCACGTCAGTAACATCTTCAGTTTTTGAGATGTAAGTATCCTAAATGAAAAAAAAAAAAAGAATTCAACCTTATTTTCGGTCCTTTTCGTCCCCCTTAAATGGATTTTGCGAAAAAAGCGTGTTTCTTTATTTTTGAAGGAGATTTCAAACATCAATTTTCACGTTCTTAACATTCACTTTCTGAGATATAAGTATCCCAATTAAAGGGTTCAACACACCTTACAGTCCTTTTGACCCCCCTTATATAGATTTTCCGAAAACAAAAAATATATATATTTCTTTATTTTTAAATGAGATTCCAGGTATCAAGTTTTACGCCTGTAACGTGATACGTTTTGAGATACACTCATTTTAAAAATCCACACCCTTTTTCACTTCTTTTCACCCCCAACCCCAAGTGGATTTACCGAAAACAAAAAATCGTGTTCCCTTTTTTTTAAAATGGAGATTCCGTTTACCAATTTTCACGTCTGAAAATCTTCAGGTTTTGAGATATAAGTGTCCCAATAAAAAGTATTCAATCCATTTTTCGCTTATGTTTATTTCCTTTACGTGGATTTTCCGAAATCAAAAAATATGACTTTCTTTATTTTTAAAGGAGATTCCAAATACCAATTTTCACGTCCTTGAACTGTTAAGTTTTTTAGATACAGATATAGGTACTTATTTTAAAGATTCATCCCCACTTTTCACTCCTTAGCAAAAGAATATCCAAAAATCCTTCCTCCAATCAATCAATACTGATCTGCATTTAGGGCAGTCGCCCAGGTGGCAGATTCCCTATCTGTTACTTTCCTAGCCTTTTCCTAAATGATTTCAAAGAAATTGGAAATTTATTGAACGTCTCCCTTCGTAAGTTATTCCAATCCCTAACTCCCCTTCCTATAAATGAATATTTGCCCCTTTTTGTCCTCTTGAATTCCAACTTTATCTTCATATTGTGATCTTTCCTACTTTTATAAACGCCTTTCAAACTTATTCGTCTACTAATGTCATTCCACGCCATCTCTCCGCTGACAGCTCGGAACATACCACTTTGTCGAGCAGCTCTTCTTCTTTCTCTCAATTCTTCCCAACCCAAACTTTGCAACATTTTTGTTACGCTACTCTTTTGTCGGAAATCACCCAGAACAAATCGAGCTGCTTTTCTTTGGATTTTTTCCAGTTCTTGAATCAGGTAATCCTGGTGAGGGTCCCATACACTGGAACCATACTCTAGTTGGGGGTCTTACCAGAGACTTATATGCCCTCTCCTTTACATCCTTACTACAACCCCTAAACACTCTCATAATCATGTGCAGAGATCTGTACCCTTTATTTACAATCATATTTATGTGATTTCCCCAATGAAGATCTTTCCTTATATTGACACCTAGATACTTACAATGATCCCCAAAAGGAACTTTCACCCCATCAACGCAGTAATTAAAACTGAGAGGACTTTTCCAATTTGTGAAACTCACAACCTGACTTTTAACCCCGTTTATCAACATACCATTGCCTGCTGTCCATCTCACAACATTTTCGAGGTCACGTTGCAGCTGCTCACAATCTTGTAACTTATTTCTCACTCTATAGAGAATAACATCATCCGCAAAAAGCCTTACCTCCGATTCCACTCCTTTACTCATATCATTTATACCAGGTGGCTCACGGACGCCGTACTTTCTACTTATAAATGTCCCGCATGCATACGTGATGAGTGGGGTGTCTACCAACTGATTTTAACAGGGGAACTACTGCCAGCGGGCAGGTTACGTCAGAATATGAAGAGATAAGGAACAGAGTCACACTCGCAGCATGTTACTCAGCGCTGGCGGTCGAATGCACCCCTTGCATTAATAAACATCGTTTTCGACCGCATAGAGGACGCACACTTCTATCTCCTTGTTACTGTAATCTCATTACTGTACCTGAAAATACGTGTCAGAACCAGAGTCCTGCAGAGAGGCCCAGTCCATGAGCTGCTTCGGTAGTAGGCTGCAGTGGGCTTTGAAAGGCTCGAACATAAGAAGCCCGTGATGTCATCGCACGGGCCGGTCTGGACAGCGCTCTGACATTCGTACGTGGTGAGCCAAGGACAGCGCTGTGGTAGTTCTATGGGCTGATTGCTTCAATGTGCACAGTGTACTGCGTGTCAGCGGAGTGCGCTGCATTACGGTCGAGTGGAGCCGATCAAATTTGCTGTGGTTTTGAGGTTGACTTGTCCGTCTATTCTGTTATCGGAAGCGAATGTGGACTGTAGTTCCAAAAGAAAGGAAACCGTGGCAAAAAAAATCGTGAAGTAAAAAAAAAGAAAAATGAAAAGTCGTATGGCTTTTAGTGCCGGGATACCCCAGGACGGGTTCGGCTCGCCAGTTGCAGGTCTTTCTATTTGACTCCCGTAGGCGACCTGCGTATCGTGATGAGGATGAAATGATGATGAAGACAACACATACACCCAGCCCCCGTGCCGTAGGAATTAACCAATTAAGGTTAAAATCCCCGACCCGGCCGGGAATCGAACCTGGGACCCTCTGAACCGAAGGCCAGTACGCTGACCGTTCAGGCGACCTGCGTATCGTGATGAGGATGAAATGATGATGAAGACAACACATACCCCCAGCCCCCGTGCCGTAGGAATTAACCAATTAAGGTTAAAATCCCCGACCCGGCCGGGAATCGAACCTGGGACCCCTCTGAACCGAAGGCCAGTACGCTGACCGTTCAGCCAACGAGTCGGACAAAAAAGAACGAACAAACGAACTAAAAACCGCATCCTAAACTTAAAAGTCGTATTTGGTTGGTATTCAAGCCTGCAGTTGACGATGATGGGAAATACGTCAATTTTGTGTGCTGTACGATCTGCAGTGAACACTAGCAGTTACCTGCGGCTTCTCGCGTGGATTTCGTAATTTGATAAAAGTAATCGTTCCTCGGTACTGTACTAAAACATTATCTGAAAATCCCTGAAGTATAAAACCTCACTGAAAAATTTTCATTTACCCCAGAAAATCTTTGTAAACCAAGTGTGTGGTATTGCCCTTTGGGGCTGAGATGACCATGCGACATAGAACTGTACACGTGAGAACGTCTTCTCTCAAGTAAAATTAAAAAAATATTTTTCAAGGAGATTACAAATACATATTTCCACATCTGTAACATCTTCAGGTTTTGAGATATAAGTATCCGCATAAAAAGAATTCAACCCCTTTATCAGCCCTTCCCCCACCCCCACCTACGTAGATTTTCCGACATGTTTATTTATTTTTAGAGGACATTCCAAGTACCAAGTTCCATGTCTGTAATATGTACAGTTTTTGACATACACTGTAGATATACCGGTACTCATTTTAAATTTTAAAAATTCACCTGCTTTCTCAATTCTTTTCAGTCCCTTAAGTGGTTTTTCCGAAAATAAAAAAATACGTGTTTATTGATAAAGGAGCTGCCAAATACCGATTATCACGACTGTAACATCTTCGGTTCCTGAGATATGTGTATCCTCATGAAAAGAATTCAACACCTATTTCAACGCCCCCCCCCCACTTCCGAAATTAATTTTACCCCCAAAAATGTTTTTTATTTTTAAAGGTGATTTCAAATACCCATTTTCACGTCTGCAACATCTTTTGGTTTTTTAGATATCGGTATCCTCGTACAAATAATTCAACTAATATTTCATTCCTTTCATCCCCCCTTAAGTGGATTTTTCAAAACCAAAAGAATACGTATTTCTTTCTTCTTAAAGGAGACTCTAAATACCAATTTTTACGTCTGTAACAACTTCAGTTTTTGAGACATCAGTACACTAATAAAATTAATTTAATCCCCTTTTCAGTCCCTTTTACACCCCCCCACGTTAAGTGGTTTTTAAAAACAAAATAATACCTGTTTTTTATGTTAAAATATTAAAAATATCAATTTTCACATCTGTAACGTGTTAAGTGTTTGAGATATACTGTAGATATGCTCATCTTAAGAATTCACGCCAGCCCACAATTCAGTCCTCCCCCCCTCCCCTTAAGTGTCTTTCCCGAAAACAAAATAATACATGTCTCTTTATTTTTAAAAGAGATTATAAATACCACTTCACGTCTGTAACATATTAAGGTTTCGAGATATATTGTACATATGCTCAGGGATTATGTGTACAAATTTTGGTTGGCAGCTATGCCCAATCGTACACGGATAATCTCGCTGCTATAGAATCCTGGAGCTGGCGTTGCCATGGTTACGGCTGTTCATTTCCTTATCCGATTCCGAGAGCAGGGGTAGTGTGGCGCCAATATCTGCATAGTGGTCGGTTGTAGGGTCTTAAAACATGGTTTTCGGGCCCTTAGGGCTTACCGAGATTTGTTCTTTGGGTCAAGGTACTTAAAGTGAGCTTAGTCTCGTCCTTGCACGACAAATTCGATATTTAGCCTATATTAGCCTATTATTTTTATATATCCCTCGTCGCCCTCACCTCGAATTGTTTTGAAAATAAAAAACCCATGTCTCTCAGGGATAATGTATATTTACATTAGTAAAAGGATTTTTAGAATCGGTCCAGTAGTTTCTGAGATTACCCTCCAGATATACACAAACTAACACAATTCGCGCTCTCTCTTTATTCTATTAGTATAGATTAAAGGAGTCGGACTGATTTTGTCTTTTTATGATTAGATAAAAAACTTACGATGAACGAGGTGTGCTCGAATGACGAGCATTCTAATGTTTCCGTGTCATCAGACTCCACGACTACGCCACAACCTGCCAAAGTTATGAAGTTTTCTTCGTGGACTGACGTTCATGATGCTCCTATTCCAACAGATGAGCTGGAAAGATACTTAAAACAAAATTGTGGAATGGAAGAAGATAGATATAGCGTCCTATTGGAAAACAAATAGACAAAACTATTCAAAATTTCACCAGATCGCTAAGAAAGTAATATGTATGCAAGCATCAAGTTCAGCTTCAGAGAGAAATTTCAGTTCAGCGGGCTTCATTCTCTTCTGCAACCAGACAATTGCTGATGCCCTTCTTTTCATTCACAGTAATTCCATTCCACCACCATTAACAATGACCAATAAACTACGCACTAAGTAAAAGCTATGTTCAGGTTTGTTTTTGTTGTTGGCATATTACACG
The DNA here is from genome assembly GCF_040414725.1 of Anabrus simplex. Taxonomy (NCBI): domain Eukaryota; kingdom Metazoa; phylum Arthropoda; class Insecta; order Orthoptera; family Tettigoniidae; genus Anabrus; species Anabrus simplex. The sequence goes on from NC_090265.1 coordinate 1,750,686,961, forward strand.
TCATTTCTGTTTGTATTTTATTTTGAGGCAAACGCGAATGAAGTCCTGTGAATATGCTTCGTGTTATTTAGATTCATTTTCAGTTAACTTGATGTTAATTGCAAACGAATATAAGTTTATAATAAAGTTTATGTTTGTTTTCAGTTATTATTATTATTATTATTATTATTATTATTATTATTATTATTATTATTACAGTGCAGGAGAAATCTCTACCTTTTAATTTCCAAATGCGATTAGCCTACTTTAAAGCATGTTATTAGCGTACGGGAATTCGTAGAGTGAATGATCCGAATAGTAGTGTGACGTGAACATTTCGTTGTGCACGGCGCACATGTTATTGTGGAGAAGTACTCAAGGTTATTCTACTGTGCCCGCCCAGTGCGGTGGACTGCGGTGGGCTGTGTGAGACCAATGTTGTGGGCCAGTACGCTGCCGCGTCAGAAGAGAACGGCACTGCACGGGCTGGGCTGCCGCAGCCCGTGGTTTGAAGTGCTGCGCGGTGGGTCTGGCTGCAGGACTCTGGTCAGAACCCACCTGGTGGCATTGAAGTCTAAACAGTCTGACACCATGCTTAGCCAGTTCGAGTCCCATTGGTCGAAAAATAATTCACTATCAGAATGTTGGCCGGCAAGCTAGGGGAGGTGGTGGTATACAATATCCAATCATTAGATTGCGTGCCAAAAGCCTGGAATAAATTCCAAATCACTCCGCAGTGTTCAAATGGAGTGAGGGCATACGCCGCTGTTGATGGTGATTCGTCCGTCGGATGGAGAAGATAAGCCTCGAGCAGACCCCTTGGTGCTATTCGACAGGAGAAGGCTATGTGCCGGCATCGGATTTCACCCTCTCCCTTCCTACTATCATATATCACGTCATTCATTTCATGCCATTAACACCTCCGTTGAGGTTGACGTCAGGAAGGTCATCCGGTCATAAAAGCTCGCCACGACTGATTCATCTCACTTCATATCCGACCCTGCACAAAAACGGAACAAGGGTTGGACAAACAAACAAACTTGTAAACACGTGTAAATCGTGCTGTAAGAGAGTTGAAAGCAAACAGATTTGACCATAGATCGGTCTAAAACAGGTTGGCTATTTTTAAGCATTCGTAAATTGATATACCAGATTTTCTTTCTTTAACAGTAAAATGGAGGCCCTAATAGGTGTAATTAATAAGTGTAGTTGTTATTATTTCGATGTGCTTTTAATTATTGTAATTATCTCCTGTCCAATATTCCCGTTTCGCCTATTATTTTACATTAATGCATCGGGGTAGTGTAGTGACGTAAGATGGCCACAGCCGTACGCTTCCGACTTCAGAATCCTGCTGTTCATTGCCAGTCTGTGAGATGAACAGAACAAGCCAGGTTGACAGTACAGGCGGAACTGAACTGGGAATGAGTGCTATACACGCCTTGCGGCAGAAATGCGTACTACACAAGCTTCGCCAAGGAGCTAGCTAGAGCGACGCATCAAGTCAGCCGTGCCGTGGCTTCGCCCACGGCAATGTTCTTCCGCTTATCTTTGGGATCCCCCTCGTAAAGCAACTTGAAAAAACATTCTAAATTAGTAAATATTTGTTTCCCGCGCAATGTAGGAAACGACGGGTCCATAACCTCCAAGATTACAGACGACTCCGATACAGAATTATCTAAATATTTGTCTCTCAGTTCTCCTGATACCCCTGGAGACCCTGTAAAGTGATGAATAAATTCAGATTTTGATTGATTGATTGATTGATTGATTGATTGATTGATTGATTGATTGATTGATTGATTGATTGATTGATTGATTGATTGATTGATTGATTGAATGTGTTATATGGATATGGGTCCGTCGTTTGGGTCACGTAGCTATTAGCTTGCATTCGGGAGATAGTAGATCGAACCCCGCTGTCGGCAGCCTGGAAGATGATTTTCCGTACTTTCCCATTTTCACACCAGGCAAATGCTCAGAACTGTAGCTTAATTAAGGCCACGGTCACTTCCTTCTCACTTCGTGCCATTTCCTGTTCGGCTCCATGGCTAAATGGTTGGCATGCTGATCTTTGGTCCAGAGGGTCCCGGATTCGATTCCCAGCCGGGTCGAGGATTTTAACTTTCATTGGTTAATTCCGATAGATCGGAGGCTGGGTGTATGTGTGTGTGTGCCGTCTTCATTATTAGAATATATCGCAGGTAGGGCTTCATCCTCATAGATGCGCAGGTTGCCCAAACGGCGTCAACTCGAAAGACCGGCACAAGGCCTCCACACGCCATTATTATTAGCCATTTCCTATCCCATCGTGGCCGTAAAACTTATACATGTCTGAGTGACGTAAAGGGAATTGTAAAAACATGAAGTACAAGAAATGTCGTATACAAGGAAATCCTTCATCAATAAATATATACCCCATTGACCGTTATGTCTTGACAGTTATTGATTGCGATTAATGGATATGAAGGTTGACGCATTATGAATGTACAATACCATCTAGTGCAAGCCAGGCATACTTCCGCTAACTTTCGCTCTCCATACCCATCACATGGGTTGTTTCCGCTTAGTTCGAGGATACATCAGTCCATGATTAAATTTACCCATCCGCTTTCATGTTTGTAACATGCTCCCGGAGGCCGTGTTCAATAAAGTTACTAGCGCAGTTTTAATTAATTAAGCTAACTGGGAGTGTTTCAATTATCACATAATGAGAGTCTCAGGCACAAGCAATTTGCGATCTAGAGATAGGAACTAGTTGACACTTTGCCATCCCTTTCTCAGTCAATATTAACAAAACGTTTAAAAAATCATCTAATCATGGGTGCACACAACACACGTCGACGGGTCTGGCTCCAAGGGCGATATGGGAAAAGTGAATGCAATTCAATTAGGGCTTTGTGACTGTAAAGGAAAAATGGAATAATAGTCTGTAAAGTCATAAACCTGGAGACTGATTAGATCTTCAAATAGCACCACTGAATGTTTTGCAGTTGCAGTACATAGTACTTATTTTCGTTACAAGGGTTGAAAGTCGGGATTTATGCGTTTCGAAATCAATATTTATCTACACCGATGGCGGGCCGAGTGGCTCAGGCGGTTAGGGCGCTGGTCTTCTGACCCCAACTTGGCAGGTTCAATCCTGGCTCAGTCCGGTGATATTTAAAGGTGCGGGACTAAATTCCGGCTCCTCGGCGTCTCCGAAAACCGTTAAAAAGTTGTTAGTGGGACGTAAATCCATTATTATTATTATTATTATTATTATTTACACCGATGAGTTATGTATTATGACCACTCCGACCCGGGAACATTTAGCGCACCTGGAGCGGGGGAAAGTAATGCGTGTCAAAGCGAGTTGGCCATGCGGATAGGGGCGCACAGCTGTGAGCTTGTATTCGGGAGATACTGAGTTCGAACCCCACTCTCGGCAGCGCTGAAATAGTTTACTGTGGTTTCCCACTTTCACACCAAGCAAATACTGGGGCTGTACCTTAATTAAGGCAACGGCAGGATTTCTGATGCTGAGTGGGTCTCAGCCCACAAGTAGCCACAGCTGGCCCGTGATCGGACAGCTCTGCACTCCGATCGGCCAACCGAGCAGAGGAGGGGTGGTCACGGCTCTACCGTGGCTTTACGTCACTGTATTCGGGAGATGGAGAGGGGCTGAGTCCCACCGTCGGCTGTCCTGAGAATAGTTTCCCGTGGTTTTCCAGTCTCCTGCACTAAGGCGAATGCCGGACAGTTCCTGGTATAGGCCACGGCCGCCAACCCTCTCACCTTCTCCGGACATCTCCTTCTCCGATACAAATCTCCTGGCCTGAGAGACGGCGTCACCGTCTAAGAGGCCCACCTCACCCTTCAGGGGATGAATGAAAACAGCAGTAGTTGTAGCAGAATTTCTTTTAGTGGTGTTTCAGGCGTCAGAATAGGAAAATCGACGGATCTCTCTGGATTTGATAGAGGGCAATTTGTAATGGCACGTCGCCTTGGAACTAGCATTTCTGAAACGACACGCCTTCTTGGCTACTCTTGTGCCGCTTTCGTGAGCACATATCGAAAGTGGTGCAACCATGGGTAAACAACGATGCGTCTTCCAGCCATGTATCGACAGCGGCTCGTTAATGCGAGAGGCCGATGGAGACTGTTGCGCATTGTTGGGAGCGACCGCGAGGCCATAGTTCTAGAAATCGCTCAGAGCTATAACAGTGGTGACCAGGGCAATGTTTCACAGCATACAGTTCATCGAACACTGCTCCAAATGGGACTGCGGAGTCGAAGACCCGTCGTACCCCAATAATTACTGCTCCTCACCGACATCAGAATATGCGATGGTCATAAAATCATCGCCACTGCGCTATAGATGATTGAAATAAAAAGTTGTCTAGACCGATGAATGCAGATTCTAGGTTCATCAGGACGAAGGCCGAGCGTGTGCACGCTGATTACTAGACCTCAGATTTTAGGCAAAAAACCTATATTGTTCCTTAAGAGATAACTTAAAATGAAGTTGTATTTATATGTTTCATGTAACTTATTTATAAGGTTAGAAACGGTGGTCGTATAGTATGTAAAAATGCCTAAACTGGCGTTAGAACCTACTTTTGCCTATATTCCTAATTGCTATATTTTATCCCTAAATCGATTAAAAACGCATTTAATTTAGTCGGAGAAATTTAAATATTTGCCGTCTCGTTTTCAGTATCCTGAATAAGTATTTTCTTGAAATTCTTTTCGGACAAAATGTGAAGCTGTAAACCAATTACCACTCCCCGGAAGTCCTTAAGAACCTCCCGCTGTGAACCCTCCCTTTGTCCCTTAGTCTGTGTGTCACGAGGTCACAGTGTACTTTGGCCTGCTGGAAACGAAACTCTTCATTCCATTCTGTGAGAAACTTTCAGAGCGTCCAGTGTGTGCATTATGCCGATAGTGGCAGCTTCCAAGACATCCTTAATTCAGCAGGAGTTTCCCCATTTCACGTCGGATGGAAAAATTACGTTCTGCGACGCTTGCAGCAAAGAGGTAAGTGAAATTTGTTTTATATTTCACTCTAAAGTACGTACTTTGGTGTGAGAGATAGAACGCCTACTATCTCTCTGTTGTATTACGTCTTATACATTTTATACATCAATTCAGCGTACATACACTAAACGAAGTATAACAGTAAATATGAACTGGGGATTGTAGCGCATCCCGATTCCTCGATTTTTTGTTTATAGAATCCTTAAAAGCTGGCCATGTTGTGTGGTACTGTAAGGTCTATTCATTTCGGAGAAAGGCAAATTTTCAAGCAGGTTTTAGAAGAGGAATAATAGTACAAACGTACTGAAAAATAAAAAATATCATGGTGCCGTAGGGAACCTAAAAATACGAGGTGGAAATTGTAAGAAAATTAGATATGCACTTTTATCAATTGTAGGAAGTGTATGACAGATTATACACATTGTAAATATATACTGTACCATTCTGTTTAATCGCGAGAATGGATATTTAACGCAGTAAAAATATTGCGCAATAGGACGCCGCTCGTGAGGACGTGATGCTATTGTATATAGAGCGCGGGAATCGAGAAGGTAATTCCCGAGGCAGGGTGCGGCTGTGTACAAGTGAGAAAGAGTATATGTGGAAGAGAGAAAGAGAGATAAGATTTCGTTATGGGAAGTCCCAGCGCCAACCTAACAGAATTTTAAGCGAGAGCAGACAGGGTCATCACACTACGGGAATCGAGCCCTAATTTGTATAATTGAAGGTTTCTCAGGAAAATAAAAGGATGGAAATGATTGCCAGAATTTTATGAAGCCATAGATACCTCAAGGTTTATTAATATATACGTAGATCAATAAACACGCAGCAAGCAGAACCACCGTGGGAAGATCTGGAGTGGCCGCATTCCAGACTCAAGATGTTTCTCGGTGGATTCCCGGGCGTCCCTTGGTATGTTGCCTCCTATAAGAGCTGAGAGTTATGGAAAGGGGCATCCAGTCGACGATCATATTGCTGCCAGTACGCGTCGCGCGTCTGCCTAGATTGCGCCAGAAACCCTTTTGTTCAGAACAAAGACAGTGAGTAATTATTGCAGTGCGGTAACTTTGATCCAGTGGGTCGGTGATCTACAGAGTTACAGGTGGTAGATTCATAGATGTGACAATGTTCAGATACCTGTCAGTGAGGTCGCAGGTGGCTAATTGTATCGGCAACAAAGGAACGCCGTACTTATAGACTCCGATAAATAGCGGTAGGGGCGAAACTCCCGAGGTGCCGAGGAAGTGTGGACAATAGGCTAAGGAGGTCTATATCCATCCTCAGATAGACTTGTGAATCCGAATTAAGCGGGCATGAAAACACAATAACTGAGTAGATAGTTTTCTAGGGCTGAAAATAGTTTATGGCATAGTGCACAAGTTAGTGAGTATTCGGTTATACGAGAATTGAGGACAAGGAGTTGTAATATTGCAAAGTGTTAGAGCTGTATGCTAGCTCAACCTAAATGAAAGTCCAGAATGATGCGTTGTGTTTAAAGTGAACATTTCATTGTAGTAAGAGGTCGAGACGTATTCCGAGGGAAGTGAGGTGCAAGAACTTCAGAACGTGGCTTCGAAGACGCTACCTTGAACGAGGCATCCCTCAAGAAGAAGACAGCACCATGGACCAGCGGGACGGGGAGACCGGACTCCAAGAATCGACCCTGGACGAGACCTCCACCATGATGGGCTAAATCACTATAGCCTACCCGGAGGGGGAGAAGAGGAGGTCATCATAACGAGATAAGTGGACCATGATTTCCTAGACATGTAATAGAGTTAGGGAGTCACGCAGAGATAGTAGAATTAAACTTGTAAATATTAATATAGGATTTGATTGTGGCCCATCAGGCTGCATATTAAGATAGTTTTGATATATCTAAAGGGTAAGGGTAGATAGATTTTTTTATGTAAAGCAGACAATGATGTAATTTTGTTAACGCGGCAAGAGGTAGTGTGCCTCGTTGATACATATTGTTTGAGTACGATAGACCGGATATTTTTCCTTTGGGTCGGTCGTTGAATACGTTTCCTTGTAGGATTAGGATTACTATGCGTAATTACCATTATATTCCAGGGGGAAGGGCAGACATATCTGCATGATGTTAGGTGTGCATGCTGATGGTATCTCGATCATATGCATGGCTCTATTCATGCAACTTTGATGAACGTAATCTATAACACAGGTGGAGACATAAATATTATTTTGACTCTATGCGACTCTGCCAAACAGGGCGTGAACAGCAGACCTAAGGTTACTGTGAATCCGTCGTATGTATCGACGATGTTGTTTTTATTGGGGTATAGTATGGTAGAATACTTTATATGATATAAATGGGGTCTGTGGTGGTTTGTTAGTGAAATCGGATACATAGAGTGAGCTGTATTTTCCTCGCTTATTTATGTGGCCATTGCTTTGTCAAGTGTAGATAAATAAAAGCCCCCTTTGTGAAGTTAGCTCTGGGAGCCCAAGAACCAGGATACTGGGTCACAGGCGGTCGGTGTTTACGAATTTTTTTTTTGGCGAGGGCGAGCCTCTCATGGCTAGACGAAACAGGTCAATGCACGGCCCGCACCTTGGGATTGGAGCGGCCATCTTTGTATAGCCCGGGGGAGGTCGTCTTTCTTCTGGCAGAGTAGCTTTTTGGAGACACTGTTGCTTCATCCATTTAAACGTTTACCTCCTTTCTTTTCTCTTTTGTTGTTTCTGCTTTCTTATGGTTGCGTATTACTCTTAAGGTATCCTGCACGATGTAATTGTTACGAGAGTCCATCTGTTCACACAAAGTTCTGCTTGGTGGACGTGGGTTCACGTTCATGTAAATATGTAATATAGGGCGGTAGAGTAAGTTATCTGAGATTACTTTTATACTTATTGTGCTGCTATTTTTGTGTATATAAATATCCCGATATGGGAGGAAACTTTCATAATAGCGCTAATTTCTGCGGATATCCTTGATTCTACCATCATGTCATTTTATGCCGTAGGCATAGTGATGCTGTTTCCATGTGGGGGACACATCCGTTCTTTCCTGGTTCACAGATCGACAAACTTCAGCATAACGTCATCATCCAGATTGTATTTTCTTTGTTTTCTTTTTAAACTGTAGATGTGAGCCTTTGGGGCATTTATTTGGACACACCAGGTGCAATCATTGTAAATAATTTGAGTTGTGAATACAAACTTATGCTCAAAAATTCTGATCGCAGCGAAAGTGTTCCTCATTTCGTAGTTTAATGTAATTGTATGAGTTCCCCATGATCCTCTCGTCATAAGAACCCAGTTGTCGACCATTTCTGCCGACTGCAGCTGAGCTGGTGCCCGTATGTAAGAACAGGTGAGCAGGTAAGTATGATCCTGCAGTGTTGATGTGCCCTGTAGGGTACAATACATCAATAATTTTTGATAAGCATACAGTAAATGTAGGGAGGAAAAAACACGGAATTCAGCCATGCGCGGGCATCAGTACCGGTAGTAACAAAAATGTTGGCCAACATAATCTAACCGAACATAAAAAAACAGGAAAAGAAATTAAATTCACCTCTACTGTATTCGGCTCCTTGGTTGAATGGTCAGCATAGTCGCCTTCGGTTCAGAGGGCCCCGGGTTCGATTCCCGGCCGGATCGGATATTTAAATCTTAAATGGTTATTTCCCCTGGCTTGGGGACTGTGTATTTTTACTGTCGGAAACATTCCTGAAACACACACAATACTATCGTCCACTACAAAATCACGCAGTTTCCTGTACACGGCAAATTCCGCCCACCCTCGTTGGAGGGTCTGTCTTACAAAGGCTGTACCAGGATAGGAATAGTCACATAGAATTATTACCTCTACTGCGTTACTTAAACGTCCAAGGTGCATGTCTACTGGAGGGATCGGGAAGCGCTACATGGCCCTGTGAATTTGAATAGTCTTCTGTGCATATTTTCATCTGGCCTGTATACTTGCACGGTTTACACAATATTTGCGACTATTTATAGTTGTTGTTGTTTCTAGGTGTCCATTGAAAGGTGGTCGCATCTTAGTCAACATGTCATCGTCGCCATAAGACATATCTGTGTCGGTGCGACGTAAAGCAAAATAGCACAAAAAAAAGTCAACACGTCCAGGGGATTAAACATCAAGAAAATCTGCAAAGAAAATCAAATCTTAAACAAAGATTAACAACGGAATTGCTACATAAGGGAAGCAAAGACGAATTCAATGCGGACTTATGCAGAGCTCATGTGTCGGCAAATATTCCCTTCAATTCACTTGAAAATCTTTCCTTCACACGTTTTTTTACAAAAATATTGTCATCGGAACATTCCATCCGAATCATTTAAGGAAAAAACTACCTGGGCACTCTTTACGAAGACACAGTCAGGCGGATAGGGGAAGATGTAGGAGACTCATACATCTGGATCTCTGTCGATGGTACCACTGACACTTTAGGTCGTTATATTGCCCACTTGATAGTCAGAAAAATAGATCCCCTCACGCCGTGTTCGCCATATTTGATCTGCAGCAGACAGTTAACTAAAACCAATCAGGAGACAGTTGGTCCGTTTGTAAATAAACGTATCAACGTGCTTTTCCCCAATAACATGGACGAAAATAAGGTGCTTCTTATATTTACTGATGCAGCCGCCTACCTGATTGCTGCTGTTAAGCTGCTGAAAGTATTTTACCCTGCTTTGGTTCACGTCACTTGTTTTGCTCATGCTATGAATCGCGTGGCTAAGCAGATACGTGCCGAATTTCCTCGAGTCAATAAGATGATCTTCTCCACTAAGGAATTTTTTGTAAAAGCTCCCACACGAATCCAGTTGTTCCGCAATGAATTAGCTGATCTTCCACTGCCACCAGAACCCATCCTTACGCGCTGGGGACTTGGCTTCAGGCCATTGTGTACTACAGCGAACACTTTGATGCAATCATAAGTTTTGTTTTCACCCTAAATGAAGATGCCATGTGTATCACTTCGGCCAAAAATGTTCTAAAGGATGTAACCATTTCTCAAGAAATTGCCTACATCAGGTCCCATTATACTTTATTGGTCCCTGTTATTTCTGCACTTGAGACTTCCGGGAAACCTGTTTACGAATTGGATTTGTTAGAAGAGGTGAAAGAAAAAATGAGCTTAGCTTCAGGCCCCGCTGGCGATAGAATTCGGGACAAGCTTAATAAAGTACTACAGAAGAACCCAGGACGGTCAACGCTTCGTTCTGTGGCTGATGTTTTGATTGGCAAAACTAATGTTGAATGTGACATCTCCCCACGTCTTGTTCCAAAATTCAAATACAACCTGTGTTGACGTTGAGCGTACTTTCTCAGCCTACAAGCTAGTGTTGTCAGACAAGCGGTGTAGTTTCACAACAGAAAATCTAGAAAAAGTGCTAGTGATTTACTGTGCATCACATGATGGGCAGTAACGTGCTTGTAATTCAATGTTTTAATTATTTAGAGATAAAAACTCGAAAATGTGGTGAACCATTGTGTATGTGAAATATTGTATCAATTGCCTTATTACTCGTATGCATTTAGAGTTATTATTAAGTTAGAAAAATAAAAATGGTATGTTAATTGATAAGTACTTATTAAAATACGTAAAGTTGAAGCTGCATAAAATATATTTTTAGAAACTATTTTTACATATTTGAGAGCCTATTTTAGGCACCTAAAATACAAATTTTAACGCCTAAAGTTCGAGGTCTACTGATTACTGTCGGAGGTTGTGGCACCTGGTTGTCCTGTAGGACACAGGCATGCCGGTGGAGGAGGTGTGGTGGTCTGGATGATGTCTTAATCGGACACGCTGGGGCCCATTATTCCGAAACACCAATCCCTGAAAAGTCCAGTATCTGGACGTTACTGGAAACCGAGTTCATCCGATAATGTCACTATACTGGTGACGGCCTCTTCCAGCAGAACAATGCCAGGACTGTGAAGGACTGGTTCGAGGAACATGATAGTGAATTTGCTTTAATGCTGTGGCCGCCAAATATCCCGGATATGAACCCAATTTAACTTTTGTGGTGCGATTTGGAGAAGCGAGTTCGTGTAACATCACTACTGCCCCGCCGTGTACGCCAGCTGAAATATGATACTGTTGCGCTTATGGTATGAGATACCCCAGGATACATTCTGCCACTTTGTTGATTCGATGCCTCGCCGAATCACTGACGTGTAGTTTCACAATTTATATTTTAGGCTTCCGTATTAGGAAGGTCAGTGGAGAGATGGCGTGGAATGACATCAGTAGACGAATAAGTAGGAGTGGTGTCTTTAAAAACAGGAAAGATCACAATATGGAGATAAAGCTGGTATTCAAGAGGACAAATTGGGGCAAATAATCGTTTATAGGAAGGGGAGTTAGGGATTGGAATAACTTACCAATGTAGATGTTCAATAAATGTCCAATTTCTTTGCAATCATTTAAGAAGAGTCTAGGAAAACAACAGATAGGGAATCTGCCACCTGGGCGACTATCCTAAATGCAGCCAATAGTGATTGATTGATTGATCCCGGTGATTCGGCGAGGCATCGAATCAACGAAGTGACGGGAGGTATCCAGGGGTTTCTCATACCACAATCGCAACAGCGTATCTTTCGGTTGCGGAGCAGTAGTGAGGTACCACTAACCAGCTTCTGCAATTGAACTAAGCGGTGACTTTGGATGTTTACTTTTTCTTTTTTAATTGGCTTTATATTGCACCGACAAAGATAGGTCTTATGGCGACGAAGGGATTTGAAACGGCCAGAAATGGGAAGGAAGCAACCGTAGCCTTAATTAAGGTATAGCTCCAGCATTTGCCTGGAGTGAAAATGGGAAACCACGGAAAACCATCTTCAGGGCTGCCGACAGTGGGGTCCAAAACCCACTATCTACCAAATTCAAGCTGATAGCTACATCACCAAAACCACGCGGCCACTTGCTGGGTACTGAATTTTTCATTCCTCATCCTGAAGGGGCGAGGCGGGCCACCTAAAGGGCAACACCACCTATTTAGCCATGGTAGTAAGATGTGATTAGTTTGGGCATTACAGCGTTAAATAGCAAGAACGAACGGACACTTAGTACCGAGTCGCGGATAGTGGAAGCTTATATTTTCTACACCTCCTAAATCCTTCATGGGCTGTAAGGAGTTGGCTTTGGTTTACTTATTTTGTGATTTGAGGAACACTACTCCGAGTCTTCCAGTGACTGTGTGTGTAAATGCTCTGTAAAAATTCTTCAGGCAACTCAATGTTAAAAACATCCTAGGGAAATGAGCTATGAATTTTAGGTAAATAAAATATAATAAAGTATGAGAATATATTCTTTATTACATACATAAATACATCAATCAATCAATACTGATCTGCATTTAGGGCAGTTGCCCAGGTGGCAGATTCCCTATCTGTTGTTTTCCTAGCCTTTTCGTAAATGATTGCAAAGAAATAGGAAATTTATTGAACATCTCCCTTCAATCAATCAATCAATCAATCAATCAATCAATCAATCAATCAATCAATCAATCAATCAATCAATCAATCAATCAATCAATCAATCAATCAATCAATACTGATCTGCATTTAGGGCAGTTGCCCAGGTGACAGATTCCCTATCTGTTGCTTTCCTAGCCTTTTCCTAAATGATTTCAAAGAAACTGGAAATTTATTGAACGTCTCCCTTGGTAAGTTATTCCAATCCCTAACTCCCCTTCCTATAAACGAATATTTGCCCCAGTTTGTCCTCTTGAATTCCAACTTTATCTTCATATTGTGATCTTTCCTACTTTTATAAACGCCCTTGGTAAGTTATTCCAATTATCATTATAAACCGCTATGCATTTCAGGGTTCAGTCTGCAAACCTCTGCGAATTTACTAAACGTCGCCACAATCTTTTATTCCTAAAAATTACAATCCTTTCTTTAATCATCGTTATCCGCCGATTAGATAAGCAGTTTCCTTTTTCTACCACTACGAGCACTAATGTGAATCAATGAAGAATTTCACTTAAGCCGTTTTAACTACATTTTCAAAAAAATAAAAAAACGTGCCTTAGGGCACTGAACCAAGGAACACATTACAGAAAGGAATTATGTAAATAAGTTATTTTAGCTAGGATTTGAATCGAAAAGAAAACAAGTAAAAAAGCAAGCGATGTTAGGCTGTTTTTCCGGAACGGCGTTTAGGCCGGAAGTGATTTTCGAAGTTTGTTTTTCTAATTTGATAGAGCTATCCAAAACTCACAATTTGAAATCTTTTCGGGTGCTTTAGGGCTTCAACCTTCGATACAATTGAGGAAAAGGCTTGATTTTACGTTTTTCGTAGTATGGGGACCCGTACTTTGTCTGCTAAGGAATGTTTTTAACATTAAAACAGCTAATAAGACGCCGGTTGGTGACGTGGACTGTGCGGGCCTGAACAAGTGGAGAACATTAATAACACTGTCATGGCTCCAATTGAGCCACTGAACGTGCTGGCGCTTCCACAGATTATCAGTTTCCGAGAAGAAAGTCAACGACATCTTTCATGCCAAATATTTTGAATACGGACAATTTGTTATTCAGTGCGCTTTCATTTTACCGTACGTGCCCATCATGTGCTAGCGCCAGACATTTATCTCGCACAACAAGAATTTACATGCCTCTTTGAGTGGAGTAGAAAGCTGTGACATCGTTGCAAAACAGATCCTCTTGGGTCACAATGGAAACCATCATGCCAAGAAATTAATGGCCGAGACAGTAGATTTAAACTGTGACTCCGAATACGTTGAGTTTGTAGAGGACGTGTTTCTGCCTGTTGCTCTATCTTGATAGACGCAGTCATTTTGCATTTCTGCACAGGAACAAGAGGCTCCCTGGCCAAGGCGGTAAGGCGTGCTTGGTTCACCTAGAAGGGCGTCAGGAAGTCGAAAAATTTCAGAAACGAGATTTCCACTTCCGGAGGTGGATATGGCACTGAGGTTCACTGAGCCTACACCAAAAATGAGTACAGGTTAACTCCTGGGTGAAAAAGTGGCCGCGCATAGAGCTAACCACTCTGCCCCCCCCCCCCCAAGTACCTAGGTTGCGGAGGTTACATTCCAGGCCCTCATGGCCTGCTTTAAAACAGATTAGCCTCCGTGGCTCAGGCGGCAGCTTGCCAGCCACTCACTGTTATATACCATGGTTCAAATCCCGGTCATTCCATGTGAGATTTGTGCTGGACAAAGCGAAGGTGGGACAGGATTTTCTCCGGGTACTCCGGTTTTCCCTGTCATCTTTCATTCCAGCAACACTCCCCATTAACATCTCATCTGTCAGTCATTTATCATTGATCTTCATTGGGGTAATCACATAAGTATGATTGTAAATAAAGGGTACACATCTCTGCACATGCTAAATGAAATGTCGTATGGCTTTTAGTGCCGGGATATCCCAGGACGGGTTCGGCTCGCCAGGTGCAGGTCTTTCTATTTGACGCCGTAGGCGACCTGCGCGTCGTGATGAGGATGAAATGATGATGAAGACAACACATACACCCAGCCCCCATGCCATTGGAATCAACCAATTAAGGTTAAAATCCCCGACCCGGGGGGAATCGAACCCGGGACCCTCTGAACCGAAAAGCCAGTACGCTGACCGTTCAGCCAACGAGTCGGACTTCTGCACATGATTATGAGGGTATTTAGGGGTTGTAGTAAGGATGTAAAGGAGAGAGCATATTTGTCTCTGGTGAGGCCCCAACTAGAGTATGGTTCCAGTGTATGGGACCGTCACCAGGATTACTTGATTCAGGAACTAGAAAAAATCCAAAGAAAAGCAACTCGATTTGTTCTGGGCGATTTCCGACAAAAGAGTAGCGTTACAAAAATGTTGCAAAGTTTGAGCTGGGAAGACTTGGGAGAAAGGAGACGAGCTGCTCGACTAAGAGGTATGTTCCGAGCTGTCAGTGGAGAGATGGGGTGGAATGACATTAGTAGACGAATAAGTTTGCGTGGTGTCTTAAAAAGTAGTAAAGATCACAATATGAAGATAAAGTTGGAATTCAAGAGGACAAATTGGGGCAAATATCCGTTTATAGGAAGGGGAGTTAGGGATTGGAATAACTTACCAAGGGAGATGTTCAATAAAATTCCAAGTTCTTTGCAATCATTTAAGAAAAGTCTAGGAAAACAACAGATAGGGAATCTGCCACCTGGGCGACTGCCCTAAATGCAGATCGGTAGTGATTGATTGCTTCAGAGGAGTGCGACAGGCTTCGGCAGCCGGCACATTTCCTATCCTCGCCGCTAGATAGGGGCTTCATTCAATGACTGGCAGGAACAGATTACAGTAAAATATAACTTTCACTGTTGTTTGTGTATCGCTTAGCATAGAAGTAACTCAGGTACCTCGGTGATGACAAGGATCAATCAATCAATAAATCAATTAATAAATCAATCAATCAATAAATCAATCAATCAATCAATCAATCAATCAAATCTATCTATCTATCTATCTATCTATCAATTCCCATCCTAGTAAACATAGAACACTTATATTTTACACATGCACTATATAGTTTTAACCCAAAACAGAAATATAGCATATTTTACGCATTTATTTCCAGAAAAAATATTTTTATCTTCTGTGTGTAAAATATTATTTTTTAATGTATTTTGCTCTAAAGGCGAACCTTTCGCAGAATTTTGGTGTAGAGAGAACAATTAAACTTCATACGTATGATTTATAGACGTAGATTTACAAAATGGGTGAGAGCAAAGCTATTTTGTTATATTAATTTTACTTTTAATTAAATTTAAAATTTAATTTTAATTAAACTTGAACCACCATATTTTGATATATTTTTGCCGTATTTAATATTTTTTCCTGATCAACGTTTTACCTTTTTTTTTCAAGATATATTTCACCTGTTACATAACTAATATCCCTGAGGATACCCTCAACAAATCTTACTTCAACTGGTTCAACGGTTTCGGTTAACAGTGCATCTTTAGAGAAAAACACATTAAGAAATAATATTTTCCAATTATCTCAGATCGAGTAGGGGTATTTCAGTCGCCTTCACAGAGAATACTGCAGGGTATTCGAATTGTCGGCAAACTGTACGGAATATACAGAAAACAACCCCCATCTACCCCAGCGCTGCTGGGGGGGGGGGGTAAATAACTTTGTATTTACGTATCCTTATTATTATTAGAACGCTTTTTATAAAGTTTAAAAAACTGCGAACATGTAAGTCAAAGCAAGTACAGCTGTCTCGACAATCCGCTCACTCTACCGCAGTTCAGCTTCTCCAGCGAACTGGGTTTCCTTGCCAGCGCGAAAGAGAGCTACCCCAGCGAAATTTAAGTCGCTTGGATGACGCATGCACTTGAAGATTCCTTGTCCTGGGAACGGGGCGAGGCTGTGGCTCCTCCCCCGACAGCAATTTACGGTGACAGGCCAGTTAGCTTGGGAAAGGTATGTTAGATTTAATACTTGACACTCGAAGTGTTCAGCGCCACACACACTAGAGACTACAAGATGAATATCAACATGCTAACAGTATAGCCACTTGCACATCGTCTTGCTAATAAACATAGAGCCAGTTTATGAAATCAATTGTAATATAGAAGAATACTTTTTATTCTTGGATTTCGGCATGTATAAACTTGTTTCGAGCAATTTATTGATGGCACGTGCAGAGTATGTTTACTGATAGCCGCAGAAAAATATTCAGATTGCCCAGCATGAACACAGAACTAAGCGCGAAGTAAAAGAATTTTGTAGTTGGTTGTCTGTGATGGTGGTATGTAGTGAACTTTTGTAGTGTTCCTGATGTATTTTAGGTGAAGTTTCCGTGAGCTCTGTGCCATTATTCATGAATATAACGTGTGTTGTACGACGTGACGAATATTTTCCCTCGTTTGTCGTTGATGCACGTACACTCAGTATGCGAGTGAAACTATGAAACTTCGGCGGCGGTAAAATACCAGTTAAATTTTGCTTATTAAGTTTAGGTTAGGCTTTTTAAGTTAAAAACAAATAGTCCCAGTGTATTTTTGTGATAACCATGACTGTACTGTACTATCACTAAGTGTCACCGTGTGAAATTGTAAGTACATTGTTTAAAAGCTGCTATAGATTAAGTTATGATGTCGTCACTGCCGTGGATATCAATTTGGAAATATGTGTGAGTTCGTAGTTGAAAATATTATTGAAAGACCTTTCTGAGGTAGACCTATCCACGAAAAAAGCAGTCGTATAAAATGGTAATGTTGATTTTAGAGAGTGTAGTGTGGCTGCGAATCCTTATATTTAAAAATCATTTTGCCGCTGGGGTAACGCCACTGCTGTTTGGTACAGATCCAGTCATGCTAAACAAGTTCACATTTCTCTAAATAAAACATGTCGACTTATCACTGGCTGTTTGAGACCAACACCACGAGACAGCATCTACTGTTTGGCTGGAATCGCCCCACCAGATATTAGAAGAGAAGTTGTATCCATGAAAGAACTAAAGCACTTGCCTCATGTGCAAGACCATTGTACGGATATGAACCAGCCCACCGACGATTGAGGTCTAGGAGGAGTTTCCTGAATATAACCGAAGGTCTAAACGAATCTGCTCAATCCACAAAGCTGAGATTATGGATAACTAGAAATCCTCAACTTACTGGTTGGATGCTACCAATTGAACATCTCCCTCCAGGACATGAGGACCATTGGACTACTTGGAAATCGTTGAACAGGCTTCGCACTGGGGTTGGTATATCAAGAATCATTATGGTAAAGTGGGGCTTTCCTGGCACATCCAGACTATATGAATGCGGTGAAGACCAAACCACAGCCCATTTAATGAACTGTAGTAAGTATCCTTTAAGTTGTACAGTTGAGGACTTGATGGCTGCGACACCTAACGCCCATGATTTGGCAAAATTCTGGGCAGACATTATTTGATATGTATGTCATTAAGTACCATTATGTTATGTAAAATATATGCTTCTGATACGAATAAATACATAAATATCGAGATATATCGAGCGTGATTTACCTTACAATTAAATAAGTGAATTTGTTTTACGTCTGCATTATGAAGATGTATATTTTGGTGACCAAAAACAATTTCCTTGTCATATAAACCTTAGTGACTACCTGTTCAATTTCTGTCTGTATGAATTTATGTTTCTTTGTTTGTTTGTTCTCATATTGCGTAAATACGACTTGGAACACTTTTGTAATGAATTAGGTCTACACATTACGACTGTGTTAACTTAGATCACTTGTGTTCAACAAGCGGCCCTCGTCAACTTTATGTGCGATCCGCACCTGAATTTATAAATTAAATGTAATTTGTAATCAAGCAAATTATATTAAAAATAGAACGAAACTACAATACTGATGAATGGAATTGAATTGAATTGGCGTATGGCTTTTTGTGCCAGGAGTGTCCGAGGACATGTTCGGCTTGCCAGGTGCAGGTCTTTCGATTTGACACCCGTAGGCGACCTGCGCGTCGTGATGATGAAGACAACACATACACCCAGCCCCTGTGCCAGCGAAATAAACCAATGATGGTTAACATTCCAGAGCCTGACGGGAATCGAACGCGGGACCCCTGTGACCAAAGGCCAGCGCGCTAACCATTTAGCCATGGAGCCGGACACAATACTGATATTGTCGTGTGAATCCTAAATATTAATTCCAACACATCTGTGTTCCATCTTTAGCAAAGACATCCAGATGTTTTGAGAGTTTATTACTCTATTCGTTTATTATTACTGGTCTCCAGCAAGAGTCTTATTTACGATACCTAGCACAGGCCTGGCACAGGCCAGAGTAAAGTGTAGCTTCCACTGAAGTTCCAGTCCCATCCACGGCTGTGACAATATGGAAGCTGCTGGGGTATGGGTGGTGCTGAATAATGACATTCAGAGCACGACTAGTGCATCTGAGTGTTATGAAAGGTGTTGCTCATAGGGTCAGTCGTGCTGCAATAGCACTTTCTGACCCAGTGAGGAAAGTAATGGCAAACTACCTCACTCCTCGTCTTGCCTAGTACGCCTCATTTTGGTGCTGCCATTGGTTTTTGCGGTTTCCTTATAACCTTTGGTCGTGCTATTTGAGGATCCAACCAGCCTTTGGGCTGATGACCTAACAGACAGACAATAATAAACCATTCATAGCACTTTGAAGTCACCGTCCGTTGAATACCTGTACTCGGAACCTTTGAAGGTGTGGGATTACTGTATTGTATTTTAGCTACCGAGCTCGATAGCTGCAGCCGCTTAAGTGCGGCCAGTATCCAGTATTCGGGAGATAGTAGGTTCGAACCCCACTGTCGGCAGCCCTGAAGATGGATTTCCGTGGTTTCCCATTTTCACACCAGGCAAATGCTGGGGCTGTACCTTAATTAAGGCCACGGCCGCTACCTTCCCACTCTTTGCCCTTCCCTGTCCCATCGTCGCCATAAGAACTATCTGTGTCGGTGTGACGTAAAGCAAATAGCAAAATAATAATAATAATAATAATAATTTTTAAATGTGTTTTAGCTCCTAGCTCTCACATTCTCTATTTGTAACCGGTCAGTGTTAAAGTACCAGTGCTGGTGTGAAGAGTAGTTTCCAACACTTTAAAACTGTGCAAATAATGTCTAACTATTTGTCGAAAACCATTTACAGAAGGCGAGTTTATTATTAAATACTGCATTGAAGGTATTGCTGAAATAGTATGCCCTGACAAAAAATTTCAGTTCTTTAAATTAAGGCTATCGTGACAGATCTCACCGTGTAGATGAGGGTAGCTGCTAGTGTAGAGATCACTTTATAATGTTCAGTTAACAATTCAGTCCGATTCGTTAGCTGAACGGTCAGCGTACTGGCCTTCGGTTCAGAGGGTCCCGGGTTCGATGCCCGGCCGAGTCGGGGATTTTAACCTTAATTGGTTAATTCCAATGGCACGGCGGCTGGGTGTATGTGTTGTCTTCATCATCATTTCATCCTCATCATGACGCGCAGGTCGCCTACGGGAGTCAAATAGAAAGACCTGCACCTGGCAAGCCGAACCCCTCCTGGGATATCCCGGCACTAAAAGCCATACGACATTTCATTTCATTTCAGCTAACAATTCGAATGCTATTCACTCGCACTCGAACGGCATTTGCAATGCTAGCAATGCTGCCCAGCTATTAATATTCGTGAGAAGAATTTTTAAAAATTTCAATATTACCGAAAATTTAGCTGCTATTGTTCCTATTAAAGGCACCACAAAAGCTAGGCCTGCTGTATTTTTTGAATGGGGGGGGGGGGGGGGGGAATAAAGAACACTTTGAACGGGCTTGAAATTAAATTCACCACTAAATGTACGTGTCCAAGGTAAGGATCAGTTGACCACTTCTATGTATGATGCCGTAACAAAATGCTAGTTGCTTTACGTCGCGCCGACACAGATAGGTCTTATGGCGACGATGGGATAGGAAAGGGCTAGGAGTGGGAAGGAAGAGGCCGTGGCCTTAATTAAGGTACAGCCCCAGCATTTACCTGGCACAGTCACAGAAAACATCTTCAGGGCTACCAACAATGGTGGGATTCGAACCACCATTTCCCGAATGGAAGTTCAGAGCTACACGACCAACTCACTAAGGTCTTTTTTGAGCAACTGTACTTTCGGTGCTTTTCCTCTTCAGATCTGGAGGAGCGATGTTTGCTAAAACAGGCAGCCGCTGAGTAGGAGTGGACCTCACTGTACCAGTAACAAATCTCATGGTTTCATTGAGCTGTACGTCAATCTTGCTCGAATGTACGCTGTTTTCCCACACAGGAGTGCAGTACTCACCAGCCGAGTGTGCTAGAGAAATTGAAGCAGTGCGAAGAGGGTTTGTATCTGCTCCCCAGTTGCTGCCTGCTAGTTTATGGAGCAGATTTATACTCTTGTACTCAAATACTTTGACAGATTCAGGCAATGCTATTTGAACGACAAGGATCGATCCAGTGTAACACCCAGATATTTTGGGAAGAAGTTGTGGGAGACTTCTGTCCCGTTAAAAACCACATGTAGCTTCCGATTAGCTTCCATGTTATGCAAGTGGAATGCTATTACTTCTGTTTTACTAGGATTTGGCTGGAGTCTCCATTTGTGGAAACAGTCACACATGGCAGCTACTTCCTCTGTAAGTACATCCTCACAGTGTGCCATATCCGTACTCTGAGTAATTAAAGCTAACTGCAAACTGTATCTTCTTTGAAGTTGTTCTTGGCAGGTCATGGATGTAAAGATTGAATAGAATGGGGGATAATACTGACCTTTGAGGTAAATGAAATGGCGTATGGCTTTTAGTGCCGGGAGTGCCCGAGGACATGTTCTGCTCGCCTGGTGCAGGTCTTTCTATTTGATACCCATAGGCGACCTGCGCGTCATGATGAGGATGAAATGATGATGAAGACAACACGTACACCCAGCCCCCGTGCCAGAGAAATTAACCAATGGTGGTTAAAATTCCCGACCTTGCCGGGAATCGAACCCGGGACCCCTGTGACCAAAGGCCAGCACGTTAACCATTTAGCCATGGAGCCGGACGGAGGATGGTTGGATAACATGTTGTTTAGTAAGCATGCTAGCTTCTGACAAGAGATGACTTGAACAAACGTGAGCAAAAGTCCCTCTCTCCAAACCGTGCCATAGGCTGACGTAATGCCGACAAAAGCTGCAGCAGTCTTCAGTCTTTTCTCGAATCGTGCTTCAATCTCTATTGTCAGTGTTAACACCTGATCACAACAACTGCGATTCTTTCTGAAACCCCCCCTTTTCATGACTCTTTCTATTGTTTCCTGGATACGGTTAAGTATCATTCTTTCGAGCATCTTGTTGATTACGCTGAGTGAAATTGGTCGATAATGTGACGCATCAGTTTCTTCCTTTCCTGGTTTCAAGACTGCAATTACTTTGGCTTGTTTTAACAACTTAGGTAATTTACCAATTCGTAGAATTTCATTAAATAAGTTGATTAGCCAATATTTTATTCCAGGACCTATGGCCTTCAGAAACTCAGGATAGATTTCATCCAGACCAGCAGCTTTATTTATCTTTATCTTGGATAGAGCCTTGTTCAGTTCTTCAGTACGGCCAGTATCCAGTATTCGGGAGATAGTGAGTTCGAACCCCACTGTCGGCAGCCCTGAAGATGATTTTCCGTGGTTTTC
Organism: Anabrus simplex; assembly: GCF_040414725.1. Taxonomy (NCBI): domain Eukaryota; kingdom Metazoa; phylum Arthropoda; class Insecta; order Orthoptera; family Tettigoniidae; genus Anabrus; species Anabrus simplex. The sequence continues at coordinate 1,750,709,095 of NC_090265.1, forward strand.
CATTTTCACACCAAGCAAATGCTGGGGCTGTACCCCAATTAAGCCACGGCTGCTTCCTTCCCACTTCTAGCTCCTCCTTGTCCCATCGTCGCCATAAAACCAATCTATGTCGGTGCGACGTAAAGCAAATTGTAAAAAAAAAAAAAAAAAAAAAAGTTCTTCAGTACTGAAGTCACAGGAATACTCCGGATGGGATGTCAACTGTGATCTCGCTTCTTAGTTTCTTCTTAACACTTCTTGCGTGTACCTTATCCATCTTCTCTCATCTTCTCTCTAGAGATTTGTGTCTGTCTGTGGGCAATGGTGTTTGGGTTCATTGGCAAACTTCTGCGTTTCATCGTAGGGTCACTACCAAGTTTTCTTATGAGGTTCCAGGCTTTACGACTAGAGTGTGTGAAGTCCATCTCTGCTGTAGTTCTGTGCCACTTCTCTCTCCTGGAATTATTTAGAGCCCTTAGCATCTCATCAGCTGTCGTTTTATTAGGAAAGCTCTCATATTCTTTGTAGAGCTGATAACATACTTCTGACCATCATGGTATATACGTCTCACGACATACCCGGGGAATGAACTTCCTAGCATTAGCTTTTATGGCGTTGACAAATCTACTGTAATTTTCAGGAACTGGTGGTATCCACTGTACAGTGTTATCAAGCCCTTTTTCAAATAGATCCCGCTTCACTAGTCGAAAATTCCAACGAGGTTGTAGTACTGAAGACACAAGAGGGATCTCGGTGCTATAGTGAATATTAACTGGTCTGTGTTGACTGTGAGGAATGGAACTGATGACCTTTCGTTGTACCATGTGTTGATTCTCAAGAGTTGATTGTGACACTATGCAGAATAATCCTTTTGCCATCTGCTAGAACGGAATGTGCCAGGATGTTAAGCATTGTGACGAGCTGTAGGGAGTTTGCTTCAATCCAGCTATTTAGGTTGGATCCATTGTCATCTTCCAATTCGTATTCCCATGCTAGGCTGTGACTATTGAGATATCCGACTTATGAAACAGGATGATCAAAAACTTCAATCACTACTAAATCAATCATTCAATCAATCAATCAATCAATCAATCAATCAATCAATCAATCAATCAATCAATCAATCAATCAATCAATCAATCAATCAATCAATCAATCAATCACTACTGATCTGCACTTAGGGCAGTCGCCCAGGTGGCAGATTCCCTATCTGTTGTTTTCCTAGCCTTTTCTTAAGTAATCGCAAAGAAATTGAAAAATTATAGAACATCTCCCTTGGTAAGTTATTCCAATCCCTAACTCTCCTTCCTATAAACGAATATTTTCACCAATTTGTCCTCTTGAATTCCAACTTTATCTTCATATTGTGATCTTTCCTACTTTCAAAGACACCACTCAAACTTATTCGTCTACTGATGTCCTCCCACGCCATCTCTCGTCTGACAGCTCGGAACATACCATTTAATCGAGCAGCTCGTCTTCTTTCTCCCAATTCTTCCCAGCCCAAACTTTGCAACATTTTTGTAACGCTACTCTTTTGTCGGAAATCACCCATAACAAATCGAGCTGCTTTTCTTTGGATTTTTTCCAGTTCTTGAATCAAGTAATCCTGGGGAGGGTCCCATACACTTGAATCATACTCTAGTTAGGGTCTTACCAGAGACTTATATGCCCTCTCCTTTACATCCTTACTACAACCCCTAAACACCCTCATAACCATGTGCAGAGATCTGTACCCTTTATAAACAATTATATTTATGTGATTACCCCAATAAAGGTCTTTTCTTATATTAACACCTACGTACTTACAATGATCCCCAAAAGGAACTTTCACCCCATCAACGCAGTAATTAAAACTGAGAGGAATTTTCCTATTTGTGAAACTCACAACCTGACTTTTAACCCCGTTTATCATCATACCATTGCCCACCGTCCATCTCACAACACTGTCTCACAACTTTTAATGAAGGCCTGGACCAACTGACTCCTGGTTGTTTAAAGACATTCACAACAGTAATGTCTGAGATTTCCACTGCCAGGACAAAGATATCTGTTGAGCTGTCTTCATAAAAAGAACTTTAAAATCAGTTAACTGGGATCTGATGTAAGTTGTGATCCCATAACGTTCATCATTGATTGCCCCAGCAAGATTGTAACCACCTATTTGTCCTCTTCTGAAGAGATCTTCACTGTCATTGGTGTGTGCTTCCTGCAGTGCTATCAAATCCACGTTGTTCTCCAGCATAAAACTAGACAGATACTGACTCTTTGGTGGTGATATTGACAAATGCGGGATTGTTATCAAGTCTGATTGACATATGTTTTGGTTGGTCCTGAAAAGGACTGTTAGTGGACATAGTACTTGCTATCATCTGTTTGTTGCTGTGTAGCAGCGCCTTCGTTGAAGAATCAGCTGGTGTACCACCGTTGCCCAGGGAAAGCCCGAATGCCTTATCTAGCACTCTTCGGGGAGGCTGCTTCCGTGTTCCCCAGTATCCTTATGTGATAAGAAGTTACATTAAATAAATTTGTTCAAGTATTAAGTTTAGTATTATGGTCATAACATATATTAAAATTACATAATGATCGTACATATCCAATATATAATGAATATACAATATTCAATTTAAGTATGCGGTCCGTAAACTAAACCATGATGACGGTAGTGGCCCGTTGTCACGAGAAAGTTGCACCTGGATGACCCCGACTTGGATGCTGGACTGATTGGCATTAGAATATTCAAAGGACAAAGGAGACTAAATCGGTCAGATTTATTTTGAAATGTTTCAAACAAATCTTCCTGTATTTTTTATTTTGAACATAAATCAATCAATCAATCAATCAATCAATAAATCAATCAATCAATCCTGATCTGCATTTAGGGTAGTCGCCCAGATGGCACATTCCCTATCTGTTGTTTTCCTAGCCTTTTCAAAGAAATGGGAAATCTATTAAAGTTCTCCCTTGGGCCCAACCTCGACATAATTGCGAATTACGTATGAAATGTTACCGCTATCTCTCTTGAATCTGCAATCTTGAATTTAGGAGGCCTGCGCACTGCACACTCAGCTGCACACTACCACTGATCCTCATAGGAATTAATCAACAATAACATTAAACCACGGCCGACTTGATGCGTCATTCTGGCTAGCGCAGCGTAGATCTAGTTGGCCGTGATTACACTGACCTGACACTGCATGCGAAGGCATTGCTACAGGCCGCCACAGGCTGTTTTCTGAAGTGTGCTCTTTCTCTTCTGCCACTACTCACGTCCGGTAGATGGTATTACTGCCGCAATTGTACGATAACGGGTACATAGCTATACAGAGTGACCCAAAAGTCCGCTAACATTTCACGAGACAATAATTCACGGAATATTGGAGACAGAGGTAATAATTGATACACATGATTGGCATGACACGGGGTTTTCTTCTCTCTTCGATTTTGGTCATCTAAGGACCACGGAAAGTAACGCTGTGCATTCATCTTAATCCTACTTTTCATGACTTCCAATAGTTCTTCATCCCTTCACTTCGCCGTTTCCTCCTCTCTTGTGTCCACATGTTGTTATTAGCTTTCCTCCTTTCCTTCTCCTGGAAACCCTTGAAATTTTGTATCAATCTTCTGAAAGTTGGTCTGTCTTGTATTATATCGTCTGTTATTCAAATCTCTGTCATATCTTTCTTTACTCCTTGGATCCACTGGTTGCCTTTCTTGCTCTTGTAAACCTGGTTAAACACTCGTCTTGTCAATCTACTGTTATCCATCCGCATTATGTGACCAAAAAATGTAATTCTCCTCTTTCTGACTGTGTCTAACAGCCTTTCATTTTCTTCTTCCTTGTATAGATCTTTATTCCTCCTATGTCTAAACTCTCCTTCCTTCGTTTTCAATGGTCCCCAAATTTTCCTCAATATTTTCCTTTCTTTTTTCTCTCTCTCTTATATTTCACCAATTTTCATTGAGCATGCATTCTGTGGCATACAGACTCTCTGGTTTGATTACTGTGTTGTAGTGTTTGATTTTAGTTTTCCTTCAGAGATTCTTCTTATTGTAGTTATCTTTTGTGAGTTGGTATGCTAGTTCCTTATCGAGTTCATTAACCTGAATTATTTCACCTAGATATTTAAATTTATTAACCTTTTTGATTTTCCCGTACTCTGGTTTTAGCACTTTGGGTGAATTCCTAATGTTCGACATGAATTTAGTCTTATCAAAAGATATCTGAAGTCCAACTTTTTCAGCTCTTTCAGAAGGTTGATTTGCTCTAAGGCAGTCTCTTGTGACTTTTTTGATGATAATAATAAATAAATAAAATCATGAATAAAAATATATAAATAAAATTACTCAAAACTTAATAAAATTAATAAGCATAATTAACCGAAATGTCCGTAGTATGGGCGCCAGAGTTCACCAGAGTGGATCCCTCGAATTTAGATAAGAGCATGATAAACTGTATATCCCAGGGCGTGTACATAATGCTGCGTACTGGTACATCTGCTGCAGGCCTTACCTAACCGCCTGAAAACGACTAATTAGGTAGGAACTGCACCTAGGTTCATCAATAACACTGATTCTAAAATAGCTAACTATATTCTTAACAAATTCCGTGCATGAGCACCTCATCAACATACAACATTATACATATAATACACACATAAAATATTGCTGGAAGACTCCATATTTACAACAACAACAACAACAACAATAATAATAATGCAAATCGTGGGAAAACGAAAGCGAGAACTAAGCTACCATTTGTAGATAGTCCGATGAACAATGTACATGTATGAAGATAAATACCCTTCACTGTCTCTATATCAATTCGACTTACCGATTCTCATAATCGGCAGTTATCACATCACACAGATACTGTACCTTGTACTACTGTGTTCACATATTTTAACACTTGTTGTAAAGATATATACACACGTATGTCGATCCTCAACATAAATTATGGAAAGTCTGAAGCTTTCACCAACATATAATGCTAGGCCGCCACAAGTGCTACAATATTTAATGCGCAAGCACTCTCCACAATCAGCCACTTTCCACGAACATAACAAGACTACGCTCCACGAACGTTTGAAGTCCAATCCATTGCTGCCGTGTCACTCCAGTACCGTGTATCAGCACTACTTCCTTCTCGTACAGTGCGTCAGTTGTAGTTCTCTTATACAATGTCACTGGTTGTAGTTATCTTCCTTCTCGTTCCTTTACAATCACCTCTACAATCACCCTTACAATGTTCCTGGTTGCCGCCGTATGATCAACCTTTATAGACATCAACATTCCCCTCCTCTCAGATGATACGTCTGGATTGGTGCTTGCCAGCCAATCATGAGTGATCTCAAGTCAAGACCAAGCCCTGAACTACTTCTTCCTCCCAAGACAATAACAAACTTGGGGTATATTCCATGAGTCACCAAATTTTCCTAATACAACAACAAGCTCATCTCATCAGGCTGGGATATATACATGACTCATGAATTTCCCGACACAAGTACATCACAACAAACACTGGGGTAGCCATATGACTAATTCAAATTACCAGAGTTATTAAAGCAATGTTTTCCCACTCGTGCAAAACAAATTACTCATACCTACATACGTGGATATCTTCCAGCTTACCAATATAAATGGCAAAATATACAAATGAAATACTGATAATAATAATGATGATGATGATAATAATAATAATAATAATAATAATAATAATAATAATAATAATAAATCGAATACTGACAATAATATCTCTAACTTCTACATATAATTCTGGGGTGTGATATATGTACTATCACACTCTATACTTTCAGAGAGGATTGCTATGTCATCAGCAAAGACCAAACAGTTTACACTAGCCCCTTTGTGCTTTGAACGTAATCTTACCTCATGATTGAGTCCCCTTTCTTTAAGTCTTTAATAAATAAAGCTTCACTAACAGTGCATTTTCTGGTGACGTCAACTTGCTGCGATTGCAGGCGCATCTGACGGCCTCGCTCACGACATCTCCTTTTATACCGTACACGGGTCTCACGTGTGGTCATGTCAAGCATATGTGGCCACTTGTACCTGACGTGTTGCTGTTCAGCACCATTTTCAGTATTTTATTTTGGTAACAAAAAAACCCCATGTCATGCCAATCATGTATGTCAGTTATTACCTCTCTACCGTCCGGCTCCATGGCTAAATGGTTAGCGTGCTGGCCTTTGGTCACAGGGGTGCCGGGTTCGATTCCCGGCAGGGTCGGGAATTTTAACCATCATTGGTTAATTTCGCTGACACGAGGGTTGGGCGTATGTGTCGTCTTCATCATCATTTCATCCTCATCACGACGCGCAGGTCGCCTACGGCCGTCAAATCAAAAGACCTGCACCTGGCGAGCCGAACTTGTCCTCGGACACTCCCGGCACTAAAAGACATACGCCATTCCATTTCACCCCTCTACCTCAAATATCCCGTGAAGTATTGGTTCGGCAAATGTTAATGAACTTTTGGGTCACTCTGTACTTCTTACTATGCACTTCCTAGAGGTGTTATATGAAAGTTTAGCCAAGCATAGGAAAATATGTTCTATTATTATCCAATTAAATTTGTATTAATTTACGGCAAAACCAGCGTAATTTTTAGTGAGACTTCGGTTTCCTTTCCTACTCACGAGTTCTTCAATATTTTCTATTCACATATGAAGTATGACCATCCTGAATCTAAGTGAATTAATTTTATTGGTTTTACGTCCAACTAACTATTTTTTTTACGATTTTCGGAGACGCCGAGGCACCGGACTTTTGTGCCGCAGGACTTATATTGCGTACCAGTAAATCTACCGACACGAGGCTGACGTATTTGAGCACCGTCAAATACCTCCGAACACAGCCAAGATCGAACCCGCCGAGATGGGCTCAGAGGGTCAGCGCTCTACCGTCTGAGCTACTCAGCCCGCCCATCCTGAGTCTAAATTAATTTGTGTTTAGTGCTGGTAATATTACATTTTTAGACTCTTTTCCCTTTAGGACTATTATGCAGTGCCATATGGCCGATAAAGCAGGTATGAGGGAATTTCTAAAAAGTAACTATGATCAATCAATCAATCAATCAATCAATCAATCAATCAATCAATCAATCAATCAATCAATCAATCAATCAATCAATCAATCAATCAATCAATCACTACTGATCTGCATTTAGGGCAGTCGCCCAGGTGGCAGATTTCCTATCTGTTGTTTTCCTAGCCTCTTCTTAAATGATTGCAAATAAATTGGAAATTTATTGAACATCTCCCTTGGTAAGTTATTCCAATCCCTAATTCCTCTTCGTATACACGAACATTTGCTCCAATTTGTCCTCTTGAATTCCAACTTTATCTTCATATTGTGATCTTTCCTACTTTTAAAGACACCACTCAAACTTATTCGTCTACTGATGTCATTCCCCGCCATCTCTCCACTGACAGCTCGGAACATACCATTTAGTCGAGCAACTCGTCTCCTTTCTCCCAAGTCTTCCCAGCCCATACTTTGCGACATTTTTGTAACGCTACTGTTTTAGCGGAAATTACCAAGAAATCGAGCTGCCTTTCTTTGGAATTTTTCCAGTTCTTGAATGAAGTAATCCTGGTGAGGGTCCCATACACTTGAATCATACTCTAGTTGGGGTCTTACCAGAGATCGGTGGAAAACGGTAAATAAAAATATAAACAGACTTCGGGATGGGTTTAAAGCAGTTGTTGAGGAATGTGAAAATAGGTATACACCTTTAAAGGTGGTAAGGAATGGTAAAGTCCCACCTTATTGTAATAGAGAAATAAGGAGATTGGAAAGAAATATAGTTAGAAATGGCTGTGGAAGTAAGGAGAAATTGAAGAAACTTCGTTGGGTTATAGTATCATATCTTTAGTACTTATCTGATTATTGTTTGCATGAAGGAGCTTTACCAAATGATTGGAGAGTTGCTATAGTAGCCCCTGTGTGTAAAGGAAAGGGTGATAGACATAAAGCTGAAAATTACAGGCCAGAAGTTTGACATGCGTTACATGCGTTGCATGTAAGCTTTGGGTAGGAAATTGAATCTAGCAAAGAAGTCAGCTAGGGATAACATGACGGCAAGCAAAATTGGCAGTCATACAAATTTTAGTAAAAAATGGAAGGAGGTGTATAGATACTTTAAGACAGAAACAGGTTCCAAGAAGGACATTCCAGGAATCATTGATTAACAAGGGGAGTGTGTATGTGAGGATCTTCAAAAGGCAGAAGTATTCAGTCAGCAGTATGTAAAGATTGTTGGTTACAAGGATAATGTCCAGATAGAGGAGGTGACTAATGCTAAAGTAGTATTACAATTTACATATGATAACAAATCCATTTACAATAAGATATAAAAGTTGAAAACTACAAAAGCGGTTGGAATTGATCAGATTTTTGGGGATGTACTAAGGACAATGGGTTGGGATATAGTACCATATTTAAAGTACTTATCTGATTATTGTTTGCATGAAGGAGCTTTACCAAATGAATGGAGAGTTGCTATAGTAGCCCCTGTGTATAAAGGAAAAGGTGATAAGACATAAAGCTGAATTTATTTTTTTGTTATTATTATTATTATTATTATTATTATTTTTTTGTTATTTGCTTTACGTTACACCGACACGGATAGGTCTTATGGCGACGGTGAGGGAGGAAGCGGCTGGAAGTGGGAAGGAAGCGGCCGTGGCCTTAATTAAGGTACAGCCCGAGCATTTGCCTGGTGTGAAAAAGGGAAAACACGGAAAACCATCTTGAGGGCTGCCGACGGTAGGGTTCGAACCCACGATCTCCCGAATACTGGATACTGGCCGCACTTAAGCGACTGCAGCTATCGAGCTCGGTAAAGATGAAAATTACAGGCCAGTAAATTTGACATGCGTTACATGCGTTGCATGTAAGCTTTGGGTAGGCATTCTTTCTAATTATATTAGACATGTTTGCGAAATTAATAACTGGTTCTATAGAAGGCAGTTTAGGTTTAGGAAAGGTTATTCCACTGAAGCTCAACTTGTACGATTCCAGCAAGATATAGCAGATATCTTGGATTCAGGAGGTCAAATGGACTGTATCGCGATTGACCTGTCTAAAGCATTTGATAGGGTGGATCATGGAATACTACTGGCAAAAATGAGTTAAATTGGACTAGACAAAAGAGTGACTGAATGGGTTGCTGTATTTCTAGAAAGTAGATCTCAGAGAATTAGAGTAGGCGAGCTTTATCTGACTCTGTAATAATTAAGAGGGGAATTCCTCAAGGCAATATTAATGGACCCAAAGAAGTGGAATCAGGGATAAGGATTTTTTGCGGATGATGTTATTCTGCATAAAATAATAAATGTGACAAGATTGCGAACAACTGCAAAATGACCTCGAAAATGTTGTGAGATGGATAGCAGGCAATGGTATGATGATAAAAGGGGTTAAAGGTCAGGTTGTGAGTTTCACAAATAGGAAAAGTCCTCTCATTTTTAATTACTGCGTTGATGGGATGAAAGTTCCTGTTGGGGATCATTGCAAGTGTCTAGGTGTTGATATAAGGAAAGATCTTTATTGGGATACTTTTTCATTTTTGCTAGTTGCTTTACGTCGCACCGACACAGATAGGTCTTATGGCGACGATGGGATAGGAAAGGACTAGGAGTGGGAAGGAAGCGGCCGTGGCCTTAATTAAGGTACGGTCCATTTTCAGCATTTGCCTGGTGTGAAAATGGGAAACAACCGAAAACCATCTTCAGGGCTGCCGACAGTGGGGTTCGAACCCACTGGGATGCAAACTCACAGCAGCGCGCTCCTAACCGCACGGTATTGGGGTACCAATCACATAAATGGGATTGTTAATAAAGGGTACAGATCTCTGCACATGGTTGTGAGGGTGTTTAGGGGTTGTAATAAGGATGTAAAGGAGAGGGCATATAAGTCTCTGATAAGACCCCAGTTTCCAGTGTATGGGACCCTCACCAGGATTACTTGATTCAGGAACTGGGAAAGAAAATCCAAAGAAAAGCAGCTCTATTTTTCTGGGTGATTTACAGCAAAAGAGTAGCGTTATTAAAATGTTGCAAAGTTTGGGCTGGGAAGACTTGAGAGAAAGAAGACAAGCTGCTCGACTAAATGGTATGTTTTGAGCTGTCAGCGAAGAAATGACGTGGAATGACGTCAGTGGACGAATACGTTTGAGTGATGTCTTTAATATGAAGATAAAGTTGGAAATCAAGAGGACAAATTGGGGCAAATATTCGTTTATAGGAAGGAGAGTTAGAGATTGGAATAACTTACCATGGGAGGTGTTCATTAAATTTCCAATTTCTTTGAAATCATTTAAGAAAAGTCTAGGAAAACAAGAGATAGGGAATCTGCCACTGGGGCGACTGCCCTAAATGCACATTCAGTAGTGATTGATTGATTGATTGATTGATTGATTGATTGATTGATTGATTGATTGATTGATTGATTGATTGATTGATTGATTGATTGATTGATTGTGCATCCTAAGTCCTAAACGTTCCCCAGTTCGTGAGTTAAGCCATGTGCATTGCCGTTCTGTTTACCTTGTTCCACTCTCATCTTCATTTTTACTTTTAAAACATTTACATTCAATTAGTTCGAAAGTGTAGGATTAAAAACCAGACCATTTCAGTCCATGTATATCGAGCTATATTGTGTGATCCTATACAGATGTTAATAACCTTGTATTGAGCAAGGTCCAATTCCTAAACTTCTTGACACATTTCTCTTGCCAATTTTATGCCAACTATTCTGTCAGATAAATTATTGACTTACTAGTTGATATTCATCTCGGATTCTTTCTGCGAGCTGGTGTCCATCCATTTCAATTAGAGACCCGCCTAAACCGCCAACTAACTCATGTGAATTGACAAATAACATTCTGTGTGTTAGAAAGCTTTGGAGAGAGGTACTTTCTTTCTAGAGGTCACCAAATAATTTCCGGAAATATTAAGAACAATAACACAGAACATTCACATTATATCTTCCATTTCTTTCATGATCGTGCGAGCTACTCAATTCTTAATCATAACTGAACAGAATACTCCATTCCTCTAGTTTCAGATAACCTGAAAGTGAGGAAAGTTTATCGTAACCCAGTTTGTTCTGATATATCCATTTTTAATAAAAGAACTGATTGCAATTATTTATTCCTATTACTACATTACATACTTAGATACCAGAGTTTTGAACCCATTTTACACACTATGAGAATGGTTTAAAATCCTGCGATGGTATGGGCATGTACTCCACACCAGTGAAACCTCATTTGCAGAGACTGCCCTTCAACTGAACGTGGAGGGTCGCCGACCTCGTGGGCGACCTCAAATACGTTGGCTGACCGAGTGGAAAGTGACATACGGCTCACAATTCTCAACCCCCAGGACGCTATGGATCGACTGAATTGGAGTTATAGTATTGTTATTTGCTTTACGTCCCACTAACTACGTTTGCGATTTTCGGAGACGCTGAGGTGCCGGAATGTAGTCCCGCAGGAGCTCTTTTACGTGCTAGTAAATCTACCGACACGAAGCTGACGTATTTCAGCACCTTGAAATACCACCGGACTGAGCCAGGATCGAACCTGCCAAGTTGGGATCAGAAGGCCATCGCCTCAACCATCCGAGCCACTCAGCCCTGTAGAGTGGAGTAAACATTGCAAGAAGGCAGATCTCACATAAAGGGGAAAATGGAAGGAAGATTATAATGATGATAATGATGATGATGATGATGATGTTAAACCGTGTTATACCGAGCTCGATACCTGCAGTCGCTTAAGTGCGGCCAGTATTCGGGAGATAGTGGGTTCGAACCCTACTGTCGGCAGCCCTGATGATAGTTTTCCGTGGTTTCCCATTTTCACATCAAACAAATGCTGGGACTGTATCTTAATTAAGGCCACGGACGCTTCCTTCCCACTCCTAGCCCTTTCCTGTCCCATCGTCGCCATTAGACCTACCTGTGTCGGTGCGAAGTAAAGCAACTTGCAAAAAAAGAAAAAAAAAACCTATAGAGATCTTTTGCCCCTACTTGAACCTGCGTGTAATTGGAATGGAGGAAGTGCAGAGTGTTGAATGTAAGGAAAGGAACGATAAGGACGACACAAACACCCAGTCCCCAGGCCAGGGATATTAATCATTTACAATTAAAACCCCTGACCCAGCCAAGAATCGAACCCGGGGCCGCCGGGTGACAGGCGGACGCGTTGCTCCCTACACCGCGGGGCCGGACGACAACATAGTTACTTGAGAAACTTTATTGGCAACCGATACAGCAATGTTGGGGCTATTTTTCGATATAATCACCACCAGAATTGAAACACTTGTTATCGTGGGATCAAATTTTGTATCCCGGTGTCGTAGAAGTCTGCCTGCGCCTGGGAATGGAACCAGCGTGTGACATTCGTCTTCAGTTCTTCGTCCGTGTGTAAATGCTGACAGGAGGACAGGAATTTCTTGAGGTGCCTCCTGCAGAACAGTTGCTGAGTGCCGAGACGTATTGCACCCGTCCACCTCCCGAGTCCCAGACTAGCATTTATCTCAGGGGTGTCGGTTCATTATTTAAGTCAACAAATATAAATATAGAGGCATCAGTGAATACGGGAATGAACGGAGCAACTAAAATTAAAATGGGGAAAACTCGATTGTAAACTTGAATTTAAGGACTCCATGATAGGACTAGGAAGTGACAGTTAACTTTAAAAATGGTATCATCTAACTACAATAAAAAGATTGAGAATGGTTTCCTTTGAAATAATGGCTAGAAGAGCAGTTTATTACGCCATCCGACGTACGAAACTTTGATACATTTGGCAATGATATTTAAATTTTCACACACGTTACATAAACAAATTACTTGCTTTACCGCAAGTGGTATCAATATGTTGCTGGGTTGCTCCTGAAAGAAATTAAAAATGGGATATAACTTATGGATCGATTACGTTTGAATCGAACCGTTGTTCAAGGATATAGCTTCCTTCTATCGGGAGCCCGAGCATAACCCATGTTACGGTCGGCTTCCCGATTTAACCAAGATGACGTACCCCGGCTATATACATTTTTCCGAGACCGGTACTCGGACTGGGTAATGTTCTCGTGAATTATGAAAATGTATTTACACGGACAGTTTCTATCTTATGATGTCCAGCTGATGCCATACCACTGAATTAGCATTTATATTTTATTTACACATGTTCTGAAATGTTACAAAGTAGCCTCAGTAGACTACTGCTACAGATGAGATAACGAGAAGCGGTAGGAAATGCCGTGCCGATGACCTCCCCTCGCATCGCAAGCGAAGTAAACAAACACACAAAGTATTACTGTAACTTGTCCCCGTGCGGAAACCGTACGATAACGAGGTAACAGATGACTATAATATTTATTATTCTTATTATTCAAACTACTCGAATAGAGGGATATTGTCACCAATTATTTAATCCACTATCGTCAGAATATTTATTTATCCACGAAATTATCATCCTTGAAATTCTTCTTCTTATTATTATTATTATTACTCAACGGTTCCTGGCACTGTCACGTTTGATTAATATAGTCATTATTATGCGGGACGCAAACACAAGTGGTTATTACTGTTATTATTATTATTATTTTTTTTTGCTAGGGGCTTTACGTCGCACCGACACAGATAGGTCTTATGGCGACGATGGGATAGGAAAGGCCTAGGAGTTGGAAGGAAGCGGCCGTGGCCTTAATTAAGGTACAGCCCCAGCATTTGCCTGGTGTGAAAATGGGAAACCACGGAAAACCATCTTCAGGGCTGCCGATAGTGGGATTCGAACCTACTATCTCCCGGATGCAAGCTCACAACCGCGCGCCTCTACGCGCAGTTATTATTATTATATCCCTCTTGTGGTTATTATTATTATTATTATTATTATTATTATTATTATTATTATTATTATTATTATTATTATTAATCAACCGGTCATTTCCGCCAAAAATGCATTAGGATATCGGTCGCGATTACAATTATTCAATGATCAACCAAAAGACGCCATTACTATTATTATTATGACAATTATTATTAATCTGACCGCGATGATTTATCATCGTCCTAACATTGTTGTTATTATTATTATCGGCTGCATATTATCATTTAGATTCCCGTTTAACATCTTTATCAACGCTCATTTAATTAAGGCGGTCCAATCCTTTATCTGCAATATTTATTATTATCATCACGCCATCATGATTGTCATCACTCGTCATTACAATGATTACAATATACGATCATTTATGTGGAGTCTGAATCTCTCATTATCCTTAAATCCGTTGTATCTCAACGAATAGCTACGCAGTCTATTTATTTCGTACATGCTGTCACGGGTTTGAATTCTACCCGCTACGTAATTCAGCATTTCTCTGTGACATTGCCCGTACATTTTGCACTCATTTCAATATGCTAAGTGTTTCTCATACGGAATTTATATCCGTTTCTATCTCAATATTCCTTGATTCATTTATTTCTCACAGAATTATCAACTGACTTATTTATTCCACTTCTGACATCGTACGACCTTTTATTATCTGACTGCAGATTCTTTAACATTTTTGTATCTCATTTTGATCTACGCCTTAGTTCGTTCTCCACAAATAATCGTAACATTTTGAAATTCTATTTACCAAAATTTGACAATCATGGTTTCGTAATATTAGTCCTACGTGTTCCGGCTAATGAACTGCAAATTTAAGACACGACATTTATTCGTAAAAAAAAAAATACTGGACCGTAATTTAAACCACACGTTCATTAACATGTACGGATTATTAGCACCGATATTATTATTCAATATTTTTAATTGATCAAGTTAAATTCACACACACTTTAATTCCGAATTAAAAAACGACATCCCGTCATTAAATGATACCCGATAAACTCAACATCTTATCACTTGAATTTTATTATTACGCACTGCTCACTAAAATTCCAATATCTCTTGAATTATTATTATTAATATCGCTTCTCACAAATTTAACTTCACTTTGAAAATATGAACACACTGATCAACAACAAAACACAGCTGGCATGACAAGGCTGGACTTTCCTTCAACGTCATTACATAACTCGTCAAATGACTAACAGAAAAGCACAGATCGGGTCTATTAGACTATGATAACAAATTCAAATGTAAAAATATTCATGACTACAAAGAAAATACACTGACTGACAGTGACAATGCAACACCAAGGAGGAGTGGTTCGAAAGGGATGAAAGTTGGGGAATAAACAGAGACGGCACGGATGAATAATTGATGTTTATTTCAAACCGATATGCAGGTTACACAATGCGCACGGCATCGACTCAGTAGGATGTAGGACCACCGCGAGCGGCGTGCACGCAGAAACACGTCGAGGTACAGAGTCAATAAGAGTGCGGATGGTGTCCTGAGGGATGGTTCTCCATTCTCTGTCAACCATTTGCCACAGTTCGTCGTCCGTACGAGGCTGGGGCAGAGTTTGCAAACGGCGTCCAATGAGATCCCACACGTGTTCGATTGGTGAGAGATCCGGAGAGTACGCTGGCCATGGAAGCATCTGTACACCTCGTAGAGCCTGTTGGGAGATGCGAGCAGTGTGTGGGCGGGCATTATCCTGCTGAAACAGAGCATTGGGCAGCCCCTGAAGGTACGGGAGTGCCACCGGCCGCAGCACATGCTGCACGTAGCGGTGGGCATTTAACGTGCCTTGAATACGCACTAGAGGTGACGTGGAATCATACGCAATAGCGCCCCAAACCATGATGCCGCGCTGTCTAGCGGTAGGGTGCTCCACAGTTACTGCCGGATTTGACCTTTCTCCACGCCGACGCCACACGCGTCTGCGGTGACTGTCACTGACAGAACAGAAGCGTGACTCATCGGAGAACACGACGTTCCGCCATTCCCTCATCCAAGTCGCTCTAGCCCGGCACCATGCCAGGCGTGCACGTCTATGTTGTGGAGTCAATGGTAGTCTTCTGAGCGGCCGCCGGGAGTGCAGGCCTCCTTCAACCAATCGACGGGAAATTGTTCTGGTCGATATTGGGACAGCCAGGGTGTCTTGCACATGCTGAAGAATGGCGGTTGACGTGGCGTGCGGGGCTGCCACCGCTTGGCGGCGGATGCGCCGATCCTCGCGTGCTGACGTCACTCGGGCTGCGCCTGGACCCCTCGCACGTGCCACATGTCCCTGCGCCAACCATCTTCGCCACAGGCGCTGCACCGTGGACACATCCCTATGGGTATCGGCTGCGATTTGACGAAGCGACCAACCTGCCCTTCTCAGCCCGATCACCATACCCCTCGTAAAGTCGTCTGTCTGCTGGAAATGCCTCCGTTGACGGCGGCCTGGCATTCTTAGCTATACACGTGTCCTGTGGCACACGACAACACGTTCTACAATGACTGTCGGCTGAGAAATCACGGTACGAAGTGGGCCATTCGCCAACGCCGTGTCCCATTTATCGTTCGCTACGTGCGCAGCACAGCGGCGCATTTCACATCATGAGCATACCTCAGTGACGTCAGTCTACCCTGCAATTGGCATAAAGTTCTGACCACTCCTTCTTGGTGTTGCATTTGCTCTGTCAGTCAGTGTATGAATGCATGCATGACTTAACGTACTACCCTATATCTACAAAATTTACATCTACAACAAGCTGAATACATAAAAAGACCCGATTATTTACGTTATTATTACTAAATCCTGTCCGTGCTACAAATTTAGGATGGAATCGTTAAGCGACCCATCTTGTTACAGAAGGTCAGCAAGTCTAACCAAATTATTCCCATTTTCCCAATCACGCTAACATTTCCCAAATATTCTTTACATTTTGGTACTCGTCTTAGTTATTGGTAATCCATTGCAGCTTAGCAGATGAGAGGCTCCTTTCGGCCCCTATCCGCCGTACTACTCGCCCATTCTTGATGGCGGAATTCCACAAGTGACTTCCTGGCACATTACCATTTTTACACAAATACTTTAACTATCACACTACTTCACCATTTACAATGTTAACACTGAAAAGTTGACTTTTACAAAACAAATTAATACCCTAGACCCAAGATTTATTATATTACACTGTTTTAAGCTTCGTCCAGTTACCGCACAAAGGACATGGACACGTACGAGGTGTCGAATTATTCGCCCGGCACGAGTTATGTTGTCCGACGCGATACGCCCGACGCAGGTTTCCCTCTTGAAGTGTTCATGATAGCGGTTCGATCCTCCTAAGTACAGGCTATTATTTCCCAGGTACTGTTCGTCACACAGTATTCTATTCTTGCACTTAATGCTATGCAGTTGAATTTTATATTAGTCACTCTTGCAATGCAATTAATTAACTTTACTACGATATTTGTAACTGGCACACACTGTCTTAAGTTAACTATTTTCAGTTCACGGTTTTCGAGCGCGGTCACATTTTATAAGTACCAGCGGATGCTCGCACCAATACATGTTGAATTACTGTAAGCACGACAAGTTTGAATTCAGCTGCGGACTGTCGTTCAGCTTCGAAGTACAATTTCAAGTCAAGCGCGGACGGTATTTCCGCTCCGAAGTTTATTTTCAAGACAAGTAAGACTAGCACAACTGCCAAAACTGCTACGACTGGTAAGACTGGGGTAATGAGTGTTCCATGCGCTCGTATATATTGACGAAGCTTTCCCTAGCGCATTAACTGACGTCATATCCATGATGGAGGGGGTGGATTTTTAATATCGGCACTTGCACTCCGAATTCGACGTTAAAATTTATATCAAATTAATCCACTCCGCTAGCATATTTGCTGGATTAAATATGAACTCCTGACGATCATAGATTTAGGAGATACGGGTGGATTTAGCTCCTCACATTTCGCGCCTTTGGAAGCGTCCCTTACAACGTGGTTTTCGTCCAGCCAATGACATTCAAGCTGTCTGGTTTCCAAGAAATTTATTTAATTTGCCAATAATTAGCGATTATTTTTCCATGCGTGACATCTAATAAGTTCATGACATTGATCCGTGTACTCACAATAATTTATTACTGATTACTTTCGAAGTTACGTTGGTGTCTCATCCCCCATCTCTTAAGATGGTATCCCTGAGTCTTCCATCAACCTTTTGTGATTGGCCTGCAAGTGGTCACGTGATTTAAGTTTCCACCTGCACGAACCTAGGCTAGCGAATGTCGTCGAAACCGCTATACTTTTCCATTCAACCTTTCCTGGAATTCATGACGTCGCGGAAGTTTCCGTTCGCCCCAAAATATCCCAGCGCGCTGCACGTGTGGCAAGCTTTCATTGTCTCAAACTACCCCCTTCTCTTTCTGACCATGACTTATTTGTGGACTTGTACTTTTCCTGGTCGCCAAACTAATGGGCTCTCTGCTGTGAAGCAGCTAAATTCTGTTGTGCCAGGCTAAGCCTCACGGCTCCAGTCTGTCGGGTCCCCCAAATTATATTTCAACACAGCTCGTAGGGAATAAGTTTTCTGTATTTTAATAAATGTATCATATATTATTTTATCAATCAAATCATGACTGACTATGGACCTATGTCACTCGGGTTCAGTATGTGGGCGAGCATTGCCATGGATCAGCACAACTGAGCTTTCCACGCCTCTTGTTTTGAATGGCCCATCGCAATTTCTGTAGAAACTTTATCATGGACCGAACTCGCAGGCGGCGGGAGAAAGAATACTAGCCGCCATTTGGAGCCACTGCTACTGCGCTACTGACACCAGGCGGGACTTGTCCGGCCGGTGCGTATGATTGTTACGTCATAGTTCTGTCGCGCATGCTCATATTTCCCGGCTAAATACGTTAAGTTCATAAGAAAATAGGGAAACGTAATTTCTGGATGGCCTACGTATATTCGGGGACAAACATGTACCGTATCATATCCATCATTATCTTGTTCCGATGTATCTGTGGAACAGCAGAGGTGAAAGAAGGTGCGGGGGTGAACAGGTCTCAAACTACGAAATTGAAGTTAAGATAAAATTTAACGAGGTTATATTTTCTTTTCAAGATTAAGAAATAACAAATAGAATAGGTACTCAGTAGCCGAAACACAATTCGAAAATGTACAATTACAGTGATTACAGGATTTGGGCTCCGAGAGCCAGACACACAATTCTTGAGCTATAAGCCCAACCTTACGATATACAAAATTCAACAAAGGGGCGGAAGACCCCAATCATGCCTAGGAGCACCTGCTCCTCTTTACACGGTAAAGCCTCCTCGAGGCATACAACAACTCAATTTTCAAGAAAGAGCCACTCTCTCTCTCAAAATTTAAGCCTATCAAAGGCCACACCAAACTCCACATTCAAGTTGTCCTCCAAGGACATGAAAACACGGGTAAAAATACCCAACCTACTGAGGCCTATTTAGAGAAGAAACAGAAATATTACATGGCCTCTAAAATACCAACTTGAGAGGAGGCGTTCTTGCACTCCTAATACACTTTATATAAAACCTTCTTGGCACTAGGCCGTTACTGCAAGGGCTAATCCCATACTAAAGAGGTGACTTTTAGAAGGAAACAATTTACATTACGTTAAGGAAGAAACGGTTGTGAAAATAAGTTCACCTCAATGCAATATGAGTGGGAGCTCGAGAGGGTAAAGCACTCTCTATCCCAATATGTAGTTTAAAAGATAGAATATATACTAAGTGTCTTTACATTTTAGGGGAAAGTTACATGGTAAAAGGCTTCGGACCTGCCCCGAGAGTTAAACTGCTGAGCTGACAAGAAAAGAAATTATTAAACGGCCATTACCTGGTGGTTGAACTGCTGCCCGAAGAAAGAGGCGCTTCCCGCCCCCTGCTACGTACTTTACACAAAGATAGGTGTTACTGAAATGGCGCAGAGACCCTAAAGTCAGCAGTTTATAAACCCTCGCGGAAAGTTCGAGACGTTTCATGAATGAAAAGCCGCACCCCCCCTCACTTTACTGGCTAGGGTTAAGCAACATATCCAAGTTGAAGAAGATACACCTGATTGGTCATAAATTAATTAAAGAAATTCGGGATTGGCTAAATTCAAACCTGGCGGAAAGAAGGGGTTAATATTGCCAACATAAACAATAACTGAAAGAAATTTAACAAAGAACAAACTTATGAACACAAAATTTCTTCAAAAACATAGTTCTTTCACTTCGCACTAGGGTGCATAATTGTATTTCTTCAGTAGTGCCATCTGGAAGAGAATGTCCACACTTCTTACTACCGGGAAAACAAAAATGAATCGAAACTGACACAGTTCAGAACTTCAAAATTTTACAAGTAGTGACATCTTCTGAGAAACTTGAAAATTAACCCAGTAGATAAAGTTCAGACTTCCTCCAGTAGAGGAGTTTCAACTGGCGCAAGGTTTGAATAAGCGGCGTGGAGGTGTACCGCCCGGTACAATTTACATTAGTGCTTATTTTATGTGATTTTTATTTTTCTTTACCACGTATTTACAAAATAATTTTATAGTCTTTCCTTTTGTATTCCACTCTTTGTTTAATAATTTGACTGTCGTGTGGGATTGTTTCTCTCTTTCTGTTTTAACTTTAGCACACATATACACTCTTATGCCTCACACGCCTGAGGACATCAACTCCTGCTCTCATGCAAAGAAACTGCAAACTCGCGCATTTTGAGAAAAAGGAAACAAACGTCTGTAGATGACACGCTTAGGCGCGCTGCAGAGTAAATATGAATAAAAACTTTCAAGTGAGCTTTTAAAGACTGCTAAAAAATGCTACCAACTTGTATAAAGATGATCACAAATGAAAAGTAGTAACCAGAAAAGATAGCTTTTTTGTTTTAGTTTATTCAATTATTTATAGAAGTAGAAGTATATTTTTCTTTCCTTGTTTAATATATACTGAGGTTTTTGTTCTTTGTCTAATATTTTGTTATTGGTTCATGTTTAAATTGTATTGTGTGTGCCCAGGAGGTGCATACAGTTTAACTCGATTTTGATTTTATTTGATTTCTTTAGTGATTTCTTACCCTAAAAATTGAACTAGTTTAGTCTTATTCGTTACTTATCAGCACAGTGGTACATGTAGATATGTAGAAGAAGTGTCGAACTGTTCGTAACTTTTTTTTCAATAACTTAAAACTGGTTACTTAAGCTTTAATTTTTCAAATAGAACTAATCTGAAAACTGAAATTACTTGTTACCGTACGCTGTATTTGTCTTTTTATGGTACATGTGATAATAAACGTCTGTGTTGTAACTCTTTGGCATGTTCTTCGTTACGCAATCTCCCGCATTTTTCCCCCTTCCAGGTTGGCAAACTTCCCGCATTGGCACTTCTCTAAGTTGGGAGGTCTGCTTTAGATTCACCAAGATATTTGACTCTAAGTGAGTCTGTATCTCTAGAGACTATTAAAAAAAACGTGCTTAGTGTCTTGTTTCTCCACATAACCAACGATTCTCGTACATACCTTGTAGGCCTACTTCTCTATTCGTAAGCCTTTCTTTTTCCTTTCCTTATTTCCTTCTTTCTTTCTTTGTCGTCTCTTGGCTTATTTCGCAGAATTCTAATAATGTTCTTTTGGTCGCATCCCAAGTAGGAACTGTTTATTGGATCGGTCCGTGATTGACAACATTGCTTACAATCACTAAGAATAGAATTGCATCTTCACGCGTAGAACTTCCCCACGACATTTTTTAGACATTGTTTTTAAAACTAAGAAAGGCGTCCTAGCTGAGGCAGTAAAGTTAAGCTTGATTCACCCTGAAGGACATGAACTCGATTCCCCGATAGGAAGTCGAGAAAATTTAGAAACTAGACTTTCACTTTTGGAGAGGTACAAGACCCTGAGTTTCACTCATCGTCAGCTTATAATAGAAATTATTTTCAGTCCAATGTCTGGGAGCAAAGGTGGTCGGGCATGGAGCTAACCACTCTGTCCAACATAGTGCAAGCCATTACCTTCCGCTCCACGATGGGGATTCCTGGCTTTTACGGAGATGGCTGTGCTTTTGGTTGATTTCTTGTGTTTTGCAACTTATTTGACCAGTAAGAACTTAGAAAAGACTCCAATAAAATCTAGAAAGAATGTCTGTGTGATGGTCCTACTTTTATAGACGCCATTCAAACCTATTCGTCTACTAATGTGGATTGACATTAGTAGACGAATAGGTTTGAATGGCGTCTATAAAAGTAGGAAAGATCACAATATGAAGATAAAGTTGGAATTCAAGAGGACAAACTGGGGCAAATATTCATTTATAGGAAGGGGAGTTAGGGATTGGAATAACTTACCAAGGGAGATGTTCAATAAATTTCCAATTTCTTTGAAATCATTTCGGAAAAGGCTAGGAAAGCAACAGATAAGGAATCTGCCACCTGGGCGACTGCCCTAAATGCAGATCAGTATTGATTGATTGATGGTGTTGTATTTACTATGTTTAGTAAGCGAATATTTATTTTTCATCACCGCAAAGCTATAGCTCAGATACTAGACCATCATAGTTTAACAGATAAAGCATCTGACACGAAATCGCGATTGTGGGTTTTAAAGTTATTGAAAAATTTTACGAACAGTTCGACTCTTCTACATTTTTATTCTGTACTTTCTTTCTTTCTTTCTTTCTTTCTTTCTTTCTTTCTTAATCTGTTTACCCTCCAGGGTTAGTTTTTCCCTCGTACTCAGCGAGGGATCCCACCTCTACCGCCACAAGGGCAGTGCCCTGGAGCGTGAGACATTGGGTCGGGGATACAACTGGGGAAGATGACCAATACCTCGCCCAGACGGCCTCACCTGCTATGCTGAGCAGGGGCCTTGTGGGAGGCATGGGAAGATTGGAGGGCATAGGAAACGTAGAGGGAAGGAAGCGGCTGTGGCGTTAAGTTAGGTACTATCCCGGCATTTGCCTGGAGGAGAAGTGGGAAACCACGGAAAACCAATACCAGGATGGCTGAGGTGGGAATCGCACCCACCTCTACTCAGTTGACCTCCCGAGGCTGAGTGGACCCCTTTCCAGCCCTCGTACCAATTTTCAAATTTCGTGGCAGAGCCGGGAATCGAACCCGGGCCTCCGGAAGTGGCAGCTAATCACACTAACCACTACACCATAGAGGCGGACTAGACTGTACTTAACATATTTTAGTATGTACTACATGTACAGATCACGACCTAACAAGTTGTTCATTTCCGTGGCGTAACTTGTAGCACTATTAGCTGCCCTCCTTGGAGGCTCGAATTCGATTTCCGGTACTGCCAGAGATTAAAGAATGTCAATAAAACTGGTATATGGTTTTAAAAAGGTACATTAATTGGTAGGGGCTGCCTGGCCGCGGCGAGAAAGGCATGCACTTACAGCTATATGATTAGCTCCATAAGAGCTCAAACGCTCTGATCTTCACCCTGGGAAACTATGAAACCTTAGGCCTACGGTACCGGAGGTGACTGGGAGAGCAATCAAGTTCTTGATGTCCTTTTCTATGGCATATTTACGTGTTATGCATTACCCCCACTTTTTGAAATTACATTATACAACCTGTGTGTGAAAAGTTCGGTGAATGGTCGCCTAGGTTGTAGGCTAATGTCCTTACGAATGACAGTAGATGAAGTGGGTGCAGGCAAGGACAGTGTAAGGACCATTGTTCACGAACATTTGAAAATGCGGAAGATTTGTGCCCGGTTTGTACCGCACAACCTGACAGACGAGCAGAAGCAAATTCGGATGGAAACGTCGGGAGATTGCATTGACGTTTGTGACAAAAATCTGGAGATGTTGAAAACCATCATTACAGGAGATGAGTCGTGGTGCTACCAGTATGATCCGGTGTTCAGCGTCTTCTCCGCCTCCCAAGAAAAGTCGGCGCACAAAGTCCAAGATTAAGACAATGCTGATCGCCTTTTTCGACAGCAATTGTGTCATTCATCATGAATTTGTACCCGAGGGTACACCTGTCAACGCGGAATTCTACAAGGGAGTTTTGAAACGGCTACTGCAACGCATCAGACGGATTCGGCCTGAACTGTACCGGAGTGGACAGTAGAAGCTCCTCCACGAAAATGCCCGTCCGCACACCGCGATCCGCGTGACCCAGTTTCTCGCTGAACGCCAGGTAACAGTTCTTCCACACCCTCCGTATTCTCCGGATTTGGCACCGGCAGATTTTTTTGTTCCCTTGTCTTAAATTAGCCCTGAAAGGCCACCGGTTCGACAGTGTAGCAGGTATCCAACAATGCGTGTCAAGGGTTCTCCGGGAGATTCCAAAAGAAGCGTTTGCTGCCAGCTTCCAACAGCTTTACAGTCGATGTCAAACGTGTGTTGTAGCTAACGGAGATAACTTTGAAGGCCAGTAAAGGAGTTTTTTGTGTAACTTACGTTGTCTTTATTTCATGAGACCATTCACCGAACTTTTCAGACACAGGCTGTATTTTACTAGACACTTACTTTGCCACTAACAAAGAACAGATTACATTTTCGAAGACTATTCAGACTTTCAAAAGCCGGGATGAGTGGCTCAGACGGTTGAGGCACTGGCCTTCTGAATCGAACTCGGCAGGTTTGATCCTGGCTCAGTCCGGTAGTATTTGAAGGTGCTCAAATACATCGGCCTCGTGTCGGTACATTTACTGGTACGTAAAAGAACTCCTGCGGGACTAAATCCCGGCAACTCGGTATCTACGAAAATCGTAAAAGGAGTTAGTGGGACGTAAAGCCAATAATATCATTATTATTAGTCTTTAAAAGAAAGGTTTCTCCTCATTATCATCATTGTCATCATTGTCATCATCTCCTCACAGTTATTGCGCAGGACGGCCATGGGAGTCAAATAGAAATACCTGCACCACGTGGGCCGAATATGTCCTCGGACACTCCCGGCACTAAAAGCCATAAGGTAAATTAAACAAAAGCTTGCAGATGGAACTCTCAAAGGCATAACTCAGCATAGTTCAGGTGTACATTTTTGTCCCAATTTGTGCGAGGAATATATTCTTCTTCTTCTTCTTCTTCTTCTACTACTGCTACTACTACTACTACTACGACGACGACGACGACGACGACTGCTACTTACCAACTCCATGCAAAAATGATTAGTGTGCTGGTCTTTGGTCCACGGGGTCCCGTGTTCGATTCCCGGCCGAGTCGATTATCTTAACTTTCAATGGTTAATTCCGATGGCTCGAGGGCTGATCGTGTGTCTTCAGCATTAGAATTCATCATAGGTAGGGCCTCGTTTTCAGAGACGCGCAAGTCACCTATATGGCGTCAACTGGAAACACCTGCACCACACGCCATTATTACTACTACTATTCTTTCTTTCTTTCTTTCTTTCTTTCTTTCTTTCTTTCTTTCTTTCTTAATACGTTTACCCTCTACGGTTGGTTTTCCCCTCGGTTTCAGTGAGGAATTCCGCCTCTACCGCCTCAAGGGCAGTGTCCTGGAGTTTGGGTCGTGGGAATACAACTGGGTAGAGGGACCAGTACCTCGCTCAAGCTGCTTCACCTGCTATGCTGACCAAGGGCCTTGTGGGGGGATGGGAAGTTCGGAAGGGATAGACAAGGAAGAGGGAAGGAAGCGGCCGTGGCCTTAAGTTAGGTACCATCCCGGCATTTGCCTGGAGGGGAAGTGGGAAATCACGGAAACTACTTCGAGGGTGGCTGAGGTGGGAATCGAACACCTTTCTACTCAGTTGACCTCCCGAGGCTGAGCTGACCTCGTTCCAGTCCTCGTACCACTTTTCAAATTTCGTGGCAAAGCCGGTAATCGAACCCGGGCCTCCGGGGGTGGCAGCTGATCACACTAACCACTATACCACAGAGTTGGACTACTACTACTCTATTGTTACAAATTATCATTACTAAGATCAACCATTGATGACGTCTTTGAAAAACAGTTGTATCTGCTCCTGTTTCCTAAATATACTATTTTCGACAACAATCTGATCTCTTCGAGTAACCAGTTTAAGCAACTGACATTTTCAGAAAACAGTCCCTGTATAGTACTCGCACAGTTTAGCAAAAGATTGAAATTTTCTATGGGACAGAAATTGAAACGACGGGCATCTTACCTTCGAGCACAGAGGCAGGTCATTTCTTGCGTACGTGTGACTTCTTCGTATCAAGGCATCAAGGAGGCTGGAGAAAGACAGCAGATTGTATCTTAAACTGACTCTCTTGAAAGGCAGTAAATCTATACTACCTGAGAGAAAGTAAAATGTTACAATTTCCTGCTCTCTTGTCCGCAATGTGATTAGTTGTACAAGTAGCAACTGTCACAAACTAGTCTAAAATCAGCGACATCTCCCGGAGTATTCACATCACAAACACACTCGCTTTTCCCTTCAGGGCACGTTCCTGCTCAACACGGCGACGAGAAAGAGTCCAATCGTTCTTTGAATACTGTATTTGAATACCGTACCGCCTGTATCGAAGATATGTCGGAGATCTTGGTTAAAGGCCCAAAACTATATTGATCGAACGACATTCAAGATCACAACTGTGATCAGGAACAAGCACAAATTACCGCAAATCTTCATTTTTTATACATTCTGTCAAGTGCATGAGGTTTTATCATACAGGCTGTTTGAGAAAAATTATAATTGCAAAATATTTCGTGATGTGAAACGACTGATAACGTAAAAATAACATCGTAACTCGAAACAATTTTTGAACTGAAGGATGAAGATGATTTTAGCTCGTATAGATCTACTATTTGCCTTTGCTGGCAGGACCTAGTGTTTACAGTGCACTATGTCTTCTGGTATGGGCTAGAGCAATTTTGTTACTTTCATTGATCTGTCTCAGTCTTACCCTTGGCTTTGACAATATGAAAGTGACTGCGGTATGAGCGATGCTAGTAATGCCAATCCTTATGCAGCCAATCCCTGCTATGAATGGTGTGAAAATGTTGCTCATAGGGTCAGTTGGTGCATGCATTTCAGTGGGTTTGGCAGGCTGATATGTAATAGCAACTTCTGGCTCGGTGAGGCAAGCAACGGGAAACTACTTCACTCCTCATTTCCCTTATATGCCTCTTCAGTGATGCCTAGGCCATCTATGACAGCTGACGGCGGAGCTGTTGAGGATCCAACGAGCCTTAGGGCTGAAGACTGAACATACATACATACATACAGATCTACTATTGAATGATGAACGCTTATGGATATTTTATTTATTTATTTATTTATTTATTTATTTATTTATTTATTTATTTATTTATTTATTTATTGTAATGACACAGAACTGATCAACAAGAGCACATTTTTTACAAGTTTTTTACGTCGCACCGACACAGATAGGTCTTATAGCGACGATGGGATAGCAAAGGGCTAGGATTGGGAAGGAAACGACCATGGCTTTAATTAAGGTACATCTCCAGCATTTGCTGTTAAAATTGGAAACCACGGAAAACCAACGTCAGGGCTGCTGACAGTGGGTTCGAACCCACTATCTCACGAAAGCAACTCGAAGTTGTGTGACCCTAACCGCACGGCCAACTCGCTCGGTATTTGATCAGTATACGGTGGTGTAGCACTATTGAGGGTACCAAAACAGGAAATAGCAAATTTCTCCTTTAATATTAGCTGCATAGAAAAACTGTTCATTATGTGGGTTGTGTAAATTATAATTTTCTACCTTTTATGTTTTGTGCTATTTTACCTTATCAATAAGAACAACGGAGATATTGAAGATTACTGTATTACATTTTTCACAAACCTTCGAATATCTCCGGAAATATTTGTTCCATCTAAAATGTGTACATAATAAAAGTTACAGAAATTGTAATTTTCGATCATTTGTTCCTCATTATTATTTCATGGGCTATAATAACAGAGATATTAACGAATGTAGATTTTGTGCAACGCCGAACATCGCTGACGTGGAAATATTGTTCACTTTAGGAGCCATGCTTATGGACCTTTCGAGAACTGTCCTTAATGGCTTGGTCATCTATTTCTTTCAAACTATTTACTTCCACATGTATTTGTTCTTGTATTAGGTACCCTTTTTCATTCTGGTAGAATTTAAAATCAATAAGTAAATATATATATATATTTTTTTTTGATAGTTGCTTTACGTCGCACCGACACAGATAGGTCTTATGGCGACGATGGGAAAGGGAAGGGCTAGGAGTGGGAAGGAAGCGGCCGTGGCCTTAATTAAGGTACATCCCCAGCATTTGCCTGGTGTGAAAATGGGAAACCACGGAAAACCATTTTCAGGGCTGCCGAAGTAAATAAATAAGCAAATAAATAAATATATTCGTTCGTAATCTGTCTTCCCTCCAGTGTCGGTTTTTCCCTCGGACTCAGCGAGGGATCCACCTCTACCACCTCAAGGGCAGTGTCCTGGAGCTTCAGACTCTGGGTCTGGGGATACAACTGGGGAGTATGACCAGCACCTATGCTGAATAGGGGCCTTGTAAGGGGAATGGGAAGTTTGGAAAGGATAGACAAGGAAGAGGGAAGGAAGCGGCCGTGGCCTTAAGTTAGGTACCATCCCGGTATTTGCCTGGAGAAGTGAAAAACCACGGAAACCACTTCCAGGATGGCTGAGGAGGGAATCGAACCCCCCTCTACTCAGTTGACCTCCCGAGGCTGAGTGGACCCCGTTCAAGCACTTGTACCACTTTTCAAATTTCGTGGCAGAGCCGGGAATCGAACCCGGGCCTCTGGTGCTGGCAGCTAATCACACTAACCACTACACCACAGAGGCGGACAAATAAATAAATAACGAGTTAAATATCAATACATTATGGCCTCTGTTGTGATCGTTTTATAAAGTACAACTTTACATGATCATTAGTCCATACCGACCAGGTAAATAGTCAAGATGATAATCGAAATGAGATAGAAACGATACTCCCTTGACGTCGGATGCCCTAATATCATTTAAATAATTTAAGACTAGGTATAGAGTTCATATAGAGCCTCCGTGGCTCAGGCGGCTGCGCGCCGACCTCTCAGCGTTGTGTTTCGTGGTTCAAATCCCGATCACTCTATGTGAAATTTGTGTTGGACAAAGCGGAGGCGGGACAGGTTTTTCTCCGGGTACTCCGTTTTCCCTCTCACTTTCATTCCAGCAACACTCTCCAATATCATTTCATTTCATCTGTCAGTCATTAATCATTGCCCAAGAGGAGCGCGACAGGCTTCAGCAGCCGGCACAGTTCCTATCCTCGCCGCTAGATGGGGTTCATTCATTCCATTCCCGACCCGGTCGAATGACTCGAAACAGGCAAAATCCACTTAACCTCGACACTTCTGGCATCTCCAAACGACTGCAGATAGAGCAAAAACGACAAGCAGTTGATTTTTCAATCTTAACTAGATTTACAAAAAATAACTCCAAGCATAAGGTCTATCTTCAGCAGATAACTCGCAATGAGCGCTTTTATGGTCTCCATCTTTACCGTTTACAGAAAAGAAAATCACCAAAAAGGAGCGATTTAGGCTATCCCTATGTCCAGAAGAGATGAAAATCCAGCTGTTGGCAATTAACCCACGACTCAGTACATATGAGGTAGTCAGACGGATTGGTGGGTTCGAATTCCACCATTGGTAGCCTTGAAAATGATTTCCCGTGGTTTCCCATTTTCACACCATTCAAATGCTGGGGCTGTACCTCAATTAAGGCCATGGCCGCTAATTTCCCAATTCTAGCCCTTTTCCATCTTTGTGTCGCCGAAAACCTTTTCATATGTTAGTGCAACGTTGAAACTACTAAAAAAAAAAATGAAAAAAACTCCACCGCAGTAACAAGCATTTTCATACAGACGGCAGATGCTGAAACGAAGGATATTTCCTGGAGGACTAATGACCTCTTAAAACGAGAATCACTCTCACCATCATTCTCCTTTACATTTTTCATATTTAACAACGAAGTCAATAAAATATCGCCGGGCTCACGGGGGCTACCTGGCCGAGGCGGTAAAGGCGTGCTCGGTTCGCCCGGAAGGACGTGGGTTCGAATCCCCGTCAGGCAGTCGTAAAACTTAAGGAATGACATTTCCACTTCCGGAGGTGCACATGGCCCTGAGGTTCACTCAGCCTACACCAAAAATGAATACCAGGTTAATTCCTGGGGGCAAAGGCAGCCAGGCGTACAGCTAACCACTCTACCCCATGAAGTGTCGAGATTAGGGATAGTGGAAGCCTTTACCTTCCACCTCTGCAAGGGCCTTCATGGCCTGTACGGAGATGACTTTGCTTTTTGTGTGGCTCAGACGGTCGAGCCACTGGCCTTCTGACCCCAACTTCGGCGGTTCGATCCTGGCTCATGCCGGTGGTATTTGAAGGTGCTCAAATACGTCAACCCCGTTACAGGCACGTAAAAGAACTCCTGTTGGACTAAATTCAGCCACCTCGGCATCTCGGAAAACCGTAAAAGTAGTTAGGGGGACGTAAAACAAACGAGATGGGATACCTCCAGTGGATGTGAGCTGCATGTACATTTTTAATCACATACCAGCCCTCCTGCCAATCTTGAATTTATGTCATAGCCTACTGGGAATCGAACCCGGCCCTCTGATGACAGCATCTAATAACGCTAACCGTCACACTACGGAGGTGGACATTACGTGAAGTATAATATTTCACCAAATTTCAGTCACATGAATACCAAGATCAAGTACGTAGGTATAAATAACAGTCCGCCTCTGTGGTGTAGTGGTTAGTGTGATTAGCTGCCACCCCCGGAGGCCCGGGTTCGATTCCCGGCTCTGCCACGTAATTTGAAAAGTGGTACGAGGGCTGGAACGGGATCCACTCAGCCTCGGGAGGTCAACTAAGTAGAGGGGTGTTCGATTCCCACCTCAGCCATCCTAGACGTGGTTTTCCGTGGTTTCCCACTTCTCTTCCAGGCACATGCCTTGATGGTACCTAACTTAAGGCCACGACCGCTTCCTTCCCTCTTCCTTGTCTATCCTTTCCAATCTTCCCATCCCCCACCAAGGCCCCTGTTCAGCATAGCAGGTGAGGCAGCCTGGGCGAGGTACTGGTCATCCTCCCCAGTTGTATCCTCCGACCTAGAGTCTGGAAGTCCAGGACACTGCCCTTGGGGCGGTAGAGGTGAGATCCCTCGCTGAGTCCGAGGGAGAAACCAACCCTGGAGGGTAAACAGATTAAGAAAGAAAGGTATAAATAACAACTATCCAAATCGAAAACCGTGAGAACGTCCATGTCCATACCCAAGTCGTCGTAGGTGAAGATGAGAAATATGCTGAAATTATTTCACATGATTCCTTACGTAAATCCCATTATGTCATATGACGGTCGTATATTTATCAATGCTCCAAAATAAATAGTAACCCTCATTGAGTTGGAAAGGGTAGAGGGTACTGCAAAATAAGTGACACGATAAAGGCAGTTTGCCAAACTGATATCCGCTGTTTCTGACTCACGGAGGAGGATCATCGTCCTTCTTCAGTTCGCTGCTCCAGGTCCACTCTCTTTTATACTGAATCGCTCTAACTGACCCAACGAAGATGAAGAAGAAGAAGAGTAGACTTCCTGGTGAATGTCCGAATATACACAACAGGCAGCGAGTTGCCGCGATGTCTTATCACTCTACGTATTTCGTTATAGAGACAATTTTAAACACAGGCGATGCATGAGTTCCCTGAATCGAAATGGATCTAATTGGAAAGGAAAGAACGGAATTGTTGAATAACATAATGCATTCAAGTAGCTACTGTAAGCAATCTAGCATTTTTACGTGGCTCTAATCTCAAGTCACAAATCAAGAGATGTGCAGCATTCCGTGGAATCCTGACCAGTTGGAACGTGAAATGTTGTTTCGAAAATGTCACTAGCGCTGACCGGGAATTGAATCACGGCCTGCATGGCGAGAAGTTAACACCGAAGTCAATGCCCGCTATTCAGAAGACGTTATCATTCTGATTACTAGGCTGTAGAGTTCTTGGATATTTGCTTTACGTCGCACCGACACAGATAGGTCTTATGGCGACGATGGGACAGGAAAGGTCTGGAGTGGAAAGGAAACGGCCGTGGCCTTAATTAAGGTACAGCCCCAGGATTTGCCTGGATTGAAAATGGGAAACCACGGAAAGCCATATTCAGGCCTGCCGACAGTGGGATTCGAACCCACTATCTCCCGGATGCAAGCTCACAGCTGCGCGACACTAACCGCACGGCCACCTCGCCCGGTTGTAGAGTTCTTATGACAATCAAGATGTACGTATTCGTATAAAAACTCTTGAAAATCTGTCATTGTAAGGTTTGTGGCAGTTACGATACAAGAATAGCCATAAATTATTTATTTAAATTGGGAAAACCGAGAGAGGGCGCACATTCTGGAGATAGTGGGTTCGAACCCCACTGTCGGCAGCCCTGAAGATGGTATCCCGTAGCTTTCCATTTTCACTCCAGGCAAATGCTGAAGCTGTTCCTTAATCAAGGCCACGGCTGCTTCTTTCCCACTCCTAGCCATTTCTTATCCCATCACCGTCATAAGAGTTATATGTGTGGGCAGGGTGGCTCAGACGGTTGAGGCGCGGCCTTCTGACCGCAACTTGGCAGGTTCGAGCCTGGCTCATTGCGGTATTATTTCAAGGTGCTAAAATACGTCAGTCTCTTATCAGTAGATTTACTGGCACATAAAAGAACTCTCGTGGGACTAAATTCCGGCACCTCGGAGTCTCCAAAGTCAGTGAAAGTAGTTAGTGGGACGTAAAAACCTGTATGTGTCGGTACGACGTAAAGCAACTTGTAAAAAGTACATTTAAAAACTTGGGAAATAAGGAAAACTTGTCCGTGTTTTACCTTTACTCAACTATAACGAGTGAACCCGAAATCCACCGAAGAAATTTCGGAAGTTGTTCAGGGATACCTTCTGAGTATATTGGTATCACGGACCCATGGTCTCCGGTGGCTAGTTACAGAATAATTGGATTTGGTTTGGTTTGTTGCCGCAGTTGGCTTTGTATGTGTATTGCACTGGAAATAATAATAATAAGAAGAAGAAGAAGAACCGATTAAAATACAGATCAGTGACCAACAACTTTGAGCAAATGAGCGAAAGGAGAACAGCGGCTGGACAGAAGAGAGAAGACAGGCGACCTGAAAAAGAATGCAACGCTTTCGGGCTGCACGAAAGGCTTACAGAAATGCCTTATAGTTACTTGACGTGGTCTCTAATGGCCCTAAACGAGAAGAAAAGTAAATAATAATCATTGGTTTACGTCCGTCGGGGTGTCCCGCAGGAGTTCTTTAACGTGCCGGGAGCCAGCGACGCGGAGATGTTACCTGTAATGGAACAGCTCTGCGTTTCTTACGTACTGTACTACACAGTACACTGACAAAAGAGATTGAATACTTCTTAACGCGTTTACCCTCCAGGGTTGGTTTTTCCCTCGGACTCAGCGAGGGATCCGACCACTACCGCCTCAAGGGCAGTGTCCTGGAGCATGAGATTTTCGGTCGGGGGATACAACTGGGAATGAGGATCAGAACCTCGCCCAGGCGGCCTCTCCTGCTATGCTGAACCGGGTCCTTGTATGGGGATAGGAAGATTGGGAAGGATAGAGAAGAAAGAGTAATGAAGTGGCCGTGGCCTTAAGTTAGGTACCATCCCGGCGTTTGCCTGGAGGAGAAGTGGGAAACCACGGAAAACCACTTCGTGGATGATGTAGGAATCGAACCCCCCTCTACTCAGTTTCCCCTCCCGAGGCTGAGTGGACCCCGTTCCAGCCCTCATACCACTTTTCAAATTTCGTGGCAGAGCCGGGAATCGAACCACTCACGCTAAACACTAGGGCCTACATCACAGAGGCGGATTATAGATTGAATGCACTGTGATAAAAGTGTACGTGTTTCGACTGAGGGTGTGTGTTTTGTGTTGTAGGCCTACGTTTTGGTTATTGCATATTACAGGCTTTCTCACTGTTCGAAGGTATTTTCACAGAAACAAGGATGATTGCGCTAACAAAGCGAATAAATCATAATCACATTATTACTCTGTGACGAGCGACCGAAGACCACGAGTCACTGATACCAATATACTCAGAAGGTATCCCTGAACAACCTCCGAAAGTTTGTCGGTGGAGTTCGGCTTCACCCGGAAGAACGAGGGTTCGATTCGCCGTTAGGAAGTCGAAACATTTAAGAAATGAGATTTTCACTTCTGAAGCGGCACATGGCCCTGAAGATGACTCACGAGGGGGAACCCACCAAGTGTAACAACACGATTTTCCAGAAACTTCACTCAGCAAAAGAGGGGTCAAAATAAGCGAACAAGTGTTTCGGCTTTTCGGTGGCGCAGTGGCTTTCACTCTTTTGCGCCCTGTATTCAAATCCCATTGAATTGTGGTTTTATTTTACTTTTTTCTTTCTTTTTTAATCTGTTTACCCAACAGGGTTGGTTTTTCCCTCGGACTCAGCGAAGGATCTCACCTCTAGCGCTCAAGGGCAGTGACCTGGAGCGTGAGATATTGGGTCGGGGGGATACAACTCTGGTGGAGGACCAGGTACCTCGCCCAGAGGGCCTCACCTGCTATGCTGAGCAGGGGCCTTGTGGGAGGCATGGGAAAAATGGAGGGCATAGGAAACGTAGAGGTAAGGAAGCGGCTGTGGCGTTAAGTTAGGTACTATACCGGCATTTGCCTGGAGAAGAAGTGGGAAACCACGGAAAACCACTTCGAGGATGACTGAGATGGGAATGGAACCCCTCTCTACTCAGTTGATCTCCTGAGGCTGAGTGGACCCCGTTCCAGATCTTGTACCACGTTTCAAATTTCGTGGCGGAGTCGGGCTTTGAACCTGGGCCTCCAGGGGTGACAGCAAATCACACTTACCACTACACTACAGAGACGGACCAGCGCTTTAATATTACGAATTTTAATATAACGATTGAATGTGTGTTAAATTTTCATTAAAGTCTGCGTTGCACTATGTTTTTGTACGCTATCTTGAAAGGCAGCATCATCAGAGAGCCTTCAGTGAACTTGCAAATGTATGAAAGCTTGATGAAGAGCAATAATGCAGCGCAGTAGCAACAATGTGGACGAGACCAGCAGTGAGCAAACCAGTTACGTCGGCAAATTGTTAAGGCTCGCGATAAGGAAGTCCCTAGAAGAAACCGAAACCCCAGGCGCCGAGAGTGATCTGCAGGTGGAAACTACTAGAATCATTTCTGTCTTTATAAAGAGCGCTGCTGGCGCATAACAGTCAGTCTGGAGCTAGTCTCGAGAGTGATCTGCAAGTGGAAACTATTAGAATGTTTTATGTGTCTTATTAAAGAGTGCAGCTGGCGCAAAACAATCAGTCTGGAGTTAGTCTCGAGTATGTCAACCGTGGCTGAAAGTAAGCAGTACGAGACGATCGCGGGTTCGTGACGAGTCATTCATCGGAAGTGCTCCGTAAGACAGCTACGCGGAGTCAATAGTAAAAACAAACCCAATGGCGCAACAGCCCCGAAGGGCCTTGGCCTACAAGCAACCACTGCATATCCCCAAAGTCTGCAGATTACGAGGTGTCGTGTGGTGAACACGATGAAACCTCTCCGCCGTTATTCTTGGCTTTCCAGACCGCGGCCGCTATCTCACCGTCAGATAGCGCCTCAATTGTAATCATGTAGGCTGAGCGGAACTTGAACAAACCCCAGCATTTGCCTGGTGTGAACATGGAAAACCAGGGAAAACCATCTTCAAGGCTGCCGACAGTGTGGTTCGAACTCACTATCTCCCGTATGCAAGCTACGGGACTCAAACCGCACAGCTATTTGCTCAGCGCACTCCGTACGATGTCGGCATGTAAAAGATCTCTGGTGACACATTTGGTGTTTACCCGACAAAATTTATAACAATCTCAGCCATAGACGCCCAAGAGAGATTCCGTTTACTCTGCCATCTAGTAGGAAAGTACACTGACTGACAGAGCAAATGCAACACCAAGAAGGAGTGGTTCGAAAGGGATGAAAGTTGGGGAAAAAACAGAGACGGCACGGAAGAATAATTGATGTTTATTTCAAACCGATATGCAGGTTACACAATGCGCACGGCATCGACTCAGTAGGATGTAGGACCACCGCGAGCGGCGATGCACGCAGAAACACGTCGAGGTACAGAGTCAATAAGAGTGCGGATGGTGTCCTGAGGGATGGTTCTCCATTCTCTGTCAACCATTTGCCACAGTTGGTCGTCCGTACGAGGCTGGGGCAGAGTTTGCAAACGGCGTCCAATGAGATCCCACACGTGTTCGATTGGTGAGAGATCCGGAGAGTACGCTGGCCACGGAAGCATCTGTACACCTCGTAGAGCCTGTTGGGAGATGCGAGCAGTGTGTGGGCGGGCATTATCCTGCTGAAACAGAGTATTGGGCAGCCCCTGAAGGTACGGGAGTGCCACCGGCCGCAGCACATGCTGCACGTAGCGGTGGGCATTTAACGTGCCTTGAATACGCACTAGAGGTGACGTGGAATCATACGCAATAGCGCCCCAAACCATGATGCCGCGTTGTCTAGCGGTAGGGCGCTCCACAGTTACTGCCGGATTTGACCTTTCTCCACGCCGACGCCACACTCGTCTGCGGTGACTATCACTGACAGAACAGAAGCGTGACTCATCGGAGAACACGACGTTCCGCCATTCCCTCATCCAAGTCGCTCTAGCCCGGCACCATGCCAGGTGTGCACGTCTATGCTGTGGAGTGGAGTCAATTGTAGTCTTCTGAGCGGACGCCGGGAGTGCAGGCCTCCTTCAACCAATCGACGGGAAATTGTTCTGGTCGATATTGGAACAGCCAGGGTGTCTTGCACATGCTGAAGAATGGCGGTTGACGTGGCGTGCGGGGCTGCCACCGCTTGGCGGCGGATGCGCCGATCCTCGCGTGCTGACGTCACTCGGGCTGCGCCTGGACCCCTCGCACGTGCCACATGTCCCTGCGCCAACCATCTTCGCCACAGGCGCTGCACCGTGGACACATCCCTATGGGTATCGGCTGCGATTTGGCGAAGCGACCAACCTGCCCTTCTCAGCCCGATCACCATACCCCTCGTAAAGTCGTCTGTCTGCTGGAAATGCCTCCGTTGACGGCGGCCTGGCATTCTTAGCTATACACGTGTCCTGTGGCACACGACAACACGTTCTACAATGACTGTCGGCTGAGAAATCACGGTACGAAGTGGGCCATTCGCCAACGCCGTGTCCCATTTATCGTTCGCTACGTGCGCAGCACAGCGGCGCATTTCACATCATGAGCATACCTCAGTGACGTCAGTCTACCCTGCAATTGGCATAAAGTTCTGACCACTCCTTCTTGGTGTTGCATTTGCTCTGTCAGTCAGTGTATAACGGAAGGTTGAAATTGACGAGCAGGCAGCAATACGGCTTCAAATTAAAATGCCTACACGCGTTAGCTGAGGACATACGATTATTA
This sequence comes from Anabrus simplex, assembly GCF_040414725.1. NCBI lineage: Eukaryota > Metazoa > Arthropoda > Insecta > Orthoptera > Tettigoniidae > Anabrus > Anabrus simplex. Next base: position 1,750,746,445 of record NC_090265.1, read on the forward strand.
TTTCTTTTTAACGTCATAGCCACGTCTGACTCGTTGGATGAATGGTCAGCGTACTGGCAGTCGATTCAGAGGTTCCCGGGTTCGATTCTCGGATGGGTCGGAGATTTTAACTTTCATTGGTTAATTCCAATGGCCCGAGGGCTTGGTGTTGGTGCAGTCCCCGACATCCCTGCAACTCACACCACACTTAACACTATCCTCCACCACAGTAACGCGCAGTTACCTACACATGGCAGATGCCGCCCACCCTCATCGGAGGGTCTACATTACAGGGGCTGCACTCGGCTAGAAATAGCCACACGAAATTATTATTAACGTCATTATGCCCAACTAAGGACCGCGGTTGAACTCATTTAGTTGATGTTTTTGCTTTCTTCTTCTCCTAAAATCTCTTCATCCTCAGACGAAGTTTTTCTCTGTGTCCTTCTGTCTAGGTGTTAGTGGTTCTGCTGTTGATTTTGTTTGCAAATTGGTGATTTTTGATTAGTGTTCGGAATGTACTGTACATCTATCTTTTTTCTTTCTTAGTCTGTTTACCCTCCAGGGTATTCTTTTTTCCCTCGAACTCGGCCAGGGATCCCACTTCAACCCCCTTAAGGGCAGTGTACTGGAGCGTGAGACTTTTGGTCGGGGGGGGGGATACTTTTTTCTTTTTTTTGCAATTTGCTTTACGTCGCACCGACACATATTTGTCTTATGGCGACGATGGGATAGGGAAGGCCTAGGATTGGGTAGGAAGCGGTCGTGGCCTTAATTAAGGTACAACCCCAGCATTTGCCTGCTGTGGAAATGGGAAACCACGGAAAACCATCTTCAGAGTTGCTCACAGTGGAGTTCGAACCCACGATCTCCCAGTTGCTAGGTCACAGCTGCGCGCACGTAACCGCACGCCCACCTGCCCGGTGGGATACAAATAGGATGGAGGACTAGTACCTCACCCAGGCAGCCTTACCTGATATGCTGAACAGGGACCTTGTGGGAATATTGGAAGGGATAGATAAGGAAGAGGGAAGAAAGCGGGCGTGGCCGTAAATTAGGTACCATCTTGTCATTTACCTGGGGGAGAAGTGGGAAACCACCGAAAAAACACTTCGAGGATGGCTGAGTTGATCTCCCGAGACTGAGTGCACCCCATTCCAGCCCTCGGACCACGTTTCAAATTTCGTGGCAGAGCCGGTAGTCGAAACCAGGCCTCCAGGGGTGGCCAGCTAATCACACTAACCACTACACCACAGAGGCGGACCATTTTTTTTATTCGTTATGCCCAACTAAGAAGCGCGTGTGAACTTATTTAGCACAACGTTTCTTCTTGTCTTCCCAAAATCTCTTCATCCTTTCGCTGTGCTTCTTTTTGCATTCTTCCGTCCATCCTGTAGCTTGTTTTTAGGTTGATCAGCAAACTTGTGTTTGTTTATGAGATTTCTGTATATTTTCTGTCTTGCAAGATTTGTTCATTTATACCAATTTCCTGAAGAGCTTTGTTTATTTCTGTATGCCAGATGTGAGTTTTTAGAGATACTGCGAGATTTAGTATTTTCTTTGCTAACCTATTGTTAACCATCCTGATCAGGTGACCACAAATTTTTAATATTCTTTTTCTAATGGTGTCTGTGATTTTTTCTGTTACTGATAGATTTCCTGTGATTTCCTTTTCATCCAAATACCATTTTCGCATTTAGGTTCTAGAATTTTCCTGAGAATTTTCCTCTCTTGTTTTTCAATATTTTTAAATTGTGATCTGCCACAAATTATCAGAGTTTCTGACGCATAAAGGGCTTCTGGTTTGGCAACTGTGTTGTAGTGTAGTAATTTTGCGTTTTGTACTATAGATTTTTTGTTGTATCTGGTCCAGACAATTTTGTATGCTTCCTGTAATTTTGTAATTCTTTCTTTCTTTGCTTGCCGATTTATCCCGTTTGGTTGTATAATTTCGCCTAGGTATTTGAATTTATCTACTTGGGAGATTTTTCCATATCTGGTGATTAGAAGCGGACCATTATTATTATTATTATTATTATTATTATTATTATTATTATTATTATTATTATTATTATTATTATTATTATAGTGGATAGTAAAACACGCTACCTCTCTGTAGTAATTGCTTTAAGAACTAATAAGCCGCCATAATATTAAGATACGGCTGGATGCAGTACTATTTTGTAAACGTATTCTGAATTGTAAATTATACTCAGATGATGTGTCGGAGGCAGTGTGGCATTGGTTGCTAAGCTCATACATCTTAAACCCTAAGGTATTATGTTTGATGTTTTGGATAAATTCTACATTAAACTGTTTTAAATGTGTATCATTAACATGTTTAAATCATCGTACTCCACCTAGTTGAAGAAGACAACAATTATAAGATATTTTATTCATAGGCTCACGCTTGCCCCGGTAATGACGGAGGGTACATGGTAATGGAGCAGCCCCGTTATGTGGGAAAGCTAACACCTACGCGGGCCAACAGAGCTGGAGATGAGCCAGTAGGGGGCCGCACCCCACCCTGGGAACTCTATCAGCGTGCCAACATCTTCACACTCGTAAACTTTCCATTAAACTGTGGAGAGTCGTTCAGAATACTAGCATCATCTTGACATGACAGTAATTGTCTTCCGTTCGCTGTCAATAAAATACCTGTGTTTTATCTCTTTGGGCTTAGGTCAAGATTGATTGTACAGTCGCCTGCTTACAGGATATTTTGAAATCAGAACGGCAGCCACTAGAGGCTTATATACGATGAGACGTGCTTAGTGAACAAGGTGGTACAAGCTGGGTCCAGCCCTGCATCCACTTCCTCGGGTTTCTGCCCTCTTCGTCTCTCGTTCTAAAGCAAGGAAGCCTGCAGTTTTACGGAGTATACTTCTGACGACATTAATATCATATCAACCTGCCTAATGTTCGACTCGTTGGCTGAACGGTCAGCGTACTGTCCTTCGGTTCAGAGGGTCCCGGGTTCGATTCCCGGCCGGGTCGGGGATTTTAACCTTAATTGGTTAATTCCAATGGCACGGGGGCTGGGTGTATGTGCTGTCTTCATCATCATTTCATCCTCATCATGACGCGCAGGTCGCCTACAGGCGTCAACTAGAAAGACCTGCATCTGGCGAGCCGGACCCGTTCTGGGATACCCCGGCACTAAAAGCCATACGATATTTCATTTTTTTCAACCTGCCTAATCGGATTTACTGAAAACTGTTTGTATAAATCAGTAAAAATAAGTTAAACGGTTTAGGATATGAAAGTATCATTAATATTCTCACCAATTCATAGTTCAGCGAGAAGTTAAATCTGGCTAAAATCGAAGTTTTGGGTATACTAGTGGGAGCGCGAGAACTATTTCAAAATTCCTTGAGGAATTTAGGAAGCATTTCGGCTTACCCATTAATGCAAGAGATGAAATTGCCCTATCTCAATAATAAATAAATAAATAAATAAATAAATAAATAAATAAATAAATAAATAAATAAATAAGTCATCCAATCAAACATTAATGACCTGCATTTAGGACGGTTGCTCAAGTGACAGATTCCCTATCAATTGTTTTCCTCACATTTACATTGATTTATACATTTCCCTTTATAATTTATTCCAATCCCTTAGTTCTCGTCCTATAAATGAATATTTGCCCCAATTTGTCCTCTTGAATTCCAGCTTTATCTTCATATTATGATCTTTCCTACTTTTAAAAGCTCCACTCAAGCCTGTTCTTCTACTTTTGTCATTCCACGCCAACTGTCCACTGACAGCTCGAAACATACCACATAGTCGAGCAGCTCGTCTCCTTACTCCCAAGTCTTCCCAGCCCAAAATTTGCAACATTTTAGTAACACTACTCCTTTGTCGGAAATCACCCAGAACAAATCGTGCTTCTTTTCCTTTGTTTTTTTTTTCACTTCTCGTATCAAGTAGTCCTGGTGAGGTTTCCATACACTGGAGACATATGTAGTCTACTAAAAAAGTCATGCCTAATTCAGGACCAGTAATTCAGTCTTAGAGCCTCCGTGGCTCAGGCGGCAGCGCGCTGGCCTCTCACCACTGGGTTCCGTGGTTCAAATCCCGGTCACTCCATGTGAGAATTGTGCTGAACAAAGCGGAGGCGGGACAGGTTTTTCTCCGGGTACTCCGGTTTTCCCTGTCATCTTTCATTAAAGCGACACTCTTCAATATCATTTCATTTCATCTGTCAGTCATTAATCGTTCCCGTCCGACTCCTTGGCTGAATGGTCGGCGTTGAGTCCTTCGGTTCAGAAGGTCCCGGTTCGATTTTCGGCCGGGTCAGGGATTTTAATCTTGTCTAATTAATTCTTCTGGCTTGTCCCAACACTTTCCTCTTCATATTCAGACAACATACTACACTATCAACCACCACAGAAACATCCAATTGTGATTACATCCCTCCAAATAGGGTTAGCGTCATGAAGGGTATCCGGCCGTAAAACAGGGCAAATCACCATATGCGATACAGTTCGCACCCACGACCGCACAAGTATGGGAGAAGCGGTAGAAGAAGAATAAACCATTAATCATTGCCCCAGAGGACTATGACAGGCTTCGGCAGCCGGCACACTTCCTATCCTCGCTGCTAAATGGGGGCTTCATTCACTCCATTCCTGACCTGGGTTAAATGACTGGAAACAGGCTGTGGATTTTCATTTTAGTCTTAGTTAACTGTAGCATACATACAAATTGTACATACAATATGACTATTTTTTAACGTACTTATGAGTGTAGGATTTCAGCAAGATATAACAGATACCTTGTATTTAGGAGGTCACATTGACTGTATCGCGATTGACCTGTCTAAGGCGTTTGATAGGGTGGCTCATGGGAGACAACTGGAAAAAATTAGTGCAATTGGGCTAGACAAAAGAGTGACTAAATGGGTTGCTATATTTCTAGAAAATAGGTCTCAGAGAATTAGAGCAGGCGACCCTGTAACAGTTAAGAGGGGAATTCCTCCAGGCAGTATTATTGGAACTTTATGCTTTCTTATATATATAAATGATATGAGTAAACAAGTGGAATCAGAGGCAAGGCTTTTTGCAGATGATGTTATTCTGTATAGAGTAATAAATTACAAGATTGTGAGCAACTGCAAAATGGCCTCGACAATGTTGTGAGATGGACAGCAGGCAATGGTATGGTGATGAAAGGGTTACAAGTCAGGTTGGGAGTTTCGCAAATAGGAAAAGTCCTTTCAGTTTTAATTTCTGCGTTAATGGGGTGAGAGTTCCTTGTGGGGATCACTGTAAGTACCTAGGTGTTAATATGAGGAAATATCTTCATTGGGGTAATCACTATCACTATCAGCCATATTCAATCGTTTTTACGATGTGGCCTCTTTAAGTCCGAAGCAAGGTAGGTTTTCATGAGGTCTCTCCATCTGGGACGGTCTTGAGCGATGTTCTGCCAATTGATCCCAGTAATCTTCCGGATGTCTTTATCCCATCTGTCCGGTGGTCTTCCCCTTGGTCTGAGATGATCTTTCGGACACCACTCAAGCACAAGCTTTGTCCACCTACCATCAGTTCTCCGAGCAACATGGCCTGCCCACTGCCATTTTAGGGTAAATACCCTTTCTAAAATGTCACTGACCTTTGTGACTGACCTGATGTAATCTGCTCTCTTCCTGTCTTTTTTCGTCAAGCCTAGCATGAACCGTTCCATAGCTCTTTGGGTTGTTCTGAGTTTTTGCTTAACAAACTCGCTCAATGTCCAGGTTTCACAACCGTAAGTCAGTACGGGGAGAACACTCTGGTCAAAGACTATCTTCTTTAGGTGGGGTGGCATGTTGGATTTGAAGACTGAAGAATTTCTTCCGTAGGCTTGCCATCCTAGTTTGATACGTCGGAAGATTTCCGGTCTTAAGTCCCCTTTCATGTTTACAAGTTGCCCAAGATAGACAAATTCATTGACCTGTTGTAATGTGGTGTTTCCCACATGCAGCTTTCCTGCTGGGGCCCATTTGTTAAGCATTACTTTGGTTTTAGAAAGGTTCATGGATAGTCCCACTTTTTGACAGGCTGAGACAAGATCTTGTATTAGAGTTTGTAGTTCATCGATGTCGTTGGCCAAAAGTGTAATGTCGTCTGCAAACCTTAAATTGTTCAGCCTTTTCCCATTGATTTTGATTCCTGTGCTTTGCCAGTTGATTTTTGACATGGCCATTTCTAATACGGCTGAGAACAGCTTGGGAGATATGGGGTCGCCTTGCTTAACACTTCTTTGAATGGGAAAATCCGTGGTTGGCACATTGATGTTCACGAAGGCTGAAGAGGTTTCGTAGATATGCTGGAGAACTCTTATGTAGGCAGCATCGACGCCGTGTTCAGCTAAGGCTTGCATAACAGCAGCGTGGCTCACCGAGTCAAAAGCCTTTTCAAAGCCCACAAAGGCTAGACAGAGCGGCATTTGATATTCATTACTTCTGCTGATAACTTCACGAAGGGTGAGTATATGGTCGATTGTTCCAAAACCTCGGCGGAAACCTGCTTGTTCAATTGGTTGGGCAAAATCAAGCGTTGAACTGATTCTATTTGTCAGTACCTTGGTGAAAACCTTGTAAAGGACAGAAAGCAAGCTAATAGGACGATAGTTTCTGATGTCATGTATGTTCCCTTTTTTTTGTGCAGGAGAATTATCATTGCTCTGTTCCAAGATGGAGGGATGAATGCATTGTGTAGGCAAGACGTGAATATTTTTGCCAAGTGGCTTAAAGTTTCATCACCAGCAAGTTTGAGAACGCTAACTGAAAGGTTATCGCTACCTGCGACTGATTCTTTTTTCATACTGTTTATAGCATGTCTGATCTCAGATGGGAGAACTTCCGGGACTTGGGAAATGTTGGATAAGTCAGGCAAGGACAGGTTATCATCAGCCTTCTCGTACAACTTGCTATAAAAGTACCTGATGAACTCAAGAAGTTCTTCCCTATCAGTAATTCGTCCGTTGTCCCCATCTAATGCAATTAATTGCTTCTTCCCGATCTGTAGCTTCCTTTTAGCAGACTTCAAACTTGTTTTTCAAATAAGCAAGTTCTCAGAGTATCTTCGTTGAATTTCTTTAAGTCGGCTTTAATTCTCTTTCTTATGGTTTTGCACAGCTCAGAGTACTGTATTTTGTCACGGTCAGACTGAATTTTCATTTCTCTCCTCCTCTTTAGCAGGTTCCTGGTATCGTCACTGAGTTTCTTATCACGAGGGTTATTCTTTTTCAACCCTCCAATTACTTCAGCCGTATCCATTAGCATTTTTGCCAGATTTTCACCAGTTGTGTCATGTAGGCTTTGTTGAAGGGCTTGATGGAATTTCTCTTTATTTTCTTCTAGATGTTTAAGATTTATTTGTTTCTTTTTCTCCCGCACTAGTTTAAGTCGATGTTCCCTAATGTTTAACTCGGCTCTAGCCCTTACTAGTCGGTGGTCACTACCAGTATTGAATCTGTTGAGGACTGATACATCTTTAATAATTTGAGGGATGTTACAGAGAACAAAATCGATCTCATTGGTGAATTCAAAACTGGGACTTCTCCATGTCCATTTACGACCTGGGTGTTTCTTAAAGAATGTGTTCGTTATACGCATGTTGGTGTACTCGGCAAACTGGACCAATCTCTTCCCTCTCTCATTTCTCTCGTCTATCCCATAGTTTCCAATAACAGTTTCACCAGTCTTACAGGTTCCAACCTTCGCATTGAAGTCACCCATTACTATTTGAAAGTGACAGTCACTCCCCTTCTCACAGGTTTCATGTAGACTCTCATAAAATAATTCTAACTCCTCGTCTGATTGGCTTGATGTGGGCGCATACGCTTGCACAATGTGTTTAGGGGTTGAAGTAAGGATGTAAGGGAGAGAGCACATAAATCTCTGGTAAGACCCCAACTAGAGGATGGTTCCAGTGTATGGGACCCTCACCAGGATTACCTGATTCAAGAACTGGAAAAAAATCCAAAGGAAAGCAGCTCGATTTGTTTTGGGCGATTTCCGTCAAAAGAGCAGCGTTACAAAAATGTTGCAAAGTTTGGGCTGGGAAGACTTGGGAGAAAGGAGACGAGCTGCTCGACTAAGTGGTATGTTCTGAGCTGTCAGTAGAGAGATGGCGTGGAATGGCAGTAGTAGATGAATAAGAATGAGTGGTGTCTTTAAAAGTAGGAAAGGCCACAATATGAAGATAAAGCTGGAATTCAAGAGGACAAATTGGGGCAAATATTCGTTTACAGGAAGGCGAATTAGGGATGGGAATATCTTACCAAGGGAGATGTTCAATAAATTTCCAATTTCTTTGAAATTACTCAAGAAAGGGCTAGGAAAACAACACATAGGGACTCTGCCACCTTGGCGACTGTCCTAAATGCAGATCGGTAGTGGTTGAGTGTATGCTGAGTCCTATCGGCTACTTTCGTTGGAAATCAGTGCTTTAACATTTTAAAAATACAAAACAAAACTTGAATTATCGAGCGGAATGCTCTACGCGCTACAGCTATGAAGCCAAGCTCTGCATTTGGGAAGCGCGTGGGTTCGAACCCACCGTTGGCTGCCCTGTGAATGTTTTTCCGTGGTTTCCCAGTTTGACTTCCTGGAAAATGCGGAGACAATTTCAGTTCATAGGTCCCAGCCGATTCCTTCCAGCTTCTTAACCAATTTAATTCGCCATTATTCATTACATCTTCATTAGCTCATCAAATTAGGTTTCCGTCAGGAAGGGCATCTGGTCGTAAAACCATGCCGTATAAATTCATCTCGTCTCAATCTCAGCCCCGTATCAAGAAACGGGACTTAAAGGTAGGCAATCAACAACAAAAACAATAACATGTATTTAATAGACCGGCTCCTTGGATAAATGGTCAGCGTCACGGCTTTTGGTTAATGGGACTTCAGGTTCGAAACTTGATCGGGTCGACGATTTTAGTCGTGTCTGGTTAATTCCTCTCACTCAGCGACAGTGGGTTTATATTTGTCCCAATACGCTTCTCTTCATACACACACGACGTTATCAACCACCACACAAAATCGCTATAGTGAATACATCCCTTCATTCGGGTTAGCGTTAGAAAGGGCATCCGGCCGTAAAATAGGGCCAAATCCATATAAGTGGAAGAAGAAGGCTCGTATTCCGTTCTTGTTCATTTCATTTTAGCTTTTAGTTGAAAAACTGGAGCCGGGCTGAGTGGTTCAGATTGTTGAGGTGCAGGCCTTCTATCCCCAACTTAGCAGGTTCGATCCTGGCTCAGTCCGTTGGTATTTGAAAGTGCTCAAATACGTCAGCCTCGTATCGGTAGATTCATTGAAACCTAAAGGAACTCCTGTTAGACTAAATTCCGGCACTTCGGCGTCTCCGAAAACCGTAAAAGTAGTTAGTGGGACTTGAAGCCAATAGCATTATTATTATTATTATTATTATTATTATTAGAACAACTGGAAAAGAAACATACTGTTTGAATTTCAGAATAATGTTCTGTAAAAATATTATTATTATTATTATTATTATTATTATTATTATTATTATTATTATATTTATCTGTTTACCCTCCAGGATCGGTTTTTCCCTCGGACTCAGCGAGGGATCCCACCTCTACCGCCTCAAGGGCAGTGTCCTGGAGCTTCAGACTCTGGGTCGGAAGATATAACTGGGAGGATGACTAGTACCTCCCCCAGGCGGCCTCACCTTCTATGCTGAACAGGGGCCTTGCGGGGGATGGGAAGATTGGAAGGGATAGACAAGGAAGGGGGAAGGAAGCGGCCGTTACCTTAAGTTAGGTACCATCCCGGCATTTGTCTGGAGGAGAAATGAGAAACCACGGAGAACCACTTCCAAGATGGCTGAGATGGGAGTCGAACCCACCTCTATTCAGAGGACCTTCCGAGGCTGAGTGGACCCCGTTCCAGCCCTCGTACCGCTTTTCAAATATTGTGGCAGAGCTGGGAATCGATCCGGGCCTCTGGGGGTGGCGGCTAATCACACTAACGACTACACCACAGAGGTGGACTATTATTATTTTACCTGGAACGTGGAATCCAAACCAACGGGACTATTATTTTTTTCCCCCTGCGGATGGAGGTGGTAGAATACATCAACAGCATTCCCTTGTCGTAAGAGGTGACTAAAAGGGGGCCCTGGGGCTCTCAACTTGGGAGCGCGGGTTGTCGACCACGGTTCCCCTTGCTGATTCTAACATTGCTTTCGCTTAGTTGTTTCTGGCTTCTCACTTTCACCTTACTTGACCTCACTTGGCCAACCCTTGTTCTCTTCCCAACCAGACGGTATCAAGATTTCGAGGCCTAGGCAGCTTTTCATTTTCACGTCCTTCGTTGCAACCTCAAAGTACTTTTATATGATTCCTTAGGTGTACTTCCACTTAAAAAAGTATCACCAACACCATGATCGTTCTGAGCCGGTTCGAGTCCCGTTGGTGGGTAAAATATTCACCGTCAATATGCTGGCTGGCAGCGTAGGAGATGAGGTTATCCGCCTCCGTAGCGTAACGGTTAGCACTATTAGCTGCCGTCCTCGGTGGCCCGGGTTCGATTACCGGTACTCCCAGAAATTTAAGAATGGCAGGAGGGCTGGTATGTGGTTCAAATGGTACATTGGGGGTGTGCCTGAAGAGTTGCACCACCTCAGGATGAGGACACGAATTGTCCGGCTCCTTGGCTGAATGGTCAGCGCAGTGCTCTTCGGTTCAGAAGGCCGCGGGTTCGATCCCCGGGCGGGTCGGAGATTTTAACCTTAAATGGGGGAAATGGTTAATTCCCTTGGTTCGGGGACTGGGTGTTTGTGCTGCCGCCAACATCCCTGCAGCTCACACACCACACATAACACTATCCGCCACTACAATAACACGCAGTTACACATGGCAGATGCCGCCCACCCTCATTGGAGGGTCTGGCAGCCGGCTAGAAATAGCCACAGGAAATTAATTAATCACTAGTTTCCTTGCTAAAAGCTTGCATTCAATTCCAAACCTCTCCGCAGTGTTCATGTGAAGTGAGAGCATAATTATTTGTCCGTCGGATGGCGACGTTAAGAGGTGGAGGTGGGGGAGCTCGCTGAGCTAGAGGGGAAAACCAATCCTGGAGTGTAAACGAATTAAGAAAGAAAGAAAGAAAGAAATACAAATAATTTTATCTCATAATGTAATGTTATTTGAGTAACGCCCTTTCCTACTGGTAATAGTCTTAACAGATGCCGGCGTGTCGAGACGTTGTCCCATGAGGTTTCCTTATCGTGCAGGAAGCCAACGGCACGGAGTTATTAAATTTTCCCCTCAATCTGTAGGAGTTATCAGAGGTTTGGTGACTGCCTGCCTTTCAGTACTTCCATACTTCACTGTGTCCGGCTCCATGGCTAAATGGTTAGCGTGCTCTCCTTTGGTCACAGGGGTCCAGGTTCAATTCCCGATAGGGTCGGGAATTTTAACCATCATTGGTTTTGCCTCTAATTTTGCCTCTATCACTGAAAGTTGGAAGTTATTTTTTCTTACTTTGTGACCAAACTGTTATAAGGTCCTGTCACTGATAATGTCCTGCATTTTCGGCCCATAGCTGACAAGCGTAACAACCTGCTTTCCCCTCTGACCAAAGGCTAGCACGCTAACCATTTAGCAATAGAGCCAGACGACCCAATGAATTGTGTGCTTTTCGTTTCATTTATTTAGTTTATTTAGTTTGCCCATTAACGATTACTACAGGAAATGTTTTTTTTTTAAATATCGTTGTCCTTTTTTTTTCCGTCTATTAATTTTAAAACAGTCCGTCTCTGTGGTGTAGTGGTTAGCCCCACCGTTGGAGGCCCAGGTTCTGCCACGAAATTTGAAAAGTGGTACGAGGGCTATAACGGGGTTTACTCGGTCTCGGGAGGGAGTTCAATGCCCACCTCAGTCATCCTCGAAGTTGTATTTCGTGGTTTCCCACTTCTACTCCGGGCAAATGTCGGGATGGTACCTAATTTTTAAGGCCACGTCCGCTTCCTACTCTCTTTCTTGCCTATCCCTTCCAATCTTTCCCATCCCCAAAGCCCCTCTTTAGCATAACAGACGGGGCCACGTGATTGAGGTACTGGTGCTCCTCCCCGTTTTTATCCACGACCCAACTGTCTCACGCTCCAGAACATTGCCCTTGAGGCGGTAGAGGTGGCATCCTTCGCTGGGTGCGAGGAAAAACCAAGCCTGGACGATAAACGGATTAAGAAAGAAAGAAAGAAAGAAAGAAAGAAAGAAAGAAAGAAAGAAAGAAAGAAAGAAAGAGAAATTGAAAGTTGGAAGCTAATTTTTCTTACTTTGTGACCAAACTGGTATAAGGTATAAGGTCCTGTCGCTACAACACAACACTTACACATCACTACAACAACAAGCAGATTCCATCTACTCTCGTCGGAGGGTCTGCCTTACAAGAGCTGCACCAGCCACGTGAAATTATGAATTACTTCCAAGTTCCTTAATCTTCTTTCTGGCTTTTTATCAATTACTGTACTTAGTGTATATATGTATGTGTGCATGTACGTACATTCCGTGTAGTTTTATGACCGGATGCCCTTCCTGACGCCAAACATATCTGGAGAGATGCATTCACTATTGCATGTCTCTGTAGTGGTTGTTAGTGTAATGTGTTTTGCCTTTATGAAGGAGTGTGTTTTCAGACAAGCACAAATACCTAGTTCTCGAGCCAGAGAAATTAACCAGACGCGACTAAAAGTCGCGGCCCGACTGGGAATCGAATCCAGGACTCACTGAATCGCAGGCCGCTATGCTGACCTTTCAGCCATGAGCCATTCTCAGTTCCTTGATGATGGATGCACTTGTATGTTTTTCAGTCTCTGAGGTGCACAACAGTTTGCAATAACACTACATTTCAAAGGCATTTACATTTCACATTCTTAAATGTCACCGACCTGAACTAGGATCAAACTCGCTAGTTTGGAAACAGAACGCCGACTGCGCCACTCCTACCGATGCAGTAGTAGAAGGTACTTAAAGCATAAGAGTACTATAATTGCATATTGTTATATTCAGCTTGTCGTAAGCTACCATACGTATACAATTATTTTTGCCTTGTATATATTTAACAATAAACAGTCATCTCATTTGTCTGCTGTTACTTAAGATTGAAGCCCCTCTATTTCAAGTTTGCCGCTTCTGCGCTGTTCGTGAAGTTCCAATGTTGGTGTAACTGTCTAATAGTTCAGCGGTCGCCCGCACGGTGGCAGCAGCGACTCTGTTTGGAGGTTTGGAATGCACACCGCCAGGCTAATTGTCAGTGGATCATGAATGAAAGATGCGGGAACTTGTCCGAAGCAGGGAGCGAGTGACATAATGCATGTGTTGTGAAGCTGAGCGCGTCTTCGTCAAAAATAACCAAAATGATCAATTAAGTTAAGGTTCTCTGGCAGTGCTGCGAAAGTTGAAACGATTTTTCTAGTTCCTTTTTCTGTCAGTGTAGCGAAGACGGGTCGTGATGTGTTGTGTTATGTGACAAGACCGCGGATATGTGGATTACAGAATGGGCTTGTTTTGGTCCATGCGTGTGTGATATTTGCTGTGAACTATGACCTCTGTAGAGGTAGCCGCAACTATGGCAACTAGTGAAGGTTGGGATTCTGATGGATCGCTCAGCTGGGAGGATTTTTTTGGTAAGTAGACCAAAGTAAATTGATAATTTTTCTAACGAAGAGCTTCTTCTTGGAGTGTTTCTTAGTTTTTAGATTGTCCGTGCTGTCTGCTCTCTTTTGCGTGAGTGACGGTCGTGAATCGGGATGCTGCTATATTAAGTATGACTCACGAAGAAGTGATATAAAATAAGAAAACGACCTCCAGCTGTAATAACAGTTTCAAGTTGCTGTTGTGCTAAGCAGGGAATGTTTCGCGTCATTAGGTTATCCAATGAAGCAATTGACGTTTATTGATGCTTAAGAAAATGCCGGTTGCCGAGTCCAACTCGATGAAAAGTAGGAGATAATTTCTTCAGTTTTGATGATTTATTCTTGACATCATTATTTCCTTAGTTGAGGAAAAAGATTAGAAGCTGAGTCTGATTAACCATCTTACGTTTAGTTTATCTGTAGGTATATCTGTGAACGTAGTTTCTTTTAAGAGTACAAATTGCCTCCAACACTGTCCATTGTTGGTATAACACATGTTTGTTCTGTATTTCACTATTTTCCTTCAATCGAATTGTTGACGTAACCATGCAGCAAATTATTTAATTGCCGCGATAAACATTGACGACATTTCGACGTGGTTCAAAGCCCAACTTTAACCAAATAGAAGCTTTTGTTAGATAGTCGGAAATGGAATGTTTTCGGATTGAACATAACTGCAAATGCAAAACAATAACTTATGTATTGTCAGTTTGCTGTTAGTATGTGTCACTGAATTCACGTTTGCTGGTGTGGAGACGTAGATTTTACAAAATTGGCCAAAACCAAACCCCATGGCACTACAGCTTTGAAGGGCCTTGGCCTACCAAGCGACCGCTGCTCAGCCCGAAGGCCTGCAGATTATCAGGTGTCATGTGATCAGCACGACGAATCCTCTCGGCCGTTATTCTTGGCTTTCTAGACAGGGGCCGCTATCTCACCGTCAGATAACTCCTCAACGTAGGCTGAGTGGACCTCGAACCAGCCCTCAGGTACAGGTAAAGATCCCTGACCTGGCCGGGAATCGATCCCGGGGCCTCCGGGTAAGAGGCATGCACGCTACCCCTACACCACGGGGCCGGCACAAAATTGGCCACAAAAACAATTATCGGTACAGTAAGTTTTGCGTTTTAGCTTACTGGTAGTTTTAGAGTTCTCAGAGTTCTAATTCGGTTGCACTTTCTTGGCGTAGAAGTCCAAGAGTAGAGAAGTTGAACCTCTGTGGATTTGGAGACTACTCTGAGGTACTGATAGAGATTACGTTGAAGAAATGCTGATGCAATAAAATTGCCGATTTTTTTTTTTTTTTTTTTTTTTTTTTTGTGTGGCTGGCTACAAGGCAGTTCCTCCTTCGAGGGTGGACGGCATATGTCGTGTGTAAGAAACTGTGTTATTGTAGGGGAGGATAGTGTTACGCGTAAGTTGCAGGGATGTTGGGGACAGTATAAACACCCAGTCCTCGAACTTGGGGAATAAACCATTTAATGTTAAAATCTCCGACCTGGTCGGGAGTCGAACCCGGGGTCCTCTAAACCTAAGGCGACTAAGCTGAGTATTCAGCATAGGAGCCGGTCATAGATACATAAATAAATAATAGAGGTCATTGGAAACTTATACATCTTGGCGTTCGGCATGTACTGGACGGTTTCAAAATGAGATACAAACGGGTCAGTGCACACAAAATGACATCAAAATCATTTTGATATACTACAATACAGTACTGTATTAATCACTTGATTCATTTGGCTTTACTTGTCATTGGTTAAATAATGTGAAAATCTAAAACAAGTCATTGACCGATTTGTAACATTCGGAACTGAAATCTATCGCCAAAATTTCACATTAACTATAAAACCTCTGGAGTTTATGATTGTAAATCACTGGAACATAAACGACAGGGTAATTATCCGAATTTCCAGCGGATGTCTTATTTTGAGTTTGAAGTCATAAAGAAAAACTAGTAGGCCTACTTCCGTGTCTCCCTCACGGCTTACCATAATGTTTATGGCTTATTAGGAAGGGTTTGTCACTTAACGACTTCTGCACGTCGCGTCGCTGTCGCTGGAAGTGTGTGGAAGACTGTGCCAGTACATAGACTACGCTCAGTAGGATGGCGCTATTGTGTTATGTATTTTCTGTAGATCCTGACATATCAGAACAAAGCCAGTAAAAGTGTAGGTTTTAATTTGGTTTTAATTTTGTAACGTTTTTACGGCGGAATTTGTGCGTGGGAATTAAGTTTAGTTAACGCAGTTTTATAAACCTGCATCTCTTGCCCCGCCGTCCGACATTTCGCTGTGGGGTCGTGTCGAAATCCAGACATTCTCAGTGTAACAAACTGTTTCGAAGTGTTCATTTCGTTTCCGTACTTTTCATTCCACTTGACTGAAGAAGAATTCTTTTAACGACTAAAATTATATTTAAACTGTAATAATAATAATAGAGTGAACGAGTACTGTAACATTTCGACCGATTCTGGCTCAGTCCAGTGCTATTTGACGGTGCTCAGGTAGGGCCTACGTCAGTCTCGTGTCGGTAGATTTACTTGGTACGTAAAAGTACTGAGGGAAGAAATTAGGGCACATCGGTGACTCCGAAAACCGTTAATCAACGTGTGGATAGTGGGTCGCAAAATCAATGATATTATTATTATTATTATTATTATTATTATTATTATTATTATTATTATTATTATTATTATTATTATTATTAACATTTTGCCCACTTAAATCGAAGTTCTAGCTATCCATGTAGCTGAATGCGATGCATGGAAGAACTGGGATGCTGAAGTTATGTTGTAGACCACACTTCATACAAATGGTGGAGTTGTACCTAAAAAAAATTCCAGAGACACTTGTCACCAATCCTATGCCCAGATGATGAGAGCTACACTTACAGTACCAGTTTAAGGTAATCGGACAGGTTCCACACCCAGAAGTAGGCTGAATGCTGCTGGAGGCAACATAATATATCTTATGGTCTCAAAAATAACCCAACAGAGTTTATTATTTTGCTATACCGGTATCAGTTATTGCGTAAACTATATATGCTATCTTTATGGCTCAGCAGAATGATGTTTATTTATTTACCAGCTGTGCACTGTACAGTAGTTGCTTCAGTGCTACTCTCCAATGCTCAGCAATCCCCCGCAAGATCGAATTCAGGTGTATTCGGTTGGCTTTTAGGTTTTCTTGGATGCGAGATACCCATGCTGTCAGTAGATTTAGATGACCATTAGAACTTAAATTGTGTTGTTATAAATATTATAATAAAAACACTTTAGCTTAGACCAAGTATTTCTGTGGTAGCTGAAGCCATCTTTACTGATTTGGATTTTGACTGGGGATTTAAAACACACTTCATAACACGTGATTTTTCTGATGAAAATTCTAATAGGAGATGGCCGGAACTCGAACTCGTTCGCATGAGTGAAAACCCAGCAAACCGGGCGAGTTGGCCGTGCGCGTAGAGGCGCGCGGCTGTGAGCTTGCATCCGGGAGATAGTAGGTTCGAATCCCACTATCGGCAGCCCTGAAGATGGTTTTCCGTGGTTTCCCATTTTCACACCAGGCAAATGCTGGGGCTGTACCTTAATTAAGGCCACGGCCGCTTCCTTCCAACTCCTAGGCCTTTCCTATCCCATCGTCGCCATAAGACCTATCTGAGTCGGTGCGACGTAAAGCCCCTAGCAAAAAAAAAAAAAAACCCAGCAGCTAAACTACACACTTGTATTAGTGTCCTCCAGTTCCTCTTGGCCTTTTGCTCTATTACTTGGGGTTGCCACTTGTGGATTAATGCCAGTGTTAAGGCATGATGATTCTCCTTTACGCCAAACGTATTTAATAATCCTGGCTCAGTCCGGTGGTACAGATACGTCAGTCTCGTGTCGGTAGATTTACTTGGCACGTAAAAACTCCTGCGGGACAAAATTTCGACACCTCGGCGTCTCCGAAAATTGTAAAAGTAGCTAATGGGACGTAAAGCAAATATCATTATTACTATTATTAAATCATAACCACTTAATTCGTAATACAACTGGGGTCATGTGATCGACATACCACCCAGGCGTCCGCGAAGTTGGGGTTTACGGGATAGGGAGTAGATGAGCGAGGAATTTATAGCAAAGCGGTCGTAAAAGATATCGTCCCGTCGTTTGTCCGGAGTTTAAAATGAGAAACAACACAAAACCATTTCAAGGACGGATGACGATGAGGTTCTAGCCCTCGCGTCTCCCGAATCCGCTAGCTAAACCGGTCGATCGAAGGAACGATGTTAGCTGGCTCGCACATCGTGGCCGCCCTTCGCTTTTTTTTTTTTTTTTTTTTTTTTGTGGGGTTTAAATTATGGTTACAAGTAAACACATAATATTAGACTAGAAAGTTGGCAATTTAACTATCATCAACACTATCCGGTTACCGGATTTCGTACAGTTGCACCGTAATGTTTGCAGTGAGCTAATAACGAGTAGGCAAGAATTCTACTCTAATGTGCGGGCTATATTTTCTTTCTCTGGAAAATGGACTTACATATCCCCATAATAATGTTAGAAAAGCTCCCGCCTCAGAATCCGAGTTCGTTAGTTTATTTAGCAGCTAGTTCTTTGTGATCAGCTCAGTGTTTGGTGCTCGCCTTGTATACTGAAGACTGCGGGATCGATTCCCTGCGCAGTCAGTCGACAGTTAAGAGTAGGCCTACTTCAATACGACAGTCCCGTGCCAGTTGACACGTTGAAGACCTCATTTTCAAGACAACAGTTTGGCAATCCCGCGTCAGTTAAAAATCTATTGTGCTGAAAGGACGTTGAAATGTTACAAAACCGAAGGTTTTTAATTTGTTTAATTTTATTTACAATCTGCTTTACGTCGCACCGACACAGATAGGTCTTATGGCGACGATGGGATAGGAAAGGCATAGGAGTTGGAAGGAAGCGGCCGTGGCTTTAATTAAGGTACAGCCGCAGCACTAGCCTGGTGTGAAAATGGGAAACCACGGAAAACCATCTTCAGGGCTGTCGACAGTGGGATTCGAACCCACTATCTCCCGGATGCAAACTCACAGCCACGCGCTCCTAACCGCACGGCCAACTCGCCCGGTAAAATCGAAGTATTAGCCTGGAGTTAAAGTATTGAGGAAACTACACCCAGGGTAGCATTTGAAAGTCGCCGTGAATTGACATACAACGGCTCGACATTAGTACGTGCCAAAGACCTCGCGGTTTATGGAACGAATTGTTTCTTTAGTTTCTACTCGTTACAATTATTGTATCCTTCGTCAGCAACGAAAAATCAACTTACAAAGCTGCCAATTTTACATCCTTGTTATTGCTAATGTTCGTAAGTGACGTCAGAATTTTCTTCTAAAAAATATACTTCGTAGAGCTAATCAAGACTATCAAGATTTGGTTCCACAACCTCTGCTGCTGAAGACGAGCTTATAACCAGCTGCGACAGTTTCCGTTCACTTCAGTTTTGTGTCTTGAAGGGCCGTAATGGCGTTGTTGCGGGTAAGGAACGATAAAGGTTGTTAAACCTGTCTAGTCGAAGTCTTTGTCTAAGGGTGTGAATGTGGAAAATCAGCAGATGTCTTCTTTGCCTGTGCTGTCAAATGGTTTATTTTCTTGGAAACTTTCGCTACAGTTGTGACAAGTAGAATCCCATGTCTCAGCTTTAAGTTATGAGACCTATTGTTTGCTTGTACCAAACTCGCACTCCCGAAGAGCTTCATGCTTTCTGGTGCCATTGAGTGTACTTAACGATGAGGCATAAAGAAAAATATGACTACAATAAAAAGGTAATAATGCTTATCCCTTCACAGCTATGAGTATGTCAACCTCGTATCGGTAGATTTATTGGCACGTAAAGAAACTCTCGCGGGACTAAATTCCGGCACCTTAGCGTTTCCAAAAACTGTAAAAGTAGGTAGTGGGACGTAAGTCCAATAACATTATTATTGCTACGAGCAATATTCGAAGCCTTTTTCTTTCACTTCTTCAGCGATTCTTTCCATAAATTAAATACAGAAGGAGTTTTGGAATTTGGAGCGTGATAGTAGAGTATGCCATCCCCGTAGTGTAGGGGTAGCGTGCCTGCCTCATGTCGGAGGCCCCGCGTTCGGTTCCCGGCCAGTTCACAGATTTATTCTGGACTGAGAGCTGGAACGTGGTTCACTCATTCTCACGAGACTAAGCGATGTCTGACCCAAGAAACATCGAACACAGCTGTTACCCCCACTGTTTATTTTTCTTTTGTCTTTTAATAGCCGAATGACGTCGCCTCTACACATTCACAGCAACTATCAAATTCCGAGGGAACCCCCTCCCTCCCCCCCAATATCGTAATTTTGCGTGACTGTTGATATCGTGATCAGGCAGCCGTGACTTGAATCCCAGCCAGTGCATGTTGGATTTTTAACTGAAAAGTTGCGTCCCCGTGGTTCGGATTCCACATAAAACTGGAGGTCCCTTGGTTATGATCACGATATCAACAGTCACGTAAAATTACGATATAGTGGGGGGTTTTCCCTCGGAATGTGATAGTTACTGTGAATGTGTAGAGGAGATTTTTTTCTTAGAATTCAATGAAATTGATAGTTTCAGTTATAATAATTGTTTATTTTTATACACATTAAACGCAGGAAAGAGCAATGGAATATACCTAAGGCAAAAGTTTCCGTGCGAATTGGAGCTAGATATTCAGCGAGTGAAACGTTAGCCTGTATCAGTCTGTCTATATTTTACGTAAACATCGAAATTAGATTATTTGTTCTAAGTTATGACCTGAATAGGAGAGCAGGGATATGTGCGATGAGTTTCATGATGTCGTATGCAAAGTACTTACTCGATCTTAATCCACTCATGTCACGACTGTGGCGGATAGTAAGTGGTACAGCTCTTCTTAGCCATACCCCCAATGGAGGCGAACTATACGTATGATCTTAACCACATACCAACCCTCCTGCCATTCTTAAATCTCTGGTAGTACCGGAAATCTGACCGCGGGTACAGCAGCTAACAGTTACACTACGCAGGCGAACAAGATTGTCGAGATGTAGTCTTCAGTCCCAAACATCCGCTGATATTTTAAGACTGGCGTTGAAGTCTTGGGATATGGGGGATGTTTGCGAATGTTGTCGACTAGTGAAGGTTGTTACAAACTTGCGAGGCAATGGATAAATTAATTTGTCGTTGCTAGTATTAGTAAGGGAAACATCAGATGACTTGGAAAAATCAGGCCGAATATTTCGGATTGGAAGCCGGGATGTAGCAACTAAATGCCGATGTCTGAACTAACTGAGACACGGGGATTTTTAAGGCACTCATGAGAATCGCTAATACAGAAAGATATGTCGAAGAATACGTATAACCTTGCAAATATTTCAATTCACCTGTTAGATGAACAGACGTAGTTGCTAAAGAAGAAACTTGCTGATAACCACAAAAAAGTTAAAAATAGAACACAGCTTTCCTTCTCTGAGATACTGATACTTCAGCATTTAGCCGTTATTTCAGATGAGATGTGTGTTGATGAATAACGTCGTTGGTTGGAATTTGAAACTGAAAATCTACAGTCTGTTTCCAGTCGCTCGACCGAGTCAGATAGTGGAATGAATGAAGTCTCATCTAGGGGCGAGGATAGGAATTGTGCCGGCTGCCGGAGCCTGTCGCATTCGTCTGGGGCAATAATTAGTGACTGACACATGAAATGAAATTATTTTGGAGAGTGTCGCAGAAGTGAAAGATGACAGGGAAAACTGGAGTATCCGGAGAAAAACCTGTCCCACCTCCGCTTTGTTCAGCAGAACTCGGATGGAGTGACTGGGATTTGAACCGCGGAGCCCAGCAGTGAGAAGCCGGCGCGCTGCCTGGTTGGCATTTAAGTGCGCTAAATACTACATACCTCTATATTTAATGAAACGATGACTTTTTATTATTATTATTATTATTATTATTATTATTATTAGTATTGCCGTACTGAGTCGATCAGATGGTAGAGCGTTAGTTTTATGGTCCCGAGTTGGTGAGTTTGATCCCGGCGCAGTCTGGTAATATTTAAAGGTGTTTGGGTAAGACAGCTTCGTGACAGTAGATCCATTGGCACATAAATTAACTCCTACAGGACAAATTTCTGACACCTGGGTGTCTCCGGAAACCGTAAATGTAGTTCGTGGGACACAAAATAATTTAATGATAATAATAATAATAATAATAATAATAATAATAATAATAATAATAATATTTCACATCCGTGGTGTATGATGGTGACAGCTATTAGTTACCGTCCTTGGAGTTCCGGGTTCGATTCCCGGTACTGCCAGAGATTTGATATTGGCAGGAGACCTGGTTTGTGGATAAAAAGATGCACGCAGTTCACCTCCTTTGGACACGGGTTTACTTTTAGTCCGACTCCGTGGCTAACTGGTTTGCATGCTGGCCTTTACTCCAAGGGATCCTGGATTCGATTCCCGGCTGGGTCGTAAATTTTAACCTTCATTGGTTATTTCCTGTTGACTCGGAGAATGGGTGTTTATGCCGTCATCAGCATTAACTCAGACGCTCAGGTCACCCATGAGTGTCAACTTGAAAGAATTGCATGCACCAAGCCTCTCAGGAGACCACACGTCATTATTATTATTATTATTATTATTATTATTATTATTATTATTATTATTATTATTATTATTATTATTAGTACAGTAGTAGTAGTAGTAGTAGTAGTAGTAGTAGTAGTAGTAGTAGTAGTAGCCTATTATTTGTCCGACTCATTGGCTGAATGGTCAGCGTTGAGGCCTTCGGTTCAGAGGGTCCCGGATTCGATTCCCGGCCTGGTCTCGGATTTTAATCGTGTTTGATTAATTCTTCTGGCTCGGGGACTGGGTGTTTGTGTTTGTTCCAACACTTTCCTCTTCATATTCAGACAACACACTACAATACCAACCACCACAGAAACACGCAGTAGTGATTACATCCTTCCATATAAGGTTGGCGTCAGGAAGGGCATCCAATCGTAAAAGTGGACGAAATCCACACGTGCTACACAGTTCGCACCCGTAACCGCACAGGTGTGGGAAAAGCGCTAGGAGAAGAAGATTAGCCTATTTTTCGTTCAGAGTCTTTTTAATTTCAGAATGTTTCCCTGAAAGTAATTAAGTTTTTGTGCAAATACACTTCCGCCTATGGCTATTTTTTTTTCATGGATGCAGTATTTTTGCATCTGTCTTTTAGCACAGATCATTGCGAAATATAGCTTTCACTGACGGCAGTCTCATTTATGAGTGTAACAGTGTAGTCGTTTCTGAGGTATTAATGAATGAAATGGCGTATGGCTTTTAGTGCCGGGAGTGTCCGAGGACATGTTCGGCTCACCAGATGCAGGTCTTTTGATGTGACTCCCGTAGGCGACCTGCGCGTCGTGATGAGGATGAAATGATGATGAAGACAACACATACACCCAGTCCCCGTGCCAGCGAAATTAAACATGGATGGTTAAAATTCCTGACCCTGCCGGGAATCGAACCCGGGACCCCTGTGACCAAAGGCCAGCACGCTAACCATTTAGCCATGAAGCCGGACTGAGGTATTAATAGTACTGAGTAATAACATTCAGAGCACGATTATTGCGTCTGAATGCTCTGAAAGGTGCTACTCATAGGGTAAGTCGTGCTGCAATAGCACGTTCTAGCCCAGTGAGGAAAGCAATAAGTAGTAGTCTACCTCAGTCCTCATTTTGCCTATAGTACGTCTCTTTATAGCGTCGTCATCGGTGTTAGCGATTTCCTTACTCTTCTTAAACATTCGGTGGTGCTGTTTGAAGATCCACCCAGCCAGAAAGCTAGAGACTGCAGTCTCGATCCTGCATGGCCAAGGTGATCATACAGCCGACTGCTGGGGGGGATATAATGTATAGTGTAACTTATTTCCTGCTGTTTCCTCTGTCACGTTTATTTCTAATAGAACCTTGTAACTGACCAATTTATCATCGGAAGCAACGGTGATGGTGATTATTGTAAGAGGAAAAACAACTGAGCAGCCATCCTCTATTAATATTAATCAGAGGGAAAAATTGGAAGAGGTCCAACACTTCGAAAAATGAAGGTATCGACCAAAGAAAGAGAAGGGCCACGAAGGAAATGAAAATGAAAAAATCTCTAGAATTCGCAAACCTAATACCGTCGGGTCGGAAAAGAGCAAGTGTTGACCAAGAGAGGTTGGAGCTTGGCACAAGAAAGTGGAAGCAATGCCACAACTCAGTTAAGAACCCTGTGGTCGCCAACCGACACTCCCAAGTTATGAGCCCCTGGTGGTGGTGGTGGTGGTGGTTATTGTTGTTTTGAGAAGAAGAACAACTAGGCAACCATTCTCTATATAACACTAATCAGAGAGAAAATGGAAGGGATCCGACAGTCGAAAAATGAAGGTATCGGCCGAAGGAAGACAAGGGTCACGAAGGGAGTGAAAATGAAAGAACAAGAGTTGACCAAAGGAGGTCGGATAGGATAGATGAAAGTGAGGAGCCTGGCACGAGTAAGTGGAAGCAATGCCACAACTCAGCTGAGGGCCCCGTGGTCGCCAACCCACGCTCCCAAGTTAAGAGCCCTGGGACCCCTTTTAGTCGCCTCTTACGACAGTCAGGGAATACCGTGGATGTTATTCTACCAGCCCCACCCACAGGGCGATCATGAGCCCTGGGGTCCCTTTTAGTAGCCTCTTACGACAGGCAGGAGATATTGTGGGTGTAATTTTACCACCCCCATCCAAGGCGGGAGCCAAAAGCAATCTCTGTTGCGATGCTAAATAGCTTTTAGAAATGTGATTTAATCAGTATGCATCGGACTGCAAACTGTTCTTGGCAAGTACTTCTCGACCTACAGATAAGTTGTGGATATTATCGTGTGATATGACAGGAATTTGACAGCCTCTCTATCTCGCAGTATTAGGTCGTTATCGCATGTCAAAGGTTACTGTCTGCCCAGTTACGGAATTTCAATACGTATTTTGACGTGTTCAGCTGTGTTCCCACGGTTACATCCTTTCTGCCCGTCCTCACGCTTGACTTTCTTGGTGATTCGCATCTTATATTCAAAAGAAAAACAAAGCAGTCTCAATACAGGCATGAAGGCCTTTGGAGGAATGGAAAGTAAATGCTTCTACGAATTGCGCTAGTGGTGAATTCTTTGCCCGGCTTTCTTTGGTCCCGTACGTTAACCTGTCGGTGCTGAGTAAACCTTCGGGTTTGTGTCAATCTAGAATTGGAAGATCCTTGTTTCTAGGTTTCTCGACCTCGAACTCATGTCCTTCTGTGCGATCGAACATGCCTGTACTGCCTCGGCGAGGTTGGCCTTTTCCAGCAAACAGTATTAGTTAAATGAATGCAACGTGGTATTACTGTATACTTTTTATAACCCTTTGTACCTACAGTATCACGAGGAATCGGATCCATTAAAAATCTACTGTGCCGGGCTGAATGGTTCAGACGGTTGAAGCGCTGGGCTTCTGGCCCCATCTTGGCAGGTTTGATCTTGGCTCAGTCCTGTGGTATTTCAAGGTGTTCAAATACGTCAGCCTCGTATTGGTAGATTTACGGGCACATAAAAGAACTACTACATGGCTAAATTTCGGCACCTCGGAGTCTCCAAAAAACCGTAAAAGTGGTTAGTAAGACGTAAAGCCAATAACATTAAAAAATATTAAAATATCTACTGCCGGTCTGAGTGGCTCAGGCAGTACAGTGGAGTAGCCTACCTCAGAAGGCAGACACCGCTCACCCTCCACGGAGGGTCTGCCTAAGAATGGCTGCACCAAGGCCACGATAGCCACCCGAAATTGCTATTATGCCACCTGTCCAGGAGTTGTGCTCGGGATGCTGTGAACTGTGAAGGGTTTTCGGTATTGTAAGGATTGGAGGGGCTAGGATTTGGAAGGAAGCGACCGTTGTCTTAATTTAAATAAGCCTACAGCCCCTAGCATTTGCTTGGTATGGAAATGGCAAAAAACGGAAAACCATCATCAAGGCTGCCGACGGTGAGCTTCGGACCGTCCTTCTCAAGAAGGCCAGCTCATAGCTACGTGAGCCGAACCGCATAGCAATCTCGCTCGGTATTTGGACACACAGTGGCTACAAAGTAGATGGCGGTTAAGAAACGTATGGGTTGGTTTCATCCCCCAGTACGTTATTTATAATTAAATTAGTATTTGAATTATTTCGTACTGCGCATCTTCACCAAGCAAGTTGGGTACACGATATGGGTCTTGTAACTGTAAGCTTACTTTCAACAGATGGTGGGTTTGAATTCCACTGTCGGCCGCCCTGAAGATGGTTTTTCATGGTTTTACAATGATTTCTATCATCGTATCATTATTGTGTTGCTCCCGTACATCTACTGTGAAGAAATCTCATTTTCATGAACAAGTTTAATGTGAGGGTTTTACCACCTGCCTTTCTCCTCTCAACTCCCTCCAGCCTGCTGACGCAATTGGAACTGTTTAAGGCTTAACGTCATTTATTTATTTAAGTTGATGTAAACTTTCGCTGTCAGTCGGCGTCTGTTGGCTTAAAATGGAGCTGTAACGTAGGAAGTAAAATGAAGAAAGTATACAATTTACGTTAGGTAGTCATATTACGAACGATAAGTTATGGACCATCGCTCATCTTTAATGGATAATAAAGGCTTTTATCTATCTATCTATCTATCTATCTATCTATCTATCTATCTATCTATCTATCTGTGATTGTATGATACGGATCTTGTAGCTGTAAACTTGCTTTGAGCAGATGGTGGGTTTGAGTCTCATTGTCGGCCGCCCTGAAGGTGGTTTTCCATGGTTTCCCATTTCGCACCAAGCTAGGGTTGTGCCTTAAATTAGGGCTACGGCCGCCACTTTCCGAGTCTTTGATCTTTCTTTCCCCATATCGTTGAAAACTTCAAATATATATAAGAAATCCACATTCATGGAAAGTAGATGTTTGAGTGGAGAGTTTCTTTCCTTTTTTTAAGCCTGTACATGGATATAACTGTCAAATTAGATGTAGGATTCGGTAGGTATGTAGAAATGAAAAGGTAGCACAGGGTAGGATAGCACGGAGAACTACATCAAACAAGTCTATGGGTTGATGACCCAGACGATGACAATAAACATGGAACGTATTTAAGGAGAAATTAAGGTGCAATGTCAGCACCACCTCGTCATCTAAGCTGTTGGGAAGGTTGGTTTCATTTACGAAGTTACCAGGTAATGTTCTAGGTCAGAAGTGCGCCCACCGGGCGAGTTACCATGCGGCTAGGGGCGCGCAGCTGTGAGCTTGCATCCGGAAGACAGTGGGTTTGAAGCTCCTCTGTCGGCAGCCCTGAAGATAGTTTTTCGTGGTTTCTCATTTTCACACCAGGTAAATGCGCGGGCTGTACCTTAATTTTTTTTGCTAGTTGCTTTACGTCGTACCGACACAGATAGGTCTTATGGCGACGATGGGACAGGAAAGGGCTAGGAGTGGGAAGGAAGCGGCCGTGGCCTTAATTAAGGTACAGCCCCAGCATTTGCCTGGTGTGAAAATGGGAAACCTTGGAAAACCATTGTCAGGGCTGCCGACAGTGGGATTCGAACCTACTATTTCCCGAATACTGGATACTGGCCGCACTTAAGCGACTGCAGCTATCGAGCTCGGTGTACCTTAATTAAGGCCACTGCCGCTTTTTTCCCACTTCTAGGCCTTTCCTATTCCATCGTCTTCCTAAGATCAATCTGTGTCGGAGCGACGTAAAAAAACTTATAAAAAAAGTGCGTCCCTTGCACTCTAGCGCGCCCAAGGAACACAACCAAGTCAAGACGGCGTTCTGGCTATCTCCCACCATCGCGCTGTAGCACGGCCAGAATGCTAACCCTTCCCTCCTCCTCCCTCCTCGACTTCTCGCCAACACTGCGCCCAGCACGCAAGGCAGGAGCGCGGTCCGAATGCTCGGTGACCGAGGAATGCTATTTGATCAGGCCTGTCCTAAATGAATACAGGCGCAAACCTCAGTCTGTCCTTATTTATAGCTTTAAGCGCAGAGAATTAAGAAAGTCTCAAGAGTCTGATAACTGCCTTACCTCTTGAGATTCCTGTTGTTATGCAAATATTACAACTCGAATAATTATTATTTAGCCTAAACAAAGGTAATAACCGATGAAAGGAAGGAAAGTATTCTCCTGGGTCATGCAAATCTTTTGGTCTACGATTGCTGTTAAGAGTACAGGAGCTGAGCAAGGATGGTTGAAACTCATTTGAAGGCTTCTTGATTGCATCAAATTGTTTGGAAATGTGGGTGGGGGTGCATGTGAGCGACAAAATGGGGGAATGGAAGTTCTCCTTGTCTTCGAGTATTACAATGTACAGTCTTAAAAGTTAGCAATGTTTATATGCAGTGAACTCTCTCTTCTACTTTACTGGAAATTTTACCCGACATACGTCATATTTCAGGAAGATATACTAGCATACCGTCGTCCATTAGGTATTTTGAACAAGCTTTTGACGACTGACCATTCAAGTTGTTCTTCCTGACTGTTTCTCAATTATTTAGGGTCGGCATCCAGCCGTAAAACTGGGCCGAATATTTATATTGGCCACACATACATATATTGTTGACTGACTGTGGCCCAGTTTTACGACTGGATGCCCTTCCTGGCGCCAACAGTATGTGGAAGGATGTATTCACTATTGCGAGTCTCTTTGGTAGGTTATAGCATGATATGAAGTGGTGTGTATTAACACATACGTCAAGTCCCTGAGCCAGAGAAATTGATCAGATGCAGCAAGAATCTCCAGCGCTACCAGGAATCGAACCCGGAACCGACTGAATCGAAGGCCTCTACACTGACCATTCTGCTAAGGAGTCAGCATAGACTAGTCAAAGTTCTTAGAAAAGGTAGCTTATTATGACCAGTATTGGTAAATACTGAAGTGATAACTATTTCTGTTAAGATTTTTTCGCTTGTAAATTAAGAGAAATATTAGGTTTTCAAAGGCTGTAACAAAGTAGCAAAGATGATACTTGCAGATCACTAAAAACGAGGCAGATAGTGTTGTCGAGAACACTTTGTAGCCGGGCTGAGTGGCTCAGACGGTTAAGGCGCTGGCCTTCTAACCCCAACTTGGCAGGTTCGATCCTGGCCCAGTCCGGTGGTATTTGAAGGTGCTCAAATACGACAGCCCCGTGTCGGTAGATTTACTGGCACGTAAAAGAACTCCTGCGGGACTAAATTCCGGCACCTCGGCGTCTCCGAAGACCTTAAAAAGTAGTTAGTGGGACGTAAAGCAAATAACATTATTATTATTAACACTTTGTAATGGTTTACTTACTGTAGGTCTAGGCTATGTTCTTTAAATCAACGAGCTGTGCACTATTAATAAGATAGAGCGACTTCATTCCAATCCATACCAAATTATAGACTTACTACTGTTAAGAAAGTTTCCATTCCGTACTCTGAAGGGGTATGGCGGGCCTCTTAGACGGTGACGCCGTCTCCCAGGCGATTTGGATTAGTGAAGGTGATGTACGATGAAGGTATGGGGCCTACTGTTCCGGTATTCGCCTTAGTGCAGGAGAATGGTAAACCACGGAAAACGATTGTCAGGACAGCCGACGGTAGGGACCGCCCCCGCCCCGTCTCCCGAATGCAGAGGGGTAGAGTTGAGATGGGGAGATTCTGAACGAGTGATTCATAATGAACGAATCATTGCACTGAACGATTGAATCATGATTCAGTGAACGAAATGAATCGACTCGTTTGTGAATCGGAAGCTGAATCAAGAGATGGCAGCCGCAACTCGTTCCTTGGTTCCTCGTTCGCTCTGATTCATATCGCCAAATCGGGCATCCACCATTTTTGAATCAATGACAACTAGTGAAGAACGATTATGTAATTTTTTATTTAACCTGAACTAAAAGTCCGGTTTACAAGTCAACAACTCCTAACCTAACCTTACAGGAAAAAAAAAAAATATATATATATAAGAAATTATCACGTTGTTTCAAGTCGCACACTTCACGGAACTGTAATATACACTCAACTTCCAGCTCGTCGCGAAATGTTAGGTTAAGGTTACTTCAAGGTTCCCGTTCCCGTTCCCGTTCTCGTGAACTACTGTGAACTTACGTGTGGAACATAGCCACAAAAATGTTCACATCTACTATACATTTCAAATTTGATTGTCGTATAGTTTAGAATGATAGCTGCTTAAATTTGGAAAGGATTAGTCGGACAGTTGTGTAGCATTTTTCGGCAGTAACCTCTAAAAAGGATATTACGTTTGTTAAAAGGCTAACAATTACTTTGAACATTTAACTTCTTGTAACATGTACACTTGTAAAGAAGTAGCTGTTATAAAGAACATAACGGAATGGTTCATCTGAGTCCATGGCTTCGCTTTCGGCTCTCCGTCACGTGGTAATCGAATGAACGAATCAAATGAACGAATCATTTTACTGAATCGTTTCAAATGAATCGGTTCTTGTAAATGAATCAGATTCCCCATCTCTAGTGTAGAGCCACGGTACAGCTATGGTCATCGGTACTCTGCTCTGTTGATCGGTCGGAATGCAGAGCTGTTGAAGGCCACTCTGCATCCCGTTCCGTCTCCTAGCCTTTTGCAATTCCATTGTCGCCGAAAACGAGTGAGTGAGTGAGTGAGATGTTAAACGACTGCTATTAAAAATAACTAACACTCCAGGCAAATGCTGGGGCTTTACCTTAAGACCACGGTCGCTTCCTTCCCGTTCCTACCCCTTTCCTATCCCACCGTTGCCCTAAGACCTACAGTATCTGTGTCGGTGCGACGTAACGCAAATAGTAAAAACAAAACAAAAAACCCCGAGACTTTTCTTCATCCATCGATATAATAATAATAATAATAATAATAATAATAATAATAATAATAATAATAATAATAATAATAATAATAATAATAATAATAATAATAATGATGTTTGTCCAACTTTTGTCTCATTTCTTACGGGGTCGGGTATGGGGTGAGATGAATCTGTCGTGGCGGGGTTTTATGACCAGATGCACTCCCTAACGTCATCCTCATTAGAGGAGTTAATGAGATTAAATGAATGACGTGATGTAGGAAGGGAGAGGATGAAACCCGGTGCTGGCACATAGCCTACTCCTGTCGAATAGCACCAGGGGGTCTGCTTAAGGCTTGACGTCTCCATCCGACGGACGAATCACCATCAACAGCGTCATATGCCCTCACTCCATGTGAGCACTGCGGAGAGGTTTGGAATTTAATCCAGGCTTTTGGCACGCAATCTAGCGATTATAAATTGTATTCCACCATTTCCCCTACTCTGCCAACCAAAATTCTGACGGTGAACATTTTTTTCGACCTACGGGACTCGAACCAGCTAACCGCGGTGTCAGACCGTTTAGATTTCAACGCCTTAACGATCATGGGTACCAGGTGGAATGATAATAAATAATTATAGATAAATCTCTAGTTAAATATCATGTTTACTCTTCATTGTATCTTCCGGTATGGACTAGAACAAGTGTATTACTTTCATCGACCTACAGTATCTCATTCTCGGCTTTAACAGTATGAAAGTGACAGGTATGAGTGATAGTAATACCATTCGCTACGCAATCAGTCCTTGAGATGAATGGTGTGAAGGTGCTGCTTGTAGGGTGGGGTGATGTTCGCTTTGTAATAGGCTTATTGTACTCATACATAGTTACAGCTTCTGCCTCTTTGAGAGCCTACATCAAACCTCGTGTCCCTTGCAGTGCAACCTAAGCTTTTTTGAGAACTGGTGGTAGGCCTAGTAGCGATGCTTTGATCTGACGACTTCATATAGGTTACATAGCACCGCATACCATATACGAGGAGCTTTCATTGGAAGTTCTCGTCATCTTCTCCATTTAGTCGTAAATGTGTTCATAACTTGTTAATAATGAGGCTCTTCTCTAGGTTATTTAACAAATTCATCTCGCTTTTCGGAAATTTTGCTCATTTTTCTTTCATCTTCATCTTTTAGATTATTTATCACTCTTTAATGTTACGTTAGCAATATATTACTCGAGTTCTCTTTCCATTTCCTTCTGAATTGTAGCCTGATAAATGTACTGTTTGTTGGATGCTACTCCTTTCTTTTACTCTACGAAAACTTCTGTTCGCTTTTTATTCCATGTTTTTAAGATATTTTGCCATAGGCCTATTATCTAAATAAGGATTAATTATCCTAATGTTTTTAATCCTCTCTCCAGTTTGTCTCATTATTTTTACACCAGAATGTAAATAAATAATAAAATCACTATCTCAAAAGGATCTCAACTTGGCTTCCCTTGTCGCTTCACATAAAGCCTAAGGTTTTGTACTGAGTTAAGTTGTTGTATAATAATGAGGTAAAGGATAATAGCCTGAAGTTCACTAAACATTTAATATGCCCGACGTTTTTAAAGATATCCTTTCCATAAATTTGTCGAGCTTTACGAAAAATATATTTACTTCCCTCCTCAATGTTAAAGCTTTTTAGGACTTTTTCAATCGTGAAATAACCAGCGTTAAGCCCCAACATAGCAGAAACCTCAGCAGTTGGAATGCCACGTATCCAGGACGGAGCTCCAGAAATTGGTACCGGTACCGGTGCTCGAACTGAGCTCCTCTGCCAGTTTTGTGTTATGTACACTTCATTGTTTGTCAGGGGATGGGCATAATTTGTCAACTGGAGGATTTTGTTGAGATAAGCAGATTAGAGCAAATAATGTAGGATGCAATAGTTACGTAGAAATGAAAAAAAGGTTAGCACACGATAGGGTGGCACGGAGGGCTGCATCAAACCAGTCTATGGACTTATTACTCAAACAACAACAACAATGATTGATACATTTTATGGTTTGTTTGATAGGGACTTTACCCTCAAATGAGCAATTTATCATTTCGTTTAAATATGATGGGTTTTCATTCCAAAAGTAATACATATTATCAGAAAAATATTTAAACCATTATTATTGGTCAAAATAAATATTTATTTATTTATTTATTTATTTATTTATTTATTTATTTATTTATTTATTTATTTATTTGGATCGGTCAAAATGTTAAGAGTTTTGAATGTTTTACGTACCGGTATAGGCCTATGCAAAGCTTTTTCGATTACTACTGCCGCACTTCAGTCTTAGGGATGTCTTGGCTCACGAATTCTCTGAGGTAAACAAGATTGTATTTGTTTTACCTTAACTGTTAAAATTTTACACTTCACTCCAGCTGATTTGCAAGAAAAATATTAAAATATTGTTCATTTTTAATACACTAGCGACTCCTAGCGAGTTCGTCTGCAAGCTAGAAGTAAATGCTCACTACCTTATAAAATCGTAAAGCAGATATAACAAGCAAGTAAATCCTCCTTTGCACATATTATGCGATGCTGCGAATTTAAGGGTTAATTTTGACTTCACCACAGAGCAGAATAAGAATAGCAAGAATAGCATGTTATGGGAGGGAGCAAGCAAGCATCACCTTCTACAGCTGATGCTAGAAGGAAAAATTGAGCCCAAAAGAAGGAACTGTCTGAACATGAAAGATCAGCAACACGCAGTCGCTTTTCTATCCGCCGCAAGACAGAATGTCTTTCGCCAAAGTCTTTCGTCCGGAGGACCAGTAATAAAATAAGAAGACGTTGTAAGCCTACTTTTAAGCACAACACAATGACAGCGTGATAGTCTAGTGACATATTCACTATTTCTCACCAAAGCAGCCGAATTTCGAACTCCGACCATTGCATGTGGGATTGTTGAAATGCAACGTCACGTCCTTGTTTTTTGGACTCACGTAAAACTGTAGTCCTATGGTTATGGTCACGATATCAATAGCCACGTAAAGCTCAAGCTCGCTTGCTTTGCTTCAATATTCAAGCTTTTTAGGCTTTTCCAATCGTGAAATAATCAGCGTTATTTTATTTACGTCCTTTTTTTTCTTTTTGGCAAGAACTCTACTACTTGAAGGATCAAACCTGTTGATTAGATCATTAAAGAGGTCAACAGCATTGTACCGCCACGACATTTGCCAATTAGGCCCTACTTGTTTGCTGGCAGGTTGCCTGGCAGAATTAGAACCGATAAAGTTCTCGGTTACGATGTAAAAAGGAGAATAATGTCTAGTAGACTTTATGGTCTCGTAAAGCAAACGCATTTTATTAAGAACTTGAATACTTAAATGAGATTTAGGACTATCCTTTCCAGCTAAAGCTTTCACAGTCCGATAAATTAATCTTATCTGGTTTATTATCATCATCTCCGTACATAATTTTGTGTCGGATGCCTTGTTGTGACTGCGCTTTTGATTCAGTGCACGGGATCTGGATGGCAATTAGTACTGATCAACAAAGCAAACAACCAAACCATCTCCGCACACACCATTAATGCCCTTGTACGAGTGGAAGAAAAAGTAGTGATGGGATAATCGAATACTTTTAATATTCGTATAACCTCCATCCGATTATTTAGATAATCGAATAAAATTATCGAATGACTTTCAAATATTCAATTGTATCGCATAGAATATACGGATGCGTCATGAATCTATTTTTCGGTTTAAGTGTCGGATGGTTAATCAATTAAAATAAGCGAATACAAGAACTCGTATGAAAAATAAAAATAGTGTCCGATATTTTCTCAGAAAGCTGGTATAATTCAGGAGACCTAATTTTCATCCACACTGCTATGCATTATACCTTACTTACTAATGCTACTTGACTTACTGTTTCTCGTTGATATGCCTTCATCCTTTTTAGCTCTTACCCTATACAGAACACAAGGCAGTTCAAATATACACATACCACCACTTACTATAATCGCTCTCACATATCACCAAATCTACCCCTTATGCATAACAATATAATTACACTGCTCCCAAACTCTTTCAATAAATATACCACTTCATTGCCTATCCTCACACACTGTAAACCAATTACAACTTACACCACTCTCACTCCTTATGTTGCCACTCAGTCTTCGACAAGTGTTCACTTTTACAATACCCTCCTCATTTCTGTTTTGCTCCTTCCTCTGGTCATAAACAGCTCTATTCTCTTCATGGTTGCCTTTGACCGTTCCTTTTTCCTCTGTGCCTTCATTTCTTCATTGCCTTCACTTCTCTTACTTTCCTCTTCTCTGGCTGTATCCCTAGCTGTACCGCTAGACCTTCCTATTCTCACCCCATTATCCACTACACCTTCCTTAACATTGTTTATGATCACGCTTTCTCTTTGCACATCTCCCTGCCTTTCTTCATTCATCTTACTGTTTCCCTTGGTATTTCCCTTATCACCTTCCCCGTCTTCTCCAACAATGCTGTCTTCAACTTATCTTTCTTCCCCACTATTCACCATACTCCTCTCCGTTACCTCCTCTTGTTTCATCTTCTCTTCTAGGTCCAGCAATTTATTCACGGTCCAAATTCTTCTCCAGCTGCCGTTTGTCACTACTAGTTCCTGTCCCCTGATAAATGGTCTCAATCCTTGGATCTAGCTCGTACCATATGTTTCTTGAGAATTTTAGCATTCCTGATCCCTTCTCTTCCCATATCTCTCTTGATCCATATTCTCTCCCTCTGAATGTTGCCCGCATTTTCAATCACAATATCGGCCTCAACGTGGATAACAATTGAACTTTAATAGGCTTGTTGCCTTTAACTTTCCCTATTCTCTCAACATCGTCTATGCCAACTTCACTGAAATTAATTTTCATTTTCCCCTGAATTAAGTCCACCACTTTGTAAATTGTAAGCACTTTGTCCTCCCTCTTCTCCTCAGGCATACCATATATGTGTTGTGTTTGAGTCATCAGTTCATAGACTGGTTTGATGCAGTTTCCATGCCACCCTATCCTGTGCTAACCTTTTCATTTCTATATAACTACTGCATCCTACATCTGCTCTAATCTGCTTGTCATATTCATACCTTAGTCTACCCCTACCGTTCTTACCACCTACACTTCCTTCAAAAACCAACTGACCGGGCGAGTTGGCCGTGCGCGTAGAGGCGCGCGGCTGTGAGCTTGCATCCGGGAGATAGTAGGTTCGAATCCCACTATCGGCAGCCCTGAAAATGGTTTTCCGTGGTTTCCCATTTTCACACCAGGCAAATGCTGGGGCTGTACCTTAATTAAGGCCACGGCCGCTTCCTTCCAACTCCTAGGCCTTTCCTATCCCATCGTCGCCATAAGACCTATCTGTGTCGGTGCGACGTAAAGCCCCTAGCAAAAAAAAAAAAAAAAAAACCAACTGAACAAGTCCTGGGTGTCTTAAGATGGACCATATATAAATAGACATTTCTTTCTGCTATTTTGAATACTGACTTCCACTTCTGCTTTAAGTTTCAGCGCTTCCTCTTCTAATCACCCTCTATTTTTTTCCCCTTAATGATGCAACTTCTTCGACATTGTTCCTCACTTGGGATGCTGTGTCATCTGTCTTTTCTCGGAACCATTTCTACATTTTGTCGAACTCCATCGTTTGCTCTTGTATCATATTTTTGAGTTGTTCGAATAGGCAGACTTCTTCAACCATCTCATTTACTACCCTCCTGATTACTTCCACGTCTTTCCAACTCATGCTTCCACTGGCCATCGGACCGGGGTTCAGTTCAACTCCCCTGATCCATAACATTACTATAATCACCGCCGCTGTCAGCATAATCTCTCTCTTCATTCCCATTTCCGTTCTACACCCTCCTAATTTCGCTGCTTCTTTCTTCTTACTTCCCTGTCATCTTCCTATGATTGCCCTGTATTGTTCCACTCCAATCATCTTCTATAAACTCTTCACTTCTTTCCTGCACTCCACTCCTGCGTTCCCCTCTCCCTCTACCGGGACCCTCCGTTCAACACGTCCGCGCTAGTCGGTGGCTTAGACTATACTGCTATGCATACTAGGCCAAAGATTTTCCTGAGGATTATCC
The DNA here is from genome assembly GCF_040414725.1 of Anabrus simplex. Taxonomy (NCBI): domain Eukaryota; kingdom Metazoa; phylum Arthropoda; class Insecta; order Orthoptera; family Tettigoniidae; genus Anabrus; species Anabrus simplex. Next base: position 1,750,783,005 of record NC_090265.1, read on the forward strand.
TTTCTTGTTTTTCCTAAAGTTTTAGTTAGTGATCTGCATCCAATGATCAAGGTTCCTGATGCGTACAATGCTTCAGGTTTAATTGCAATTATAGTGGTTTAATTTAGCGTTCCGAGATATTGATTTGTTGTTGTGCATGTTCCATGTGATTCTATAGGTTTTTTGTAACATAAATTATCTCTCTCTTTGCTTCGCGATTTAATCCGGATGGTTGGACAATTTCCCCTTATTATTATTATTATTATTATTATTATTATTATTATTCTTTCTTCGTTATGCCCGTTTACAGAGCGCGTTGGAACTTGTTAGCTTGATGATGGTTTTCCTTTCTTCTCCTCCTCCCAAAATCTCTTCATGAACTCGCTATGCTGTTTCTTGCGTTCTTCCGTCCATTGTTTCCCTGTAGTTCTTTTAGCCTTTTCCGTGAACGTGTGCTTTGCAACCAGATTCCCAAAAGCCTTGCGATCCCTGATGACATCTTCTGTGATGTTCATTTCTTTTAAGTCCTGCTTTATTTCCTCAAACCAGCTTATTTGACCTTCTTTGAATTAATTATACCAAGCAATCTTTTTGCATATCTAGTGTCGTCCATTCTACAGATGTGGCCATATAATTTCAATCGTCTCCTGCGTACGGTATCGGTGAACTTGTCGATTGCTTTGTACAAATCTACAGTTTTCCTTTTGATCCATATACCATTTACATGAACGGGGCCATATATTTTCCTCAGAATTTTTCGTTTTTGTTTTTCAATTTCATCAATTTTAGAGTGGACTCCTAGAGATGTGGTTTCTGAGGCATACAAGGCTTCCGGAAGAACAACAGTCTTGTAATGCCGAAGTTTTGCATTTCGTGACATCACTCTTTTATTGTAGTGGTTCCATGTTATTCGGTATGCTTTCAGGAGTTTGGTGGTTCTTTCTAAATTAGCTTTCCTGTCCAATCCGGATGGTACAATGATTTCTCCTAGATATTTGAAGGAAGGGACCTGTGTGATTATTCCATAATTTGTCTGTAGTGGGGATCTTTGGATATTCTGGTGTCCATTAGCCATGATATGAGTCTTCTCATACGATATTTGGAGGCCTGTCTTTGATGCTATCCCATGCAACTTCTCTATGGCATACCTGGTTTCTTCACTAGTCTTGGTAAAGATAGCTAGATCATCAGCAAAAGCTAGGCACTTCATGTTAATTCTTTGTCCCCGAGTACCAATGTTTATACTTTCGATTTCTTTTCCCCATTCCCTGATGACTTTGTCTAACACTAAGTTAAAAAGGATTGGGGAGAGGCCATCTCCTTGTCGTACTCCTGTATGCACTTCAAAAGGCTCTGATAGTTCACCTAGAAACTTCACTTGAGATGTTGTGTCTTTGAGAGTCTGGCGGATTAATTCTGTGGTCTTCTTGTCCACACTGAGCTCTCCTAGGATGTCTACAACAGTTTGTCTGTCGATAGAGTCATACGCCTTCTTAAAGTCTACAAAGGTGACAAATTATTATTATTATTATTATTATTATTATTATTATTATTATTATTATTATTATTATTATCATCACCTTGGCTTGGATGGAATAGGTTGCTCTGTGTCCAGCAGCCTGTACCATCAGGAGTTTACCGGCTACTCTGTTATGGTGTAGTCTGAGTGTACTGGAAATATCGTGTCTAAATGTTTCAATTTCCTGACTGGGAATCGAATCCACGTCCTTTTGGGTGACCCGCCTTGGCTAGATAGCCCCTTAATCGTTAATGGACCGGGCGAGTTGGCCGTGCGCGTAGAGGCGCGCGGCTGTGAGCTTGCATCCGGGAGATAGTAGGTTCGAATCCCACTATCGGCAGCCCTGAAAATGGTTTTCCGTGGTTTCCCATTTTCACACCAGGCAAATGCTGGGGCTGTACCTTAATTAAGGCCACGGCCGCTTCCTTCCAACTCCTAGGCCTTTCCTATCCCATCGTCGCCATAAGACCTATCTGTGTCGGTGAGACGTAAAGCCCCTAGCAAAAAAAAAAAATCGTTAATGGTACAGGCAAAAATTCGGCTTTTACAGCCGGAAAGCTCAGCTGTTGTCTGTGCTAGCATACATCACTTTTAATGCTAGCGCCTCTTCTTTCTTCCCCATATACAAGTCATTGAAGACTATGATAAGATTTCTTTCCCTCGCTATTCAGAGTGCTGTTTCCGGATAAACAGGAAGTAAAATTGAACATTTAACTTCATAGCCGAGTGATTAAATCACAATATACCTGGAAAGCTACACCGTCTTAAGATCACAAGTTCGAATCCCAATGCTAACAGTGGCGTTTCAGAGCCGTAGCATGGTTTTCCCATACATATATATCCTGTCTGAAGAATGTTCCGTTGAGTGTAGTAAATCTGAGCTGAAGGGTTGTACTGCACTGACAGAGTCGGAAAAAAACCGACAAAAAGTGTATCAGGATTTTAGTTCACAAACAAATGCAAATACTGTAATAGGCTAGTGTTATTAGTTTTACGTCCCACAAACTACCTTTACGATAGTTTGTGGGATATGAAATCTGGAACATTATCATTATACCGTAGTTGTTATCAGACCATTGTCAATTCATTTTCTCCAACGGTAGTATAGAAGAGTTCACTTCTTCCTTAACTTGCAATCGATGTAGACTACATTATAACGTTGTACAGCCTACAAAAGGGGCAGAACTGCCACGCCCAATGCGGATATTCTCATGTTTTTTGACTTGTCAGAGATGCGTGTTAATTTGTACTATTTGCATATGGAAACGTGAGATTGATGTCATGTGTGACCCGGAGGGCTGTCTGGTCGTACAGGTTCCAGCAGGAACAGGTCCGACTGCTGCATTGTCTGTCTGCCCGCTCGTCTTCTTTCCTTCCTGACGTCTTTCATTCCCGACAGCTGCGGAAATTGATGCAACAACTGAACCGGGCATTATTTCAGCTGTGGTGCTTTTTTTCCTATTGAAATGTATTGTTATCTAGTGAAGACCTTTTTCGCATATTTTCCTTTCCAAAGAAATGGGGATAAATGTGGAACTGGATAGCATCATCGGAGTTTGTCAGTTTCTTTTTATTTTATTTTTGTAAAATTTCCATTGGGGAGGGGGTTTCTACCCTCTAGTACCCCCGCCCCCTTGGCTACGGCCCTGGGTACCGACGTGGAACTAGTACGTTACTTCGCCGTCTTTTACAGTAGCGGCGATTGGGAATTAGAAGTGGGGGAGGGGGAAAAAATTTAACAGGCGGGGGCGGGGGGAGGTATATACATAAAAAAAAGAAGCCACAAAATTGTAAGTTTTCTGATGTTCTCTGAGCGAATTTCGACAGAGAGATATAGGTTGACAGCTTACCGATTTAAGTGCGGAAATAATAGTTTGTTGAGATTTTGATTCAGTACCATACAAAGAAACTTTCACTGAAGGAACAGTATTACACATTTATTACAGTTAAATAGACTTACGGCGTGATTATATAATTACAAATCTTTCAATATTTGACTACACACTAAAAAACTGCTCGACCGACGAATGCGGTCGGGAAGCGGATGAATCCTACCTCAGTAGTACGCTGTTGCGCGGGAGTCTCCGCTACTTGCTGTGGTGCTATGCAGATCGGTTAGCCGGGACGAACGATATTTCGTGGGTATTTCCGCTAATGCAAGTGAAAATCCACAGCCTGTTTCCAGTCATTCGACCGGGTCAGAAATGGAATGAATGTAGCTTCCATCTAGCAGCGAGAATAGGAATTATGCCGGCTGCCGAAGCTTGTCGCACTCCTCTGGGGTAATGATTAATGACTGACAGATGAAATGAAATGATACTGGAGAGTGTTGGTGGAATGAAATATGGCAGGGAAAATCGGAGTACCCGGAGAAAAACCTGTCCCACCTCCGCTTTGTCCAGCACAAATCTCACATAGAGTGACCGGGATTTGAACCACGGATCCCAGCGGTGAGAGGCCGACGCGCTGTCGCCTTAGCCACGGAGGCTTTCCAGACGAAATTATTAGTACATAAATATTAAGACTGTTGCACGTACAGTACGTGTGATGCTTAAAAGGTTGCCAAATTTATAATTGCGACATTGAAAACTCCTGGGAACTAATCAGATATATAAGAATGTTTATTAGCTTCATTCTCCATTGCCGGCCCCGCGGTGTAGAGGTAGCGTGCCTGCTTCTTACCCAGAGGACCCGGGTTCGGTTCTCGACCAGGTCAGGGATTTTTACCTGCATCTGAGGGTTGGTTCGAGATCCACTCAGCCTACGTGATTACAACTGTCGGTGAAATGGCGGCCCCGGTATAGAAAGCCAAAAATAACGGCCGAGATGATCCGTCGTGCTGACCACACGACACTTCGTAATCTGTAAGCCTTCGGGCTGAGCAGCGGTCGCTTGGTAGGCCATGGTCCTTCGGGGCTGTTGCGCCATGGGGTTGTTGGTTGGTTGTTCATTCTCCATTAGGAGAGGCCGGACCGAAGGCAGTTCTGTAGTAACCTACCATACTTCATTTGAAGCGTGAAGTAATTTTTTGGTACTTGTCCGATGTTGCTTAGTTTCTCAGGGAATCCGTACCGATATGGATGATAGACTGCAATTGTCCATAAGTCCGTATCCATTATAAAGTAAGGATTCCTTGGAGTGCTATTTTGTTTGTCCAAGGTCGCAGTAGTATTTCTCTTCGTCGAGGAGAGCTTTTAACGAAGAGAAACCACGCGATGTGTTGTTGTCTGTGTGCGCAACATTGTACGAATTAATATGTCCTTGATCTTGCATTTCTCCCCAGCGGCATCTTGAGTAATCTGAGTCAGTATTTTTAGCTTCCTTCCATGAATAGTTCAGCTTCTTTTAACCCTCATTGCTTCAGATTTCTTTTGTTTCATAACTTTCATAATCGAAATACTGTTCATTAAAGTTGGGCGTAATCTCTTTGATGATCCTGCTTTTAATCTATCTGCAGAACAGTGTATTTTGTTGTTTCCAGTAAGAAACTGGAGTATTTCTCACGTAATTTCAGCTCTTGTGGTAGTATTCAGATTATTCTTACTTGGTTAGAGAAGTTTATCTCTATGGAAATCTCAGTTGACCTCTTGACACTTTCTGTGTCGAAGTTGGAGTTGATTAGCTCAGTGACTCAGCTGCTGGTTTCCCAATGGGAATACTGAGGTTCGAAATCCAGTTGATCCGGAATTAGACTTTACGTCTCAAAAATCACGTCAGGAAGGGCATCCCGGTCTAAACCCGCGGTCAGAAACCAAAATGGAGCTTGTTGGCTCCAGCAACTCCAGAAATATTGTACCTGGGATAAGCTGCAGAAAGTTCTGTGTGAGCAAACGTGACATGAAACTTTGTATTGTATATGAAATTTAATTCAAAGTTTTCGATTTTAATTGGTCCGAAATACGGCAGACAGGGTGAGGACTTTTTCAATATAAATAATAATACACATTTTGTTTCTTGTAAGAAAATGCTTTACTTTAGTTCAAGAAAATTCCCATCCTCTTAGACAACTGGATTTATTTCCACCTTCAAGTACATCCTTTCTTTCTGTTTCTTTCTTTCTTAATCTGTTTACCCTCCAGGGTTGGTTTCTTCCTCGGACTAAGCGAGGGATCCCACCTCTACCGCCTCAAGGCCAGTGTCTTGGAGCGTAAGACAATTGGGTCGGGGGATACAGCTGGGGAGAATGACCAGTACCTCGCCCGGGGGGATGGGAATATTGGAAGGAATAGACAAGGAAGAGGGAAAGAAGCAGCCGTGGCCTTAAGTTAGGTACCATCCCGGCATTCGGCATTTGCCTGGAGGAGAAGTGGGAAACCAAGGAAAATCACTTCCAGGATGGCTGAGGTGGGAATCGAACCCACCTCTACTCATTTGACCTCCCGAGGCTGAGTGGACCTCGTTCCAGCCCTCGCACCACTTTTCACATTTCGTGGCAGAGCCGGGAATCGAACCCGGGCCTCTGGGGGTGGTAACTAATCACGCTAACCACTACACCACAGAGGCGGACTTCAAGTACATCCTACTGTATAAAAGCAGTGAGTTAAAGCTGCACTATTTACTGTGAGTAAAATTCAATATATGCAGGCTATGTATGAGATGAGAAAGTAAACCCGTAAAACCTTGCGAGTTCATCTTTCACTTTACATCGAAGCAGCAGAGAGATTTCTGAATTTCTTCTGTTGCAAAACGTGTTCGTAATCCTCTAGCCGTGCTATTCTTTCCTTAATCTTGTATTTCTTTTCAGTCTCACGTTCTCTTCTCTCGCTGTGAGCCAGGAATGTTGCGCCCCGGTATGTTTGATAATCTTCACAGTTTACGCTGGCAGTCTTCTCTCTGTAACTTCTTCACCCTTTCTATAAAAAGACTTGCCGAAGTTTTATGTGCTCAAAAGTTCTAACTCGATGCACTTTGCTTGATGTCGTACATGAAGCACCGTCTTCGGTAGTACATATTACTGAGCCTTCTTTTAAAAACTGTTTCAACCCGCGTTTCACCTATTGGGTACCGGTATATCGCAGGATAAGTATCGAGGGTGCGTTTGAAAGACATAATTGGGGCCTAATAGATTGAGCATTGACATAGTGTGGCATATTTCATTCATAAACTTAATTGTCCTAGGATCGGAAATCACCGTGTAACTGAACACTTGGCTGCCGGAGGTACAGGGTGTCGCGCGCGGCCGCCCTACTTTAAGCGTGTATACAGTATTATATGAAATCTTACCTTATAAAAGATGCTGGAAGTGTCGTCCTTCCTGGGTTATACAGGCATTGTGTCTGGTAACCACATTCTGGCTGATGCCAATGAGTTCTGACACTGTAATGTTTCTGATTTCATTCGTAATATTTTCTTTCAGTTCCTCTATAATGTGTGAGGATTTATTCGATACACTGTTTCTTTCAGTTTACCCCACAAGTAAAAGTCACACACTGTTAGATCTGGAAAACGAGGGGGAAATAGACCAGCACTGATCACTCTGTCTGCAAACACTTCCGAGATTGTAAGAAGGAAATCTTCTGCTGTATGAGCAGGGGCTGAATCTTGTTGAAACCACCCACGCGATTTTTATTTTTCCGTTAACTGATGGAAGAACGGCGTCAAAATGTTATCTAGGTATCTCTCTGCATTTACTGTCGTCTCGAAACAGATATGCCCAGTTATTCGTCTTGCACTAACAGCACACCAAACACCAATTTATTATTATTATTTGTTAGAAGGTTATTTCATTCCTACCCTATGGGTAGGCGGGCCGTCAGCTATACAAAGTAGCTCTTAGGCCGTGTACAATATATATATATATACTAGCAAGATACCCGTGCTTCGCTACGGTATTATACTGAAATTTATAGTTGAATGCTTATTGTATTAGATATATAATCCGCCAAAATTCGCGATCTGACTCGTTTTCTGCAAGAATCCACCAAAATTCCCGATCTGACTGGTTTTCTATGATTTTACGGCACGTTTCCTCCCTCTTTTAAATCTTCCTTTCCAGCAATCGATTTCGTACTCCCCGGGCTAGGCTCAGGTATTCCTCCCGGTCAGTTGGGTCCGTAAATCTTTGCCATCTTTTCCTATAATATTTTTAATATGGATAAAATCCTTCAGGAGATCCGGCGTGGTGTCATATTGGGTGCCTTGGCGGCACTGAACCCGCGGCCGGACTGCATGCTTAGTCATTACCCGTCCAGGAGCCGTTTCCAGCGCGGTCTGCACATTTGACGACGGTCCGGAAGATTATTATTATCATTATTATTATTATTATTATTATTATTATTATGTGTTGCTGGAATGGCTGATGACAGGGAAAACCGGAGTATCCGGAGAAAAACCTGTCCCGCCTCCGTTTTGTCCAGCACGAATGCCATATGGAGTGACCGGGATTTGAACCACGGAACCCAGCTGTGAGAGGCCGGCACGCTGCCACCTGAGCAACGGTGATCCTTATAAGTACATTAATAACAGTAAAATCAATTGGTCTCACCTCCTTCTACACCCCACCGCCGTTAAGTTTATTTACCGCCACCCCCTCCCCCCCCCCCCACCAAAAAATTAAAAGAATGCTTGTTTCTTTATGTTTAAGGGAGATTCCAAACACCAATGTTCACGTCTATTACCTTCAGTTTTGAGATATAAGTATCCCCATAAAAAAATTCACTTTTTTCACTTCATTTCACAATAATCCCCCCCCCCCCCCGTTAAGTGAATTTTCCCGCAAATAATACTTGTTTCTTTAATAGTAAAGGATCTTCTAAATACCAATTATCACGACTCTAACTTCTTCAGTTTTCGATTTATGTGTCCTCATGAAAGGAATTCAACTCCTTTACACTCCCGCCCTCCAAGATGGTTTCCCCACCAAAACGCGTTCTTCTTTGTTTTTAAAGGAGGTCCAAATAAGAATTTTCACGTCTGTAACAACTTTAGTTTTTATTAGATGTATGTATTCTCATACAATTCAGTCAATTAATTTTTCAATTCTTTCACCCCCCTCCCCCTTCATTGGATTTTCCGAGAATACGTGTTTCCTTACTTTTAAAACAGATTGCAAATATCAAATTTCACGTCTGTAACATCTTCATTTTTGAGATATCAGTAGCCTAATTAAAAGAATTCATCACCATTTTCAGTCACTTTTACCCCCCCCCCTCCACCCAAGTGGTATTTCCGAAAACTAAAAGTACACGTTTCTTTGTTTAATAGAGATAAAAAATACCATTTTTCACTTCTGTAACATGTTAAGTTTTTTAGATATACTGTAAAAATTCTCATTTTAAAATTTCACCCCTTTTGAGTTCCCCTTAAGTGGAGTTTCCAAAACAAATCACCTATATTTCTTTACATTTACAGAAGATTTACACCCACTCTTTACGTCTGTAACATTTTACGTTTCCAAGATATTCTCTAGATATAGTCTTTCAGAAAATTCACCCCAATTTGTCACTCCTGTTTAACCGCCATTAATTGGCTTTTCTAAAAACTAAAAAATACGTGTTTCTTTATTTTTAAAGGAGATCCCATATGCAAATTATCAGTTCTGTAATATCTTTCGTTTCTGAGATATGTGTATCCTCAATTAAGGCATTCAACCCATTTTTCACCCTTTTACACCCCTCCTATTAGGATTTACAGGAAACAAAAAATACGCGTTCCTTTATTTTTAGAAGAGATTCTAACTACCAATTTTTACATCTGTAAATTTTAAAGTTTTAAGATGTAGACACACTCATTTTAAAAATTTCACCCCTCCTTTTCACCCCCCAATATTTGGATTCTCCAAAAACGAAAAAATACGTGTTTCTTTACTTTTAAAGTAGATCCAAAATACCAATTTTCAGGTCTGTAATATCTTCAGGTTCTGAAATATAAGTAGCCTCATGAAAGGCATTCAACCCATTATTCACCCTTTTACATCCTTCCTATTGGGATTTTCCGAAAACAAAAGAATGCGTGTTTCTTTATTTTTAAAGGAGATTCTAAATACCAATTTTTACATCTATAAACTTAAAAAGTTTTGAGATATAGATACACTCATTTTTGAAAATCACCCTATTTTCACCCCCCCCCCATTAATTGGATTTTCCACAAAAAGAAAAATACGTGTTTCTTTATTTTTTAAGGACATCCCAAACACCAATTTTCAGGTCTGTAATATCTTCAGGTTCTGAAATATAAGTAGACTCATGAAATGCATTCGACCCATTTTTCAACCTTTACCACCCTTCCCATTATGATTTTCCGAAAACAAAATATACGTGTTTCTTGATTTTTAATGCAGATTCTAAATACCAATTTTTACATCTGTAACCTTTAAAAGTTTTGAGATATAGATACAGTCATTTTAAAATATTACCCCCTTTTCACCCCCCTTAATTTGTTTTCCAGAAAAATAAAAAATACGTTTTTCTTTATTTTTAAAAGAGATCCCAAACACCAATTTTCAGGTCTATAATATCTTCAGTTTCTGAGATATAAGTAGCCTCATTAAAGGCATTCAACCCATTTTTCACCCCTTTTCACTCCTCCTATTGCGATTTTCCGAAAACAAAGAAATACGTGTTTCTTTATTTTTAATGAAGATTGTAAATACCAATTTTTACATCTGCAAACTTTTCCAGAAAAATAAAAAATACGTTTTTCTTTATTTTTAAAAGAGATCCCAAACACCAATTTTCAGGTCTATAATATCTTCAGTTTCTGAGATATAAGTAGCCTCATTAAAGGCATTCAAGTTTGGAGATATAGATTCACTCATTTTAAAAATTCACCCCCTTTTCACCCTCCCATTAATTGGATTTTACAAAAACAAAAAAATACGTGCTTCTTTATTTTTAAAAGAGATCAAAAGTACCAATTTTCAGGTCTGTAATATCTTCAGTTTTTGAGATATAAGTACCGGTATCCTGATTAAAGGCATTCAACCAATTTCCCCCCATTTTCACCCTTTTTCATCCCTCGTATGGGATTTTCTGAAAACAAAAAAAATACGTGTTTCCTTATTTTTAAAGAAGATTCTAAATACCAATTTTTACATCTGTAAACTTTTAAAGTTTTGAGATATAGATACACTCATTTTAAAATTTCACCCCCATTTTCACCCCCTTACCGAAGGAATATCCAAAAATCCTCTCTTAGCGAGCACCTACATCATAATATGAATATATCCCCAAAATTTCATTTCTTTATGTCCAGTAGTTTTGGCTCGGCGATGATGAATCAGTCAGTCAGTCAGTCAGTCAGTCAGTCAGTCAGGACAAGCTATTTTATATATATAGATATGTAAAAGAAAATAGAATGTTTAGTGGTATGTATAGACATACGTAAGGAAAAAGTGGGAGGATAACGAGTTAGGATACACAGTTATACAGATATTTACAGAATAGGATAATAAAATTATGAATATGCAACGAAAAGAACATGTTTGCATCATAGCGTATTGGAGCAAGAGTTCATATAATCCATTGGGCGTCAATGCACTGACAACATAAGCACTGCACTATTTTTACGCAAGGTCACAACATACCGAGTAGGAAATGAACAGAACGCGCACTGACAATTGTTACAAATAACAAACGAAATTGCAGAAATACAGGAAAGACAACACTGAATATAAAGAATATGGAATAAAAGTCTGTTGAATAACGTTCAAGAACACCAATTGCTAGCTTAAGCAAGTCCACATAACGTAAATAAAGAACGTGCCGCAGGTAGAATGTTAATCGGCACGAATAAATGCACTGAGAAAAACAAGCAGACATTAGAATCACACGCACTACCTTGTGGCACTGCAGAAAAACGAAACGGAAACACTGTCACATAATACAATATGTCCTCACTTCGGACGAAAACATAAATAATAATAATAATAATAATAATAATAATAATAATAATAATAATAATAATGAACACAAGATAAAACTAATGGGACGGACAGTCCGTTTGCTTGTGCCAGAGTAGAAACAGAGACAAGATTGTAATGATAAAAATAAGAATGATAATAATAATAATAACAAATAGAATAATAAATAATAAAATAATAGACGGACACTGGTCGTGCTGCAGAAATAAAGAAATAAAGGATTTTCTGCACATCAATAGCGAGAGTTATGACTGTTCACATGGCCATTAAGATGAAACCAGAACGATGTTGCAATGATAATTGTCTCACCATGTAAACAGCTGAGTTTGAGTTGCAGACTGGCGACTGGTGCTTGCCAGGTCGAACACGTGCAGGCTGCTTACAAGGTCAAGAGCTATGCGCGCTTCCCATACTGCAGCTGCCGTAGCGCAGAGTACCAACACTGTGGGGTCGATCTGGGTTTATATGAGAGACCCTGCACATGGGACTATTTACGATTAGCTGTTTACATCGATACAAGAGAAGATGAACTGTTGTCTTCTTCACATAAACATAAATTATAGGTGATGTGGCTTTACTGATTCTGTGGGAATGTTGAAGGAATTTCCCATGGTTGGATAGGAATTGTGTTAGGATTAATAAAGGGAGTATGTTGGTGTGTTGTCATTAATGTACATTCGGAAACAATAGTTTTGTGGATGAGAAGATGTGTACTATCTGCGCACTTATTAGCAATAGATTTACACCCTAGTGCTGAAGCGGTCGACCTCGGCAATCTTCGAGATTCGTACTGGCAATCTTTGAAACACAAACTATGAATCGCTTATGTATCGCTGTGCGACGTCTGGCGTACACTTTACGTACTAGTACTGTTGTTATTTACACAGCAAACCCAAACTATAGAATTCACTCTAGGAATAAGATTCGCATCGAGAAATGTTATATAATGTTATATAATGTGTGTGTAACACAGTTGTTGGCTTAAAATAACAAGGTAAGGTAAGGGTTATTCTGCCCGAAGGCAGGTCCGAACCTCCGCAGAGGTGTTCCTGAGCCGGAGTTTACGTGCGGTAGGGTGGCCAGTTCCTTCCCGCTCCTCCATTCCCTTACTCCCCACCAACAGCGCGTGGCAACCCATCCAACTCCTGACCACGCCCGATGTTGCTTAACTTCGGAGATCTCACAGGATCCGGTGTTTCAACATGCCTACGGCCGTTGGCTAAAATAACAAAGATTAAGAAAATTCATATCAATCGATCATATTATCGATTCATTCCAGATTTCATTTCCATTCAGTTGGCAGTACTAATGGAAGCGGAAGAGCTCCCTCCTTACTCCTCAAACCCGTACACAAATCTGTCGCTAAAAAGTGCGCAGATAGTATAGTTGCTCAAATAATGAAAACCCCAGATGATTGGGAAAAGGCCAGGAAAGAGAGAAAATTCATTTCGCTCTCTACTAAGTCATACAGTATTACGATTTTAATCTTGATATGCTTGAAATGTCTGAACGTACACGAGTGATCTAGGACTAATTCATTTAAGAAGCATGTGTGCTTAAAGATATACAGTACATTCTAATTATTCCCATATAGAACATAATTGATTTTTCTCTGAATCAGAGGAGGTGATCTAAACAACGTGAAAAGTTAATATTTTTATCGCCTGTGTGGTCACCCCTGTATTCCACAAAGTGGCACGCAGCATCTGTTTGTTATGAGCGGGTATGTTGAATGGCTGAAGGGGAGGATAGTGGAGCGCTCTCATTTTTGTGGCTTGGGGGATAATGCGATGGTGATGGATGAGGCTATACAGAGAGCCCGATGACATTTGAATGGAGGCGGTGGAGAACTTCAGTACCAGCACGTAGCCTGCTCTTGTTATTTAGCTCATGACAATGATTAAGAAACAGTTGTTACTGTGGGAAAATGACGCTAAAGGAAGGCTGCCTCCACCAACTTTCTGTGTGGAGATTCGGCCTCGGCACTAACACGACGGGCTGCAATTTCGAGCACCTTCCATTCTATAGTCGGCGTATGTGTCTCCGGGTGTCTATTCACTACTGAAACTAGACGGTGAATTGAATGTACGATTAGATTGCTGGGTTTTCTGAATAATCTAAACCAGAGATTTCAGTGTTTTCCTTGCGTTTTATCCTGTCTATATAGGCATGGTACTAAGAAATAGATAAGCTGATGCACGGGAAGCGATTATTTATAACAGATCCAAAAATGGAGTTAAAAGGGTAATTTAATTTTTTTAATTTCGTGTGGCTATTTCTAGCCGAGTGCAGCCCTTGTAAGGCAGACCCTCCGATGAGGGTGGGCGGCATCTGCCATGTGTAGGTAACTGCGTGTTATTGTGGTGGAGGATAGTGTTATGTGTGGTGTGTGAGTTGCAGGGATGTTGGGGACAGCACAAACACCCAGCCCCCGAGCCACTGGAATTAACCAATGAAGGTTAAAATCTCCGACCCGGCCGGGAATCGAACCCGGGACCCTCTGAACCGAAGGCCAGTACGCTGACCATTCAGCCAACGAGTCGGACAAAAGGGTAATAAAACGTATAATATAAAGTCAAACGATGATGGCGGGATGGTGGAATCGTCCTCTGCCAGCCATGTCAGAAACCTTCCTTTCCCTTTTACTAATTTGTTTGGGATCGGGTCTCCTCGTAGTTCGGCGTCATGTTGTTTGATCTTATGTTGCCACTGATGGTAAGCGGGCGGTCGTGATTTCTTCTATGTTTATCCACCAGATCGCGGTCGGCCTGCCTCTTGCCCTGGGTGCATTTGGTGTGCTAAGTACTTCTTTGACGACGTAGGAATTATCCCTCCTCATTACGTGACCATACCGTCTCATGTGGCACTCACTGAGTTTCTCTCTAATCTGACCGACTTTAAGGAAACCTTTTGTGTATTCATTCAGGATCTTGCTGATTCGGGTGACACCTCCTTTCCATATAAGTATTTTCATTTTCATTTACATGCATTCGTTGTTCTTGCACGTTATTCTGCTTCATACGTCATAGGTCTAACGGTGGTTTTGTAAACCTTGCCTTCGGTTTTTATTCGCATTTTGGATTTACAGAGGACACACGACAGAAATCTCTACTTCAGGCAGACAGTCTTTATCCGAGGTGTTACGTCTTCATGAACACTCACATTGGTTATCAGTACAGAACTAAGATATTTGAACTGCGAGATACTCGATAGGTGTTCGCCATCTATCCATACTTCGCAACCTGTTCTCTCGCTGCATTCAGATTCGCATTCCAGGTACCGGTATGAAGTAGTTTTTCAATCGTACAAAAAATGTGTAGTTTCGTTCAATGTGGGCGGGAATGTTCTCTGATGGATTAACCTCTAAATGTACAGAACTGTAAATTACGAGATGCATCAAAACGAGTAATGAATGACGCTGCTGTTCTAGATGACGATTCTTTGTAGTATCGTACAGGAAGGACAATATTTAAAACCGGGTGTCATTTTGAAAATACGATCTGCACATCTTGAACAGGTTTAGTTTGAAATCATTAATTCACTATTTTCATCACCAAAACATATCTGCCTAATTCAGTATTAACTTTGGAATTTTCTGCCACGACGAGAATTATTTACCTCGTGGCTCGATGGTTCTTATTTAAGTCCGCACTTTGATGACTTCATCACCGCATTAATGTAGGCTACATCTTGTCTTAATTGCTCTTGTTTTGAGAGTCATAGCAAACGAACCCGTGGCATATATACCAAGACGTCTGCCGTTCAATCTAGTGATCTGCAGAAATTGTAGTCGGTATGACTTCTTCAGTCGTATTTCTTGTTTTCTCTCTGTACATCTCGCGACGTCCGCCTCTGTGGTGTAGTGGTTAGCGTGATTAGCTGCCATCCCCGGAGGCCCGGGTTCGATTCCCGGCTCTGCCACGAAATTTGAAAAGTGGTACGAGGGCTGGAACGGGGTCCACTCAGCCTCGGGAGGTCAACTGAGTAGAGGTGGGTTCGATTCCCATCTCAGCCATCCTGGAAGTGGTTTTCCGTGGTTTCCCACTTCTCCTCCAGGCGAATGCCGGGATGGTACCTAACTTAAGGCCACGGCCGCTTCCTTCCCTCTTCCTTGCCTATCCCTTCCAATCTTCCCATCCCTCCACAAGGCCCCTGTTCAGCATAGCAGGTGAGGCCGCCTGGGCGAGGTACTGGTCATACTCCCCAGTTGTATCCCCGATCAAGAGTCTGAAGCTCCAGGACACTGCCCTTGAGGCGGTAGAGGTGGGATCCCTCGCTCAGTCCGAGGGAAAAACCGAACCTGGAGGGTAAACAGATGATGATGATGATGACATCTCGCGACAACAGCTCTTAATAATACTGTTATTCGTTTTACGTCCCACTAACTACTTTCTTTGCTGTTTTCGCCTACTTTGGACCACGGTAACCAGTTGACTTTCTGGTTAGTCCTTTTTTCTTTCCCAGAACTTCTTCATTTCACTGTGGTTCCTCTTACTCTCCACTGACCATATGTTCTTGGACTTTTCATTTTGCTTTTCCTGGAAGCCCTTGGATTGATCAATTTTAGCTCGAAACATATCTCTTAAAGATTTCATTTGGATTGATGCCAATTTCCTCCATGTCTTTTCTTGTTTCTTCCACCCATTTATTCTCGTTCATTCTTGTGAAATGCCCACGAAACTTCAGTCTCCTCTTACGCATGGTGGCCGTGATCTTCTCTGTCTGTCTGTATAGATCTTCATTTCTCCTCTTCCTCCATTCCTTTCTTTTTTCGGGTCCTAAGATCTTCCTCAAGATTTTTCTTTCTTTCTTCTCTAGCTCATCCATTTTCCTTTTCTTATTCAGCATCAGACTTTCTGAACTGTAAAGTCCATCTGGCTTGATAGCCGTGATATAGTGTCTGATCGTTGCTCTGTAAGATATAGTTCTTTTGTTGTATCTATTCTATTATTATTATTATTATTATGATTATGATGAGTGTAGTTCAAAAAATTGTCAACTGTTCACCATGTTATGGCCAATGGAAAGCAGGACGAAGAGAGAGAGAGAGAGAGAGAGAGAGAGAGAGAGAGAGAGAGAGAGAGAGAGAGAGAAGGTATGTATGAAGAATAGATGAACAAATCGTTGTGTGCATTTTTTAAAGAACAGAGTTCATGCTGAACGAGAACCACACTTCCGGCTGGTTTCTCAGGGAGGTTTATAAGGCAACTCGCTATCAGGAAAGTGTTATTAAACTCATTTCTCGCGTATTCTCTATAACGAGGGGATTAATTCATTCACGTGATAGAAAGTTACTGTACTTCAAGAGGTCAGAGGGATATAAATACCAACATTATTCGTTAAAAAAGCACATTTTCATTGTAATTTTAAATGTTTGTATGTTATGTTGTTTAACCTTTAGGTCTCCTTGAAAAACTTGCTAATGGCTCTTCGGAAGGTTAAATAGCTAATCCATTATCGTTGGTGCAGAAATGTTACTATCTCTACCTTCACCATTATCGATCATAAGTCAGATGTGAAGGTTCGTTGGCTTGTTGGCGAGAGTATGTAATAAATAACATAATAATATGTTGTGGTATGTGAGTTTTGCACTCATTATAAACATTTAACATTATTAAGTTGTTTAATAACAGTTATCAACATCCTTGCAAAACTAATTCATGTCTCTTTATTCCCTCATCCGGCTTTGCAGGTTCAGTCATGCCACTCCTGCTTCTAGTCCTATTCCATGTCGTGAGCAGAGTTTGAATAAACCCACCAGTTGCTGTGACATATCAGAGATGCATTTTGGTCAAGGATCTACGAAGGCTCCCGCTTCTGCACTATTCAGTGTTAAAGACCCCTTTTTACCGGTCTCTTCAATTTTTCCATTATAATTTCTGCAAATTATTCGCTGAATCTTCTTCAGTTTAATACGCTTTCGGCTGGTACCTTTATTTCTTGGCTCTTGTGAGAGAGAGATCCGTTGAACACCCCCATTTTTATAACAAGTACCTGAATGTTAGAGATCTGTCTGATTAGGAGCCAGTATCACAAAGTCAAAGATTCTCTCAACCTGATCCGCCGATGACACATGTATTATTATTTACCGACAAACTAATTGTTAAGAAATATTGTTATAAAACTCTGCATTTCTATTCTTGATATAAAACACAGCAGTTTATAATAATTTTAACTCAGTTTTATTAAATTCGCAGACGTTTGACTTCGCGTACCATATATCCATATTTTGTTGAAGCAGTAACCGAAACCAGATGGTGAATCCAATTTTAGTGGTTCCGTTTTAAGGAAGTTTTTTACGATATTCGTAATTCAGACATGTGTCTTATGCAGATGTAAGTAATATGTAAGAAGAAGAAGAAGAAGAAGAAGAAGAAGAAGAAGAAGAAGATGATGAAGCTGGAAATGTCATGAAATTGCAAGAATGCTTACTGGTACAAACAGGTGGGAACAGTGCCAAATGTGAACACTTGCAATCAGATGATGAAGGCTAAATTACCGAAGAACACAATGGATGGGTGATATGCGTATGAACTGCCTGTACGTATGAGGCGAATGGAGGAGAATAATGGACTCTGACATAGAGGGTAAAAGAAGCAGTAGGAGATGATGATTAGACTCATTCTGATTTCAAGGCAAGTGATATAGACGAGGCCATGGAACTGTTTGCAAATTTAGTTCATTCACGGATGTTAATTAATTGAGACCCCTTTCCTACAGTCGCTGACGTGACACTGGTAGCAAAATATCGAACACCATCAGCATATTGACGCCGAAGTACCGGAATTTTGCGCCAGTGAATCTGTTGACCCTGGCTCTCGTATATAACCACTGTCAAATGTCAGTCGATTGTGCTGGGATTCGATCGTGCAACCTTGAGCACAAGGAAAGAGGGCCTAATCAACTACACTACGCACCATGTATTTATTATTTGATGATTTTCATGTTGTAATGTGGATGTTGCTGGTAAAAGGGACTTAGGCAGGGGAGGAAATCTGTCTGTACTGTCAAGAGTTGTCTTGGCAGTCTATCGCCCTTAATGGACTGTGTGTGCCACGACTCTTTTTTTGTAGTATCAGGAGACCTCCACGAACCAGAGCAACATTTCTATTGATAATGGTAGTTGGCAATTTATTGCACATAGAAGAAGAATAGGAAAATAATTTATAGTCCATTGATACAATATCATCTGAGATAAAATATTACCTTTACCTCTGTTTGAGAATACAAATGTATGAAGCAAAATGGTTCTATTTCTAAGAATGTCGTCTTAGGGGGGTTCTGAAACCCATGTAGAGAGTACCTGGACTGATCCAACGGTAATGAAGAGCGATAAACATATTTCATTGAACCGAAAGGTTTTGAGGCTTCTTTTCCGAATATTGTGATTTCTAATCTATCTAACTTTTAAACTGCTATTTTAATCTTATTTCGTCTTAAAAGGAAATCTAATAATCGTTTTTCTTGAAAAACAACTGCGTTGCAGCGAAACCTCAAGTTCGTTTCAAAAATTCCATTATCGACCCTTTTCTGCAGCCTTCTTCAAACTCTAATACCGCCCTCCACGGCATAGTTTGCATTAAGTTTGGAAGGGAGCCAGCTCTAATGATCTCCCAGCCGGAGCATTAACCATCCCCTCCGTCTACAGAGCAGTGGAAGCTTGCGAAATCACAAACCATGAAACAAGTTGATGCACCATCTCAGAAAACTTAAAAATTGGCTGTTCGAGAAATGAGATGTTTCGTTTGATGAATTGTAGAGCAGATGAAGCCCTTAATTTGGTAACAGCTTTCACATTTTTGACGCAAACCTTCTAAAAGTATCGTGAACCAGAGATTAATGATTTTTTAATTTAATCGGTTTGGGAGCCGAGAGGAAATGGCCACCAGGAAATTATTAGAAAGGGCGGAAGATTGAAGAACCCCAGGTTTTGCAAACCTAATACCAAAGGTAGCTGCAGTCGCTTAAGTGCGCCCAGTATTCAGTATTCGGGAGATAGTGGGTTCGAGCCCCACTGTCGGCAGCTCTGAAGATAGTTTTCCGTGGTTTCCCGTTTTCACACCAGGCAAATGCTGGTTGGGACCTTAATTAAGGCCACGGCCGCTTCCTTCCCACTCCTAGCCCTTTCGTGTCCCATCGTCTTCAGAAGACCTTAGCTATCAAAACATTTCTGACACTGTTTTTTTTTTGGACAAGTTGTGTGACATATGGTGTGTGATTCAGCATCCGTTTGTTCAGGAATCCGTCTGACATTCCTGTCAGTCGTATGGCCTCGTTTAGCGATTATGCTTAACTTTTGGACACTAGTGTGTGTAACATGGTGGTACATTAATAACAGCCGTAGTCATCACGATTTTGAATGCAAACGTGCGTGCATTATGTCGTACAGGTCATTTTGTGGGGTGGAGTTCCACGTCTATTACTCTTTGTCAGTCAAATCAACAACGGTTAATGCTGGTATTGGATGACGCTGGATTTGTCGTGCTATAATGTCCCATACGTGCTCAATGGGCGAAAGAACTTGTGATCTCGCAGGCCATGGCAGCTGCTCGGCACTCTGTAGAGCACGTTGGGTGACAGCAGCTGTATGAAGACGAGCGTTATCCTGTTGGAAAGAACTTCCTTGAATACTGACAATGAATGGCAGCACAACTGGTTGTCACCAGTCTGACGTACGAATCTGCTGTGAAGGTTCTTGTGGGTAACAAGGAGAGTGCTCCTGCCTGTCAATCCCTAGACCATACTCCTGTTGTAGATACAGTGTATCGACGCCTCAGACAGCTTGGTTCCAAGCGCTCATCTGGCCTCCTTCATACCAACCTACGGCCATCATTGTCACCAAGACAGAAACGGTTTTCATCTGAGAACACAACACATCTCCATTCCGCCCTCCAGTGAGTTCTATCTTGACACCACTGAAGTCGCAGATGACAGTGATTCGGAGTTAATGGCATGAACGTTACAGGACGCGTGGCTCGGAGCTGTCCCTCAAGTAATCGATTTTTTACAATTCACTGTGTCGTTCTGGTGCCAACTGAAACTCTAATGGGTGCTGAAGATGCAATACGATTCACCCATATGCGGCCGCACCCAGGTCTTTTTGAGGTAGTGGCTTCCCGTGACAATTGTTGCTAACACCGATGCACTGTGGCTATATCCGTGCCAAGTCTTTTTTCAATATCGTGGAAAGAACATCCACCTTCTCGTAGCCGTAATACAGGGCCTCGTTCAAACTCGGCAAGCAGCTGATATTGCTTTCTTTGTCTCCTTAAAGGCATGTGAAGTTATCAAAGTCACCTCACTCAGTAGGTCACAACAATAACATATTCCAAGGTGTGTTTGATAAAACTCAAGATTTTTTTTTTTTTTTTTTTTTTGCTGGTGGCTTTATGTCGCACCGACACAGATAGGTCTTATGGCGACGATGGGACAGGAAAGGGCTAGGAGTGGGAAGGAAGAGGCAGTGGCCTTAATTAAGGTACAGCCCCAGCATTTACCTGGTGTGAAAATGGGAAACCACGGAAAACCATCTTCAGGGCTGCCGACAGTGGGGTTCGAACCCACTATCTCCCGAATACTGGATACTGGCCGCACTTAAGCAACTGCAGCTATCGAGCTCGGTACACCCTTGATTCATGAACTGTGTGTTTATACCTGAAAAACTTAAATGCCAATAAAATAATAAGAAATTCCTAATTAGGGTCCTTCAATTCGTCAAGTAAAATTAGTGAAACCATCTACATAATCTAGAATGAAGAAATATAAGAGTCGCATCTCATCTACATTTACTTTCCGCATCTCGAAAATACCTCCAGTGAGTATGGAATAGTGGACATAGAAGACGGAGTTTCATACGGATCTTCCCCAGACATGGTACAACATATGGAAGCAAGGGCTTTGGCGACAGGATCGCCCACTAGAAAGCGAGGCGAGTCGCCCTGTCATCTCATGTAAATGTGAAGGAGGGACAAGTGAATTATACTAGGTCAACTGACTCCTTAACATCCATGGTCACCTTCAATTGTCTTTAGTACATCCTAGAGGATGATCCACCTGTTTAAAAAATCTTCATACGATATATAATGTTAAATAATAATAATAATAATAATAATAATAATAATTAATAATAATAATAAAATAATCGTATGGCCTCAGCTACCTTGTGCAGACATTTCGATTTGACGCCATCTGGCTGTCTGCTCGTCAATTTCGACGTTCCGTTTTACTCTAGGCCCACTAGATGGCAGACCGAGTAAACCGGATCTCTCTTGGGCGTCTATGGCTGAGATTTAATGAATTTTGTCGGGTAAATGCCAAATGTATCACCAGAGATCTTTTACATGCCGACATCGTACGACATGGAGTATCGAATGGACTTTTTTCCGCCCTTCAAAAATCCGACTACCTCTGCCGGGTTTGAACCCGCTATCTTGGGATCCGGAGGCCGACACTCTACCACGAATCCACAGAGGCAGCTATGTTAAATAAGAAGATGTCTTTATCGCAAATTCTGTTCGAAAATAGGTTAAAATGGGAAGTATGTAGATCTAAGGACTTCACGTTATCTAGTCCTCACAGTTGTAGGCTTACGTCACTTGAGGCTTTTCTAACAGTACAGTAGCCTATATTAAGTTTAGGCTGTAAATAAACATGGACTTCCCTTCTGATTATTATGATAGTTAACGCTTTGCAGTTAATGTGCTCATCAACATTTAAATGTAAGCTCTTCCAAATTGGATGAACATAATCACGACTCTATTCCCATTGAACTGACATTTAACTTTGTTATGTTGGTAGGCAAATTAGCTTATGATACGCTGGGCGGCACCGAGTTTTACCCACTCCCTTCTTACTCTCATGTCATTCGTTTCATCTCATAACTCCTCTGATCAGGTTGACGTCAAGAAGGGCATTCGGTCGTAAAAACTGGCTACGAAGATTGATCTCACTTCATACTCGACCCCGTAGAGAAATGGGACATGGGTTGGACATACACAGTCTCTGATTTGAATGGCATCTTTCTTACATCTCATGCATACGTGAGTTGGCGTCGTTAAACGATTCATATAAAAGAAGACAGCGTTTAGGTGTCGCCCCACTTGGCGAAGAGGCCAGCAGAGCGAGGCATCAGACGGGTCTAGACAAGGCTCTGGAGGTGCCCTCGATATGTCCGTCTTCTTTCGCATTCCACTACCTAGCCGCGAGGCTCCCAAACAGGCGCCACCTAACAATGACTCCTGTCCACAACCTACCGTACGAGATGATCGTTTCATTACCCGCGCAATTACGTTTCTCGGTTCATATCACATTGACCTTAATTTGTTGCAAGCAGATAACCATGTCAATAAGAATGACGAGCGAAAAGAAAACAAACTGACTAACAAGTGACCAAGCAACTCTCAAGGTCTTGTTTAAAGAACACACAAGACTTATTAATTGCTTAATGAGTGCTAATTATAATTTAATATAATTTTATTACCTCTTTTTTGTCCGTTAAAAGTGCGGCAAATCAGGGGTCTTCTCTCATTTCTACTGATATTGAGATCCAGGCCTTGTCCCTCTGGATGGGGCGGTAGAGAGGTGATCCTATCCGACCTTCCTTGGTCAACTCTTGTTCTTTTTCGATCCCGACGGTTTAGAGCATTCGAGGCCTACGGAGTTTTTCCTTTTCACGTCCTTCATGGCCCTTGTCTTTCTTTGGCCGGTACCATCATTATTCGAAGTGTCGGATCACTTACAGTTTTTCTTTTTGATTATTGTTATATAGAGGATAGTAGTAGTAAGTAGCGCGGTTAAGGAAATGAAAGCTCGGTTTTTTTTTGTCCCATCTGGATGATGAAGTTATCAAACAGCGTTTACTAAAGGAATGGGTATCGGACCAAAAGTTTAAGGATTGGTTACTGGAGATACCTGGTGAATTTTTCTATCTTGTGTATTTTCTAATTTATAAGGCTGCATTAATAACCGTAACAGTTTCAAATTTTAAGAGACCTTTGTATTCCCCTGCAACGAGGCTGAGGAATTAATATAATGGCATGTTACCTATAATTTTTCTCGTTTTGTTGCATAATATGTAAATGAATATAAACTGTGATATGGTAGTCATCTCATGCAATACGTACAGTTTACATTCATACACGCCACGTTTCCAATAAATATATAGTATGAAATTCTAGCGGCTTTTGGAGAAAATTTGCGGCTTTTTAAAAGCCATCTAGCGGGACTGTGCAAAACGCAGTTGGCAACTCTGTTTCTAAGCAGCAGCAGTAGTGTGTGTGGTGCTTTTCTCCCTTATAAACAAATTATCAATGTCGAGTAACAGAGGTCATAACTTCACTTAGGTACTTCTGTCTTTTGAGGTGTTCACGATTTTTATTCTTACTGTTCTCGTTCATCATTTTTTTCAACGCCAATGGTTGTCCAACCCTTTCCCCGTTCCTCTACGGGGTCGGGTGTGGGGTGAGATGGATCTGTCATGGCGGGTTTTTATCACCAGATGTCCTTCCTGACGTCAACATCATCAGAGGAGTTAATGAGATGAAATGAGAAGGGAGAGGGTGAAACCTGGTGTCGGCACATAGCCTACTACTGTCGAATAACACCAAGGGGTCTGCTCAAGGCTTAACGTCCCCATCCGACGGACGAATCGCCATCAACAGCGTCATATGCCCTCACTCCATATAACCACTGCGAAGAGGTCTGGAATTTAATCCAGGTTTTTGGCACGCAATCTTGTGATTAGAAATATATCTTCTTTTTTGTTAGTTGTTTTACGTTGCACCGACACAGATAGGTCTTATGGCGACGATGGGACAGGGAAGGGCTAGGAGTGGGAAGGAAGCGGCCGTGGCCTTAATTAAGGTACAGCCCCAGCATTTGCCTGGTGTGAAAATGGGAAACCACGGAAAACCATTTTCAGGGCTGCCGACAGTGGGATTCGAACCTACTATCTCCCGAATACTGGATACTGGCCGCACTTAAGCGACTGCAGCTATCGAGCTTGGTAAAAAATATATCACCTCCTTCCATATACTGCCGGCCAACATTCTGATGGTGAACATTTTTTTCGACCAACGGGACTCGAACCGGCTAACCACGGTGTCAGACCGTTATCATTAAACGCCTAAGCGACCATGTCCTCAGGCGAGCTAATTTTTAAAACAAAAATATTTGGATGTGAATGATGAAACTGCTTACCTAATGGACTGTGGAAAGCTTCGCAGGCGTTTATTGTCCGATATGATTATTTGTCATCTGATTTTAAAACTGTCGCGAGCTAATAACCTATGGCCTCTTTTTCTCGACATTGAGAATATGGTGCAGTTATAACGGCGAATGCCACCACACACTATTGCTGCTGCTGCTTGCGAGCAGAGTTGCCAACTGCGTTTGGCACAGTTCCGCTAGATAGCTCTTAAAAAGCAGCAAATTTTCTCCAAATCCCGCAAGAATTTCAATTATTAGAAATGGGCCGTGGTTGAATATAAACTGTATGTATTGTACGAGGTGACTACCAATATATCACAGTTTACATTAATTTCCAAATTATATAACAAACAACAACAAAATAAAAAAAAAGAAAGAAAAATCTTAGGCAACACACCATTGACTTATAATATAATTTTTAACTCCTCATCCTCGTTGCACGGCAGAACAAAGGTCTCTGAAAATTTGAAACTGTTATGGTTATAAATTAGAATATTTTTTTTTTTTACAATTGGCTTTACGTCGCACCGATACAGATAGGTCTTATGGCGACGATGGGATAGGAAAGGCCAAGGAGTGCGAAGGAAACGGCCGTGGCCTTAATTAAGGTACAGCTCCAACATTTGCCTGGTGTGAAAATGGGAAACCACCGAAAATCATATTCAGGGCTGCCGACAGTGAGGTTCGAACCCCGGATGTAAGCTCACAACTGTGCGCTCCTAACCGCACGGCCAGTTTGCCCGGTAAAGACAATAAAATAATTCACCAGGTTCTGTCTCCAACACTTCTGGTCCGAAAACCATTCCTTTAGAAAACGCTATTTGATGACTGTTTTGGCATGCTCTCAGAATGGTACCTACGCAATGCAATATTTTACTATTGCAACTGTCATGGAATTTGGATAGTTTGTTTTAGGTCTAACGGAACCTGAAGTGTTACTGATGTGTGATGCAATGTCGTGTCTGGTAGATGGTTCCACCAAGGGCCAAGGGGGGAAAGAACATGCAAAATCAGCAATCATTCCACACTTCCAGACGCTTTGACATTCCAGACGGCGTTGCCTGAGGAATTAAGTCCAACCGGCGACGTACCGTACACTTCTGTAGCCTGAAAGAAGGGATGTGCCTTCATCACCTGTCGACAAGTCACTGACAGACCACACGTCTCGATAGGTTTCAGCAAAATGAGAAATAAAGCCATGGTGCAGCATTATGCGGATATTTTATTTTTATTACCATTAAAATACAAAGTCTCGCTTACTAAAACACATTTAGGATAGTTAGTACTATACTCATAAATAAAATCGCCGGGCTGAGTGGCTCAAACGGTTAGGGCGCTGGCCTTTTGACCCCAACTCAGCAGGTTCGATTCTGGCTCAGTCCGGTTGTATCTGAAGGTGCTGAAATACGTCAGCTTTGTGTCGGTAGATTTACTGGCACGTAAAAGAACGCCGGATTCAATTCCGGCAGCTCGGCGTCCCCGAAAACCGTAGAAGTAGTTAGTGAGACGTAAAAATTATTATTATTATTATTATTATTATTATTATTATTATTATTATTATTATTATTATTATTATTATTAAATTCGTATTTCATAACAATGGAATTTCCGGCTAGATTCCAGCTACTAATAAGTTAGAATCCACCAGAAAACCCGCTAGCCGCTGTCTTTGATTTTCACCCGCTAACTTACCATCAAAAAACTCCAATCTAACTGGAAAACCGCTGAATTGGCAACACTGCTTGTAAGCGGTAAAAAAAAAAATTCGTGTGGCTATTTCTAGCCGGGTGCAGCCCTTGTAAGGCAGACCCTCCGATGAGGGTGGGCGGCGTCTGCCATGTGTAGGTAACTGCATGTCATTGTGGTGTGTTATGTGTAGTGTGTGAGTTGCAGGGATGTTGGAAACAGCACAAACACCCAGCTCCCGAGCCACTGGAATTAACCAATGATTAAAATTCCCGACCCTGCTGGGAACCGAACTTGGGACCCCTGTGACCAAAGGCCAGCACGCTAACCATTTAGCCATGGAGCCGGACTACAGTGGAGTGTAACTGGTATACAGTACTACCTGGTGGCAGTGATACAGAATGTTGTAATCGGTCGTGTGCGCTGTGTGTCTATGCGACCGCTATGTTTAAAACAATAATGTGCTCTATGTGAGGCCGGCCTCGCAGTCTAGGGGTTGCATGCCTACTTCTTACCCAGAGGCTCCGGCTTCGATTCCCGGCCAGGTCAGGGATTCGAAGTTCATTCAGCCTACGTGAGAACAAGTGAGGAGCCATCTGACGGTGAGACAGCGGCCCCGGTCTCTCTCTCATTCTCTTCCGAAGATTGGTTGGCAGCAATTCTTGTCCTCCATTCCTCTCTGTTCTCGGATATTCTCTTCATTTTTTCATATGATTCTGCTCCTATATCTCCTTGAATCTGTTTCATGTATTGTAACCTGGGTCTTCCTCTGCCTCTTTTGCCTCGTACCATTCCTTCCATAACATTGATTATAAAATCGTTGTGCCTATACAGATGTCCTATTAACTGGTCTCTTCTCTTCAATATTGTTTTCAATATGGCTCTTTTTTCACCAAAGAACTTCATTTGTCAGCCTTGCCGTCCACGAGATTTACTACATTCTCCTCCTACAGCACATTTCAAAAGCTTCTAGTCTTCTCTTATCGCACGTGCCAAGTGTCCAAGTTTCTGAGCCGTACAGTGTCACACGTCAGACATAGCATTTTATAAATGCTTTTCTGGTCTCTGCATTTAAGTTTCATGGTGTAAGAAGCACCCGGTTGTTGTTGAAGGCAATTTTTGCTTGCGTAATTCTGCTTTTTATGTCTGCTGAACTTTTGCCATCTGATGTGATTTTGCTTCGTAAATAAGTGAACGTATTAGCCTAACTTGTTTCAGTGGTACATCGTTAACACTAATGTCAGTTGTAATTTGCTGGCGACCGGGCGAGTTGGCCGTGGGGTTAGGGGCGCGCAGCTGTGAGCTCGCATCCGGGAGATAGTGGGTTCGAATCCCACTGTCGGCAGCCCTGAAGATGGTTTTCCGTGGCTTCCCATTTTCACACCAGGCAAATGGTGGGGCTGTACCTTAATTCAGGCCACAGCCGCTTCCTTCCTATTCCTAGGCCTTTCTTGTCCCATCGTTCGCCATAAGACCTGTCTGTGTCGGTGCGACGTAAAGCAAATAGCGGAATTTGCTGGCGGGTGAACACCATGATCTCTGTCTTCTTTGTGTTGATTTTCATGTTATACTTTCCTTGCAGGATCTTATTCATTTTCTTTACTGTTAACGCTTTTTTGCAAATTTTCTTCATTCTTTTCAATGATAGCTATGTCGTCAGCAATAATAACGTCCGAGAGGATTCGTCGTGCTGATCACGCGTCACCCCGTAATCTGCAGGCCTTCGGGCTGAACAGCGGTCGGTTGGTAGGCTGTAATGCCATGGGTTTGGTGTGGTTTGGTTTGTGTGCTCTATGTGACCATTTGGAAGAGCGATATCTTGAACTTGTGTGTAATGTGCTCCCTCCGCCTTTCCAGGCATTTGGGCTGCAGACCTTCTCTAAAACAACATTGCTGGGCTGAGTGGCTCAGACGGTTGAGGCGCTGGCCTTCTGAACCCGGCTTGGCAGGTTCGGCTTCGCTCGCATATACTCACGAAGTGTTTATAAATACCGTCACTGACATCCACTTCCGTGTTGTCTGTTCACATTATAGAGTTGGTAAATTTGCATTCTTGAATTAAAAGTGAACTGCTTACTACACGAACACGTTTATTTATTGTGTTCAAATATTATAGTATTCGCCATACTGTCGGTGCGACGTAAAACCACTAGTAAATAAAATAAATATTGTAGCCTATTGTTTTATTTATATTTTCATAACAATACTTCATGTAGATGTCTAAAATTGCGTGATCTTGATGACAAGTTCTTCAGGAAAGAAGCATAAGGAAATAGAAGAGTTCGTCTAGACTGTTGCCTACAAAGCAGGAAGACAAGATTACAAGATTTTTTTTGTTAGGTGCTTTACGTCGCTCCGACACAGATAGGTCTTATGGCGACGATGGGATAGGAAAGGCCTAGGAGTTGGAAGGAAGCGGCCGTGGCCTTAATTAAGGTACAGCCCCAGCATCTGCCTGGTGTGAAAATGGGAAACCACGGAAAACCATTTCAGGGCTGCCGATATTGGGATTCGAACCTACTATCACCCGGATGCAAGCTCACAGCCGCGCGCCTCTACGCGCACGGCCAACTCGCCGGGTGATTACAAGATTACAGCATACACCAACTGACCGTATGAACGACACCTTTTACACCATTGATCATTGGGACTGTCTACTGTAGGATTTACTCATACTGCAGTCACTTTCATATTGTCAAGCTTAAGATGAAACTGAGCTAAACTGATGTATTCCTCGACAATAGGTTATATTTATTAGTTTAATGAATCTTAGTATTATAACTTGCAGAGCCTCCATGGCTCAGGTGGCAGCGTGCCGGCCTCTCACCGCTTGGATTCCGTGGTTCAAATCCCGGTCACTCCATGTGAGATTTGTAAAGGACAAAGCGGAGGCGGGACAGCTTTTTCTCCGGGTACTCCGGTTTTCTCTGTCATCTTTCAGTCCAGCAACACTCTCCAATATCATTTCATTTCATCTGTCACCCATTAATCATTGCCCCAGAGGAGTGCGACAGGCTTCGGCAGCCTGCACAATTCCTAACCTCGCCGCTAGATGGGGGCTTCATTCATTCCATTCCTGACCAGGTCGAATTACTGGAAACATGCTGTGGATTTTCATTTTCAGTATTATAACTTAGTTGACATTCGATAATTAATTTAACTCAGCTCTCTAGCCTGCCCTATGACTATGAGTCATGCTCATGGCTACTCAAAATTATGTGTTTTATATTGGGAAAAACTGTTCGGTATTCACTCATCATCAATCACTACTACTGATCTGCATTTAGGGCAGTCGCCCAGGTGGCAGATTCCCTATCTCTTGTTTTCCTAGCCTTTTCTTCAGTTGGTATGGTCATCATCGCACAAGACTTCAAAAATCACGAGATCACCGGTGTACGTGGATAGTGAGCAAGTGGCCCGACTGATGCAATAACTTAACTAAAATTATGTTGAATCATTAGAAAACCACGAATACAGTGAAATTTCCAAGTTCTTTGAAATAAGCTAAGAGAAGGCAAAATTGATAGGGAATCTGCCACCTGGGCAACAGCCCTAAATGCAGATTATTGATTATTGTAAAGTAATAAACTCATTGTAGTCCATACTATAAGATATGAAGCAATGTAAACACTGTATTACCGGGCGAGTTGGCCGTGCGTGTAGAGGCGCGCGGCTGTGAGCTTGCATCCGGGAGATAGTAGGTTCGAATCCCACTATCGGCAGTCCTGAAAATGGTTTTCCGTGGTTTCCCATTTTCACACCAGGGAAATGCTGGGGCTGTACCTTAATTAAGGCCACGGCCGCTTCCTTCCAACTCCTAGGCCTTTCCTATCCCATCGTCGCCATAAGACCTATATGTGTCGGTGCGACGTAAAAACCCTAGCAAAAACACTGTATTCGTATCAGAGATGGATCTTGAATTAAATCTGAAGTATGTTTTGCGTAAAGTTTTTGGTGTTATTCGTACCATTATGGAATGAAAGGTAAGTAGATATGTATGCAGAGTCATAATTTATTATTGGCCGTCATATTCCCCCAAGCAGTCGATCAACATTCCAGTGATAGAATATTTTTCCGCGTCAAAGTTGAACGAAATATCTGGATTCAGAAAGAGTCTGTACATCGAAGAAAATAGAGTAATAACAGAGAAAATTACGATAAGCACAATGGAGGATTTACTCAATACATTTCTCTATCACCACTACCACAGATGCCCCATCTTGTGCATCTCACCTTCGTCATTATAATTCAGGATCCTTATGGTTATTCACTAGGTGAAGTGATGTCTTTCTGAATACATTAAAAATAACATATCCTTCTTTAATATTTTGTAACATTCGACTAAAAATGAAATCGTAATTTTGGGAAGAGTATGATTCAGATTCGAACTGCATCGAATTCGTATTGTGTTGGTCTTCGCCACCTGAATATTCTGCTTGAGTTTCTTGAAGTGAAGTTAGCAACTGAGGTGGTACCGTCTCTCCTTATATACGCGATGTACAGTATTTGTTATATCCTCTGACATACGAATGGAGTTCCTGGTGTGAAGGAGACAAGCCACCTCGGCGGTCAGCAAGATGAAGTGCATTGTTACGGAGAATTTGGTACTAGGTTTCAGCTTCATCAACATATTCGTGAGGCTTTTTCTCTGGACATCGCAGGTGGCATCTTTACAGTGTCATTGAACTGAGTTCTGGTTCTGTAATATATTGAGGTGTTCACATTTCAAGCCCTGTTATATAATACCGCTGTCAGTTTTGTAAAAGCCATACAATCTAATGCATAGTGTTGGTTATATGATGTCTCAAGCGCCCATCAACAAAGAAACGTTCATGTTATCTCCAGAAGATAAAAGAAAACAAAAAAGTATCGTTAGAGAGGAGGAAATACCGACCTGTCCAGATTTCTGCTACGAGTACTATGACCAGTCGATACTGGCTGTGATGTGCATATCTGAGCTGGCCGTCAGAGTTATGGACTTTCAATTAAAATTGTGACTGACAGGGGAAAACAATGGAGGTTAGGAGCTGGAGGCTGCTAGCTACTTGCTTGGTAAGGCTTTATGAGCAACAAATAAGTCAGACAAACCCTCAGGATCTTGAACTTCGTATTTGTATTAAGGCGTGCTGGGTTAGTTAACTTCGTAATACGGTTGTCGTGGTGGAAATACTCATCCATATGTTACATCCATATGTTGAGTGAAGGTGTAAGTTCGTATATTAATGATGCTAGTTTTGATGCAGTATTTTACGCCCTGAAGGGATTGCTCGTTGGATTGCGACCGCCCTTTATAACTAGGAGCTTGAAATAAAAGCAGTAACACGGCTCAATTTGCAGCTTATTCGTAGCATGTGTATTGTTAATTTCCCTGCGAAATGTGGGTAGTGAATTTTATAATCCGGCAGCCATTAGGGTTGTTTCCTGGCAGTAAAAACGAGCGTTGTGGTGGTCGTTGATGTTTTAATTGGCAAAACAAATGGATTAACCACGATGAGAGAGAAACAAATAAGAAAAAGGATGAGGACGACATTATAAGAGAGATTTCTTGGACAGTTGATGGACGGTTTTTCTACACTTTGCCAATAAAAGGGCGCACTTCTGTGCTTTTCAAACGCGTTGAAATGATACCGAGTAGCATCGTTATTGACTTCTCACTAATGCGGCCGCAGTTCGAATCCCGGCAATATAAACAATGGCATAAAACTGTAACCTTGATTGACTGCATGCTTGCTTGCTGACAGCATTCGCTAAAAATTACTCCAGTCGCTGCTTGTCTCTTTCCTAACTTAATAGAAGTAGTATACAAAAGTTTATTGGTAAACTTTGTATCGTATCGGCAGCCCTGAAAATGGTTTTCCGTGGTTTCCCATTTTCACACCAGGCAAATGCTGGGGCTGTACCTTAATTAAGGCACGGACGCTTCCTTCCAACTCCTAGGCCTTTCCTATCCCATCGTCGCCATAAGTCCTATCCGTGTTGGTGCGACGTAAAGCCCCTAGCAAAAAAAAAAAAAAAAACTTTGTATCGGACAAATGTTTAGTACGAAGTAACGCAAGAAATATTTTATCACAAAGATCATAGCATGGAA
This sequence comes from Anabrus simplex, assembly GCF_040414725.1. Taxonomy (NCBI): domain Eukaryota; kingdom Metazoa; phylum Arthropoda; class Insecta; order Orthoptera; family Tettigoniidae; genus Anabrus; species Anabrus simplex. Next base: position 1,750,815,342 of record NC_090265.1, read on the forward strand.
CGAGGTGTACAAATATTGACGCTGTTTCTTCTGTACAAGAGTCCGCTGAGTTCTTGCGTCAAGAAGTTTGCTAGTGTTTGATTGTCTTAATACATACCGTTCATCGCTTTATATCCAAAATCGGCGTTATATTGAATATGGTGATTCTCATCATATGACCGTTACTTTATAACTAATTAACTTATGATACTTTGCCATATTGTTGTAATGTCAAACCATTTAATTTATACAAGGCTTCAAATGAACATTACATTTTGTTTGAAAAACGTAGCGTTTAACTTTTTTCCGGTAAGTGTATGTCTGTTATGGGCAGGTTGGATAAAGAGATCCGGAGAAGAACATTGATTGTCTGGAAGAAATACTGATTACTTAACTCATTATTTGCTTAACAGTGGCGTGCACTGAACCCCATCTAAAATATTTTGTATTCACATTTTCTTGTTATTCCTTATAACACTTTTTATCAAGTTTAAAAAACTACGGACAGCTAAGTCAAGCCGAGTACAGCTGTCTCGACAATCCGCTCGCTCTACAGCAGTTCAGCACTCTCCAGTCAGCTGGATTCTTTGCTGGCGCGAAAGAGAGTTACCCCAGCGAAATTCAAGTCGCTGTGTTGACGCGTGCGCTTGAAGCCTCCTTGTGCTGGAGAGGCGGGTTGTGGGCTGTGGACCACCCTCGAGAGTCACAGCGTCTAACGGCGACAGACTAGCTAGCTTGGGAAAGGTATGTTAGTTGTAATAGTTAACACTCGAAGTGTTCAGCGCCACGCGTCAGACGCTACAAGACAAATATCAATATTTTAACAACATAGCCACTTGCACATCGTCTTGCTAATAAAAATAGAGTTGTTTTATGAAACCAGTAGTATAAAAGTACCTATTTTATTTTTGGATTTTGGCATGTATGACGTTTTTGGGATTACCGTATTCATCGATGGCACGTGCAGAGGATATTTTTTTCAATTTAGGTTGCCCAGCATGAACACATAGCCAAGCGCGAAATACAAGCATTTTGTATTTTGTTGCTGTACACCCGTGGGATTACCTGTAGTGGTGATAGGGACTGTGAATTTTTGTAGTGTTGTTCTTGTATTACAGGTGAAGTTTTCTCGAGTTGTGTGACATTCTTTGTGAATATAACAGTGTGATTCGTCGCGAGGAATACTTTCCCACGTCTGTCGTCGCTCACTTAGTTTAGATTAAGATTTTAAGTTTTTTAACAAAGTCCCAGTACATTTCTGTGAACATTATAACTGTACGATTATGATCCGTCACCGGGTGAAACTGTAAGTACATTGTTTAAAATCTGCTTTAGCTTTTGTTATAATGCTGCTGTGAATAGCAATTTGGAAATAATAATGTGGTGGGCCTGTGATTGCTATTTCTTTTTTTGCAGCTGGGTTAACGAAAGTTTTCACCGCACGCCACTGCTGCTTAACATCAGAAGGAAAGTAACGGGCATTTGTGTTCTACCTGTTCTCATATAGACCTACGGTGCTGAGATACAGCCTGTAGGTATTTCTCTAAGGGACCGTCTCCGTAACACTACCATAAGGTATAAAGCTGGACTAAATGACGTAGAAGAGATGCAACTGGGCTGGGCATGTAGGTCTACGGGTGCAACTCGAAAAGTCTTTGCCCCCACCCTATTTTTTTGTTTTCAGCCCATGATTAGTGTGATTGAATAAACGAGGTGGAACAGGGTATACCTGGAGTGGCCCAGCATTAACTGTGGGCTGCTCCGCGACACAGCGCCACTGTCAGCCCGCGAAGATTCTAATGTGCTCAATACATCCACGTTTTATCAGCAGCAGATTTCGGGTAATTGTTGGGGGAAGGGGGCATTAACACAGGCATGTGAAATGAGGAACAACTATTAATACAAGCATTCCTATATAATAACAATATGCACAAACAAACCTCCAGATTTAACGCTCTAGCAGCCTCCGAAGACTACCAAACTTCACGTTTAGGAGGAGAATTTGGAGGGGGGGGGGGGGAGGTGGCAGACTGCTCCCTAATATCATTTTCGTTGAGGGGGGGGGGGCAGCAACGCCTTGCTCCTCCCCTCAAAGTCGGCGCCACTGATCAGCAGCACGTCGTATGAGCAGTGAAGTGTTACGAGTTTTCTATGCAGCAAGGGACGAACGCCCATCGAGATCCAGCCTTCATATGGGGGCAAGTGTCTGCTTTGAGAAATGTGCGATGGTGATGATTTGAGTTTACTAATGGCCAGAGAAGACCTCAATGACAACGGGAGATCGGAGCGGCCTCGCACCTTGCTCACAACACCACGTGTTCTGGTAGGCCAGAGGTTTTTATTTATTTTTCGTATGACAAGTATACAAAAGAAAAAGAAAATTTACACTATATACAAGGACAAGAATGTTGGTAGCGTTCACATTTACAAATCAATGTCCAGTTGCTGTAGCCATTCTAAGAAGGGGGGTGTAGCACTGATGACATCTTGGGCTGGTCCACCATACTTACTCAGAGGGCATTCCTCAATAATGTGCTGCACTGACTGGAAAGGGGCTCCACAATCACAGACAGGGGATTCTAGAAGTCCCCACTTATGTAGCATGGCATTACATCTAGCGTGGCCTGTTCTTAAACGGTTGAGTTTAGACCATTGGTGTCTCTTCAGGTGAAATCCTGGGAGTCCAGTTGTGGGGTCTTGGATGCCTTGGTATTTCACACATGCAGAGCTCCAGCTTTGAAGCCATTTTTCCTGGATATTGAAGCCAGTTATGTCATGCCATATTGGGTAATTTTCGATGACGACATGAAGACCACAGTCCGGCAGTGGTTCCACGATCAACCGGCCGCATTCTTTGACAATGGCATCTCCAAACTAATGGTGCGATGGGACAACCGCCTGAACCGTGGTGGCGACTGTGCGGAAAAATAATCGGAGGTACTCAGAACACTGTCTGTATTTTGATTTATCTCTATTGTGACTGGAGAGGGATAGGGGCAAAGAAAGGCTTTTCAGTTTGCCCTCGTAGCAAGATCTGATGCCCAGGTATCGTCAAAGGCAGTAATGGAGTGGTATCTGAGAGATGGAGAAGAGGACATCCATTGTAGAAGTCCGTATCCCAACCGGTGGTTCGCGTGTCCCTGTGAGTACACGCTGGCCTGTTCAGGCGTTCACGGAAAAAATCAGTAATTGGCGGAAAAAGACGAAATCTACGAATCAAATCCGCGCAAACTGGAGGAACTGAAGAAGAAATATTGGATATTTCGGAAGCGAACGGTAAACATTTGAAAATCTTCTTTGAAACTCCAAGCAAAGCCTTTCCTTCTTGAATGTTCATTTAAAAAAATACCTCAGCAAGCTTAATTCAAGCCTGGATTTAAGACTTTATCTGGTATCTTCTGGGTCTCATTTCAAGAAACTAAGTGCAGTCTCATCGATCTCATTAGCAATGTTTCCACTGGCTAGCGATTATTATTGACATTTCATATAACAGATACATATTACTGTTAAATAAAGAGCTTGTTAAATACTTGATCATCAGTATTTAGTATGAAGGTTCTGGATATTGTAAAATTAAATTTTTGGCTTGTACTTTTGATGTTGTAATTCTCCTTTTTCAACTCATTTTTTGTTTTACGCCAAGGTAAGCATTGGCAAAAGTATCAGTAATAGAAATAAAGGTGCTGCTTTTAAGAAAAACGGGTACATTTTATGGAAATCGATAGAAGGGGTACATAAATGTGAAAATGCTGTGAAACACTGGTTTGAAGGATCCGATATAGTGAGGCAGACTCTGCAGCCACTGTGGATGAGAACTTCCCAAGACAAAAGAACCTGGAAGACGACAAGGAAGTCTTCGTGCTCCAAAAGGAATTGATCAGGCTCTGATTATGATAATGGTGGTGGTGGTGGTGATGATGATGATGATGGGTAAATTTCCGTTCTTGGGGGGAAGATACCATCCCTGTGCCTGTAGTATGTCTAAAATATTGTACAAGTAAGGGACGGTATCATTAATTTCGGCCTGACTTATGATGGAGCTCCACGTTTGCCTTGAACAAGTGTAGAAGATCTATTCTCAGTCTATCAGCTATGAACCTTGAGTCTCCCATTGGAGCTTCTTCCTTGCCGTCCATGTCGGCTGTGTCTGTGTTGCTATCAGCGCTAGTACCTGCATCTCTCTTCCCTGTTGTTAGGCTGCAAGTCACGGCTTCCATGGCCACAGTAGGTTGTAATTTAACCTTAATTGCGTCAGTTCCCTGGAAAAAAAGTAAGCAGTTGTATCATCAGTAGTGGAGAATATTATGCAAGTTGTTTAAACTTAAAGCGGCTCCATTAATTCATCATTTAAATTAGTTGCACTTTCCTCAAAGAAGGGAGCTTCATTCAAATTATGAGTGGTATGGAATGCATGGGAAGTAATTTAGGCCTCACTGATTCACTAATTAAAATTCCGGAAAGCATTTTAATTCTACCACTCTGCCCCCTCTTCCTCCCATGCTTCCTTCATTTTCTTTCACTATTCTCAGGCGGTTGTGTAGAACAGCTAGTTAGGTTCACTTGCTGTGCAGAGATCTCGAGTTTCTGCATATGCTTATTTCTAAATTTATAATTAATTACCTGCCTGGCTCCTTGGCTGAAAGATCAGCGTACTCGCCTTCGATTCAAAGGGCCACAGTTTCAATTCCCGGTCGGACAGGGGGATTTTATCTTCGTATTGTCAATACTTCTAACTCGCGTACCACATTACCAACCACCACAGAAACTCGCAATACATCCCTCTAGGAATTTCGTCAGGAAGGTCATTCAGCAGTAAAGCTGTAGCAACCCCCAATAAAGTGTGTGTTTTTAGAAACTCCACACTGAACCTAATATATCTAGTGGCCGTGCTTCGCCTCGTCTTGCTAATTTGGAAGTCGCGCCCCTATTTTTTGCTTAACCGGACATTGGGCTGCTGCGAATTTAGATTGCATTTCCGTGAATGACTATCACATCAATGGGTGGGGGAGGACGTGTTTATCTCTTTTATTCATGAACTATTTAGGGGAGGCGACGCTCCAGGCTCCGAAAGCGTAGCGTCCCTGTGGGCCAAACAGGTCTGCTTCTTGTTCACGCGTGCTGTAATCGGATTAGTTTTCCCTCAACTCGTTAATGAGGCTGCGAATTCAGCCCTCGACCGCCCACACGACACTCCGGCTCGAGCACGTGCTACGGGTACACCTTGTTTCACAAGTACTGTATCCGATTGTTCTATGGTTACGGAATATGAGAAATATCAAACTGGATCACTATACTGTCATTGCCAGGGCCAGGATTTCGATGACCTAAATATGTTAGAAATATGCAAGCATTTGTAACCTTAAAATGTATTAAAATATGACTTAAAAGTTTTTGGGCACATTTTCGAAATCTTCAAATTCTTGTCGCTGTTTAAAGTATCATTATAGTAAACATGTACTTTTAAAATCTAGATTTCAGTAATAATAAATAAGTAATAATATTAATTTTATTATTATATTTAGAATTTATTTAATTACGTCCGCCTCTGTGGTGTAGTGGTTAGCGTGATTAGCTGCCACCCCCGGAGGCCCGGGTTCGATTCCCGGCTCTGCCACGAAATTTGAAAAGTGGTACGAGGGCTGGAACGGGGCCCAATCAGCCTCGGGAGGTCAACTGAGTAGAGGTGGGTTCGATTCCCACCTCAGCCATCCTGGAAGTGGTTTTCCGTGGTTTCCCACTTCTCCAGGGGAATGCCGGGATGGTACCTAACTTAAGGCCACGGCCGCTTCCTTCCCTCTTCCTTACCTATCCCTTCCAATCGTCCCATTCCTCCACAAGGCCCCTGTTCAGCATAGCAGGTGAGGCCGCCTGGGCGGGGTACTGGTCATACTCCCCAGTTGTATCGCCCGACCAAGAGTCTGAAGCTCCAGGACACTGCCCATGAGGCGGTAGAGGTGGGATCCCTCGCTAAGTCCGAGGGAAAAACCGAACCTGGAGGGTAAACAGATGATGATGATGATGATGATTTATTTAATTACTCATTCTAGAGGTAACTCTCGACTGAAATAAATAAATGTTACATTTTGATGGATGATCAGAAAGAATTGCAATAGCAAATTACATATATTTTAAAGTTTTAAAATAGGAACTATCTTCTATTTTCACGCAACATTGAAATACTTGAAACACGTCAAATAATTAGAGTTCAATTGAGGCTCACCTTTCTGTCGCTTTCTACGCATCTGTCTCTTTCTAAACAGCTTATCCTCCTAATTCACATAATAATTGTAAGAAATTACAGGTAACAATTAGGAGATTTGAACAATCCGTCTTTGAGAAACTGAAAGCAGGTATGCGAAAATGGAATAAAAATATAAAAATATGACAGAAATACGAACATTCACAGGGAAACATGACCGTAATATATGAAAAGATTTCCAGAAAATTGGCAGAAACGTTAAAAAGGCAAAATATGACTTTTTATTTCCCAACGGCTGTAGCCGCGTTGAAACACCTGATCCTGTGAGATCTCCGAAGTTAAGCAACATTGGGCGCGGTCAAGATTTGGATGGGTTGCCACGCGCTGTTGGTGGGGGTTAAGGGAATGGAGGAGCGGAAAGGAACTGGCTACCCTACCGTACGTAAACTCCGGCTCAGGCACACCTCTGCGGAGGTTCGGACCTGCCTTCGGGCAGAATACACCCTTACCTTACCTTATATGACCCGTGAAAATTACAGGTAATTTTAGTCACCGTAGATAATATCATGTTTAACGTACATTTTCCACGGAAATAATATAAAGAAATAAAATATGACATGTCGTAAACATCCGGGTCCTAGTTACAATCAGTTGACTAATTTAGTTGGTGTAGCCTATTTTTATATTATAAACATATAAACTTTTGGGGTTTTGCCATGTCAAGATTATAAGGTAAAATTCTTTACGTTTCGCAGAGAACTTTGCTCTACGTCTGCAGGAGAAAATCTCATCTGTTAATGAGGAAGACTTTTCAAATTGGAGATGTCTCTCCTGGAATGTGAACATTTCCAAGAAGTAAATGGTAAACAAAGTTTCTTTAGTCCCCAGATTGACAAAGTGTTGTGAAGATTCTCAAGTCTTCGTATTCATGCTCACTTAGCCTAAAGTTGCGATAATATCCAATACCACACGGGTAAATGCTTCAAAATCCTCAAACATGTAAGAAAATGAATGAAACAGTATAAAATAGTCTAATACATTCCATGAAATGACCAAATAATGACGTATAATTTTAGAATATGACCTAAAAGTACAAAATGGCAACAATGACAAAAATGACCTAATAAATGAGCATTTCTACAATGTGAGAACTATGATCAGAATTTCTGTACAAGTTAGCAATTAAAAGACGACATCTCATCAAAATCCTACTCATAACGAACTGTAACAAATTATAAATCGATTGGCTGTGTAGCGTAATTATTGTACTTTGTTTATATTCAAGATTGCAGTGTCGATTCTCAGCGTCATAATTTGGCGTGTAAGCAGTGCTCTCGAATTCCAGTATAAGAACTAAACTACGGAAAAATATTTTAAGAACACAAAATTAACGATTTAAATGCAATCGTTAAATTAACTTTGAACAGCTGCGTTATAGTTCATGGACTGAGCGAGTTGGCTGTACGGTTTGGGTCACGTAGCTCTGAGCCAGTGGGTTTGAACCCATCCCATTGTCGCCATAAGACATCTGTGTCGGCGCGACGTAAAGCAAATTCTAAAAGTAAAAATAAACGTTACAATATTCTGTTAAATCTTAGGTTAGTCTTTGTCCTTTGGGCTCGGTCCCACCTGAGGTCGGTGTCATTTGTGGCTTCTTAAATGCGGTAACAGTGTTGATGGTTAACGACATGTTAAGAAGAACACGAACACCCAGTTCTCGGGTCAGTAGAATTAATCAGACGCGCTAAAATCCACGGCCTCAGCCAGGAATCGAACTTGAAACCCTCTAAACTCAAAGTCGCTATACTGACAATTGAGTCAAGGAGCAAGGCTTAATTTTATTTAACAATATTACTGTCTTTGTGACATGTAAACACATTAACAAAATATTAATTAAACACAGTACGAGGACCACAGTAAAAAAAAATAAAAAAATAAAAATACTGAATATGGTTCACACTTTCGTAAAATGCAGTAGTACACAATATGTACCGGTATTTGATTAAAATGTTTACAGTGTTACAAAAGTTGAAATCAAGCGACAAAAAATATCCTAACCCTTCTCTTTTACGCTTACGAACGTGGCATCTTATTAAAACTTGCATTACATTTTTTTTCCTATCCTTTTTTGCGACACTTAATGGCTGCACGCCCTTCCTGATGCCAAACCTATGCGGAGGAAGATATTTACTATAGCGTGTTTTTGGTGTTGATTGGTAGTGTGCTTTGTTGTATGTAGAGGAGGTGTGTTGTCAGATAAACATAGCCGCCCACTTTCCGAGCTAGAGGAATTAACTATTTGTAGTTAAAATGCACGGCCAGGAATCGAACCCGGGGCCTTTCGAACCGAAGATCAGTACGCTAACCAACGAGCCAGGCATGCATTAAAATATTTATTTTTAAATGAAGACAAATGCGGGGCATATTTCAAGTGAACATTTGAAAATATAACTTGAAGTTAGTCTAATGTAAGTAAAATATTGTACACTCCAGATTTTTTTCGTCAAGAAATGATGCTGTAGATGTTGTTAATGTTTGGTACAAGCCATGAAATGTTGTTATATCTGTTAATAACAGGTTGTTGTCGATTGGCACATTCTTGAACTTATCCCACCTTGCTACAGAACTCTGTATGCAAATCTTATGGCAGTAGCTGGATATATAACTTCATCCAACTCACGATATGGGAACTGTGTGGTGAAAGGTTGCATTGATGCCAGCGCTAAATTAGGTTAGGGCATCGGGGCGTAACGCGCATCCTACACCGTATGAGCTGCGTCTTTGTCCCACACACTGTGTGTATGTATGCTTGCTCACACTTGCAAGCCACACGTTTAAGTACTGTCACTTCCATTGCAACGAATTAATTTTTGCGACGATTTCTCTTCGCTGGAATGTTTGTACACAACAACGTTCCGTTTCAGTTGTCAATATTGTCGTAGCTTCTCCCCCTTCCTTACCTTTCACTTGAGATCTTCAAGATGTGATCACTTTTTACTCTGTATTCTTTACTTATTAGTGCTTGTGGTTGGACCATGCCATTCCTCTGGACTGCTCATACAGAGTAAGAATATCAGGTAAGACTATTGGTAATCGGCAATTTCTGCATCAGCCACACAATATTTCGATCCTGTGTGGTTTCATGGATTCTGTTTTGAAAGTGATATGGTGTTGATTGTTTTAAGGCGTGCACAATGAGAGGAGAAGCTTCTCCAAATCGAATGAGGTAAGAGTTAAACGTTCCGACTGAGCGAAGTGTGACGGTATCGCCCAAAGCAGGGTTGTCCAAACTATTTTACATGCAAGGCAGGTAATTTAGCCTGCAATTGGTCGCGGCCTTCGTGTACAGGGTAACAAAATTTTATAAAGAGATATTTTGCAGAATGGCAAACAGTTTTTAGCTAATGCTTTTAAAGGTATGTAGAAGGGTGGAAAAGCGCATGCAAAATTGCGCTCCTGATGAAAAGTGTAGAACTTGTGTTTTGAACTTTTATAAGTTGCTAATGTCTGGTGACGTAATTTACCGTACAGAAGTAAGGTGCAAGTCGTGGGCAAACATCAGCAAGAATTTTTGCTTTGCGGGAGAGAAAGATCATGTGTGTGAAATGTTAGGAGACATCCTACCGGTTGTCCTGCCTAGCATTTCTAGTTGAAATGACCAACATTTGAATGATTTGAACTTGGTATAGCAAGGCAAAGATAAACTTATTAATGATACATACAGAACACGTATGCTTTACCGGTGAGACGCAGTATTTACACTGCACTATGTCTTCTAGTGTGGGCTAGAACAAATTTGTTACTTCATTGGCCTGTCTCAACATAGCTCTTTTTTTTTTTTTTTTTTTTTTTTACAATAATGGCCTTTGGTTATACATCTTTTGACCAGCTGGTAGTGATAAAGTTAGGGATGATGCTATGTCTTATCGCCATGAGGCCAGTCATGGCGTTGCTACAAGGTGGGAAGGCCATGGTAGAAAGGTGAGGTGTTACAGTTAGGAGATTATCTTTATTAACTATTTCAGTTGATGGCTTCTGCATCAGGGTTTATGTAGTTAGATTGGTGTCTTGTAGAAACTTGATCAGTGCTCGGTAGATTTTGTTATCGTGGTATTGAAGAATAATGTTGACATTTGTGGGGAATGGGATATGTAGTGACCGAAGCTGTTCGTTCTTGCTCATACCTGGAACAAGAAAATACTATATGATTCAGATCCGCATTATCGTAATCGTCATGTGGGCAAACTTTGGAGGTAGTCACTCCGATGCGGTGGAGGTGGCAAGCCTCATCCTGATGATAGTTGTTAGATATCACCTTGCAATATTGTATTTCCAGAACCAGGGTTTTTTCGGTATTGTTGTTTGCAGTGTTGGTGGCTAGTTCTTGCCCATTCATCTTTCCACTGGGCATGGGCTCTTCTTTTAACTAGCGAGAGAAAGTCACTATACGGAAGCTGCATCCCTTGAAACATACCACTGATTATACTTCCTTTCGCGAAGTGATGTAAAACTTCATTATCCCTTATTCTACTGTGTCCTTTTATCCACAGAAAGTGTATTTGACTGCCGGACAACATAGCTTTTGACAACGTGAAAGTACTGAGGTATTAGCGAACTATGACCCGTCGGACCCCGAACTCACCAGGACAGAGGCCAGTATCCACGAAGTCAAATGGATAATTGATCACCGTAGCCCCCAATAGGCCCCCGGCGCGGACGAACTCCAGAATGCTAAGAAACTAAACAAAAGCCCTCACTATTATCACTAATATTTACAACGCCATGCTCAGGTTGTAATACTTCCCTGAGCAATGGAAACAAGCGAAAATACTGGTATTCGGAAACCAAGGAAAGACTAATCGGACCTTAACAACTACCGAAAGTCTACTGCACGCCTTAGCAGTATTCGAGAAAATTTTGTTAAAAAAGCTCATCAAGGAAAAGGAAATAATAATGAATGAGCGATTTGGATTCCGTAACGGGCATTCATCCACGCAACTCCTTACACGGTTCCTTGAACATGCCACCATCGGGTTTAACAAACGAGGGGATGCGGGCTCGGTCTTCTTAAACATCCAACAGTCCTTCGATAAAGTATGGCAAGAAGATCTACCGGCAAAACTGATAAATTAAGAGTTCCATCCAGGATACGTAAGACTTATTAAGTCCTATCTGTAAGATGGAAAATTTTAAGTAGACGTGCATAACACACTGTCAAGTACACGAAATATCAGAGCGGGCGTAGCCCAAGGCCGACTTATGGGCCCAATCCTGTTTGCCTTCCGCACAAACGATATGCCGACAGCGGAACTCACCACCACGTACCTTGCACGCGGACGATACCACAATTTCAACTCATAAGGACCCGAAAGAGGCTCCAGATAGCGCTGCACACGCTAGAACCGTGGCTCACTAAACGGCGCATTAAAGTCAACGTAGACAAGTGCCAAGCAGTGATGTTCACACGGGAAAACAGAGTTACGCATTGACCTGCTAATATCAAACCTCCGACGCGATTTAATATATAAATCAATAGAAAAAGGTAAAAACTTACAATGTCACATCGTGTCAGGGACATTAGACGAAACGTATACATAAGAATTGTCAAGCTGTACCCAGTAATGAATGAAATGGCGCATGGCTTTTAGTGCCGGGTGTGTCCGAGGTCAAGTTCGGCTCGCCAGATGCAGGTCTTTTGATTTGACGCCCGTAGGCGACCCGCGCGTCTTGATGAAGATGGAATGATGATGAAGACGACACATACACCCAGCCCCCGTGCCAGCGAAATTAACCAATTATGGTTAAAAATCCCGACCCTGTCGGGAATCGAACCCGGGACGCTAACCATTTAGCCATGGAGCTGGACAATACTGAATATAAGATCCAGTATAAGCAGTAATAAAGTTGTTATACTGATCGGTACAGGGATGTTTAGCTTTGAGGAACACTTCATAAAACCTCGACTGAATTCTGGGTGCACTTTAAGCAATGAAGTGGTAGATACCGAGCTCGATAGCTGCAGTCGCTTACGTGCGGCCAGTATCCAGTATTCGGAAGATAGTAGGTTCGAACCCCACTATCGGCAGCCCTGAAGATGGTTTTCCGTGGTTTCCCATTTTCACACTAGGCTGTACCTTAATTAAGGCCACGGCCACTTCCTTCCCACTCCTAGCCCTTTACTATCCCATCGTCGCCATAAGACCTATCTGTGTCGGTGCGACGTAAAGCAAAAAAGAAAAAAAAAAAAAGAAAAAATAGAAGTGGTAGATGGCTCAAGCCAGCTACGTCACTAGGGTCAGTCGTGCAATTTGCTGATTCAAGAATTCCAATCCTGTGCAAGTGACTTGGGCAACAACTATACCCACGGGCAGAGTGGCTCAGACGATTGAGGCGCTGGCTTTCTCACCTCAACTTGGCAGGTTCGATCCTGCCTCAGTCCGGGGGTATTTGAAGGTGCTCAAACACGTCAGCCTCATGTCGATAGATTTACTGGCAAGTAAAACGACCCCTGCGGGACAACATTTCGGCCCTTAGTCGTCTCCTCTAACCGTAAAAGTAGTTAGTGGGGCGTAAAGCAAATATTATTATTATTATTATTATTATTATTACACATGGAACAAAACCGAGGCATAGACGTTATTTCCAGATCATCAGGTACTGCAACAAATATGGATTCATAGCACTACAAGTTGTAGTTCCTAAATGTTTGAACAAGTTACCCTCAGAAATGTCACACCTGAGAACAAAATATCAAGTAAAAAAAAAACATATGAAACTATGGATCATCGAAGATGAAGTTACAGTTTAAATAATTTGCTCATGACTGAAAAATGTGTCATAGACTTCCCTATTTTGAATGATACTTTCAAGATTGGTAAAAACACAGACCAGGACGAAAAGACCATGCGAATTATGCCATTGTAAATTTACAAACATTATTAATATTATAAACAGTAAGGTCCGCCTCTGTGGTGTAGTGGTTAGCGTGATTAGCTGCCACCCGCGGAGGTCCGGATTCGATTCCCGGCTCTGCCACGAAAATTTGAAAAGTGGTACGAGGGCTGGAACGGGGTCCACTCAGCCTCGGGAGGTCAACTGAGTAGAGGTGGGTTCGATTCCCACCTCAGCCATCCTCGAAGTGGTTTTCCGTGGTTTCCCACTTCTCCTCCAGGCGAATGCCGGGATGGTACCTAACTTAAGGCCACGGCCGCTTCCTTCCCTCTTCCTTATCTATCCCTTCCAATCTTCCCATCCTTCCACAAGGCCCCTGTTCAGCATAGCAGGTGAGGCCGCCTGGGCGAGGTACTGTTCATTCTCCCCAGTTGTATACCCCGACCAAGAGTCTGAAGCTCCAGGACACTGCCCTTGAGGCGGTAGAGATGGGATCCCTCGCTGAGTCCGAGGGAAAAGCCGAACCTGGAGGGTAAACAGATGATGATGATGATGATAAACAGTAAGGATTGCAACTATATATAAATGTGAAACAACTACACCGGCAGATAAGCACATTAAGTACTTTGCAGGTGTAAATAATTGCAAAGAGAATGCATAATATCCTACTACACATTTGCAAATGTATTTTAAATAAGTTATAAATAAATACATAAATAATAAATAAATTAATTAATAATTATTATTACCTGTTGTCTGGTGAGTGACATTACTACAGCACGGTTTATAATGGTGGGTTGATTGGAGACGCAGTGTTGAGTCGTTGTTTTCCACTCGTTGAACCATTCGAAGTGGTGGTGCTCTGTAATGGTGCAAGTAAAGTCAGTGGTAGGATGTTGGAGTGCTTGACATTAACTCTGCGATGTACTTCGTCTCGTTAACTGATCTATTTGCAAAATATTGAATACTTTATGGCAGCTCTGTTGACTGAACTTTCGGCGGTGCGTACACGCATGCACAGAAATGGTGTTCCGACATAAACAGTCGACACTGCCCCACTCCAGTACTGAAAAGGAGAGGAGGGGAGGGAGTGAAGGGGTGTTGAAGGCCACTCCAGTACCGGAAAGGAGGGGAAGAGAGTGAACGGGTAGTGTTGAAGGTACAGTGTGTGTATTGCTATACATCCACCACTGTGCCCATTTCAGTCGCAACAGTCTTGTAGCGGGCTGTCTACCTGCAACGAGGAGGTGGGAGGATACCATGCTTTCTTTATATCGGGACACCATTTCTGTGCATGCGTGTATATGATGTAACAATAAGGTACGGTCGAACTTTCAGGTCACATTCCTCATACCGTAGACCGTACCATAATATTGTTACACCTGTGTTACCTGGGGAGACTGATTACCGCGGATCAAATAAGTGTAAATCAATTGTCTGGATAAAATTACTACAATATATTCGAAACGTCGGCACACTCTATGTAGGGTACATAAAACAGCAGTATGGTCCAACCCGGAAAAATAACAGCTTTTATTACTTTTTGTATTCAACAAATTGCGATGTAATGGTGAATATTATAGAGAAAGGCTTCCTTAGTATGATAATGGTAGTGATAATTGTTGTAAATAGCATATTCCAGCTGTAAGCTGTTCCCTCGACGTAATGCACTGTCAGTCATTTCTATTTCATAGTGTTACCTAAGCTTCATCTGCTGTGTAGGAGTAACGGAGTGCACTTTTTAAAGCACCTTCAGTGGGCAAGGTCGTCAGGTTTAGGCGATAACGTGGGGGCGGATGTGAGTCATGAAATCGTTGTTAGCGTTGTAGGCTACCGGTACACAAATCTCGGCACATGCAAGTGTTCCATGTAAAGGCGCGTGATTTGTAAGCGTTTAGATTTAACAACAGTATCAAGGACGTTGAAACGCAAATTTCCGCATTTTTTTTACCTCAGACGGGGTAAAATATTGATCAAGCTTTAACACAGTTAATTGACGGAGCCTCGAGGATACTCATTTTTGCAGCCGGAAAAGCTGATTTGAGCCGCCAAGATAAGTGTCAGTTCATAACTCTCTGCCGGTATCAGGGTTCGACCCTCGGTTTTTCATGTGATAGCGAGCAAGTGGCCGCTCAGTTTGCGTCATCTGGTGCCCGGACATTTTGTACCACGGACATTTCGTACTACTTGACGTCAAATTGGAATTACATTTCCACGCTAGCGGGCGTAATAAGCATGACAGATCCACTTTAGAAATCAGAAACAAAATTTACCACACTCGCTGAAGAAAACTTCTATATTATTTTAATAATTGCCCTTTAAACTATACTTATCACTTAAATTAATATCGTCATAAGAAAATCGATTTTTGAAGTATAAATCCTGAAACAAAATAATACAGTAGAAATAAACGTCGTGTTGGAGCGCAACGTGCTGACGAGCATAAGGAAGGATAATATTACTATTATTGTGAACTACTGCGTTATTTCATTATCAAGTAAAATAAACGTCTGATTAACTGGCCGACATGGTCTTGAATGTCATCCGGAAACAGGAAACTACTGAAATGTGGAAGTAGCTATATCCCCGCGAATGACGAATACGAGATAAGAATTAACACGTGTGCCAATCAGATCAATTGCGCCCGACGGAAGTTTAACATCAGTAGTGGTCACTACGTGCAGAGGCTTCTGCGCCAGTAGTGGACAATGGATATACAATTTATTTATTATTATTATTATTTTTGCTATTTGCTTTACGTCGCACCGACACAGATATGTCTTATGGCGACGATGGGATAGGAAAGGCCTAGGAATGGTAAGGAAGTGGCCGTGGCCTTAATTATGGGACAGCCCCCGTATTCGCCTGGTGTGAAAATGGGAAACCACGGAAAACCATCTTCAGGGCTGCCGACAGTGGGGTTCGGTCCCACTATCTCCCGATTACTGGATACTGGCCGAGCTTAAGCGACTGCAGCTATCGAGCTCGGTGATATAGAAATGAATACATTCATTAGGATATCGTTTTTACTTCGCAATACCGAGCTCGATAGCTGCAGTCGCTTAAGTGTGGCCAGTATCCAGTAATCGGGAGATAGTGGGTTCGAGCCACACTGTCGGCAGCCCTGAAGATGGTTTTCCGTGGTTTCTGATTTTCACACCAGGCAAATGCCGGGGCTGTACCTTAATTAAGACCACGGCCGCTTCCTTCCAATTCCTAGGCCTTTCCTATCCCATCGTCGCCGTAAGACATATCTGTGTCGGTGCGACGTAAGCAAAAAAAAAAAAAAAAAAGAAACTTCGCAATAATTCCACTCTTTCAAGTGGTATGGAATGTCCTCTCCTAAATATTTTGAAGTCATTAGCTGACACTTTGCAGGTAATCAGCCGGTCAAGTGGTACGAAATGTCCTAGAACCGCGTCATCTAGCTATCAGTTTGCATTCGAGAGATAGTGGGTTCGAACTCCCATTGTCGGCAGCACTGAAGATGGTTTTCCGTGTTTTCGCATTTTCACACCAGGCTGTAATTTAATTAAAGCCATGGTCGGTTCTCCCCAATCCTAACCCTTTCTTATCCCATCATCGCCATAAGACCTATCTATGTCGGTGCTACGTAAAACCAAATTGAAAGAAAAACATATGATAACCTAAGTGGCGCAGATTGTTTGTTGTTATCCTTCGTCCCAAGATAGCCGGTTCTATTCTGGTTGAAGTCACCGAAAATCAGAACTGCACGTGTCATTCGCTTCCGCCACGTTAAAGAACTCCTACGGGACAAAATTAAAACTCATGACTGTCTTCAAAAATCTTCAGCAGTTGAAGGGACATTGAAAAATTATTTATTTTTTGTTGTAAAGGTGTTGATAGAGGCTCCGATGGATAGTGTTAAACTCAAGGTAGTGGTTTTGATATAAAGAGCTTGTTAACAAGGGGAAGGAGGGCGAATAGAAAGACTAAAATTTGGGTGGTTTGGAACTGCGTTTGTGGGATGTAAAAATTGGATTCGGCAACGCGGTAGAGAAAGAGACTGATGTAATGTTGGACAGGTCAAGACCCGGCTAGAT
This sequence comes from Anabrus simplex, assembly GCF_040414725.1. Taxonomy (NCBI): domain Eukaryota; kingdom Metazoa; phylum Arthropoda; class Insecta; order Orthoptera; family Tettigoniidae; genus Anabrus; species Anabrus simplex. The sequence continues at coordinate 1,750,832,475 of NC_090265.1, forward strand.
CTGTTGAGTCACTGGAAATGAATAATCGTCGTCGTCTTGAAATGTACTGCAATTATTTGGAATATTAACAGTAATATACAGACATTGTAAAATATCCCCTATATATCTGTAAGACAAGCAATAGATTATTCATTCATGCTTTCGTTCATTCATTATTCTTGTGTGTTTACAATGCTCCTCGTATAAGGCTGCTACTCGACTCATAAAAATGCTATTTAAAGGTTTTGCAGTTCGTAGTAATCAACGTGAGTGTTAAGTTCGGCAATGTATGAACACCATCCCCTGTGTACAAACTGACAGCTGTGAGCAATAACTGTTGGTTACGTCACAATTTCTGAATTATAATTGAGCCTGCGGTGTATTAGCCTACACATGGCAGTGATGTATACTGTAGTTGTGTCTAGGTCGTTAAGTAACATTATATTACATCCGGTCTGCCTATGCAAAAACATTCGCACTTCCTTTCTGTGAGTCGGGATGTATCACCGTTTGTACAGGTTTATTCCCACTGCCCTTTACAAATCGCTCGGACTGGAGTAATAATGGAGTCAATGTAACAGACAGATGGTAAAAAAAATATGGATGTGTAATGCTAACTCTCCACAAGTCGCTATTTCTCGATGGATGCATTTAGGCATGAAAACAAACCTTTCAAGGAATATCTGTTTTTCTACCTAGTCTTTTCTTAACCCTCTCCAGGCCGATGATTCCAATTGGAATAACGAAATTTCATACTTTCTGTGATTTTACTAAATAACTCTTTGCCAGATATATTTTATTCCTTGAAAGGTTTGTTTTCATCTGTAGAAGTGGGTCGAGCTGTCAGGATGTTCTGCACAACCCTTTGTGTGTTATGGCAGTGAATGTTGTGCCTGTGTCAAGGTTATCTACCGATTCTTGATTTGTGATGTTCTACACTTCTTCTGCAGTTAATATCTCTATGAAGCCAGAAAAAATATTTACATATGATTTGCAACTTCATTTTTATGAACAGCATCATTATCTTCTTCTTCTACTACCACCGCTTTTCCCACGTTTGGATTCACGGGTGCGAACTGTGTCGCACATGTGGATTTGGCCCTGTTTCACGACCGGATGCCCTTCCCGACGCCAACCTCCTATGGAAGGATGTAATCACTATTGCGTGTTTCTGTGGTGGTTGGACGTGTAGCGTTTTGTCTGAATGTGAAAAGTGTTGGAACAAACACCCAGTCCCCGAGTCAGAAGAATTAAACAAACACGATTAAAATCCCCGACCCGGCCTGGAATCGAACCCGGGACCCTCTTAACCGAAGGCCTCAACGCTGACCATTCAGCCATTGAGTCGGACTATGAACAGCATCTTGTTTGACCATTGGGCTATATCAAAACGGGAATGATATATTGATCAAAGACTGTGATTCCAATTGGAATCAATGGGCTTTTTTGGTGCGTAGTTATTCTAAATGATCATGTAGTGTTGTCAAATTCAGTAATTTCCTTCTGTCATAAGAGATTGAGGGTTTTGTTTCCTGTCTTGGATGTATGTGCTGTCGATGTAGGGATTCTTTACAGGAGGAGCAAAAGAATGTAAAAAGGTCATAATATTCCTTGAGTTCAAGGCTTCTATAGTGTCTGCATTGATAACTGCTGGAAAAACTGATTCACATGAAAAAAAGGGCATCCTTCTTCACATCAGCTATCTCCACCTGTTCCGAAACTTCCATTAGTGGACACACGCTTTGACCAAATTGGCCACTGGCCTGAATAGCAAGAGAGCATGAGTAAGCCGTATATCAAGTCCTATTCAAGGTTCCGATGCGCAAAATATTGTGTTGCTCTGTCTTTCACACACACACACACACACACACACACACACACACACACACACACACACACACATGCGCGCACACAACATTCAAAGACTTTCATATGAAAAAGTGAACATTTAGCACGTTGTCAATGTGGACGAGAGGTGACAAATTTCGCTTCATTTCTATTCACATATTAACATCCCCCCCCCCCCCACTCTTCATAAACATACCATGGTACGCTATTACATGCTTAAAACATACTTTGACATTGTTTGCACGTAATACTATAGTCTACCGAGCTCGATAGCTGCAGTCGCTTAAGTGTGGCCAGTATCTGGTATTCGGGAGATAGTAGGTTCGAATCCCACTGTCGGCAGCCTTGAAGATGGTTTTCCGTGGTTTCCCATTTTCACATCAGGCAAATGCCGGGGCTGTACCTTAATTAAGGCCACGGCCGCTTCCTACCCACTCCTAGCCCTTTCCTGTCCCATCGTCGCCATACTATTGTCTAATATATTACATAATATCAGGTTCCATAGGCCTATTGCCTGTTATTTCAGACTTTTCGCATTCATATTGCCCAATGATTCCAATTGGAATCACTTTGCCATTTTCCTTATTTTTCCAAAAACTGCATAGATTTTGACACAAACTTTATTCCTTCGTATTTGAAGGGGATTTTCAAGATTTTATTATTTCCTCGGTCTAATAAATTTGGGCTGGAGAGGGTTATATATTTGCAAAGAATTTGGAAATTTATTGAACATCTCCCTTGGTAAATTATTCCAATCTCTAACTCCTCTTCATATAAATTAATATTTGTCCCAATTTATCCTCTTGAATTCCAACTTTATCTTCAAATTGTAATCTTTCCTCCTTTTTAAAACACCACTCAAACTTATTCGTCTAATACAGTAATTCCATTCCCTCTCCGCTGACAGCTCGGA